>NC_082685.1:89761114-92161114 GCF_949987515.2 Delphinus delphis | reverse complement strand
TCACCAGGCTGTCTCTCCAGTTGGGTCTTCAGTAAACCTTTCCAGTGCTCTATCATGCTGGCAGCTTGGGTGGCATCGTATGTGATGGGCTCATTTCTGCCCTCCTTTGTATAAAGTGGGTCACCTTATCTGACATGACGTTATGTGGGATACAGTGCCAGTCATTAAAATACTCTGTAAGCACTCAAATAAGACTGCTGGCTGAGAGCTTGTGGGCAAGAAAGGCAAACCTACTGAGAGAATATGTGTCTATTCTTCTGATGATTCTCCTTCCAGGATGTAAGGAGAACAGTCATTAACTTGACACCAAGTGACCAGTCTGTCTCCTCAAGCATTAGTACCTATCAAAGACTCAGTATTAGTATCTGATGCTGACTCTTAGTAGATCAAATTTAGTGGATAAGTGCTATTTGCTTTACACACAGCCTCTAAAACCACCACTGTAGCCATTTAACACTTGTGTCCATTCTGCGGGCATTGGGAGATCAGATTACAGGTACAAACTGATTTCATCTGACAGTCCATTTTGTCCACTTGGAAGTTTACAGCCTCGTCTGTGTTGAATGCTTTCTGGTGACGATGAACATTGTGCTCACTCTTGTATGTCCATTCCTATGCCTCTACTCCAGGCAGTCTTGTCCTCAGTTTCCTAATTTGGTTAGCCCCCTTTCCTTGGTGCACAGTTATCTGAATAAAATGGCTGGGCCTTTATAGCCAGATCTCAATCAGTCACCAGATAGGCTGACCCCGGAAAAGGTATGACTTCAGGCAAGGTGACTTTCTGCAGCTAAGGTATATCTTGAAGAAGCTCACAAATAGAGGCTGTGCGTTGACCACACACCCTGAAGCCTGACAGCAAGTCCTTCTTTGAAGAGGATGTGGGCAGTATGTCTCTCTATCTACCACAAATATAATACGACAACAGCTTCCTTAGCAGAAAACATGGAGTAGTTGAGGAAGGAGATAAAAGGAAGAGTGCCTCATAGATAGCCCATGATCAAATAATTTGGCAGCAATCATAGATTATCTAGATGTAATAATGATAGACATGTATTTTATATTTTGATTAAAAATGTTCCTTTTTCCTTCCTCTTTACCCATTCCAGGTTCATAAGGGGGCAACTCTAGTTATTGAGTTGAGTATAGAGGAAACAGTGGTCAGAGAGTTCATCACAAACGGGGAAATAAAAAAAGGTTGAGCAGATATTTGAAAATCAAACAAAAGAGCAGAAGTTAGGTGCATGCTTGGGGATGGGGAGAGAACATGGTGGGTGAGTTGTTAAGGCAGTGGGAAAAGCATACATGCAAAGACCTAAGAACAAACCAGTATGGTGATTTGAAAAATTCAAGTTGCTTATTGCGGAATGAACAGCAAAGAGGCAGGGAGTAGTAGGATACTTAGCTGGTGAAATAATTAGGAAATGCATTTTAAACTTGAAAAACATGCTGTGGAATTTGGACTTTATTCTAGGGGTTCTAGGAATCCATGAAAGTTTTTAAGTAGAGTAGTGATATGCTCACATTTTATTTGTGCTTCAGAAAGGTCATTGAAACTGCAGTTTGAAAACAGATTCAAGAGAAACTCTGCTGTTCTCAAACACTGACAACTTCATAGGATCCCTCTCCAGTAAAAAGGCCTCCTCTATTTCCAAAAAGTAACTGTTCACTATCCAAATGTCCAATTACCTGTGCTTCCAAATTTCCTGTAATAGAAAATGACCTTGAAAAGTTTTTGATGAGAGCTGCAAGCAGAGAAAGACTACTGTTACAGCAAAAAGATTTCATGGTAGATTCCATCCATCTATGTTTAAAATATGAAATGATAGCAAAAATCAGTTAAAATTTTATGACATCTGTGATAAATGCAGAATCTGATTAAGTCTCTAGTAGTAAGTAGGAAGGAAGCAGGTCAAATTCCAAAATTCTGGACCTAATAATAGAGTATAGTCCATAGTAATCATGAAAATTGACTAAAAATAATGACCAAATTAGAGATCTCATAGTCCTCAGGCAGATTAAAAATTTTAACACATAAAATAAAAATTTAATATATAATGATCTTGGTACAAAGAATAGAACAAAAGCTCCTGTTTTTATTCCCATTATGTATATTGTTTTTCCCAAAAGATAAGACTTGGATTTTATGTCAAGATAAACTACAATGCATGGATTTTTTTTTTGTTTTTACTCTGGAAGCTCTTCAGATTATTATTCCAACACCCAAATACTCACATCAGATCATCTAAGCAAGGAATAAAATACTTCAGTACAGCTAAAGACTACTTTGTAGCTCAGAAGGGAGGGCCTAAAATTTATAGGGGTAGATATGAAAGAGCATTGCATAAGGAGTCAGGCTATAAAATGTGAAATTAAGAAACAATAAGGCTTAAGACTACATAAGGTAAAATAAAGACCTGGATATAAGAGTTTCAGTCAAGTGTAAGCAAAAGCAATAAATTCTGCTTGCATAATTATTACAATTAGAGACAGTTACTTTGTATGCATTTAACCAGGAGTATGCTGTTTAGTCTACTTGTAAAGTAATAGTGGAAACGAGAAAGCATGTAATATAGGAACACCTATATAGGGAAAATGAAAAGTTTACCCTGCCATACATGGCAATCCATAACTGAAAAATATGACTAGTAAATGCTCATTTATCTGAAACCATTTTGAGATATGGTCTCATTTTCTAACCCACAGTGAAATAACTTTTCCTACCCAATTAGAAATTTTCCTCTTCAGTCAATATTTAATTTTCTTTCTCTCATATTTTCCAGAGCATAGGGGTTTTCTCTCTCCTCTTCATTTAGAATTGAGGGTCTGGGATACTTTTCCAGCTGAATAAGCAAAATGCATAAATCTGGACAGTAAATGAGCAAAAGCACAGGTTCCACTAAGGACTAATGAGCACACTTCTTCAACCATTTTAAAATTATTATCCTATTTATTGGGTCAATGAAGAGAACAACAACTTATAAGATCATTTCTGTAATTTTCCATACAGCTAAAAATAAGACCTTAGAAAATTTTTTCACTTAGTTGCTGATTATTATGTCTATTTAATATGACTCAGATCTCTTTGTGTCTGAAAAGCACTTTTGGAACTCCAAGCAGTTTTCATTATATCACTGTCTCTCTGATTGCTTCTTGAAAGCATTCTATACCTTAAAGCTAATTATTATAAAAAATACAAGGCATCTTTCAGTATGACTTAAATTCAGGTTTGGAATGATGATTTATACAGATCCACCCTCTTACCCACTCCATTTTCCACAGTATGGGTCCTCAATATGGCATATGAAAGAGTCTAAGAGTTTATCTCAGGGACTAATCAAGCCAGACTGCCCAAATAATTTTAGGAACAAATAGAATTTACATTTATATGTGACCATTTACCATTTCTGTGAATTAAAGTGCTTCTATTTAGTATGTCCAAGTTTTAATTTATATTTCATGAATAGCTATTAATATCATGCCAAGAAAACTGAAGTTTAATATATGTATAAAATGTTTGTGTAGACATGCACAGTTTCCCACATGAGGGCCAAATGACTGTAATAATGTTGAGTCATAGACTTTTTCTTTTATTCTATAAAAATTATTAAACATCTTGAGCAGCACTTTCCAATAGAATGGTTATGAACATGGGCATGTTCTTTATCTAAACCTTCCAACGTGGTTGCCATTAGCCACACAGGGCTATTGTGCACCAGAAATGTGGCCGGTGCAGCGGAGGAACTGAATTTTAATTTAATGTAAATTTAAACACTTTATAATTAAATCTAAGTAATAGCCAGATGTGTTTAATGGCTACCATATTGGACAGAGCAGATCTATGACAGTAAGAAACAGCTACTATACTCACATTTTCATAATACTGGGAAAAAACAATTAAGTATATTTATTAAATACAACATGAAAAGTATAATATTAGATGTAGGGTGATTAAAGGAACATAGAAAATCTGTAACTCAGATTAGAAGGAATGGGAAGACATCTAGGAATGTTTTCTAAAGGAAATAAAAGCAGTTGTCTTGAAGGATAAATAGGGGTTAGAGCCAGCTAGATCCTTTTCTGCACTTGCAAAGAAGCTAAATGATAATAATCTTGGTCATACTCATTTTCAAAAATAGATTGCTCTATTCACCGTGTTTGGTGCTTGTGTTTCTTCTTTCCAGTCTTACACTTCTGTGTGCAAGAAAACAATCAGGGAAATCTCACAAGCAACCTTAAAGAGTATTCTCTAACATATCAAATCAGTTCCTCTTGTATTCTAAAAAATACAGGTAAATATTTTGCACTTTGGTTATCTACCTTTTCCACATAATATTTGAAGAAATGTTTTACTGTAAGCAATATATAATTATCTACACTTAACGTCCAGAGGAAGAAAATCATTCATTGTTTCTTCTGGCTCTGACCACGTACTTTAAAAACAAGTCTAACTAAACATTCATAGAGGATCTAGGAGGCAATATTAGGAAGGTGTTACCACATTCTTGCTTATGACAATGAACAAGAGTTCCTTATTGTCCTCCCTTTGCTCTCACTTCCTGTTGTGTCCCAGTGAAACCTGACATCCAATCTGTAATCTTTAGCCTCACCGTCCATCCAGTGGACCTTTAAGCGGATTCCCTCTAATTTCAGCTCTCAGTTCAGTACTGAGGTTTTATTTGCTCTATTGCTCCTTCTGCTCCTGACTACTTGGGGTTAATGCATTTGCCCTTTTCTTTTTGTACTCTAGAAGCAAGACCTCTGTGCCCATTAGGTTGGCTGACGCTCAGATGGATTTATCATGGTCAAAGTGATTTTATAGCTTTCAGAGGTATCTTTTAGTACATACTCAGATACCATTTAGAGCACTATCTACATTATCTGAGTTCTTGAAGGGATTTAATTTTAAATTATAAGCACACAAAGGACAGTACTGGATATTGCCTAAGGATTCATCTTTCTGCCTTTTGAGAACACCAGATATGCAAATTAAAGAAAGCCACAAATTCCTTGATGCTCCTTCCATCAAAGTGGGTAGGCTCTGTGACTGCTTTGACTAATGGGGTATATTGGAAGTTTTGCTACGCCAGTTTCTGCTCTAGGCCTCTAGAGACTGGCAGCTTCCACTTCATGTTTCTTGGAAGACTCAGTCTTGGAAGTCAGTCACCATGCTGTAAGAAAGCCAAAGCAGCCTCATGGAGAGGACTAGTCTGGCTGAGCTCCTAGCCAGCAGCCAGCACCAACTTGCTCTTCCATGTGAGAAGCCTCCTCCACACCTAAACCTGATTTAGAATATGAAATCCTGGATCCTATCTTGAACCTGATGCTGTATTGGGATACAACTGTTGGGTTTGGCAGAGGGGTGAGTGTATATTGCATATGGGAGCAATGGAAATAATTTTTGGACAAAAGGCTAACTGTGACAAATTAAAAATGGTCATACATTCTTTCAACTTCTCTTACTATAATTAACAATTGTAGTCTGTACCCACTTTTCTTGAGTCTATGTGCTCTATGACTACTTTGAGTATGGCAGAAGTGATACATTAAGAGACTGGACACTTCCACTTCCGGTCTCTTGGAACACTCACTCATAGATGCCAGCCATCATGCTGCAAGGAAGCTGAAGCAAGCCCTTGGAGAGATCCACATGAGGAAGAATTGAGGCCCCAAGCCAGCAGCCCCAGCTAAGCTTCTAGCTATCAGCCAGTACAAATTTATCAGATTTGTGAGTAGATTTTCCAGCCCTACTGATTCACCACAGGTGACAGCACATAAAACAGAGGTGTGCACAATACAGAGCCCATCCTGTATTCTTCATCCACAAAGTCATGAGCAAATTAAAATTCATATTTCAAGCCACTGAGTTTTGGCATTATTACATAGGAATAAACAATTGGAACCCCAGAGTATCCTCACAGTAGAATGTTTCTGTTCTCTCTCTGTGGAATTCTCTTCACACAAATCTTTGCAGGGTTACTTTATGTTCAGCATTTGGTACTCACTTAAATGAAATAGTATAAGAAATGCATTCCCAGTCTTAGGTATCCTTATTCTCTCAAACCTATCACATTATCCTTTCATTGTTTATTTCTGTAATATATATATACATATATATATGTCCACTCCCACCCAAAGTAGAAAACAAGGTACATAAAATAAGGAAATTTGTTTGCCTTGTTCTTTGTTATATCTCTTTCACCCAAAGCAATGCCTCAATACATATTAATTTAATAAATTACTATTTCTGTTCTACTAATTTGACTATCAAAGAGAATCTGATTATGTAGTAATGGGGTAAAGAATACTAGAAGCTTATAGTTTCATCCTTTATAACCTCAAATGCTTTTCTCATTGTCTCTCAAATATGGGTCCACCAAATTAAGAAACTAGATTCTAACTGAATTAGATTTCAATAACTGGTCTATAACAATGATGTTTTACACCTACAAGCCAAACATCCAGATAGCGTTGGTTTAATTATCACAAACCAAAGCAATCTGAATTGGCCTGCTTAAATGTGTAGTGATTAATTGGAAACATCAAAATCCCTAATTCAATCACAAGAAAGTGCCCAGTATATGGCTACAGCTGTGTTTTGAGTATCTCTCATGGATTGGCTGCCTCTCTGTTTGCTTTGCATGGGAGCTGGTCTCACACAACATTTTGAGTTAGATCATAATTTTATAAACACACACATTCTCACAAACACACACGCTTTCTTCTACTCTTTTCTGCATAATTCAAGGCACTTGCTGTCACCACCACACTTGTTCAGGAACATCTATAACCATGTGTCATCCTTTTGTGACGAACAGCTTTAATTAGTGGAAGATAAAAGGTTGTAGTCTATTTCAAGAAAAAAATCTAATTTTCAGATAGTATATCATGCTTGTGGAATCCAAAGGACATAGTCCTTTACTCTCTTTTCTTCCCCTTAGTGTCCTATATGTCTTCAGCAAACCCTTACTGAAAGGGTATCAGAAGTCTTTCATCTTTATTTCCTTCCCCTTTGTCTCCTACAAAATCCCCTATAATGTCAGTTAATAAGAAAGAAATATTAGGGTTCTAATAATGCCCTCAGGGAGACTAGCTTTCAGGATTTTAGCTAAGGTGGCAGACCGGAGTGTGGGTTAGCCTCCCAACGACCCAGTGAATGTGTGATACAGCGCTCTCAGACTGCCCAAGTGAATGCCCAGAACTGTTTAATTAACACAAGTTACCCATGCCTCAGTTAAAGCAGTGTGACTTTCTCTCCTAAAATAAGGATTTGTGTGTGTGTGTCTGTGTGTTAGTAGCAGCAGCAGTAGTAGTAGTTCCTCAAGAAAACTCTCACTAAAATTTGGGTTGCAAAAGTACTATTGTGTCAGGTCTTATATCCTTGATTGCAGAAATACAAACAGGGAGGTCTCTTGGTAGTCGAAATATTGGCACAATCATTAAAACTGCTAAATCATGAGAAAATATGACCCTTATAAGTAGATCATGAGAGGCAGAATACTCCTGTGAGTGCCTGACATTCATTTTAAATGTGCCTGAGCACTGCTTTCCAAATGCATTAGTTTTCTAGTATCTGTTAAAACACTTATTAAAAACAATTTACAATTTGCATGTTTGGATTTTCCTCTATTATCTGTGAGTTCGTTTCTTTTCCTTTTAAAATTTCAAGGGAACCACATTATTATCTACCAGGGCCCTTGACAGAACCAAAGCAATCGCATGAGTATTACCCCAGCTTCTACTTTCAGACACTTTTGAATCCTGTCATCCAAATCATCATGGTGCTAATACATTCCCAAGCACTGAAGACTCAGAGGAGCATGATGCTTCAATGTGTTTATAGAATACATTTCATGTAGACAAGCACGAAAGGAACAGTTTGCATAATCATCTGCCAAAAAGAATCCATCTGTCAGAAGAGAGGAAGCTGGTATCAAACAAGTTCACATTAAAAAACAAAACCTCAATTTCCATTCTAGGCACTTCATTTCCTTGAACCTAATTATCAGTGTGCATATAAATGGGGAAAATACCTCTTCCTGGTTACAGTTCAAAATTCTGGTCTTGGCAATAGACAACAATAGCTGCTCATTTCTTTGGGGGCTGTACCATGCTGCTGAGAGCATCAGGGCTGGAAATGTCAGGCCAAATTCTGTTGTTGCAAATGTAAAGCTTTACTTTACTGCTTGTGGCAATGTGGTATGTGTTAAGAACAGAAATATTTTCTTATTTCCTTAGTGTTAACTAATTCTGACTAGGCTCCAAAGAAAAAACACAGCCCCATTTCCCTGAAAAGCATTCGTTTCTGCAGTTTGTTTGTTTGTTTTCTGATAAAGTTCTTAAAGTTCTGCCTAGTTAACTATGGCAGAAACATCAGTCTTCAGAGAAAAAAAGAAAAGTGCAAAGACTCATTTTAAAGACTATAATACAATCCAAATATTAGGCAAAAAAATGTAAAAAGAAAAATCAGTTATTTGCTTCACAAAATATTTACTTAAAAATTATTTGTACATATTTTTTAAAAACTACCCTCTTTCAACTTTTAATGTGAATTTAACCACATGCAGCTTAAAAAAAGTAAGAACTTATGCAAAGAGAGGTAAGTTGTACTTTCTGATAAATAAACTGAAAAAGTATCATGCTGAAAACTATTTTAAAATATTATATTTGAAAAATATTTGTGGCTCAGCATAAATTCCAATTAAATTATCAAAAACAACTTTTAACAAATTGCAAGAGAAATTTATTACTTGTATATTATAAAGTCTTCATTTATTTACAGATATTGTTGAGTACCTGCTTTGTGTCAGCCAGTGATCTAGGATTAGGGATTGTAGCAGTAAACAAAACTGAGAAGACCTGCTTTTATGATGCTTGTATTTAATAGAATAAATATATTTAAAATTTGGTATTGGAAATGGATTTATAGAATACTTTGCATTTTTTGAAGGATTTTAATATACTTCCTATAAGACCCTGCGTGACTTTCATGTTCATAATCAACTTTTCTTCATTAACATTACAAAACACCTGAGCATTCAGCAACCTCCTAAATATTTCTCTTGATTTCCAGGTAGAATCTGGTGGTTGGAGAGGGTGGTGGGATGACAAATTTTTAATGGCTATCTACCTATTTTCATTCTGACTTCTTGTGTCTGGCTCAGATCTCAACCACCTGGGTAAAGGTCATGTTCATTCTTACCTTACCTCACCATATCATCTTAAGAGCAGGGTGTCCTCCTTTTTTCCTCAAATTTCATTGACCACCAGACTATTCTATCTAGTAGTGTTTTCCCAAAAGTGAAAGATGTTCGATAATAAGTAGAATACAGATCACAATACAAGTGAACATCGGGCACTACTGACAAGCCCCTTGGCGATCACTTTCCATACAGGGCCTCTTACAGGCCAGCTCTTTCCCTTAGGTCTAATGTACTAAGTTTGCTGATGCTCTCTCTCCTCCAAATTATCTCCTGGACATATGCTGAGTTCCCCAGGGCAGGGCCTCAACTCCTTGTCTCTTCAGACTCTTGAAAACTAATCACTGCATTTTAAGGAATATATGATAAAAACCTGATCTTTCTCCTGTCTTCCAATACCAGGACAATGGGGGTTCTAAAAGAAGACAGGTTTTATACTTTTTAAATAGTTTAAAAATCCCATATAAAGAGAAAGATCCTGACTAAATTGTCTCACAACACCTCCACCACAGTTCAAAATTTCTTTTGAATATTATATGTCTTTACTACTTTAAAATATGATGGCAGTAGTTCAGCGATAAAAATAAAACAAAGATAGTGGTAAACTCTAAGTGCCAGGCATTCTTCTAAGCACTGTACATGTAGTCATTTAATCATTCATCCTCCTAACCCCCATTTACACATGAGGGAACTGAGGTGCAAAGAAGTTAATAAACTTGCTGATGGTCAAATAATTATTAAAAGGAAGACCTGGATTTAAATATAGGTAGGTTGGGCTCCAGAGTCCATGCTGACCACTTTGCTCTATTAAATCCTACTTCAGTCAGAAATATGGAAACTTTAAGATTTGAATTTTGGCCTCCACAGCTCTAATTATATTCCTTTTATTGGGCCACATGGTCCCCACAAAACAGATTTCTCCTCTTCATCACGTTTCATATATTTTCCTGAAATTGACTCAAATGTGACTTATTTGCAACATTCTGTAAAAATGTGTCTTTCAATCATTTTTGCTTTATGAAAAGAATTTTACAGAAAGTCTAAAAAATAAAGATAAAATTAAAATTTTAATACTATTTCCAAAAATTATAAAAAATTCTTTTAAAGTTAAAGGGATCTAAGATTACGTGCTGATATTTCATTTTACAAAATAAGGAAACGGGTTCAATGAACTTTCAAATAAAAATAATTTGTCCAAGACATAGAGCTAAGTTTATGATAAAAAAATTCACAGGATCATCAGTATTATCAAACTCAGTCTTTTCTTTCAGTAGGTAGAAAATTAAAATTTTTTTTTTTCACTTGACATGCTTAATTAAACATGCTCAGGTAAATCTATACTTTCCATTTTCTTTTACAAATCTCAAAAAATCCTGTGTCATCTTATCTATCAGGACTTATATAATCTAAAAACCTGTGCTCTTTGCATTAGCTAGAATCTATGATCCATGAATCTATGATCCATCAGAACCTGGGCCAACATGGATCTATAGAAAAATTCATCTGCTGTTTTAGTGTAGGTAAAAAGAAGAGAGAAGAAAGTGACATTCATTTTATTTCCACTGTTTGGAAATATGCTATACAGAATTGTATGTAAAGCAAATTTTTCCATAAAATTCTGTACATCTCCTTGAATGTCATTCTGTGCTGACAACTCTAGCATCCAATAATTGCCTAAGATATCATTGTGCTATCTCACATAGTATCTCCTTCCCTAGATTATACACCATACATGAATCCTTCTGAATTCCATTTTTCTCTGTAAATATCTGGTCCTCTTTTACGAGAATTGATATTTGTGTTCAGATATTTTCTATTAATGACTCAATTATCTTTTGCATTACATGGAATATAGTTTCATTTTAGCAGTGCTATACCGAAATAGGAGCTTTAATCTAAGAAATGAGTCTTAAAAACAAACATATAAATCACTAACCAACAGTAGATATTATAAACCTCATGGTAGATCTTTGGGTTCTGTATTTTTTTTTTAAAGCCATGAAGAAAAGTAGACTTTACTAGTTGAGCTGAAAGAGTAGGTACAGTAAAGGGGAAAAAAGTACAGAAAGCGGTATACTTTGTTCAAGGGGCATTAGGATCCTTTCAGAATAAGGTTGTTGCTCCTTTTAATTTTTCTTTTTCTAAAAACTACTATCTTGAGGTATTATTGACATTAAAAAAATCTATACATATTTAATTGAGCAAAATTCTTTGACTGTTTAAACCACTCCAGATGGACAGCTTCCAGTTCCATCTCTGATTAGGTTTTGCCATGCTCCAAGGAGCACAATAACAAATCAAGATAATTCTTTCCCACTGCCATTGTTCTTGCAAAACTCTGCAGAAAAACAGTGAGGAATAAGGGCCATTTGTAGATTCTTTTCTAGCTTAAGTAGAGTTAAGTAAAAACGAGTAAAGTTGGGACATGTTTTTGATATCATGGTATAACTTAGAGGGATAAATTAAAAGATGTGTGTGTGTGGGCACACGAAGTGTTATAAAACTATTCTTTTTCAATGTGGTGTATTTGACTATTAAAAATGAGGTATCTAGTAACTTGGGAGCTTTCTTCTTTTTTTGTAACATATTTTCATCCAGAAGGCATCAATTTTCATGCTTTAGTTATTTATATATAATCAAAAGATCTACTTTTTAAAGACTAATAAAGTGTATTACACCATGATGCTAGAAGAGCTTAGCCTCAGACTATTCAAAAATTTTTCTAGAATTAAAGAAAAACATACAAACTGGCTAATATGAGTGCCAATTTCTCATATTCACACTGGTAATCAGTTACAATGGAAAAAACGTTTTAATATTCCAATTCCAGATCTGCTCCTTAAATCTACTCAGCACTCAGTTTAATTTATGAGAAAATCAGTTTTAGGAAAACAAGCAACTAATTGAGGGTCTAGTGCTGATTCTACCACTCTCTAACAGAGTTATAAGAAGATAAGCTTATTTAGACATTACTTTCCTCTAGACATTACTTTCCTCATATGCTAATTGAGATTTGGGTTCTCTCCCCTAATAACCCTTTGCCAGATTTCGTCCCAAATCTATTCTCCTATTTTCTGTGGTAATAAAGACCCCTAACATTAGCTAGGCATATGGCTATCCAAAATAAAGACTATAGGTAGCTATCTCTCTTACAGTATGGTGTTGCCATATGATTAGGTTCTAGCCAATGAAATGTATTTGAAAGAATTTTATAACTTCTGGACAGTATCCTTGAATGGAAACAAGCTTCTCCCTTTCCTCTAGCATCCTCTATCCTACTGGATTGAAGGTAAAACTGATGGGTGACCCTAGATTAATTTTTGTAAATTATAAAGGCAACAAGGGAATAAAGCCTTTGTGTTGCAAAAAGTAGCTCTAGCACTTCATGTAAGTAGGAATCTATTTTTGCATTGCTTATTACATACCTTTGTGATATACTTAATTTATAACAAGGACTGAATAAAAGGTTTTTACGTTTGTGATTTATACTTCCTTACCACCCTTCTTATTGTGGATGCAGGTTTTTTGCATCCTCATTTTTATTCTGTACTTGCTTATTCAGTACTTGTACCCTATCTTCTAGTATTCTTAAAACTGTTTGAATTATATCACCCTGTACTTTCATTTCACCATCTATTTTACTGGTCCAGAAATACTGAATAGTTTCTGTTCCTGCTCTTTTCTTACATATGCCTTTTAAAGTTAACTCTCTATTGCTAATCCGGTTGTCTTCCTTAATTTTCCACTTGCCTTTTTATTAACAGCTATTTCAAGGCTGTTTGCTGTTGTTATTATTGTTTTTTTGTTTTGGGTTTTTTTTTTTTTGCTTCTTTCTTGGTCAGCCTGATAGGTGCTTCTACTGTAGCTATTTATGTGATAAGTCCTCTCTTTTTAAACTGCAAAGAGCATGCTTACATCTCTTTTGGGCCTATTAAATGACTGCAGCTTTTGATGACTCTTTAACCTAAGATTTGAAATATTTGGTGTCAGCTAGACATGAAATGAGAATACTCATGTAGGAAAGACAAAGAAAAATTGTTTATACAACAAAGACATCTTTACAATGAGACGCATTGTTATTAGCTGCTGGTAAGTTTAAAAATTATAAATTATTTCATTTACTACTGAAGACATTTTGCATTTTGTAATATGATTTGTTTTAATTTTTATTGATGCACATACAAAATCACATATCACATTATTTTGTCTTTCAGATATATTATTTCTGTTGAAGTAATGCAGTTTATAGAGGTATATAATTTACTTAGTATTCATTTATAAATACTGAAGATTACAAAATGTTTTTAAAAAGCAGTATTAGATTAGTAGACATCATAAGATGTAGGAGACAGAGTCTCCTAGTTTTTAAGAATCTATAGACATGTGCTAAGGCATAGGTACATAATATTTTAGGCCTTCAGTATTCTTGATTGAGTAAAATTATTTCATGATGCTCTGGGAAATTCCAACATGAAAAACACTGAAACAAAGAAAAAAAAGTAAAAGATATATGTGCATTTAATTAAGACCCCAATAACAATGCCTTTATGTTTATATAAAAATTTTCAATATTCAAATTATTTTTGGATACATTTTTGGTTATAATGGAAGTCCGATGAAACAAGTTCTATTTATTAAGATTCCATCTTTTAACAGTCTTTTCAGCAAGTGATGTTGGGAAAGTTGGAGAGCCGCATGTAAATCAATGAAGTTAGAACACACCCTCACACCATACACAAAAACAAACTCAAAATGGCTTAAAGACTTAAATATTGACATGACATAAAACTCTTAGAAGAGAACACAGGCAAAACATTCTCTGAAATAAACTGTACCAATGTTTTTTTAGATCAGTTTCCCAGGCAATAGAAATAAAAGCAAAAATAAAAACAAATGGGACCTAATCAAATTTACAAGCTTTTGTACAGCAAAGGGAACAATAAACAAAATGAAAACACAACCTACACACTGGGAGAAAATAGTTGCAAATGATGCAACCGACAAGGGCTTAATTTCAAAAATATACAAACAGCTCATACAACTCAGTAACAAAAAAACAAACAACCCAATCAAAAATTTGGCAGAAGACCTAAACAGACATTTCTTCCAAGAAGACATACAGATGGCCAAGAGGCACATGAAAAGCTGCTCAAAATCAATAATTATCAGAGAAACGTAAATCAAAACTAGAATGAGGTACCACCTCACACCGATTAGAATGGCCATCATTTTAAGAAATCTACAAATAACAAATGTTGGAGAGGGTGTGGGGAAAAGGGAACCCTCTTACACTGTTGGTGGGAATGTAAATTGGTGTAATCAGTATGGAAAACAGTACAGAGGTTCCTCAAAAAACTAAAAACAGAGTTGCAACAAAATCCTTCAATCCCACTCCTGGGCATATATCCAGAGAAAACTATAATTCGAAAATATATATGCACCCCTATGTTCATAGCAGCACTATTTACAATAGTCAAGATGTGGAAACAACCTAAATATCCACTGACAGATAAATGGATAAAGAAGATGTGGTACATATGTACAATGAAATACTACTCAGTCATAAAAAGAGTGCAATAATGCCATTTGCAGCAACATGGATGGACCTAGAGATTATCATACTAAGTGAAGTAAGTCAGACAAAGACAAATACCATATGATATCACTTATATGTGGAATCTAAAATATGACACAAATGAGCTTATCTATTAAACAGAAACACACTCACAGACGTAGAGAACACACTTGCGTTTGCCAAGGGTAGGGAGGGATGGAGTAAGAGTTTGGGATTAGCAGATGCAAACTATTATATATAGGATGAATAAACAACAAGGTCCTACTGTATAGCACAGGGAGCTATATTCAACATCCTGTGATAAACCATAATGGGAAAATATATGAAAAAGAATGCATATACATGTATAACTGAATCCCTTTGCTGTAAAGTAGAAATTAATACAACATTGTAAATCAACTATACTTCAATAAAATAAATTTTAAAAAAAGAGTCCATCTTGTAATTGAGAGAACCGAGACTCTAATAGCTTCAATGCTGAGTATTATGTTGGCTACACAGTAATTAATTAGTAATTAAAATATGTCACAGAGTTACTGTTGGCATTATTTACTGCTATTGCTTTCACTAAAATGTACTTTGTCTATTTTAAAGATTTTATTTTTTAAATTTTTTTGTGATACATGTGTATATTTTACTTTATTTTTTTTATTGGAGTATAGTTGCTTTACAACATTGTGATAGTTTATACTGTACAGCAAAAGTGAATCAGCTTTACGTATACATATAGCTCCTCTTTTTTGGATTTCCTTCTCATTTAGGTCAGTTCCCTGTGCTATACAGTAGGTTCTCATTAGTTACCTATTTTGTACATAGCATCAATAGTGTATATATGTCAATTCCAATCTCCCAATTGCTCCCACCCCACCTTCTCCCTTGAGAAAAACAAATATCGTATATTAACACATATATGTGGAATCTGAAAAAAAATGGTATACACGATCTTATTTACAAAGCAGAAATTGAGATACAGACATAGAGAACAAACGTATAAAGATTTTAAAAATCAGAACTTGGCACACTTTTCTATGTATACTAGTATATACTTAAATTGGAAAAATATACAGTGGGTTCTGACTTAGTCTGTCATCACCCACAAAGACATTGCTCCTCAAATATTAATGTGCATATCAATCTTTTGGGGAGGTTGGTAAAAATCCAATTCTGATTCAATAATTTTGGACTGTGTGAAGTATGTGTCAGAGTCTCTAACAGATTCCCAGGTAATGCTGAGAACCATAAACTACATTTTAGGAAGCAAGGCTTTAAAGAACTGGTTATAATGAGTGTGGTTAGGAGACTATTTCTGGTTACCATTCAAGAACCTCTTTCATGTGTCCCAGATGGACTTATGCCTCCCAGTGTGTGCTGAGAGAGCTCTCACCCATATTCTTTCAAGCTCTTTTAATTTTACCATTAATATCCAAAATCTCTTAGCTACATAGATTTTATTATTGAATTTTGTTTGTAAGGTCTGAGTAAATTGAATATTCCCCCTTTCCAGACCACATTCCCTTACCTCATCTTCACTCAAAGAAATTTATATTCACCTCTATTGTTTTTCCATGCTAATAAAATTATATAAAGCATTATATTTAGAGGTGTAATTTTAAATTTGTTTTGGAAAAATGAGATCATAATAAAACTACCTCTCTGCATTTTACAGTTTTCACTTAGTAGATCAAGATGAAAAACTTCTATGTGACTACTCTTTTTAATATCTTCATATTCTCCATAGTTTGGATACGCCATATTTGTACAGCAATTCTTTTACACAGAGGCATCCATCTTATTTCATTTTTTGCCACAGCACAGTTACAATAAACATCCTGTAACTGTATGAGTGAGACATATTTCTATAGGGTATATTCATAGAAGAAATTTGACTATATATATTTCTATTTTAATGGATTTTGTCATAGAGATTTCTAAGTACTGTACAATTTATATTTCTACTAGCAATATATTATAGGACTTTCTTTTTCCTGTTAACAATGGTATTGCTAATCAGAAAAATATACATTGAATGTATCATATCTTGTAATGTAAAATCAATAAACCACTTATTATATATATTTGCCAATTTTCAGAATACTGGCCACACTATATTACAGGGGTTAACTCAGTTGCAAATATTTTTTTTTAATATCTTTACTGGAGTATAATTGCTTTACATTGTTGTGTTAGCTGCTGCCTTATAACAAAGTGAATCACCTATACGTATACATATATTCCCATATCCCCTCCCTCTTGCATCTCCCTCCCACCCTTCCTATCCCATCCCTCTAGGTGGTCACAAAGCACCGAGCTGATCTCCCTGTGCTATGCAGCTGCTTCCCACTAGCTATCTATTTTACATTTGGTCGTATATATAAGTCCATGCCACTCTCTCACTTCGTCCCAGTGTACCCTTCCCCCTCCCCATGTCCTCAAGTCCATTCTCTACATCTGCGTCTTTATTCCTGTCCTGACAGTAGGTTCTTCATAACCTTTCCTTTTTTTTTTTTAGATTCCATATATGTGTTAGCATACAGTATTTGTTTTTCTCTTTCTGACTTACTTCACTTGGTATGACAGACTCTAGGTCCATCCACCTCACCACAAATAACTCAATTTTGTTTCGTTTTATGGCTGAGTAATACTCCATTGTATATATGTGCCACATCTTCTTTTTGTTGTTGTTGTATTTTTGTTTTTCCTGTTAAGCTGTCTTTTTTTTTCATGTTTTTATTGGAGTAAAATTGCTTTACAATGGTGTGTTACTTTCTGCTTTATAACAAAGGGAATCAGTTATACATATACATATATCCCCATATCTCTTCCCTCCTGCATCTCCCTCCCTCCCACCATCCCTATCCCACCCTTCTAGCTGGTCACAAAGCACCGAGCTGATCTCCCTGTGCTATGCGACTGCTTCCCACTAACTACCTATTTTACATTTGGTAGTGTTTATATGTCCATATATAAACTACCACTCTCTCACTTTGTACAAGCTTACCCTTCCCCCTCCCCGTGTCCTCAAGTCCATTCTCTAGTAGGTCTGCATCTTTATTCCCGTCTTGCTCCTGGTTCTTCATGACAATTTTTTTTCTTTTTTTTTTAGATGCCATATATATGTGTTAGCATACGGTATTTGTTTTCCTCTTTCTCACTTACTTTACTCTGTATGACAGAATCCAGGTCCATCCACCCACTACAAATAACTCAATTTTGTTTCTTTTTCTGGGTGAGTAATATTCCATTGTATATATGTGCCACATATTCTTTATCCATTCATCTGTCGATGGACACTTAGGTTGCTTCTATGTCCTAGCTATTGTAAATAGTGCTGCAATGAACATTGTGGTACATGACACTTTTTGAATTATGGTTTTCTCAGGATATATGCGCAGTAGTGAGATTGCTGGGTCGTATGGTAGGTGTATTTTTAGTTTTTTAAGGAACCTCCATACTGTTCTTCATAGTGGCTGTATCAATTTACATTCCCAGCAACAGTGCAAGAGGGTTTCCTTTTCTCCACACCCTCTCCAGCATTTATGGTTTGTAGAATTTTTGATGATGGCCATTCTGACCGGTGTGAGGTGATACCTCATTGTAGTTTGATTTGCATTTCTCTGATGATTAGTGATGTTCAACATTGTTTCATGTGTTTGTGACCATCTGTATATCTTCTATAAAGAAATCTCTATTTAGCTCTTCTGCCCATTTTTGGACTGGGTTGTTTGTTTGCTTGTTTTTTTGATATTGAGCTTCATGAGCTGCTTGTAAATTATGGAGCTTAATCCTTTCTCAGTTGCTTTGTTTGCAAATATTATCTCTCATTCTGATGGTTGTTTTTTCTTCTTCTTTATGGTCTCCTTTGCTGTGCAAAAGCTTTTAAGTGTCATTAGGTCCTATTTGTTTATTTTTGTTTTTATTTCCATTTCTCTAGGAGGTGGGTCAAAAATGATCTTGCTGTGATTTATGTCATAGTGTTCTGCCTATGTTTTCCTCTAAGAGTTTTATCGTGTCTGGCTTTACATTCAGGTCTTTAATCCATTTTGAGTTTATTTTTGTTTATGGTGTTAGGGTGTGTTCTAATTTCATTCTTTTACATGTAGCTGTCCAGTTTTCCCAGCACCAGTTATTGAAGAGGCTGTCTTTTCTCCATTGCATATTCTTGCCTCCTTTGTCAAAGATAAGGTGACCATATGTGCGTGGGTTTATCTCTGGGCTTTCTATCCTGTTCTATTGATCTACATTTCTGTTTTTCTACCAGTACTATACTGTCTTGATTACTGTAGCTTTGTAGTATAGTCTGAAGTCAGTGAGCCTGATTCCTCCAGCTCCGTTATTCTTTCTCAAGATTGCTTTGGCTATTCATGGTCTTGTGAGTTTCCATACAAATTGTGAAATTTTTTGTTCCAGTTCTGGTGAAAAATAGCATTGGCAGTTTGATAGGGATTGCACTGAATCTGTAGATTCCTTTGGGTACTGTAGTAATTTCCACAATGTTGATTCTTCATCCAAGAACATGGTATATGTCTCCATCTGTCTGTATCATCTTTAACTATTTTCATCCATATCTTAGAGTTTTCTGCATACAGGTCTTTTGTCTCCTTAGGTAGGTGTATTCCTAAGTATTGTATTCTTTTTGCTCCAGTGGTAAATGGGAGTGTTTCCTTAATTTCTCTTTCAGATTTTTCATCATTAGTGTATAGGAATGCAAGAGACTTCTGTGCATTAACTTTGTATTCTGCTACTTTACCAAAATCATTGATTAGCTCCAGTAGTTTTCTGGTAGCATCTTTAGGATTCTCTATATGTAGTATCATGTCATCTGCAAACAGTGACAGTTTTACTGCTTCTTTTCCAATTTGGATTCCTTTTATTTCTTTTGTGTCTCTGATTGCTGTGGCTAAAACTTCCAAAACAATGTTGAATAACAGTGCTGAGAGGGGAAATCTTGTCTTGTTCCTGATCTTAGTGGAAATGGTTTCAGTTTTTCAACATTGAGAATGATGTTGGCTGTGGATTTGTAATATACGGCCTTTATTATGTTGAGGTTAAGTTCTCTCTACGCCTATTTTCTGGAGAGTTTTTATCATAAATCGGTGTTGAATTTTCTTGAAAACTTTTTCTGCACCTATTGAGATGATCATATGTTTTTTATCCTACAGTTTATTAATATGGTGTATCATATTGATTGATTTCCGTATATTGAAGAATCTTTGCATTCCTGGGATAAATCCCACTTGATCATGGTGTATGATCCTTTTAATGTGTTGCTGTATTCTGTTGGCTAGTATTTTGTTGAGGATTTCTGCATCTATGATCATCAGTGATACTGGCCTGTAGTTTTCTTGTTTTGTAACATCTTTGGTTTTGGTATCAGGGTGATGGTGGCCTCTTAGAATGAGTTTGGGAGTGTTCCTCTCGCTGCTATATTTTAGAAGAGTTTGAGAAGGATAGATGTTAACACTTCTCTAAATGTTTGATAGAATTCTCCTGTGAATCCATCTGGTCTTGGGCTTTTGTTTGTTGGAAGATTTTAAATCACAGTTTCAATTTCAGTGCTTGGTCTGTTTATATTTTCTATTTCTTCCTGGTTCAGCCTCGTAAGTTGTGCTTTTCTAAGAATTTGTCCATTTCTTCCAGGTTGTCCATTTTATTGGCATAGAGTTGCGCCTAGTAATCTCTCATGATCCTTTGTATTTCTGCAGTGTCAGCTGTTACTTCTCCTTTTTCACGTCTAATTGTGTTGATTTGAGTCTCTTCCCTTTTTTTCTTGATGAGTCTAGCTAATGGTTTATCAATCTTGTTTATCTACTCAAAGAATCAGGTTTTAGTTTTATTGATCTTTGCTATTGTTTCCTTCATTTCTTTTTCATTGTTTTCTGATCTGACCTTTATGATTTATTTCCTTCTGCTAAGTTTGGGGTTTTTTTGTTCTTCTTTCTCTAATTGCTTTAGGTGTAAGGTTAGATTGTTTATTTGAGATGTTTCTTGTTTCTTGAGGTAGGATTCTATTGCCATAAACTTCCCTCTTAGAACTACTTTTGCTGCATCCCATAGGTTTTGGGCCATAGTGTTTTCATTTGTTTCTAGGTATTTTTTGATTTCCTCTTTGATTTCTTCAATGATCTCTTGGTTATTTAGTAGCATATGGTTTAGCCTCCATGTGTCTGTATTTTTTACAGATTTTTTTCCTGTAATTAATATCTAGTCTCATAGCATTGGGGTCAGAGAAAGTACTTGACACAATTTCAATTTTCTTAAATTTACTAAGGCTCCATTTGTGACCCAAGATAAGATCTATCCTGGAGAATGTTCCATAAGCACTTGAGAAGAAAGTGTATTCTGCTGTTTTTGGATGGAATGTCCTATAAATATCAGTTAAGTCCATCTTGTTTAATGTATCATTTAAAGCTTGTGTTTCCTTATTTATTTTCATTTTGGATGATCTGTCCATTGGTGAAAGTGGGGTGTTAAAGTCCCCTACTATGCCTGTGTTACTGTCAATATCCTCTTTTATTGCTGTTAGCATTTTCCTTCTGTATTGAGGTGCTCTTATGTTGGTTGCATAAATATTTACAATTGTTATATCTTCGTCTTGGGTTGATCCCTTGATCATTATGTAGTCTCCTTCTTTGCCTCTTGTAATAGTCTTTATTTTAAAGTCTATTTTGTCTGCTATGAGAATTGCTACTCCAACTTTCTTTTGATTTCCATTTGCATGGAATATCTTTTTCCATCACCTCACTTTCAGTCTGTATGTATCCCTAGGTCTGAAGTGGGTCTCTTGTAGACAACATATATACAGGGCTTGTTTTCGTATTCATTCAGCCAGTCTATGTCTTTTGGTTGGAGCATTTAATCCATTTACATTTCAGGTAACTATCAATATGTATGTTCTATTACCATTTTCTTAATTGTTTTGGGTTTGTTATTGTAGGTCTTTTCCTTCTCTTGTGTTTCCTGCCTAGAGAAGTTCCTTTAGCATTGGTTGTAAAGCTGGTTTGATGGTGCTGAATTCTCTTACCTTTTGCTTGCCTGTAAAGGTTTTAATTTCTCTGTCGAATCTGAATGAGATCCTTGCTGGGTAGAGTAATCTTGGTTGTAGGTTTTTCTCTTTCATCACCTTAAATATGTCCTGTCACTCCCTTCTGGCTTGCAGAATTTCTGCTGAAATATCAGCTGTTAACCTTATGGGGATTCCCTTGTATGTTATTTGTTGCTTTTCCCTTGCTGCTTTCAGTATATTTTCTTTGTGTTTAATTTTTGATAGTTTAATTAATATGTGTCTTGTCATGTTTCTCCTTGTATTTATCCCATATGGGACCCTCTGCGTTTCCTGGATTTGATTATTTACTTTCCCATACTAGGGAAGTTTTCAACTATAATCTCTTCAAATATTTTCTCAGTCCCTTTCTTTTTCTCTTCTTTTTCTGGGACCTCTATAATTCGAATGTTGGTGCATTTAATGTTGTTCCAGAGGTCTCTGAGACCATCCTCGATTCTCTTCATTCTTTTTTCTTTATTCTGCTCTGTGGTAGTTATTTCCACTATTTTATCTTCCAGGTCATTTATCCGTTCCTCTGCCTCAGTTATTGTGCTACTGATTCCTTCTAGAGAATTTTAAATTTCATTTATTGTGTTGTTCATCATTGTTTGTTTGCTGTTTAGTTCTGCTAGGTTCTTGTTAAATGTTTTTTGTATTTTCTCTATTCTATTTCCAAGATTTTGGATCAACTTTACTATCATTACTCTTAGTTCTTTTTCAGGTAGACTGCCTATTTCCTCTTCATTTGTTTGGTCTGGTGGGCTTTTACCTTGCTCCTTCATCTGCTGTGTATTTCTCTGTCTTCTCATTTTTCTTAACTTACTGTGTTTGGGGTCTCCTTTTCACAGGCTGTAGGTTCATAGTTCCCCTTGTTTTTCGTGTCTGCCACCAGCAGGTATGGTTGGTTCAGTGGGTTGTGTAGGCTTCCTGGTAGAGGGGACTGGTGCCTGTTTTCTGGTGGAAGAGGCTGGATCTTGTCTTTCTGGTGGGCAGGACTCTGTCCAGTGGTGTGTTTTGGGGTGTCTTGAACTTATGATTTTAGGCAGCCTTTCTGCTAATGGGTGGGGTTGTGTTCCTGTCTTGCTAGTTGTTTGGCATGGGGTGTCCAGCACTGTAGCTTGCTGCTCGTTGAGTGGAGCTGGGTCTTAGCATCGAGAAGGAGATCTCTGGGAGAGCTCTCCCTGATTGGTATTATGGGGATCTGGGATTTTCTGATGGATCTATGCTCTGAACCCGGCTCTCCCACCTCAGAGGCTCAGGCTTGACACCCGGCCAGAGCACCAAGACCCTGTCAGCTGCACAGCAGTGAATGTGGCATTCTCCATTATGAAGTCAGATTATGAGGGTCTATAATAGCTGTTCTGGCTGACTTGGTAGTAATTTGTCTAGGAGGCTGTCTCCAGCAGCCGGTGGCTGAAAGAGTAGGTCTCTGGAGGATGTTCTCCCAGAATCTTCAACGTTTTCATAGAGGTCTTCACTGGGTTCAGTTATGGATTCGGTACCGATGGTCTCAAGAACACCTTACTCTCTCAAGGTTGTGTGCTTGAAACAGCTCCTAAGTCTAAGGGTCTACAAGCTGCAGGAAGACAAGACCACCCGGGGCAGACTGCAAGCCATGATTCTTGCCACGAACCCTGATGCCGCCATTGTGGGATCCGGCTTCCCCTGCTGTTCTTTATTCTGAAAAGGAATTGCAGGGAAGTAGCATTCCAAATAGAGCTTGCTAGCCAGGGGGACACCTCAAAGGACTGTGGTGAACATTAGATAAGTCAGTACACATCAAAGTTCCAACAGCTCTTCCATCTCCTTTAGTATCACATCTCCTTCCAAGCATTCCACACTCACATTCATTCAGGTTGTTGCACAGCCCAGTTCAAATCACCTTAAAATCTGCCTTGCTGATAAATCTAGTGTGAGAGGGATCAAATTCTTGAAACTTTTTTCTGAGATCATCCCTTAACCTCACCACGAATCAAACATGGCCGTGAATTGGAGGTATCTGACATTTCCATTTTCATCAGGGTGGATTCTGTCAAGTAGCAACTCAACATCTTCATCAGTAATCTCCACACCAAACCTTGAAGAAGTCTTGTTACCACACACAAGCCCTTTTCCTGAAGTTGCGGCAGGACAACTCCCGTCTGTGACCATGGGCTAGGGTCAAGGCTAGGATAGGTGCAATGATGAATACAGTGGTGGAGGATGTGGCTGGTAGCAGGGGTTCCTTAGTGAACAGCTTGATTGCATCAGCAAAGGGTTGGAGCAGACCATGAGGGCCTACAATGTTTGGTCCTTTTTGGAGTTGTATGTAGCCTAAGATTTTATGTTCTACTAGTGTCAGGAATGCTACGGCTGAGAGGATAGGGAGGATGAGCATTTAAATGTTAATTATAAACATTTTGTTGGGGAGAGGGTTTGAAACTCTGAGTATAAAGGTTTAAGTTTTATGCAATTGCCAGGCTCTGCCACCCCAACAAAACCCTGGTCTCAGGGAGATTAGTTTGTGCTCACTTATTAAGCTGAGATTAGATCATTAATTGCATTAAAGGCGCTTATTTAAAGTGGGCCTTATTTCTCTTGTCCTTTCGTACTGG
The DNA here is from genome assembly GCF_949987515.2 of Delphinus delphis. NCBI lineage: Eukaryota > Metazoa > Chordata > Mammalia > Artiodactyla > Delphinidae > Delphinus > Delphinus delphis. The sequence goes on along the minus strand of NC_082685.1, from coordinate 92,136,706 downwards.
GAGAAATGCGTAATAGATAGAAACCAATCTGGATTCCTCCAGTCTGAACTCAGATCATGTAGGACTTTAATCATTGAATAAACAAACATTTAATAGCAGTTACACCATTAGTATGTCCTAATCCAACATTGAGGTCATAAACCCTATTGTCGATATGGACTCTAGAATAGTATTGTGCTGTTATCACTAGGGTAACTTGTTCTGTTGATCAATTTTTTGGATCAATAAGTGATACTATGCTTTGGCTAGCAGGTCTAGGTTTTAATCATTTGGAGGGTTTTCTGTGCTCCAAGGTCACCCCAACCGAAATTGTCAACCCATGTAAAATTTTGTTATTCCTTGGTGGTTCAAGATTGTGATTTTGGGATTGATTAATTGAAGCTCCATAGGGTCTTCTCGTCTTATTTTGTTATCCTCGCCTTTTCAAGGGGAGGTCAATTTCACTGATTAAAGTAAGACAGTAAAACCCTCGTGTGGCCATTCATACAAGTCCTTATTTAGAGAACAAATGATTATGCTACCTTTGCACAGTCAGGATACCGCGGCCGTTTAACGATTGTCACCAGGCAGGCAGTGTCTCTAATACTGGTGATACTAGAGGTGATGTTTTTGGTAAACAGGCGGGGTTTGTGTTTGCTGAGTTCCTTTTACTTTTTTTAATCTTTTCTTGGGTGCACGCCTGTGTTGGGTTAACAGTGTTTTTAATAAATAATTTAGTGTTGGATTATATTTATTTGCTGTTAATTATCAGTATATTATTAGTTGCTGATGTAAGCTTGTGCAAGGAGAAATATTTCTTGTTACTCATGTTAACAGTATTGTTTCTATAGTCTTATAGATTAATCCAGTAATTAGGCTAGGAGTTGATTTACTTAATATTGGAATTAAAATGTTGTTTTGTTGTCGAGCTTGAATGCTTTCTTAACTGGTGGCTGCTTTTAGGCCAACTATGGTATTGTTTGTTTTTACTCTCTAGTCAGGGTTGTATCCATTTGTAAAAAGCTGTACCTTTTTAGACTAACATCTAAATATACGTTGAGGCTTATTATGGTTTCTAGTATTATTTAATGTTGAACTAAAATTCTTTTCCTGGACAACCAGCTATCACCAGGCTCGTTAGGCTTTTCACCTCTACTTATAAATCTTCTCACTATTTTGCCATATAGATGAGTTCATTCTATTAACTGTTCATAAGTAGCTCGGCTGGTTTCGGGTAGTTTAGCTTAAGTTCTCTTTGTTAAATTGTTACTAGTTAATTCATTATGCAAAAGGTACAAGGGGTAAACTTTGCTTTTTATTACTTTTAATTTTTCTTTCATCATTCCCTTACAGTACTTTCTCTATAGTGCCATCAGTGTTTAAATTTCTATCTCCTATACTTTAGATGTCTGGTGAATGTTTTATTTGATTGGTTTGTGCTAGTAATGGTGGGAAAGGTGTGGGCTAGATTTGGTTAAAGACATACATAGCTTATGAAATCTTCTAGGTGTAAACTAGGTGCTTTATTTAAGCTATATCTTGTTTTATCCAAGCACACTTTCCAGTATGCTTACCTTGTTACTACTTGTCTCCTCTCATATAATTGTCTAGCATGTGTTGATGGACTAGGGCTTTGTCATGGCATTTGAGGAGGGTGATGGGCAGTGTGTGCGTGCTTCATGGCCTTATTCAATTAAGGGCTCTATTCTTAATTTACTACTAAATCCCCCTTTGATTTTAAGGTTTCATAAAAACTTTCGTGTGAATATAAAGGGTGTTCTTGGTATAGAAAATGTAGCCCGTTTTTTCCATCCCATAAGTTACACCTTGATCTAATGTTTTTATGTATTATAGTTATGCTTACTTTTGCTCCTTTTTAGGGTTTGCTGAAGATGGCAGTACATAGGCTGGAGTAGCAAGGGTTGGTGAGGTTAATCGGGGTTTTATCGGTTATAGAACAGGCTCCTCTAGAGGGGTGTGAAGCATCGGCAAGTCCTCTGAGTTTTAGGCTGTTGCTGGTAGTACTCTGGCGAATAATCTAGTTTTTATGGTTATTTGGGTTTAGGACTAAGCATAGTGGGGTATCTAATCCCGGTCTGGGTCTTAGCTATCGTGTGATCAGATTATATTGAAGTCACTTTCGTAGTTTATTTTAGTTTTAATTATGGCTTTCTACAGCTTAATTAAGGTTTAACTTTATCTTGTGTGGCTCTTTAACACACTTTACGCCATAGTTCTATTAGCTTGGGTCAATAATCGTATGATTATTGACCCGCAGTGGCTGGCACGAAGTTTACCAACCCTAATTAATATGGCTTAGTCAAACTTTCGTTCATGGCTTAATTTTTATCATTGCTGTCTCCCGTGGGGGTGTGGCTAAGCAAGGTGTTGTAAGTTGCTGGTGTGGCGTGCTTGATACCTGTTCCTTTTAATCTTAGTGACCTAGAGGGCACTCTCACTGAGATGTGGATATTTGCATGTGTAATTCTATTAAAAACTTATAGAAAGTCTGGGACCAAACCTTTATATTTATGGGGCTAGTAGGCCCATCTAGACATTTTCAGTGTCTTGCTTTACGAGGTGTTTAAGCTACATTAACTTGCTGTACGTAGGTGATGTTTGTATGTTTATATTATGTGGCTTATGTCAGATTTAGTATTAGATTTTCGATAGGATGATTGGTGAATCCAGGGGGGAGTCTGTCTATATGGGTGGCGAATATCTAAGTAGTTCATTGGTATGATATGGGGGGTTGAGGCTTAATTCGTTATAATATACAATTATTCAAATCTGCGGGGGGGGGATAGTAAAGTATTATGTTCTGTAACCATTATTTCAACTGCACACGTTGGTTGTGCTAGCCAGAGAGCAAATACATACAAGTCCAGCTACAATTTGCTTGACTGTGTTTAAGGTCATAGCTGAATCCAAGCAATCTTCCCCCCAAAATAAAAAATACCAAATGTATGAAATCACAGTTATGTGTGAGCATGGGCTGATTAGTCATTAGTCTATAGAGATGTCTTATTTAAGGTGAAAGAGTGGGTGATTTTAAGTGGGATGGCCCTGAAGAACCAGATGTCTGATAAAGTTCACTAATAGAAACCCCCACGGTTCATGGGCCCAGAGTGAGAAGAGGGAACCCTGCCGAGCGGGTTGCTGGTTTCACGCAGCATGGTGATTAAGTTCGCGATATAATGGACAGGATTATAGGACATGTTGGCTTGAATTGATTTAACTTAATGTACTATGTACGATCAATAATAACTATGTACTACGTAATATTAATAATAGACTATACATGCTTATTATTCATGGTGCAAACAACTTAATGCACAATTATACATACAATGTACATGTACATATACACGAGAGAGACGCTGTTTTGATTATGTGGCAGTACAAGCATGCACGACTTACATAGCATGTATGCAGTAAAATAAATTATTTTTAGTACTGACATAGCACTGTAGTTTTGTGAATGTCTTATATCTTTTTTCAGGGAATAGTTTATATAGAATTTCAGCCTTGAGCCTCGGGGAGATGTGCTGTTCTCCTTTTCCAGTTTACAAGACTGGGGTATTGCGTTATACTACAAAGACTCTTCATTTCAGGAGTTTGTTTTCTTTTCTTTTTTTTTTTTTTTTTTTTTGTGGTACACGGGCTTCTCACTGTTGTGGCCTCTCCCGTTGCGGAGCATAGTCTCCGGACGCGCAGGCCCAGCCGCTCCGTGGCATGTGGGATCCTCCCAGACCGGGGCACAAACCTGTGTCCCCCGCATCGGCAGGCGGACTCTCAACCACTGCGCCACCAGGGAAGCCCAGGAGCTTGTTTTTCATGAGACTAGCTATTGGTATTAATACTAGAATTAAAAGAAAGTATAGGATAGATGCAAGCTGTCCGACAGTCATATACGGGTACTCCACAGGCTGTCCTCCGATTCATGTTAGTGTCAGTAAGTCTGCCACTAGTACTCAGAACAAGAATTGACTGAAGGGTCGAAATATTATGCTTCGTTGTTTAGATGTATGGAGTATTGGAATGAATGCCAAGATTAGGATCGAGAGTGGCAGAGCTAAGACTCCTCTAGTTTGTTGGGGATTGATCATAGGATTGCATATGTGAATAGAAAGTATCATTCTGGTTTGATGTGTGGTGGCATGCTGAGTGGGTTTGCTGGGGTGTAGTTGTCAGGATCTCCTAACAGGTCGGGTGAGAATAGGGCTAGTACCAACAAGGCTAAGATTAATAGTAAAGCGTCCAAAATGTCTTTAACTGTATAATAGGGGTGGAATTGGATTTTGTCTGTATTGGATGGAATTCCTGTGGGGTTGTTAGATCCTGTTTCGTGGAGGAATAGGTGGACAGCCGCTAGTGCTGTGATGATGAAAGGGAGAATGAAGTGGAAGGCAAAGAATCGTGTTAGTGTTGCTTTATTTACAGAAAAACCACCTCAGATTCATTCGACAAAGGTGGTGCCGATACATGGGATTGCTGAGAGTAGGTTTGTGATAACAGTTGCACCTCAGAATGATATCTGTCCTCAGGGTAGGATGTAGCCTATAAATGCGGTGGCTACGACTGTAAGTAGCAGGATAATTCCAATGTTTCATGTTTCCTGAGAGGCGTAGGATCCTTAGTACAAGCCACATCCTATGGGGGCATAAAGGCAAATAAAAAACATGGAAGCTCTGTTTGCATGTATGTACCGGATGATTCAGCCATAGTTGACGTCTCAGTAGATGTGTGTTACTGATGACAAGGCAGTTGTTGTGTCTGGTGTGTAGTGTATTGCCAAGAATAGACCTGTTAGGATTTGTAGGAGTAGGCAGACGCCTAGCAGGGAGCCAAAGTTTCATCATGATGAGATATTTGATGGGGTGGGGAGGTCAATGTGTTGTTGAGAATTCTTATTAGCAGGTGTATTTTTCGGGTGTTGGTCATTGGTGTTCTTGTAGTTGAATGACAACGATGATTTTTTATGTCATTGGTTATGGTTGAAGTCCATGTGGGAATAATGATGACATACATTGTATTTATTTTGAGCATTATTTTTGTGATTAGTTTTGTGGGGGTTTCTTCAAAATCTTCTCCTATTTATGGGGGTCTAGGGTTGATTGTGGGTGGTGGTGTTGGGTGCGGGATTGTCTTAAATTTTGGTGGTTCATTTTCAGGTTTAATGGTATTTCTGATTTATTTAGGGGGAATATTGGTCGTGTTTGGTTATACAATGGCTATGGCCACCAAACAATACCCTGAGGTTTGGGTTTCTAACAAGGTTGTGCTAGGAGCATTTCTTTTAGGGTTAGTAGTAGAGTTTTTAGTAGTACTTTATATTTTGAAGCATGAGGATGTGGAGATTGTGTTTGAGTTTAATGGGGTGGGAGATTGAGTTATTTGTGATACGGGTGACTCTGGGTTTTTCAGTGAAGAGGCTATGGGAACTGTGGTGTTATATAGTTATGGTACTTGGTTGGTGATTGTTACGGGTTGGTCATTATTTATTGGTGTTGTGGTTATTATGGAAATTACTCAGGGTAATTAAATAGCAGCATGCTGAGGGTGATAGAAATAAGGAATTATTAGAAGTAGAGCTTGATAATGCCTTTTTTAAAAAAATGTTCTTTAAATCTTTATGGAGTATAATTGCTTTACAATGGTGTGTTAGTTTCTGCTTTACAACAAAGTGAATCAGTTATACATATACATATGTCCCCATATCTCTTCCCTCTTGCATCTCCCTCCCTCCCACCCTTCTTATCCCACCCCTCTAGGTGGTCACAAAGCACCGAGATAAGGCCTTTTTGATTTGAGACTAATGTGGAATATTTTAGTTGAATGAAGGCTGTAGTCTTTGGTAGGATGGTTTCTAGTCAGATTAAGTCTAGTAAGGAGGTTGCTAATTTTTGGCTTATTAATAGATTTAGATGGGGAGGTAGCCAGTGTATGATGGTGGGGAAGTATCCTAAAAGAGTGGAGAACTTAGAGGAGTCTGAGGGGTATATATATTTTAAGTTTTGTGTGTTAAGGTTGATTTTGAATGCTAGTACAAAATCCAAGGTTGTTACTACAAGGGCAGTCAATTTTAAATGTAGGGGTATGGTTATTAGGGGGATGGTTGTTGGAGGAATGCTGTTGGAGATGATGAAGCCAGCAAAAATACTTCCGATTAATAGGCGCTTGATGGAGTTGATTAAGAGGGAGTTGTTTTCATTAACAGGCACAGAAGGAGAGAAGCGGGGCTGTCCTAGTAGTGCAAAGAAGATAATGTGAGTGCTATAGATAGCTGTGAGGGAGGTAGCGGTTAGAGTCATTAATAGGGCTCAGGCGTTGGTATAAAACATAGTGGCGGTTTCAATAATCAGGTCTTTAGAGTAAAATCCAGTGAGAAATGGTATTCCTGTTAGTGCTAGGCATCAAATGATAAGGGCTGTTGCAGTGAACGGCAAGGTCCTGAATAACCCTCTTAGTTTTCGAATGTCCTGCTCATTGACTAGGTTGTGAATGATAGACCCAGAGCATAGAAATAATATGGCTTTAAAGAAAGCGTGCATGCAAATGTGTAAAAATGCTAGAAGAGGTTGGTTCAGGTCAATCATTACTATTATTAAACCTAGTTGGCTGGAGGTAGAGAAGGCAATAACTTTTTCAATATCGTTTTGAGTGAGGGCACAGACAGCTGTAAAGACGGCAGTAAGGGCTCCTAGGCAGAGCATTATTGTTTGAATGAGTTTGTTGCTTTCTATTAAAGGGTAAAATCGGATAAGCAGGAAAACTCCTGCTACAACCACTGTGCTTGAGTGGAGTAGGGCCAAGACTGGGGTAGGGCTTTCTACTGCTGAAGGGAGTCAGGGGTGAAGTGCGAATTGGGCTGATTTTCCGGCTGCGGTTAGTACGAGTCCTATGAGGGGTAGGTTTAAAGAGTTCTGGTTGAGTATGAAAATTTGTTGTAGGTCTCATGCGTTTGTGTTAGATAAAAATCATGCCACTGATATGATGAATCCGACATCTTCGATGCGGTTATATAAAATTGCTTGAAGAGCAGCTGTGTTTGCGTCTGCTTGCCCATACTATCTTCCGATAAGCAGGAAAGATATGATTCCTACTCCTTCTCATCCAATAAAAAGTTGGAAGAGGTTGTTGGCTGTAACAAGGATTAGTATAGTGATAAGGAAGAGGAGTAAATACTTGAAGAATTGGTTGATATAAGGGTTGGAGTGTATATATCATATTGAGAATTCTATAATGAACCATGTGGCTCTGGGCGAGGGTCACCTTTGTCACCATGTGACCACCTGCCCGGAGACTATAAAATGTGGAGAGACACCCTCAGGCCCCTGAGAGATTCTCAGTTGCAAATATTAATCGTAATCAATACTAGGTATATTAACATTGTTTATGGTGTATTTTGTGATGTAGCATATTTTAAAAAAACATATAGTCAAATATATCTTTTTTTCCATAGCTTCTAGGTGTTCTGACATGGCTAAAATTCTTCCTAACCAATAAGATATTCCTTTAATCTCTTACATTTTATTAAAAAATGTTTAATTTTTACATTTATGTTGTGTTTCATCTAAAATTTATTTTTGAATAGTATGAGATAATAATCTTTATTTTCTCCTATTTAGAATGACAGTTGGGTCAACACATTTGATAAATCAGCCATTATGTTCCCACAAAATTAAAATATACCAGTGTCAAATATAAAATTTCAATTATGTATACACTGGAATCTATTGTTCTCCACTTGGTTTCACTCTTGGATTTTCTATTCTTATACCGAAAACAATTTTTTAAAAATTCTGATGACTTTAAATTGTTTCACTTTCTTACAAGGCCAGTCTTTTGTTTTTCTTTGTTGTAATTATTTTGGCTATTCACAAGATTTTAATTTTCAAATAGAATTCGAGATCATTTTACACAACTAAAAACTGATTGCTGTGATCCCATTGGAAATTACATTAAATTTATAATATAATTCAGAGAGAATTGAAAATTTCATCACATTAATCTTTCTGTCAAAAGCATGACATCTCATTCAACTATTCAGATCATATCTTACATTATTAAGATTGAGTAGTTTCCGGTATATAGTGTAATACTTGGTTCCTTAGTCAATGTTTGCTTTTTCCGTCATTTCATTGTTACCATGGTTTTCTACTTCCATATTTTGCTAATTTATTCAAATGCTACAAATTGCTTTTTAAAATTTTTCCTTTGGGGACTTCTGCTTCCCACTATGATAGATTAGCTTGTATTAGACCAACTTGCCCCTTCAAGAATAAGTATAAAATTTGTAAGAAAAAACAAAATCAGCTCTTGGAAAGGTAATAGAGTAAAATTAAGAAAACCACAGTTTTACAGGGCAAAGATCCTAGAGAGAAGACAAAAGCATTGACAAGAGTCCAATATTTTCTATCACTTTTCTTTCAAAGTATATGTTGATTAATAACAGTAGGAAATGTAGTAAACAAGCATAAATAAGGTCAGAACTTATGGTGGCCTCTAGGAACCAGGGGAGCAAATAATTGTAATTCAAGCCTACAAAGTGATCTAATATCTGGAGGAGAAAGACCCTGTAGAAAAGGGAGCTGTAGAAAAATGAGCTTAACATTCTGTTATGCTTTTCTCCTTGAAGCCTTATTCATTTCTTCAAGTCATGGGACAAAGGCTAAGAAATTAAAGGAATACATATTTACAGTCTAAACTAGAGATCAGAATCTATGACCCACAGGTTCAATTCAGCCCAATATCTGTTTTTATAAATAAAGTTTTATTGGAGCAAAGACATATTCATTTGTTTATGGTTTCTCTAATGGATGCTTTTGTGGCTCAGTAGCAGAACTGAGTAGTTATGACAGAGACTGTATGTTCTGAAAAGCCTAAAATATTTACTATTTTGCTGTTCACTTAAAATGTTTGCCGATCCCTGGTCTCATCCAAACAATTTTAATTACAAGGGGGATTTTCTTGATACTAATGCTAGGAAAACAAGGGTAAGAATAAACAAGGATTGCCCTAAACAAAAGCTAATAGGAAACTGGCTAAACATCATAAAGACTAAAATAGTTTATCCTTACTTGGACCAGGAAAAGTTGCCCTTACTTCTAGCACATTCTAGAAGTAAAGTAAATAGATCAAAGAGGAAAATAGGATCTTGCAGAGCCCTCCACAATTTTTCAAACACACCACTGGCATTAAATAAATAATTTCCAGGACTGTCAGGAGATGGGGTAAAAATGACAGAAATTCAAGAGGAAAAAAAAAGTCCATATAAGACCATATAAGACAAATCCAGAGCAAACATCATTTTCAATGGTGAAAAACTGAAAGCATTTCCTCTAAGATCAGAAAAAAAGACAAGACTCTCTCCCCTTTTACCCAACATCAATAGTTTTGGAAGTCTTAGCCAAGGCAATCAGAGAAGAAAAAGAAATAAAAGGAAACCAAATTGGAAAAGAAGTATAACTGTCACTGTTTGCAGGTGACATGATACTATACATAGAAAATCCTAAAGCTGCTATAAGAAGACTACTAGAGCTCATCAATGACTTTAATAAAGTTGCAGGCTACAAAATTAATACATAGAAATCTCCTGCATTCCTATACACTAACAACAAAATATCAGAAAGAAAAATTAAGGAAACAATCCCATTTACCATTGCATCCAAAAGAATAAAATCCCTAGGAATAAACTTACCTAAGGAGGCAAAAGGCCTGTACTCACAAAACTATAAAACACTGATGAAAGAAATCATAGATGACACAAACAGATGGAGAGATATACCATGATTTTGGACTGGAAGAATCAATATTGTCAAAATGCCTATACTACCCAAAGTAATCTATAGATTCAGTGCAATCCCTATCAAATTATCAATAGCATTTTTCACAGAATTAGAACAAAACATTTTACAATTTGTATGGAAACACAAAGACCCCGAAAAGCCAAAGCAATCTTGAGAAAGAAAAACAGAACTGGAGGAATCAGGTTCCCTGACTTCAGACTATACTACAAAGCTACAGTAATCAAAACAATATGGTACTGACACAAAAACAGGATAGAAACAGGATAGAAAGTCCAGACATAAACCCACACATCTATGGTCACCTAATCTATGACAAAGGAGGCAAGAATATACAATGGAGAAATGACAGTCTCTTCAGTAAGTGGTGCTGGAAAAACTGGACAGCTACATGTGAAAGAATGAAATTAGAACACTCTCTAACACCATACACAAAAATAAACTCAAAAGGCACTAAAGACCTAGAAGTAAAACTGAATACTATAAAACTCTTAGAGGAAAACATAGGCAGAACACTGACATATATCACAGTATCACAGTAAGAACTTTTTTGATCCACTTCCTAGAGTAATGAAAACAAACAAACAAATAAACAAATGGGGCCTAATTAAACGTAAAAGCTTTTGCATAGCAAATAAAACCATAAGCAAAATGAAAAGACAACCCACAGAATGGAAGAAAATATTTGCAAACAAATGATCAACAGGGATTAATCTCCAAAATATACAAACAGCTCATGCAGCTCAAAAACAAGCAAACAACCCAATCAAAAAATGGGCAGAATATCTAAATAGACATTTCTCCAAAGAAGACATACAGATGGCCAAAGGCACATGAAAAGTGCTCAATATCACTAATTATCAGAGCAATGCAAATCAAAACTACAATGACGTATCACCTCACACCGGTCAAAATGTCCATCATCAAAAAATCTACAAACAATAAATGCTGGAGAGGGTGTGGAGAAAAGGGAACCCTTTTGCACTGTTGGTGGAAATGTAAATTGGTACAGCCACTATGGAGAACAGTATGGAGGTTCCTTTAAAAATAAAAAAGAGAGCTACTATATGATTCAGCAATCCCACTCATGGGCATATATCTGGAGAAAACCATAATTTGAAAAAAATATATGTACCCCAATGTTCATTGCAGCACTATTTACAATAGCTGGGACATGGAAGCAACCTAAATGTCCATCGATGGAAGAATGGATAAAGAAGATGTGGTACATATATATAATGGAATATTACTCAGTCATAAAAATAACAAAATAATGCCATTTGCAGTGACGTGGATGGACTTAGAGATTGTCATACTGAGTGAAGTAAGTCAGACAGAGAAAGACAAATATCATATGATATTGATTATATGTGGAATCTAAAAAAATGGTACAAGTGAACCTATTTACAAAACAGAAATAGAGTCACAGATGTAGAAAACAAACTTATGGTTACCAAGGGGGAAAGGGGGGTAGGGATAAATTGGGAGATTGGGATTGACATATACAAACTACTACATATAAAATAGATAACTAATAAGGACCTACTGTATAGCACAGGAAACTACTCAATACTCTGTAATGACCAATATGGGAATAGACTCTAAAAAAGAGTGGATATATGTATATGTATAACTGATTCATATTGCTGTACAGGAGAAACTAACACAACATTGTAAATCAACTATACTCCAATAAAAATTAATTTTAAAAATAAAAATAAATTAAAAGAAGAGGGAAAATACAGAAATTTGTACCAAAAAACTAGAATCTATAAAAAAAGGAAAATCGGAGAAATTCTAAATTTGAGAACTGCAATAACTGAAATTAAACATTTAAAATGGGGTTAAGGGACTTCCCTGGCAGTCCAGTGGTTAGGACTCTGCACCTTCACTGCTGTTGCCCTGGGTTCTATCCCTGGTAAAGGAACTAAGATCCTGCAAACTGCGAGGTGTGGCCACAAAAATATGGGGTTAAAAGCAGAATAACAAACAGAAGAGAAGACCAGTGAAGCTGAAGTTGGTATAAAAATAAATATCCAGAAAAATACAGAAAAGAACAAAAGACCTAATGGCCTGTCATTCATATAATTGGATTTATATTAGAGGAGGAGAGGAATAACAGGGCAGAACAATAACTGAAAAAATATTGGCTGTGGAACTTTTCAAATCTGATCAAAATCACAAATTTAAAATTCCTTTTTAAATTGAAATTGTGTTTTAGTTAAACTAAAACTGTTGCTTTTACTTAAAATATCTTCCTCCTAAGAGCAGTCTTCTTTGATTAAGTTGTTTCTTTTGGTCTGTTCTATCTGCTGGAGCTCCTTAGCAACTACAAAATTTTCTCTTGCCTGCTCATAAAGACTTAGTCCAAATACTGGAGTGAGGTGACAGCGACCTGGGGAGTGGTGCAAAGCACTTTATTCCTAGTCTAAGAAGAGGCAACAATCAAATTGTCAGTTCCCTGCCACTCTAATTTTCAGTAGTACAGAGAACTCAGCATGCTAGGGTTGCTGTCTCACAGCACCTCCAGTGCAGAGGGACCAACCAGTCTTCTTTGAAGCACACCTGAAGGAAATACACAGCTTCTCCCCTTGTGGGGAATAGGATTCATGGTTATCTTCAGGTCAGGTTCTATCTGGAACCCATCTGGTCCTTTAGATCTTCACCCTAAACTCCCCTCCACTTTTCCCAAAGTGATATCAAGCCCCAGGGAAAAATAGCGATACTCTCTCTTCTAGGACTCCCGTTAAGCCTGAGGCCTTGCTACCAGCCTCGAACCCTCAGTTTAACTTGTGTATAGCATGGAAGAGATATAGCTGTTGGATGGAAATTAGGATAATGACAGCAGGGCAGAAGTGGCCAAGCTGCCATCTCTTCCTATTTTCCTAATCTTGCCTCTTTCAAAATGTATTTAAATAATACTATTTCTTCAAAAAGACTTATTATTACAGAAAATTCTTTTAAACAACTCTCTCTCTGAAGGAAATTTCATGCAACTGAAATAAAAGCCCAAAATATGCTTTTATTCTTACATGGCAGTAAACCAAACAGATCATTAGTGGAAACATCACTGTAATAACTTTTCTTTTCATACACCAAATAGTTTTGTGCAGAATATAATTTTACTAACAGTATCTCCTTTTATGTATACTCCATAAAATCTACTGTAGAATCCACTCCAAAATAATTATGTGTTTATACATTTTAATTTCAATAGAAAGTTATAAAAATAGAATCATTTCTTCTGTTTAAGCATATATTTGTTGGTAGATTTTTCTCATTTAAAAAAAATTCCCCATGAGAAGATAAAACATGATGGCTATGAATTTCTGAGCCAACTGAGTCAGATAGGTATAACGTTTAACATTGCATGGAAGATTTTACAGAGATATGTTCAATATTCTCTAAATTTAAAATGCTCTTTTTCCCCCAATGATTATATCATAAATAGAAAAAATGAATTATTAAACCCTCAGAAGTTAAGAATTTTCCAAGTTCTAAATATATTGAATTAATAGGATGCAATTTCTTTTCTTGTTTTCTGGATTTCAAATGACAGTGCACCAGCAGCAAACAAAAGCTGAACCAAATTAACACTAAAAAACGAAGAAAAATGAAGCTGGCATCTTAGCTCAGGGGATCTTGCCGAAGGAAAGTAGTTTCTTTCTCCATTCCTAAACTCATTCCATTTTCAGAGAATGAAATGGACTTCTTATTCCACACTAGTAAAAAGGAGACTGAATTTAAGAAATTCAAATGCTTGTGAGGAGACACGCTAAATATAAGCATCCATATTTACATAATAAATATCATAAGGAGACCTCAGAGTACTATGATTAAAAGCTGTTATTCCTTTAGTTTATCAATACAAAATTTATACGCAATGTGGCAGGTGATTGTCTGAGACAAACCCACATTTATGGGCAGTACTGTTAGTGAGAGTCCCAATATACCCTATCCATGATTACTCAGCCATGAGGATGCACCTCACACACTTCCCACCACCCACTGAATTATGACCAGTTTCAATATTAAAAGGACCTCTGAGAGATACTTCAATAACCTAATAATACAGATGAAGGAATGGAGGACCAAAGAGATTAAACAACATCTAGTCACCATTTAGTAGAGTTGGAGAAGATCCCAGGTTTCCAGATTTCTACTGACACAGATTTTTATGCCCATTTAGTAATCAGATACCAACTAATTCAATAGAAATGAAAGGTAGAAACAGTTGGAATTTTCTCATGTCTGAAATATCTCTATCTCTACCTCTATATCTATATATAAACTCACTCACTTTTAAGATATTCAGAGAAGACAATTATCCAACAAATCACCTGAAGGAGAAAGAGGGAAAAGCACCAGTGTGAACTTTTGGGGTATTTGAGAAAGAAGAAATTTGCTGGGTGAAAATAATGAATTTGGTCTCTAACATGTTACGTATTAGGTGTCAACAAAAGAGCATTTAGTTGAGTGCACTGTAGGAAGAAAAACAAATACACCTCAAGGTGTTAAAAGGAATGGATTTAACATGCCACAAGGTCTTTTGAAAGAATTAACTTATTCCTCTACACAACACAAAATGAAAGCTGGAAATTTGTGAATAAACCGCAAAAGTAGTGACAGTATTATGACATTGATGGATGAAATGTAAGGTGGTTCTTAGGTGAGCATAAGTTGCTATTCATTAAGAAAAATGTATTTTGGACGCACAGGCTCAGTGGCCATGGCTCACGGGCCAAGCCGCTCCGCGGCATGTGGGGTCTCCCCGGACGAGGGCGCGAACCCGTGTCCCCTGCATCGGCAGGCGGACTCTCAACCACTGCGCCACCAGGGAAGCCCAAGAAAAATGTATTTTTTAAAGTAGATTAAAGAAAATTTGTTATAAACAATCAACACACTAATACAATTTGAGTTTTATTAAATTCTAAATGGGATTCAACTTTGTAAGGGAGCTTAACATATGCAGTGACAAAGCAGTGGACAATTATAAAAAAGATTATAAGCCATAAACTGGAATTTCCACAACTATTATGAAACACAGAAAGCAATTTTCCTATTAAATGACAGTAGATAGAGCTTTGGAAAGAAGTCTGTAAACAATTTATGACTTAAAAGCATTTGTCTTTCAGAAAACATGGTGAGTTAATTTTCTCATTTATGAGCAAAGAATATTAAAATAGGGATGACATAATAACTTAATTCTTAGGCCATATAAATTCTTTAGCTTGAAATTTTATTTCCTTTGACCTAACATGATTTTAATTGATTTAAAACAAATAGATTTCAGTGACATTTAGAAATTGATTTATTTTTTTAATTTAATGTACAAATCTGCAAGTGATTATTTAAAAACTTTTTTTATTACTATTATAGATTCTGTGAAAAATAAAGAGAAGTATTAGATACTATCCTTCCCCTTGTGAAGTTTACATTCTTATTGGGAAGACAGGAATTACCAAATCAGTAGTATATATTTACTATATTCATTAGGTCACTGAAACAGTTCCTAAGTAATGGACAAAATTGAAAAAAATAATCTAGGACCAGATTATTTAAAAATCACACAAATCAGACAGGAATTTAAATTTAATATGATAGACAACATAAAGATATTAGAGGATTTTTAGTAGAGAATTGAAATATTTTCCTCCTGTTATTGTCAAGATAAAATTAGTTTGGGGAAGAGTAAGCTAGCAGTAACATGCAGAAAGAATTTAAAAAGGGAAAAAATAGAGGTAAGGAGACTGTTAAGAAGCTGTTATTATGATCTAGTAACAAAAAAAAATTAGTTCCTAATGAATGTTTTGGTTGTAAGGGTTAAGATTTGTATGTTAGTGATTTGTGATGATACAATTTACTGTTATATGAATTATAATATAATTTCATACATGTGAGACAGAGAATCAGTAGTCAAAGGTGACTAAAATTTTTTGCCTGGAGTATAATCTACAAAAATATTGAATCACTATGTTGCACACCTGAAGTTAATATAATATTGTCATCAAATACTCTTCAATAATTTTTTTTTTTGCCTGAAATACTGAAAGGATAGTGCCAAATGGACTTGGAAATTAAGAAGGAATATTTATGTTAATGAAAGCAATTTTAGGTTAAGACTATGAGGAAATGGCTAATACTAACCATTACAGCATGAAGCAAAGATCACCTACTGTGAGGCATTTGGATGAATAAATTAGCAACTTGAGACACTTGTTTGCCTCTTCCTGGAGAAGGAAATCCTGCTGAGCATCCATTTACCATCACAGCAAGAAAATCAAGAACATGAAGAATGACAGACTATTAAGTATAAGAATTTTATGTGGCTTGCATCTCACAAGGTACACCAGATAAAAAGTAAACATGGAGGGTCTTCCCTGGTGGTGCAGTTGTTGAGAGTCCGTCTGCCGATGCAAGGGACACGGGTTCGTGCCCCGGTCCGGGAGGATCCCACATGCCGCAGAGCGGCTGGGCCCGTGAGCCATGGCCTCTGAGCCTGCGTGTCCGGAGCCTGTGCTCCGCAACGGGAGAGGCCACAACAGTGAGAGGCCCGCGTATCACAAAAAAAAAAAAAAAAAAAAGTAAACGCGGAGCCACAATAAACATCACATATAGTATCATTTTCACTCCATTACTGAACATTTTATAAGAACTCCAAAAATGTCTATCAATCTCCTCCCAGTTCTGAAAGTTGCTAGAGGGTCTTTTACTTGTGCTCCAAAATCTAGTCCTCTTAAGTGTGATTCATATGACATCTATCATTTTCCCTATTTACTTCTAGTTTTCAAAATTATCAAGTCCTATGAAGTGAATCACTGAAATTCTTGCCAGTCTCTGTTGAAGGGGCTATTTTTGCTAATAGGTCTGCAGGTATTGAAAGCACTGCTACTTCTGTCAATGATTGTGTGAAGACTGCTAACAAGTAAGGTCTGAAAACTGGCACCAAAGGAGATGGACCTGGCTCCTGTTGTTTCTGAGGTTGTTGGCACCAACACCACTCATGCCTTGTCCTCTCTGTGCACCCTCCAGTTAGAATAACTTCCTTTTTTATTTTTGCTTTCTTATTTTTACTAGTGTATGAATTATAAACCCACAGATACAAGACTGGGGAGGAATATCATTGTTTTGCCTTAAAATAAATTTCTCGTAGGTTGGAAACAAAACCTTAGACCACATAGGTGGGCTTTAGCACTGTTCCTTCAAAGTTTCATAGGCTAAATTTATGGTAAAAGTGGATTATTCAAGCAGAAATAATGGAGCATAAATAAGAGAGATCAGAACTGGAGATGTAGATTCTAGAGTGAAAAACTGCTGCTCTTTCCAAAGAATTGCACATGAAACTGAGGTGGAGGATGTTTCAAGAAATGAAGTCTGGAGAAAATGGCGGCAGCAATAGCTGGAATGAGGGCCCAGTTGAGCTGTCAGGTATTTGGGAAATTGCCAGAGGTATACAACACGGTAAACATCAAATAGTACCAGTAAGCCAAATCCTAGAAATAAAGAAAAAAACTAAACATTCTGGAGGAGGAAATCTTTTCCCAATTACAAAAAATCTCTTCTTCCAACCATACAATTTCATCCCCAGCTACTAGTAATATTCTAAATCTCTAGTAAAAGTGTATCCTGATAATAGAGAGGGAAGTAAGATATAGAAAATACAAACTGGACAGAGTGATTGCTAGAGCATGAGAGAGAAAACAGTTTGACGGTGAGAGAGATTGATGGAACAGGGCTGGTTTTAAAACAACAAGTCTATGTAATTTTGTTTTATAAGCAATGATTTTAGACATGACTGAAGAATTAATAATTTTAATGTGCTTTGTTGAGCCTAATATATATCTCACTCAATCTTTATTACCAATACTCTATGACACAATTCCAGAAAAAATGATATTCCAGTCAGAATCATGGTCAACGATAAGCATAAAGAATGAGGTATGGCTGCTCTTAAGTGTTCACATTCAAAAGCTATCCTATGTCATTCAGGTAAAAGCAGAAGAAAAATTTGTTCCTGCTTATAGTAGCTTTCCAAAAGTCTCTGATGATTCCTAATCCCATGCCGTTATCAATTAAGGTAATAACATTATGAGCTCTAGGAACCCCTAATGTCATAACTGCAAAAGGGAAAAAGCTCAGAAAATAAAGGAAAAGTTTAAATCCACAAGTTCAAATATTTGAATTGATAGGGGATAAAAATCCTAATTCGGAAATTTCAGATTGATTAATGTCAAATCAAAATCGTTTGAACGGTGCCCACGAGTGGTTGGAACAGATATGGGCTGCTGCTGGGGCTGTGTAATCCACTTCCTGGGTGCCAAGAGGCTGCTGGGCTGGGGCCAAGGCGGGCAGCAGCCCTCGGGGAAAGTGGCACAGAGGTGCTTCTGCCAGATAGCACCACTGGACACAAAACTGAGAATTGGGAAGAAGTACAGAGATTTCATATGAAAAAATCTTTGGATTTTTACACATTACATCATCATCATCATCACATTACATCATCATCACATTACATCATCACATTACATCACATTACATCATCATCACATTACATCATCATCACATTACATCACATTACATCATCATCACATTACATCATCATCATCATCACCATCATCATCATCATCACCATCATCATGGTTATTATTTACTGTGGATGAATCCAGAGAAGTATAAAAGAAAAGACACCCAAGATCCTCAGTGGAAAGTCTTTCAGTCAAGAGCAGGAAAGAACATCTGCCAGTTTAGCAGTAGCATGATTTCATATCACTTTCATGGCGTGTGGCTAACAGGGTCTTGGTGGTCCGGCCGGGTGGCAAGCCTGAGCCTCTGAGGTAGGAGAGCTGAGTTCAGGACACTGGTCCACCAGAGACCCCCCCGGCCCCACGTGAAATCAATAGGCAAGAGCACACCCAGAAATCTCCGTTTCAATGCTAAGACCCAGCTCCACTCAATGACCAGCAAGTTCCAGTGGTGGACACCCCATGTCAAACAACTAGCAAGACAGGAACACAGCCCCACCTTTCAGGCAGAGAGGCTGCCTAAAATCATAATAAGTATACAGACACACAAAAACACACCACCAGATGGGTACTGCCCACCAGAAAGACAAGATCCAGCCCCATCCACCAGGATACAGGCACCCTCCAACAGGAGTCCACACAACCCACTGAACCAACTTTAGCCACTGGGGGCAGACACCAACAACAACGGGAGCCACAAACCTGCAGTCTGCAAAAAGGAGACCCCAAACAAAGTAAGTTAAGCAAAATGACAAGACACGGAAATACACAGCAGATGAAGGAGCAAGGTAAAAATCCACCAGACCAAAAAAAAATGAAGAGGAAAGAGGCAGTCTACCTGAAAAAGAATTCAGAGTAATGATAGTAAACATGATCCAAAATCTTGGAAACAGAATGGAGAAAATATAAGAAACATTTAACAAGGACCTAGAAGAACTAAAGAGCAAACAAACAATGAAGAACAACACAATAAATGAAATTTAAAATTCTTTAGATGGAATCAATAGCAGAATAACTGAGGCAGAAGAACAGATAAGTGACCTGGAAGATGAAATAGTGGAAATAACTACCACAGAGCATCATAAAGAAAAAGAATGAAAAGATTTGAGGACAGTCTCTGAGACATCTGGGACAAGATTAAATGCACCAACATTCGAATAATAGGGGTCTCAGAAGAAGAGAAAAAGAAAGGGACTGAGAAAATATTTGAAGAAATTATAGTTAAAAACTTCCCTAATATGGGAAAGGAAATAGTCAATCAAGTCCAGGAAGTGCAGACAGTCACATACAGAAAAAACCCAAGGAGAAACATACCAAGACACATATTAATCAAACTATCAAAACTTAAACAGAAAGAAAAAATATTGAAAGCAGCAAGGGAAAGGCAACAAATAACATACAAGGGAATCCCCATAAGGTTAACAGCTGATCTTTCAGCAGAAACTCTGCAAGCCAGAAGGGAGTGGGAGGACATATTTAAAGTGATGAAAGGGAAAAACCTACAACCAAGATTATTCTACCCAGCAAGGATCTCATTCAGATTCAACGGAGAAATTAAAACCTTTACAGACAAGCAAAAGCTGAGAGAGTTCAGCACCACCAAACCAGCTTTACAACAAATGCTAAAGCAACTTCTCCAGGCAGGAAACAAAAGAGAAGGAAAAGACCTACAATAACAAACCCAAAACAATTGAGAAAATGGTAATAGGAACATACATATTGATAATTACTTTAAATATAAATGGATTAAATGTGCGAACCAAAGGACACAGACTGGCTGAAAGGATACAAAAACAAGACCTGTAGATATGCTGTCTACAAGGTACCCATTTCAGACCTAGGAAAACATACAGACTGAGGTGAGGCAATGGAAAAAGATATTCCATGCAAATGGAAATCAAAAGAAAGCTGGAGTAGCAATTCTCATATCAGACAAAATAGACTTAAAGACCATTACAAGAATAAAGAAGGACACTACCTAATGAGCAAGGGATCAATACAAGAAAAAGATATAACAATTGTAAATATTTATGCACCCAACATAAGAGCACCACAGTACAAAAGGAAAATGCTAACAGCCATAAAAGGGGCAATCGACAGTAACACAATCATAGTAGGGGACTTTAACACCCCACTTTCACCAATGGACAGATCTTTCAAAATGAAAATAAATAAGGAAACACAAGCTTTAAATGACACATTAAACAAATGGACTTAATTGATATTTATAGGACATTCCATCCAAAAAGAACAGAATGCACTTTCTTCTCAAGTGCTTATGGAACATTCTCCAGGATAGATCATATTTTGGGTCACAAATCAAGCCTTGGTAAATTCTAGAAAGTTGAAATCATGCCAAGTATCTTTTCCGACCACAATGCTATAAGACTAGATATCAATTAAGGTAAAAAAAAAACTGTAAAAAATACAAACACATGGAGGCTAAACAATACACTACTAAATAACCAAGAGATCACTGTAAAAATCAAAGAGGAAATCAAAAAATCCCAAGGAACAAATGACAAGGAAAACATCATGATGCAAAACCTATGGGATGCAGCAAAAACAGTTCTAAGAGGGACGTTTATAGCAACACAATCCTAACTCAAGAAACCAGAAAATTCTCAAATTAACAACCTAACCTTACAACTAAAGCAATTACAGAAAGAAGAACAAAAAAACAAAGTTAGCAGAAGGAAAGAAATCATAAAGGTCCGATCAGAAATAAATGAAAAAGAAATGATGGAAACAATAGCAAAGGTCAATAAAACTAAAAGCTGGTTCTCTGAGAAGATAAACAAGATTGATAAACCATTAGCAAGACTCATCAAAAAAAATAGGGAGAAGACTCAAATCAACAGAATTAGAAATGAAAAAGGGGAAGTAACAACTGACACTGCCGAAATACAAAGGATCATGAGAGATTACTACAAGCAGCGACATGCCCATAAAATGGACAACCTGGAAGAAATGGACAAATTCTTAGAAAAGAACAACCTTCCAAGACTGAACCAGGAGAAATAGAAAATATAAACAGATCAATCACAAGCACTGAAACTGAAACTGTGAAGAAAAATCTTCTGACAAACAAAAGCCCAGGATCAGATGGATTCTCAGGAGAATTCTATCAAACATTTAGAGAAGAGCTAACACCTATCCTTCTCAAACTCTTCCAAAATACAGCAGAGGGAGGAACATTCCCAAACTCATTCTACGAAGCCACCATCATCCTAATACCAAAACCCGACAAAGATGTCACAAAAAAAGAAAACTACTGGCCAATAACACTGATGAACATAGATGCAAAAATCCTCAACAAAATACTAGCCAACAGAATACAACAGCACTTAAAAGGATCATACACCATGGTCAAGTGGGGTTTATCCCAAGAATGCAAGGATTCTTCAATATACACACATGAACCAATGTGATATACTATATTAACAAATAGAAGGATAAAAACCATATGATCATCTCAATAGATGCAGAAAAAGCTTTCAACAAAATTCAACACCGATTTGTGATAAAAAACCTTCAGAAAGTAGGCATAGAGAGAACTTACCTCAGAATAATAAAGGCCATATATGACAAACCCACAGCCAACATCGTCCTCATTGGTGAAAAACTGAAAGCATTTCTGCTAAGATCAGGAACAAGACAAGGTTGCCCAATCTAACTATTATTATTCAATGTAGTTTTGGAAGTTTTAGCCACAGCAATCAGAGACGAAAAGAAATAAAAGGAATCCAAATCGGAAAATGAGAAGTAAAACTGTCACTGTTTGCAGATGACATGACACTATACATAGAGAATCCTAAAGATGCAACCAGAAAACTACAAGAGCTAATCAATGAATTTGGTAAAGTAGCAGGATACAAAGTTAAAGCACAGAAATCTGTTGCATTCCTATACACTAATGATGAAAAATCTGAAAGAGAAATTAAGGAAACGCTCCCATTTACCACTGCAACAAAAAGAATAAAATATTTAGGAATAGACCTACCTAAGGAGAAAAAAGACCTGCATGCAGAAAACTATTTAACACTGATGAAAGAAATTAAAGATGGAGAGATATACCATGTCCTTGGATTGGAAAAATCAACATTGTGAAAATGACTATACTACTCAAAGCAATCTACAGATTCAATTCAATCCTTATCAAACTACCAATGGCATTTTTCACAGAACTAGAACAAAATAATTCCACAATTTGTATGGAAACACAAACGACCCTGAGTAGCAAAAACAATCCTGAGAAATAAAAACAAAGCTGGAGGAATCAGGCTCCTGGACTTCAGACTATACTACAAAGCTACAGTAATCAAGACAGTATGGTACTGGCACAAAAACAGAAATATAGATCAATGAAACAGGACAGAAAGTGCAGAGATAAACCCATGCACATAAGGTCACCTGATCTTTGATAAAGGAGGACAGAATATAAAATGGAAAAAAGACAGCTCAGTAAGTGGTGCTGGGGAAACTGGACAGCTACATGTAAAAGAATGAAATTAGAACACTCCCCAATACCATACACAAAAATAAACTCAAAATGGATTAAAGACCTTAATGTAAGGCCAGACACTATAAAACTCTTAGTGGAAAACATAGGCAGAACACTGTATGACATAAATCACAGCAAGATCCTTTTTGACCCATCTCCTAGAGAAATGGAAATAAAAACAAAAATAAACAAATGCGACCTAATGAAATTTAAAAGCTTTTGCACAGCAAAGGAAACCATAAACAAGAT
The DNA here is from genome assembly GCF_949987515.2 of Delphinus delphis. Lineage (NCBI taxonomy): Eukaryota > Metazoa > Chordata > Mammalia > Artiodactyla > Delphinidae > Delphinus > Delphinus delphis. The sequence continues at coordinate 92,113,643 of NC_082685.1, read as the reverse complement.
GAAAAGACAACCCTCAGAATGGGAGAAAATATTTGCAAACGAAGCAACTGACAAAGGATTAATCTCTAAAATATACAAGCAGCTCATGAAGCTTAATATCAAAAAAACAAACAACCCAATCCCAAAATGGGCAGAAGACCTAAATAAACATTTCTCCAAAGAAGATATACAGATTACCAACAAACACATAAAGAGGTGCTCAACATCACTAATCATTAGAGAAATGCAAATCAAAACTACAATGAGATGTCACCTCACATCAGCCAGAATGGCCATAATCAAAAAATTACAAACAATAAATGCTGGAGAGGGTGTGTAGAAAAGGGATCCCTCTTGCACTGTTGGTGGGAATGTAAACTGATATAGTCACTATAGGGAAGAGTATGGAGGTTGTTTAAAAAACTACAAATAGAACTACCATATGACCCAGCAATCCTACTACTGGGCATATACCCTGAGAAAACCATAATTCAAAAAGAGTCATGGGGGCTTCCCTGGTGGCACAGTTGTTGAGAATCTGCCTGCCAATGCAGGGGACACGGGTTCGAGCCCTGGTCTGGGAAGATCCCACATGCCACGGAGCAACTAGGCCCATGAGCCACAACTACTGAGCCTGCGCACCTGGAGCCTGTGCTCCGCAACAAGAGAGGCCTCGATAGTGAGAGGTCCGCGCATCACAATGAAGAGTGGCCCCCGCTTGCCGCAACTAGAGAAAGCCCTCACACAGAAACGAAGACCCAACACAGCCAAAAATAAAAATAATAAATCAATAATAAAAATAAATTTTAAAAAAAGAGTCATGTACCACAATGTTCACTGCAGCACTATTTACAATAGCCAGGACATGGAAGCAACCTAAGTGTCCATTGACAGATGAATGGATAAAGAAGATGTGGCACATATATTCAATAGAATGTTACTCAGCCATAAAAAGAAACGAAATTGAGTTATTTGTAGTGAGGTGGATGGACCTAGAGTGTGTCATACAGAGGCAAGTAAGTCAGTGAAGATAAAAACAAATACCATATGCTAACACATATATATGGAATCTAAAAAAAAAATGGTTCTGAAGAATCTAGGGGCAAGACAGGAATAAAGACGCAGACGTAGAGAATGGACTTGAGGACACAGGGAGGGGGAAGGGTAAGCTGGAACGAAGTGAGAGAGTGGCATGGACATATATACACTACCAAATGTAAAATAGATAGCTAGTGGGAAGCAGCCACACAGCACAGGGAGATCAGCCTGGTGCTTTGTGACCACCTAAAGGGGAGGGATAGGGAGGGTGGGAGGGAGACGCAAGAGGAAGGAGTTATGGGGATATATGTTTATGTATAGCTGATTCACTTTGTTATATAACAGAGACTAACAAACCATTGTAAAGCAATTATAGTTCAATAAGATGTTAAAAAAAGAAAAAATATTACTATACTTAATGTTTTTCAAGTAAAAATCAAATTGAAGAATTAAGTTCTCAAAAATTCAAGTCTTCGTAATTGTTCTATCAAATATATGTAATCTACCTAAAAATATAAGCCACTTTACTTTGAGATATTATCTTAACACTGATATGTATATAGACACTGTTAAATTTTATACTTGTCTATTTATAAGGAGTTATTTTAAGAATTTGTGTTAAAGGATATAGTATCTGAATCCAACCTTCATTTTCTACTTATTCTCTCTTCCCTTTATCAAGGCCAATCTTTCAGAGAAGAGAAAGGTTGATATAAATGGATACATAGGATTTCTTCTACATGTCTCTGGCTCTTTCTTTAATTCTTCAATATCCCTAGAACTCTTAGCACTGTAAATATAAAGATGTTTTTAAAATGTCAGATCTGGAAGGACCTGTTTTCATCCAAATAGCATATATGGATTGGCTGTTGTACTATATGTAGGCACTATAGCTAGGTATTATATTTTGCTTTTAATTTTGATCATTTACATTTATCTGTTATTTCCTTCTCTAAACAAGAAAGCTGACAGATTTCCATGACAATAATAGTTAAATGTTACCTATGTTACTTAAAGGAAAACTTTCTCTAAATCCAATGAATAAAGTTAGATTTATTTTCTGCGTTAAATGTTTACCATCTTTTCCTTCATGAACCCTTGAGATTTCTATATTCAGGTGCAGTAATTTAGCCTGCTGCTCAGCTCAAGAGCTATGGTAATGCTAGGATTTTTACTTTTCATTGCACCTCTGGTGTTGGTTCATTTCTCATCTTCCTACATGCCCCATAGAGCTGATCTGAGTGCGGAAAACCCTTTGAAGTCACTTGTGCTCTGATGAGGCCTGAAGGACATGCAAAGTAAGAAACATGGCCATGCTTGCAAAAGAGGTGAAAATTCAATCAGCTTTACAAATGTGTTTCTTATGCTTCAAGGCATATCTATTTGTGTATATATGTGTATCTGCAATAAAAACAGAGCAAAGCAAAGTTTAATTTTTCAAAAACAAAACACTTAACATGGATATGCTTACTTTATTTAAACAGAATTATTTCACATATGGAAAAATAGATTAAGTAAATTAGTGAAAGAAGTGCTTTCAAAGGCTCATATACAAAGTATTTACTTGCACCATAACATCTATGTCAATATTTAATATTTGCATTACTTTTAAGATACATTTTGAAGCAAAAACACAGTTAATGGTTCTGATACTCTGATATCCAACTACATAGGGCCAAATTTTAAAATCACATCAAACATAACCCCTATTTTTCAGCATAAGCATTTTCCAATGTAAATTAGCAGTAAATGAGTGTGTAGTTCTGGGGTTAGTACTGCAAACCCCATTTCTGCTTTGCAAGCCTGCATTGCCAGTTAGGCTTTGCCAGTAGGAGGAGTTATAGGGAGACTGCAGGGCTGGAGGCTGTTTGCTTCCTTTGAGCTTGCTGTTTCTGCCTGCTTCACCCCAGCCCAGCATTTTTATATCTGTCAGACAGTTTGTTCTAGTGGTTCCAGCAATTGAATCTACTTTGCATTTTTCTCACCATCACAGGCCCATCACTGGACCTTAGAGACAATAGCACCTACTGGTCAATGCTCCCTCCTGAGATACCTGGTTTTCAACTTCATGGGGTCCCTTCCCCAAGCTACAAAATTATAATTTCAATCACTTCCCTTTGAATACCCAGCTCTAAGGATGGTAGTTGCTACCTGCGATTGCTATCTCTGTGAGATCTTAATTAAAACAATTTTATATTCAATTATCTCATGTTAAAATGTCTTAGTTTTGTTTTCTGACTTGACTCAGAATGGAACACATATTTAGTTTAATCCACACTTATTTAGGGATTTTATAAAGGTGACCATGTATTTTGAATCTAAAGAACACTTTTGAGTGCAATCAGCTGTCCCAGACAAACCAGACATATGGTCATCTTATATATGTCACTAAATGTAATCCTAACTGAAGTTCCAGGGGCAATGAAACTCTTAACATGGCTATAAACAGAGGTACTAATGTTGCAAGAATTGTTGACACACTACTGATTTTTCTAAAGTGCACATCTGATTATATCTCTCCTCTGCTTAAAACCATTTGACGGTTGTCCAGTTATACCAAAGTCCAGACTTAAATATTGGTTTCTCTGAGAAACCCCAAAGAGTGGGTGAAGTGCTTTTTGAATGAATACTCCTAAAATCCTTACTACCTTACTGATATTATAGCGTGCAAAATAACAATAGAATTACTTTTTGCTTGTATGTGTCTTCTATTTGATTATAAATTCTATGAAATCAGAGACTATGTTGTGTTAAGCATTGCTAGTGATAAATACATTGTCTAATACACAGGGATAATCTCAATAAATGTGTACTTACTTTCTACTATATGTACACTCAAAGAAATGAGTCGTGGCAGTGCTAGAAGGAGTGTTCCATTGCACTGGGTCAGAGCCTCAGATTTCTGGATGGTTCACTCTGCATTTTTAAGCAAGACACTCGAGAAGAAAGGGGATTTTATAGGGTTGGCCAAGAAGTTCGTTCGGGTTTTTCCTGAACTTTGTCATCAGGGAAAGCAAGTTTACTCTCATTGGAGCAGCAGAGAGATCTAAATAAAAGAAATATGTGATTCCTGCAAAAATAATTTAGGGCTGTTGTCCCACAGGCATCTCTCCCTGTGGTACCCACACTCATACAACTGGCACATTGACATACTGCTATGTTACTTTTGGAAATGTTCAATTATAATATTTTTTAAAATACTCTTTAAAAAGATATTTTATGTCATAATAAGGGAGTTATTTTTGCTAGCTTAGAGTGTCTTGGTTGAAAATGCTTATGAACTATATAAAGTAGGGGACATTTTCTAACAGTGTCTCTAGGATTTGGAGGCCAAAGATTTTTTAAATATTTGGATCAGGATAGACTCAAACGCATATCAAACATGCTACTCTTGATTAAACTTGATATTGCTCATAAATTTAGTAGCTTCATAAAATGCCATTCAACATGGAGAAAAATTTTAGTCCAAAAATATAATACAGGCACTCCTCTACATCAACTTTTGCTAGATTATAGTGATTTCATTCCTTTGCAAGACTTCAAAAACCACTAATAGATGAGAGAATCCTTTGAGAATCTGATGAAAATTAACCAGCTCTCTCCTGGAAATGTGCATACATTATGTATTGCTTACCATTTTAGGTTGCTCGGGGATCTTCTAAAACCATCCACAGGTTCAAAGACTTCAGAGATATATGTGAATGGTTGAAAATCCTACATTTTATTTCAAAACCAATTCCTATGTAAATAAGCTACAACCACTTCACTTTTGGCATGTCTAGAATGGAATTCTTTACCTTCTATTCACACCTGCATATACGAGTTCATTTCCAATCTCAGTGAATGACAACCACTATCCACCTAGTTTTATAACCCAGAAACACGGGAGTTACAATGCACCTGTTTTACTCTCTCTCCCTCTCTCCCCCCACTCCCTCTCCCTCCCTCCCTCTCTCTCTCTCTCTGTCTCTCTGTCTCTCTGTCTCTGTCTCTCTCTGTCTCTCTCTCTCTCCTTTTTTTCACACAGCACAGAAAATTCTATTCATCCATGATGCTTCAAAGGCAAACGCACTTTAATATGCGATCCTCTCAGGCTTCTGCCAGTTCTCTCTCAATCTGTTTCACTTCATCCTGCTTCTTTTTCTCCTCAGCTGCTATCCTCTTCTTCTCCTCTTCTGCCTGAGGTTTCAGGTAACTGCAGCCCTTAGCAGCAGAGCTCGATGAGCAGACAGACCTGCGCCAGCGGCACCATCTTTTCCAGTAACCTTTGTACCAGAAGCACCCCCTCCTATGTTTTTCTATATGAATGCACTTCCTCTATCATTAGTACATAATACTGTTCGTTGTCTTTGCCCCCAGTATAACTGTAAAGCTCTATAAAGGCAAGAGTCATGATGTCCTTCTTAACTGTTATTCCTAAGACCCTGGAATATTAAAGATGATCATTAAATTTTGAATAATGCTAATATAAAGAAATTTTCAAATACACCTCTTATCTGTGTGGTATCTTGGTAACATCTATTCCTGAAAGGATGTTTTGGAAAAGTGTTCACGTACACTTTGATAGAAATGTGACTTGTATAGGCTTTAATGAAAGCAATTGGAACAATATAAATATATACATGTACACACAAACACACATATATATCATATAGGTTCATATATTCCTCAATGCAGTGAACCTATATACTAAAATAAAGCCACCAGTAGGTAAGCTTGCAAGTCAAAGGTCGATTGTTGAAACATTGTGTTCAGTGACCAAAATCAAACAAATAAAACTTTAAAAAGTAGAATGCCCATTAATAGAAGAATTTTTGATTAATTTCATTATATCTGTGCCATGATATATCAGCTATCATTAACAAAAATTCACAAGAACTACTCAAACTGACTTGGAAGAATTTCACAAGGTACTCTGAGTGAAAAAGAACAAGATTCAGAGAAACGTGGATTATCTCATATTTGTAAAGCAATGACCAGAAATATAATGCAGATAGATAGATAGATACCTATTAGATATTATGTTATTAGATAAGCATGTATAGTATGTATGTATGTGTGAGGGAGGGTGTGACAATATGTATTAAATAGGAATGAAGAAAAATAGAAAATAATATTTTCTAGGTTGGCAACTTGAATTAACAGGTTAACTAAAGCAGATAGGTAAGGATAGAGGTTGGAAGAAGAAAAGTCAAGCAATAAAGAAAAAAAAGAAATGATTGTTTCCAAAGAGTATGCATAATATAATCATATTTATCCCTTGCTCATAAATACTTTTTTGTGCATTTTTATATGTGTCAGAAAACTTTTAAAAATAAACACACCAAAGACTTCTGACTCTTTGTTAGCTGTATATCAATGTATACATACCAACACCTAAGTATGTACCATAGGGTGAGTAGCATATTTGGCCCTAACTGCCCCAAGTAGGTCTAAGCAATGGCCACTGACATTTGTCTTCCAAAATCCTCAAGGACAGGGACAAAATCTCAGTCCTACGTGGTTCCCTTCACAATATCCTGTAAATTCATACATCATTGAATATTAAAGGTATGCAGATAGCTTGATGGCATTCATTGGCCTAGTGTTTAGACTGCAGTGACAGAAAAGGGAAAGGAAAGAGAAAACTGGAAGGCTAAATAAATGTTTTATTTTTCTAGACATGCTGCCTAAATATGTAAACATGAAAAAGACAGCTTTTCGGAATGAGAGGCTCTTAATGATTAAATATAAGTGGCAAAAAGAATACTGTATTGTATTTTTTGCACCAAGCTATTTTGTATTGTGTTTTTTGCACCAAGCTATATTGTTTTAACTTGTGGTACTAATTTGGTACTCATACTCACTATAGTGTTTTTATTATTAGTAACATTTAAAACCAGATATCAATTACATATGTCTACTCCATATAAATTAAGAATACGGTTTCGTTTGTTTGTTTTTAATATAGAATACAACCATGCCTATGAGGCACAGAGAAGAAAGTAAACTATGCTGGCGTTGGCAAAAGTGTTATAGATGGTTTTATAGGGGAAATAATATTTGAGCAGGGCATTATAGGAAGTAAGAGTAGGGGAAATAGGCCAAATATACATGTTCATGTCCATGAAGGAAGGGACCACGTATCTCCAATGTTTGGCAGAATGCCTAGCAAATAACTTTCAGGAAATGCTTGTTGAGTGCATAATTGAATGAATGACTGCACAGATCAAAATAACATTCTAGTAATTCAGAATATAGTATTTAGCCCTCTAGACAAATCATTAGCAGATATTGATTGTCACAAGAGTGACTGAAATATGAAAAGAAGACAATAACAAGAAGGTTCTTAACCTCTTTTTACAACCTCTTCACTAATTTCTTTTAGCCAAAACTGATGTACAGAGGAGTATTTGCAGGAGAGACAGGAAAAGAAGTTTGGGCCTGCTTAAAGTCTTTAAATTCCATGCTAAGACATTTCACTTCATTCTTTAGGAAGGTAACAGAGATGCAATGGGTCTTTCAAAATAGGGAATTGCTATCAAGACTTGCTCTTTTAGAAATATAAATGGCAACATTAAGAGTATTTATTATAAAGGAGTACACATGACAAAGAGACTGGATAAATTTTTGAAATAATACAGAAGTGTGATGATAAGGATGTGAATCAAGGAGTCAACAGTGTAATTAGGCAAGAAACAACAAATGTGAGAAATAACTTAGAAGAAGAATTCTATAAAAGGCATATAATAAAGGAGAAGTTAATTTGATGATGACGATGATGATGATTATTATTATCCATTTACTTTGTTAGTGGGTAACTGAAATGTTACCAAGATATCCAGATGCATGTGACTAATACACAAATGTAAATACAAGCCAAGATTTTAGGCTGGAGGTATGTGCTAGAGAGATGGATTTGAAATTATGAAGAATATAGGTGGTAGTTTCATTAATAGAAGAAACTAGAGATAGATATGAAATTATGAAGAACATAGGTGGTAGTTTCATTAATAGAAGAAACTAAGACCACCCATGGAGAACAAGCTCAAGGTTTCCCCATAAGCAGGCTTTGGCTGAGGCATCTGAAGAAGAGTTCTGCCCAAGGCATCAGGCAAAGAGAGAATCTCAGACAAGTCTGGCGTGGGGAAGGCAGCTTCCCAGTAAGTCCTGCCAGGTGGAGGCTTTGCAATGCCTACGATGAAGCTTGAAAATCATACACAGGTTTCTAACCAGGAGCAGGACTCCTCACCATTTCTACTTTACTATAGGGATATAAAAAGCTGTTTTTTGGCTTCTTTGGTAAGAAACCAATATGCTATAATTTGGCCAGAGTTTTAATATGTGTTTAACTGAGTCCAACATACTGACAATTAGGTTGCACGTTTTCTTGATGACTAAAGATTATACATCTTGTAAATACTTTTTTCAATTAAAATTTCATATATGACATGCCCACGCCAAGGTTACTTTTGATATCAATCAATGCATGGTCAATCAATAAACGACTACAGATTAGCTACTTTATATGTTCTAGTTGCATTTTATCCTTCTCATTTCTTTTCAAGGGAAATGTCAAATTTAAATAGATCATAAATACTGCCCTTTTAGCATCCACTTAAGGTGTGAACTTTAGATGGAAAGTTATAGCATGATAACAATTTGTGGGCAAATTATATTATTAATTAGTAGTCTACTATTCAATTACAGTAGCCCGAGGCATGACAAGAGAAATTGCAAAATGCCTGGATTGTTGACTTGAGCAGGCACATTGCCATGTCTCGTCTTAGTGGGCTTTCCTATGACAGTATTTATGATATGGCTTCAAGTTCTTTTGGTTTAGTTGTGTTTTGTTTTTGTTTTGTTTTCTGTATCTATGACTCTGTTTCTGTTTTGTTGTGTTTGTTCATTTGTTTTGATTTTTAGATTCCACATATAAAGGAAAACACAGTATTTCCCCTTTTTTTTTCCTGACATTTCACTTAGCATAATACCCTTTAGGTCCATCCATGTTGTCACAAATGGCAAGATTCATTCTGTTTTTATGGCTGAGTAATATTACATAGCATATATACACCACATCTTATCCATCATTCATCTATTGAGAGGGACTTAGGTTGCTTCCATTTCTTGGCTATTATAAACAATGCTGCAATGAACATAGGGTTGCACATATCTTTTCTAATTAGTGTTTTCCTTCTCTTCGGTTAAATACCCAGGAGTGGAATTGTCGGATCATATGGTAGTTCTACTTTTAACTTTTAGGAACTCCCAAACTACTTTCCATAGTGGCTACACCAATTTACATTCCCAGCAACAGTGCACAGGGTTCCCTTTTCTCTACATCCTCACCAACATTTATTATTTGTTGTCTTTTTGATAACAGCCATTCTGACAGATATGAAGTGATATTTCATTCTAGTTTTGGATTGAATTTCCCTAATGATTAGTGATGCTGACCATCTGTATCTCTTCTTTGAAAAAATGTGTATTCAGATCCTCTGACCAATTTTTAATTAGGTTGTTTGCTTTTGTGATGTTGAGTTGTATGAGTTCTCTATATGTTTTGGATATTAACTCCTCATCTATCATTTGCAAATATCTTCTCTCATTCGGTAGGTGACCTTTTTGTTTTGTTGATAGTTTCCTTCACCGTGCAAAAGCTTTTTAGTTTGATGTAGCCCCATCTGTTTATTTTTGCTTTCGTTTCCCTTGCTGAGGAGACATATCCAAAAAATTATTACTAAGACTGATGTCAAAGAGCATACTACCTGTTTTCTTCTAGAAGTTTTATGGATTTAGGTGTTACATTTAAGTCTTTAATCCATTTTGAATTTATTTTTGTTTGTGGTGTGAGAAAGTAGTCCAGTTTGATTCTTTTGCATGTAGCTGTCCAGTTTTCTCCACACCATTTATTGAAAAGGCTGTCTTTTCCCCATTGTATTTTCTTGCCTCTTCAGGCATAAATTAATTGCCCATGTAAGTGTGAGTTCATTTCTGTGCTCTCTGTTCAGTTCCATTGATCTGTGTGCTGTTTTTTGTGCTAGTACCATACTGTTTTGATTGCTGTAAGCTTTGTAGTATAGTTTGAAATCAGGGAGTGTGATGTCTCCAGCTTTGTTCTTCTTTCTGAGGATTTTTTGGCTATTCAGGGTCTTCTGTATTTCCATACAAAGTTTAGAATTATTTGTTCTAGTTCTGTGAAAAACACCTTTAGTATTTTGATAAGGATTTCACTGAATGTGTAGATTGTCTTGGGTAGTATAGTCATTTTAATATTAATTCTTCCAATCCATGAGCACTGTATATCCTTCCATCTGTTTGAGTCTTCAATTTCTTTCATCAGTGTCTTATAGTTTTCCAAGTACAGGTCTTTTACCTCCTTAGTTAGATTTATTCCTAGTATTTTATTCTTTTTGATGTGATTATAATTGGGATTTTTTCCCTCAATTTCTCTTTCTGATAGTTCATTGTTAGTGTATAGAAATGCAAGATTTCTGTATGCTAATTTTATATCCTGCAACATTACTATATTCATTGATGAGTTCTGGTAGTTTTGAGGTGGCATATTCAGAATTTTCTATGTATAGTATGTCAACTGCAAACAGTGACAGTTTACTTCTTCCTTTCCAATTTGGATGCTTTTTCTTTCTTTCTCTTGTCTTACTGCTGTGGCTAGGACTTCCAATACTATGCTGATTAAAAGTGGCAAGAGTGGGCACCCTTGTCTTGTTCCTAATTTTCAGCTTTTCACTGTTGAGTATGTTAGCTGTGAGTTTGTCACATATGGCCTTTATTTTCTTAAGGTATGTTCCTTTTATATCCACGTTGTTAAGCGTTTTTACCATAAATGGATGTTGGTTGTCAAAAGCTTTTTCTGCATCTATTGAGATGATCATATGATTTTAATTCTTCAACTTGTTAATGTGATATATCACATGAATTGATCTGCATATACTGAAGCATCCTTGAATCCCTGGGATAAATCCCACTTGATCATGGTGTATGGTCCTTTTAATGTATTGCTTAATTTGGTTTGCTAATATTTTGTTGAGGATTTTTGCATTAAGTTCATCTGGGATATTGGCCTATAATTTGTGTGTGTGTGTGTGTGCGTGTGCGTGTGTGTGTGTGATATCGTTGTCTGGTTTTAGCATCAGGATGATGCTCGCCTCATAGAATGAGTTCAGAAGTGTTCCTCCTTCTGCATTTTTTTGGAATTGTTTGAGAAGGATGGGTGTTAACTCTTCTCTAAATGTTTGGCAGAAACCATCTGGTCCTGGAATTTTGTTTGTGGGGATTTTTTAAATTACTAATTCAATTTCATTACTGGCAATTGGTCTGTTCATATTTTCTATTTCTTTCTGATTCTGTCTTCGGAGATTATACATTTCTGGGAATTTGTCCTTTTCTTCTAGGTTGTCTACTTTATTGGCAAGTAATTATTCATAGTAATCTCTTAATGATCCCTTTGTATTCCTGTGGTATTGGTTGTAACCTCTTCTTTTTCATTTCTGATTTTATTGATTTGGGCCTTTTATTTTTCTTGATGAGTCAGGCTAAAGGTTATCACTTTTCTTTATCTTTTCAAAGAAACAGCTCTTACTTTCATTGAGCTTTTGTAATTTTTGTTTGTTTCTATTTTGTTTATTTCTGTTCTGATTTTTATGATTTCTTTCCTTCTAATTTTGGGTTTTGTTTGTTCTTCTTTTTCTGCTTCATTTAGGTGGAAGGTTAGATTGTTTATGTGATATTTTTCTTGTTTCCTGAAGTAGGCTCGTATCACTATAAACTTTTCTCTTAGAACTGCTTTTGCTCTATCCCATAGATTTTGGATCATTGTGTTTTCATTTTTATTTGTTTCTGGGTACTTTATTAATTTCTTCTTTGATTTCTTCAGTGATCCACTGGTTGTTTAGTAGGATATTGTTTAGCCTCCATGTGTTAGACTCTAAGTAGTAGAATTACATAATGACATCACAAACTGTTATAAATATGGCATGTTTTCTGTACCTATTGTTATTGCATTATACTTTCTTTTGTCCTGTTAAAAGATAAACTGAGGGATATTAAACACTTTAAGAGTTTATTTGAGCAAAAATAGACTCAAATCAGGCAGTGCCAAACCTGAAGTGGTCAGGAGCACTCCACTGACAGGAGCTTAGGGTAGAGACTTTCATAAAAAGAGGCAGAAGCAAAGCAAGGAAATTATTTGATAGGCTATGGCTTAAGTGGGTACAGTACTTGGGCAAGCCTCCTTGGCTGTTTGAAATTGGTTTTGTTAAGTTTCCATTTCTTAACCTTGAGGCATTAAAGCCTTATGAGAACCACCTCTGAGAACCACCTCAGTCTAATGGCCTCCTTAATTAATTTAACAGCCCCAATTAATATTTTTAATTTGAATTCAACTTTACCTATTTTAATTATGATTGCAAACTTGTCAGTTTGCAATTGCCTGAAACATCTTCATCCATCCCCTTACTTACACGTTGTTACTAGGATTTAGATGTTTCTAATAGAACCTATGCAGCTGAATTTTGTTTAATTATCACAATCATAAAGCCTGAATCTTTTAATAGGAAAATCAATACCTTTAAAAACATCATTAATTGATAATGTTGTTTTGCATTCTTCTCTATTATTGTGTTTTTACTACTTACATTACTTTTTTTGTTGTCACTTCTTAATTGCCTGTATCTTTATGGGTTTTTTTTTAATTATACCTAATTCTCTTCATTCCCTTTCCTTTCTAATCCATTAACTTGGAAGTACCACAATTCTTTTTGGTGCCACCAGTGTTTATCTTCAGATTTAACCTGAATGCCTTACAAGACAGCATTTAAAGCAAAAGTTTATATGCTAACACCATTGGTGAGTGCAATCCCAGGGACACAAAATTTAAAAAAAAAAGGAATGAGGCAGGGAAGGAAGGAATACATGGCCGAGCTGGCCACAGTTCCTTGAAGAGTGATAGAAGGAAGGATGTATCTTATCCCAAAATTTGTCATCAAAATTTGTTCTATGAGGTGTCAACTCACCAGCAGTCCTAAGATGTACATATTTGAAAGCTGTACAGGCCTCAAGATGGGGGCTGAAGGCAGGCAGCCTGGATGCAAGGCAAGACACTGTGACCAGATATAGGAGGTGCACAGAGCTACTAGTGCTACTAGAGGTCCCTCCTCCTCAGTCCCCATTCTCCAGTACTCTCATCCCATCAGTACGTAACAGCAGCAGCAGCAAACTGGCTTTACCAACTTAAGCCATTGTCAAGACTGCTTTGGCAGGAAAACAAGGCAGGTGCACAAACCTGCAGTGGTACTGAAACAAATTGTTACATCTCCCATCCTAAACTAAACCATAGTACCTCACCAGTTTCGCATTTAAATTAATAATAACTGTGAACCCAACACAACAATGACTAACTTCCTCAATTCCCTCTCCCATGTTAACAAAATCTTTAGAATGTTTTCTTTTTCCCTTCTCCTCACCACACTCCTCCTCCAACTCAAGAATTTTTAGAGGAGCAAAATTTTTTCCCAATGTCTCTTTGGTTTACCTAATCCTTGTATTACAAATTCCAAGCCACATAATTATCATACATTTTTATGTAACTACATAATCCTAATATTAATATATATAATCCTAATAGCAATACCAGTTTATAATTTTAATTAATGTCCTAATATTAATTTTAAAATTTTCTTCCTACTTCTACATTTTCTATATTGTTCTGCTTCAAATTTCATTTCTTTGCAGCACTTTCTCAAGTACTTTCCTCAAATTGGGTATATGACAGTATACTCTGTGTTTGTGCTGTTCCCTTTATACTGTCTGCACCTCAGTGAGATTTTTCAAATGAAGAGTCCACTTGATTTTGATGGAATTGTTTGTTTTTTTATTGTTTCTCTTTGTTCGTATTCTCCTTTTAGAACTTCGGATATTCACACATGAGTTCTTTGGGTCTAGCTTCTGAACCAGAGCTCCCAATGTCTTTCATTTCTTTTTCACAGCATTAGTGGCCAATGAAGTAGGCTGTACATGGTAGCAGCCTGGGCACCCTGGCTACCAGAGGCCTTCACAGGTTGTGTGGAATCAATATTTCAGCACACATGTACCCCATCAGCTGCTCAACAATATGAAAAAAACCCAACAGTTGGAAAATTCTGCTCTAGGGTTCTTTACTCATGATTTTCATATTTCATGTTTCTTTCACATTGGTGACATTTCTTCCTCAACAGTGATCATAGTCTTTTTTGTTTGTTTATATAGTGACTTCTTTCATTTGGAAATCATACTTTCTGATTCCTGAAGGATTTTGGATGAAGAGTTAATTATAAGTGCCTCTCTTGGAACATTATTAATATTTTTCTGGAAATTCTCCTCTCTCTCATCATCAGTTCTGCCTCAGCATATTCCACTTGTCTACGTTTTTGGCTAGATGTTTATCCCTCTAGTTACTTTGATAATGATTGATACTTTTCTTTTGATTGTTTGCAATCAAAAGATTGTTTGCAATTTGGTGTTCCCACAGTACTCATTCAGGTTGGACTGTTGGATTCCCTCAGGCACTGGCAAACCAGAAATGGAGGGAGTCACATGCTTTTGTTCTAGTTGGTCAGGCAAGCTGTGAGCTCTCTTCTGAGGCAACAGAAAGAAGATCTCTCCTACCTCTCAAGCCTTCCTTTTGCAGTCAGCACACAGTCAGCCCTCTTCCAGTCACATGGAGCATTTCACTCTAGAGTGTATTCCCACTGCATGTCTCCTAAGGCCTGGAGGGACAGGTAGGCCTTTCTTATGACCATGTGCAGCTGGGTGCATGCAAACATCCATAGCCCCTTGAAAAGAGCTTAAAATACACTCATTTCACCTCAACTTTTATCTCTGATGCCAGTCGTCAGTTTAACTTTTTCCAATGTTACTTCCTCTCCAGAGCTTTGCCATATTATAGTGTTTTATTTCAAGAATTCTTGTCCCAAGTAGCCAGTAATTTCTCCCCCACATAGAGATGATGGACAGATTCTTTCTATAAGTTCAAGACCTCAAAAGGGAGTCTTACATGTAAATAAATGATTAAATTAAATTGAGAAATATATAATAGAAACCTGCATAAGAAACATAGGAGTAGCTAATCTTTCTGAGGATGGGCCAGAGAAACCTCTATTAATAAGATGGAATTTGAACTGGGTTTTGAAGAATAACTAGGATTTCTGAAAATACATTTAAATGATATCTATATTATCATTAATTACTATTAATGATAATATTAAATGATATTATATTTTGGGTGACAGGAAACCATCAAATGTAGTTATCAACTTTGTAACAAATGATGTGCGAAATAATATCTGTCTTAGTTAAGCTATATTCTGTTTAATAATATACTTTAAAAAGTTACTGCATTTTGATTCATTGACTAATACAGTAAATAATTCTATAGTAAGTAATCAGTCACTATACAGCTGAATTAATTCATAATTATTGTATTTCTCTCTAGGTATATGGAAATTTTTACAGCAGTCTGAGATATTGCAAATTTCCTCCTCCATATTTCTATACAATCCATACAATGATAATGAAATAAATTATAATAATAAATGTACCACTAAGAATCCTTTCATACGTAAACCCTGACCGATAATAAGGATTATGGGTTGTCTCTATTATTTTTAGGGTGTTTTGATAGTTCTCTAAATATATTTCAATATATTTTAATTGTTTGGTCTTGAGTACATTAACTGGGCAAAATTATTCTTACACTGAATAGATCAATATACAAATAATACAGGGGCTTCCCTGGTGGCACAGTGGTTAAGAATCCATCTGCCAATGCAGGGAACATGGGTTCGAGCCCTGGTCCAGAAAGATCCCATGCCATGGAGCAACTAAGTCCACGTGTCACAACTGCTGAAGCCCACACACCTAGAGCCGGCACTCCGCAATAAGAGAAGCCACTGCAATGAGAAGCCTCACACCGCAACAAAGAGTAGCCCCTGCTAGCCGCAACTAGAGAAAGCCTGCAAGCAGCAATGAAGACCCAACACAGCCAAAAATGAATAAAAATAAAGTAAATAAATAAATAATACATTAAATTCACACAGCATATTTAATTGGTAGTCTCTCCTCCTATCATTTGGTGCTGATACCTTGCTCATTCTGGAAATGTGGAAGTATTCCTCCAAACTAAACAGTTGATTATATTCCCTCTTTAATACGAGTATAGTTCTGAATAAATGGAATAACCATAGTAAATATGAATGCAGAATGACAATGGTGGCATAAGGTGACCTGATTTTGTATATGTTTATGGACCTATAAAGTCTAGTATGTAGTTTCTTGGTTATTTTCATTATTACAGACTAGACAGGGGAGAAATTATCTTTAGTGTGCTGTTTCAGGGCATGAATCACACTTTACAAGCCATTCTTGTCAGACTATAATGTAAACTAATCTTCTAATAAGACACTGTGTCCTTCCACATAGTTCAGTGAAGTGCATAGTAGTTTGAGCATTAATAGAAAATGATTATCTTTTCCTGAGGTGACCTTTTAACTTAGACAAAAGTCCAAGTTCATCTGTATGTTTTACTGATATGTCTCTTAATGTTGTTTTCAAGGAGTAGAGTAATACACAGGCATTATTGAGCCAGATTTCCACTATAAAATAACAAGAAACAATCTTCACAGTATAAGTAGTTTTTGACTGCATAGAGAGCTAATGTGAACGACTAGGGGTGAGGTAGTATCTATCTCACCCAGAACACCTGTCTATGCTATATAACTACAATAAATAAGACTTTATACTTCCTCTTGTTTTCTATTTTTTAAAGGTGAGTCCTTTGTGGTCCCTTGAAAATGATGACACTACCCCTCAGTATATGTGACAAGGAAAATAACTTATACTCATATATTTTAATCTCGTCCTCCATGCTTTCATATAATCCAATTTGAAATAGGTCATAGAGCTTCTCTTATTTGCAGGAAATGTAGTTTGAGTCAATACACATGCACATACACACAGACACACACACACAGACACACACACACACACACACACACACACACACACTTACCTGCCAGTCAAACTCAGCTATATACAGTAACAGGAAATAGGATATCTAAACAGCATTTAGGGAACATAAAAATTAATTCCTAAATTACATTGGAATTCAGTGTAAATGAGTTTTCTAAAGTGCTTGACATAGTTTATTCTCTTAAATATGCAACATGTTTAAGATTTTATGTGAATTACTACTATTATGTAAAACCCATTTTCTTAAGTATAGGAACTTGTGCCCAGACCCTTTCTGTTTCACTACAAATTCCTAACTAAGAGTGCCTAAGTGATCCTCAATGAATTATTTTGGTCTGTTGTATCACAATATGAATTAGATGACTTTAACTGTTGAAATCCTGATTCCCACTATCAGGAACACAGAGAACAGCATGAGGGGAAGAAAATGACAATAACATGTTGTTAAATAACTACATAACATAATACTACATAATACTCATAAAAACAATTTATAGTGGCCAATTAACTGTTTACAGCTCTTTAACTTTAGAGGGGTTTTCCCCCATAAGCCTTTTTATTAGATTAAAGAAAAGAATTCTCATTCTTGCTTATTGACCTCTGTCTGCATGCCCCATAGTTACGTGGTTGGACTCCTGAATATAGATCAGAGTTGAAACTGATTGGTGCCTAACAATGACAAACCTACTTCAAATCCATTTAATGGGTAAAGGCTTTAGTTCAATATATCTAACTTATTATCAATATTAAAAATTAGATTATTTTACTAAACTAGCACAGGCATTTTTATTTCTAAAATGCTGATTCTTACATACGGTTATGAAATACTTTAGCAGGCTTAGATGATTCACTCTGTATACATTTGTTCATTTTAGGCAACATCGAAGCCCTATTATGGCTGTTCAGAGCTTCTCCCTTAACATGCTATAGTTGTTTGAAAAACTCAAGCCAAAAGAAAAAAGACTCTCTCTGCACAATCTATGCCAATGAAGCTTTGATAATCAGGCCAATCACCTAATTACAAGTTTGTATTTCTATTCCCACTGAGATGTGCCAATTAAAAGGATTCGATTTTAATTCCAAACAACATATTAATCCTAATTACCGGATGCGTGCACTGCCTGCTTTGAATTTTTAACCCTTTGTGTGTGTGTGTGTGTGTGTGTGTGTGTTTGTGTGTAGTAAATTACAAAGTATATTTATAACTTCAGCTATAGACCATGGTTTCAACAATGAAGCTGGTTCCGAGTTTTCAAAACAAGCTTTTATTGCTATCCAAGTAACTTGAATTAAAAAACGTAACAGCCAGAATCACTGGTCTTGAAGGAATTACTTAAATTGTTGTCTTATTCTCTCATGTTAAAAAGCATACATAAAACTCCTCTTCAGTTCATGATTGCCATCATTGCCTGAAGTAAATTAATTCATTTGAAATACTAACAAGGTGATTCATGTACTTATTAACTACAATTCATTGTCAGCATATTGCAAATTAATTCCATTACTACAAAACTACTTATTTCTGTGTTTTAGTTGCATGGTAAGAACTGATTGCCAAGTCAAAGTCTAATGGACAGCTATAAGAAATCTATTATATTTCTGAGGTAGTACTTAAAGAAGAATTCCTAGCTTTTCAATTCTCCATTGATTCCATGGTTTGGTGACTTTTCCCTTCAGCTTAGAGATCAGAAAATGACAATGCTGAAGAAGGGAAAATGGTCAGTGAAAGGAGAAGATAGATTTCAAAGACATTAATGTCTCTTGGAGACCTAGAGTCAGAGTGTAGAAAGAACTTGACTATAGGGCAGAGAAGAATAAAGCCCCTAATCAAATTAAATAATGGTTCTAGGATGTGTGAGTTGGTGACAATTGTAGAAATCAGAGCTCATATTCAGAAGCTAGTTTAAAAGAAATATAAGGGGGAAAAAAAAGAGTAAAACTGCATCCTTTCTTCTTCAAGCTATAAACTCCAAAAACAGGAATTTAAAAATTGAAGCAGCTACTTTCAAATGTGATTAATGTCCAGGATGTAATTAAATTTTACTCCTTTAAGGCAGTTACCTTTATTATTCTGAAAATTCCCATATTTCACAATGTATTAGATATATTTCGGTATCATCTTACAAAATGTTTGAATCCAAGTTATAATTTAAAATAAATAGAGCTAAAAAAAAGGAAAAGGGGGAACTAGAAATTGAGTAAATGTAAACACTGATCTTTGAATTAGAACCAGAAAGCATGAATAATACTTTGACAAGAAATATAACACAGGCAACCAGATTCAGAAAAGGAAAAAAAAAAAACAACTGCCTCTTACCAACGCAGATTCTCCCTCTAACCAAGATATTTTGAAGAAACTTAAGTCTTTCTGTGTTCTATAGAAAAATACAGCACAGAAAAACAGTAACTCTCTTTATTTCCCAATGTAGAAAACCTCAAGACCAGGTTTGCTACACTTACTCATCCTTACTTAGTATGAAAGACTTGGCTTTAGACATCTCAGTACCAGAACACTATAGATAAAAGACTTGTAAAGGAAGTTCAGAGAAGCATAACAGAAATGATTAAGGGAATATAGGTTTTAACTCATGAAAGATGATTAAAGAATCGAAGTCTCTATAACTGTGCAAAAGGATGACTAACAGGTAAGATGATAAAAGCCTACAAATATCTGAAAGGTATAAGAAGAGAGAGGATACAGAATTATTGAGCATTTCATTGAGGAGACTATTAAGGTATGAGATGAACAAATGTACTGAGTTAAAATGAGAAAATTTGGGCCAAGTATCATAAAGAAGTAACTCTTCAAATGTGTAATACTTCCTAGACTCCAGAGAGAATGGTGAGTTTACTACTTATGAGGTGTTTATCTGCTCATCTCGCCCCTGCTCTACATATGCACACTAATATCAACACATACATATGCTAAGAAGAAACACAAGAGAGGCTTATTCATAATTTGAATAAAAGCAGCACAGGATTTTTTTCATTTAAAATTTTGATGTTTCTTTTATCTCCAGTTTCACAGATGGTTATATTTACCTCATAATGTGTAAGAATTACAAATCTGTGCCAAATAAATTCTGTGTTAGACTATGATGCTGGATGAAGAATAATACTAAGAAACACACAAAATCATAGAATTTCTGAGCTTAAAGGGAAGGAACATCTATTGCTAAAGAATCAGCATCCTGACAAATGACTGTCAAGCCTCTGCATGAACCTTTTCCACAATCAGAAATTTTCAAACCCTGAGACTGCCTAGGTCATATACAGATTTCTCTGTTACACAAGTCCTTCATTTTGTGAGCTCTGTTTCTGTCTTACTATACTTTATAATTATAGATCCTAACTCCACTAATTCCACTGTTAAAGTTGTACAGAAATGCATTTGAAGGCAGCTACCATAACACACATAGACACTCAGATAAAACCTATATCCTTCAATTATTTTTCATGTCACATTATTTCAACACATCCTTCTGTCTCATCGTTATCACCTGTGTTCTTCTACTTGTTGAAGTATCTCCTAGAAGTTTAATACCTAGAGCTAACCAAATACTATGAACTTATAGGCAAAAATAAAGATGAGCATCACTATCAATTCATATAAATTATTTCTATTTACTTTACTAGGAGAATATGGCAACATAAGGCTTAGGCTGTCCACTTCCAATGAGATGAATAGTATAAATTACAAAGAGATGAAACAAAAGTGTGAGATGCTCTTTGACTTTAAATATAGTTATATGACATGAGGATTTTGCATTTTTCTACTTTATAAAATTTCTATAAATGACAGAGGATGCCCTCCTTTCAAATGGAAACGCTGAAGCTGCAATTGGGGATCATCTCTGTTTATTACCTTAGGAAGGCAGGCAACTTATAAATGGATTTGGGGAAGACTGAAGAAATTTTCTGTGATCTAATCCTTTTTTTCTACATTACCTAAAATGGTGGGCAGGAGGTGGGACTCTCCTCTGCTTGTGAATGTATACATGAAACAGTTTAAACAAACTGACAGCTTAAAGCTGATGAAATTGTGAATAATACCTTATTGTGTAATTTACCTTAAATTTCAACAATCATATTGAAAAACGTTTTTATTGGTACATATTTCTTAGTGTTCTGCATCTTTCATTTACTACTCTTTAATTAATTGAGGACTTAGCAAAAAATAATTAACTTAAATGCCCCACAGTGAGGTAATTAATGGCTGCCTAAAATATCTATATTTTTGCATAAATTATGGCACTGGTATTTATTCCTTTTTTTCAGTGCAAATAGAAGGTCTTATACTTACTTCTGTTAAATTTTATTTAATCTAATTCAGTTTACTTCTTCTCTCTCTACAGTATTTCTGGATTCTGTCTCTAATACTAACAAAACGTTATCATCTTGAGATATATTCTAACAAAATTTTGTTACACAAAATTTGTTACACAAAATTTTGTTACACAAAATTTTTTAAATCCTCAAATTATTTAGAAAAATTAAAGAGTAAGAGAGTCATGATGAATCGTTACACAACTGGAGACACTTTTTCCCAAGTATAAGATCTACCAAGAAATTTTGGATATCATTACCAATAGCTGATGGTCATTAATCAATTATTAATCCATCTAGTTTTCCTAACATCTATCACACATCAGGATTATCTACCTAACCATGTAAGATCTCACGAGATAACTCATGAAATGAATAGAAGAAATAGTCACACAGTGTTATTCATTATTTGGATAAATATTTTAACTATTAACACTAGTAACCTTATATAATAAATCAAAGAGATTTTAATCAGCATATTTGTTATAAACAGAGATCCATAGTTTATACAATATATTTGTATATACACAGGTCTGTAGTTATAGTAAACATACAGATCCATAGTTATAAATGTTATATTCTATATGCTCACAAAAATTTAAACATTTAACCTGATATATAAGTATTAAATTTAGAGCTATAAAATATTCAATTTTCTCATAATAATATGCATTAAGCAATTACTGTTGCATAATATAGATTAAGAGCATAGAGTTCAGATCAGGTGCTAAGAATCCTTGCTCTGACTGTCACAATTAGTACTTTAGAATGAGTCATTGATTATCCTTGGTCTCAGTTTATTCATTGAAACAATGAGAAAACTTCATTAGGTCATTTCTAAATTCTCGTCCTTTCCATATATTCTATGAGAGCTAACTTATTTAAAGTAGTTATTTACATTCTTCTGAAAAAGACTGTTTTGAAAAATATTATAGCATCATTGATACTCAATGTTTTTAATATAAATACTGCCATTTTGAAATGTTATTGTTTGTTTTGCTCAAATGCATTACCATTTGTCTTGTAGTATTTGTTTAATTGAATATGGTGAAATTTTAAGTGCCTTCATTTATTATCATTCCTTGAAACTTGAATAATTTATTTTTATATCCACCATGGTTTTTTTTTTTGTCTTTTTTTTTCTGCAGTGGACTTTGTAATACTCAAACTTTAAATTCCTTTGGCTTGAGAAAATGATATTTATCAAGTATTGAATTGTGTTATTCCACCAATACCATCTCAACTGCAAAAATATCACACCATCTTGGCATCCTAAATGAAATGAGATATATTTGCTTTTGCTGAAATCTGTCTCCAAGTAAATGACCTAGAAAAATGCATGAAAATGTGGAACGGTATATGCAACATAATCATGAATCTTCCCCTGTCTAATCAGCTCTACAGGCTTTAGAGAAATGCCAACTGACACTGGCTGATTCTTACTCACCCCCATGAAGACTCTTTCCTGCCACATCATTTTGATGTTATTCATCATTGTGCTTATTTGGTAGGCAGCTTAGTTTTTAAGAAATACCATAGGGCTTCCCTGGTGGCACAGTGGTTGAGAGTCCGCCTGCTGATGCAGGGGACACGGGTTCGTGCCCCGGTCCAGGAAGATCCCACATGCCGCGGAGCAGCTGGGCCCTTGAGCCAAGGCCGCTGAGCCTGCGCATCCAGAGCCTGTGCTCCACAACAGGAGAGGCCACAACAGTGAGAGGCCCGCATACCGCAAAAAAAAATAAAAGAAAATAAAAGAAATACCATAATGACCTTTGAAAAAAAAATATAAAGTTTCAACCTAAACTGCTTGCTTACATTCTCCCTATTCTTCTCTACCTTATCAACATAACCTTTAAACCATGTCCCTAAACAATACTGAGAAAGTGGATACTACTCCAGCTATTTGTTACATTCTGAGTGACCATCAGGCCCAACTAAAAACCTGTATGTTGAGTGACATCAGAAAGATGCCAGAATAGAAAGTCCCCCATTGATATCCTCTCTCAGCAACAATAATTTGACAGCTTATCCACAGACAAAGTGACTTTGTGGGAGCTTTTGGATCCAGGGAGGAGATTGTGAAACCCAGTGGAGCCTAAGACTGAGGAGGACCTTTTGAGAGGGCAGGCCCATGCCCAGGTGACAGGATCACCGACTGTGGTTCCAGATACAGACCCGGAAACAGCTCTGTCCCCCTGTAGAATCAGTTATAGTCCTGTTTGGTCTTGGTCCTGCCACCACCACCACCTGCCAGGAACCCTCCAAGAGTCACATTCACCCATGCCACAGGTAACAAGCCTATGCCCTCCAACCTTGGTCCCATTGGTAGACCTTGAAGTGGCCTGAAGCCTGGCTCCAGCCATTTTGGCCATCAGTCATACTCTCATATTCACCTAGGGACCAGTCAGCAGACACACCTGTCCATGCTGAGGCAGGCTCTCTGACCTCAGTCCAACTGCCAATCCTGAAGCAACCCTGTAACTTGGCTCCTCTCGACCACAGACTGAGAATACTCCTGCACACACAGGGACCTTCCTGGAGACACAGCCATCTGAACCTAAGAGATAAGCCCACCAAACTATGGAACTTTAAGCATCCCTGTAACCCAACTCCAGACCCTCACTGCTGCAGTCACACAGCAACCCTGCCTACCCAGGGATTCACTGGGAGTCATGCTGATCTGTTCCCCCAGAGGTAGACCCGCTGACCTCAGTCTCTACAGTGGATGCTGAAGCAACCCTGTGATGTTTCTAGTCCCTCTCAGCCATGGTCCAGGGCCAATTCTATCCACCCAGGGACCTGCCCAGTGACTTGTCAGGAGCCATCCCAGAGACGTGTAAGGAGCCACAGCCATCCACACACCTGGTAACAAGCCCACTATCTGCAGACCCTGAAATGGCTTGCACTAGTGCCTGCCCTATTAGAAGACTCTAAAGTGGACCTAGCAGCAACCGCGAGATTTGGCTCCAATCCTGCTCAACTGTAATCATAGAGACAATACAGAGACAGCCCAGGGACCTAACAGGAGATCTTCACCTGCTAAAACCAGTCTGTAAAGACCAGAAGAAGTGTTTGCTCCTTCAAATACACAGACACCAACACAAGGCGACACAGATCACAAAGAATGAGACAAACATGACACCAATAAAGGAAATTATAAAACTCCAGTAAATGATCTCAAAGAAATGGAGATCTACAAGTTGTCTGACGAAGAATTCAGAATAATCATCTTAAAGAAGCTCAAAGAGATGCCATAATCCAGATGTATAAGTAAACAAAGTCAAGAAAACAATGAATGAAAAAAATGAGAATTTGGGCTTCCCTGGTGATGCAGTGGTTGAGAATCTGCCTGCCAATGCAGGGAACACGGGTTCGAACCCTGGTCTGGGAAGATCCCACACGCTGCGGAGCAACTGGGCCCGTGAGCCACAACTACTGAGCCTGCGCGTCTGGAGCCTGTGCTCCGCAACAAGAGAGGCCAAGATAGTGAGAGGCCCGCGCACCACGATGAAGAGTGGCCCCCGCTTGCTGCAACTAGAGAAAGCCCTCGCACAGTAATGAAGACCCAACACAGCCAAAAATAAATAAATAAACAAATAAATTTATTTTTTTAAAAATGAGAATTTTAATGAAGAAATAGAACAATAAAAAAAAAGAATCAAACAGAAATTCTGTAGCTTAAGAATACAATAACAAAACTGAAAATTTTGGGCTTCCCTGGTGGCGCAGTGGTTGAGAGTCCGCCTGCCGATGCAGGGGACACGGGTTCGTGCCCCGGTCCGGGAAGATCCCACGTGCCGTGGAGCAGCTGGGCCCATGAGCCATGGCCTCTGGGCCTGTGCGTCCGGAGCATGTGCTCCGCAACGGGACAGGCCACAGCAGTGAGAGGCCCGCGTACGGCAAAAAAAAAAAAAAAACTGAAAATTTTAATAGAGAGCTTCAAAAGCTCACTCAGTCCTATAGAAGAAATAATAGATGAACTCAAAGACAAGCCATTTGAAATTAGCTAGTTATAGGAACAACAACAAAAAGAATGAAAAAGAGTGAAGAAAGCATACTTATGACATACTATCAAAAGGGCAAATTTATACACATTATGGGAATCTGACAACTAGAAAAGAGAGAAAATGATAGAAAGCATATTTAAAGAAATAATGGCTGAAAACTTCCCAAATCTTAGGAGGGATGTGGACATGCAGCTACATGAAGCTCAAAGACCAAGAAAGAGTAACCCAAAGAAGATTATGCCAAGGCACATAATAACCAAATTGTCAAAGATCAAAAAAAGGAAAAGGAATTTTGAAAGCAGTAAGAGATAAGAGACTCATCACATACAAGGACTGAGCCCCACTGACCCCAAGGAAATCAGATTTCTCAGCAGAAACCTTGCAGAACAGGAGGGAGTAAGATGATATATTCAAAGTGCTCACAGAAAAATAAAATGCTGACCAAGAATACTATATCTGGTAAAGGCAAAGATGTCCTTCAGAAATATTCCCCAAAACAAAAGCTGAGGGAGTTCATCACCACTAGACCTGCCTTACAAGAAATTCCAAAGGAAGATCTTCAAGTTTAAACAAAAGGACACTAAAGTAACAACGTGAAAACATATGAAATTAAAAAACTCAAAGTAAACATATAGTCAAATCCTGAATACTCTAGTACTGTGATGGTGGTATATTAATCATTTTAACTTTATCATAAAAGTTAACAGATAAAAGTATTAAAAGCAAATATGGCTACACTAATTTGCTAATGGACACAAAATATAAAAAGATCTAAAATGTGACATCAGTAGAATAAAAGGTGTGCTGGGGAGAGTAAATGTGCAGTTTTTTGCTTGCTTTGTTTCTGCAACTGAAGTTAAGGTGTTATCAGCTTAAAACAGACTGTTATAACTATAAGATGTCTTATGTAAACCTCATGGTAACCACAAAGAAGAAACCTCTAGTAGACACACAAAAGAGAAGAAGAAAGAAATCAAATCATGCCACTATTAAAAAATCAGCAAATCACAAAGAAATATACTAAGAGAGGAAGGGAGACATAAAGGAATGCCAAAACAGCTAGAAAACAATTAACAAAGTGGCGATAGGAGTCTTTATCTACCAATAATTACTCTAAATGTAAATAGATTAAATTCTCCTATCTAAGGACACAAAGTGGTGGAACAGTTAAAACAAACAGGATCTAACAATATGCTACCTACAAGAGACTCACTTTAACTTTAAGAACACACATAAGCTGAAAAAGAAGGGAAGGTAAAAGATATTTTGCTAATTGTAACCAAAATAGAGCAGGAGGCAATATTTTTATCAGACACAATAGGTTTTCAGTCAAAATCAGTCACAGGAAACAAAAAAGGTCTATATTCAATGACAGATGGGTCAATTCATCAATAGGATACAATAAGTGTAAATATATATACACTCAACATTGGAGCACTTAAATATACAAAGCAAACATTAATAGAACTGAAGAAACAGATAGCAATACAATAATACAACAGGACTTTATTACCCCTCTTTCATCAATGTCTAGACCATCCAGACAGAAAATCAATAAACAGCAGACATGAATAACACTATAGAATAAATGACCCTAATAGACATGTACAGAACAATCCACCCAACATAATTAGAAAACTCATTCTTCTCAAATACACATGGAACATTCTCCAGCATAGATCATATGTTGGGCCACTAAACAAGTCTTAACAATTTTTAAAAGATGGAAATCATACCAATTATCCTTTCCTTCCACAATGGTATGAAATTAGAAATCAATAACTGGAGGAAAAATGGAAAATTTACATGTATGTGAAAATTAGCACACTTCTGAACAACCAAAGAAAAAACCAAAAGGGAAATCAAAAGGTATCTTGAGACAAACAAAAATGGAAAAAAACATACTAAAACTCATGGGATGCAGCAAAAGCAGTTTTAAGAGGGAAGTTTACAGCAATAATCACCTACATTAAGAAAAAAGAAAGACTCAAACAACCTAACATTATACCTCAAGGAAATATAAAAAGAAAAACAAATGCAGCCCAAAATTAGTATAAGAAAACAAATAATAAAGATAAAAGCAAAAAAAAAAAATGAAATAGAGATTAGAAAGACAATAGAAAGATCAATAAAAATAAAAGATGCTTATTTGAAAAGATAAACAAAACTGACAAGCTTTTATCTAGACTAACAAAAAATAAGAAGGAACTCAAATAAAATTATAAATGAAAGAAGAGACATTGTAACTGTTACAAAAATAATAGAAAGGATCATAAGAGATTACTATGAATAATTATACACCAACAAATTGGACAAACAATAAGAAATGGATAAATTCCTAGAAACATACAACCTACCAAGACTGAATCATGAAAAGACAGAAAATTAAAGCACACTAATAAAAAGTTAGGAGACTGAAGCAGTAAACAAAAACTTCTTCAAAGAAAAGCCCAGAACCAGATGGCTTCACAGGTGAATTCTACCAAACATTTAAAACTGAATTAATGTCAATTCTTCTCAGATTCTTCCAAGAAACTGAAGAGAGGGAACACTTGCAAACTTATTTTATGAGACCAACATCATCTTCATAACAATGGAAGTAAAAGACAACATTAGAAAAGAAAATTACAGTCCAATATTCCCAATAAAATACAAGCCAACATTATTCAACAGACATTAAAAGAATCATCCACCACGATAAAGTAGGATTTATCACTGGAATGCAAAAATAGTAAGATAGTTCAACATATGCAAATCAATAAACGTGATTCAACATATTAAAATAATGAAGGATAAAAACCATATGATCATCTCAAAAGATAGAAAAAGTATTCAACAAAATTCAGCATCATTTTCTGACAAAAACTGTCAACAAACTTAATACAGAAGGAGTGAATGTCAACATAATGAAGTCCATATATGACAAGAACATCATATGACAGCTAACATCACATTCAATGGTGAAAAGCTGAAAGCTTTTTCTCTAAGATCAGGGGCAAGAGTGCCCATTTTTAACACTTCTATAATTTTCAACTTTGTCTCTATTCTTTTCAAAATAGTACTGTGGTTCCTAGCCTGAGAAATTAAGAAAGAAAGAGAAATAATTGGCATCCATATGACAAAAGAAGAAGTTAAACTGTCTCTCTTTGTAGATGCCATGATCTACATAGAGATCTATATAGAGAAAACCCTAAAGACCAAACAACTCTGAGAACTAATAAAAAAATTCAGTAATGTTACAGGATACAAAATTAATATACAAATGTCAGGTGCATTTCTATATACAAACAACAAACTATCTGAAATGAAATTAAGAAAACAATCCCATTTACAATAGTATGAAAAAGAATGAAATACTTAGGAGTACATTAAACCAAGGAGGTAAAAGATCTGCACACTGAAAACTATCAGACACTGATGAAATAAACTGAGGCAGACACAAATAAAATGAGGAAGACATAAATGGAAAATATCCTCTGCTTGTGGTTTGCAAGAATTAATATTTTTAAACTTGCCAAATTATGCAAAGTGACCTACAGATTCAATGCAATCCCTATCAAATTTCCTATAACATTTTTTCACAGAAATAGAAATAATATCATAAAACTTTCATGAAACCACAAATAGCCAAATGGACCACACACAGCCAAAGCAATCTTGAGAAAGAAAAACAAAGCTGGAGGAATTACACTTTCTGGTTTCAAATTATATTACAAAGCTCTATCAATCAAAACACTATGGCACTGGCATAAAAACAAACACATAGACTGATGGAAGAGAGAGCCCAGAAATAAACCCACACATTTATATTCAACTAATCTTTGACAAGGTCACCAAGAAAAATACAAAAAGGATAGTCTCTTCAATAAATGGTGTTGGTAATTTGGATAAATACATGCAAACGAATGAATTTGGACTCTATTTTATGTCATATATAAAATTTAATTTGAAATGGACTAAAAACTTAAATGTAAGACCCCAAATCCTAAGACTCCTAGAAAAAAATCATAGGGAAAAAAAAAATCTCCTTTCTATTGGTCTTGGAAATGATTGTTGGATATGACACCAAAAGCACAGGTAACAAAAACAAAAGTAAATAAGTGGGACTACATCAAATTAAATAGTTTCTGTATAGCAAAAGAAACAATCAACAAAATGAAAAGGAAACCTATGGAATGAGAGGAAATATTTGCAAATCATATATCTTATAAGAAGTTAATATCCAAAATGTGTAAGGAACTCATATAACTCAATAGCAAGAAAACAAATAACCTGATTGAAAATGGTCAACAGACCTGAACAGACCAAAGAAGACATACAGATGGACAACAGATACATGAAAAGGTGTTCAACATCATTAATCATCTAGGAAACGCAAATCAAACCCACAATGAAAATCACCTCACATCTATTGGGATAAGTAGTATTAAAAAGACAAGAGATAGCAAGTGTTGGCAAGTGTATAGAAAAAAGGGAACCCTTGTACTGTTTGTGGGAATGTAAACTGGTATAGCCACTATGAAAAACAATGTAGAGGATCCTCAAAAAATAAAAAAATAGAACTATAATATTATCCAGAAATTCTACTTCTGGATTATCCAAAGCAAATGAAATCAATATCTCAAGGAAATACATGCAATCCCATGTTCATTGCAGAATTATTCACAAGAGCCAAAATGTGGAAACAAACTAAGTGCTCATTGACAGATAAATGCATAAAGAAAACATTATATATTTGCAATATATGTATATGTCATATATTCATTATATATTGTATATATTGTATTTTATGTATAATATATAATTAAATAATATTCAGCCATAAATAAGAAGGAAATCCTTCCATTTGTGACAACATGGTTGAACCTGGAGTACATAATGTGAAGTGAAATAAGCCAGACACAGAAAGACAAATATTGTATGATCTCACTTATTTGCATTCTCTAAAAAGTTGAACTCCATAAAGCACTGTAGAATTTAAAGAATCCTTCCATTAAAAATAAATAAATAAGGACTTCCCTGGTGGTCCAGTGGGTAAGACTCCACACTCACAATGCAGGGGGCCCGGGTTTGATCCCTGGTCAGGGAACTAGGTCCCACATGCATGCTGCAACTAAGAAGTTCACCAGCCGCAACTAAGACCCGGCGCAGCCAAAATAAATAAAGAAATAATAAATAAATAAATATTTTAAAAAATAAAATTAATTAACAGAAATTTAAAAGTTGAACTATTAGAATCAGAGAGTAAAATGCTGGGTTCCCCGGCCTGGTAGGCGGGGGAAATGGGAAAATGTTGGTCAAAGTGTACACACTTTCAGTTATAAAATGAACTAAGTTCTGGGCATCTAATGTACAGCATGGTGATTATAGCTAATAATACTTGAAATAATAATACTATGTAAACTTGAAATTTGCAAAAATAATATATCTTGTGTTCTCACCATGCACAAAAATGTGATACTATGTGAAGTGATGGGTGTATTAATTAACTTAATTGTAGTAATCATTTCATAATGTATACATATATTAAGACATCACATTGTACACCTTTAAAAGAAAATCATGTTGTACAACCTAAAAAAATAAAATGAATAGCTGCTGAGAAAAAATAAAAATAAAATCTTGCATGTTATTCACATAGTTCTAAGGCTGTCATCACCTGCACTTTTCTCTTCCTCTATTCACTCATGCTTTCTTTCTCCTCAGAATAACTCTTAAAGACAGCAGAAGTCTTTCTGCCTCTGCTACTTTACTGTATGACATAATAGGACTTGATTTTGAAACTTCCCTTTCAAATAGACAGGTTAACTGTGGAAAGTTAAAAAAAAAAAAAAGAAAGAAAAAGGAAAGAAGTCTTAAAGGGAAAATAACTGGAAGTACTTGCAATATTAATCCTAATAATATTGTTGCCTTTTCCTTCCAAGTATTTCCCTTGCAATTCCATTGGGCTTCTAACTCATTAACAGTACCACCATAGCATTAATTTTACAGGTACAGAATGCTTTAATGTCAAAATCATATCAAAATGATCTTTTACCATCTGATATTCATTTCACACAACATAAAAATGATCAAAGTGCCTATATTTACAGAAGATGAAAATAAATATGTTAAGAACAGCTTTTTGTTAAAATAATTGTGTAACAGAAAAAGATAAAACTTGTTACTTATAATTGATATATTTTTATAAGCTATAATGATCAAATATTCTTCTGTAAGAAACCTCAAAATACAAGCTCTTAGTATTAATTTTTTTCTTTTCCTGTGGGCTACAAATAGCAAAACCAGGCTCTAGTTCTTTGTTTCACTAAAGTCATCCTTATATAGTTGAAGAAAACTTATTTTTGACATGAAACATGAAGAACTTTGCATATATTTAAAATGGTTTCAAGTTAAATACATAATTAACTTGAAGATTAGCCATTGTAAATTTATAGTACTTTATACAATAAAAATGAAAGTAATTATTTCCTACTATTTTGGAAAAAATAAGATTGTAACCACATATGTCATGTCAGGGCTAAGAGCTGAACACAGTGAGAAAACAAAAATTTTTAAATTGTTTCGATTAAGTCTTCTCTTCCCAAAGCTAATTTTTGTCTTGATCTGAAGTATAATGTATTAAAATATGTTGACAGTCGGAAAATGTGTAATGCAAGAAATTTATACATTTCCATGCAGCTATTGCTTTTTTTGATAAGCTTTGTGTAAAAATTAGCCTTAAAGAAAAACAAGGCCAAATTTGAACATTTTTAATGTGGATATGTGGATGTTAACTCAAGTAGATATTTGCCTGTGTATTAGTTTTCTATTGCTGTATGACAAACTACCAAAAATTTAGTGGTTCAAAACAATGCATTTTTATAATCTTATAGTTTCTTTGTCCAGGCACAGCTTGACTGGATCCTCTGACGAGGTCTCTCACAGGCTACACTCAGGATGTCCACCTGGGCTTTATTTTCACCTGGAGACATAAGTGGGGATGAATCAACTTCCAAACTGGTGGCCCTGGATTCTTGCTGGCTGTCAGCTAAAGGCTACCCTCAGCTCCTAGAAAGAGGTCAGCCATAGTTCCCTGCCACGTGGCCCTTTTTCTTGGGCAGTTTACATATTCAAGGCCAGCAGTACAGTGGGAGCAAGACTGCTAGCAAGACAGTCTTATCAAATGTAATGTAATCGGAGGAATGACATCCTTTTTCCCATAGTCCACATGTTAAAAGCAAGTCAAAGGTAAGGGGATTACACAATGCATGAATACTCAAAAGTGGGAATCATTGGAGGCCACCTCAGGGTCTGTTTGCCACTGCAATTTGCAAAAGCACATAATTTTCCAGATTAAAAACAAGTAGATACATTAGTAATTAGGAAGGAAGAGTTCAGAACATATAAAATGCCACCTGAAGAGGTCATACACTACAATGCTGTTCTGGCCACATCATTTCTTTCAAATCACACCCTTAGCTTCAGTGAAATGGTCAATTATGGGTCAGTGGTTGTACCATTAAATGTAGGAGCTGAGTTTAGTCATTTATTCTACTGATTTATAGATAGATAAATAGATAAGTAGATAGACACACGCATACCCTCAGAGTACCATGTTGTGGTAAACTGGTACACAACAATTGCCTCTAATTTATTCTTGTCTCCATGCTCGTCTGTATCCCTCACCCTTGCAAAATTCCATCCTGTACTGACCTTGTACTTGGCCATGTGACTTGCGCTGGCCAATGGGAGACAGTAGCAAATGTGTCACAAGCAGAGGCTTCAATAGTAATTAAGCACTGGGGCTTGCCTTCTCTCCATTCTTGAAACTTGTCACCATCATGGAAACAAACCTGGACTAGCCACTGGATGATGAGAGCTCCATAAACCCACTTGCTGCTGTTACCCCAGCCAACAGTCATTCAAACGTTAAAAGCAGAGCTGTCCACCAGACCTGCAGCTGACTGCAGATATATGAGAAGATTCAAGTTAAACCATCATGAGAACTTTCTTGCTGAGTCCAACCCAAACTGATGATGAACAGAATTAGAAGCTAAAAGAAGTGTTGTTTAAATCCACTAGGTTTTATGGTTGTTAATTAAGCAGCAAAATATAGCCAATAAATACATCTATTGATTATATCTAATAATTATATACACACATATATATGTATACACACACAGAAATGTGTGGATGTGTGTATAAAACCCCAGGTCCATAAATATTTCTTGATACTGGTTGTATTTTAGGAGGAAGCTAAATAAAGTGAATATCTTTTTATAAGTATTCCTTATATTACTAAACTATAATTTCCTGTTTTCTATTTTTTTTTTTTAGCAACAAAACAACTGTTAGGACTGTGCCCAGCAAAGATCATTACTAAACAATGAAATATTTTGAAATAGGTTTTATTTCCTCTTTTTCTCAAGAAGGAATTGCTGATGCCTGATTGTAGTGAGCAAGTCTGTAATCAAACAAGTTCTAACAAGAATTATATTACTTCAGTCATTTTTAGTAACCAGGACATTACAGCTGCCTTTACGGTGTGTAAGAAAACAACAATTTAATTAGCTATATTGTGGAAGGGGACACAGATAGAGATATTTAAAAAGGTGCAGCATATATCAAAGAAAGGAAAGTTGCTATAGTTTTGTTTTTATGAGAAAAGGAGCTAAAACATACCTCTACTCTGACAAAAAGGAATTACTACTTCATCCTTTTATATTGTTGAACTAAAAGCAAAGATGTTTCTGGGTATTTCTGAAGTATGTTCTCAAAATAGTGAGGAGGATTTTAAAAGTTTTGAATATCATAAAAATGTTGGGACTTCCCTGGCAGTCCAGTGGTTAAGACTGTGCGCTTCCACTGCAAGGGGTGCAGGTTCAGTCCCTGGTTGGGGAACTAAGATCCCACATGCCATGTGGCGCAGCCAAAAAAAAAGTTGCTCTATGTCATTTAACTGACATTAGAATTTAAATAAATCCACACTGATTAAATTTAATAAGTTTTCTCTTTTTTCATTATAATTTGTAAAACATACACTGTAATCTTAACTGCTTCTTTGTCTACTCATCGACAAAATACCTGGATGAAAGTGAAAGATTAATTATCTAGGTGTTTAAATGGTGAGCATATAAACGTAATAACCACATGTAAACACTTCAGGGAATTTTTTTAACCTAATAATTCCTGCCATCATGTTTATTTAAAGATCAATAAGGGTCTTAAAATATAAAGTGGTTAAAAGATCCCCTACTTCCCAATAATCACCAAATCCCAAAGATCTTGTTCCCTAAGTACCCCTTGAATCTACTTTTTCTCTCCAATTCTCCACAATTAATTTAGATCTGGTCCTCTTCACTTTTTGCCTGGATTACTGCATTGGCTTCTTAAGTTGTCTCTTCCTCCTCTCTTGTTGTTTCCTGATCTTTGGACATCACATTACAGGAAGGTAAAATTACTAGTAGTTAGTTGAATATACTATTTTATTTCATATCTTTATGCATATTTATGTGCTAAAATACCGTTTACTATTATTCATTTTACGAGTACTTATTCATTCTCAAAAACTTGGCCTAGATATTTCCTCCAATTATATTAAATGGTCCAAATGGTTTAATAAATTCTGCTCTCTTCTGCATTTATAGCCTCTTCATTTTTGTGTGTATCTTACACAAATTTTTATTGTCATGTAGGAGACTACTTTATTGATGATAATAGAAATCTTTTCAAAAACCACAGGTAAGCCCGAGCCTCAAGAGATTTTAGGAAATGGACAAAAGAAATTAATAAATGTATCTTTTCGACCTTAAATTCACATTTCTTACATTCTTTCAATAAAATAAATTGCTAATAAAATCACATTCTCAGCAGATGCAAGAGACCCACAATACTCCTTGGTATCTTCTTTGTCTTACTCTATGGAGTCTCATTTCTCTTGCTCTCCACTTCGGTTAAATTTTAATGTATGCTCCTTTAGAAACTCCCCTATTAAAAGCGAAAAACAAACTCTAAATTTCTCTTTTCATGGCTCTTCTTTGATCATGACCAGGAATACTAGATCTCTGCTGTTTAACCAAGTAACAATGTAGTTCTTTACATTTACTGATTCAATAAATATCTGTGGCACACCAAAAATGCACAGTAAGATAAGCTCCTCAACTTTCTGTACTTTAGGAAGATGCTTTTTAATCTCATATGTGAGCAAATAAAGGATGACATACCTTTTTTACTTTGAGATCTATCTTACACAAAGAGTTCATTATCAAGTTCAAGGACCCATAAATAAGAATTTTTAAATCTCTATAATTTTCCAGGTGATATACAGTTACTTTCTGGTCCGCACTTTAATTCATTGCTACCAGTTCCAATAGCTCCCATCTTCTCTTCATTGCTGATAACTCATAATATCAAAGATGAACTAATTGCTTTTGTATTTTACTTTTCTTCTTTTTAAATTAAAATTTGTATTTTGATGCCCAAATAATACATGGTATAAATAAGAAAGAAGCACATAACTAGTTAAGAGCATGATGTGGATGCTCAAGAATAATAATAATAGTTCTATTATTATTATATCTTTATCTTAATTTAACTTCATGGAATAATAAGGATTTATCATTTAATTTCTCTATTAAATATGACTTACCAATCTGAACTTAAGGTAAGAGACATAGGTCAACAAAGAATCACAGAATTTTAAGGTTGAAAGAGATCACTAAGTCCAAATCTCTCATTTTACAGACACGGAAACTTAGGTCTAAAAAGAATAACTGATTTTCCAGTGGCCAAATAGTCCTTGGAAAACCAACACTGGGAATTTCTGACTTCAGATTCAGTTTGCTATTCAACTTTCCTTATTCAAACATATGTATATTTGCATTTTGATTAATATCACATGTATCATACGACATTTCTTAGTTACCTTGAATAGTGTTCTTCAAAGAGTAACCTTACTTCCAATGAATTAAATACTAAAACCCAGCTATCAGTGTTCAAACCTTGAGGATTCTTCTCTGCATTAAATCCTGTATGTGAGCTATCTGGATGACTGGTGATATCTCTCTGCTCTACTTTCTGTACCTCGGGAGATCCAGTAAATTCTCCTCTCCATTGCCCTGTCTCAGCCTTCAGAGCTTTGGCATTACACTCCATGAAGGCTGACAGTGCTTTGGAGGGATTTTTCTCATCTCATCCTCATTCTACAACATGAGGTTTTAATGATTGATTAAACATATTAAATATATGTGTGATGTAGAGTACAGTTCATATCATTGAATAACTACAATCTCATTGATATTAAGAATGTAAACTATTGATTAAGGTACTTTGGTATGTCAATTTGAGAAAAGCATCTGAAATCTCTTGCACAGTGAATTATTGTCTAACATAATTTTCTAAAGTGAGAGAAACATATAGCTATTGGTCTACAGAAATAGTGGTTTTCCAATCAAGAAATTTTGATTTGACTATATGAATTAGTACAAAAATAAACACAGTACCATTCTCATAGCAGGCAAGAATATTAGATATACCTTAAAGAAAATTAATGGAATATAATAAATCTCTTCCATTTTTTCCTCTTTTTTTTTCTTGTAGAAATAAACTTAAGAAAGAAACCCAAATGACTGCATGAAAATTCATGATGTTATTTTAATCTATAGGTAAATATGGCTGTAAAACATTTATGAAGAAGTGAAATTTTTTTAGGGCTAAGCAACTTTTATAAACAAAACTGAGTTTTTATGAGATTAAATACTTTTATTTAACTATTTCCACTATCGATCTAAAATTATTTTAAATAAAATTCTTTGCATATATTTTTCAAAAAGTTATTTTCATTCTTTGCCATTGACAACTACGATTTTGAAATAGCTAGTGTCTTTAAACATAACAAGTAATATCATAAAACAAAATAGACCCTAATTTAGTTAACTTTTCAACAGCGTATAAGCCATTCATAAGTAGTTCAAAGAGACTAATAATATTTGTGTATCTCAACTCCACACAATTCCTCTAGTCATTATTCTAAATTCCTTTATCCTCTGAACTTTCAAGTGAAAATTCTAATAAAAGTGAAAATTTTAAATGTGCTACATTATACGGTATATCTAAAAATGAAAGAATGATTTTTGCCATACAAATGAAATTACATACCAAACACTGTAATAAACACAGGCAGCAAAATCAAAGCTTATGATTGACATAATTTTTCAAATTGACAACATTAAGGGTTTCTGGTGTCATCTCTTTGTGAGCAATATTTTGGCAAGTACTTTTTTCTTCCTTATTTGACTTGTCACATATGTCAAAGATGATTGATTATCATGCTGGCAATGAATGAATAAAATACCACACCCAGAAGTCTGTGGCAAAGAATTCTTACCACATGAATATGATATTATTTAACAAATGCAAATAGATGATGTATCTTATTTATTTACTTACTTATACAGCTTTCATCTATTCACTCAGTATTCATAGTTTTAGTTTGTGGCTGTCAGTGTTATTGAGATACATTAGTTTCACTTATTTAATTATCAAATTCTATTCTTTTTAACACTAACGTGAATAAAATGACATTATAACTTAGTATTGAAATGGATAACCTGTCATAAAACTTGTTTCAATCATCTTAAAATATTTTTCAGTAAAACATTTGGGGCTGTATTTTCAGTAATCTGCTCATTGATTACATTCAACTACACATAATGCTAAACAAAGGAAATGAAATCCTGGCAACAAATTCTAAGGGACTTGACGAACTACAGTTTAGAAACAGACACAGAAACAACAACAAATATATATATTTATATATATATTTATTTGCTTGCTTGTTTATTTATTTACTTTACAAACTTGGGAATTATGTGCCTTAAAATGCTTTTTAACCAAATAAGAAATAGGGAACTAGAGAGATGAAATAACTTGACCAAAATCACCCAGCTAGTAAATTCTTCTCAAATTGTCACCTTAAATTGATTCTTTATCTCTAAACCTTGCATTCTTTCCTCTAGAAAATTTAGTTGATCCCTAAGCTTTAGCTGTAATATGCCTTCATACACATCAGGAGTAAATAATTGTTAACATTTCTACTAATTTCAACTACCACAGAAAACCTTATACAATATCGCACTGTTCATTAAACCACATAGTTATGAATATGACACATGTGAATTTGAAATTCAGTGAAATTAATAACATAAAGAACCTGTTTTGCCCAGTGTGACAGTTACACTTTGCTACATAAGAAGCCACCTCAAATGCAGTAGCTTAAAACAGCAGTGTATTATTTTTCACAAATCTTTGATCTAAGTGGGTAATTCCTGTGCTGTTTCAACTGTGCTCCTTAATGCTGCTGCATCTAGCTGAGAAGTTGGCTGGGGTTGGGTTCATCTGCAACATTTAGAGTACCTGGGCCTCTCTCTAGGTGTCTTTTATCCTCAAGGAGACTAGATCAGGTTGAACTTCCTCACATGCGATACCTACATTACAAGAGAATACAAGGTCTAGTGACTGGCTCAGAAATTGCACAGCACAGAAATGTGTCATTTCTGACACATTCCATTAATCAAAGCAAGACCCAAGGCTATATTCAAAGGGGTAGAGAAATAGAATCCACCTCCCAATGGAAAGAGCATCACTGGTACATTGAACCAGGGATTTCAAACTAGGGCATAATTGTAATAACAATATTTGCTTTACAGCATGAATGCAAATGTACTCTATGTATTTCAAACTGGATTTCTGTGAGGTAAATTTTTCAATATATACTATGCAATTTCTCCTCTATGTATTTCTCTCAATTGTGAGATGCCTTCAAGACTTAAACTTAGTTCTTTGTATTCTCCTTCCTTTTTAACTTCTTTGGGGACCTTTTCCACATTTACTTTTCTTGGAAAACTATAATGGTAACCTACAAATATATTCTATTATGTAGGTTAATGTCACTGCATCAAACCTTAAATGTCTAAAATTAGATTTATCCTAGAATTCTTAACCCTCTGTCAGTGCTACCTCTTTTTCAGGTTCGCTTTTGATTAATAACTCAGAATAGTGTTTTTAAATGTTGTTAGCAAATGAGTAATTTTTTTAAACAAAACCTATATAGAATCTCAATATATAAAAATATAAACATGGTAACTAGTATAAGTTTATTCTTAAGATAACATATATTTATTATCATTTCAATTAATGAGAAAATTGAAGCTGTTTAGAGTTAAAAGTTTAATAATCTTTTAAGATTATTAAATGATGGTTGCTACTGTACATTAGCCTAACACCTAATGTCTTTCTGTTTGTTTGGATTGCACAATATAGATAAAATCCTGATTCAAACAGATAAGCAGCTACAACTGCT
This sequence comes from Delphinus delphis, assembly GCF_949987515.2. NCBI lineage: Eukaryota > Metazoa > Chordata > Mammalia > Artiodactyla > Delphinidae > Delphinus > Delphinus delphis. Next base: position 92,073,944 of record NC_082685.1, on the reverse strand, counting down.
AACTTAAAATTTCAAGATATTCTTTAACTTGACATAATGCTTACAAAAAGTATAACAGAAAAATGTGCACTTCAAAGTTGAATCACTATCAATAATAAAATTGCTGGCCCTCCTTATAATAAATTTGAAAGTCAAAGTTATAATAACACAGAAATATCAATAAGACAATTTCAATCCTTGATTGGTTGAGTTTGTGGTGTAAAACCTGCAGATATAGAGGATCAACTGTATTCAATGTATTACACCATTTTATATAAGAGACTTGAGCATTCTTGGATTATAGCGTCAGGGGGCTCCTAGAAACAATCCCTGGTGGATAGCAAGGGACAACTGTTTTCCGTGGCATGGCTTGTATTCATTTATTGTTGACAATGATTATTCCCTGACATAGATGATCCTGAGTCTTGACTGGAAATCATTCCATTAATTTGCCTAGAAGCAATAATCTGAAGAAGTAACTGAGCAAATAGTCCTTTCTTCTCTGTATTGTATTCAGTCAGAGTGCATCAGATGACAAATTTCTTTAACTGTATAGCTCTTTCAATTTAAACATGTGGGCACACATGGGTCTCTATGCACACACAGCAAATACCTTTTCCTACCCTGTAGTAATGGCAAAAAGTTCTCACTGTTGTTGGGAAAACTGGTAAAGTAGTCCCGTTCAGGCTTCAGAGGCAGAAGAAGGCCTCTGACCACCTTGTGACCCTGCCTGGACTGGGTGCCTGCTTGCACACCTAACAATTGTTACTAACAACTCAAGCAGCATGTACAATTAGAAAGGGAGTGGGTCTTAGAATTTCTTGAGCCCTGGGGACCTGGCCAGTCCCCCCAGGTCTGGAAAATCTTGTGACTCACATGGTGAAATCAACAGCATATTGAACCAGAGCTGCATTGAACCAACAGCATATTGAATCAGAGCTTCATTTTTGCATGCACACTGATGATATCAGTTTGCAGCCTGGGATTATAAACAGAAGCTCCCAGAACTACAGTTTGAAGTCTCATCCATGGGGTGGACTCACAGCCCGGGACCTATCCAACTGGGACTCCAGATTGCTGTTCAAGGGACTTTGCAGCACTGCTTGGATCTGGATGTAGCTGCTTCTCCAATTTGGTGATGTATAAACCTCTGTCTTTACTATTCTTTTTTAGTTATACTATTCTTTTCTTAATTAGTATACTGTAATCTTTGTTAATTCAATAAACTCTCTCTAAATTCTTGTTTAACTGAGTGTTATTTTGCCAGCTAATCCTATGGACCTTGAAACCGAAAGTAAGGCTTTCGGCAAAACACCTCTCCAGTATAACATTTTTCAGACCTATCACACATTAAAAATTGGATAAATCAAGATACTTCCTGAGTCCCTATGTAAAAAACAAAATAAAATAAACAGAAACCTCAATTAAATAGAATCGGGAGACCAGAGGGGGAGCTCTCACACCCTGCAATGATAGCAGAGCCCAACAGGAAAAAGAAACACTCCTCTTCTTTCCTGGCAGGACTTAAACAATGAAAAGCCATAAGCTCTTTGTTTACTCTAGCCCTCCCAACTTCCTTCTCCTCTCTATAAAAGTGTTCTCCATTCCTTGCTGTGTGGAAACTTGCATGTGGCTCAACATGGTTACAGACCTTGAACTGCAATTCTCTGTTGATCCTGAATATATTTATCTTTTCTGGAGAAATACTTGGCTGTCTGTCAGGTAAACATTTTGATGGCCTGTAGAGGAAACAGAGAAGACTCCCGAAGGCACTGGGCCTGGTGAGCAAACAGGTGCAGTTCCCACAATTGAGCCCATTGTCACTCAATGCTTTTCTCGCTGAGCCTGGAGTTTGAACCTACATCTTTTTCCTGGATCCAAGCTCACATCCTCTTTGTTTTTGAAACTCTTCAGGCTTTATTTGGGATCAATTTTAAGGTTTCATCTTTCTGGTTAAGGTGTTATTCTGTATGCAAATGCTCCTTTGGCACTTTGGTCTGATTTTGAGATCACTGTTTCAGCCAAAGCTGACTGAGAAGCCAGTGGCCTATTCCTTCCAGAACAGGGACTGCTTCACAGAAACTGTGCCAATTCAGCTATGCACCCATTCCTTTGGAATAGGGGTTGTTTTCTGTAAACTGGCTGAAAAGCCTTTGGCTTCGATATTTCCTTAGAATTGGCTAGTATTAGCTTGCAAGCTGCTTGAGTTGAGCTATTTGAACTGTTTGAAAATTGTTCTTAACCCTAGAGAAAAACGTCTGAGAAATGGGATCCCAGTTATTTAAATTTTTTAAGGGCACCTACAATACAGCCTATTTTATGTTTAAAAACCACTGTCCTTCTTCATGTGCATTTATAACAAAATGGACCAATATGACCAAAACAAATTTAGAATATCAGTGGTCTTTATGGGGAACTTTTGAAATCCCCAAACTTAATTTCATTAAAACTGAATTGTATTAAATAACTCAAAACTTTCTAGAATTGACTCGTATGCCTATTTTGGTTGGTATTTTGAGGCTTGCAAAAGTTATCAGGAGTCTAAAATTCTGCCTTTGCAAAATAAGATTTTTAAGATCCACAGAGTCAAACAACTATTAAAGAAAGATAAAACGGGTCTTAAAGACTCAGGTTCTTCTTCCTTGGTTTCTTTTTCTCAAGCTCCACCTCTGCTGCCATCTTGTCTCTCTCCCGTGGCTCCCTGCGGTTCGACTCTGACTTTGGTGCCATCTTCTTCTTCCTCTTTTACACTACCTATGCCTCCTCTATACCCACTGGTCACGCATACAAATTATCTTGCTGAACTTCCCCTTTTTTTCTGAAACTCTGCCCAATACTTTTTCCTCTAAATTTGTCAGAACCTGTCCCTTTAAATTAAGCCTTCTGGGGATCCAGAAGCTAAACCCTTAATTTCTTATGTACCCTGGACTAATGCTGAACTGTAAGCCATAGTCAAAGATTTTCCCAAAGTAACTGATGATCCTCACAGATTTGCTGAGGAATTTAATACAGTCATCCAAACTTATCAACCCAGTTTCTCTGACTCATATCAGCTAGTTCATATGCTTGTCTGTGAAGCCCAGGCCCAGCACTGGATGGAAACTGTTAATCGGAAGAGTCCTGAGAAGTTTCTAGAATTACAAATGGGAGACAAGCCCACTAATTTATTATATGATCCAGGCTCAGGCAATCCTAAGTGACATCTTTGGGCAATTCCTAGGGCTTTTCCAAAGCCCGTTGATTGGAATAAAATTTAGGCTTGAACACAAAAATCTGATGAATCTGTTCCTGACTACTACAACTGACTTCAGATTATTTTAAAATTCTGGACTTTTTTCTGATATTGATTCCACCCAGGTAGCTTTTAATTCTATATTTATTAATGGGCTGAACGAGGACCTTTCCCTTCTAGTAAAAAGGACCAGGATGGAATGGAAAACTATGTCCACTCCAGATGTAGTTCATCTGGTAAACCAGTTCTTTCCCACTTTAGATGAGTCACCTAAAAAGAAGAATGCCAAAATTCTTCATCTTCAACTCAAGCAAATGAATGCTCCTAAGTGAAAACAAAACCCTCCTACTTTCTGCTATTATTGCAAGAGCCAGGACATTGGAAAAGAGTTACAAGTTTAAGCATTTTAGGTGCCTTCAGCCTTCTAACCAGCCTTTCCAATGTCCTCCCAATTCTCAATGATGGGGCTCCTAGGAAGTACAGGAGCTCTTCCCAATCGTCCCTCTTAATTGACTTGGAAAAACATTTCTCCAGATCGGGATGGATCTCTTCCAGTCCTAATCGGCACCAGAGCCACACTCTAGTGCTCAACCCCACTACCATAAAACTCCCCTGCCTATGAGTGTTAAAACAGCTCAAATAGTGGGAATCTCTACTGAACCTCAAGTGGTTTCTGTCTATGGACCTATTCCCTTTTGTTTAGGCCCTCTGAGAAATACACACCCTTTTCTCTTTGGTTTCTCTACCCCTATCCATTTATTAGGCTGAGATGCCTTAGAGAAGTATCATGCTGGAATTTCTCCCAAAAGGGGAAATAAGTCTAGAATTTGACATTAATCATCAAAGTAACGAACCAGGTGAATTAAATGACCCTTTGACTTTTTTGTTGTTGTTGTCCTATTTCTGAGAGTATTAGAGCTGATTCTGGAAACAATCACCATTTATCCCTATCAAATCAGCTATCATCTCCCTTCTGAACAAAATCTCCACCTGATATTGGTGAAATTCACAGCATACCTCCCATCAAGATTCAAATAGATCCTTCAAAACTTCTTCCCAGAATTAATCAATACCTTACAAGTAAAGAAGCCCTTCAAGGCATAAAGCCCAGAATATTACAAGGCTCAAGGACTCATTATCCCTAGTACTAGCCCTTTTAACACTCCCAGTTTACTGGTGAGAAAACCTAAGGGCCAAGGGTGGAAGTTTGTCCAAGACCTCTGGTCAATAAACAACACAGTTATGCCTTGAAACTGTTGTTTCTAACTTTTATATGCTACTAACATCCATTCCCACTGGTTGCAAATTATTTACTGTAAATGATTTATGTAGTGCATTCTTTAGTATTCTCGTTGATGAAGCTAGCCAATACCTTTTTGCCTTCACTTGGGAAAAAAAACAATTCACCTGGACAGTAATACTTCAGGGTTTTACTGAGAGTCCTTTTCATTTCTCACAAATCCTGAAGGCTGATCTGAATGATATAGAGTTCCCTAGGGGTCTTATTTTTTTGCAAAGTGCGGATGATTTGCTACTTTGCTCTCTTTCTCAAGCCTCCTCACAGGAAGCCAGCATCCCATTGCTAAAGCTTTTAGACTTAAAGGGACAAAAGCTCGCTAAAGAAGAATCGCAGTTTGCCCAAACCCAGGTTTGATATTTAGGGCATCTGATATCAGAACAAGAACTGATATCCAGATAGATCCAGATAGAGTTCATGATGTCTTAAGTTTCCCAATATCTAAAACTAAGCACCAACTGCAAGGTTTTCTTGAGCTAACAGGTTATTGCCAAAATTGGACTCCAAGGGCTTCCCTGGTGGCACAGTGGTTGGGAGTCCGCCTGCCGATGCGGGGGACGTGGGTTCGTGCCCTGGTCCAGGAGGATCCCGCATGCCGCGGAGCGGCTGGGCCCGTGAGCCATGGCCTCTGGGCCTGCGCGTCCGGAGCCTGTGCTCCGCAGCGGGAGGGGCCACGGCGGTGAGAGGCCCGCGTACCGCAAAAAAAAAAAAAAAAAATTGGACTCCAAATTTCTGTCTTATGCCTAACCTCTGTATGCTTTACTAAACAATACTCCCAACCCAGTTTTATGAGGAAAACCAGACAACATAGCTTTCAAGGCCTTAAAGGAGAGTTTGATGAATTCACCTACCTTTGGGCATCCCAATGATAAGATTTCCTTTTTCATTTTTTATATGAAAATGAAGGGAATATACTTGGGGTACTCATTCAAAAACACAGGCACCACCATTGATCCATTGAGTATTACTTCCAGCCACTGGGTCCTGTGGCATGAGGACAACCCCTTTGGCTTGGACGCATTACTGCCTCTGCCCTTTTCGTTAAGACCACCAAGAAAATCATTATTGCATCCCCTTTAACCATTTTTTTTTTTTTTTTTTTTTTTTTTTGCGGTACGCAGGCCTCTCACTGCTGTGGCCTCTCCCGTTGCGGAGCACAGACTCCGGACACACAGGCTCAGCGGCCATGGCCCACGGGCCCAGCCGCTCCGCGGCATGTGGGATCCTCCCGGACCGGGGCACAAACCCGTATCCCCTGCATCGGCAGGCAGACTCTCAACCACTGCGCCACCAGGGAAGCCCGCCTTTAACCATTTTTATACCTCACGCACTAGAAGCTCTCCTTAATTCTCATCACACTCAACATTTCTCAGTCAGCTGCCTTACCTCCCATGAAGTCCTTTTGTTAACTGCTTCTCACATAACTCTTTTACACTGTAAAAAACTTTAGCCCCACTACTCTTCTCTCCTCCATCACCAGTGAAGCCTCTCGTGACTGACTAACAGTGATGGACCACCTCCTGACTCCTTGTGATGATCTACAGGAAATTCCTCTGGATAACTCTGACTTGTCATGGTCCACTGTTGGTTCTCATTTAAAAGGTGACAATGGCAAATATTGTGCTGGGTATTTAACTGGCACTCCTTTTGATGTTGTTGAGGCAACATCTTTACCTATGGCTACAACCACCCAAGAGGATAGAGTATATGCTTTTAGATGGGCTTGTACTTTAGCCAAGGACAAAAATGCAATATTTATACTGATAGTAGATGTGCTTTCAGAGTAGCTCATAATTTTGGAATGTCACGGAAGCAATGTGCTTCCTTACTTCCAGTGGAAAAAATTTAAAACGGCCCCTATGTTTGGGAATTATTAGAAAAAATGCTTTTACCTGGGGCATTAAGATTCTAGGGCATTCTAAAACTTGACTCTCTGGAAGCTAAGGGAAATCATTTTGCTGATATTTCATAAGGAATGCTTCCCTTAAAGGGACCAACAGTAGCCAAACCTCTGTCATCATCCAAAGGGTTATTTACCCCAATGATAATTTAGAAAAACTGGCTAGAGAAGCCCAAAAGTTGGCTTCAAAAAAGAAAAAAACAAGACTAGAAATTCAATAATTTTTGGTTTGGTCCAAAGATAAAGCTCTGAGACAGAGTCAAGATGGCGTACTAGAAGGATGGGGAATTCACGTCTCCTCACAACTAGGGCAGCTACCAGGCGCTGGTGGGGGACCACAGACACCTAAGGGACGTGAGGAATCCCCAGTGACTGGGTAGAATGTGGAGCATGGGGGGAGTGAAGGGGGAGGGGAAGTGGAGGCAGGGAGGGACAGGCACCCCTGAGGGGCAGCTGGGGGAGGGAAAGGGATTCCATACCCGAAGGGGGAAATTGGGGGACCACTGGGAGGGAAGAGTATCAAAAGGGAGCATGTCCAGGTTTCCCCTGCCCACCTGGACCCACAGGAACCTGTTGAGATCCCGGGCTTGATCCTCTGCCCACCTAGGACCCCTCAAGCTGCGCGGGTCCTGAGGGAGTGGGAGGGAAGGAAGGGGGAGGAAAAGTAAAGGCCAGACCTCCAGGACTGGCACCCCTGAGGGGTGGCTGGGGGAAGTAGGAGTTCTTACACCCAGCGGGACCGACCCACGGTTAGGGGTCCAGCGGCAATGGGGGAGACCCTGGGGGACGGTGGGGGCCCACTTAGGTACTGGGAAGCCTGTTGGGCTCCTAGGCCTAATACTCTGCCCTCGGAGCCTCCCTCCTGCAATGCAGTGCCCAATCCCCTCTCTTATAACCCCACTCAGGGCCATACCTCCACACTCGGAGACCCTCTTCAACGAGCTGGCCCTAAACCCCACCCACACACCCTCACTCAGGGCCCAACCTCCAAACTCCGGAACTCCACACTCCAGAGGCTCTCCTTTCCATGTGCTGCCTCTGCCCTTCTCTGAAGGTCCTAAGCAGAAGCCCCACCCCACACTTGAATATTGCCCCGCCTAGGCCCCACCCCACGGTCAAACGTCACATCCCCATAAACCTAGGTCCCACCCCATGCTAAACCCCACCAATGCCTAAGTTCCAGCCCCCACCTAAACTCTGCCCCCATAACCAAGGCTTTTTTTTTTTTCTTTCTTTTACTCTTTTAGATTGTGGTCCTGTTTTACCTTGTTAATTCACTGCTGTTGATTTTTTTATATTTTTATTTTTCCTAATAAATCTTTTATTTCTCTAATTTTATGGTATTCTTTATACTTTGTTAGCAATCTCTCCTTTTGGCTTATTTCCCCAACCCCTTTTTTTTGTTGTCCTTTTTTCTGTTGTCCTTTTTTCTGTTGTGGTTTTATTTTACCTTGTTGCAGTTATTTCAAATATAGTTTTATATTCCCTAATGTATTTTTTTCTTTCTAATTTTATTTTGTTTTTTATTCTTAGATATTGTACTGCTCCTTTTTCGTTCTTTCTTCCTTTTTATTTATTTATTTATTTATTTATTTACCGCGCCACAAAACTTGCAGGATCTTGGTTCCCAGGCTGGCGGTTGGGCCCGAGCTCCTGTGGTGGGAGCTCTGAGTCCAAACCGCTAGTGTAACGCAGGACCTCAGACCCCAGGGAATATCAGAGTGAGGCCTGCTGGAAGTCTTCATCACAGCACCAAGACCCAGCTCTATCCAACTGTCTGCAAACTCCAGTGCTGGACCTCTCAGGCCAAACAGCCAGTAAGACAGGAATACAGCACAACCCATCAAAACAAAAAACAATAAAATGACAAAAAAATATTGTTACACATGAAGGAGCAAGGTAAAAACCTACAAGACCAAATAAATGAAAATGAAATAGGCAATCTACCTGAAAAAAAATTCAGAGCAATGACAGTAAAGATGATCCAAAATCTCAGAAACAGAATGGAGAAACTACAAGAAACATTTAACAAGGATCTAGAAGAACTAAAGAACAAACGATGAACAACACAATAACTGAAATTAAAAATACACTAGAAGAAATCAATAACAGAGGCAGAAGAATGGATAAGTGAGCTAGCAGATAAAATGGTGGAAATAACTGCCAGGGAGCAGAAAAAAGAAAAAAGAATGGGGCTTCCCTTGTGGCGCAGTGGTTGAGAGTCCACCTGCTGATGCAGTGGACACGGGTTCGTGAACCCGGTCCGGGAAGATACCACATGCCGCGGAGCAGCTGGGCCCATAAGCCATGGCCACTGAGACTGCACTTCCGGAGCCTGTGCTCAGCAATGGGAGAGGCCACAACAGTGAGAGGCCCGCAAACCGCAAAAAAAAAAGAAACAGAAAAAAGAATGAAAAGAATTGAGAACAGTCTCAGAGACCTCTGGGATAACATTAAATGCACGAACATTCGAATCATAGGGGTCCCAGAAGCAGAGAAAAAGAAAGGATCTGAGAAAATATTTGAAGAGATTACACTTGAAAATTTCCCTAACATGGGAAAGGAAATAGTCAATCAATTCCAGGAAGCACAGAGAGTACCATACAGGATAAACCCAAAGAGGAAAATGCTGAGACATATATTAATCAAACTATCAAAAATTAAACACAAAGAAAAACTACTAAAAGCAGCAAGGGAAAAGCAACAAATAAAATAAAAAGGAATACCCATAAGGTTAACAGCTGATCTTTCAACAGACTCTGCAAGCCAAAACGGAGGGGTAGGACATATTTAAAGTGATGAAAGGGAAAAACCTACAACCAAGATTACTCTATCTAGCAAGGATCTCATTCAGATTTGATGGAGAAATTAAAACTTTTACAGAGAAGCAAAAGCTAAGAGAATTCGGCACCACCAAACCAGCTTTACAACAAATACTAAAGGAACTTCTCTAGGCAGGAAACACAAGAGAAGGAAAACACCTATTATAACAAACCCAAAACAATTAAGAAAATGGTAATAGGAACATACATATCAATAATTACCTTAAATGTAAATGGACTAAATGCTCCAACCAAAAGACACAGACTGGCTGATGGATACAAAAATAAGACCTATACTAATGCTCTGTACTGAGAGCATTAAGTGAGAGGGTCTCACCTAGAGGGTCTCACTTAGACACTCTAAGTGAGAGGGTCTAAGTGAAGAGACCCACTTCAGACCTAGGGACACATGCAGACTGAAAGGGAGTGGAAGGAAAAAGATATTCCATGCAAATAGAAATCAAAAGAAAGCTGGAGTAGCAATTCTCATGTCAGGCAAAATAGACTTTAAAATAAAGACTATTACAAGAGACAAAGAAGGACACTACATAATGGTCAAGGGATCAACCCAAGAAGAAGATATAACAATTGTAAATATTTATGCACCCAATACAGAAGCACCAAAATACATAAGGCAAATGCTAACAGCCATAAAAGGGGAAACCAAGAGTACACAATCATAGTAGGAGACTTTAACGTCCCACTTTCACCAACGGACAGATCATCTAAAATGAAAATATATAAGGAAACAAAAGCCTTAAATGATACATTAAACAAATGGACTTAATTGATATTTATATGACATTCCATCCAAAAACAACAGAATACACATTCTTCTCAAGTGCTCATGGAACATTCTCCAGGAGAGACAATATCTTGGGTCACAAATCAAGCCTTGGTAAATTTAAGAAAACTGAAATCCTATCAAGTATCTCTTCTGACCACAACGCCATGAGACTAGATATCAATTACAGGAAAAAAAACTATAAAAAACAAAAACACATGGAGGCTAAACATTACGCTACTAAATAACCAGGACATCCCTGAAGAAATCAAAGAGGATATCAAAAAATACATAGAAACAAATGAAAATGTAAACATAACAACCCAAAACCTATGAGATGAAGCAAAAGCAGTTCTAAGAAGGAAGTTAACAGCAATACAATCCTACCTCAAGAAACAAGAAAAAATTCAAATAAACATCCTAACCTTACACCGAAAGCAATTAGAGAAACAAGAATAGAAAAAACCCAAAGTTAGCAAAGGAAAGAAATCATAAAGATCAGATCAGAGAAATAAAAAAGAAATGAAGGAAACGATAGCAAAGATCAATAAAACTAAAAGTTGGATCTTTGAAAACATAAACAAAATTGATAAACCATTAGCCAGACTCATCAAGAAAATAAAGAGAGAAGATTCAAATCAATAGGATTAGAAATGAAAAAAGATAAGTAACAACTGACACTGCAGAAATACAAGGATCACTAGAGATTTCTACAAGCAACCCTATGCCAATAAAATGGACAACCTGGAAGAAATGGACAAATTTTTAGAAAAGCAGAACCTTCTGAGACTGAACCAGGAAGAAATAGAATATATGAACAGACCAATCACAAGCACTGAAATCGAAACTGTGATTAAAAATCTTCCAACAACCAAAAGCCCAGGACCAGATGGCTTCACAGGCAAATTCTATCAAACATTTAGAGAAGAGCTAACACCTATCCTTCTCAAACTCTTCCAAAATATATCAGAGGGAGGAAGACTCCGAAACTCATTCTACGAGGCCACCATCACCCTGATACCAAAACCAGACAAGGATGTCACAAAGAAAGAAAACTACAGGCCAATATCAATGATGAACATAGATGCAAAAATCCTCAACAAAATACTAGCAAACAGAATCCAACAGTACATTAAAAGGATCATACACCATGATCAAGTGGGGTTTATTCCAGGAATGCAAGGATTCTTCAATATACACAAATCAATCAATGTGATACACCATATTAACAAATTGAAGGAGAAAAACCATATGATCATCTCAATAGATGCAGAGAAAGCTTTTGACAAAATTTAGCCCCCATTAATGATAAAAACCCTGTAGAAAGTAGGCATAGAGGGAACTTTCCTCAACATAATAAAGGCCATATATGACAAAACTACAGCCAACATCATTCTCAATGGTGAAAAACTGAAATCATTTCCCCTAAGATCAGGAACACGACAAGGTCGCCCACTCTCACCACTCTTATACAACATAATTTTGGAAGTTTTAGCCACAGCAATCAGAGAAGAAAAAGAAAAAAAAGGAATCCAAAACAGAAAAAAAGAAGTAAAACTTTTTGTTTGCAGATGACATGGTACTATACATACAGAATCCTAAAGGTGCTACCAGAAAACTACTAGAGCTAATCAATGAATTTGGTAAAGTAGCAGGATACAAAATTAATGCACAGAAATCTCTTGCATTCCTATACACGAATGCTGAAAAATCTGAAAGAGAAATTAAGGAAACACTCCCATTTACCATTGCAACAAAAAGAATAAAATACCTAGGAATAAACCTACCTAAGGAGACAAAAGACCTATATGCAGAAAAATAAGACACTTATGAAAGAAATTAAAGATGATACAAACAGATGGGGAGATATACCATGTTCTTGGATTGGAAGAATAAACATTGTGAAAATGACTATACTACCCAAAGCAATCTACAGATTCAGTGCAATCCCTATCAAACATCAAACTACCAATGGCATTTTTCAGAGAACTAGAACAAAAAATTGAACAATTTGTATGGGAACACAAACGACCCTGAATAGCCAAAGCAACCTTGGGAAAGAAAAACAGAGCTGGAGGATTCAGGCTCCCAGACTTCAGACTATATTACAAAGCTCCAGTAATCAAGACAGTATGGTACTGGCACAAAAACAGAAATATAGATCAATGGAACAGGATAGAAAGTCCAGAGATAAACCCATGCACATACGGTCACCTGGTTTTTGATAAAGGAGGCAAGAATATACAATGGAGAAAAGTTAGCCTCTTCAATATGTGCTGCTGGAAAACCTGGACAGCTACATGTAAAAGAATGAAAGTAGAACACTCCTTAACACCATACACAAAGATAAACTCAAAATGGATTAAAGACCTAAATGTAAGGGCAGACACTATAAAACTCTTAGAGGAAAACATAGGCAGAACACTCTATGACATAAATCACAGCAAGTTCCTTTTTGACCCACATCTTAGAGAAATAGAAATAAAAACAAAAATAAACAAATGGGACCTAATGACACTTAAAAACTTTTGCACAGCAAAGGAAACCATAAACAAGATGAGAAGACAACCCTCAGAATGGGAGAAAATATTTGCAAACGAATCAATGGGCAAAGGATTAATTTGTAAAATATACAAACAGCTCAGGCAGCTCAATATCTAGAAAACAAACAACCTAATCCAAAAGGTTGCAGCAGACCTAAATAGATATTTCTCCAAAGAAGATATACAGTTTGCCAACAAACACATGAAAAGATGCTCAATATCACTAATCATTAGAGAAATGAAAATCAAAACTACAATTAGGTATCACCTCACACCAGTCAGAATGGCCATCATCAAAAAATCTACAAACAATAAATGCTGGAGAGGGTGTGGAGAAAAGGGAACCCTCTTGCACTGTTGGTGGGAATGTAAATTGGTACAGCCACTATGGAGAACAGTATGGAGGTTCCTTAAAAAACTAAAACTAGAACTACCATATGACCCAGCAATCCCACTACTGGGCACATACAATGAGAAAACCATAATTCAAAAAGAGTCATGCACCATAATGTTCACTGCAGCACTATTTACAATAGGCAGGACATGGAAACAATCTAAGTATCCATTGACAGATGAATGGATAAAGAAGATGTGACATATATATACAATGGAATATTACTCAGCCATAAAAAGAAACAAAATTGAGTTACTTGTAGTGAGCTGGATGGAGCTAGAGTCTGTCATACAGAATGACGTAAGTCAGAAAAAGAAAAACAAATACTGTATGCTAACACATATATATGGAATCTAAAAAAAAAAAAAAATGGTTCTGATGAACCTATGGGTAGCAGTGGAATTAAGACTCAGACATTGAGAATGGACTTGAGGACACATGGGGCGGGAAGGGTAAGCTGGGACAAAGTAGAGAGGAGCACTGACATATATATACTACCAAATGTAAATTAGATAGCCAGTGGGAAGCAGCTGCATGGCATAGGAGATCAGCTTGGTGCTTTGTGACCACCTAGAGGGGTGGGATAAGGCGGGTGGGAGGGAAACGCAAGAGGGAGGGGACATGGGGATATACGTATGCATATAGCTGATTCACTTTGTTATACAGCAGAAACTAACACAGCACTGTAAAGAAATTATACTCCAATAAAGGTGTTTAAAAAAAAAATGTGTGGAAGAACTGAACAGATATTTTTCCAAAGGAGACATACAGATGGCCAACAGGCAAATAAAAAGATGCTCAACACCGCTAATCATCAAAGAAATGCAAATTAAAACCATAATGAGATGTCACCTCACACCTGTCAAAATGGCTATCATCAAAAATGACACAAATAACAAATGTTGACAGGATGTGTAGAAAAGGGAAACTTTGTATACTGTTGGTAGGAATGTAAATTGGTGCAGCCTTTGTGGAAATCATTATGGAGGTTTCTCAAAATATTAAAAGTAGAACTACCATACGATCCAGCAATTCCACTCCTGGGTACATATTCAAAAAAAAAGAAAAGGAAAAAAAACACTAATTGGGAAACACACATGCACCCCAATATTCATAGTATCATTATTTACAATTAACAAGATATGGAAGCAACCTAAGTGTCCATCAACAGATGAGTGGATAAAGAAGATGTGGTGTGTTGTGTGTGTGTGTGTGTGTGTGTATACACACACACACACAATAGAATACTACTCAACCATAAAAAAGGATGAAATTTTGCCATTTGCAACAATGTGGATGGACTTGAAGGGTATTATGCTAATTGAGATAAGTCAGAAAAAGAAAGACAAATACTGTATGATATCACTTATATGCGTAATCTAAAAAATATAACTAGTGAATATAACAAAAAAAATGAAACAACAACAACAAAAAACAATAAAGCTCTGGTTTGGACCAAATAACAACCCAGTCCTATTGAAGACTCTAAAATTCACTCCTCACCCCTGAATATACATTAAACTCTTGGTCTACTAACAAAATGATAGTATTCATGAATCAATATTTGTGGGGAACATTAACAAGGCTATAAAAAGTACCTATTTCAATTAACCCATTTGTCTGAAGTTCAACCCAGGGAAGCCTGTTTGTACTGCTCCTGGACATTTTCAACTACACAATGGATGATTTAAAGTCTGGCAAATGCTTTTCATACAACTTCCTTTGTCTCATGAATATAAATATGTTTCAGTCATGGTCTATATGTTTTCATACTAGACTGAAACCTTCCCTTGCAGACAGGCTACTGCCTCTTCTGTGGCTCAAATCCTTTTGGAAAACATTATCCCTACCTGGTTCCTCTTGCACTTCACAGTGAGCAAGGTACCCATTTTACTGGCCAGGTGCTTTGACAAGCCTGTGTTGTTTAGCTGGTTTTACAACACTTTCACTGCACTTACCACCCTCAGTGCTCTGGTTTAGTCAAACGCACTGAGGGCATTATTAAGATTCCAGTGGCAAAATTTACAGGGCCCCCCACCACCACCACAGATACCTTGGCTGAAAGCATTGCTGTCCTAAATATCAGAATCAACCCTTTCGGAACTTATGAACTCTCAC
Organism: Delphinus delphis; assembly: GCF_949987515.2. Taxonomy (NCBI): domain Eukaryota; kingdom Metazoa; phylum Chordata; class Mammalia; order Artiodactyla; family Delphinidae; genus Delphinus; species Delphinus delphis. The sequence continues at coordinate 92,058,875 of NC_082685.1, read as the reverse complement.
CCTTTGAGATAGTCACAGGACACCCAATGCACTTGGGTTCTGCTTCTCTTGATACACAACTAACAAAAGGAGGGCTATTTCAATATTGCAAAGGGCTAATTGCTTTATAATAATAAAATAACCATGTTTTGGTAGATCCATCTTTTCATAGAGTGTTATTGGAAGATGAAGACTTTAAGCATCACAACTTGCAACCTGGGGTTTTTATCTGTTGGAAAAGAACAGAAGAACTCTCCTCAACCTCATTGGAGAAACCACTATCAGGTACTGCTAACCAATCCTTGTGCTGCCAAACTCCAAGGAATAGACTCTTGGGTTCACGTGACATACCTAAAGAAAGCACCAAACCCTAAATGGACCTGCACATCATCTGGTAATGTAAAAGGAAAGATTTCCTGAAATTGAAGCAGACAATATTTGATGAGAAAGCTTTCCCAAGATATCCAGATCTGTCCTGTTGGAAGTTTATCATCAAACCTCTGATGATGACATAACACTTCAGATGCTCTCTAATATCTATGATCGTGATAACATATGGAATTTAGATAAAATGTACCTTATAGTTCCCCCTCCTACCTCTCCTTGTTACTCAAAGTGACCTCAATAGATTTCCAATCCATGCGCTTTTGGTCCAATGTGAGACACTACACCCAAGAAAGGTCCTTCCTGACACAGGGGCAAAAAGCTGCTAAAACTAGAAAATCTGACATGATCAGCAATGCTTTCAGAGCAAGATCTTGATCAAAAGGGGGAAGTGTTAAAAAATTAATAAACAGAAACCTCCATTAAATAGAGTCAGGAGACCAGAAGGGAGAGCCCTCATGCCTGGCGAAGATAGCAGAGCCCAATAAAAAGAAGAAAGGTGTTTCTTCTTCCCTGGCAAGTACTCAGCCATGGACTCTTTGTTTACTATAGCCCTCTCAACTTCCTTTTCCTGTCTATAAAATAGTTCTTTCCTTGCTGTGTGGGGTTTTCCATGTGGCTCGCCATGGTTGCAGACACTAAATGGCAATTCTCGACGATCCCAAATAAACTCATCTTTGCTGGAGAAATATCTGGCAGTCTATTCCTTTTAGGTTGACAGCTCCTATAGTTGGAGCCAATTCAAGCCCATTAATCTGGTTTCAAAATCTATACTAACTGGCTCCTTAATAACTCTCTAACCTCATCTTTTACTGTTTCAAGCACACTGTACAACCAATCATATAGAACAGGTTAATTTCCTATCACCTACTCTGATCTTTCTCTTACCTGGAATGTTCTCATGTTCCCTCTCGGCCAAAAATATGTATTTTTGTATGTATGTGTGCATGTGTTGTTTGTTTGTTTATATTTACTATGTGTTTATTTAATGTGAGGTTTGGAAAAGTTGCAACGTTTACGTGGGGGATTAAATTTTATTGTCAATATTGCCCTTTAAAATTGCTCTTAAAATGTGAACTAATTTCTAATAGCTGTTATAAATTCATCTGCTAATTCTGTCACTTTCATTATTGATTAATATTTCTCATGATTATGGACCTCATTAACTGCTTTTTGCATGTCTATTTTTCACTGTATATGGGACATTATGAATACTATATTATTGATTATTTAGATGTTATTCTTTTCCTTAATAGTGTTTATTTTGTTACTATTTTGTTTATTTTGTCGCTATTTTGTTTATTTTGTCAGATTTGTTATTAATCTGACAGTTAATTTATTTACACATATCTTTCAACTTTCCAAGGTTTAAAAAAAAATCTTTGTTAGTTAAAATAGAAAGCAGCCTTTAGCTGAGGGCTAGAATAGCCCTACTCTTAAAGCATGGCCTCTTTGCTACCTATCATATGAAATGAATTCTCTCCACACTGGCTAATTGGAAGTAGAACATCTGTTCTGTGCAAGCTGCAGGAGTTGTTCAGTTCACGACTCCCTAATAGATGTGTATCTTTTGGTATCATTATGCATCCTCTTTGAGTTTCAATTTGCACATGTTCAGCTTGGTATTTAGCCAAAGACCAAAGGCAAGTCATATATACAGATTTCTGAATCTCCTTCTTTACATAGATATCTTTTCTCTGATACCCTGCTCTGTAAATTCCAGCCAACTCAATAGCCTTAAGTTATATACAAATAACCTTTGTATCCTCAGCTTGGTGAGGATACTTTCGGGCTTCCTCTCCCTGAACTATAGTCAGAAACATGCATTCAGGCAGAAAACCAGAGTGATCATGCAGCTAATCTCACTTGTTTCCTTTCTCTCAATGATTGCACTCCCATGGCACCTGTTTATTCAATGTCTGGAAACAGCTCAAATATTTTGTCCAGTTTTGAAGTTATTTACTGTGGCAAAACAGGTCTAATAGCAGCTACTCTGTGATGGTAAAAAGTGGAATCATAAAACTGTACTCTACTCCACTCTACTACATAGCTATTGGTAACACAGTAGGCCAAATGTCTCTTGTGTGATATACATATATCACAGTAGGAGAGGGCAAGGGGAGAAATTCTGAAATATTATCTAACAAAGTCTTGTCAAAATGATGCAAACTCCTTTTATAAACATTAAATTAGTATTTCTGGTGTGTGGTTCCAGGCAACAAAATATATAAAAAAAAAAATAAAGTGGCAATCTCACTCTTGAAAAAAGTAGTATGCTCCTGTCTTATTTCTGGAAATAGGAATAGAAGTGTTGTGTAGAAATCTGGAAAGCAAAGAGTGAGGAGCATCCAGGTTCAAGTCCTCAAGTTTATGTGTGCAAGTCTTGTAGACATCACAGGTCTAACCAGGTAAAGGGTCAAGTCCAGGAGGTGACGTAAGTACACAAATGTTCTCAATTCAAATTCTACAGGGCTATGAATGACCAACACAAGAATCACCATGCAGCACTGAACTCTGTGCTACTCTATTCCACTTTTGGACAGGGATACGTGATTATTTGCCTACAAACTGTAACATGGTCAGAGTAAAGTCAGAGCCCTGCAGGAGAATATGGAATTATGAAACTAGGCTTCTCTCCCTAATTGTTGTAAGCAAAAGAGAAATATAAGATATCACAGTATCACATAAAAAGGTCCACTTATCTCACTGAAGAGTAAAGTAGCATTTTACCAGGAAAAAACTGGGAGGCTAACTAACCAGAAGCTTTAAAAGGTGAATTCAACAAGGTCCTGAACCTTGCTGTCAACTTACAGAGTCACTGACAATTAAGATTTGAACTGACATTTAAACAAAGAAGATTTATGAACATCTAATAAACACATGAAAAGATGTTCAACCTCATTAGCCATTTGAGAAATGCAAATTAAAACCATAGTGAGATGTCATTTCACACTCACTAGAATGGTTGTAATCAAAAAGACATACAATAACAAGTGTTCGTGAGAAAGTAGAAAGCTGGAACCCTCATATATCGCTAGTAGTAATGTCAAGTGGTGCAGTTATTTTGGAGAGAAAGCCTCTTGTCAGTTTCTTAAAGATTTAAACATAAATTTATCATATAATGCAGCAATTCTATTCCTAGGTCTCTAACCCACAAAAATATATATGGGATGTGTGTGAAAAAAAAAAAAAGAAAATATATATATATAGCCACACAAGCACTTGCATGTGAATGTTCATAGCAGCATTATTCATACTAGCCAAAATGTGGGAAAAATTCAAATGCCCAACAATTGATGAATATCTAAACAAAAAATGTGGTATATCCGTATAATGGAATACTATTTACCAATAAAAAGGTACAAACTACTGATATATGCTACAACAGGGATGAACATCAAAAACATTATGCTAAGCTAAAGAAGCTAAAGAAACATTATGCTAAGCTAAAGAAGCTAAAGAAGCAGGACTACATAGTGTATGGTTGACCATGTATATGAATGGTCCAGAAGAGCAAATCTTTAGAGACAGAATGTAGATTAGTGGTTGCCTGTGGATGTGAGTGGGAATGAGGATTGAAAATGGGCACAGGGAATCTTTTTGAGTTTAAGGAAGTGTTCTAAAACTTGATTGTGATGATGGCTGTGCAACTCTTTAAATTTACTAAAAATTCTTAAACTGTGCACTTAAAATGGGTACATTTTATGATTTGTATTATATAACTCAATAAGGTTATTTTCATAAAAGTTAAAACTCTGACCTCTAAGAAGAACCTTAGCGTAACAAATTAAAAATGCATTATAGCAATTAATCATGAGCAGAACATTTTAAGACTAATTTTTTAGTACCTGGGTTTTTTTTTTCCCTTGATGTTCTGATATCTGGGAAAATGAAATAATCTGAAATATTCCCTGTACCATGGGTGGGTGGATGGGGGTGCACTTTCTAGTCTAGCAAATCGAGAAGAAAAATCACTTCTTTATAGAACACTTGTTCTAAATCTCCATATACAAGCTTTAAAGTCATGCTGTACAATAGCAACACTAAGGGCAAAAACACCTTGTGGAGGTAATCACTGAATTTCTATAGAGATATGAGACTCTTATACATTAACATATTTTTATTTTTTTCTCAATATACCATATCCAGAAATAATGAATAAGAATGAGCAGGCTTTGCTAATTTCACATTAAATATTATAGGTCTTTGAAAGAAGATGAAAAAAGAAGGAAAATGTTACATTCTGCATGAGGTCAATACCTTTCAGACACTCCCAGATTTATATTTAAATTCTTTAAATAAGTTTTTCATGTATGAATGACAACCTTGGAAAGGTTCCTGCACTCTTTGGAAGGATGCACTGTTTTTCCTTATGATACTTGTTTTCCTCTCCCAAATTCCATGATTCATCTCCCAGTCACTACATTCTGGAACGTACTTGCTATGTAATGAGACTGGCAGTGTGTAGGATACAGGAAAGGAAATACAACAAAGGAGATACAGGAAAGGACACTAAATACCTCTTCATGTGCTGCCAAAACATTTCCATGTGATGGTATCTTATCCTTGGTCCAAAACTATTTTAGAATTTGCTCGAACTGGAGCAATATCTTTCCTGAGGCAGAAGTTTTTTTATAATTTTTAATTTCTTTATAATTGGATTATAATATTATATAAGATTCATGTGTACAATATTATATTTCAATTTCTGTATATATTTACAGCATGCTTACCACCAAAAGTTTGGTTTCCATTCTTCACCATACTGCTCATCACCTTTATCCATTTTGCCCTCCCTCCATGCCCTGCCCCCTCTGGTAACCACCACTCTGTTCCCTATATCTATGTGCTTGTTTTTATTTGGTTTGGTTTGTTCACTTATTTACTTAATTAGTTTTTATATTCCACATATGAGTGAAATCATATGGTAAATCATATGGTACTTGCCTTTCTCCCTCCGACTTATTTCACTTAGCATACCATCAAGGTCCATCCATGTTGTTGCAAATAGCAAGATTTCATCTTTTTATGGCTGAATAGTATTCAAATATAGTATTCAAATATATATGTGTAGATACATATATATGATACATATATATATATATATATATCATATCTTCTTTATCTATTCATCTGTGAATGAGCATTTACGTTGCTTGCATATGTTGGCTATTGTAAACAACACTGCAATGAACATACCAAAACCAGACAAGGATAACAGAAAGAAAGAAAATTACAGGCCAATAATTCTGATGACATGGATGCAAAAATCTTTAGCCAAAAATTCAATAACAGCAAACCAAATTCAATAATACATTAATAGGATCATACACCATGATCAAGTATGATTTATTCCAGGGAAGCAAGGATAGTTCAACATCTGCAAATCAATCAAAACGATATACCACATAAAATGAAAAATATAAATCATATGATCATCTCAATAGATGCAGAAAAAGAATATGACAATATTAAACATCCATTTGTGATTAAAAAATTCTCGATAAAATGGGTATAGAAGGAACATACCTCAACAGAATAAAGGTCATATGTGACAAACCCAAAGCTAACATACTTAACAGTGAAAAAATGAAAAGTACTCCTCTAAGACAAGGCAAAATTTTTTTAAAGTTAAAATTTACTTAAATACACATGAAGAGTTCCAATTAAACCTTAGAATCTTCTAAGCAGACATTTAAATCTACAAAGAAATGTATAGTACTTAAAAGCATTATTCATTCTTCCTTAGTATAAAATGCAGATGTTCTTTGCAGTGGCCTTCAGCATACATTGTTTAAGACCAATCATCTAAAGGTATTGGTGTTCTCTACTAATTCTCACATGAAAGAAAAATTATTATGTGATTAGTGACTAGGAAGATTTCATGTTCCCATGGGTTAATTTTCCTGAGGATTGCTTATAGTACTATCTCATATTTTCAGTGTGCATACAATCATTTATCCCCAAAATGCCATTGCTTGTTTCATTTTCAGGGGTCATAGAGCCATGAGAATCATGGTCTGGTACATAAGTCTTCATACATAAATATCAGAGACACACAATTAGACCCTTTGTGCCATTTGAAATTGCCATCAGAGGAAAAAATGGGATAAAATGGGAATGAGAACAGACTAGTATGTGAAAAGTAGTTGTTGGAACTCACTTTATCTATTTATTTACTTACTTATTTACTTATACAACACCATATTACAAAAATAATTTAAAATGTTTTATAAAGTACAATTAGGGGAGCAATCAAGATGGTGGAGGAGTAGGACATGAACCTCACCACCTCCCACAAATACATCAGAAATATATCTACATGTGGAATGATTCTCACAGAATATCTACTGCACACTGGCAGAAGACCTAAGACTTCTGAAAAGGCAAGAAAATCTCCATGTAACAGGGTAGGACAAAAGAAAATAGAAAAAAAGAAAGTGACAAAGGAATCTTGTCAGGACCTGTGCCCCTGACAAGGAGCTGTAAAAGAGGAAAGGTTCCTGCACCCTGGAAGGCCCCTCACCAGCGGGGAGATCAGCCGGGACAGAGGGAGAGCTTTAGACCCTTGGAGGAGAACACGGCAACCGGTTTGCAGCAGCCAGAATGGAGAGAGACCTGCACAGACAGTCAGTGCCATCTCCCAGTATTCCCCAGCCTGGGACGTGTTCACCTGTGTGGGCAGGGGCTGGGTGCTGAAGCTTGTGCTTCAGAGATTGGACCTGGGGAGAGGAGTGGGGTTGGCTGCCTGAAAACTCCAGCAGGGGCTGGAGTCTGGTGCAGCCTCAACTGAGGGTTAATGGAGGAAGCCTGAGCTGTCTCAGAGGCCAGGAGCCATTGTTTGGGGGGGGTGCATAAGGAGAGGGACGGGACCTGCTATTGCAGCATATTTCCCCGTGTGTGGTCTCAGGCAGCAGAACACTGCCTACGTGAGCTCCAGGAGCAGTTGCAAGCCGCCTCCACTCCCATCACATGCTTCAGGGGTGCACGTGAACTGCCACCACCACCAAGAACCCCAGGACGGAGCACCAGCCACCACATCTGCACACCCCCTATCAAGAGGATAACAGCCAGCACATGCTGAGGAAAGACGTGATAGGCATCCATACTAAAAACAGCCCTGCACCAAAAAACTAAACCCACACAAGCTACACAGGGATACTCCCACATATAAATAGCCCTCCAAAACAACAGTAGATAATTGTTTCTCCTAAACTCACAGAGTAAGAGAAGTATAAGTAAAATGAAGAAGCAGAGGAACCACTCCCAGTTAAAAGACCAAGAGAATTCCCCTGAGAGAACAAACAATGAAACAGACCTCTTCAATCTAACAGACACTGATTTCAAAAAGGAGATAATGAAAATACTGAAGGAATTAAGAAAGGCCATTGACAGAAATGCAGAATACTGTAAAAAGGGACTAGAAACTATAAAGAGAAACCAAGAAAAAGTACAAAACTCACTTGCCAAGACAAAAGCTGAGCTAAAGGCAATGAATAGCAGAATGAACAATGCAGAAGAACAAAAAAGTAACCTGAAAGATAGAACAATGGAAATCACCCAATCAGGATAGCAGACAGAAAGCCAAATTGAAAAAAAAAAAAAAAAAATGAAAACAATATAAGAGACCTATGGGATAATATAAAGTGTGCCAATCTACACATAATAAGGATTCCAGAAGGAGAAGAAAGATGAAAGGGGATCGAAAATGTATTTGAAGAAATTATGGCTGAAAACTTCCCAAACCTAAAGATGGAAACATATACCCAGGTACAGGAACCACAGAGGGTCCAAACAAGATAAACTCAGACAGACTTACACAAAGACATAATATAATATAAATGGCAAAAGTTAAAGATAAAGAGAGGATTCAAAAGGCAGCAAGAGAAAAACAAATAGTTAATTACAAGGGAACCCTCATAAGGCTGTCAGCTGATTTCTCTACAGAAATGCTACAGGCTAGAAGGGAGTGGTAAGATATATTCAAAATTCTGAAAGGGAAAAATCTGCAACCTAGGATACTCCACCCAGCAAGACTATCATTAGAATAGAAGGAGAGAGAAAGAATTTCTCAGACAAGCAAAAACTAAAAGAATACAGCAATACTAAACCTATCCTAAAGGAAATATGGAAAGGACTTCTCTAAATAGAACAGAAATAAGAATCAATAAGAATGAGAAAATGCAACTGGAAAGTAAATCACTTAAATAGGCCAGTATACAGATTTAAAAAAATAAGTCAAATAATTTCTGTGATAAGTGATGATAAACACAGGGAACAGCAAAAGGAGGAACATGAAGATGTAAAAGAAGACATCAAAATCATAAAATGTGTGGGAGGAGAATAAGAAAATGTAGGGTTTTTTTCCTAGAATGTGCTTGAGACTATATGACTACCACTATACAGCAAGCAGATATAAGAAGGGGTTCACATACTTGAAAAATAGGGTAACCACGACTCAAAAACATATAATAGGTCCACAAAAACCAAAAAGAAGAGAACATAAGTATAATACAAAAGAAAATCATCAAACCACAAATAGAAAAAGAAAAAGAAAGGGACAAAGAATAAATATAAAATCAATGGGAAAACAAGGTTTAAAATGGCAATAAGTACATATCTACCAATATTTACCTTAAATGTCAATGGACTAAATGCTCCAATTAAAAGACAGAGTGGCAGATTGGACTAAAAAACAAGAACCTACAATATGCTGCCTACAAGAGACCCACATTAGGGCAAAGGACACACATAAATTGAAAGTGAGGAGATGGAAAAAGATATTTCATGAAAAAGGAAATGACAAGAAAGCAGGGGTCACAATACTCATTTCAGACAAAACAGACTTCAAAACAAAGGCCATAAAGAAAAATAAAGAAGGCCACTATACAATGATAAAAGGATCAATACAAGAAGAGGCTTTTACAGTTGTCCACATATATGCACCTAATATAGGAGCACCCAAATACATAAAACAAATACTAATAGACATAAAGAGAGAAATTTACAGGAATACAATAATGGTAGGAGACTTTAACACCCCACTGACATCAACGGACAGATCTTCTACACAGAAAATCAATAGGGCAACAGAGATCTCAGATGATACAATAGAACAGTTAGACTTAATTGATATTTTCAGCACATTACATACAAAAAAAAATCAGAATACATATTATTTTCAAGTACACATGGAACATTCTCTAGGATTGACCACATACAGCACAAAACAAACCTCAACAAATTTAAGAGTATGGAAATCATCTCAAGCATCTTTTCTGACCATAACAGCATGAAACTAGAAATTAACCACAGAAAAAGAAATAAGAAAAAATGATTACATGGATATTAAATAACATGCTACTAAAAAACCGATGGGTCAATGTGAATCAAAGAGGAAATTAAAAAATACCCTGAGACAAATGACAATGAAAACACAACCATACAAAATCTATGGGATGCAGCAAAAGCAGTTCTTAGAGGGAAGTTCACAGCAATACACGTCTTCCTCAAAAAGTAAGAAAAATCTTGGGGCTTCCCTGGTGGTGCAGTGGTTGAGAGTCCACCTGCCGATGCAGGGGACATGGGTTCGTGCCCCGGTCTGGGAAGATCCCACATGCCGTGGAGCGGCTGGGCCCGTGAGCCATAGCCGCTGAGCCTGCGCATCCGGAGCTTGTGCTCCGCAACGGGAGAGGCCACAACAGTGAGAGGCCCAAGTACAGCAAAAAAAAAAAAAAAAAAAAAAAAAAAGTAAGAAAAATCTCAACTAAACAACCTAACCCATCACTTAAAAGAATTAGAAAAAGAGAAAGAAACAAAACCTAAAGTCAGCAGAAGGAAGGAAATAATAAAGATCAGGGAGGAAATAAATAGAAATTTTAAAAAGCAATAGAAAAAAATCAATAAAACCAAGAGCTGGTTCTTTAAAAGGGTAAACAAGATTGACAAACCTCTGGCCAGGCTTACCAAGAAGAAAAGAGAAAATCCAAATGGGCAAAATAAGGAATGAAAAAGGAAATATAACAATGAATACCACAGAAATACAAAAAAATATAAGAGAATACTATGAACAATCATATACCAACAAATTCGACAACCGAGAAGAAACGGACGAGTTTCTAGAAACATACAGCCCACCAAAATTGAATCAAGAAGAAACAGACCAATCACTAGAAGAGAAGCAGAATCTGTAATAAAAAAAACGAACAAACAAACAAAAACCTCCCTACAAACAAAAGTCCAGGGCCATATGGTGTCACAGGCAAATTCTACCAAACATACAAAGGACTTTCACAAATCCTTATCAAACTCTTCCAAAAGACTGAAGAGGCGGGAACACTCCCAAAGACATTCTGTTAAGCCTGATACCAAAACCAGACAAAGATACCACCAAAAATGAAATTTACAGGCCAATATCTTTGATGAATATAGATGCAAAAATTCTCAACAATATACTAGCAAACTGAATCCAACAACACATAAAAAACATCACATAACACAACCCAGTGGGATTCATCCCAAGTTCACGATGACAGCTCAACATACACAAATCAATCAAGGTGATAAACCAAATCAACAAAAGAAAAGACAAAAACCACACAAACATCTCAATAGATGCAGAGAAAGCATTTGACAAAATTCAACACCCATTCATGATCAAAACTCTTACGAAAGTGGGTATAGAGGGAACATATCTCAACATAATAAAAGCTATTTATGACAAACCCACAGCCAATATAATAGTCAATGGTGAAAAACTGAAAGCCTTCCTGCTAAAATCTGGAACAAGACAAGGATGCCCACTCTCACCACTTCTCTTCAACATAGTATTGGAAGTCCTAAACACAGCAATCAGACAAGAAAAGGAAAATAAATAAATAAAAGGTATCCAAAGAGAAGAGGTAAAATTGTCACTATATGCAGATGACAAGATACTACATACAGAAAACCCTAAAGACTCCACATGAAAACTACTAGAACTGATAAGTGAATTCAGCAAGGTAGCAGGATACAAGAATTAACATAAAGGATTAACATAAAGAAATTGGTTGCATTTCTTTATACTAACAATGAAACAGTAGAAAGGGAATATATAAAAAAAAAACCAAACATTTAAAATCACACCAAAAAAATAAAGTACTTAGAAATAAACCTGACCAAAATGGGAGAATATACTTACAAATAATGGGACCAACAAGGGTTTAATTTCCAAAATACACAAACAGCTCATAGAACTCAACAAGAAAAATCAAAAACCCAATTGAAAAATGGGCAGAAGATCTAAATAGACATTTCTCCAAAGAAGCAATCAAATGGTCAATAGGCACATGAAAAGATGCTCAACACCTCTAATTATTAGAGAAATGCAAATCAAATGAGGTACCACCTCACACAAGTCAGAATGTGGAGAAAAGGGAACCCTTCTACACGGTTGGTGGGAATGTAAGTTGGTACAGTCACTATGGAAAACAGTATGGAGGTTCCTCAGAAAACTAAAAATAGAATTACCATATGATTCAGAAATCCCACTCCTGGGCATATATCCAGACAAACTCTAATTCAAAAAGATACATGCACCCCCTATGTTCACAGCAGAACTATTCACAGTAGCCAAGACATGGAAGCAACCTTAATGTCCATCAACAGGTGAATGCATAAAGAAGATGTGGTACATAAATACAATGGGATACTACCCAACCATAAAAATGAACAAAATAATGCCATTTGCAGCAACATGGATAAAAGCAGAGATTGTCATACTAAGTGAAGTAAGTCAGAAAGAGAAAGATAACTACCATATGATATCACTTATATGTGGAATCTAAAATATGACACAAATAAACCTATCTATTGGGATGGATGGCTGATGAACCCAAATAAACAGGTTTCTTTTTTAATGAGCTAGATGTCAGGTCTTCATTCTAGTAGCACATATCAGGATTTTAGGGAGAATTGAGATACACTGATACATTTTTATCCCACCCTTTGAGAATTCAGTTGTTCTCAAAGTACAGTATATGGAGCCGAAAACAGTCCATAAGAACTTTTCAGGGATCAATGAGGTCAAAATTATTCCATAATAATACTAAGACATAATTTGCCTTTTTTACTGGGTTGACACACACATTGATGATACAAAAATAATGAGGGTAAAAATGCTATCACTTTAACATAAAATATTCAATACCAGCACCAAATTATATCAGTAGTGTAGTAGTCATTCTATTCTTTATTGCCAGGCACTCATAATTTTTTTAAAAAAAGAAAAACATTGGGCTTCCCTGGTGGCGCAGTGGTTGAGAGTCCACCTGCCGATGCAGGGGACACAGGTTCATGCCCCAGTCCGGGAAGATCCCACATGCCACGGAGTGGCTGGGCCCATGAGCCATGGCTGCTGAGCCTGCACGTCCAGAGCCTGTGCTCCACAGCGGAAGAGGCCACAACAGTGAGAGGCCCGCATACCGCAAAAAAAAAAAAAGGAAAAACATTGACTTTCACATAACAGTGTTCTTAATGAAGCAGTAAAATTTTAATTTAATTAAACCAGACCTTTGCATAACATACCTCTTTTATCATCTATATGACAAAATAGATGTAGATAAAACACTTCTACATTCTGAAGTATGATGGCTTTCTCAAGCAAAAGCACTTGTGCAATTTGTCTCAAATACAAGCTCAAGTAGCTGTCTTTTTAGTGGAACACCGTTTTTACTTGAAAACACAACTGACAGACGTACTATAATTATTCAGACATGTTTTGACAGTCATTTTTTTTCAAAAATTAATGAAGTGGACTCCATTTCAAGGAAAACAACTGATAATATTTGTTGTGATGATAAATGTCAAGCTTTCAAGAAAAAATTAGAATTTTGGAAAGTGTAGGTCTGTCACTATGAACTAGTTTCCCAATACTTAAATAATATTCTGATAAGAACACCCATGATGTTAACAAATGTGACAACGAATTTGTCAACTTTTAGAAGATGTACATAACTCAGTTAATCAATATTTACTAGTCAGTGCATGGTTACAAAATTATCCATGGGTAAAGAATAACTAAGGTGTAAGACAGATCAATGTATTTCACACTTGTTGCTATGAAATATTTGCCAGGTCAAGATTCTACATTACAATCAACTTTTAAGAAACATCTATTGCCAAGCTTTGGTGTAGTTCCAAAAAAAAAAAACAAAACCCACAATTATCTTAAAAGAGTATTATAATACACCTTCCTTTTCTAAGTCCATATCTATGTAAAGCCAAAACTTCATTACACTTCAGTCAAATTTATATAACACAACAGTTTGAAAGCAGAAGCAGATATGAGAAGCCAGATAGCAGAGAGATTTGCAAAAACAAACAAAAAGTAAACACTGACCTTTTTCTCTTTTTTTAATTTTGGGAAAAAAGTTATATTTAAAATGTGTTTTTAAATAAAGTATAGTAAAGTTAAAATAAGGTACTCAAAAAATATTTTTCAATATCTCAGTTTTAAATTCTAATTTAGTAAATACTGATATAGAAAACTCATATAAAAAGCATTTTGGAGTTCTACACAATTGTTAAGAATATAAAGGGTTCTACTCGAGAACAACTGCTCTAATTAAATTTTTACTTTTATATTTTATTCTAATGTTCCCGTTATTGACCACTATGCCCCATCTTTTCTGTCCTTGTGCTTCAATGACCCCTCTTTCACAAACCCTCCCAAACTGGAGCCCTTGACTTGTGATATGATATGATATGATATATGATGATATGGTATGATATGATATAGACACTTATACTATAGACAAACGGGTGCTTGGACCTGAGAGAGTCTCCTTAGCAGCAGCGGCAGCATATACATACACACACATATACATAATCTAATATATATATATATATATATATATATGCTAATTACTTTTTCTCTCTTTTCATTTAGTCTTCACAATTCCTTGAGTTAGATTCTTGTGTTACTTAGAATGCTTTTAGTTCTAAATAAATGAAAACTCGACAAGAATTTGTTTGAATTGTAAGGAGCAGTTACTGTATATTTTTTAAATATACAAAGAAATGAGTTCAGGGTTGATTCAACAGCTTAAAGATGCCATCCAGAACATTCTTTTGCTCTTTTGCTCATTCATTTGACATTCTTCTGCTCTTTCACCCTCAATCTATTAGTTTCCTTCTTCAGACTTGTTTCTAATAGTCATAACATGTCTGCTGCCTCTCCAAACATCACATCCTCATATGACAAGCTCAAAATACCGTAATTTGGAATGAAAGGGATTCTCTTTGTATGGCACTCTTTCTCACTTAGGAGGAAAATATTTCACAGAACTATCATCAACTTGGCAGATTTCTCCTTTAATCTCTTTGGGCTTATTTAACCTATCCCTAAATTAACCAGAGGAAAAGGAGTTTATGTAAGCTCATGCTAGTCACCAAAACATGCTTTATGCTCTGGGTTGGGCATATTGCTGCTGAATAAATTTTAGGTTCGTAGGAAACGAGACAAATGACTGTTTAAGTTATATATTTATATTTTGTGCTTAATGGGATACATAAGGCCCCTGGATCAGAGAACAGATCTTCATTATGCACAGAGCATTTTAGTGCTGTTCCCCCAAACTGCAGCCTTCACTGGGCAATGTGGTGAGAGCCTGATGTTACCCTGTGCTTGCAGTGGGGTTACACCACAGAGGAGGAGCCCTAATTTGTGATACTCAGAAGTTGTGTAGGGCAGTTAATACATCTGTCCCTCCTTCCCTTGAAGAGAGAGAGAGAGGCCTTCAAGCTGGGATGTAAACAAATCTTTGCCTGGGAAGGGAGTGGAAAGTCCCCAGCCCTCCAAGCTGGAACAACAGCAAATGGCCCCAAGGGAGGTAAGTCTAAATATCTTTGGAGCAGTTCACCATCTTAAGGTTTCAAGGCATGTTTGCTATTAATCATGTTTTAACAAAGTTTTCCAGTGAGTTTTGTTCAGAAAGCCCAGACCTTACACAAAAAAAAAAAAAAAAAAAAGGAGAATTGTCTCCTCAAAATGGCACACTGTCATTATCCCTGCTTTACAGAAAAGGTAAATAGAGCTCAGTGATGGCAAGGAACTTGCCAAAAGTAAACCCCAGTTCAAACCTAGATGTTTTTTATTCCAAAACTGTTATTCTTTCATGGATGAAACTTTTTGTTATTCTTTCATGGATGTAACTTTTTGTTACTACTTTTTGTAACATGTAGCAAGGGAGGGGGGAAAGGAATAGATAAATGGATTCTGGAATCCTAAATTATAATTCCAACATACTTTACCACTGAAAATATAGTTCATCTTATTATTTGATATTTTCAGTTCTTTTTCAGACTCTTCTTGGAATCTAATCATGATTTCAAATGTTAAATAGCAGCTGCCTCACACAAATACATTTGTCTTACCCTCATATCTTAGCATATCACAGGATGAAATTTTTTGCTTAATATTTTCTGCTATCATGGATTAAATTTAAATATCCCAGAAGTAGTTCATAAAAAATAGACACAAATGTACTCTCAGATAATTAAATGTAAAAATCAATTAACCAATTAGATACAAATGTTAAACATATGGAATATTAAAAAAAAAAGAGGTGACGTTTTTCAAGAAAAGTTCATACGTATTTCCATGATTTTAAGATGCCATACATTGTAAGATACACCATAAATTTAATGAGGTTTTTTGAAAAGTACAGTGAAACACATCAAATACCTAAGTTGAAAGATTCCTTCTGATTTCAAATATATTAATATTAAAAGTGTCTTAAAGTTAAGAGTTTTTAGAACAAGTAGGGTTGCCAGATTGAGCAAATAAAAATACAGGATGCCTATGTAGATCTGAATTTTAGATAAATGATGGATAACTTTTTAGTATAAATATGTTTCAAATACTGTATGAGATACACTTATATTAAAATAAAAACAAAAATTATTTATCACTTATTTGAAATTCAAACTTAACTGGACAATCTGTATCTTATCTGATTTCTTGTCTTAACAGATCTATAGTAGTGATAGTAGTAGTGGTATTAGTAGTGCTAGCAGCAACAGTAATCTGACAGGAATCTTATATCTCACTAGGCTAAGATTAAGCTGCCTGCAGAGCTGCATTCCTTTCTGGTGGCTCTAGAGGAGAATCTGTTTTCTTGCCTTTTCCGGTTTCTAGAGGCTGTCCACATTTCTTGCTCTGAGTCCCCTTACTCCATCTACACAACCAGCAATGTTGTATCTCTCTGACCATTCTTCATATTCACATGTGCCTCTGTCCACAGCCAGGAAAGTTTCTCTGCTTTTAAGAACCTGTGTCATTAGATTGGGGCCACCCAAATAATCCAGGATGACCTCCCAATCTCAAAGTCTTTACACGTAAGAACTTCCCTTTGCCATGTGAAGTAATACATCTACAGGTTCTATGGATTAAGACATGGACATCCTTGAGGGTCCATTATTCTGCCTACCACAAGGGGCTAAATGACAGCAAGCCACTGAGGAGTGTTTATCATCACACATTCTTTGTCTTGGCTCAGTTTGGCCACTTGCTTTGTCTTTATTACCAACTTCTCCCCATCATGTAACTCTACACTCTTCTCTATATACCTTCCATCAAGCTACTTTCCCTTTTTTGGTTTCTTTTAAAAATCTTATCTTTACAGTATAATTTAGTTATTAGGAATTTGCCTTTTTAAAAACCTGTCAATGTCTTTTAAAATTAGGATTGTTTCTGTTTATGCTAGTGCTCTGGTTACAGTGTTGCAAAGAGTTTGACAGGTTTGACCCAGTTTTATCTTTCATGTAAGCCTTATTTGCAGGGTACAGTTCCGCAGAATGTAAAGTTTTTCAGGAATGCATATATGCCATTTTGAAATGCTTATATGTTGTTTCTTTCTTCATTCTTCCTGTGAAAGAGAACTAGAACATCCTTTCTTGGATCATCAAATATCAATCAATGAATTCTAAACCTATATCTCCTTCCTTTCTGTTTGCACAAATACCAGTTTATAATCTTTAATGATATGCTTGGTATTTTCACTTTTTTCATTGTTATTAGTTTACTCAAATATTACAGTTAATTATTATTTGTGCCAACTGTGCCCTCCTTACCCAGAATCAATCACCAAATACCTTGATAATTCTGCCTTTGAAACTCTTTCATGATGAATTCTAGCCTCTAATGCCATGCTCCCCGAAGTGTGGTGCATGTACCTCTAGAGATCCACAAAATTATTTCAGGTTATTACAGAGATACTATTTAATTTATACATTTTTATTGTTGCTCTCTTTTATGCTAAGTATATTTTTTACGGTAGTGTAGGGGAGGAAAAAGTTCTCCTCAACCCCCATTAGGGTCTCTAACTGGGCTTGAAAATTAAATTGACAAAGACATATTAACAGAAGAAAAGAATACAGATTTATTTAATATAAGTTTTATATGACATGGAAGTCTACATTAGGAAATGGAGACTCAAAGAAACAGACCTCAGTATTTTTATGCTAAGCTGATGAAGAGTGGGCAGTCATGTAGAAATATGATAGGTCAGAGGGTATGAAGTAAGTGCAGTAAACTGGGGAAAACTTAGCAAGGCCTGTTTGAATTCTTTTTGGCATCCCTTTGTCTTCGGAGATAAGGGTGCACCTTTCTTCTGGGATATAGGGAGGACACCTCTCACATGAGGATTTTGCCACCTGTTTCAGGGGAGAAGGGCAGGGGAAAGCTAAAGAGACCTTTCTGCTTCTGCTGTTTTTTTCAAACTCCTTCAACTTAAAATATTCAATATACTAAGGTGTCATATTTTGGGGTAGCATGTCCTGAACCCATCATTTATGATATGAAATCAACTTTTGAAATAAAATTGCCAAAGTTTTAAAAGTTACTTAATTTTTAAAATTGTATCAAGTATTATAAGTAGTGTGCAAAAAATTGTGTTTTTGTATATGAGAGAATAAGAACTAAGAAACTACATAATACATGGGATTTAGATTCCTTTTCCATTCTCACAGCCTACACCCTATCAAGGGCAAAATGGAGGCACCAGAGAAACAGTTAAGATGCAATAATAAATGGCAAAATTTGGGTACGAAGAGTAAAGAGATTGCAAATGGAGTTTGAATATGGTAAAAATTCTTACTCCTTTGTTCTCTCTTTGAATCTTTTATCTGTTTGCCTCTTTTTGAGATTCTTTCTCCTCTTCAGTGACTGAAGTGATCACATCGACCTTGGTAATGCCTCCATACTAGGAGTTGATGTTTCACTTGAAATGCAAAAAGGATTAGAAACAATCAGGGGGCAAAAGAGGGAGCAAGCAGAATCTTAGGCTGGCTCTAGCAATTGGCCATAGGGAAATGGAGCCATTCTTCTTCCTCCCTCTAGTCTCTTCTTATATCTATCATAGCCAGAGTGGTAACACAAAGTGTGCTAAGATCCCAAGGTTGCAAGCCTAACATAAAAGTGTTATAGAACAGTTTGTTCAGTACATTTCACTCTCTAGCTTAAAGGACAAAAGAATATGTATTTGCAAACCACAAATATTCCAACCCATTATGCTACATTTGAGGGTGAGACAGCCATTAGTGACAAGGAGGCAGTCCTACACACATATTCTACATTCTTTGCAATATAGCAAAGGTGACAGTAGCACTGATATATTAGAAATTGGGGGATTCTGATCATATAAACCCTCTGATTTCACGTCAGGAGTCACAATTCACATTATTCATTGCATTATTTTCATTGTCACGAATGTCATTGAGGTTCAAGTTCTTCTTAATTCATTTATGATTTTCTAAAAAGCCTGAATTGCTAATTTTCTTCTTCCTCAGGCAACTAATCTACATTTTTAAACTGGATTTCCTGTCAATAGATTTTCTTTTCCCCACTGAGCTTGATTTCATTATGTATGTGACTATAGATTCTTCCTTAAAATTTTGACTTCATCACCTAAATCTTCCATAATTCTTTTCTACCCTTAGGTAAAAAACTGTATCTAATGTTATCAGATTGGCATTCAAGCAATTCCCCAATCATGTTTTAATCTACCTATCCAGCATAATCACATCACCATCATCAACCATGCCAGTTGCAATGTTTATTGCATGCCTATAATATGCACTGTGCCATGCACAATTGAGAAATACAAAGAAGTATGAAATATGGCTCATGGCCTGTAAGAGTTTATTTAAGGCAGAAATTTCATGTAAAATAATATATAAATCAGAGGATAAGTTAAGACAAGTACTAAGTGTAGGGCACAAACAGCAAATGATATAAAGCCTTGAAAGAAATAAAGATCAATATGGAAGCCTTCACACATCTGAATATTTTAATCACTATTCTCTCCAATGAGACAGCCCATTCCTCTAGCCAGATTAGCCTCCTCAACTTTTGTTGAATCATGAGATGTTCAAACACTGTTCAATGCTGTGTTCATTTCACTTGGCAAAGAACTCTTAAGCTTCACTATCTTACCAAATTTTAATATTTAATTTCAATTTTTTAACTTAGAATTTCTAATCTATCAGTCAAAACTTATTTAATTCTACATAGTTTTATTGGAAGAAATATATACCATCACTAGGTGAAACTAGAAATACTCTTCTGGGTTGAGCAGCGTGTCTTTTTATGGTCACGTGAGAGAAAAAAATAGTACGAATTTCCTTTTGATTTATGCATTTTGCACAAAATTAAAATATTTTACTAAAGCAACTAAATTAAAATAATAACTACTACTGCTAAATGTTTTTAAATAGAATGGGCAGTGCATAGATACGTGTGATATATATTATCATATACATCATATATATCACATCACATATACATCAGGTTAAATTGCTCTTAATTTTAAATTACAAAATCTCTGGGAGAAGATTTTAGAACAATTAACAATAAAGAAACTCTCAGTGTTTTGAGAAGGTACTTTTTAAATCCTCAGTGTTTAATAAATGATGCTTTATTAAAAACCAGATTTTCACATTTCTTAGACTGCAGAGGACAAAAAAAAAAATGGAAAATTTATTCAACTGTGAGAATAAAAGAAGTGAGAAATAAGGGACTTTTATTTTGCCATTCCCATGTTTTAAAGCTGTATGTGTTGTATTTCAGAGGTCTTAAACTGTGTATTTAACTAAGACTGAAATTCAAGCATTGCCAAGCATGGCCTCAAATTTCAGTTTCTCCTAAAACTGAAGAATATGTTTTAAGTCTTCCATTTCTTTTTCCATCAGCCTCAATTTAAGCATCTAATGGTCCTGTTATGACCACTATCTTCCTCCCAGAATCTGGACTTTTTCCTAAACAGAAATAAAATGAGGTTTCTACAAAGCAAGATAGTTGTTTGATACGCTTGCCAATATTCTTGTGGAAGAAATAAGTAGCAGGCTATCTAAGACATTCAGATTTAAATCCAGAAATAAAAAATTCTTGACATTTCATAAAACTGAAGGGGTTGATCATGGTTTCATAAAACTCTGATTTTTTATGATATTCTCATTTCCAAATTTTATTACTAATTTTAACTGTAATGGTTCCTTGTGGACTACTCAGTATAACTTAAGTGAATATACTGTAATTTTAGTCTTTGCATCCTGCTCATATTTTCTTAAATTTCTACTTTCTTTACCAATGTTAGTTCACAAGGTTGCTTTAAGTTAATCTTCAAAGCAATCTCATCTATAAATTTTTTTATCTTAAACTTTCTTATAAATTGTCTTTATTAAATTATTACATGCAACAGAGTTACCTTCATAGATTGAGAAGTATAACTTATTCTGAATGCAACTGTTTAGTGATCCTTTGAAAGTGGTACTTCCTTTTCCCCATTTCGGTTTTCAAACAACTTAGTGGGAGTTAGAGGAAGCATAGAAATATTACTGAGTTTCTGCTTGGCAGCCCTACGAATGACTCCTACACTAATTTGCTATGCCCTTGGGGCTACTGCTAAGAGAGTTGTGATAATGGCAGTTAGAGGCAAATCAACCCAGCCCTTTAACGCTTGACTAGCTTCAACTTTCTAAGGTTATCAATTTTTGGCATAAGTTTCTACTAGGGTCTCACCCAAATTAGCAAGAACACATATTCAGCACCTCTTACTGTAGGTCAAGTGGGAACTGTTCCCTGGGAAAGGATGTAGGTAATTTGGCTGAGGAATGTGCTGGATTGTGTGGAATTGTGTGGGCCACTCAGCTTATTTTTCCCCTTCTATGTTCTCATTTTATCATAGGAGCTGGAAGCCTGGGAACTGCATTTTCAAGAATTACTGTCATTATGGCCCTAGATTAGATTCTGCCAATGAGAGGAGCTAGGGTAAATCTGGAAGAAAAGCAAAAAGTAAAAGCAATTATTATTCTCATGGCTGTGGCTGGCAATTACTAAGGCTTCAGCATCAAGAGTTTTCCAGCAACTTCCCAGTCCTCCAAAGATTCACCTGCTTCAGTACAGTGGGCAGTGAAATCAATGGCAGTGGTTTCCTATAACTTGATAATTTCCTGATTTCCTCAATGGTAGAGTGGCTTCCCTAATCTTTTCTACCCCAGACCTTCTAATATTTTTTAATCCCCTCTATTAAGCCATTTGTTGTTTGAAATACCTGGAGTTACTTCTGGTTTCCTGACTGAACCCCAATTAATACAGAGTCTCTGGAAGAAAAGGGATCCAGAATTCATTCCCTTCTTTTCAAGTCCTTTGGTGGTCCTGACTGAAGAAAGGAACCAAGGACCCCAAATGGGAACTCAACAAGAGGAAAGGAGAAAATGGGCTGATGATCTGTGATCAACTCCAGGGTTGTCCATAGGGGGAGAGTTTATTTGGCAATATGTAACTAAAGATGAAAAACCATCTGTCCTAGGCACTCAGGCACAATGACCATTCTTCAGAATTAGTAGCTGGGCATGCAAATGACCACTAAAACTTGTAGCTTTGAAAGCATGTAAGGTACTACTTCTGTTTGTACAGATATTGGACTCAGAAAGAGCAATTGCAACATGAAAAACAGATGCATCATATCTCATTTCCAGGCCTTGCAGAGACAGAAAAGTCATCATCAGCCAAGATCCTCCCAATCTTCCAACAGATGCACAAATAGACCTGCCTCTGCAACCTTTTCTTCTTTTTTGGAATAATGGAAGAACTCTGTATGAACCAAATTAAGACCAGTACCTCCTCCTGCTTTCTCAGTGATCTCTAGCTTTTAGTTATCCTGTCTCCTTCTCTATCTTCAACCTCTTTGCCACCAACAATGATGTTAATAAGCATGCAAATATGCTCTGAGAACTCACAACTACAAAAGGTTCTCTTTTGAACAATGTAAGTCACTTTACCGAGTCTATTATTGGCCAAACTTTTCCAAAAAGGTATTTATTTATTTATATACGGCCTCTGTTTTTTTTTTTTGTTTTTTTACCCCCAAACACCTGTCAACGATTTCAGTATAGCTTATTTAAGTCTTCACTATTCCCTCAAAAATCTCTCTGGCTATGGTCATTCATTCATTTACACATTTTTTTTCATTTTTTTTCCTTTCACAAATATTTATGTAGCACTACATTAGGAGCTGGACATTAAAAGAAAATGTAAAAGGGGAATTGTCCCTGCCTTGATTAATGACGCTTATGTTGCAAGTGCAATTAGCATCTTTTTAAAAATCAATTTACTTTGTAAACAAAGAAAAACAATAATACAAACTTATTGCAATAAGTCAAAAAATATGAGGACAGATACATAAAAGAAAATGTAATAATCTCTCCCCAACTAATTAGCTGATATTAACAGTTAGCTGTAGGTTCTTCCACACATTTCTCTAAATGCATATAATTTAGGTTATAACACATGAAACTGCTGATATTCTACTGTTTTTCACTTGCAAAACATTATTAAATGATTCAACTTAATACATATGTGCATGTATACAGATTTTTATTTATTTTCAAATAGTTGTTGAGCAGTGCTTAAATAACATTTTAAAAACTATGAATAAAAAAAAAACTATGAATGGTTTAATGAGTGAATATTTGTGTTCACCTTTGTTGGGAAAATATAATTTTTAAAAAATCTGCTGAGCCAGAAAAATGGCTTCACGAAGGCAGAAGTGAGAGAAAATAATTTTATTTTTGAATGAGTATTAAGCCAGAACATGATGAGCCTTACAGGTAACTCACTAAGAGATTTCAAAGGCAGAAAGAAATCTCACCCTTTTATACAGCCAAGCAGACACAACCCATTCCATACATGCTCCCAAGGTAAACAATAACTATTGTTCAAGTAAGAGGACTTGACAGCACCATTGTCACACACAGTTCATTCTAAATTCACCTGAGATGATCCATTATATTCGTTAACTGGATTTACCCAAAGGCAAATTAAATTCTTACCTCTATGACAGGTGGTAGTTTTGCAACTTGGTCATGGTTGGGCTCTCACAGAAACTGGGAAATATGGGTGCTACCTTCCTTGATGATTATATTTCAAAGGTATGGTTCCTAGGTCCTACAGAAAGATATTCCAGAATTGTAAAACTGACAAAAGACTTATTTAACTTTAAAAAGGTTTACATACATTTCAAAGAGACTGAGAAAGTATTTACAATTATAAATTTTCTAAAGCAAATATCTAAGAAAAGGGAGGGTAGGACATCTCTTCCCTTATTTTTCACAGGGAGAATCAAACCTTTTATTTTGTATTTGTACATCTTTACATATCAAGAACCAAAACATTTACATAAAATTAGCTGCCTTTTTAAAATCACAAAATGTTATCTCCCAATAACTGAATAGTTGAAGATAAAAATTTATAGGATGAGAAAATAAGTGAGGAACGAAAGTACCATAATCAGTTATCCATATAGATGTTATTTTTAGACAATTGAGCAAGATTAATTATCTATACACAAGTAAATTTCTTCCAATTTTTATTTTGCATAGGTAAGCAATCATGATCAAACAATAAATTCTACACATTATTTATCCTAGTTTAATAGTAAGAGCATGGATGTTGCAGTGAAAAATACATATACTAAATCTTGATGGAAATTAAAATGCTTCTCCTTTCCTACTGTAGAAGTTCAATTATATGTTGAAAAACCACAACTAGTAAAATATGAAGGTATAAATGAAATAAACAGTTATGCAGACTAGAAAATATCACACACTTATTTCATGTCTGAACAATTATCTGTTTCACTTTTACATTCAGGTTATCTCATGTACATGCTCAATCAGTATGCTTATATCACTAAACTATACTTAATTTTGTATTACTGATGCTTGCATATTTCCTGGCACAGACAACACCCAATAACTGTTTACTGGATTAAATTTTAGAATGACTTTATTCCAAACCCAGTAATTGTTTATTGGATTAAATTTTAGAATAACTTTAGTTTAAAATTATCTAAGGATGAATCTTGTCCTCATTTTTTTTCTTTAGAGGAATACTAAGCTTTCAAACTAAGCCCCCAAATGGTTCCTTTAATTTGCTAAATTAATTTTACAATATAAAAAGTATCACAGAATCATATTTATACATTTACTTGTTGCTTATTCATATTCACTGTCATCTCAATCACAACTAATGGTTACTACTGAGTACTCACTATAGACCTGGTAAATATTTTATGAATGTTGTCATTCTAAAGTTCCACAAGTCTGTAAGTTGTGTTTGCTAGTCTTACAACTGTGAAACTTAAAGAAATTAAAGATAGTAAGTAACTTGATTAGGGTGATACAGCTACTAAGTGGTAGGGCCTAGCTTAAACCCATGTCAGTCTAAGTATACAGTTCCTGCTCCAAGGCCTCCGATTCTTTTGCCAACATGTAGCTCTGCCTCTCTTAACTAGGTCATGTGTGCCCAGGCCATATGGCAAGCAGTCTACATAGTATCAACCAAAGGAAGTGACAAATTCTTGCTTTTCAAACCACTGTTAACAGTCAAGACAGCTTAATCCCTGAGGTTAGCAAATTAATCAACGTGATCATGGTGATAAACATTCTAAGTCGATAACGTGGTTTGGATGACCAGTTCATTTATAAGAGAATAAAAGAAGTGGGTGTTACAGATGTGACCCATGAGGGAAACTCGGTGAGCAGCTGACATATAGGAAAAATATTCAGAACTTGTGGAAAGGCTTTGAGCAGGTATGCAAACAAATACCCAGACAAATGTATTGTGGTTCAGGAGAATTTCCCCAGCACTCCCAGTAAGGCCTGGAATGATAAATAAAAACTACAACCAAGGAGTTACAGAAAATGTGAGGCTTAATTATATTTCACTGAATATTATGCAGCACAGTTAATTCAGTAAACTCTAGAACCTTTATGCTTCTGGGGATGCACATAGTGCTACATCCTGCTGGGCCAGTGCGTAGACTTGCGCAGCCTTTTCTGCAAGGAAAAGGAGAGAGCTTAGCTCTTAAGGGAGAGCTAAAGAAGGCAGTATACTCAGGGAGGGGAGGAGTGATGAGGGTGGTGGGGAGTGGGAGAGAAAAGCCTTTAGAGGCTTCATATCTTTTCAGATTTTATGGTTTTGCTGTTAGCACAAGTTCATGTGCCTGACACACAGTGAGGCCAAACAAACCAAAACGTCCTTGTTTGGAGCAGAGAAAGGTTTATTGCAGGGCCATCTGTGTCACGGGGGTTAACGGTATCAGTCCTTAGGCTCCAGGAGGCCTGGGGCTATGTGCACCTGGTCATCAAGTAGTTAACATCTTCCATTTGGTGGGGGATTTTCACATCCGTAAAACAACTCAGGAAATACTGTTATCTAGGTAACAGAGAGGAGCTAAAGCAGAGGATATGGGGGAAGGGCCTGTCCCGGGAAGACCCCATAGGGTCCTGCTCTGTTACATGGCTGCTGACCTAATTCTATTTACCTTATTCAGGCTGCAGAAAAAGGGAAGGCATAGCCTGCAGGTACTATCCCACAGAAGTTTTAAACAAATATTCTCTTAATGATTTATGATATGCTTTGCTTTGCTTATTGCCCTGAACCTCAAGTTCCACAGGAAATTATATTCGTGATAACACTGCGTTACATTGTCATATCTCTTTTTATTATTGCTTTTCACAGTTACTTAAAGCTTGTATTGTTATTTAGCTACTTATTTTGTTCATATCATTTCTTCTCTATGGTAAACCCCTTGAGGGTAGGATTGTGTCCTAGAGAACAACTCTCTTTGTATAAGGCAGGGCACTTGCCGACTTAATCTGGCAGAGAATTCAGGCATAGTGATCTTTGTTCCAGCAACAGCCCATGGGAGACACTGCACTGAAGCAAAGAGGCTCCTCATTATTCAGGGATTATTTTCACAGCAAGTGAAAGAAACCCACCTTAATTCACCTTAATCAAGGAGAAATATTTTGTTTCATGGACTCGAATTACAAGAAAAGCTAGAGTGAAACTTGTCTTGCCCATTTAGAACAAGTAAATCAATTATTACCACAACTATTGCTGTGTGACAGCAGACAAAACTACAGAAAGCTTTAATTTTCACATTTCTAAAATAGCAGAACCACAGGAAAGAGTGCCTCTCTCTTACCAATATTTTAGAAATCCTAGGGAAATATTCACAAGTCCATTAAGGGCTATGAAGAAAGAGGCAAGATCCCAACAGTTCCCTTTTAGCATATTGTTAGAATGTGGGGAGAAGGTGCAGTTCCTCAAATGAATACGAAGGCTAATGGGTGAATATTTGTGAGCTTGAAAGCCATTATATTTTATATCTAATGTAGAATGTGATGAAAGGGAAGAAGTAGACTATTTTAACATGTGTTGAGCACCTACTACATGTCCTATAAACTTTATTATATACATTATAAACTCATCAAAATATCCATAAAGGATAATAAATATGAAGATGGTATGGGATGATACTGGGCAGTACCTTTGCCCTGTAAATGCTAAACCAGTGAAACATTTATTACTAAGATAAAGAAATAGAGATTTTTAAAACCATTAACACTGAGGTTTAACTTCTCTATAGATTTTAGGATTACTTGTCTGTCCAAACAAAACTAGATAATTTAAAAATTCCATCTGCAAAGAGAGTGTTTGCACAGTACCACATGCAAGCATTTTACATGGCTTATATAATTTAACCCTCATAAAAATACCAGAATGTAGGTGTTTATATTTATTAGGATTTAAACTAAGCTACTTTAGCAAAGAGACCCGAATATACACTGACTTAAAAAAAAAAGATACAGGTTTATTTCTTTTTTAAAGAATACTTAGATATATAGGGTGATCCAGAATGTGTTATCCCAAGAGGGTTCTGCCAGATTCAAGGTAGAGCTTCCATCTCTTGAGTCCAAGATGGTGCCATTTCCCAAGCCCAACTATTGCTCTGGTACTGCTTTCTCCAGCCAGTGGAAAAAGAAAAAAAGGGGGGGAGGGGTGGTGTAAGTGGGTTATTTTAAGAACAGAATCTGAAAGTTGCAGGTAACATTTGTGTTCTCCTGTGAGCCAGAGCTGAGTCAGATGATCTCACTCAAGAATAAGGCAGGTTAAGAAATGTCTCTAGCTAGGAGAACAGAAACCCTACTAAAACCTATGTGTATGTGGCAGAATTGGTCAAGGCAGATTTACTGTGAAGTTAGGGTGGTATAACTTTCAGAGCCCATGTGCTTCTTCCAAGACTCTGAGGGAGGGGAAACTAGCAACATATTCATTTATTTATTTTATACCCTTTTGTCCTTAACACTTCCAAAAGATAGATCTGTCCCCAACAGGTAGGACTTATCTATAAACTAATACAAGGAGAATAAATCCTGGAGGAAAATTCACTGTCTCTGCCTCTAAATAATTTCCAATGAGGCCCAGAGAAGTTAAGTAACTTACAAAAAGTCACATAGATTTGGAGCTGAAATCAGAACCTGGGTCTCTACAGCACAAAGACTTTTGACTCATATTTCTAGTGCATCAAGTACTCATATATTTTAGATTTTATTTCCTCCTGACATTATCTCAGGAGAAAAGCTGGACAATCTAGAAATCACAAGGTAATTAATTGGCTACATCGCTTTGTCCCTATCTGTTCAGATACTCTTGGGAGACAAAGTGAAAGAGAACATGTGAAGCCCAGCTGCCAAGCTGACATGACAGCCAGTTAGTCGGGTGATGCCACTCTCAGATCAACCCAAAGGTTAATGACACAGATGCAGTCAAAGATCTGATGGATAGAGGCTGTGAACCCTGTATCAATAACTTACAGTGAATGTCTGGAGGTGGCAGATGAAGCGGCTTGTCATCAATTAAGCATGGCAGTCCATTTTTATAAAATTGTCATAAAGGATTATTAAATTTCACATCTTAGTTTGCTTGGGGAAAATATCAAATAACAGTAAAGGGTGCATTTTAAAAACAATGTTTAGTATAAACTCTTGCTTCTGGCCTCATGTCAAACTAACAAAGAGGTGCTATGCAATTTGATCCACGCTTTTCATTTTTCCATTTCTGAGCCAAGGTATTTTTTCATACTTATTATTAACTTCACATGTTTTTAAAAACAATAGTTCTGGTTTTAAGAATTTTTTAAGTTAGGAAAATATTTAATTATCAAGAAAATAATCTCAAAATTTGAATATGACTGCAAGTTGAATATTTATTCACCATAGCAACTTGGAGTATACATTCCTCAAAGTTAAGTACCATAACAAAATGTAGACACATGCCTTCCTTTTTATACAATTCCTATTTACAGTTAATTCAGAAAAGCATCCTGCACTAAGCCAGAGAGGACTTAAAGTGGTCTGTCTCTAGATACGTTTTTTTTAATTTTAAGACTGGATTCAGAGAGTTCCATCTAATTTGAGGTGTATTTACTATGTATCAGCTCCATTATCCAACTTTCTATAGTAAATCTTAAAATTCTTATATTTGTAAAAACCCCTACGAATGCCTGAATTATTTGGTAAAGTTTAAAAGACCCAATACAACATTTTTTGAAAGGCAATTATAATTATAAAGTAATCACTACTAAAGTATAACAAGTTGTCATAGTATCTATTTAGAAAACCATTCACAGTTATTCTACCATGCACATTTTCACACATAGCATCGTGCTGCTGTTCTAATAATTGTTTACTATCTTAATATGACAGGGCTAATACCCACCCTCTTAAGGAAATTACCTTTCTTTAGTACTGGATTAATATTATCCTATGTTACTTTTTATTTGTAGCAAGTTGTTCCCAATTCTATACCACCAACCATTCGACTTAATGATCTACTTGATGGACATCACTAAAAACAGTTTGTAAAGTTGACTTAACAAAATGAAATGATATTCAATATCAGTTTGAGTTGTTGCAATGAAAAGAGCTCATAGTACACTGGAAAGCTGTGGGAAATTGTTGGGAATTACTATTCTATGGATTGATACAAATAAAGAAAAAATCATAGAATTCTAGAATTATAAGGTACAGGAGCTATTTAGGCCAACACGCTAATTAAACAGTCCATGGATCAAAAACTAGATTTGATAAAAATCATAAAATGGATTGCCTGCTGAACTAAGTTTTGGACCTAGTGCTGTGTACAGTATAGCCTACTGTTTTGCCTAAGATTGTGCAGTATCCCAGAATGGTTTCTGCTCTCTTTTAGGTTCCAAAATGTTCTACCTTGTAACAAGTAAATGTAAATTAACTGGTTGACTGACTAGTTGATTGACTGACTTACAGGCTAAGGCTAACTGGTTGCCTGACAGACTAGGGCTTCCCAGGGAGGGTCAAGGTTACCATTTTCCACAGGCTCCTCAAATAAACCTCCAGAGTCAAACATAACTGACAAACCTGATACCTGGAGTACCAAAGTTACTGAAAAGCTTTCAGGGAAAATTTTTCTAAATGTAACTGAAAACTCTTCAAATTTTTCTTAATCCCCTCATATTTTTTTCTGCTTCATATAAAAATACTAATTAGAGTCTTCTCCCTTTTTTTCTTGATGAGTCTGGCTAATGGTTTATCAATTTTGTTTATCTTCTCAAAAAACCAGCTTTTAGTTTTATTAATCTTTGCTATCATTTCCTTCATTTCTTTTTGATTTATTTCTGATCTGATTTTTATGATTTCTTTCCTTCTGCTAACTTTGGGGGGTTTTTTGTTCTTCTTTCTCTAATTGCTTTAGGTGCAAGGTTAGGTTGTTTATTTGAGATGTTTCCTGTTTCTTAAGGTAGGCTTGTATTGCTATAAACTTCCCTCTTAGAACTGCTTTTGCTGCATCCCATAGGTTCTGGGTCGTCGTGTCTCCATTGTCATTTGTTTCTAGGTATGTTTTTATTTCCTCTTTGATTTCTTCAGTGATCACTTCATTATTAAGAAGTGTATTATTTAGCCTCCATGTGTCTGTATTTTTTACAGATCTACCGTATGTTAACACATATATATGGAATTTAAGGAAAAAAAATGTCATGAAGAACCTAGGGGTAAGACAGGAATAAAGACACTGACCTACTAGAGAATGGACTTGAGGATATGGGGAGGGGGAAGGGTAAGCTGTCACAAAGTGAGAGAGAAGCAATGGACATATATACACTACCAAACGTAAGGTAGATAGCTAGTGGGAAGCAGCCGCATGGCACAGGGAGATCAGCTCGGTGCTTTGTGACCACCTGGAGGGGTGGGATAGGGAGGGTGGGAGGGAGGGAGACGCAAGAAGGAAGAGATATGGGAACATATGTATATATATAACTGATTCACTTTGTTATAAAGCAGAAACTAACACACCATTGTAAAGCAATTATACTCCAATAAAGATGTAAAAAAAAATAATAATAAAAATAAAAGATTATACTCCTTTAAAAAAAATACTAATTAGAAAATTAAATTATGTTCAATATCTAAAAATGAAATTATATAGTAAGTAATTCAACATCAACACCTGATACTATGTGATAGACCTATGGGCATAATTGTGATATTATGACACTCACAAAAATAGTATAACATTTATATTTCAAGATTTGCACATAATTCAATGGCTTTCAAAAGTCAACTTTTCAATACAAACTTTAAAATTAATGATAACAACTTTTTCTATCTAAAACAACTGTAGCAAGTTGATGCACTTTATTCTGGCATTCACGATTTAGAAAAATGTTTTTTGCAAGCTTCATACAAAAACATTTGAAGAAATTAAAAATCATTGCAGCAATGTACATAGATCTCATATTCCTTTGATTCCCCCTTCTTTTTGATTTCTACATCTCTTATATTATGAGAAGACATTACCAAAGAAAAGACAATAAATTACTACGAAAGACAACATTGGTTCTTAGCGAGAAAGGAGAGTGAAAATCAGCTTTTATGTGACCAAAGAATCTCTTTATTTAATATCCTTATTAATGTGAACTGAACCTAAAAATGTGAACATCTAGATATATATTGCTTAATTCCAGTTTCACCTGCATTAGATAAACTGTCTTATAACTTCCTTTCTTAAGGAATAATATTTACATGTTAATTTCTTTTCCTCAATTTCTCACTAAACTTCAAATCATTTTGGAGTAAATAGTATAGTCAGGCATTATATAAATATGAAAAACTTAAGTACTACAGTAAGGAATTATGTAAATATGAAAAACTTTTTAAATATCAAGAATTTTAAATGTATATAATGCTTGATCCTTCATATTATCTTTAGAATTTCAACATTTATATACAAACATGAAATGCTAAGACTGAAATGCCTAAACTTTGTTCTGTTGTTATATGGGAGCACTTACAGTATCAGATTCTAACTTAATCAAAACTGAACTAAAATGAAAAGCATCATTGTAATCAACCATATGGCTGCTTCATTCTAACCTGGTTATTTTTAAAGAGCCAGACTCCAACATTCCTCCTTAGAGGGAGAATAAAAACCGTATTACTACTGTACACATCAAAACTACATTGTCAACCAGTCATTGTGTTAGCTGGCACTAAATTCCTGAACAGCATAGTAGTGCAACACAGGTCTTCCAGATGACTATGAATGGATGGTCTTCATTTGTCAGAGATTAATCTGGTAGACATGGCCTTTGTAGAAATAGCTAGAAAATATAGTACGAATTCTGAAGGAGCAGGGATGGGGAGAGTCATCTTTTTCATATGACCAGTGACCTTTTTTTTTAATGTTACCACTGCTGCACATAGATCCTAAAAATGCAAGAGAAAGATTCCATTTCATTGTATTGAGAATCATCCTCTTCGGAAACCAATTTAGTCTGAAAGTACCCTCAGAAAGGATTCTGCTTCTTGTAGATAATTGTGGATCAATTTCAGATGAAGATTTAGTAGCCTTTTAAAAAACCTTTTAGGGCATTTTTTAATGCTCTGTAGAGAGTTGAAGAGTGTGTGTGGGGAGCGTGGAAGTAAGCTGATAAAATGCTATTATTGAAGAACTTCAGGCTAACCATGAACTTTAAGATTTGTATTCAGTTCTATGGCAAATGGCACCAGCTTATCTTACAGGTTACGTGCACTATAGATTTGGAAGCAATAAAAGACAGATCTGGGTCTCCATTTGGGCTCATGGGCTGCAGTTTGTCCTCTTAGGTTTCAAATTTCTCAGTTCTTCCCTACTACACATTCAGCTTTTCTCTCAGACTGCTGGACTAACCTGACCTTTTGAGACTTGAGACCTGGTACAAGATGCAGAGGCAACAGCCTTGTACAGACTTCTGCACCAGGAACAACTGTGTGAAGTGAAAGCCTCTATAATAAATCTCTATTCTACATCACTCATAGTGATTCTACTTCTCAGGCTAAATCCTGACAGGTAAAGTAGTAATTCAGAGACATGAAGAAATTAATCAAAGGGATTAATTCCCAAACACTCTCAAAGAGGGTTAGTAGAAGAACCTAGAAGCATACTTTACCTTCTTTGATTTGATTCCATATCCCTAAATGTATACTTCTATAGTTCTTATTTTATTTTAGAGACTACTTTACACAATAACACCTAGTTTCTCCTAAGGTAGAAAGAATGTAGCTCCTAGTAGCTCCTCCTTCAAATATTCACTCTCAAACTAACTGAAGTCTTCAGTCTTAAGTGTCCTTGTTCCACTTTTTCCTGCCTACTTGATGACTACTTGTAAAGTCTGTCCCTCGGGCTATGTTAGCAGTCCTTAAAAAAACTATCGCAAATTTTTCTCTTTGTGTATTAAGAGTGAAGTCTTTATACTTTAGCAGTTCACTGCAAACTTGTGAAGGAAGTGATGTTCACATTTCCTTTTCCTTCTATAAGGGTCAGCCAAGCTCTGATGTTTCTAGGAAAAGCTGAGTAGAGCAATGACCACATCTTGTAGCACAGTGCTAAATCAGCCATGCTGTGAAAGGGAGCAATGCATATCAGCTCTTTGACTAGGAGCTACCACACAGACATTTCCTTTTATTCCAGCAGACTTGGTTTTTGGCAACCTGGGCACTTCATTTTTCCTCCCAGACAGCTGTTTCTGAGTCACACGCTCACTGTGCATGGCCTTTCTTTTTCCTAACAGTGTCAAATATTCAATATTATAAGTATTTACTGAGCATTTACCATGTACCAGGCACAGAACTTAGCCTAGGCCTACACTGGGATAAGATATATGATGAGGGAAACCTCTTCAGCTTATCTGAGGACATGGCATATGCTTGGGCATACAGACTACTCAAAGAGGAGAGTTATAGTACCTTTTGTTGAGGTTAAAACACATGCATTTTATGCTGCTTTAAAAATTTTACCTAACCTGTCACTGGTAAAGTTTTATATAATGGGAATAGGATTTCCCATTCTTTTCTCTAAGCTAACCCTCAGTGTTTCCATTATAGCACAATTAATATGTAGCTGGGAAGAAATGGTTTACAGCTGATCTTTAGGGTTTGCTTATTAGATATGCTGTGTCTTAGGCCTGGTCTTTTACCTTATCCACTAAATGTACGTTCAAATGATAATTCTATAGATGGCATTGTAGACTGGGAAGTCCTACTCAGGACATAAGAATAAAAATCAATTCCCTTTTTTACTCGTTTTCCATTCATCAGTACACCCTACCACAATACAATAATACAGTAGTCAGCAACTCATTTTTGACAAACAGCAACAAAGAAGCAATACGTATTGCTAACTTTTTACAAATGCAAGTTTAAAACTAAAAGAAAGCAAAACAGGGACTATATAAATAACTTCAATTTCACTAAAAGACAAAGCTTAGTTATACACACACACACACACACACACACATACACACACACACACACACAAAAGTACACTAGTGTGCACTAAAATACATCCCAAAGCACACACACACATACACACACACACACACACACACAAAAGTACACTAGTGTGCACTAAAATACATCCCAAAGCAGAAAATATGTGCAGTTCATTTTAGTAATACTTCCTGATTTGTAAAAAAGGGTATATCTGTGTATGTATGTATGTCTTATGTTTATAAGAAGAAGAGTAGACATTTTCTGAAAATATACTCAATTTTGTTAGATCTTTTGAACAAGTGACTGCAAAATAGTACATCTACCTAAAGCAATGATGCCTAAAATATGTTTTTATACTTTAAACCAGAAAAAAGAGCTTCCCTCCTTTACCATTCAGGTTAAAATACTTTGGATTCATTTTTCATTGTTGGCCCCTTAGCTCTTCTTACTTTATTAAGGATACATTAGTAGGTTTTAAACTTTAATAATAAATATTTACAACAAAAACTACAAAAGTATGTGTTTTTTTAATTAATTTATTTGGAGTACAGTTGTTTTACAATGTTGTGTTAGTTTCTGCAGTACATCAAAGTGAATCAGCTATACATATACATATATGCCCTCTTTTTTGGATTTCCTTCCCATTTAGGTCACCACAGAGCACTGAGTAGAGTTCCCTGTGCTATACAGTAGGTTCTCATTAGTTATCTATTTTATATATAGTAGCATATATATGTCAATCCCAATCTCCCAAAATTCATCGCACTCCCCCGTTTCCCCCCAAAAGTATGTTATTAAAGAAGCCATTTCTGAAAGCAATTTAAAACTGTGGACCATGTGAAAAAAATACATGAAATAAACAAAAAGATTTATGTGCTGCCTCAGTCACTATTATTATTTATTTATTCATCTGTACTTGTACACTCAGTGCTTTTGGAAATGATTTAGGGCAACTTATAAAAATACGTACTACAACAAAATGCTTATCAAAAAAGTAAAGAGGGCTTCCCTGGTGGCGCAGTGGTTGAGAGTCCGCCTGCCGATGCAGGGGACACGGGTTCGTGCCCCAGTCTGGGAAGATCCCACATGCCGCAGAGTGACTAGGTCCGTGAGCCATGGCCGCTGAGCCTGCGCGTCCGGAACCTCTGAGCCTGCGCGTCCGGAACCTCTGCACCGCAATAGGAGAGGCCACAACAGTGAGAGGCCCACGTACCGCAAAAAAAAAAAAAAAACAAACAAACAAACAAAAAAAAAAAAGTAAAGAATTTGTGGCAAAGGTAAATAAGGGTAGAGACAACAGAATAAATTCAAGAGTTACAAAAATGCATGCCCTGGAGTACAGTAGCTAACACTGAGCCTCTAATTTGGCAGTACACTATAATAGTAAAGCCAGAGGAAACACAACTGGTTCTTTGAGGCATAGATTCCAAAATATGAAGATAGGCCAGTTTCTCAAAGAAGAACATTCATTGCTTACACGGACACTAAAGATAAATACCTTCACTAGACAAAGTGGTATGTTTCTGTTATTGTTTTTAAAATATATATATATAATTTTAACAGTTGACTTAGGGATAATTAATCATATGCAGTAGTTCTGGAAAACTGAAGTCTAGGTATGTAGGCTGTAGCCTTCCGGTCTTTTGTATTAATCCAAATATAGCTTTGAAAATATAAACTGAGATGATTCTTAACCAATTCTTAGTTATAGACCATTTTGAATACCTGGTGAAAATAACAGACAGCCCATTAAAATTCATATGCATAGAATTTATGTGCAATTTTAAGGTGCTCTTAGATCTTCCCTTATCCAAAGTTAAGAATCTCTGAGCAAGAAAAATGGATGGACTACTTGATTTTCAGAAAATCCTTTGTAAATATTATTTATTTCCACAAAGATTTTGAGACACTGAGCAGTACTAAGTTTGAGGTCATTCTCCCTAATAAGTTTCTAGTGCACGTATTCTGTGCTGTGGCTTAAACCAAAACCAAGCAGGAGTTAATAGGTTAGGCAGGGGGTAGAACGGACACCACTTTACAAAAGAGAGAAAGAAAATTAAAATGATACACACACAAATGCCTAATTTAATAGAAGGTCTTTCTTCCTCTGCACAGAGATAGGATATAAAAGAATTCCTGAAAAGGTCTCCACAGGGATTTCCAGAGGAAATCATACCATCAAAGGAGTGCATAGATAGTGTAGCAAAAAACGATGGCAACAAGAAAATTAGTCTAGAAAATATGTGCAGCTCATTTTAGTAATACTTCCTGATTTGTAAAAAAGGGTATATCTGTGTATGTATGTATTCTCCAGTAAAGCACACACAAATATATAATAGTAAAAGATCAAAGTGCATGTTCCAAACTACATGTCAATTGCTGGATACAAAGCAGTAAATTATTGGAAGACAGGTACCAAAAACCAAAATATGCCTCGGTTATGGAATAGCCGCTCTGAAGTCATTTTTCTTACTATTGATTACATAATCAATTCAGTTGTCTCCAAACTTAAGAAAATACATTTCTGTCAATTGCATAGAAGAGAGTGTGTACCTTTCTATCCTTTCTATGAAGAACACGTTTCCAGTTCAAGTGAAAGTAGCAGCAAGTCAAGGTTTTTCCTTGCAAACTTAGGCATTAAAAAAGTACTGTATAAGTACTGTATAAAAATGAGTACTGTATAAAAATCAATAATGAGGTGTCTAAATTGATTCCAAATAGCTCTCATCTCAGGTATTGTATAAGTGTGAGATAAATTTAGAGAGTACTCCACTAACATTTTAAGTACCTAGATGCAACCAGTGATGAATTATATCTAAAAATAGACTTTTGGAGAGAGACCTTCAACATGGCGGAGGAGTAACACAAGGAGATCACCTTCCTTCCAACAAATACATCAGAAATACATCTGCATGTGGAACAACTCCTACAGAACACCTACTGAATGCTGGCAGAAGACCTCAGACTTCCCAAAAGGCAAGAAACTCCCCATGTACCTGGGTAGGGCAAAAGAAAAAAGAAAAAACAGAGACAAAAGAATAGGGACGGGACCTGCACCAGTGGGAGGGAGCTGTGAAGGAGGAAAACTTTCCACACACTAGGAAGCCCCTAAACAGGCGGAGATGGGGGGTGGGGTGGGGAAGCTACGAAGCCGCGGAGAAGAGCACAGCAACAGGAGTGCGGAGGGCAAAGCGGAGAGATTCCCGCACAGAGGATCGGTGCTGACCAGCGCTCACCAGCCCGAGAGGCTCCTCTGCTCACCTGCCGGGGCACATGGGGGTTGGGAGCTAAGGCTCAGGCTTCGGAGATCAGACCCCAGGGAGAGGACTGGGTGAACACAGCCTGAAGGCGGTTAGTGCGCCACAGCTAGCCGGGAGGTAGTCCAAGAAAAAGTCTGGAGCTGCCTAAGAGGCAAGAGACCATTGTTTCAGGGTGCGTGAGGAAAGGGGATTCAGAGCACCACCTAAACGAACTCCAGAAACGGGCGCAATCCACGGCTATCAGCATGGACACCAGAGACAGGCATGAGACATTAAGGCTGCTGCTACAGCCACCAAGAAGCCTGTGTGCGAGCACAGGTCACTATCCACACCTCCATTCCCGGGAGCCTGTGCAGTCTACCACTGCGAGGGTCCCGTGATCCAGGGACAACTTCCCCAGGAGAACACATAGCGTGCCTCAGGCTGGTGCAACGTCACGCCAGCCTCTGCCGCCACAGGCTCGCCCCGCATCTGTATCCCTCCCTCCCCCAAGGCTCAGTGAGCCAAAGCCCACTAATCAGGTGCTCCTTTAACACCGTCCTGTCTGAGCAAAGCAGAAACGCTCTCAGGTGACCTACATGCAGAGGCGGGGCCAAACCCAAAGCTGAACCCCAGGAGCTGTGCGAACAAAGAAGAGAAAGGGAAATCTCTCCCAGCAGCCTCAGGAGCACCAGATTAAATCTCCACAATCAACTTGATGTACCCTGCATCTCTGCAATACCTGAAGAGACAATGAATCATCCCAAATTGAGGAGGTGGACTTTGGGAGCAACTATAGACTTGGGGTTTGCTTTCTGCATCTAATTGTTTGGTTTTATGTTTAACTTACTTTACTATTTAGTTTATTATCACTGATATATTTGTTTATTGATTTGGTTAGTCTCTTCCTTTATGTTTATATATATATAGATATATATATATTTTTTTCTTTTTTCTCTTTTTGTGACTGTGTGTGTGTATACTTCTTTGTGTGATATTTTTTCCTTTCTTAACACTTTAAAATTGTTTTTATCTTTAATTTTTTTTATTTTTTAGTTCAATAACTATATTTTATTTATTTAATTTATTTATTTGTTTTCCTTCTTTCTTTCTTTTTTTCTCCCTTTTCTTCTGAGTCATGTGGCTGACTGGGTTGTGGTGCTCTGGCCGGGTGTCAGGTCTGTGCCTCTGAGGTGAGAGAGCCGAGTTCAGGACACTGGTCCACCAGAAACCTCCTGACCCATGTAATATCAATCGGCGGGAGCTCTCCCAGAGACCTCCATCTTAATGCTAAGGCCCAGCTACACTCAACGACCAGCAAGCTACAGTGCTGGACACGCTATTCCAAACAACTAGCAAGACAGGAACACAACCCCATCCATTAGCAGAAAGGCTGCCTAAAATCACAACAAGGTCACAGACACCCCAAAACACACCACTGGACACAGCCCTGCCCACCAGAAAGACAAGATCCAGCCTCATCCACCAGAACACAGGCACCAGTCCCCTGCACAAGGAAACCTACACAACTCACTGAACAAACCTTAGCCACTGGGGGCAGACACCAAAAACAATGGGAACTATGAACCTGCAGCCAGCAAAAAGGAAACCCCAAACACAGTAAGTTAAGCATAATGAGAAGACAGAAAAACACAGCAGATGAAGAAGCAAGGTAAAAACTCACCAGACCAAAAAATGAAGAGGAAATAGGCAGTCTACCTGAAAAAGAATTCAGAGTAATGATAGTAAAGATAATCCAAAATCTTGGTAAAAGAATTGAGAAAATACAAGAAACATTTAACAAGGACCCAGAAGAACTAAAGAGCAAACAAACAGTGATGAACAACACCAAAAATGAAATTAAAAATTCTCTAGGGGAATCAATAGCACAATAACTGAGGCAGAAGAATGGAAAAGTGACCTGCAAGATAAAATAGTGGAAATAACTACCACACAGCAGGATAAAGAAGAAAGAAAGAAAAGAATTGAGGACAGTCTCAGAGATGACTGGGACAACATTAAATGTACCAACATTTGAATTATAGAGGTCCCAGAAGAATAAGAGAAAAAGAATGAATCTGAGACAATATTTGAACAGATTATAGTTGAAAACTTCCTTAATATGGGAAAGGAAATAGTCAATCAAGTCCAGGAAGCGCAGAGTCCCATACAGGATAAACCCAAGGAGAAACACATCAAGACATATATTAATCAAACTATAAAAAAATTAAATACAAAGAAAAAAATACTAAAAGCAGCAAGGGAAGAACAACAAATAACATACAGGGGAATCCCCATAAGGGTAACAGCTGACCTTTCAGCAGAAATTCTGCAAGCCAGAAGGGAGGGGCAGGACATATTTAAAGTGATGAATGGGAAAAACCTACAGCCAAGAATACTCTGCCCAGCAAGGATCTCATTCAGCTTCGAGGGAGAAATTAAAACCTTTACACACAAGCAAAAACTAAGAGAATTCAGCACCACCAAACCAGCTTTACAACAAATGCTAAAGGAACTTCTCTAGGCAGGAAACACAAGAGAAGGAAAAGACCTACAAAAACAAACCTCAAACAATTAAGAAAATTGTCATAGGAACAAACATATTGATAAGTATCTTAAATGTAAATGGATTAAATACTACAACGAAAAGACAAGACTGGCTGAATAGATACAAAAACAAGACCCGTATATATACTGTATACAAGAGACCCACTTCAGACCTAGGGAAACATACAGACTGAAAGTAAGGGGATGGAAAAAGATATTCCATGCACATGGAAATCAAAAGAAAGCTGGAGTAGCAAATCTCATAACAGACAAAATAGACTTTAAAATACAGTCTATTACAAGAGACAAAGAAGGACACTACATAATGATCATGGGATCAATCCAAGCAAAAGATATAACAAATGTAAATATTTATGGACCCAACATAGGAGCACCTCAATTCAAAAGGCAAATGCTAACAGCCAAAAAAGGGGAAAGCGACAGTAACACAATCATACTAGGGGACATTAACACCACACTTTCACCAATGGACAGCTCATCCAAAGACAGAAACACAAGCTTTAAATGATACATTAAACAAGATGGACTTAACTGATATTTATTGGACATTCCATTCAAGAACAACAGAATACATGTTCTCCTCAAGTGTTCATGGAACATTCTCCAGGATAGGTCATATCTTGGGTCACAAACCAAGCCTTAGTAAATTTAAAAAAACTGATATGATTATC
The DNA here is from genome assembly GCF_949987515.2 of Delphinus delphis. Taxonomy (NCBI): domain Eukaryota; kingdom Metazoa; phylum Chordata; class Mammalia; order Artiodactyla; family Delphinidae; genus Delphinus; species Delphinus delphis. Next base: position 92,017,861 of record NC_082685.1, on the reverse strand, counting down.
AAGTATCTTTTCTGACGACAACTCACGAGACTAGATATCAATTACAGGAAAAAATTTGTAAAAAATACAAACACATGGAGGCTAAACAATACACTACTAAAAAACCAAGAGATCACTGAAGAAATCAAAGAGGAAATTAAAAAATACCTAGAAAAAAATGACAATGAAAACACAACGACCCAAAACCTATGGGATGCAGAAAAAGCAGTTCTAAGAGGGAAGTTTACAGCAATACAATCCTACCTCAGGAAACAAGAAACATCTCAAATAAACAACCTACCCTTACACCTAAATTAATTAAAGAAAGGAAAACAAAAAAACCCCAAAGTAAGCAGAAGGAAAGACATCATAAAGATCAGATCAGAAAAAAATGAAAAAGAAATGAAGAAAACAATAGCAAAGATCAATAAAACTAAAAGCTGGTTCTTGAGAAGATAAACAAAACTGATAAACCATTAGCCAGATGCATCAAGCAAAAAAGAGAGAAAACTCAAAACAACAGATTAGAAATGAAAAAGAAGAAACAACTGACACTGCAGAAATACAAAGGATCATAAGAGATTGCTACAAGCAACTCTGTGCCAATAAAATGAACAACCTGGAAGAAATGGACAAATTCTTAGAAATACACAACCTTCTGAGACACAACCAGGATGAAATAGAAAATATGAACAGACCACTCACAAGCACTGAAACTGAAGATGTGATTAAAAATCTTCCAACAAAAAAAATTCCAGGACCAGGTGGCTTCACAGGCGAATTCTATCAAACATTTAGAGAAGAACTAACACCTATCCTTCTCAGACTCTTCCAAAATATAGCAGAGGGAGGAACACTCCCAAACTCATTCTATGAGGCCACCATCGCCCTGATACCAAAACCAGACAATGATGTCACAAAGAAAGAAAACTACAGGGCAATATCACTGATGAACATAGATGCAAAAATCCTCAACAAAATACGAGCCAACAGAATTCAACAGCACATTAAGAGGATCACACACCATGATCAAGTGGGGTTTATCTTAGGAATGCAAGAATTCTTCAATTTATGCAAATCAATCGATATGATTAAACCATATTAACAAGTTGAAGGAGAAAAAACATAAAATTATCTAAATAAATGCAGAAAAAGCTTTTGAGAAAATTCAACATCCATTTATGATAAAAACCCTCCAGAAAGTAGTCACAGAGGGAACTTACCTCAACATAAAAAAGGTCATCTATGACAATCGGACAGCCAACATCGTTCTCAGTGGTGATAAACTGAAACCATTTCCTCTGAGATCAGGAAGAAGACAAGGTTGTCCACTCTCACAATTATTATTCAACATAGTTTTGGAACTTTCAGCCAAAGAAATCAGAGAAGAAAAAGAAATTAAAGGAATCCAAATTGGAATAGAAGTAAAGCTGTCACTGCAGATGACATCATACTATACATAGAGAATCCAAAAGATGCTACCAGAAAAATACTAGAGCTAATCAATGAATTTGGTTAAAGTAGCAGGATACAAAATTAATGCACAGGAATCTCTTCCATTCCTAAAGACTAATGATGAAAAATATGAAAGAGAAATTAAGGAAACACTCCCATTTACCACTACAACAAAAAGAATAAAATACCTAGAAATAAATTTACCTAAGGACACAAAAGACGTGTATGCAGAAAACTGTAAGATACTGATGAAAGAAATTAAACATGATACAAACAGATGGAGAGATATACCATGTTCTTTGACTGCAAGAATGAATATTGAGCAAATGACTATACTACCCAAAGCAATCTACAGATTTAATGCAATCCCTATCAAACTACCAATGGCATTTTTCACAGAACTAGAACAAAGAATTTCACAATGTGTATGGAAACACAAAAGACCCTGAATAGCCAAAGCAATCTTGAGAAAGAAAAACGGAGCTTCAAGGAATCAGACTCCCTGACTTTAGACTATACTACAAAGCTACAGTAATCAAGTCAGTATGGTACTGGCACAAAAACAGAAATATAGATCAATGTAACAGGATAGAAAGCCCCACAATAAACCCATGCACATATGGTCACCTTACTTTTGATAAAGGAGGCAAGAATATACAATGCAGAAAAGATAGCTTCGTCAGTAAGTGGTGCTAGGAAAACTGGACAGCTACATGTAAAAGAATGAAATTAGAACACTCCCTAACACCATACACAAAAATAAGCTCAGAATGGATTAAAGACCAAAATATAAGTCCAGACACGATAAAACTTATAGTGAAAAACATAGGGAAAACACTGTATGACATAAATCACAGCACGATCCTTTTAGACCCACCTCCTAGAGAAATGGAAAGAAAAACATAAAGAAATGTGACCTAATGACACTTAAAAGCTTTTGTACAGCAAAGGAAACCATAAACAAGATGAAAATGCAACCCTCAGAATGGGAGTAAATATTAGCAAATGAAGCAACTGACAAAGAATTAATCTGCAAAATTTACAAGGAGCATATGCAGCTCAATATCAAAAAAACAAACAACCGAATACAAAAATGGTCAGAAGACCAAAATAGACATTTCTTCAAAGAAGATATACAGATGGTCACAAACACATGAAAGGATGTTCAACATCACTAATCATTAGAGGAATGCAAATCAAACTACAGTGAGGTATCACCTCACACCATTCAGAATGGCCATCATCTAAAAATCTAAAAGCCATAAATGCTGGAGAGGGTGTGGAGAATAGGGAACACCCTTGCACTGTTGGTGGGAATGTAACTTGCTACAGCCACTATGGATAACAGTACAGAGATTCCTTAGAAAAGTAAAAATAGAACTACCATACTACCCAGCAATCCCACTACTGGGCATATACCCTGAGAAAACCATAATTCAAAAAGAGTCATGTACCACAATGTTCCTTGCAGCTCTATTTACAATAGCCAGGACATGGAAGCAACCTAAGTGTCCATCAACAGATGAATGGAAAAAGAAGATGTGGCATATATATACAATGGAATATCACTCAGCCATAAAAAGAAACGAAACTGACTTATTTGTAGTGAGGTGGATGGACCTAGAGTCTGTCATACAGAGTGAAGTAAGTCAGAAAGAGAAAAACAAATACCGTATGTAAACACATACGTATGGAATCTAAGAAAGAAAATTGGTTCTGAAAAACCTACAGGCAGGACAGGAATGAAGATGAAGACGTAGAGAAAGGACCTGAGGACATGGGGAGGGGGAAGGGTAAGGTGAGACAAAGTGAGAGACTGGCATGGACATATATACACTACCAAATGTGAAACCGATAGCTAGTAGCAGGCAGCCACATAGCACAGGGAGATCAGCTCGGTGCTTATGACCACCTAGAGTGGTGGGATATGGAGGGTGGGAGGGAGACACATGAGGGAGGAGATATGGGGATATATGTATATGTATAGCTGATTCACTTTGTTATAAAGCAGAAACTAACACACCATTGTAAAGCAATTACACTCCCATAAAGATGTTTAAGAAAAAAAATAGTTGGGCTTCCCTGGTGGCACAGTGGTTGAGAGTCTGCCTGCCGATGCAGGAGACACAGGTTCGTGCCCCGGTCCGGGAAGATCCCACATGCCGCAGAGCGGCTGAGCCTGTGAACCATGGCCGCTGAGCCTGCGCATCCAGAGCCTGTGCATCCAGAGCCTGTGCTCCACAACAGGAGAGGCCACAACAGTGAGAGGCCCGTGTACCGCAAACAAACAAAAAAAATAGTTAACCATCAAGGACCCACTGCATAGCACAGGTAACTCTACTCAATACTCTGTAATGACCTATATGGGAAAAGAATTTAAGAAAGAGCAGATATATGTGTATGTATAACTTATTTGCTTTGTTGTACAGCAGAAACTAACACAACATTGTAAATCAACTATACTTCAATAAATATTCATTAAAAATAAATAAATAAATAAAAATAGAGTTTTGACTTACTTGGGCCAATAAGTTCGTTTTTAATTAATCTATTTTGAGTTTTGGTCACTTTTAACCAAAGAGTACAGGCGTATGTAACCGTGATTGAGTCCAAGTCACAGTGATAAAAGACAAGGTCAACAAAAGTTCCACATTAACTAATATTATCATTAACAAATATTTCAACAAAGTAATGAATAATACAGAGTTTGATAATAAAACCATCATACTTTAAGCTAGCCTACTCTTCAAATAGAAAAGTAGATATAAGAGCCCAGATTACTAACTGTCAAGAATAGAGTTTATGAAATATTTTATATGTCTTACCTACGTCTATTTGCTTTTTAGCTCGCTAACATTTTTATAAGTCATTCTCTATTAAACTCTGCATTTTTTTTCCCCCTAGGCTTCCAAGTTAACTCTTTGCTTCTCTGGAAATCTTTCCTATTTCCTTTCCATTTTTCTTTTAATTTTTCAATTTTATTTATTTTTTTATACAGCAGGTCCTTAGTAGTCATCAATTTTATATACATCAGTGTATACATGTCAATCCCAATCGCCCAATTCATCACACACACCACCACTGCCCCACGGAATTCCCCCCTTGCTGTCCATATGTTTGTTCTATGTCTCAATTTCTGCCCTGCAAACCAGTTCATCTGTACCATTTTTCTAGGTTCCACATATATGCATTAGTATACAATATTTGTTTTCTCCTTCTGACTTACTTCACTCTGTATGACAGTCTTTAGATCCATACACATCCCAACAAACGACCCAATTTCGTTCCATTTTATGGCTGAGTAATATTCCATTATATATATGTACCACATCTTCTTTATCCATTCGTCTCTCAATGGGCATTCAGGTTGCTTCCATGACCTGGCTATTGTAAATAGTGCTGCCATGAACGTTGGGGTGCATGTGTCTTTTTGAATTATGGTTTTCTCTGGGTATATGCCCAGTAGTGGGATTGCTGGATCATATGGTAATTCTATTTTTAGTTTCCTAAAGAACCTCCATACTGTTCTCCATAGTGGCTGTATCAAGTTACACTCCCACCAACAGCAAGAGGGTTCCCTTTTCTCCACATCCTCTCTGGCATTGGTTGCTTGCAGATTTTCTGATGATGCCCATTCTAACTGGTGTGAGGTGATACCTCATTGTAGTTTTGATTTGCATTTCTCTAATAATTAGTGATATTGAGCCACTTTTCATGTGCTTCTAGGCCATCTGTATGTCTACTTTGGAGAAATGTCTATTTAGGTGTTCCACCCATTTTTGGATTCAGTTGTTTGTTTCTGTAATATTGAGTTGCATGAGCTGTTTATATATTTTGGAGATTAATCCTTTGTCCACTGATTCGTTTGCAAATATTTTCTCCCATTCTGAGGGTTGTCTTTTTGTCTTGTTTATGGTTTTCTTTGCTGTGTAAAAGCTTAGAAGTTTCATTAGGTCCCATTTATTTTGGTTTTATTTCCATTACTCTAGGAGGTGGATCAAAAAAGATCTTGCTGTGATTTATGTCAAAGAGTATTCTTCCTATGTTTTTCCCTAAGAGTTTTATAGTGTCTGGTCTTACATCTAGGTCTCTAATCCATTTTGAGTTTATTTTTGTGTGTGGTGTTAGGGAGTGTTCTACTTTCATTCTTTTACATGTAGCTGTCCAGTTTTCCCAGCACCACTTATGGAAGAGACTGCCTTTTCTCCACTGTATATCCTTGCCTACTTTGTCATAGATTAGTTGACCATAGGTGCATGGTTTTATCTCTGGGCTTTCTGTTCCATTGATCTATTTTTCTGTTTTTGTGCCAGTACCATATTGTCTTGATCACTGTAGCTTTGTACTATAGTCTGAAGTCAGGGAGTCTGATTCTTCCAGCTCCGTTTTTTTCCCTCAAGACTGCTTTGGATATTTGGGGTCTTTTGTGTCTCCATACAAATTTTAAGATTTTTTTGTTCTAGTTCTGTAAAAAATGCCATTGGTAGTTTGATAGGGATTGCATTGAATCTGTAGATTGCTTTGGGTAGTATAGTCATTTTCACAAACTTGATTCTTCCAATCCAAGAACATGGTATATCTCTCCATCTGTTGGTATCATCTTCAATTTCTTTCATCAGTGTCTGATAGTTTTCTGCATACAGGTCTTTTGTCTCCTTAGATAGGTTTATTCCTAGGTGTTTTATTCTTTTTGTTGCAGTGGTAAATGGGAGTGTTTCCTTAATTTCTTTTTCAGATTCTTCATCATTAGTCTATAGGAATAGAAGAGATTTCTGTGCATTAATTTTGTGTCCTGCAACTTTACTGAATTCATGTTTATCTCTAGTAATTTTCTGGTGGCATCTTTAGGATTCTCTATGTATAGTAGCATGTCACCTGTGAACAGTGACAGTTTTACTTCTTCGCTTCCGATTTGTATGCCTTTTATTTCTTTCTCTTCTCTGATTGCTGTGGCTAGGACTTCCAAAACTATTTTGAATAACAGTGGGGAGCGGGGACATCCTTGTCTTCTTCCCGATTTTAGAGGAAATGCTTTCAGTTTTTCACCATTGAGAATGAAGTTTGCTGTAGGTTTGTCACATATGGCCCCTATTATGTTGACGTAGGTTCCCTCTATGCCCACTTTCTGGAGAGCTTTTATCATAAATTGGTGTTGAATTTTCTCAAAAGCTTTTTCTGCATCTATTGAGATGATCATATGGTTTTCCTTCTTCAATTAGTTAATATGGTGTATCACATTGATTGATTTGCGTATATTGAAGAATCGTTGCATACCTGGGATAAATCCTACTTGATCACGGTGTATGATCCTTTTAATGTGTTGTTGGCTTCTGTTTGATAGTATTTTGTTGAGGATTTTTGCATCTAATTTCATCAGTGATATTGGTCTGTAATTTTCTTTTTTGTAGTATCTTTGTCTGTTTTTGGTATCAGGGTGACGGTGGCCTCATAGAATGAGTTTGGGAGTGTTCTTCCTCTGCAATTTTTTGGAAGAGTTTGAGAAGGATGGGTGTTAGCTCTTCTTTAAATATTTGATAGAATTCACCTGTGAAGCCATCTGTCCTGGACTTTTGTTTGTTGGAAGATTTTTAATCACAGTTTCAATTTCATTACTTGTGATTGGTCTGTTCATATTTTCTATTTCTTCCTGGTTCAGTCTTGGAAGGTTATACCTTTCTAAGAATTTGTCCATTTCTTCCAGGTTGTCCATTTTATTGGCATAGAGTTGCTTGTAGTAGTCTCTTTGGATGGTTTGTATTTCTGCGGTCTCTTTTGTAACTTCTCCTTTTTCATTTCTAATTTTATTGATTTGAGTCCTCTCCCTCTTTTTCTTGGTGTGACTGGCTAATGGTTTATCAATTTTGTTTATCTTCTCAAAGAACCAGCTTTTAGTTTTATTGATCTTTGCTATTGTTTTCTTTGTTTCTATTTCATTTATTTCTGCTCTGATCTTTATGATCTCTTTCCTTCTGCTAACTTTGGGTTTTGTTTGTTCTTATTTCTCTAGTTCCTTTAGGTGTAAGGTTGGATTGTTTTTTTGAGATGTTTCTTGTTTTCTGAGGTAGGCCTGTATAGCTATAAACTTCCTTCTTAGAACTGCTTTTGCTACATCCCATAGGTTTTGGATCGTCGTGTTTTCATTGTCATTTTTTTCTAGTTATTTTTTGATTTCCTCTTTGATTTCTTCAGTGATCTCTTGGTTATTGAGTAACATATTGTTTAGCCTCCATGTGTTTGTGTTTTTTACGTTTTTCCTCTGTAATTCATTTCCAATCTCATAGCATTGTGGTCAGAAAAGAAGCTTGATATGATTTCAATTTTCTTAAATTTACTGAGGCTTGATTTTTGACCCAAGATGTGATCTATCCTGGAGAATGTTCCGTGCCCACTTAAGAAAGTGTCATCTGCTGTTTCTGGATGGAATGTCCTATAAATATCAATTAAATCTATCTTGTCTACTGTGTCACTTAAAGCTTCTGTTTTCCTATTTTCATTTTGGATGATCTGTCCATTGGTGTAAGTGAGGTGTTAAAGTCCCCCAATATTATTGTGTTACTCTCGATTCCCTCTTTTATAGCTGTTAGCACTTGACTTATCTATTGGGGTGCTCCTATATCTGGTGCATATATACTTATAATTGTTATATCTTCTTCTTGGATCGATCCCTTGATCATTATGCAGTGTCCTTGTTTCTTGTAACATTCTTTAAAGTCTATTTTATCTAGTATGAGCATTGCTACTCCAGCTTTCTTTTGATTTCCATTTGCATGGAGTATCTTTTTCCATCCCCTCACTTTCAGTCTGTATGTGTCCCTAGGTCTGAAGTGGGTCTCTTGTAGACGGCATATATATGGGTCTTGTTTTTGTATCCATTCAGCAAGACTGTGTCTTTTGGTTGGAGCATTTAATCCATTCACGTTTAAGGTAATTATTGACATGTATGCTCCTATGACGATTTTCTTAATTGTTTTGGGTTTGTTTTTTTAGGGCCTTTTCTCTTCTATTTCCCACTTAGAGAAGTTCTTTTAGCATTTGTTGTAGAGCTGGTTTGGTGGTGCTGAATTCTCTTAGCTTTTGCTTGTCTGTAGAGCTTTTGATTTCCCCATCGAATGTGAATGAGATCCTTGCCGGGTAGAGTAATCTTGGTTGTAGGTTCTTCCCTTTTATCACTTTAAGTATATCATGCCACTCCCTTCTGGCTTGTAGAGTTTCTGCTGAGAAATCAGCTGTTAACCTTATGGGAGTTCCCTTGTATGTTATTTGTTGTTTTTCCTTGCTGCTTTCAATAATTTTTCTTTGTCCTTAATTTTTGCCAATTTGATTACTATGTTTCTCGGCCTGTTTCTCCTTGGGTTTATCCTGTATGGGACTCCCTGCACTTCCTGGACTTGGGTGGCTATTTCCTTTCACATGTTAGGGAAGTTTTCGATTATAATCTCTTCAAAGATTTTCTCTGGTCCTTTCTCTCTCTATGCTCCTTCTTGTCTGGGACCCCTATAATGTGAATGTTGTTGCTTTTAATGTTGTCCCATAGGTCTCTTAGGCTGTCTTCATTTCTTTTCTTTCTTTTCTCTTTATTCTGTTCCACAGCAGTGAATTCCACCATTCTCTCTTCCAGGTCACTTATCCATTCTTCTGCCTCAGTTATTCTGCTATTGATTCCTTCTAGTCTAGTTTTCATTTCAGTCATTGTATTTTTCATCTGTTTGTTTGTTCTTTAATTCTTCTAGGTCTTTGTTAAACATTTCTTGCATCTTCTCGAATTTTGCCTCCATTCTTTTTCTGAGGTCCTGGATCATCTTCACTATCATTATTCTGAATTCTTTTTCTGGAAGGTTGCCTATCTTCACTTCATTTAGTTGTTTTTCTGGGGTTTTTATCTGGTTCCTTCATCTGGTATGTAGCCCTCTGCCTTTTCATCTTGTCTTTCTCTGAATGTGGTTTTTGTTCCACAGGCTGCAGGACCGTAGTTCTTGTTTCTGCTGTCTGCCCTCTGGTGGATGAGGCTATGTAAGAGGGTGGGCCTGGGTTCCCTTCCTGTTGGTTGTTTGGCCTGAGGCAACCCAATACTGGAGCCTACCTGGGCTCTTTGGTGGGGCTGATGGCAGACTCTGGGAGGGCTCATGCCAAGGAGTACTTTCCAGAATTTCTGCTGTCAGTGTCCTTGTCCCCACTGTGAGTCACAGCCACCCCCTGCCTCTCTAGGAGACCCTCCAACACTAGCAGGTAGGTCTGGTTCAGTCTCCCCTGGGGTCACTGCTCCTTCCCCTGGGTCCCGATGCACACACTACTTTGTGTGTGCCCTCCAAGAGTGGAGTCTCTGTTTCCCCCAGTCCTGTCAAAGTCCTGCAATCAAATCCCACTAGCCTTCAAAGTCTGATTCTCTAGGAATTCCTCCTCCCATTGCTGGACCCCCATGTTTGGAAGCCTGACGTGGGGCTCAGAACCTTCACTCCAGTGGGTGGACTTCTGTGGTGTAAGTGTTCTCCAGTCTGTGCATCACACACCCAGCAGTTATGGGATTTGATTTTACTGTGATTGTGCCCCTCCTACCATCTCACTGTGGCTTCTCCTTTGTCTTTGGATGTGGGGTATCTTTTTTGGCAAGTTCTAGTGTCTTCCTGTCGATGATTGTCCAGCAGCTAGCTGTGATTCTGGTGTTCTCACAAGGGGGAGTGACAGCACGTCCTTCTACTCTGCCATCCTGGTCAGTTCTGTATTAAATTCTTTCTACTGAATTTCTTGGCATTAGTTCTGTTTCCTGACTGGACACTAACTGATTCATTATTTTTTTGTCCTAAAATCTCTGATATTAGAATGGATCTTGTTATTTTTTTGATGCGATAGCAAAACTGACTTATTTACAATTGCCTGTGTATGTGCATCAAATTTTGCAGAATGAGTGTCAGTAGCTTAAAGGAAAATCTCAGAGAAGATAATAGAAAAGTTTTAAGAAACACTGCATAATCTATACTTTTGAAGTTGCAACAGATATAATGTGGAAAAACATGTATATTGACCACTCTGAGACAAAAAAAATAAAAGATACAATTTCATGTAAGACAGTTTAGGAGTATCTTAACCAATTTGTTTTGCTCATATTTTCTTTTTTCTGCATGTACAAGTGTGATATATGATTAAAGTACTTGCTAAAATGTCTAAACAAGCCCTTTCAATACATAAAAATAAAAACAATATGTCATAGGCAAGCATTTTATCATAGTTTTAATTGGCAGTGTATATCTTTTTCTTTCTTAATGGATCATAACATAATGGAGCATCCTACAATTGATGGTACCTTAGATTGGATGAAATATAACATATGTACAGACCAAGCACTAGGAAGATTATTTCCAAGTTCAATATAAGGATTTGTATGACTTTTTAGTTCCTTTATAACTTTACTTCCTTAATTCTTTCTGATTAAATTATTGTAATGTTAAAGTACTGTTAAAGTAATTTTTACAATAAGAAAAATCTATTTTTTTAAAAAAGGATATATATTAAGCCAAAATGTGTACTGAAGGTATATTCTGGACTTCTTTCTTACATGGCAGAGTCTGCATTCAAATCTAGTTTGCTAATGTTTCTTTTCTATCACTCTTTTGGGTTAATCGACACTGTACACCTTAAATCAACCAGTGCTTCCTTTTCTCATAAAAGGACTGACAATTATTGACATTTCCTTTTTGTGGTTAAAATGCTTTTTAAATGATCTTAGTTAACAGGTAGGCTATATTTAAATTTGAATATTTTCTAATAAATTGATCTTGGCCAAAGGACAGGCCCAAAATCTTGCGTGTTCAGCTGAATATCTTAAGAAGCAAGATCATGATAGGCATTCAGGGGAACACATTCTTGGCCAATATACTCTGGATTAGAAGTGAGGATCACAGTTACAGGTTGAGGTCTCTTTAATAATATCCCTATTTGTCAGGATGAAGAGAAGGAGATAACACAGGAAGGGGAACATGTATAGTAATTACAAAAATTTCAGACACTGAAGTAATTTACATATATTTACTCATTTTATCTCTCCAACAATCCAGTACTATTATTATCTTCAACTTATACATATAGACTAGTGCAAGAAGAATTACTCGAAGAATGATAATAAATATGCATAATTGCAGAATGTAGACCTTTACAATTTTTATAGAGATATTCCCTAACTTTAGTGCCTGCCATGTGTGCCAGACACCATGAACTAAATAAATAGACAACTAAAACTCTGAAAACAAGAAGAGAACCTTTTCTTTTAAATCTCCTGGATCATGGTTACTGAAAGGGTGTGGCTCCACTCAATCAGTGACATTCATAAAGTGAAAGAATTTTTGACATCACTTATTTTTTAAAAAAATCATTTCACAAATGAAAAGGTGTGTCCCAGTGTAGACGGAAAGAGCCTACACTATCTATTGCTGCAAAATTTAGTGGCTTAAGACAAAAAACTTATTATGTCATAGTTTCTGAGGGTCAGGAATCCTTAGCCATGTGTTTTTGGCTCAGAGTCTCTCTCGAGGTTGCAGTCAAGCTGTTGGCTGGCTGGTCTGCATCTCTATGGATTCATGGGGCCTGGAGAATCTCTTTCCAAGCTCACTCACATGGCTATTAGTATATTAGTAAGAGGTTTCAGTTCCTCACCATGAGGGACTCTCCATAAGTCTTCCCCCAAATCAGGCGATAAGATAGAGACAGAAAAGGGGAGAGAAAGAGAGAGAGAGAGAGGGAGGGAGGGAAGCGGGGGCAGGGGGGGAGAGGGGGGGGGAGAGAGAGAGAGAGAGAGAGAGAGAGAGAGAGAGAGAGAATCCAAATCGGAAGCTGTCTTATAACTTAAGCTCAGAAGTGATATCCCATTGCTTCTGCCATATCTGATTCATCAAATAACCTAACCCTAGTCATTTAACAGAAAGGGGTTGGATATCAGGAGGCATCAGGGGCAATTTTTAAGGCTGGTTACCACAGAGCTCTTGACTTGGAATCCAAAGACTTGAGTTAATAAAGTCATCTGGGTAGTAGAGGAAGATGAAAACCCACTCTTTCGTTATTCTTCCCAGAAGCTCCATGATTAGAAAAGATGCCCCTTGCCTTTTGATTTTAGAGGCACTGAATATCCTCCTGATTTTGTCTCATCCATGGGAGACATAAAGCAATAGTGTATTTGAGCAGTGAAGTGATGTACTGAATGCCCCCGTAAAATCCTGAATTCCCTTGCTTTGGTGTATTCTCCAGTTAAAGCAATGGATTTACTAGAAAAGCTTACTGTTAATCAGAAGCTGAGGCAGTTTTCTTAACAGGAGAAGCTGAACAGAGTAGCAAAGCAATTGTACTTACACCTTTGAAGTACCACATTCTCCATTCTTGTCAAAGTTCCCATTTATCCTCCTAGAATCCATGAAATAGTTTAGCTTTTCAAGGACTCATGAATTCCTCTTTGATGTTTTCCTGAGAAGTTTTCTACATGCTTCAAGACAGAACATTGAATTAAGTTAGCCTCAAGGCCAACCTACACACTATTCACATGCTGCTCTTTAGTCAATCTGAATTAAGCTACTAGGAGTGATATGTCTAGGATGACAATCAGGTGTGTGGCTTACTATTATATAGAGAGAGGGTTTTGCATAGTGTAGACCTTATTTTAAGTTTGCTTCTTTAAACATGATTTTTTAATAAGACATACATTTTCTCAATGTATTACCAGGTACAATCACTATATACAGTTTTAGAATAGGATCACAATCAGGGAGAATTACAGCAAGCAAGAAGTATTTTTGTGCTAAGCTTTACTGCTCAGAGTGACTACTTACATGGCATAAATGTAGTTCAAACATCAGCCAGTTTCTTTATTCATTTTAAGAGATAGGCTCTTTTTTTATCTTACTGATTTTTCCCTGCTCATTATGGATCACTTCATCTTCCTTTGATTTATTTCTCTTACTGACCTGGCACTTTGTGTAGGTGCTTCAATTCTCACTAATGGCAATTGCTGGCTATTGACCAAATATGGCATGACCACTGAATCGAAAATTGTTACATCATTATAGCTCAATATTGGTAAATGCAGTTTTATACCATCCAAATTAGCTCTGCTGTTTGCAGTAGGGACCAGCGAGGACAAAATCATAATAAAAATGTCCAACAATACAATCACAGTTTAGATCTCTCCTAATACTATATGGTACAATAATTTTGCTTATCTAGAATTAAGTGAAGCTTCCACAAACATCACTGTACTTAATGAATATCTATTATCTATGTTTATTCACTGGGATTTTTATTGTACTTGGTAAAAGAACCACAAAAATAAAATTAATCCTGTATCGTAACTATTGGCCGCTGAATAAACAAACCAAGGAAAACACTGATTTTTGTCTATGTTTTTTCTTTTTTAGATGCTGCATTTGACAAAACCAATGTTCTCAAGGACAGCAATTGTTATTTAGCCCACTCTGTCAGTATTGAGCAGCAGAAAACAGATAATTACATTGACTGTTCTCTAACATGTTTCTGTGACCTACAGGAGTTACTGATTCCTTTTTTCCCAAAGGTTGCATTTGAATTATAACATATTCTACAGAATATGTGCCTGTAGCAGAAAATAAAAATATAACCTTTGTGAAATGTGCATGCTTTTGAAACATGGATAGTCAGATATAGGATGGGTGAGGCATAAGAAATGATAAGAAAGAAGCAGCTAAAACAAAATCTAAAAATCCAAGAGTATTCTATGGTTTTTGTTCACAATTATGAGAGCCTCAGAAAGATGTATACATCTTATAACAGGACACACTAGTAGGAACTACAGGAAATATAAGATGCAAAACCATGTGTTAAGATTTTATTCAAATTATCGGTTACAAACCTTTTTCTTTCTTGGCTTGAGCGTATAACTACATAATCATTTATATGAATGAGGTAAATCAACACTTTCTTATTGACTTCCTTTCTCATTCTCCTCAGGTTTTTACTATACCTTTACTACTCTCCTTGAATCCCTAACCTGCCTCTTGACTGTCACCCTCACCTTGGCCTTCAAACATGGTCAGTCCTTTCCACTCAGAAAATGGAGGAAATAATTCGTGTTTTTCAGTTTCCATTCTTCCTCCTCTTCTGATATAGACTCTCAAGAGCAATCTCTACCCACTTTTTTCATGCTTATGCCTTCCAGTGTCTTGAATCCACTGCACTGCTATTTCTTTTCCTCTAGCACTCCAGAGAAAGTCTATGAAATTGACCTCTGGATGATCAAATAGACTTTATTTTTCACCTACCTTGTTTTCTTTGTCATATCTGTCTTATTGGACATTCTCTCTTCTTTTAGCTTAACTGTCAGTACTATTTTGATTTTCCTTCTTATCACTATTATTTACCTGGCTGGTTTAGCATTAGTTTTTCATCTGCTCCCTTCCCCAGAGATGAACAATATCTTTGTTCCTGTTATGGTCTTTCTACAGTCCCTTCCATGATAGCAACTACAAAAGTTATTTCTCCAATATTAAACTTTCTCCTGAGTGCAAAGTTCATTTTAATTCACCTACCAAATTCTGAACATCTATATAGTTCTCCAATAGAAAATTCAAGTATATTATTAACAAAAATAGTAACAGTAATAATAGTAATAATAATATTATGATAGAAATAGTAATCCATTTCACATATGTTAGCTGTTTTAATCTCCATAAAAACCCCTTGAGAGGAATTACTCTACACGTTTTACCATGAACAAAACTAACAATCAGGTTAAGTAACATGCACAATGTCAAAAAAAAAAAAAAACAGCAAAGGTAAGTACAGTGATTATAATTCAAGTCTATCTAACTGCTAAATTCCACTGCTTCCGCAAACAAATTTTATATACAATGAAACCTGTCTTTCCACTTTGTTTAAAACTCAGGTAATGACTTCAGCATCCACCACTCACTCAGACTTGAAATCTAAGAGACTGCTCTGACCACTCCATCTCTAACAATACCCACGTTCAACTTGTTTACGGTTTTTGATAAATGGGTACCAAAACTGTGTTTAAATAAACTCCCTGCTTCCATTTTCTCTTCTAGTACCACTTGCTCAACACTTTCTAATCTCAGCTCTCTCTAAATCATCTTTTACTCACTTCCTGAATTATCATTCGTTAACATAAACCTTTTCATATTAGTTCCTTGAACAAAATCTTTAAATTATTTTAACTGCAGACCGGATAAAGCCCATACTCCCAATCCTCTCATTCACGTATCTATTATTATTTCTAGTTGTACCCCTTGCCACTCAGTTCCATGCCTTTTTGGCTTTGCATTCACTCCATCATTGTTTGGTATGTGAATATGCCAGTCACTTTCACACCTTCCCTTATTCTTTTGCTCATGTTCTTCCTTCTGTCCTTATTTTCTTTCCTGACTAGAAATCCAGCTCATCACTATTCATCACTGATACGTTTGGATTTGAATAGGTCAGTTACGTGCCTATCTCCCAAAATAAACTGACGGGTTTTCGAGGGCATGAGTAAGGTATTCATTTTCACAACTCTCCTCTTCTTCCCCTGTAGACCCTGTCATCTAGAACTTCTTGCACATGAAAGCTCAGACTGAAATCATTGTTTCACGGCTACAGTGGGATAATAAGAGAAATTTTCAACATTCATATATGAAGTTTTGAGATCTTGGGAAGACTATAAAAGTGAGAATAATCGTAATAACTACCTTTTTAATAAATTACAATGTGACAATGACATACACAAAAATCCCACCATTGTACCATACAGTAACATTTCAGAACACATATAACGTGAAATTGATCTTAAAAATTTTTAGATATAGAAAAACAGATTATACACAAAGGATGGGAGATCAGAAATGCATCACACTTCTCAAAATCTATAGCTATTTATGTTTTCTAAAAATTAAGGACACCACAAGGAAAATACAAATTTGACACAAAAACATTCAAATCATGAAAGGGAAAAATGAAAAGATGTTTTATTTTAGCAAAATTAATAAAAGACAAGAACCCATAAGAAAGCTTAATAAACATGAAATGTAAAATCAACTAGGATAAATAATACAAATAAAAGGTTATTAAAATAAGTGTAAATAAGATTTTTAAACTTTTATATATTATTAAAGAAAAAGAGGAAGGTATCAATAAACCTACGTAAATGTAATTTATACTAGAAAAACAATAAATGAGCAAATAAATAAATACATAAGCAAAAATATAACAGATAAATGTAAACAAAAAATATTGTAAGATGGCAGTTTTATATTAGATGACACGGTACTCAAGAAAAAAATTTTATTTTGCAGTAATGGAACAAATGTGAAGCTTTCAAAATGGAAAAAGCTACAATATTATAAACATTTACAAACATAAATTCTTTTAATATAGCAGCAAAATATACAAAGCAAAAGTATTAGAAACAATGACTGTTTGTCACCTTTCCTCCCTCCATCCAAAAAGAATTCATGTTAGGAGACAATAACTTATTTACCTCAGAATTCAATAGGCTGAGGAGACAAATGATACAAGAAATTTAAGTATCATCCTTAATATCCCTAGAATTCTATATCATACCCTGAATATATATTCTTTTAAAATTGAAAAATATTATTTATAAAATCAGTTATGTCTTTTGCCACAAAAAAATCTCAATAAAATTTCCAAGTAATAACTATAAAGTCCACATTCCCTTATTTCAATGTATATAATAAAACATATTTTTAAAATTAATATAAAACAGAGAATTTTAAAAAATCAATCCTCTAAATAAATTTTCCTAAAAGAAAAAACTAAATTTTAAAAAATCTGCTTGAAATTAATATTGATGAAAACTTTATATGGAATACCTATAGGATTCAGCCAAAGCTCAATGTAGTAAAAAATGTGCACAGTAACTCATTTAATTAGAAAGAGATGTTGAAAATAAATGAATTATGCCCTTAAGAAGGTAGATAAAAAGCAATAAAATACATTGGATGAATTTAGGTGGATGATATTAAGGTGGATTTTAAAAGTAAAACGCCTCAAAAAAGTTAATGTGTAGTCCACTTGTTTATTTTCATTTTTGTTGCCTGTCCTTTTGATGTCATACCATAAAATCATTGCCAAGATCAATGTCATGAAGCTTTTCCCCTACATTTTCTTCAAGAAGTGTTACATTTTCAGGTTTTAAATATTTAATCCATTTTGAGTTGATTTTTGCATATCATGTAAAATAAGGGTCCAATTTCATTCTTTTACATGCGAATACCCATTTTTCCCCAAACCATTTGTTGACGAGACTACCCTTCCCTCCTTGTGTATTCTTGGTGCTCCTGTCAAAGATCAAGTGACCATGGATTTACTTCTTGATTCTCTATTCTGTTCTATTGGTCTATAAATCTGTTTTTAATGCCAGTACCATACTGTTTTGATTACTGCAGCTTGATAATATATTTTGAAATCAGGAACTAGGATACCTACAGCCTTGCTATTTCTCAGGATCAATTTGGTTATTCATAGTCTTTTGTGGTTCCATATGAATTGTAGAATTGTTTTTTTCTAATTCTGCAAAAAAATGACTTTGGGACTTTGACTACATCAAACATAAAAATCTCTGCATTGCAAAGCAAACAATCAAGGGAGTGAAAAGGTACCTACTGATTGGGAGAAAATATTTTCAAATCATTTATCTGAGAGGGGTTAACCTCCCAAATATATAAGGAACCCCTATAACTCAATAACCACAAAACTAATAATTCAATTTAAAAATGGGCTAAAGACTTGAATAGACATTTCTCCAAAGAAGATAGCATACAAATGGCCAACAGATATATGAGAAATCATCAGGGAAATGCAAGTCAAAATCACAGTGAGATATCACCTTACATCTGTCAGGATAGCTATTATCAAAAAAAAAAAAAAAAGACAAGTGCTGGTGAGCATATGGAACAATGGGAACCCTTGTACACTGTTGGTGGGAATGCAAAGTGGTGCAGTCACTATGGAAAACAGTATGAAGTTCCTAAAAATTAAAAAATAGAGCTACCATATGATCTAGCACCCCCACATCTGTATATATGTCCAAAAGAATTGATATCAAAGAGATAATAGCACCCCCCATATTCATTACAGCACTATTCACAACAGGTAAGGTATGGAAACAAACTAAATGTCCATAGACAGATGAATGGGTAAAGAAAATGTGGTATTATACACACAATGGGATACTACTCAACTTTAAAATATAAAAGAAGGAAATTCTGCAATTTGTGATGACATTGATGAACTTTGAGGAAATTATGGTAAGTGAAATAAGCCAGACATAGATAAATATTTCATGATTCTACTTACATGAGGTACCTAAAATGGTCAAATGCATAAAATCAAAGATTGGAATGATGGTTACCAGGAGCTGAGAGGAGTAGGAAATAGGGAGTAATTAATCAATAGGTACAAAGTTTCAGTTAAGCGAGATGAATAAATGTTAGAGAGCTGTGCACAACACTGTACCTATAGTCAACAACAGTGTATTGTATGCTTAAAATTTGTTAAAATGAAAAATCTCAAGTTAAGTATTTTTACCACATTTTTTTTAAAAGCACGGTTAATAAGACTAAGAGCTGGAATTCTGAAATGACCAACAAAATAGACAAACTCTTAGTAAGCAAAGAAAAAAATCAAAGAGAAATGAAAAGTAAACACTATCAATTATAACAGGGACATAATGACAGATACGAATAAGATTAAAAAATATATGGGAATAAAATTGTATTAGGATGTTAAATTTAGAAATAGTTATATAAGAAATATATAGTAACATAAACTACCAGAGCTGATTGAAAACCGTAGAAAAGGTAAATAAACCAAATTATATAAAATAAATGGAAAAGTTAACAAATGATCTACCTTTACTTATTCCAAGTTATTTAAAATATTTAAGAACATAAATAAAAAATAATTGCTCTCCAATCTATTTTAGAAATCTATTTGAACTCTGACACCTAATGCTAACAAACATAGCAAAAAAAAAAGAAAATCATAGACTCATTTGATTTACAAAGGTGCAGTGGCTTTGCATTTTACAAGAGGATTAGGTTCTGAACTCAGTCTCTAAGGTAAAATCTGTTTTTTAATGTTTGAAATTACCCCTGAAGACCCCCTTAAAATGCTCATAACAACATAATATGTTTCTTTGTGTTTGTAAACCTTGTCAATACTATATCTCAGTATGTACAGCAGATTATAGCTTAGTAAATATTTGCTTTGCATTTAGGGGCCCTGGTCATTGAAAAATACATACGGTTAAACACCAGAACAAAAATTTATCTTAGAAAAGTCTTCCACAATGAGAGGCAAACAGGAACTGAATTCATCTGAATAGAGAGATTCCTATCTTCCCTCATAAAGCTAATTTCAGAGAATGTATGCACTGAATGGAATGGCAGAAAGAATTGACCATACTAGTTAAGATTTAGCATTTAGTAATTTTGCACTTGAAGGAAACTTACGTATCATGATAAACCCATACCCAGAAAACAAATGCAAAACTCTGTGTACTTATATGTAGTACACTAGAACCAATACCATTTAAGTGAAAAAAAGGAAAGAAAAGGAAAAGACAGAAGCAATGACATCCATTAACATCAGGAGAATTCCAGAGTTTGGCATTGCACTGGCATTCATGATTGAAGCAATATTTCAACTGAAATAACTAAGAATTAAAACTTTTTTAAAATGAGGCAAATTTCATTATTTCCAAAAATATAATACTAAATTGGAAAAATAAAATTACACTAAGAAAAAAATGCTATTAGATATTCTAGGGGAGCTTAGTAACTAGTGGCAGGCCCAATATCAACATACTGAAATTAATGTCTTTTTCATAAACTATCAAAAAATTGTTTTGAAAGAAAATAATTGAAATCCATAATAGCAGCAAAAACTATAAAAGACATAGAAATAAACCAAACAAGAAATGTGTAAGATCTCTGAAAATAACTGTAAATCTTTGTTACAAATATAAAAGTTAAGGGAAATACATACTGTACTTTTAGATGAGAAGATTCCATATCATAAAAATATAAAATGACTCAGAGTAAATGCCAAACTCAATCAAATTCTCAGAGGGTTTTTATGGGGTTAGGGGGAGAAAAACAAATTTATTCAACAGCTTATCTGGATGAGCAAATGCTCAAGAATAGCCAGGAAATTTTTGAAAAGGAAGAAAATAAAAATAAATGTGATATTATGCAATAATGGACAAACGGATGAAAAAAGTAACTGAGGAGTTAAGAAAAGGACACATACATATATGGGGAATTAGTATGTGGAAAAGAGAAAATTTTGTTTCAACAGGGAATAAATAATATGAGGATGGGGCTTCCCTGGTGGCGCAGTGGTTGAGAGTCCGCCTGCCGATGCAGGGCACACGGGTTCGTGCCCTGGTCCGGGAAGATCCCACATGCCGCGGAGCAGCTGGACCCGTGAGCCATGGCCGCTGAGCCTGCGCTTCCGGAGCCTGTGCTCCACAACGGTACAGGCCACAACAGTGAGAGGCCCGCATACCGAAAAATATAATAATAATAATAATAATATGAGGATGATTCCAGCCATATATCATAATGAAAAATAAACTATAAATGATTTAACAAGTAAGAATTTTATGTAAAATATAGTATTAGAAAAATATTTTTGAATATTCCTGAGATAAAACACTTTTCTAACCAAGATATGAACATGTCATAAAAGAAATGTGATAGATATGACAGTAAAATTTTAAAGTTCTATATATTACCAGAGCTTAAAAACAAAGTTAAAAGAAGTGATATAAGAAGAAAAATATTTTCAACATATATAACATTAAAGAGTTAATATCCATAGGGGCTTCCCTGGTGGCGCAGTGGTTGAGAGTCCACCTGCCAATGGAGGGGACATGGGTTCGTGCCCCGGTCCAGGAGGATCCCACACGCCGCGTTGAGGCTGGGCCCGTGAGCCATGGCCACTGAGCCTGCATGTCCGGAGCCTGTGCTCCACAACGGGAGAGGCCACAACAGTGAGAGGCCTGCGTACCGCAAAGAGTTAATATCCATGATATATTAAAAAGTCCTACAAGTCACAGTGAAACAGATTCTTCTAGAAATCTAGAACCAATTCTCACATGAAGTGCAAAGACGAAAGCACAAGAATATTACTGTATTGTTTCTAATGACAAAATATTAAGAACAACCCAAACATATGTCAGAGCATTTTGTATATTTCATAGTGAGAATGTCTCATAGAGTAAGCAATGTGAAAGATCCAGGTTTTTTTTTAGATTCTTCCCAATACTTTGTAATGTCAGTCTCTAAGTTTAGCCATTTTGGTAGCTGTGTAGGGTTATCCAATTACTGTTTTAACTTACATATCTTTTATGGCTATTGGATTGAGCTCCCTTTCATACATTTATTGCATATTCTCTTTTGTGAAGAACTTGTTCAAGTTTTTTACTCATTTTTCCAGTTTGATTGTCTTTTCCTTATAGATCTATAGGAGCTCTCTCTATATATTTAGATATGAGTTCCTTGATGAAAATATGTACTGAAATATCTCCTCTCAGAGTGCCTTTTCACTCTCTCAGTGGTGTCTTTTCATAATAGAAGTTCTTAGATTTAATGAACAGCAACATCAACAGAACATCAACAGAAACGAATGCATATCCACAGAATGACATGTACAAAAATGGTCACAGCTTTATTCATAATAGTCAAATTTAGAAACCAAATGCCCATCAATGAGAGAATGGGTTAAATAAGTTGTAGTATATTCATACAATGGAAAGCTGCATTTATAAAAAAAACAAAATTCAGCCAAACACAACAATAGAGATCAATCTCGGAACTATGGTTAAAACATCCACTCTAACAGCACAAATAGATCTACACTCAAGGACAGTGATGGGTTGATTAGATAAGATAGACCAAACTGCATACCATCTAATTCCAATCATGTGATATTTAGCAACAGGCAAAATCATTCTATGGTGAGAGAAGCCAGAATATTGTTTACCAGTGGTTCTCAACTGGGGGTGATTTTGTCCCCCATGGGACATCTGACAATCTCCAAAGACATTCTTTATTGTCAATACAGAGGGAGGGGTTGCTATTGCCATCTAGGATTAAAGGGCAGAGATACTGCCTATTAGATATTGTCTTTTCTTTTTTGTGCATTACATTGGACAGATATATAAGAAGTAATGGTGAATAATTAATTTAATTAAATCTATTAGTGTCTACAAAGCAAACATCAAAATTGGAAATAGAAAGAGGGAAGGAAGGGAGGAAAGGAGAGAGGGAGGGGGGAGGGAGGGAGGAAGGCAATTTCTAAATAAGGTAGAACTAAAACTGATTCATTATAACTTTCCAGAGGAATATAGGCAGTGATGGGAAAGAGAGAATGAGGCAAGAGTTCTTTTTTTTAATACTTAGTATTTCTGCTTGATTCTTCTTTATAATTTCTTGTTCCTCCTTCATGCTACCAACATTCTCTGTTTTCTGAGGATATTTATTATGTTTATTTTAAATTATTGAACTACCTTCTCTATTAATTCTGGTTTGTCTAGGTCATAGTGTGTTATCTTTCTTTTATAGCTGTGATCTTCAATTTCTGTTGTTTTTTTTTTCTTCCATTCTGGGAGGTAGAGAAAAATCTAGGGATGCATTAACTTTGGCCATTCCAGATGGTTTGAAGGATGCAGAATGCCCAAGGCAGAGGGTACCTGTGATATCTCAGCATTTAAGCACCCTCAAAAGGTGGCATTAATATTTAGGAAATATCTTTATAGCTCTCGCAGGGCACTACTCTTACAAGAGCTTACTCCAAAATGTAGTGGTTCTCAAATTTGACTGCACATTATAATAACCTGGGGTGCTTTACAAAATATGCCTGAGTCCCAAACCCCAGAGAATCTCACTTACTTGGTTTTAGTTGTGGCCCTGGCATGAGAATTTCTTAAAGTTCCCCAGTTCTAATGTGTAGCCAAGACTGAAACTAGTTTTACAATCGGAAGATTCAACTTACAGAAAACAACCAATTGTTAATCTGTTTTAATCTTTTCCTAGTAGCAATACCCTCCTGTAGTGGTTCTTGAAACACAGTGTGCTTCCAGATCACATAGTGGGCTTGGAAAATCTCAGATTCCTGGGTCCAGCCCAAAGTTTCTGACTCAATAGCTTAGACTGGTACCTGAGAATTTTCACTTCTAACACATCCCCAAGTGATGCTTATGCCATGGGCCTCATTCTCTAAGAGAACAACTGTTCTACTGCTGATATTTATACACATGCTTAATTTATAAAATGTACACTAATATGTTTCTGGTAACTGTTTTTCACTTTTTAAATAAAGTTATTTAAGCAGTAAAAACAGCATGAACAGTTCAGTAAAAATAATTTTAATTTAATTTAAATGAATTAAAATTGATTTTTTAAAAGAAAACTGCTTGAAACTTTGGGGCACTCCAATTAAGCAGAAAAATCCTAGAATGCTGAAAAATTCACATTGGAAGTTACTGTTCTGACCTGAAAGCTTGGAAATTATAAATAAAATCAGTAACCTCTGTAGTGACCTTAAAGTTTTTCTATAAATATTCTTAATTTTCTTAGCACTTGAAAAATAAAACCCTGAACACATCATTTCTTAACAGGTTCCAGTGAAATATAATGTTAAACGTTGTAATAATCAAAGGAGAGTTTGAACTATTATCTTTTGATTTGTCTGCATTACATAAACCCAATAAAATAATTGCTTCGGAGAATTTTTTATGAGGATTACTCCTGGAACAACTTATACTGAGAGTTTATTAAACCACCTTGGAGATATAGGATAATAGTTTTTTGTTCTATTAGATCACATAATTCTAATAATGCTAAGCCATAAATTGATTTATGTAATTGATAGTTTCAGATCATATGATATAGATTTGTGTGTTGCACTTTAACACTGCATATTATAGTTTATAGCTAAAAGTTTTAAAAATGCTAATAATAATTAAATATTTTAGATGTGACTACTGCCTCATTGCCTAATGATGTACTTTTTATGTTTCTAAGCTATGTGAGGCAGAAGCTTCAAAGCTACAGTCTATACAACTTCCATTTTTCAAAGAGGAATTCTGCACGTAAGTCATTCTTACATGGAAGCCTAACATGTAGGTATGTAGCATTACACTGCTGAGAATCTTGCTTTCATAGAAGGCAGTCCAAAAATGATAATGAAAACTCTCCAGTTAAAGCAAACCATTTTACTGAATTTAAACTTAGTGGGTTAGAAACTTGAAATGTTTTTTTTTTTTTTTTTTCTGCTCCTTGCCTTCAACTATCCTCTTTTTCTACCTTTCTCCTTAAGGACATCTTTGAGTCCACAGTAGGACAGGAGTGATAATGTCCTCTAAATAAACCCAAAGAAGTGTCTAGTCTTCATTTGTCCTCAGCTCTCCCTAGAATACAGAGTATTTAAGTCTCCCTGTCCTCAGTTCTGGTTCCTAGTTACCAATTCCCAGTTACAGGTAAGACCTATTCACCACCCTGTAATATTGGTTTTCAAAAAGCAATCATATTAACCTCATACATGAAATTCTTAATGCAATTAATTATTGTTTTTTTACTGAAAAATCTGTCCTTTAGATCTAATTAAATATTTTTCTGAAATACATCTGTTTAAAGTTCAAAGAAAGTTGCTCTTAAATATATGAATCGATTTTTTTGCACAGTTTAAAATTATTTAGAAATATATTAGATAGGATGTGTTACAGAACTATCTAATTTGAGGGTTTGAGTTGTATTATGTATTGACAAATCAGAGTTTTAGATAATTTTACACAAAAATATTGCCCTCACAAAATACATTTAACAAAACGGGACAGTATTGTATGAGTGAGATTTTTGTGTTTCTAAAATTCTCTGCTCTTAAGAGTTTTACATTGAAAGATAAATTGTTTAAATGAGATGCATACAAGAATGTGAGAGTAAATGCAGCTTCAAGTTAAGCTAAGGTTTCAAAATAAAAACAATAAAACAACAAAATGAACAAAAGCAAACAAACCTACAAAAGCAAACAAACTTACAGTCACTATCCACTCCTCATCTTGTTTGTTCCTATCATGTCACTTTTTTTTCAATATTCATATCAGCTTTGGCTACACCCTAGCTCACATCGCAGAAAGCTTGGCTGAGATTTTACATTTTAACCATTCAATAAACATTCCCAGGTATGAGACCAATCTTAGTGCCAGTTCCAAATTCATTGTAATGAATTATGAATGGCCTACCTTGGGTCAGGTGCCCACCTAGAACTTGCCAGATGTGGATCAAAAGTGGGGTCAGACTGCCCAGTGACCATGGAAGTGTGAGTGTGAAGCATCTTCCAAAGAGGAGGTACTGAAGATGTTCATGCAGTGCTCATACAGGTTTGATAAATTCAAAGGATGAATGAATGAATGAATCACACTAAAGCATAAAATCTATTTTAAAAGTTCTCATCAATAAGGTCTGATATATCCAGGAATGGAAAGTATTTTTCCCCTGGTGATAAGCAAGATAATAATTAAAGCATCATCAAAGATTGACATCATTCTTGGATACTTGTTTTCCTTCCTTTTCCCTCTGCTGTATTTGTCTTGACTTTAAAGTACAGAATTGGCTTTTCATCATTGTTTCTTCTGTTGTGAGAGAATATGTAGTTTTCACATGACAGGATGTTCAGTGTATGTTTTTAGAACTGCTATATTTATTAGCATCCTCCAGTGATGCACACCGAACAGAGTTGTTTGTTTAAAAAACATAGGAACAGTGCAGATATTAAATAATGGAATTCCTAGTTTCTACTTCCCTTAACTGCCTTTACCTAATTTAGTGAAGTTTTCTCGCACAGACACAATAAGATATATGAAAATTTTAATTAATAGTTCTATACATATTCTATAATTTTTCAGAGGTTTTTCTTGAAGCTGCAGTGCACTAAGCCAGGATGCAGGCCAAGTGTAGGGTAAATGCCTTCAAAAGAAACATAAGTAAAACCAAACCAAGAAGTATGCCAAGAAGTAAATGAATAAGTAGAGTGCATAAGCAGGAGAGTGATGCTGGATAAATATCTGAGCTACATCATGAGCTTGTGGCTTGTGATCATTTATTTGATATGCCAAGGTGGGTGGATGTACCACCTGGTTCCGTTTAGAAGTTTTAGGCACAGGCTAATCTCCTCCTCCCCCACCTTTAGGACCCACTCAGCAGATTTATACACACTCTGGGACATTCCTGAGGTTACAGGTAGGTTGCCATCATAGTTTTATTTTACTGTACGCTTCCTACAAAATCAAAATTGGAAATTGCAATAGCGTTCATGGGAAGGAAATACTTCTTTGACTATCTCCCATATTCCACTTCTTAGTATGCCTGTGCTGATTGCTGGTAGTGATCATGAGCATGGAAGCCTGATTAGCATATCCTTACTAGGGTATCTAATTATAAGATTAATAAATAATTAATTAATTCCTTGGGTATCTTTATTAGCATAATAAGGAATCCTTGTTAGGACTGCAACCAAATATTTATATAGCAAATATATCTGATGATGATTTTTAAAGGAAAATTCCTAATTTTTTTAAGCTGCAGATTTACATATTTGCTCAATGATTCTTGTCATCCTTTGAGATGAGCATTATGGATATGCTATATCATTTTCAACTTTAAATTAGATGGGTTTACTTGATAAAACAGGAAGAATCATTCACTGCTGTGAATGATTAACCATGGCAAAACTAGTTTTCAGACCAGTTACAAATTTCATTATGGCTTAAATAATTTTTAATGTATTGTACTCATAAAATCGAACTTTGCTGCATAAATCTGGTAGTTATATTAACTCCATTTAGAATAAGAAAAAACAGTTACTTTTAATTTTAAACTTTTTTCCTTACTAACAAAAGGTTCAATTTTTAAAAATCTAAACCCCTTATAGATGTAGGAAGTAAGTCCTTTTATTATCCAACTGTTTGTTGACAGATAGCACTAGTGACAGAGTAGAAAACATTGTGTGGTACAAAAGGGTCCAATTTTAAAAATCAGGAGGTTTAAGCTTAGTCATGCCTTCAGTATTTTTGTCCACTAAAAAATTTATAGAACCTCTCTAGACATTCCTCTGCTCTTCAACAAAATTTAGAGGATTACATTTACTTCTATATAGTATGTAAGAATTCTAAGACTCTACATATGAAAATCTATTTAGTGTTAATTTTTTTCCTTCAAGTAATGGAATTTGATTAACCTAAAGAATTTGCACTATATCTTTCTATCTAGAGAGCTGTGGTATATGAATAAAAGAAACATTATTACTACTATTCAAAATTAGAAATCTTACTTTTTATTCATTCTGTATATTAACCTATATTTACTGAACACCAACCACATGCAGGCATACTTGTTAAATACAAAGGCAGTGAAAAATTCCTGTCCTTGAAGAGTTTACACAAAAGTTTCATACTGCCGACCAATGAGTTCTACAGCTTACAGATATATTTGATTTGGTGTGCAGTGTTGACTGCACAGTGTTTTTTTGATATTTTTATTTATTTTACTTGCTAATTAAAAAGTGATGTCACATAAATATATGAATTTATGGTTTATTTTGAGAAAAAAATCAACTTATGCTTTCTTGTCTTGTATGATGAAAACTGACTAAAAGTAAATGACATCTACTTTTAGACAGGACCATCAATCCCTAGTTGATTATATATGCATTTACCTACCCACCCCCAGCCTCATTTAGTTTTAACCGCTGATCTACAAACATAAAATTAATTGGGAAAATATCTCACTGAGAGAAGCCATACTGAGCCAGCTAAGTATGCTGTAAGAGTTTCATGTTAATGCTAAGATAGCCAATATATAGACCTAAGAAATGATTTTGTCAAGAGATAGGCATAAAGGATGGGATAAAGAGAAAGACATAATACAGTTAATAAACTTGTGAGAATCAAGGATATAAGACAATTTGATCATTTCGTTTATAAGACATTTCACAGCATATGAATTAATTTTTGTGTTAGGCTATTTATCTATGAATTCAGCCCAGGGAAATTCTATGCAGGCACATTTCAAATATTAACAATACTGGCCATTTCCTCATCTTTGAATTCTACCAAAGTGTTTAAATATAAATAAGTCTTTAGGACAAACTTAAAGAACCAATAGGAAAGAAGGAAGAACTGTAAAGAGAATAGTAATATTAATCTGAATCAAAGGAGGAGAAGGCAAAGAGAAGGGGATGGTGTATGTAGAAAGAAAAAGAAAATAAAAATCATGACAGAGAAACAAAAAGTGCTATTTCACATGCCCCACTAGCACTTGGTGACTATTTGGTTTACTGCCAGCTAAAAAATGCAGGAAAATAAAATAAAATAATAATTTTAGTTTACAAGGTAGTACAATTCTAAATTAGTATGTAAATACTTATTATGTTTGGCTGCATCTTTTTGTTTAGCTTACAGTTTTTAAACTCCTTACTATTAAAAAAAAATCAAAAAGTTTGGAAACAACCTAACTGTTCATCAACAAGGACTTGATTAAAATAATGTCCTTATTATGGAAAACTTTGTAATAATAAAATCAGCCAGAGCTGATTTATCTTTCAATTAGTCACAATACACATAGTGCCTAAGGCTCACCAGTACTTTTAGGGACCCATGAAAATGTGCTAATTTAAATTTCTTTTAAAATCAGAAAAAATAAATATAATAATAATAAATAATAATGAATCCAACCTTGATTATATTCATCTTTATACCAACACAGTCATAAAATAGAACATTATTATTATTACTATTACCATTACTGTTACTATTACTATTATTTATGGAGAAAGGGGTCAAAGAAGGCAAAAGAACCTAGGGCTCACAAAAATCACAATTCAGCCCTGAATAAAACAGTATGATAAATCTCATGATGTACTGATATGGAAAGATCTCCAAGGTATTTTAAAAAATAACACCAACGGAAAAGCAAAGTACCAAACTGTATGTAAAGAATACTACCATTTCATTTGTGTTAAAAAGGACACTTTTATATAACCTGTATACATATGTTTATCACTGGAAAATGCATGAGAAACTGAAAATATTTAGGCTCTGAGAGAGAAACTGTTTATCTGGTAAATAGGGATGGAAGACAGTTTTTCAGTAAATATCCTTTTGTACATTTTGAATTTTGAACCATATAAATTTAGTATCTGTTCAAATAAAAATATTTTAAAATTTTTAAATATTTCTCAAAAATTTAAAAATATTTTTAAAGTATTTAAATAAAAATATTTAAAAACTAGTCGGTTTTCATCATACAGAAGCAACTGATCATTAGGAAGCACTTCTCTCTCTTACATGGCATCAAGTATATCCTTCCAAATTAATGAGCCATTTTAAGATATAATGCTTACTATCCCAATATCATATGCTCTTTCTGGAATTAAAAACACAAGTATATTGTCTCCAACAAATTCTAAATCTGGCTTCAGCTCTATCAAAGAATGGCAAGATCTGTTCACAAAGGCTTGCATATTTAATTGCCTTGGTGAATTTGGTTATTTTCTGAGGTGCCTGCCCTGTTTCTCAGCTTTAAGACATAAACTGCACCTCCTCCCCTGCCCTACTAATATCAACCACCACCCTATATTGCACTGAAGAGGCCCTAGAGCAGACAGTTGCAGACATATCTGTTACAGATTATAAATTTCATGACCCTATGATCCCAATGTCTCTTCATGCCTCAGTAAATTCCCACTGCCCCATAAATGCAGTTTTTAACTCACTTGGTGACACTCGTGCTAAGGAAGATTATACTGTGCACATATAAAGCCAGTCATAACTGCCTTGTCTCACAAAATAATCTCTATTTTCCCCTCAAGCCTGACACTGACTTCTCCTTTTAGGTTCATTGCCAATAGACTATCCCTCACCTTAGGAACACTAAACTGCTGCACAGGCTGAAATGTTAATTAATATAACCCTCCTCAATGAGGCCTTACCTTCTCCCAAGTGATGATGGCAATGAATGGGAGGCAAAGGTGTTATCACCCTACTCCATACTGGCTCCACTCTCAGACATCACCCTCTTGTATTCTTGCCTGTACTTAGACCACAGTCTTGGGTTTACTTCCCACAGTTATTATTCACTGGATTGGGTGCTCAGTTACAGCTCATGAGACCATTCACCATTTAGTATTGCCTCAGCTCTATCCACTTCTGCTTTTCAAACAACTGACACAACAAATTTATTTTTTAAATCTTTAAGACAGAGAGACTCTGTCTACCTAAAACCCTAAAATGAGGTCACTGGCATATATTCCCTTAAGAAATAATTCACTGGCAGAGATGCAGAAAATATTTAAATAAAATAATACTTTAGTGATATTTTTCATAACAGTGCTCCAGCTAAAGGGAAACTGTCCAACGTAGTGATTACGTATAATAAATCATTAAAATTCATGTTTACAAAGATATTTGAGACAAAATATTATTTATGACATAAATATAAAAATAGAATAAAAATTATATATACTTATTGGACTAAATATACAAGCAAAAAATTATATATGTATATATACATACATACAGGCACATATATAATATTGGAATAAAGGAAATTCTCAGGGTGGTAGAATTATTGCTTCTTTAAACTGTAAGTTTCTAAACTTCAATAGTATCAACGTATCACTTTTTTTATTAGAAAAAATGCCATCTTCATGATCTACTGTAAGAAATACTTGACAAAGATATATTGTTATTTGTAGCTATATATTTATATTATCTTTCCATAGATATAACTCTATTCATTATTTTTGGCTGGTTGCTGTAAGTCTAACGATATTTCTCATTATTATTTTAACAATGCCTATTTAGCATCAATATTGTGTTACTTCAATTTTCACTTCTAATCATAGGAGCTTCCTACTTCATAAACCCCACTTCACACCTGACATTTCCCACCTCACATTTCACAAATGTTATAGCCTTACAACAGCATGATTCTACTTATAAACATTCCACTTCTAACCTTAGGAGTTTCCTACTTCATAATCCCACTTCACATCTGAAATTTCAAACTTCACATGTCACATGTCATACTTCACAAATGGGAAAGTATATTTCCATTTAGTTCACCTCCCTCGTCCTTTACCTTTATGCTCTATTGCCATGTTTTTACAGGTACACGCATCATAAACGTGGCCTTATGCAAAGCATTAAATTCTTTTTAAGAAAATTAGAAGAGAATTAAAAAATTGATCTTTGCATTTACACAGTGATTTTCCATTTCCACTTGCCATTCTCTCCATCCTGTAAATCGAAATTTCCATCTTGTATCACTTCCATCCAGCCTGAAAAACATCCTGTAGTGCCGTCTGTTTGAAATGAGTTTCCTCAGCTTTCACTTGCCTGAAAATATCTTTATTTTGCCATATTTTTTGGAAGACAATTTTACTGGATATATAATTCAAGATGGATAACTTTTTAATTTCTTTTTAGCACCTTAAAGATGCTACCGCTCCTGGTCTTCATTGTTTCCGATGAGAACTCTGCCTTCATATATATTATTGTTCTTCTGTAATGAATGCATCTTTTTTCTATGGCTCCTTTCAAGACGTTCTAATTTGGACTCTGATATCTGTGACTCTCTGTGTGACTCTGATATGCCTATATGCAGTTTTCTTGGTATTTATCTTGCTAACTGCTCTCTGACCTTCTTGGAACTGTAAGTGAAAGTTTTTCAATCATTTTTCAAAAATATTTATTGTCTCATTATAATGTTTTTTCTTTTGGAGCTCCAATGCATATATATTAAACTGTGTAATATTGGTCCATAAGTTCAAGGGGGTTTGTTCATTTTTTCTTGAATCTTTTTAGATCTCTGTTCTTGAGACTGTATAATTTCTGTTTATCTGTTTTCCAAGTCCCTGTAAATTGGTGAGATCCAATCTCAAAACTCTGCCTCCTCTAAGAATCTCGTTAGGGCTTGGTTTTAAGCTTTGTTAAAGTGGGTATAAACAGGGCCTTTCTCTGGGTGTGGCTTTTATCATAAAGCAGTGATTCAGCTTGATTCCCACTTTGTTAGGAGGTGTTAAAGGGTCTATTCAGGAAGTCTGGGCCCTAAGTTCGAAGTCCCCAGCACTGCTTAATGTCTAATCTCTCTGTTCTGCTCTTACCTCTGTAACAGCCAGTCTCCTATTAACTTTGTGTGGCTGTGTTTGGTGGTACTGCCCAGCTCTCAGTCAAGGGTGTGTGGGCAACCACCACATGAACTTCATGACCTCCACAGACTCCTTCTCTTAATGCCCTGGTCCACAGATCCCAACCACTTCAAAAGCCCAGAACTCTGACCTCTGCCTCTTCAGATAAGAGAGACTTGCACATTCTGATTGAACTCCAGGTTGATGCACTATAGCTGGGAAATCTTCCCCAGGCAGAGATCCAGGGAAACTGTGGGGCTCACCTTGTTTCTTTCCTCTCAGGAACCATAGCCCATTTACATGGTCATTTTCTTTTAGATATTTAACCCTAATATTTATTCATATTCCTACTTGGTTATGTGGTACCTACCGCAACAACACTGTTCCTTCTTATTCTTGAACTGTTGCTCTTTAGTTGTCCTCTGACATTCCAATTCTGCCTTCACGTTTGAGCTCTTTAGTACATTCTCTTGACTTCCTGGTTTTGTGATCAGTTTGTATTCTCTTTTCATATTGAACTCTTTTTCTTTTTGGACTTCAGGGTATAGACAGTCCCACCTGATGTGGAAATAAACTGCCACTTAAAGTATAAGAGACTCAATCTATCAGATGTCGCTATGAATGACCATTCCAGTTGAGCCAACCTCCTACCTTCCCTCTTCCTTAATGGGAGGGGAAGAGGGAAGGTAGGGAATTCTGACACCAGAGAACACTCATTTGAGCCTTGTTCTCTATTAGATAGAACTGAAAATGAAATGCCTATCAATATAAATTGTCTTCTTTTTTGTTGCTAACATAAACAAATTTTGTCAGGGACTAGAATATGCCCATTTTAACATTAAAGTTCCAAGATTCCCAGAAGCTAGAAGTGGCCATGTGACATACCTTCTCTCTCCAGTGAGGTGTGTGTCAGGGCATCAGGTGGGACTTTGGGTAACCAGTTGTTTTCACTGTTTTAAAAAAAAAAAAAGACATACATGGCTCCTCATTTCTCCTTATGCCCATTCCCTATCCCCTTTTCACTTACCCACAAGGTCAACTTAAATTAGTCAATCCCACCTTTACCAAAAACACAGGAGAAAAAATAAATGTTTATTTGCTGTATGCCACAGATATCTTTATAGTTACTGGCTATGCAGCATTAATCTAGCAATAGCTGATTGAGACAATAAGCTAGACTCAAATCATGGAAACCTAGAACTAGGAGAAGATAAAATGCAGCACGCAATAGCCCACCTCTGTTGCTAGACTGCCTGGGTTCACTGCCCAGCTCTATTGTTTTTACTCATGTTGATTTTTACCATTTTGATTATCCTTGATCTCAGTTTCCTTAATTATAAAACAGAATAATGGTTTAGTTTTAGTTTGTTCTTTTCTGGTAAGGACTAAACAAAGATAGTCATTTAACATTTGATAAAATGATATCTGGTACACAATAGATGCTTAATTAATATTCAAAATTATTATTCAATACTAGAGCAGGGAGGGAGGGTTAGATTTTACTTATCAGGCCAGTGGTATTTTACAGATTTCCACGGAAGACTGTTGTTCTGTCAGCTGGAGTGTTCCCTGATAAATTAGAATAATGGTGGTCTTTTCCTAGTATGCAGATTAATTTAAGTAAATTGATATAAATTAGTTGTTCTAATAATTTTTCTCCCCTATATGTTTTTAAATCTCTAGTGATTGGCACAACTTGTTTGTGAGACAAATTAAAACATGTAAATGAACAAATATCATTATTATTAATAGAAAAAATTCAGAAACACCAATTATACTTAGTTTGACAATCTGTCTTTTAAATAGACATGTGTGCCCCCAAATTGTCACTTTATATTATACAAGCAAAATACAATATTTTCTCCCAGGAAACTTGCTCTTAGTTCCTGTGATTGAATTGAAAATACTGTTTCATGACACTTTACAAATAATACAGTATTATGCAAAAAACACAATAATCTGCAGGTTTAAGATCTCTAGCAATATAAAAATAATCCCTTGTCAGAGGCAGGGAACAGAAAAGAGTTGATTAGTGACAGAGACATTAGGAAAATGGAGAAAATTTGACAACATTTGGACATAGGTGGTGAGAGAGAGAAGAGATTCTTAAACTTTAGTGCAAATAAAAATTACCCTGAGAGCTTAATAAAAATGCATACAGAGTCCATGTCCCCAATCCCAAAAATTCTGGCTTAGAATTTCTGGAATAGTGACCTAGAACCTGCATTTTTAACAAATCCCATTTCTGATTCTGATTCAGGTAGCTAAGAATCACATTTGGAGAAACACTAGAACATGATACACTCTAACTATTTGGAATCACTAGTTTAACTCTGCTATTTCAGAATTATTTAGCACTTTGCAGTTACTGGCAAGCAATGATGCCAGTGGAAAGCCAAGGATAAAGGATGACTCCAAGATTTTATGCCTGAACACCTGAGTGAAGAATAATGCCATTAATCAAGACAAGGAACACAATGGTAAAAATGAGATACTGTAAAGAAAGAAAGATGATGATGAACTTCTTTTGTTTTTTGATTGTTGAATATTGGACTTTTTTGAGGAGTGGAAGGGAGTGGCATTACATACTAACTCTCTTCCACATATGACTCTGAATAAGGTTGTGAATAAGGGAGAGAAGAAACCCAAGGAGCCACTTCATTACTGATAAATGCCCAGGTTGGAAGCTAAAATTAGGGTGTGTCACCGATGGTCTTCCTCACACTGGAACCCAGCATTAAGAGGCCTAGTCCCTGCAATTCTATGTGGCAGGAGCAACTGCATTGCTCTGCTACCCCCAAGCAGCTAGAAGACACTATCCTCTCCACCTTACCTACAATAGTCCTTTACACAATTTTTACTGTGGACTCTGTACTTGTCATTTATAACACACACTTCAGAATCAGAATGAATGCAAGTGTTTATTCTGTTATCTCCATTTGAACCTAAGTGCTAAGAGAGCAAGGATCATATCTTACTTGCCTTACTTACCCAAAGAAAAAGTAAAATTTTCTCGTAGCTTCGTGGCAGGAGGTAGTTTTACAAATTGAAAGAAGATGCCTGCCTAAGTTAGGCTCCTACCCTTCCAAAGAGACTGGGGAATAGGGATATCTTCTTTGTTGACATTTTTCAAAAGGATGGCTCCTTGTTCCTTAAGAAAGACAGCCCTGGGTTGTAACACCGGCAAAATTTTTTTTAAAGATTTATATTTCAAAAATGCAGAGAATCAATGTACAGTTACAAGTTTTCTAACGTAAATGCCCTAAGGAAAGAGAGGTCAAGGACCTAGAGGCAGGAAGAAACCTGTCTAAAATTTGTACCTGAGCTGAGGGAAACGTCAAGGCGGTCTTAATAAATGATTAGCTGTGTTTCTGCAGTTCTGCACCAACGAACTCAAATTACGAGCTTCCAATCTCTTATGTTTTCTTCATGCCAAGAGCTGCTACACACTTTAAACACCTTTTTTTTTTGCTTACTTTCTTACTTGTGAGCCAACCAAGGATCTCTTCCCCGCGCCTCTGGCAGGGCGCGTGCGCAGATGGTCTTGCGCGCCTGACGTCACGGAACGCGCCAGCCCCGGCATGTTAGCAACCGAAAGCGTCCCTGGTAGCAGTGGCTGCTGAGATGTACGAACTTCCGGTTATCCCGGCAGCTGCAGCCGCTGACGCTTCTGCCACCTGCTGTGGCCGGGTCTTAGCCCGGGATTTGGTCACCCTTCCGTTCTTCACTGCGCCCATGGTCCCACCTGGAGCCAGGGCGGCGGGCCCGGCAGCTCCCACGTGGTGAGAGGGCGGTCCGGGGAAAATGAAGGCGACGCACTGTAGCTGCTGCCTCAGTCACCTGCTCGCCTCCGCCCTCCTGCTGTTGCTACTGCTGCCTGAGTTGAGAGGGCCCTTGGAGGTACTGCTGCAGGCGGCCGAGGCCGTGCCGGATCCCATGCCTCCGGATCGTGGGCCGCGAACCCTGCCACCTCTGCCGTCCGGCCCCACAGCTGCACAGTCCCCGGGCCGCGCTCCGGCCGAAGCCGGGGGACCACGGAGCGCCGAGGGCGTCAATAGCAGCACTCCCAGTGCGGGGCTTGCAGCCGAAGACCCAGGCGGGAAAGCGGGGGAAGAAGGCCCGGTGGGTGGCGTCCTCGCTGTGAGCCCCAACCCCGGCGACAAGCCCATGACCCAACGAGCCCTGACCGTGTTGATGGTGGTGAGTGGCGCGGTGCTGGTGTACTTCGTCGTCAGAACGGTCAGGTGAGGCGAAGCCTCGATGAGCCTCCCTCGCAGGCCTGAAATGGGCTATCTTTTGACCTGGCGTTGTCCTCTTCCCACCCCCAGTATCATGGGTGCCTGCCTGAGTGAAAGACTGTGAGGATGAATGTCTTAAAAGCCTGTGGTACCTTTGGGAGTATTTAAACCACCAAGTACTTGCTCCCTTTCATTTGTAAGTTATAAATTAGTACCAAACCTCTAAATCAATCTTTATTTGAGTAAATTAATACTAATGCAGAATGACCTTATTATATGGGTACTTTATTTTATAAAATGTAAAAGAAGAAAAGTTCTTTTAGCAGTAGTTTCTTTTTTTTTTTACATCTTTATTGGAGTATAATTGCTTTACAATGGTGTTAGTTTCTGCTTATAACAAAGTGAATCAGTTATACATATACATATGTTCCCATATCTCTTCCCTCTTGCGTCTCCCTCCCTCCCACCCTCCCTAGCCCACCCCTCTAGGTGGTCGCAAAGCACCAAGCTGATCTCACTGTGCTATGCGGCTGCTTCCCACTAGCTATTTTACATTTGGTAGTGTATATATGTCCATGAAACTCTCTCACTTTGTCACAGCTTACCTTTCCCCTTCCCCATATCCTCAAATCCATTCTCTAGTAGGTCTCTGTCTATTCCTGTCTTACCCCTAGGTTCTTCATGACATTTTTTTTTTTAGATTCCATATATATGTGTTAGCATATGGTATTTGTCTCTTTCTGACTTACTTAACTCTGTATGACAGACTCTAGGTCCATCCACCTCACTACAAATAACTCAATTTCGTTTCTTTTTATGGCTGAGTAATATTCCATTGTATATATGTGCCACATCTTCTTTATCCATTCATCTGTCAATGGACACTTAGGTTGTTTCCATCTCCTGGCTATTGTAAATAGAGCTGCAATGAACATTTTGGTACATGACTCTTTTAGAATTATGGTTTTCTCAGGGTATATGCCCAGTAGTGGGATTGCTGGGTCATACGGTAGTTCTATTTGTAGTTTTTTAAGGAACCTCCATACTGTTCTCCACAGTGGCTGTACCAATTCACATTCCCACCAGCAGTGCAAGAGTGTTCCATTTTCTCCACACCCTCTCCAGCATTTATTGTTTCTAGATTTTTTGATGATGGCCATTCTGACTGGTGTGAGATGATATCTCATTGTAGTTTTGATTTGCATTTCTCTAATGATTAAGGATGTTGAGCATTCTTTCATGTGTTTGTTGGCACTCTGTATATCTTCTTTGGAGAAATATCTATTTAGGTCTTCTGCCCATTTTTGGATTGGGTTGTTTGTTTTTCTGTTGTTGAGCTGCATGAACTGCTTGTAAATTTTGGAGATTAATCCTTTGTCAGTTGCTTCATTAGCAAGTGTTGTCTCCCATTCTGAGGGTTGTCTTTTCATCTTGTTTATGGTTTCCTTTGCTGTGCAAAAGCATTGAAGTTTCATTACGTCCCATATTTTTATTTTTGTTTTTATTTCCATTTCTCTAGGAGGTGGGTCAAAAAGGATCTTGCTGTGGTTTATGTCATAGAGTGTTCTGCCTATGATTTCCTCTAAGAGTTTGATAGTTTCTGGCCTTACATTTAGGTCTTTAATCCATTTTGAGCTTATTTTTGTGTATGGTGTTAGGGAGTGATCTAATCTCATACTTTTACATGTACCTGTCCAGTTTTCCCAGACCACTTATTGAAGAGGCTGTCTTTTCTCCACTGTACATTCCTGCCTCCTTTATCAAAGATAAGGTGACCATATGTGCGTGGGTTTATCTCTGGGCTTTCTATCCTGTTCCATTGATCTGTATTTCTACTTTTGTGCCAGTACCATACTGTCTTGATTACTGTAGCTTTGTAGTACAGTCTGAAGTCAGGGAGCCTGATTCCTCCAGTTCCTTTTTTCGTTCTCAAGATTGCTTTGGCTATTCGGGCTCTTTTGTGTTTCCATACAAATTGTGAAATTTTTTGTTCTAGTTCTGTGAAAAATGCCAGTGGTAGTTTGATAGGGATTGCATTGAATCTGTAGATTGCTTTGGGTAGTAGAGTCATTTTCACAATGTTGATTCTTCCAATCCAAGAACATGGTATATCTCTCCATCTATTTGTATCATCTTTAATTTCTTTCATCAGTGTCTTATAATTTTCTGCATACAGGTCTTTTGTCTCCTTAGGTAGGTTTATTCCTAGATATTTTATTCTTTCTTTGCAATGGTGAATGGGAGTCTTTTCTTGATTTCACATTCAGATTTTTCATTATTAGTGTATAGGAATGCCAGAGATTTCTGTGCATTAATTTTGTATCCTGCTACTTTACCAAAATCATTGATTAGCTCTAGTAGTTCTCTGGTAGCATCTTTAGGATTCTCTATGTATAGTATCTTGTCATCTGCAAACAGTGACAACTTTACTTCTTCTTTTCCAATTTGGATTCCTTTTATTTCCTTTTCTTCTCTGATTGCTGTGGCTTAAACTTCCAAAATTATGTTGAATAAGAGTGGTGAGAGGGGGCAACCTTGTCTTGTTCCTGATCTTACTGGAAATGCTTTCAGTTTTTCACCACTGAGGATGATGTTGGCTGTGGGTTTGTCATATATGGCCTTTATTATGTTGAGGAAAGTTCCCTCTATGCCTACTTTCTGCAGGGTTTTTATCATAAATCGGTGTTGACTTTTGTCGAAAGCTTTCTCTGCATCTATTGAGATGACCATATGGTTTTTCTCCTTCAGTTTGTTAATATGGTATATCACATTGATTCATTTGCTTATATTGAAGAATCCTTGAATTCCTGGAATAAACCCCACTTGATCATAGTGTATGATCCTCTTAATGTGCTGCTGGATTCTGTTTGCTAGTATTTTGTTGAGGATTTTTGCATCTATATTCATCAGTGATATTAGCCTGTAGTTTTCTTTCTTTGTGACATCCTTGTCTGGTTTTGGTATCAGGGTGATGGTGGCCTCGTAGAATGAGTTTGGGATGTTCCTCCCTCTGCTATATTTTGGAAGACTTTGAGAAAGATAGGTGTTAGCTCTTCTCTAAATGTTTGATAGAATTCACCTGTGAAGCCATCTGGTCCTGGGCTTTTGTTTTTTGGAAGATTTTTAATCACAGTTTCAATTTCAGTGCTTGTGATTGGTCTGTTCATATTTTCTATTTCTTCTTGATTGAGTCTTGGCAGATTGTGCATTTCTAAGAATTTGTCCATTTCTTCCAGGTTGTCCATTTTATTGGCATAGAGTTGCTCCTAGTAATCTCTCATGATCTTTTGTATTTCTGCAGTGTCAGTTGTTACTTCTCCTTTTTCATTTCTAATTCTATTGATTTGAGTCTTCTTCCTTTTTTTCTTGATGAGTCTGGCTAATGGTTTATCTATTTTGTTTATCTTCTCAAAGAACCAGCTTTTAGATTTTTTGATCTTTGCTATCGTTTCCTTCATTTCTTTTTCATTTATTTCTGATCTGATCTTTATGATTTCTTTCCTTCTGCTAACTTTGGGGATTTTTTGTTCTTCTTTCTCTAATTGCTTGAGGTGCAATGTTTGGTTGTTTATTCGAGATGTTTCCTTTTTCATAAGGTAGGATTGTATTGCTACTTCCCTCTTAGAACTGTTTTTGCTGCATCCCATAGGTTTTGGGTCGTCGTGTCTCCATTGTCATTTGTTTCTAGGTTTTTTTTTATTTCCTCTTTGATTTCTTCAGTGATCACTTCGTTATTAAGTAGTGTATTGTTTAGCCTCCATGTGTTTGTATTTTTTACAGATCTTTTCCTGTAATTGATATCTAGTCTCATAGTGCTGTGGAAGGAAAACATACTTGATACAATTTCAATTTTCTTAAATTTACCAAGGCTTGATTTGTGACCCAAGAGATGATCTATCCTGGAGAATGTTCCATGAGCACTTGAGAAAAATGTGTATTCTGTTGTTTTTGGATGGAATGTCCTATAAATATCAATTAAGTCCATCTTGTTTAATGTATCATTTAAAGCTTGTGTTTCCTTATTTATTTTCATTTTGGATGATCTGTCCATTGGTGAAAGTGGGGTGTTAAAGTCCCCTACAATGAATGTGTTACTGTCGATTGCCCCTTTTATGGCTGTTAGTATTTGCCTTATGTATTGAGGTGCTCCTATGTTAGGTGCATAAATATTTACAATTATTATATCTTCTTCTTGGATTGATCCCTTGATCATTATGTATTGTCCTTCTTTGTCTCTTCTAATAGTCTTTATTTTAAAGTCTATTTTGTCTGATATGAGAATTGCTACTCCAGTTTTCTTTTGGTTTCCATTCGCATGGAATATCTTTTTCCATCCCCTCACTTTAAGTCTGTATGTGTCTCTAGGTCTGAAGTGGGTCTCTTGTAGACAGCATATATATGGGTCTTGTTTTTGTATCCATTCAGCCAGTCTATGTACTTTTGTTGGAGCATTTAATCCATTTACATTGAAGGTAATTATTGATATGTATGTTCCTATTCCCATTTTCTTAATTGTTTTGGGTTTGTTATTGTAGGTCTTTTCGTTCTCTTGTGTTTCCTGCCTAGAGAAGTTCCTTTAGCATTTCTTGTAAAGCTGGTTTGGTGGTGCTGAACTCTCTCAGCTTTTGCTTGTCTGTAAAGGTTTTAATTTCTCCATCAAATCTGAATGAGATCCTTGCTGGGTAGAGTAATCTTGGTTGTAGGTTTTTCCCATTCATCACTTTAAATATGTCCTGCCAGTCCCTTCTGGCTTGCAGAGTTTCTGCTGAAACATCAGCTGTTAACCTTTTGGGGGTTCCCTTGTGTGTTATTTGTTGTTTTTCCCTTGCTGCTTTTAATATGTTTTCTTTGTATTTAATTTTTGACAGTTTGATTAATATGTGTCTTGGCGTGTTTCTCCTTGGATTTATCCCGTACGGGACTTTCTGTGCTTCCTGGACTTGATTTACTATTTCCTTTCCCATGTTAGGGAAGTTTTCAACTATAATCTCTTCAAATATTTTCTCAGTCCCTTTCTTTTCCTCTTCTTTCTCTGGAACCCCTATAATTCGAATGTTTGTGCGTTTAATGTTGTCCCAGACTTCTCTGAGACTGTCCTCAGTTCTTTTCATTGTTTTTTCTTATTCTGCTCTGCAGTAGTTATTTCCACTATTTTATCTTGCAGGTCACTTATCCGTTCTTCTGCCTCAGTTATTCTGCTATTGATCCCTTCTAGAGTATTTTTAATTTCATTTATTTTGTTGTTCATCATTGCTTGTTTCCTCTTTAGTTTTTCTAGGTCCTTGTTAAATGTTTCTTGCATTTTCTCTATTCTATTTCCAAGATTTTGGATCATCTTTACTATCATTATTCTGAATTCTTTTTCAGGTAGACTGCCTATTTCCTCTTCATTTTTTAGGTCTGGTGCATTTTTATCTTGCTCCTTCTTCTGCTGTGTGTTTTTCTTTCTTCTCATTTTGCTTATGTTACTGTGTTTGGGTTCTCCTTTTTGCGGGCTGCAGGTTCGTCGTTCCCATTGTTTTTGGTGTCTGTCCCCAGTGGGTAAAGTTGGTTCAGTGGGTTGTGTAGGCTTCCTGGTGGAGGGGACTAGTGCCTGTGTTCTGGTGGATGAGGCTGGATCCTGTCTTTATGGTGAGCAGGTCCACATCTGGTGGTGTGTTTTGGGGTGTCTGTGGACTTATTATGATTTTAGGCAGCCTCTCTGTTAATGGGTGGGGTTGTGTTCCTGTCTTGCTAGTTGTTTGGCATAGGGTGTCCAGCACTGTAGTTTGCTGGTCATTGAATGAAGCTGGGTGTTGGTGTTGAGATGGAGATCTCTGGGAGATTTTCGCCTTTTGATATTACGTGGAGCTGGGAGGCTGCAGCACCAAGAGCCTTTCATCCACATGGCTCAGAATAAAAGGGAGAAAAAGTAGAAAGAAACAAAGAAAGAAAGAAAGGAAGGGAGGAAAGATGGAGATAAAATAAAATAAAATAAAGTAAGATAAAATAAAATAAATATTTTATTTAAAATAAATATTTTAGTAAAATAATTATTAAGAAAAATTTTTTTTCAAAAAGTAAATAAAAATACGGACGGAAAGAACCCTAGGACAAGTGGTGAAAGCAAAGCTATAGAGACGAAATCTCACACAGAAGCATACACATACACACTCACAAAAAGAGGAAAAAGGGAAAAAATAATAAATCTTGCTCTCAAAGTCCACCTCCTCAATTTGGGATGATTCGTTGTCTATTCAGGTATTCCACAGATGCAGGGTATGTCAGGTTGATTGTGGAGCTTTAATCCACTGCTCCTGAGGCTGCTGGGAGAGATTTCCCTTTCTCTTCTTTGTTCGCACAGCTCCCGGGGCTCAGCTTTGGATTTGGCCCCGCCTCTGCATATAGGTCACTGGAGGGCGTCTGTTCTTCGCTCAGACAGGACGGGGTTAAGGGAGCCGCTGATTCGGGGGCTCTGGCTCACTCAGGCCGGGGGGGAGGGAGGGGCACGATGCGGGGCAAGCCTGCGCTGGCAGAGGCCGACGTGATGTTGCATCAGCCTGAGGCGCGC
Organism: Delphinus delphis; assembly: GCF_949987515.2. Classification (NCBI taxonomy): domain Eukaryota; kingdom Metazoa; phylum Chordata; class Mammalia; order Artiodactyla; family Delphinidae; genus Delphinus; species Delphinus delphis. The sequence continues at coordinate 91,974,418 of NC_082685.1, read as the reverse complement.
CATGCGTTCTCCCGGGGAAGTTGTCCCTGGATCCCGGGACCCTGGCAGTGGCGGGCTGCACAGCCTGCCAGGAGGGGGGTGTGGATAGTGACCTGTGGTTGCACACAGTCTTCTTGGTGGCAGCAGCAGCAGCCTTAGCGTCTCGTGCCCGTCTCTGGGGTCCGCACTGTTAGCCGCGGCTCGCGCCAGTCTTTGGAGCTCCTTTAAGCAAGGCTCTTAATCCCCTCTCCTCGCGCACCAGGAAACAAAGAGGGAAGAAAAAGTCTCTTGCCTCTTCGGCAGGTCCAGACTTTTCCCCGAACTACCTCTCGGCTAGGCTAGCCGTGGTGCACTAACCCCCTGCAGGCTGTGTTAACGCCGCCAACCCCAGTCGTCTCCCTGAGCTCCGACCTCTCCCTGAAGCCCGAGCCTCAGCTCCCAGCCCCGCCCGCCCCAGCGGGTGAGCAGACAAGCCTCTGGGGCTAGTGAGTGCCAGTCGGCACTGATCCTCTTTGCGGGAATCTCTCCGCTTTGCCCTCCGCACCCCTGTTGCTGTGCTCTCCTCCGCGGCTCCGAAGCTTCCCCCCTCTGCCACCCGCAGTCCCCGCCCGCAAAGGGGCTTCCCAGTGTGCGGAAACCTTTCCTCCTTCACAGCTCCCTCCCACTGGTGCAGGTCCCGTCCCTATCCTTTTGTCTCTGTTTATTCTTTTTTCTTTTGCCCTATCCAGGTACGTGGGGAGTTTCTTGCCTTTTGGGAGGTCTGAAGTCTTCTGCCAGCGTTCAGTAGGTGTTCTGTAGGAGTTGTTCCACGTGTAGATGTATTTCTGATATACCTGTGGGGAGGAAGGTGATCTCCACATCTTACTCTTCCGCCATCTTCCCCCTCCACCACCTTAGTAATTCAGTTGTACCATATGAAATTTCTTACATTCCACCTTTTTTAATCGGGAATACTGACAATTTTGTATGATTCACTCTTTGTCATAGCCCCTATTAGAAACATCTAGCATTCTTTTGCATGGCACTAAATATTTCAATGCGAAGTGTTACCGGTTGCATGATTAGATGGAAAACTGATACCTATGCGGGGGGGATGTCATAAATATGATCCTGTTTTAATATTGGTACATATGTTTAATATCCTAACTATCCTATCCTGATTTTAAATTTACGAAAATTTGAATTAGTAAATGGATAAATTTGATATCTTACACACAAAAAACCTTTGCAAAGTGAATTCATCTATAAATATAAGTCATTCAAAAGTTGAAACTTACAAATGAATAGTTTTTTTAGCCTATTCTTACTACAGAATGTTAGATTATAGAATTACTTAAATTTCAGATTTGGTACAGATATGGACATGTAAATGACATCTTTCACTTTATATATGATGAAACTGACCTAGAAGACTAAAGTGGTTTAATTTGTGTCCCATGGAGTCTATTGACCATCTATGATTGTAAAATCCATTGTTTGCTTTGTTTGACTTTTTTTCCCATTAACGTGATGTCTGTGTCCTAAGACTATGATCAACCTTTAGATGAAGTAGACCAGGTCTTTATGTTGTACCAGGTTATGAGTAAAAGTAGAAGGCTGTCACTTATTTTTCTACTCCTCTTAATGCCTTATCAAATAGAAAAGGAATTATATAATTCAATTAGTGACACTTGTTACTGTTGTAAGTAACTTCCACTTGATACATTCCACTGTTACTGAAGTAAAGTTATTTTATGGCATCAACCATGATATTAAAATATTTCAACTATGTAGTAAGACTGATTTGGAAATCTATAATAAAACCTCTTTAACTAGGTTAGTTGTGTACCACCTCTCTGAAGAGCTGACATGCAGAGCCAAGACCTCACTGTTGAAAGGAGCCAGCCAAGAGAAGAGCTGAGGAAGCACTGTGTAGTTTCCTCCTGTATAAATACAGTAGAGGGTAGGTTTATAGGAAGGCACTGGTTTGTTTTCTAAACCATTTCACATTTTTTCCTGTAACTGCCTACCCTCTACTATTTCATATATTTCTTTAAGTGGATTTATTTAAACTGAAAGTTTCCTTTTAAACATATCTATTTATTATTTTGTGAACAGAAAACCAACATCCCTTGGCTTAAATAACTGATTGAAGAAGTACAATGTAAGCCAGTGGTAGACATGTGGTCCAGGGAACCCTGGAGGGTGGGAGGGTTCTCTGAGACCTCTTCAGGGGATCTGCAAGATCAAAACTATTTTCAAAATAATACATTCTAAGTTTATAGGGCACAAGAAGTTCATTGATACAGTTTCAAATTGCACATTGCAACTAGCTTTTAAGAAACTACTTCTTGTTGAGTTTTGGTGTACTATCAAAATAGCATAAACACCAGTATCTGAAAACACTATTAAAATGCACCTCCCTTTTCCAAGCTCATATCTACATGAACCTGGATTTTCTTTATATCCTTCAACCAAACAACACATTGCAAATGATTGAAGGCAGAAGCAGATATGAAAATCTAGCTGTTTTCTATTTTCTCTCTTTTCATTTTCTATCTAGTTCTATCCATTTAAGCCAGACATTAAAGGGATTTGAAAAAATCTAAATCTATGCCAATTTTCATTTTTCTGTTTTCTTTTTGATAATGTATTTTTCACAAAAAAACTATGTTAATATGTAGTGGATTTATTCTAATTTTAAAAAGCAAATGATATTTTAAAGTTTTCTTAGGTTTAATTAACATATTAATAATCCACATAATTGATATATATATAATCCACATATTTATAAGCTCTTTGGGGTCCTGAATAATTTTTAAGAACGGAAAGGAATTTTAAGATCAAAACATTTGAGAACCACTGGTGGAAACAATATTATTTGAGTTATATACTGTTGGTTCACAAAACCCAGCAAATCCAGGCCCACTTTCTATTAAAGAGGAAGTTAGAAAATGAGGTGTTACAGACATATTACCACTAAACTGAGACTTTCTTCTTGATATAAAGAAATATTAGAAGAAAATTGAAGCAGTAATTACTTTCCCCACTATATAATTGTTAGTTAATGGTATCTGTATATTTTCTATAAATATCCAGAGTATCCTAAGTGTTATGTTTCATATACATATAAATAATGGGTCTGATGATAACTTTTTGGGGATGATCTTTTTTCATTTTGCTTCCCCCTTATGTATAATCTTATATATAATTTTTTATCGCCATTGATTTTCTATCTTCATTTCTGTAAAGCTCAGAAGGGTACAGTCTTTTCAGTCTGATTCTGTTGGATGACTCACTAATATTGTGTGTTAACAGCCAAATTCTGAACCTATGGCTAAGAAAAACTGGACTCTTTAACCAGCATCTAGTACATTCATTTAGTCCAAGTCCTAAATTTAGTTGGCCACCTGATGTCCAAAGCTTGACTGATGCTTACAATGTCTGGGCAATGTTCAGAACTTATGCTTTTTGCTTCCAGATTATGGGATGAAAACTATTCATTTTGGTGAATGCCCATTTTGACCCCCCAACTTCCAAAATAGTTGTGACAACAAAGCAGCATTATTTATTTGTGCCAAGGGGGAAGAATGGGCCAAAATCATCATTTCATTAACTGATATGTGAAAACACAGAATATATTACTTGTAAAGTAGTTGAAGTCCATGAAATGTCCATATTGTTTTACTTTAATCTAATTCAGTTATAATGAATGTGTAACTAGAGATAACTTTCACTTTGAGTCTGGAAATATTCCAAATAACAATTAGATTCTCTCTGTAGAAATTGAAATATATAGAGAGAGAAGGAACAGAGTAGGCTTCCTAAGATTAATACATAGTCTTTATGAGAAGAGGCTGTCTCATTCTCTATTATATCCCCAGTGCTGAACGTTATGTACAAAATAGGGTAGGCACTGAGTCAGTAGTTGCCTAATGAATGAGCGTTCTTAGTTCTTGTCGGGGATCAGTGTGAGTCTGGGGAAGACTCAAAAACATGAGAACAAAGGCTATTTACTTATATTTTCTTTTTTTTTTTTTTTTTTTTGCGGTATGCGGGCCTTTCACTGTTGTGGCCTCTCTCGTTGTGAAGCACAGGCTCCGGACGTGCAGGCCCAGCGGCCATGGCTCACAGGCCCAGCCGCTCTGCAGCATGTGGGATCTTCCCAGACGGGGGCACAAACTCGTGTCCCCTGCATCGGCAGGCGGACTTCCAACCACTGCGCCACCAGGGAAGCCCTACTTATCATTTTTTATCCAAGGCTAAGTACAGTGTTTGCACTCAGACATTTAGTAAATGAACTAAGTTTGATTAGACTGAGAAAATAAATGTTTGGGTAGGGAAAACAATTATTTTATTACGTTTTTCAAAAGAAATAACATTCCCCATCTTTCTCCTCCTGTACACTTTTCCTTTCATGCTTCATTCTAATATTAAAGGAATATTAGATTACTGCTTCTATCAGTTACTATTTTAGTTAAACAGATAGAACAAGCCTGGCTAACTTAAACTAATGGGGATTTACTGGAAGAATGTTGAGATCTCAGAAAGTTAAAGAGAAACTGGAGAATCGGTTCTGGGAACAGGCAGAAACTAAGTCAGCTTAGGAGACAAGACATCAAAATACCACACAGGTTTCTTTGCAGGAACATACCATTGTATAGATACGCAGTAGTTTTCAGTTTCTTTGTCCCTCAGCTTAGGAATCAAATTCCATGGAAGGAGAAATAAATTAAGTCTCTCTATTGGCAGAGGTGGTGGGAATCTTAATTATCATCTCACCAGACAGTTTATTGTGGTAGAGATACTACCAATAAAGGAATATGGGTGCAAAAAGAAAAGAATACTATCACCGAAACAACATATTTACACCTCCCTGATCCATCTTTGCTCTAGGAATCAAGGAGGAATATGAACTATTCATACCCACCTTGCTAGATATTTCTTAGCCTAGCGGTTTAAAATGCCTATGGGTGGCATTTGAGCCTATGGGTGGCTCAAAAAGTGTCATGCAATTTGACCAGCAGTCTGTAAGGTCACTAATCACCTCCAAGCTACCAAATGTTCTTTATTCTACCAGAAGGGTCTTTATTCTGAATAGCTCTACTGCATTTGTTACCAATCATTTAATTCTTGAGTAATTTTCCTCTATTGGCTTCTGATCCTTTTTACTATTTTAACCCCTTTTCAGTATAGTCTTATGGGAAGTCAGACTTTCTGAGTTCTAATCCCAAGAGCTGTGTACTCTTGAGTAAGTTACACAGCAGCTCTAAAGTTCAGCTCAGGTTTTGTAAAATAGAGAAAATGATAGTATTTACCAGAACGGATTGTTTCAAGGACCTATACCAAGTACTTAGCACAGTTCCTGGCACATAATAACTGCTCAATGAATTTTACTAGTGATAATGATTATTATTTTTCTTATCACTCTTTTCTGGTCTTTTCCATGGATCTTTTCCATTTTCTCTTATAATAAGGACAAAAATCTAGGCTTCTGAGAGTGCTTCTTTTTATTTATTTATTTGTAATTGAATGAAAGAGTCCTTAAATTCTATAGTGATTTACAATTTTCAGAAGTTTCACACAGATGATTTCATGCTTCTAAAGCTATCTCTTTAGTCTGTTCTTCTACATATGATAATGGGGTTTTCTGTATTTAAACAATATTTATCATGTGCAGTTCTGGGAGATAAAAGTAATGAGGTGAATTTGTTGGGGAATTTGGGCCAGGGTAGTGCTCCCCCACCTTTTTCGTGCCATGCCACACTTAGAAATTGATATTCATGTAGGGTAAATGCTTGAGACTATTTGCCCTGATCTCTGTCTACGTTGGACCCTGTTAGCTACTCCAAAGGGCTAAGGAGATCTTTGTTTTGGCACATCAGTAAACCATTTGCGTGTATGACACAGTCGTTGGGAAGTGTTTATAGAATGGTGCTGAATATGGACTATGTGAAGAAGTAGTTGGACAAGTTATCATATGGGCCACCTTTAAATCCAGATTCTTAAAATGAAGAGAATCATATGGAAACATACAAGTGGGTGATGGAACACTGGTAACCTAACTCAGAGAAGCTAGGATGCTCAACGCCCTTATCAGTTAGGAGGTTTTTACCTGTGAGTAATAGAATATCCAATTAAACGTGACTTTAACATAGGGACATGTTTTGTAGTTGTTTCTTATCATGAATATGAGCAGGCTTAGGCTTAGTTCAGTGACTTTGTGAGATTATCAAGGATTCTGGCTTTTTCTTTCCTTGTCTCACCATGGGTTGGCTACCTCAGCTTTAAGCATTATGTTCCCACACAATAGTATCTCAAATAGGAAAGAGGGCAGGGGGCCTGAAAAGAGGCCTTCTCTTCCTATGTTCTTTTTTTATCAAGGAGAAAAATCTTTCCCAGAAACCCCACTACTTGAGTTAACCCCTTCTGTCTCATTTGTCTGAACTGCTTCATCTACTTAGCCCTAGACAATGACTGGCAAAAGGGAAATTATATTTTCATGATTGGTTGCACCAATTATTATGATCATTATATATCTCTTAGGGCTGGGCTCAATTGCTGTCTAACCAAAATCTTGGTACTGTTAAGGCAGAAGAGAGTTTCCTTTAGGATAAACAAAAGCAGATACTGTTACATTGATCAAAACTAAGAGAGGCCTAACCAGAACATCATAAATGTACTTATTATTGTAAGTAGCTACCAAGTCATTACTTTTTACCATGAAAGGATGAACCCGAAAATGCAATTCACTTAAAACAATATATCCAGACTGGTATAATGCAAGATCATTGTATAAGGGATCAGAAGACTGTTTGGTAGCTAATTTTGGACGTTGGTTAGAATTACTTTGAATCATTAGGAAGACAGTATAGCTTAATGTTTAAGAACCTAGACTTGAGAATCAACCTGCTTGTATTTGGATCCTAGCTCTACCATTTACTGTCCCAAATTTAATTTTTCCTGAGCTTTGACTTTCTATGTTTAGAATGAGGATACTTATAGGATTGTTGTGAGGATTACATCAGGTAATGCTTGCAAGCTGCTTAGCTCAATGCCTGACATATGTGCACACTCGGTAAATAGTAATATTCTTAGTGAAATTTTTCTGTATCTAGAATTGCTATTGTAATATATTTGGGGTTTTTTTACAGTATTTTCTGTAAAAAAATGTATTTCCCCCATACCATACTCTGTGGTGTTTGACCTCTTAAACTATAATCAGCAAGAGGTTAGGTCTGACAAGGCTAGAGATGGGGTGGGAGCAAGGAGAAAAAAGGAGGTTGTAAGAGAAATCTGCTAGAATGTTGGTCATAGAGCCAGTCAAAGGTGAGGCGGGATGAATCTTAGAGGCGCTGGTTTGTAAATAAGACTTTAAAGTCGGTTGGGGAATAAACCCATGCTGAACTGTTAGAGGTGGAGGTCAGGAGAATTATCAGTCTTCACATCCCAAATTCTAGGGCCTAAAAGAGAACACTAGGAAATCTATATAAAGACAAAGAGGAAAGATGACAAGGGAGCTATGTGCTGTGCACCTTCATGTAGGATACTTCATAGCTAAGCTATATGACATTTACTTAAGGTTTACTTCACCTGGGGGTATCTACCAGAATACCGTCAAATGGGAGACAGATCTAAACACAAGAACTGATCGTACATGCTGAATTACAGGGAGCTTGTTTAGAAAAGGGGTCTATCAGAGAAAGCAACATTCCAATAACCTAAACATAGATAAACATGCATTTGATCTTTTCTTTTTTAACTTTTAGGTATTAGCAGTGAACATGTTACGGGAGATGAAGAGTGGCAGGATACCTTGCTGGGGAATCTTCTATTTAGTGCTGCACTTGGTCAAGCTTGTGATAGTGACAGAGCCTGGTAACTTACAAGCCAAAAGAGAGGACCCAAGAATAATTATGAAAAGAAGCCAAAAAGATTCAAAAGTTCTGTAGTCTATCAACTTGGAGTCAATAATTTATGACAGCACCATTGCTTTACACTAAAGTGATATAATTACAATGATCCTTGAGAGATCAAAAAGAGGAGAATTAACTCATTTTATCCTATATATTAAGGCATGGATAGCTCTAGTGTTGGATATGGCTCCATGTAGAATGCTGAGATTTTAAAAGAAAAACAATAGTTTGGCTTTTGAAAGGATAAACTTCAATTATTTAGTGTGTAAATGAAGAATAACTACATGTTATAATATGGTAAATTTACATACCCAAAAGATAAAAATGAAACTCCACAGCACAGGATACAAGTTGAATATTGGTGGTTCTAATTGAGGTAGCATATGAGAATCACCTGGGCTAAAGCAGGTAGGCTAATCTACCTAAAACATCCTAAATGAGTATCTTAGAGGTCCTGGAGTGAATGCATGTTTAATATGCTTAATTATTCTAGCAGTGTGTGTGTGTGTGTGTGTGTGTGTGTGTGTGTGTGTGTGTGTGTGTGTGTGTGTGTGTTGTGTGTGTGTGTTGTGTGTGTGTGTGTTGTGTGTGTGTGTTGTGTGTGTTGTGTGTGTGTGTTGTGTGTGTGTGTGTGTGTTGTGTGTGTGTGTGTGTGTTGTGTGTGTGTGTGTGTGTTGTGTGTGTGTGTGTTGTGTGTGTGTGTGTTGTGTGTGTGTGTGTGTGTGTGTGTGTGTTGTGTGTGTTGTGTGTGTCCTGAGCCAGGGGGCTATTATCCAAATTACAATATAAAAATTGGCTAGATCCCTTAGGTTTTGCTGTGGTATGGTTCTGGAGATGGTATTCTTTCTGGCTTCTCTTGTACCAGAGGTGATGATTTGCATATAAAATTGTAGGTGTCTTTGTTATACAGAGAAAATGCAAGACCTATTGCGAATCTGAATATTTCAGTTAAATAATTTAACAGATATTTATTAGGCATATGCTTTTTTTTTTTTTGCGGTACCGCTGCGGCCTCTCCCGGACGTGCAGGCTCAGCGGCCATGGCCCACAGGCCCAGCCGCTCCACGGCATGCAGGATCCTCCCAGAACAGGGCACAAACCCACGTCCCCTGCATCGCCAGGCAGAGCCCCAACCAGTGCACCACCAGGGAAGCCCTAGGCATATGCTTTATGCCAGTCCTTGTGTGCTGTAGGCAGAGGGATAAGAACAGATCTATTTCCTGTTCCCATGAAATTAATGGTCTAATAGAGAAGATAAAAAGTTACAAAAATAAGTGTGCAAGTACATCTTTGATAAGTTCTTCAAAGGATATGTGTATGGGTGGTATGGAAGCCAATAATAGGTGCTTGTGACCTAGGCGGGTAGATTAGGGAAGGCTTCCTTGTAAAATGAATAGGCAGTACCACAGCAATATTGTGGTGCCAATGTCAGAGAAAGCATAGCTATTATGAGGGAATGAGGGAAGGCTTTGTCAATGGAGTATAGAAAGTGAAGTAGAATGTAGAGTCAAGAGCAAGGTGAGGCTAGAGAGAAAAGTATGAGCCATCCTGTGTTGAACTTTATAGGCCTTATTACAGAATCATTTACTGCCAAGCAGTAGGAAACCACTGGTAATTTTAGAGGGGAGATTGCTGAGTGACCAGAGTAGACAGAGGTAGACAGTTATAAAGCTATTTTAATAATTAAGGCCATAGATAGTAGCAGTGGTAAGCACTATAAGTGAACTTCAGTGATTCTTAGGAAGTTCAGTCAATTGGACTTTGTGATTGTGGCAGCCGTGGAAGTACACTGATCAAACCTCCCTTTAAGAGACCCTGCTGTGGGGATAGCCTCTAGTTTCCACAGCTTTGGATCTGTCACAACATCCATGCCAGTGCCATGATTCCTAAACCTGCTTCCAGCCAATGATTGAATGTAGCCAAATCTGGTCATCGTGACTGAAAGAGGACTCCCTTCTTTAATAGGCAACCTTTGCTTAAGGACATACCATTGGTCTGGTCAAAACTTTCTCAGAATTGCATTGCACTGGTACTGCTGTTCCTATCCTGTCATCCTTCCTTTCTACTCTCACAGGTGTCAGACCTGTATCACCCTCTGTAGGATTTCCTCCTCGTCTCCAGCTTCCTCCCTCTTTATCCTTCAGAAGCATTTCCCCTGATAAATCTTCTGCATACTGTATTAGTTTGCCAGGGCTGCTATAACAAAGTACCACAAACTAGGTGAACTTAACAAAATTTTACCACGTCACAGTTTTGGAGGCTAGACATTCGAAATCAAGGTATTGGCAGTGTCGGTTTCTTCTGAGAGTTATGAGGGAGTGACTGAATGTTTACGTCCCCCCCCCCCACCAAATTCATATGTGACTGTACTTGAAGATAAAGCCTGTGAGGAGGCAAAAAAGGTTCAATGAGGTCATAGGGGAGGGGCCCTCTCTAATAGAGCTGATCCCTTATAAGGAAAGGAAAAGACTCCAGATTGCTCTCTTTCTCTTCCTTTACACCTGAAGAAGAGATCATGTGAGCACACAGTGAAATGACAGCTGCCTACAAGCCAAGGGAAGACGCCTCAGAATGAAACCTATCTTGCAGGTACCTTTATCTTAGACTTCCCAGCCGCAAGAATGGTGATAAATAAATTTCTGTTGTTTAAGCCATCAAGACTATGGTATTTTGTTATGACAAACTGAGCAGACTAATACAGAGAAGGTTCTGTTCCAGGTCCCTCTCCTTGGCTTTTAGATGGGCCAGCTTCATGATCACTTGGTGTTCTCTCTGTATCCATATCTGTCTCCAAATTTCATCTTTTTGTAAGGACACTGGTCATGTTGGAGTAGGGCTCATGCTGATGACTTCATTTTAACTTGACTGACTCTGTGAAGACCCTGTTTTCAAACAACATCACATTCTGAGCAACTAAGGATTAGGATTTAAACATATGAATTTTCAGGGGACACAATTCAACTCATAACATACTCATCTCTTACTGGTGTCTGCTTCTTGAAAAACGTGATTAGGTTTGGTGAATGGGAGATGAAGATGAGAGAGATTCCAGATAAAATAATTTTTACTGTGTGTTATATATTGGGTTGAATTTCTTCATGAATATCATAGACAACTAAAATTGTGGCTCACCAATTTTTATTTAGTTATGTCTCAGTGCAAAAAAAAATGAGTTCCAAAACCATTCTTGATCAGTAATTCACTTTTCTTGCCAAAAAAAGTCAAGGCAAACAAATTCTGTATCATTAGTCGTACCTTTATTAAGATTTACTCTGCTTTATCGTTGTGCCTAATCATATAGGAGAGTGTATGTCTATAAAATATACACTAAATACTATATTCCTCAGTCAGTTTTGAATGCGTAATAGAAGAAATTAAGAAATAATATTACTTATATAATTCCTTACTTAATAATACCCTACAGGCATTCAGTTAAAACAAGAAAATCAGATCGGTACAGCAAGTTACAGCAGGTTACATTGATTGGTTTTCTCCCTTTCACAGAGTAGTAAAATGAAATGGAGTTTTATTCTGTTGTGTTTATTTTATGTGGCACCATACATTTTTACATAAAATTTTATCAACCTTACTTAGTAGTTTAGTTTTATTTTTCTACTGTAGCTTTTACATGTTATTTAAACAGAAATAATTCTTACCGACCTGAGTATAATGGAACATAGAGGAATCTGCATCTATTTTAGATAGCTATTTGAATAATAACTTGAATACCTGGAAGGTATCTAATCAAGATCATTTACCTGTGATTGCCATGTGATGAATGAATATAATTCAATATAATAATAAACCATATTGCTATTTTCTTTTGCCTTCTTAGGCTTCCATATTTTCCTCTCTACACATTTATAGATAAAGTCCCAATTTTTTTGTTAACTGAAGAGCCAACAAAATATTTTTTCATGTTGCAGTTATGCGTTTACTATGTCTGGTAGAAAACTGTGCATATCTATGATTATATGTATGTAGTTATTAACATACTTGGACAAATTGGGCATCATGAGCTTAATGAAAACATTAATTTGTAGGATAAGAGCCATAGCTGTTAAAATTGCATGAATTTTAAATCCTCCTCTCTTTTGTTTAAAAATAATGTACACTGCATATTAAAAAATGGAAGTAGCCTTTTTACTTAAAGTTTCAGTATATTTTTATGTGTATTGTATTTTTCACTTCATATTTATTAGTATTTTAAGTAGGCGGTTCATTGAATCACCCCAATAATTTTAAAGCTTTATAAGTGTTTCTGGCTTTCCCTGAGAAAAATCACTGCATATGGATGTGTTTTATTATATTTGATGTTTTTATGGCCATAAAGCTGTCATGACCATGCAGCCATCACCGCCTATATCCTTGGACTTAGGAAAGACATTCTTAGGGAAGTTGCATTTCAAGTTTAAATTCTATTTAACAATATATAGTTTTTTATTTGACTTATTCTTGTATGAATTAGTGACGTTTACTAAAATACTAAATTCATTTTAACTGAACAGCATTCCCCTATTTATTTGGTGCCTGAGAGTACACAGTCTTTGCATATGAAGTAGGTTCTTATTAAAGAGTTTGGATTCAGAAAGTGGTATTTATATACACGTTAAAAGACAGTAGAAGCTGAAATAAATGATAAAGTGCTCACACCAATGCAGTCAAATGTTTAAACAGAAAGAGAAAACAGTGTTATTGGGCAGATTAGATTAGCCACTCATTGAAAGATTGGAAAATCATTCAAGGTATGATGATGACCTTGGAAGTGGAGAAGAGTGTCAGCTGAGATGTCAAAAGTCCTTAAACTCTATGTTCATATCATTTCCTTTTTAAAGACTTGGCAAGGTATGCTGTGACTGACAATGACTTGGTTATTAACATATTGACTATTTGATATGTAATATGTGACTTGAAAGAATCTAGTTTATTTCCAAAAATAATTTCACATGACTGAAATGCCAGAATGTTTGGAAGCCATATGGTTTAGAAAGTTGAGCAACAGACTGGCAAAAGGGAGGAGAAGAAATTATGACTCTGAATATTCTTAACTTAAGCTGCCAAGTGGCTTCACTCATTCTTATGTATTCACTTTTTAAAATCAAAGCAATGCGTGCAAATGTTATTAAATCACGTGGTTCAAAAAGACCAATAGTGAATTATAATTCCCCTGTACCTTTCTATTCCTACTTCCAGTGTCAGTACTTCTATCATTTCTGTTCTTAGTTCTTCTGTGAATTACTTTCATAAGTCTAAATCAGAGATTGGCAAACTGACCCATAGGCCATATCCAGTCTGCTGACCTGTTTTTCTAAGGCCTATGAGCCAAGAATGTGTCTTACATTTTTAAAGCGTTGTAAAAAATCAAAATAATAACTGAAGAAGTTAAGATGAATGTGTGACAGAGACCATATGTGATGTACAGTGCCTAAAATATTTACTGCCTGATCCTTTACAGAAAAAAGTTTAGATTTCTGGTCTACATAAGGTATGTGTGGATGTGTATGTTTATCAGCATACACACATATTCAATGCATAGAAACATGCACACATATATATACTTGTAAATTTAACAACTAAACACATGTAATTTTTCACTATATAAAGACAGGCTTATACTTCATACCATCACCAGTTCTACCTCATTTTTGCCAGTTATTAGTATTAACTCTTTCACTGGTTATATTTGTAGCTCTAAATACTATACTTAAACCTCGGTTTCCTTTTCTACCATCTTTGGGTGGGCACATAGAATAGATTTTTAGGCAGTAATTAGTGGAAATTATCTTGGTTTTTACCTAAAGTTAGTAATATTTTGTAAATTTTGATCACTCAGCCAGGTACTTTATACCCAGAAGCTAGCACAATGCCTGATGCTTAGTAAGACTCAAATATTTCTTAGTAAGGCTCAAATATATATACACACACGGGACAGTTTGTCTCCTAGGGGTCCCCACTATCATTTTTACAGAGGCTCGTATTGCTCTATACTTGGTGCTATAGTTGTAGTATTTCTTATCACACTTATTACCTCACACAAAGTGAATCAGAATTTAAGTAAACTTATTTGTTATTACTTGCTATCTTCTGTTTTGTTTTTAAACTCCCATAGATACTTGTGTGAAACATTTTTCTGTATTTTTCTGTATAGAAACATTTTTCTGTGTATAGAGTTGAGGTTGTTACGTTGGAGGTGATATAGGCATTGATTTCAGGGTCAGATTTGGATCACTGAACTAGAATATGATGTCACTCAGACCCTCAACAAATATTTAAGGAGAATCTTAATCAGACACTGTGCTACAAAGTAGTAATACAGTGCTGAACATGATAAGTATGGCTTCTCCCCTCATGCAACTTAGTGGGAGAGACAGGCAAATAAACACTCAAATAAATACATGCGTAGCACACATAAATGCAAACTGAGATAAATAATTAGAAGGAAAAGAACAAGTTATTTGAGAGAGAAGGAGACAGTAGGGTTCTAAATCATGAGACGCCTTCATATATATACAGATAATAGTTAAATATTAAAATATTTTCTCTCCTCTAGAGCAGTAGTTCTCAAACTTTAGTGTGCATCAAACTCACAAGGAGTGGTTGTTCAAACACTGGTTTCTGGGCCCCAAATTCAAAGTTTCTTACTCACTAGGTCCGGGTGGGCATGAGGATTTGCATTTCTAATAAGCCCCTAGATGACTGTGATTCTGCTGATCCAGAGAACCACACTTCAAGAACCATTGATCTAGGATAGTGGCTTTCAGTACATTGGAGACACTTGTAGAATGTTAATAAGCTATTGATGTCTAGTTCCTATCCCTGGAAATTATAATTTAATTGTATGGCGATACGGCCCGAGTAAGGAGCTTTTTAAAATACCCTAGGTGATTCTGATATGCAGCCAGGAGTGTACGCTACCTAGTCTAGAATTTGAGTGCATATATACATACAGTTTCATAGTGGGGCAGAAAGTACCTAACGCTGCACAGTGGTAAGGCATGGAGGAGATGGGGAGAAGGCTGGAACATAAGCCTTCAGTAAAAATATTGTACCAGAACTAAGACTTGAGGGATTATCTGTCAACATTATACGTTGACAGAAAGAGAAGAAGGTATGTCAGACAGAAGAAATAGTGATGGCACACAAACATACAGGAGTAGCTTTTGTTTAATTGATAATCCTAGGTGGTAAATTGGTTTCGTTTCTGAAATGCAACCATTCTGATATTGAATGCCTCCAATGTCAGAAACTGGGATAATTTATTTTTAGTTTACAAGTAAGTATAAAGATCATGTATACCATATTCAAATAATTTTTATTCATTAATATGTTCTATTTAATAGGATGAGAAGAAGAAACCGAAAGACTAGGAGATACGGAGTTTTGGACACTAACATAGAAAACATGGAATTGACACCTTTAGAACAAGATGATGAGGATGATGATAACACACTGTTTGATGTCAATCATCCTCGAAGGTAAGTGTTGAGCAGTTTAATTCCATGAGTCAGGAGGTACTTTGACAAGTAAACTGAAAAAATAAAGTAGAATTTCATTTAACAGTTTGTATCCTAAATGATTATTTTCAGTTCTATTTAATGAAGTTCTTTGTGATACCCAACAAATAGCTCACATTCGCATTGCTTTGCTAAAAGAGATGTAAACAATAGAATATCATCCCCCAAAGAAATCATTATTGTAAATCTCCTTGAAGAGCTTGGTCCTTTTAACTGCTGCATAATAATAATTCTGTGTGTGTGTGTGTGTGTGTGTGTGTGTGTGTGTGTGTGTGTGTGTGAGAGAGAGAGAGAGAGACAGGGAGGGAGGGAGGGAGGGAGGGAGGGAGGGAGGGAGGGAGGGAGGGAGATTAGTAAACTTGATTTTCTTTTTGCATTCTGAAAATATTTTGGTTTTAGTCTGGGTTATTCTATTTGTAAACAGTGTTTTTGGCAGAATTGTGGGACTAATCGTCAGTGGTCTGACAGTGTGGCTATAACGTCTATTCTCAGATCTATTCTCACTGAGTGTTAAGACCTTTCCTAAAAGGTTTGGATAAACAAAGTTATATGGATATAGACTAGTTTCAATGCAAATAGAATGAGGAAAGGAGGCAATAAAGGTTCCACTCAATAGGGAAAGACATGTTGAAATAGAGGAGGAAATTAGTTGGATGAAGGAAAACTGGAGTCCAGAATCAGGTGCATATAGAAAGAGTACAGAAATCTGGGTGTTAAAAAAAAGACTCAACAAAAAATGGGCTATTAAATCAAATACATATGAGCTTTTAGTTGCTGGTAATTCATTCATTTAATAAAAATACATTCATGAAATGCCATAAAATAGTATTAGAGACCTGATATATAAACATGAACAAAACAACTGTATTTGTTCATTAGGGATTCAGTCTCTTAGTGAAAATAAACATGAATAGAATACATAAAAATTTTTTATTTAGAATATTCTAAAGTTTATTTAGAACATTCAAATATACCCCCTGAAAGACCTTAAATTGCCTATAAAGTATTGTACAATGCCCATTAAGTCTAATATTGCCAGTTGTTGACTGCTTCTTTAGGTGTGAACCTGATGAAGTTGCCTGCATGCATTTAGGAGCCACTGTGTGTAATAGATACTTATCTTTACACACTAGAATGACAGTAATTGTGAAATACAGTTGGGAACTGAGACTGACTGAGGGAACACCTCACCATTTCTCTCATCTTGGGCTCACCCTACAGAAGGTGCTCATTGAGGAGGATGGGGGGTGAAGTCTCACTTTTTATATAATTATTTTCCTTTAATTTTCAGCAAAGTTTTTATAGTATTTAAAGAGTGTGGTATTTGTAGTATTTTAAAAAGCTAAATGCATACAAGGTACCTCTTCTGTACGTACACACACAGAAAGGGAACACAAAAAAGGAAGCTGTTGACTTAGGAAGTCGGGGTTGTTTCCAAAGAGGAACTGAATTTGAAGCCCAGTTTGTCTATTTTAAGTGTGCTTGACAGTCAGAAGCAACCACCCAGAGCTTAGTAGTTGTGAAAAATGATAGTTGTTCAGAATGTAAGCAGTAGAAAATGTCTGGAATGCAGCCTGCTGTGTGTGCACATGTATTTATACATGAAAGGTGTTATACCTGGGGATCAGCTGTGACAAGTCATGGGGATGGGCAAGGTCTTTTTTTTTTTAGCAAAATAGGAAGAATTTTTTTTTTTTTTTTTTTTTTTTTTTTTTGCGGTACGCGGGCCTCTCACTGTTGTGGCCTCTCCTGTTGCGGAGCACAGGCTCCGGACGCACAGGCTCAGTGGCCGTGGCTCATGGGCCCAGCCGCTCCGCGGCATGTGGGATCTTCCCGGACCAGGGCACGAACCTGTGTCCCCTGCATCGGCAGGCGGACTCTCAACCACTGCGCCACCAGGGAAGCCCAGAAGAATTTTGTAGTCTTTTAAGGAGTTTGGTAGTGCCCTGCTATCATTGGAGAACTATTGATGCCGCTTGACTGAAATATATGTAATCAGATAACGAGATCTGTGCTGTAGTAGTGGGGAAAGTGGCCTAGGAGTGATGAAGAGGGACAGAACTAGGGAAGGTAGGAGGGGCATAAAGAAGGGGACAGTTTCCATGAGATATAGTTACCTGTAGCCATCTTTTATTCTGTATTTTGCTTCATCACAGACCTTTCTCCCATATTTATCCCTCTCTTATGCCCTGCTTCTCATGAATCTTGCATTCCATTAGGCAGGTAGACATTCATCAGAGTTACATAAACAGAGAAAGAATAAGAATAGGGTGGTGTGAGAACCAATAGTGGGGGCACAGAACACTTAACCAAAAACACATGGTCCAGAAAAGCCTCTTGGAAGTGACATGTAAACTGAGACTTGAGACATGAGTAAAAATTAGCTAAATGAAAGGTGGATACAGGGGCAGGAGTTGGAGACAGAACTGCAGTCACAAAGTACCAGAAGCAAAAGAGTATAGTATAGTGTATTCAAGAAACTCAAAGAAGTTAAATATATGCTATATTAATATGTGTGAAATAAATGAATGGGTGGATGAATGATTTTTGAGCTTTGAATGCAAAAGGAAGAGGGTAAGGCAGAACAAAGAGTCAGAAGGCAGGCTGTGATCCATGTTAATCAGTTAGAAATTATTCTACAGGTTACAAAGAGACACTTGGAAAATTTTAAGACAGGGAAAACAATCAAAGCTATAGTTCGAAGATTACTGTGCATGAATTGGAGAAGAGTAAGATAAGGAGTAAGGTGACCAGGAAAAAGACCCGTTAGATGGTACACGTACATGGGGTGGCCTGTGCTAGGTGATAGCAAGAGAAGTAGAGAGGAGTGAATTATTCAAGAGGCTTTGAAAGGTATTATCAAAAAGATTTAGGTATTGTGTTTGGGGGGTGAAAGAGAGAGAAATGGTAATAATGGAGAAGCAGTTTTGGTAGTAATGATAATGATAATTATCAGTGATAATTGATAGTGAAATCAGCTTGAATTTTTTAGTATTATGATACCATTTACTTAAAAAACTTAGAATAAACTTTAACGTACATATGTCTAGATTAAGTAAGGAGAACAGCACACTGTTAAGTGTACTTACCTATTCATTCATTCATTCATCCAATAAATGAATGATGTAGCAGCTAGTTTATACAGCAACTATTTAATGCCTGGCACTAGTCTAGGTGCTTGGAACACATTAAAGCAACAGAATAGAAAAGACAAATTTTTTAAATCCTGACTTTGTGAAGCTTAGCTTCTAGTGGGGAAGAGGTGAGATTGGGGGGTTGACAGTTCATTTTCATTTTTACTTTTCCTTCTATATACTTCTATGTTATTTGATTTTTTTTTCTTCAAAGAGCATATGTTCATACATTACTTAAAAAGAAAAAACTTTCTGTCTGGGAATAATTTCAAATCTACAGAAAAGTTATAGGAATAAAAATAGTACAAAGAGTATCCTAAACTTTTTATCTAGAATCACCTTTCCTTTACATTTTACTTTATTTGTTCTCTTGTGTTCTCTCTTTCCTCACATAATATAGATATGGAAGATTGCATCCCTCTCATTTTATATTTAAGTGATGTTCTGGTATTTCCTTACAATTAGATTCAGAGTATGCATTCTTGGTGGAAATACTACATAGATCTTTCTACATCCTTCTCAGGATATTGTATCTGGAGACACATAGTGTCCATCTGTCCTTTAGTAGCAGTGGTAATTGTGATGTACCTCTTCAAGGTTTTGTCTAATTTCTCTAGTATGCACTGTTTTTTTCCCCTTTGCAACTAATAAATAGACATTTTAAAATCATGAAAATATTTTGCTTATCATCAACATTTCCCCCTAAGTTTAGTACCCATTTGTCATGATTCTTGCCTGATCTAATCTTCACTATGATAGTTGCAAAATAATGATTTTCCAACCACAACATTTCCTCCATATTTACCATTCAGCATGGACACTGTACTGTAAGCAAGAGCTTACCCTCATTTCTTCTTTTTCTACCTATCCGTGTGCCTATCTAACTATCTATCTACTTACCTATCTATCTACTTATTGACATTATGGAATCATGATTTTCTCTTTTTTCAAAGGTTTATAATTCACTGATGTACTTGCCAGTGGGAGCCTCTTCAAGCTGGCTTCTGTGCACTTGTGATTTGCTCCCTTTTTTTTTTTAAGCACTTCCTTACATTTTGGCCTAACAAGGTGTTCCAGGCTCATTTTGTACCTACCCTGCTACAGCCATGGAATCAACCATTTCTCCAAGGAGGCTTAGTTCCTTTGGGTACTAGGTGAGCTCTTTGTTACTGGGCGTCCTTGCTTCTTGGCCCTGTCAGCAGACAAGCTTATGAAATGTATACATAAGCGCACATGCGCACACACACACACACACACACACACACTCGTGCACACTTATACATGCATATTTGCATATATGTGCATACTTTAGATATTATTACTTCACACCTCCCATTCTACCATTCCAGTCCATCCCCACTGGGTTCTTTCTTGCCTTCTTCCTTTTCCATAGTGGCATTTTTCTTGTTCATTGTGTTAAGAATGTCTCCCAGCAACATCCTGGCTCCCAGCAACATCAATATGTTTACTTCTTTGCTCAATCTTATAATAAAACTAATATAGTTTCAGAATTGCTTTTCCTAGAGCACTACAATAAACAAATCTACCAAGAAGAGTTTAGGATTTGTTTGCAGTTTTCTCCTCAGAGCCTCATCCTGCCCAGGACTGAGGGTAGTCAGATACAGTAAGTAATTTGGCTTAGTTCTTTTTTTTCTCCCCTCTTCTATGTGGTTGTAATAGTCATTTGAAATATAATTTAAGTCATTTGCTTGCTTCTGTTTTAGATTTATTCTGTCCTTCCCATTTTTATTGTTTTCTTTAAATACGAAAAACACTAACATGCTTCCAAAAGTAAAAACTATACCAAAAAATTTTAAGAATATACACCCACTCACTCTCTGGCACACTCAGAGAAGTAGCACTCCCTCATATCCCTTCCACTCCATTCTTCCCATCTCACCCATTGTAGATAATCAACTTCATTATTTTCTGGTTTGTCCTCCTGTGGTTCTTTTGATGAAAGTTGGTTGGAATATGTTGTTTCTTATGTTTCTCTGCTTTCTTACACAAGAGGTAGCATATAGTGTATATTCTTTTATATTTTTTGGTTGCACTTAATAGTATCTCTTGTAAGTCATGCTACATAAGTTCATAGAGATTTTATTTTTCACAGCTACATAATACTCCATGTTGTGTATGTATCATGATTTATTGAATCAGTTGCCTATGCTGTGATGTTTAGGTAGTTTTCAATGATTTTGCAATTACAAATTATACTGCAATGAATAAACCTGCACATACATATTTTTATATTATTGGAGGTATATGCTCAGGGTAAATTTATAGGAGTGGGATTATTATCAAAGGGTGTGAGGTCAGTTTTAACCATGAGTATTGGAGGTGCCTATGATATCCCAGAGGACATAGCAAATTGGATGGATTCATTTTTTCACTAAGAGCAATGATATCCCCATGTATCCCCAGGTACTCTACTAAGCTCTGGGGATACAGTGGTGAACAAAAATGGACAAAATGCCCAGCTTCACGTCGTTAACAATAGATATACATACATAGGCCAGAAATACAGAACAAAGAAGTCTGAGCTAGACTTAGGATTCCCAATTATTGTTTTTTGACCTTGCTAAAACCAGAGGTAATGCTCTTCTCTAAGCCCGACCTACTTTTGCACCTTTTAAAATGAGCAATAAGATGGATATTTCAGGGTGCCAAGAAGCAAAGACCAGTTTTTCTATTCCCCTTTTATTTTCTTCTTCAAACAGCATTAAATAACACCTACACTGATTTTAGATCTCTACTGTGATTTTTTTTCAAGGTCTATGCACACATCGACCTCTTTTTCTGTCTCTCACTTTGAGGAAGGTAGACTCATTTCTTTTCTAGTAATGGACAGAAGTTTCAGAGAAGTGTGGACAGAGGTGTGTTTGTATTCCTATTACCTTCTGTAACTTAGAGATTATTTTCTGTTGAGATATACAGTCCAAACTCTATTACTTCATTTGAAGTAGATTCAATGGGCAGGACTTTCTCTGATCTTCCAATGTTGGTATTAGATATTAAACATGCATTATGCCATCAATTTATTCAACATTTCAAATTTATCTTGTGGGAAAGATGCACAGATCTTCCTCAACTTACAATGGGGACATGTCCTGATAA
Organism: Delphinus delphis; assembly: GCF_949987515.2. Classification (NCBI taxonomy): domain Eukaryota; kingdom Metazoa; phylum Chordata; class Mammalia; order Artiodactyla; family Delphinidae; genus Delphinus; species Delphinus delphis. The sequence continues at coordinate 91,952,779 of NC_082685.1, read as the reverse complement.
AGCCAGTGTAAACTGATGATATCGTAAGTCGGAAATGCATTTAATAAACCAAACTTAACTGAACATCATAGCTTAGCCTGGCCTACCTTAAATGTGCTCAGAGCACTTATATCAGCCTATAGTTGGGCAAAATCATCTAACACAAAGCCTGTTTTATAATAAAGTGTTGAATATCTCATGTAATTTATTGAGTACCACACTGAAAGTGAAAAACAGATGGGTTGTATGAGTACAAAATGGTTTTAAGTGTATCATTTGTTTACCCTCGTGATCACATGGCTGATTGGGAAGCATGGTTCCCTGCCACTGCCCCGCATCACAAAAGAGGAAAGATAATACTAGCCTGAGGATAGATCTAATTCAAAATTTGAAGTATGGTTTCAGCTGAATGCATATTATTTTCACACCATGATAAAGTCAAAAAAAAATTGTTAAGTCAAACCATCATAAGTTGGGGACTATCTGTATAGATCCTATTGTAACTCACTTTAATAACAGCTGATAATCATGGTTAATGCCATTTGTTGCTCTCAATAAAAGGGAAAAATCACTACTTATATGGAGAGTGTATCACAAGGTCTTCGTAGGCCCTGAAAGAGGATTTTCAGGAAGGGCTTCCCAGAGCAGTCATATAAATGGTAGAAAAAAGCAAAGGAATGTATGACAGTGGTAGAGAGAATGTCTTTAAGAGGGATAAAATCAGGCAGGGGTCCTATCACTGAGCCAGGGGGAAACCTGGACAGAGTGGGGTAGCAGAACTATAATAGGTGTAATTATAATAATCACTTGATAGTAAATACCTGCCTTAGTGCAGGATGTACCAGACACTGTGCTAGGCTCCTTAACAATGAAATCATCAAGACCATCTTGCAGGGTAGTTTCTATTGCTCTCACTTTAAAGATAGGAAAACTGGGGCTTCCCAGGTGGCGCAGTGGTTGAGAGTCCGCCTGTTGATGAAGGGGACACGGGTTCATGCCCCGGTCTGGGAAGATCCCACATGCCGCGGAGTGGCTGGGCCCGTGAGCCATGGCCGCTGAGCCTGCGTGTCCGGAGCCTGTGCTCCGCAACGGGAGAGGCCACAACAGTGAGAGGCCCGCGTACCGCAAAAAAAAAAAAAAAGCTTTAGGGCTTCCCTGGTGGCGCAGTGGTTGAGAGTCCGCCTGCCGATGCAGGGGACACGGGTTCCTGCCCCGGTCTGGGAAGATCCCACAAGCCGCGGAGCGGCTGGGCCCATGGGCCAGCCCACTGAGCCTGCGCATCCGGAGCCTGTGCTCTGCAGGGGAAAAGATAGGAAAACTGAGGCTCAGAGCGTTTAAGTAATCTAGGCTTCTCTTCCTGCTGAAATCTCATTTCATTTTTCAAATATTTATTTGATTTATACCCATAAAAAGAATAATTCTAAAGTCTGTTCATTCTGTCTTCTGTACAAGCACTCGCTATTGTTCATTTTTCAAAGGGGACCCCCAAAATTAGGAATATAAATATTATTATTTGCCTGCCTTGCCAACTGCAGTGCAGAATCATATTAGTCTACAGTATAACTGCTGGTGATTCTTGTTGGATCATGTCTTACTGATGGTTCTTTCATTGTTTAAGTGCTTTCTAAAATTAGTTCATCTTCATTTTCCAAATTCTATCCACAAAATAACGGGAAGCAAGTCATTTCCAGAGAGGTAAATTAATTTCCTTGCTTAAAATTTCATCACAGTATAAAACTATCCTTTTGTAGTCAGCTCTTTCTGAGAGGGGTATTTTTAATGTGGCTTTTAGTACATAAAAATTTTAATAGTAATTGTTGGTGGCTAGAATTTGGAGTACTTATTTTTAACTTTCTTTGCATTAGATTGAACCATATGAAACTGCTAGTATATGGTTTAACCTAAATTTCCTGAAGGAAGTTTATTATTTCATGTAATAAGATATAACAGGTAGGGCCAACTCCAGGCACAGTACATCAGGGCTCTTGGCTTCTGTTCTTTGTGATCCCTTTGACTCTGACCATCTTCAGGTGCGGGCTTCATTCTGAGGCCAATAATAGGATGGTGCCAGCAGTTCCTATAATCATGCCCAGAATAGTAATTTTCAGTGGAAGTTAGGGACCAGCTATCTTGTGTCTCCTTCTTAGGAATGAGAATAGTTTCCCCAGAAACTCTGTTTAAAAGAGTTTTGTTTTTGTTTTTCATATCATTGGTTATGTGATCATTCCTAAACTAAACACTTGCAAGAAAAATGGAAGTACCATGATTAGTTCAGAATTATTATCTGGGGTTGAATGGATATTGAGGAGTTAACCATCCTTACCACTAGATTTAAGCATGGAGGTTAATACAGTCAAATTGGGAAAATTTGTAGGTTTGTGGAAAAAAATAGCTCAAACAGTTTAGTTAATATGACTTCTCTTGAATTTGCTATTGATATCCTAATTTTGTATATTAGAGGTAATTTCTTTTGTTTGGTTACTGAAACATTTTGTGCAAAGGAATTATAAAACTGAAAACCAAATATCAATTCTTTAACAATTGTGTAGGACGTTTTAGCTCTCTCAAATAGAAAAACTGATGAGTAATCAGAGACAGCTGTATATTAACTAAAAATTACCTTCATTTTTCTTTAAAAAAATGTTGGAAGTAAATACTCATAAGCAGTCTCAAAAATGCAGTTTAAAACAGTGCTTTACAACACAAAACAAGTGGAAAAAATACCTTGTTATTCTGTTTGATTTCTGCTGAACAGTAAAGTTATTATTTTATATTGAGGTACACTAAAGGACATTTTGGCAATCTTGGTAGCAGCTTCTAAAAGCTAGTACTGCTATCACTTCAAGGCTATTCTAGTGATTTCTGCCAAGTATGTAATTTTAAAAACTCTATATTTGCTTTTTAGCTACTTCCATTCTGCTTCATTAAATTTAGTATTGTATTGTATGTGTTCATTACATTTGTGCTCAATGTTACTTAGCTACAAAGTATTTTCTGGTTATTAACATCAGCATATCACAGTCAGGAAGCAGATTTGATATAAGTGTGTTAACCAGAAACTCTCATTAAGAAGATCTTATTCAAACAGTTATCAATTTGAAAATAGTTCTAATTTCTAAATCACTTCTTTCAATGTGGAGCATAACATTTTATCAGAATAAACACTAAGGTTATTCAAAGTAAATAGAATATGTATAGGAATATGTCAAAGTACTAATGCTTATTTTAGATAGAAATTGGTATTTAAGGATGTCCAGTGTGTGTTACTAGTAGGATAGTCTGTAGTTTACCCATTTAAAGGGAACTATGCTGTCTTTGTCATTATTTAAACAGGTAATAAAAGAGAACCTTCATGTAGGGTTTTGGGGGTTTTTGTATGTTTTACTTTTTTGTGGACATTGAGCCTTAGAAGAAAATTTGCCTTGCTCCATTCATCATCACAGTGTCCTTATTGGTTAAGAACATGAATAATTTGTGTATTATTTCAACAAATGATATGTAACATTAAATTCTGTTTGGTAATGCTGTTTTCTCATCTCAGCACGTGGTCTAGAGTTGCCCTGTCTAATATGATAGCCGCTAGCCATATGTGGCTCTTCAACATTTGAAATTTGACTAGTGTGACTGAGGAGCTGAATGTTTAATTTTATTGGGTTTTAACTAATTGAAATTTTAATTTAAATTGCCAGATTGCTATTGTGTTGGACAGTACAGACCTAGAGCAAAAGTGTTTGACTGATCTGGTCTAAACTAATTCTGTCAAATGGAAACTTACAGAACAGTTGAATCACAAGTTTCTGTTCATATAGCAGTTGATCTATTTAATAAAATGTTTACTTACTGCTTTGGTTCAGGATTTATATTCTGCCGTGATAGTCTGGATTGCAGACTCTCTGAGGTATATAGTGGGATAGTTGGGCGTGGGACGCAGAGCATAGCCACCTGTAAGGCTGATTTATGTGAATGGGGTTGCAGGACAGTACAGGGACAAGGACCTCAAGTTTATGGACAGAAAAAGTCCTAAACACAATTATTAAGGCATTAACCTTTCCCATCATTCTCAGATAGTGTTCATTCTTTAAAATCCAAAGATATTATCTCTTCTTTAAAAGGACCGGGGAGGAAAAAAAACTCCAGTAATCTAATATTTGCAAATGTATTCAAATGAACAAAGAATAACAATACTCTTGACTACACTAGGACAGTTTTTCCTTTCAAACTTGATTTGGTTTAATAGCCATTTTGATAGTTTAAGATTTTCCCAGTGAGCTCTTAGTTTGTCCTTGAAAATGTCTTTTTTTATTGTATCATTGCATAATGTGTAGAGACAGAACATTCTTGAAGCTTGAAAAATACTCACACTGAGGTTTCCATAAAATATATTGATACTACAGACTTGCTTTACCTCATAGAAAAACGTGGTAAAAATATTTAACATGAGATTTACCCTCTCAAATTTTTAGTTACATAATACACTATTGTTAACCTTAGGTGCAATGTTATTTAACAGGTCTCTAGAACTTATTCATCTTGCATAACTGAAACTTCATACCCTTTAGAGTAGCAATTCCCCATTTCCCTTTCCCCTCAGTCCCTGCTTTCTGCTTCTGTTAGATTGACTATTTCTTGCTACAAGTAGTAGAGAACCTAGAATTACAGAGACTCGAAAGTCTTTTCCTATCATAAGAAGTATGCAGGAGTTGACTCCTGGCATCTATTCAATGGCAGTTTGATTACAGGATCTCTACATCTATGCAGTTTTCCCAAATCTTTTCTGATGTTTGTTTTATCGTGGTTATATGGCTGCTTCCATTTTAGCCATCACATCTGTATTCCAGAAAACAAAATAGTGAGAGGCAAGAACCCAAGCCACGTCTGTCTCTTTATCAGGAAATCAAAATTTCTCAGAACTCTCCCCTTCCCCCCAACAGACTGCCACCCTACTTTGCTCACAAAAAAATCAGTATTTTTATTAGCAAACAAAAAGGAGATAATAAATATTGAGCAGACAGCTTATAATATGTCACTCTGGCTATTCAGAGTATTTTCTGAAGGTTAAATTTGGCAACTGGCAAAAGAGAAATGTTGGGTTTGGAGTTGGGGGTCACTAAATGTAGGCATGAATTCTGAGGAATTATTTATTGTTCATGAGTAGCAGGTTTTTTAATGACCTTCAATATATATTTAAAAAGCTTAAATTTACCCTCAATTTAAAATTTATTAGAATCTCATTAGCTTGTAATAATCTAATCATTTAGAGGTCTATTATAGATTGCTTACTAAAGATTCAGACAAAACAATAAGTTGGAAGAGAGTATTACTCATTCTCATAGGTATCTCCAGTGAAGTTCTATGTGTTAATGATGATTATAAAGGACGGTTTATTAAGTTAGTAAAATCTGCACACCTTTGGCTTTGGTTGGACTACGTGCTTTTGGTTGTAATGGCTCTTATTAGCAGAAGTTTCTTGGAATCTATGGTTTGGATTAAGTAGCAGTAGAGCCTGATGTATAATTAGAATTAAAGTCTATGAAAATATGTGATGAAAATATAGCCTCATATTACCATAAACTAGTCAATAAGGTAAGAAAATGGGCAAATTTGCCCATTATATAGTTTAGAGAAAACTTATATTCTGTATGGATAAATTTTGTAACTGTATTATAAATATTAAAAGCATTTTTTATTTGTTTCATTGAATATACTTCCAGGCCTGCAACTTCAATTAATCCTCATTTCTGAAGGTTTAGACATAGGATCAGTTAAGAATTGTGTTTATAGAAACTATACATAAATAACTACATTGTATACTTAAGTCAACTAAAGTTGTTTATGAATATTATATAAGGATATAACTTTAGTATGACTATGAAATAGCCTTTAATTACCCACAATAACTATATATAAAATTCCTTTGAAAAAGTTAGAATTATAATTTGAAGAATATTATCTGATATAATTAATATAGACAAAGTAATCATGTGTTTTATTGGTGCCATTCATTATCATTTCCTTAGATACTTTCATTATCTTCTGTCATTTCAAATCTTTGGGAGTATTTTTAAATGTGTTTAAATTTGTTCCAGGATGGGCATTTATAGTATTTTTATTTTCCTTGCAGATAAAAATGTGCCTTTTGATGAGAGGACTTCATCTTTCTACAATGAAGAGCAGAATTTCTATGTTTAAGGAATAAAAAGCCACTTTATCAATGGGGGGGTATTTAAGTTACATCTATTATGATAACCTTTAATTAATTTCTTGTTGCAATAAATACTGTATCATTTTGTTATGTATTTCTCTGTGTAGAAGTGCTCTTAATGGGCTCAGAGTTGTTGGGAATAAATTGTACCATAATAGAAATTTGAAAATTACTTTAAAGCAGGGTATTTTCTGATCAGTTTTTCTTTCTTGCTTACCTTATTATTGTAAACTGTTTACATACTAATCAGTTAATTTTTTTTTTTTTTTGGCCAGTTAAGGTTTGGTTTTGTTTTGTTTTTTTTCCTGGAACTATAATTCCCAACAAACAACTGGTGTGTAAAAACAATTTAAAAATTTCTTTACCAAGATGTATTTCCCATTTTTGTGGGGAAAAGAAGCCAAATTTATTACTTTGCATTTGGGTTTTTTGAATATTAAAAATGTCTGAGTTGTATGCAAAACAATAAATATGATTTAAAATACTTTTAAAGTGGTACAGAATGTGTTTACAAGATAAACACAACACTATAGAATTACATATTAACATATGTATTTTATTTGATTTCTAGAAAAATCTGTCAAAAAGAGTTACTGTATTTTAGCAACTTCCTTGTTAAATTATGATACTACTTTGATTAGATATTTCAGAAACCAGTGAATTTCAAAGCCATTTAATATATTTACAGTATTGTGAGAGAGAGAAAAGTAACGGTGAAAACATTCCCATCACATTATGACATAGAAGAGTAAGGAATTAAAGTATGTGTATAGACCTTGGAGTCAGACAGACCTAGATACAGAGACTGACTTCATTATCTTCTGAACATGTATTTAACACTATTGAGCTTCAGTTTTTCACATTCTAAAAATTAGAGGAGAACTTAAAAGTATGGGTCACAAACTCCTTTGCCAAGAGGGGCCATGGAGGTAATTTAAATGTGTGTGTCAGGATAGGCTAGTCATATAGTAGTAACAGATGGTCCCCAAATCACAGTGGACTAACAGCAAAGATTTATTTCTCATTACCCTGCCCATTTGTTATGGACTGTGATTCTGCTCTTCATTGTCTTTTCTCCAGGGCCAAGGCTGATGGAGAAACCTCTGCCTGGAATACTGCCTCGTAGCTAAATGTCCAGATGTGGTGAACTGCATGCTAGTTCACAAGCTTCTGCCCTAAAGTGATATATTTCATTTCCATCTACATTTTATTGGCCAAAACAAACCCTGGAGCCACTCTAGAGCTCAGCAAGGCAAGGTTAGGTAATCCTCTAGCAATGAGGTAAGTTGGAGTATTTGGCCACTTAAAATGCCAACTTAGTTGGCATTTTACCTACATGCTAACTGGCAACTTTATAAGAAATATATAGTTTCTCTAGGTTACTACTTTAAAAAGAATATCTTTTAACTGAATGTGAAATTCTGACATGTTGGTTAAAAACGCTCTTATTTCATTACTTTCATATAGTCATTCCTGAACTGCAAATCTATTTTAATCATCATCATAAGTCACACTTTGATTAAAGTGCCAGATAGTACAAAAAATTTTATTTAGCTATGTAAATAAATTTTCATTAGATGTGTAACAAGCATGCTGATAAAATGGTTAGGATTTTCACCTACAAAGCTAAATACACATTATAAAATAGCTGGTGATATCTTGATGTTTGAAAACATGTTAACTATTCTCCTTTCCCTTTTGTACCTCCTTTTGGCTGTTTTATTAGTAAGAGTCTAACCAAAATTAGAGATCAATGGAAACTAGTGTAATTGCATTCACAGCTCAGGAGGGGAGTAAATGGAGGGAAAGAATAGGTTTGGAGTATATAGCTGTTCTACACTTGATCTGGAAGCCTGACCAACCACTGCATGTGGCTAGAAAATCAAGTCACTTCTTTCTGCCTAATTTCTCATAATTATAATTATTAGGTAAGTAACTACTACTGTGAAATCAAATCCTTGGGTTGGGTACTCAACCTACACCTTATCAGCTTCTTGCTGGTTCTGGAGTTTAGTTGTTTACCAAGGATATAATCTATTACCTTTAATCAACTATCCTCTTTTTTTTCTTTCTTTTTTTTCTCTTTTAATTTTAGTTTTATTCGTATTTGCTTATTCAATATAGTTTTACCTAATTTACTTTCTAAAGTGAAGCAATAAAGGAAAACTTGTTTCATGTTGTAAGGTAAAAGAACTTGTAAGAAAAATTATTGAACGGATGAGTGTAGTTAAAATAATCCATTTCATAAACATGTGTGATTGGAATACTTATTTCCCCAATACTCCTCAGCCTGTCCCAGCACTTTCAAGGATGGCTTTCATAAACAGCTTTATCCTCAGTGACTTATAAAAATCCAGCAAAAATTATTCTCAGTACAGATGCTATGCTTGACTTACTAAGATAGATGTTTGATAGTCCCTGTAATTTCACATCAGTCCCTACATCAGAAGTTGAACATTTTTAAATCCACAGTCTATAATATATTTTGCCTGCCTGTATCAATAGCATGTTACAAGGCAAGAGGTAAAGGCAGAAGGGAAGAAGATAGAAGAGGGACCTTCCCCAAAACTTTCATGTCTGGCTGGTTAAGAAACAATGGATGCTGCGTATTTCATTAAAAGATCCTATTATAGAGCATAGTATAGGATCTCTAGCCAGGTTTCTGGCTCTATTTTTCATCTGACTCTAAATATATGTGTTTTTACTTGGATTTCTCTCCATTCTAATTATACAGGTTCCTTCAATACTCATGTCATCAGGGATGAGGCAGAATTAGGGAGTTTTTCTCAAATAGGCATTTGAAGCAAAGTAAGCAAACATCTCTGATAGTTATTCCTCTTAATCTGCCAGGGTCCTTTTTAGGGCAACCTGGCCCCATACCTATTTTCATTACTTAAAAATGAAATAGGAATATATTTTATCCTTTGACTCTGTTCACCCACTAGCCTGAAGAAAGTTCTTTACATAGGGTGATTAGGCTGTTTTTTTGTTTTGTTTTTTAATCCTTTATCTCCAAAACAGGAAGGATGGCAATCTTTAAGCTTCAGACTTTAGCTCTTATCTCTTTGTTTTACGTATATTTCCCACTGACTCTGTTGTTACTCTTCATCTGTGCATGGTCTAATCTCCCTTCCTAAAATTCCAACTGTATTTTACCCAGTAGGCTTCATGTGGGCTAATAGCTTCTTGTGGATAAATGACCTAAATTTTAGGTAAACAAGCACCAGTGTAGTCAAGGAGGACCAAGAAGCCTGCAGATTTACTTGTTTCTAAGCAACAAACATGTGACCTTTAATTAGATGCCCTTGGCTTGTCAAATTTGCATTACACCATGCCCAGAGCTATGGATTTAACAAATCCTAAGATCTGAGGTAAAATCAATAGGTGTAGGCTTTCAGAGAAGATAAACTCTATATCATTTCTGTTGATAATTATTTCTTTCTTGGAATATGGCAAGCTGGGCTTCAAAAAGTAATCATCCCAATTCTCTGGCTCATCTTTTCTAATGGATTTCAATATTCTGTTTTCAAGATATGGATAAGTGAATTTAATTTCACAATATCCCATAGTTTTGAGTTTTTTTCTTTTTTCAACTTTCTGGTAAAATAGACTTTGAGGGGTAGATCAATCAAACTTATTTTTAGCATCCATAAAGGTCCACTGTTTACTGTTCCTGAATTAGTTGCCTATCAAGGTACTTAACATTATTCCTAGAAAAAAACCCACTCTGGATATCTGTTCGCAGTTTTATTTACTTTTAACTCCTTTATGATGTACGCAGTATAAAAAACAAATATATCTGGGGACCTGAAAGTCAAAACTATTAGCAGGACCAAAGGGACTCTTTATAGAAGTGTTAAAGAGTGAGATTTCTTTTCTGCAGAAAGTATGATGGTTCCTAGCCTATGGAAATTTTAAAAACTATATACATGTGCTGATCCCACACTGAAGAATTCATGTTATATCAGCATAGGGAGTGGCCTAAGTATCTGTACAATTAGAAAGCTCCATAAAAGATTCTGTTGTAATCTCAGATTGAGATCCTCTACCAGTCTGAAGATTAACCACATCATGATTAAGAGCAGAGCTTCAGAGACTAACAGATTTGTACTGTATTCTGGCTCCATCATTTTCCTCAACTTGGTTGTCTTCCGTATTTCGTTTTCCACAGTCTCTTATTCTCCACATATAACTAACAGTTCAGACTAACAACACAAGTGTGCTAAATGCTTTAGACTTGTTAATTCATTCAGTCCTCACAATAGCTCTTTCAGATTATTATTTTCATTTTGCAGACAAATATACTGAGGCTCAGAAAATTTGAAGAATTTGCTCCAAATCAAACAGCTATAAAGTAGCAGAATGGCCTACTGAATATGAGTTTAAGAAATTTATTTTTACTAATGTAAATCTCAGTTTCTAAAGAAAGGATAAGGTTGTTTATAAATGTATATACAATAAAAAGATAAAATAAATTTGAGGAGTTGAGGAAATTGAGGCACAGGGAGACAAACAGTAGGAAAATAAGGTCATACTATGATTTTATTGCCTCACATCTATGCTCTGAAATTCCATACATTTGTTATAAAGGTGTCATAAATGTCACTCAGTGTCACTCTGTTGCTAGTACAGAGACCAGAGGGAAAGTCAGCCTTAGCATTTCCCTCACCTCCTGTATCTAAATCAACACCATGTTCATATATACATACAGTCCAAGAGGACACTTGGCAGTACCCAATCTAATTTTTTTCCAAGTTAAAATTATTGGACATATACTCTATGGGCTTGATCATTAGTATATTAGTTTGCCATTTTTGTTGTGAAATGAACAGAAATGTTCTAAGAGAAAACCCTTATTTTGTTACTGGTTACTATCTCAGCCAATCTCCAGATTGAATTAGAGTCTCCTATCTAGGTACATATCCTAACTAGGCTCTTCAGTTTTCTTAAGAAAATGCTAACTCTATCTCCACATCAGCATTTGTGTCTATCTTTAATTATATGCAATACTTATACTGCTGGATTTTATCAGACTGATTTATCAACAGCTTAGTAGCAAGAAGGTTTTTATAAAGATTGATAGTAGAAATCACTGGCCACCACTTTCTCTATATTCTGAATTTTATTCTTAGATTAATTTGGACTGCCAACAACTGTAAAACTTCATTGTTTTTCATTTTGTAGAATTGCTTTGGACTGTCTGGCATTATGAGAGAGATGTTATAAAAATATATAGCTGTGAAAGATATGTCATATTTAACTTGTTAACAATGAGTAAATTGTATACTGCATCACACCATATCTTTTTTTTTACAAGGATCTATGAGAGATATTTACTTCAATTCAGTATCAGAAATGTTTGGGTTCCCATTGAACAGCTAGTTTGATTTTTTATTTTATATACTCTGGCAATTTTGTAGCTGTGTGACTGATTCTTTTTCTTTGCCCACAAAACTCAAAGCTGAACCAGCAGCCTCTGTTTAGCGAAGTACGACACCTTATGGTATCATTTTGTGTATTCACCTCATCCCTGGAGTATGTTTGTGTACATGGCTGTGTGTAACCAAAAGCCCAAATAGGAGATTCTTTTTCCTAATGTGTTGAAGTCAGGAAGTTTGTGGTTGATAGTGCTTCATTTATAGCTCAAGGAATTCAGGGTCAAGGTCTCTAAAAATGTTTTGGTATTTCCTTCATGGGCTTAAGATGATTGTTCCAGCTGTAGGCATCATTCCTTTGTTTGCAAAAGGAAGGAGGAAAAGACCAGAAGAAACATGGCTGGTCCTGATAAGAGGTGTTCCTACCGTCTATTATTTCACATCAAACCTCCTCAAAACTTAGTAGCTTAAAACAATTTATCATCATCACATACGCTTCTGTGTATTGACTAGGCTCAACTGACTGTCCTTACTTGGGATATCTCATGTGACTGCAGTCAGACTGTGCCTGGTGCTGGAGCCATCTGAAGGCTTAACTGGGCTCAGAGTCCAAGGTGACTCGCTCACGTGGCTCAGTTGATGCTGACTGTTGGCCAGGAACTCAGCTGAAATGCCTACATATGGCTTTGGCTTCTCATAGCCTGGCAGCTGGGTTCTGAGAGCGAACATCCCAAGAGTAAGTGTTAAAAATGAAAGCTGCAAGACTTTTAATGACCTGGTCTCAGGTGTTTTTGAATATTGCTTCTGACACATATTCTGGTCAAGAAAATAACTAAAGTGTCCTCAGATTCAAGGGGAGGAAATTACAGCCTACCTTGTCATGTGAGGAGCAGCATGTGTGGGTATGGAGACAAGGGATCAGTGGAGACCATTTCTGAAGACTACCTACCACAGTCTGTTCTCTTGCTACCAGTATTCATGTTCGTTCATTCCACATGCAAAATAGACTTATTCCTCTACAATATCTCCCAAGTTGTATTCCATTATGAGATTGGTTTAAAGTGTAGGATCCGTCATTTAAATGATGTTCAGGGGATGATGAGGGTCCAGTTTCTCAAGCATGATTTTTCTCTAATGGAAGATCTTGGAACTAAAGAGACAAGTTATCTGCTCAGTAAACTCAGTAAGTTATCTACTCAACACAATATTACAATGGTGATACAAGGGTATGAAATTTGCAAAGCAAACAACAACTCCGATTTTAAAAGGGAGCGGGGTCTGACAGGAGGCACATAGCAGTCACTCATCCACAAGAAGTCTGAAATCTAGCTGAGCACATGTCACCAGTTCCTTGATTGAGGCTGAGTCCTGCTTCCTGAGAATGAGTCTGACACTTGGGTCTGCCTTCTAGTTTTCTGGCTATGCTCTCTAGCACTTCCCTTCTTTTCATTTAGAACTGGCCTATGTTTGCTGCTGAGTAGCTTTCTCAGCCTACTTGCTGCTTTTAGAAGGTTGGAGTCCCCAAGGGCTCTTTTTTATTGTGAATTGCTTCTAATCCTTTCAGTCCAGTTTTATTAGGGTTCACTCTATTAGACAAAAGCCATCCCCACAATTCTTTTTCTTTTATTTTAGGCTGAAAGACTCAATAGTGTGGAATTATATCCTTAATATTCTTAGGAGCCCTATTTTCTGTAAGACACTCTGTGATATTCATAGAAGCTTTTTTGTTTTGGTTAAGGCCCTACCAGAAATGTTTCTGAGGTGTCAGTAAAGTGTGCTCTAAAGGCACCATTGAACTGAAATTTATTCTCCTGTTACGTGTTATTAGAAATATTCTGGGTTTGAGTTTTGCCCTGAAGACATTTCTTGTTTTGAGAAACCTCGTGCTGCCTACAAAGACTGGAGATGATAAACAGTTCTATTTCTGAGCCCAATAAATCCTATCTCTTTTCTTTTCCCTCTAAATTCTTCTATAAAACACTGAATATTGTCCTTCTTAGCTCATTCTTTCTCTATCTGTATCTTATCCTATTCATCTAACAGAAAACAACTGGCACTTTCAACATTCTTCCTGGAAATCTCCTTTGCCTGATATATCAGTTCATTAGGACCATTTTCTATTTTCTACATTACTGGAGCATGTCGTTACTAAACTGTGTCTAACTAAAAGGTTTCATATGACCTGGTTTCAAAAATTCCTGACCGTCACTCCTGCTATATCCTATCAGTCAAATCAGTCACACAAAAAATAGGAGTTATAATGAGGAAGAAGGGAATGGGTATTTGGTAGGGAACTAACAACATTTGCTATCTTGAATAGAGCCACCTCTTTTCCAATGAAGACATCTCAAACTCTCTTCTAGTTGCTGCATCCAAATCAAAGTTTAAGATATGTAATCTTGATGATAGGTAATTTCACCAGCAGGGCCATCTGTAGTTCCTGGCTGTCTGGCAATTTATTAACTAAAAGGTAAACTGTCCCCAAAATAGGCACAATGTTGGAGAAAGTATAGATTAACAATTATGAAACCTTCCATTTGGAAAAAGATAGGATTAAGAAAATACAGAGAAGTAACATCCATAGACATTTTCAAATTCTGCTGATAAGAATAGCAAGGACTCCCTGAACTAGTGGCAGAGTAAGCTCTGGGTCAGCCAATCTTGTACTCATTCCATTTTTATGGTCCCTGGCTCTGCTGAGATGCTGCACAGATCTGATACTTCAGGCTGTTGTACTTTTCAAAAGCAATTGCCTATTATTGTGTGTTGGGGGAGACTGGGAATTGTTTCATACCTTTTTTAGTGGAGCAATGACAGTCACAAGATTTTGCAATCCAGACTTGGTGTTTGGTCACCTACTGTTTTGTCCGAAAGTTAGGAGATTACCTGTGTCCAGTCAGTATCCTGTAGATTTAACTGTAGCTAAAGATCTTACCTAGTGAAGGTTTTTAATCTTGAATATTCTCTTTACTGAATAGCCTTTACATTCTGCCCATTCCCCCTCCCTTAACTTAATGGTCATTGCCTTGGAGTAATTTAAAATAATGTATATGGGGTAAGGCCAAATCCTTAATCGCATTTTTGCCTTCATACTAGTTGCATTTGCCTGGCTGCCTACCAGTTTTATCTCTTGCTAAGGTTGCTGCTTTGCTGCCATTGCGATGGCTTCTATTTAGGGTGTGAAATATGTTTGTTTGTTTGTTTCTAGGCCCCAAATTAGGGGATTCTCTGCCAATATAGATGTTAGACTGTAGGAAGAGAGTGTTTCTCTTACGAAAGTGGCCTTTCCTCCCATCTGTGCTTCCAAGCTATCTACCTCTCACCTGGGTTCATCTAGCTCTTGTAGAATTTTCTTAAAGGTGGCAATAGAGCTAGCACTAGCCAACATTCCAATCAGTCCTCACTCTTTCCAACAGTACAGCCTCAGTCAGTGTATAGTTTGATTCAACAAAGTTCATCAGATAACAATTTGACCAAATATTTTCCATTGTATCTGAAGTGTGACCAATTTTCCAGTGTCAAGTATCTAAGAGTTGACTTTTCATCTTTCCACTTTCTCCATTAAGTCAAGTCCATATTTTAGTCCCTGTTACTTATTTGTAGTAACAATTACTGAATCAGTCACAGTGCTTGTGTGCAGAACAATGCATTTTAAATAATTTAATTAGCAATAGTTAGTTCATAAAATCCCCAGAAGAGCCAGAGAAAAAACTGTTCACAGAGAAACATTACTGCTACCATGGCTTGTCACCTAACACTTATAACACTAGGAACTTGATAACAGAAACTTCTCCAGCTGCCCCAGAAAAACATACCTCTGATTATACATGCCAGAAGATCAGATCTCCCTGCCCGAAGGCTGACTCATTTTGCTTCATTCTATTGCCAAACTTCTGCTTGGTATCGCAAAGCAGTCTGGGGATTGTAGTTTTTAGCTTTACAGCCTCTATTTTACAGAAAAGCAAGCTAAAAAGGATGCAAGTGGATGTGTAGAATCTGCCACACCTGTTTGTTCTGTTTTTTTATTTTTGGCTGCGTTGGGTCTTCGTTGCTGCACGCGGGCTTCTCATTGCGGTGGCGTCTCTTGTTGCGGAGCACCGGGTCTAGGCACGTGGGCTGCAGTAGTTGTGGCTCGCTGGCTTCAGTAGTTGTGGCTCGCAGGCTCCAGAGCGCAGGCTCAGTAGTTGTGGCACACGGGCTTAGTTGCTTCGCGGCATGTGGGATCTTCCTGGAACCCGTGTCCCCTGCATTGGCAGGCAGATTCTTAACCACTGCGCCACCAGGGAAGCCCTGCCACACCTGTTTTTTATTGTATTTTCCTTCCTGGTTAAGCAACATAGCAGAGTGGCAAATGCAACACAGTAGGTTCAATACTCAGAATTCATATGCCACAGGCTGTGTGCCCCTGGGTATTACTTAATTTTTATAAACTTTAGTATCCCTATTTTGAAAAACTGGGATAATAATACCACATCATAAGCTTACTGTGACAACCATATAGGAATAGTACAAGTACTTGTTATTTGCATAGTATCTACATGAAACCAATTCTCACTAATAGTTGTAATTCTCAAGAATAGTAATACTTATTGCTGTTATAGATTATTTTCACTTTGAAGCAATCTCCCAAGTTTTTATTCAATTTGAAGTTTTTCTATATTTATTTTGAAAAGGGACTTCACGGATTTGAAGTTTCTTTTTGAAATGAGATATGGCTTAAATATAAATAATTCTGAGTATTAAAATATTTTTAAAGTTGCATGAAAATTTAAGACTTAGCAGTTAGAAAGTATCTCAGGATTTTTCTGGGAGAGCTATAAAGGTCTTATGTAAACAAGTTTATCAGCTCACATTTCTCTTTGGG
The DNA here is from genome assembly GCF_949987515.2 of Delphinus delphis. NCBI lineage: Eukaryota > Metazoa > Chordata > Mammalia > Artiodactyla > Delphinidae > Delphinus > Delphinus delphis. The sequence continues at coordinate 91,936,359 of NC_082685.1, read as the reverse complement.
CCATGGATAACTTTATTGAGTCTATTGAGTCAATATTTAGTCACTAATTCCACAAAATTTTGTTAAGCACTTACTATGTGCTAGTCACTTTGCCTAAAGGTGAAAAGACTGACAAGATCTCCACTCACATAGAGTTTATATTCCAATAAGGGAGACAGACAATATACCAGTAAACAAACATGGGTAAAATGATTACTGATTTTGATAAGTCCTGTGAAAGAAATACCTAGTTGCTATGTTAGACAAGTGTTGGTAGGGGCAGGGTAAGCTACTTAGCATGGAATTTAAGAAATGCATCCCAAAGAGGGTACATTTAAAATGAGACCTAAAGGAATGAAAAGAGACAGATGTGTGAAAAAATGGTGGGAAAGCATTCCAGGGAATTACAATGTCAAGTTCCCTAAATGGAAACTAATTCGAACCATTATAGAAACTGAGAGAACACCAGGCTGCCTGGGTTTAACGAGTTAGAAGAGACTAGTGCAAAGTTAGAAAGCCAACATGGGCCGGATTATGCAGAGTTATAAAGGCCTGGCAAGAAGTTTGGATTTTATTATAACTGCGATGCAAATGGGAAGCTATGGAAAGGTTTTTAAAGTAGAGAAGTTGTCTCATCTAATTTGTGTTTAAAAAGATCCCTCTGGCTGTTAGATAGAAACTAGACTGGAGTGAAGTAAGAGAAAATTGGAGAAACTAGTTAGGAGGCTTTTGAAATAAGTAGGTGGTGTATGGGACTAAGGTGGTGAGAAATGAAATGGATTAAGTAAAGGATACTTGATATGATTTAGACATATAAACCAACTGGACCTATTGACAGATTGGAGGGGGAGATAAAAAAAGGAGAAGTCAAAATGAATCCCAGGTTTTTTGCCTTAGTAATTGCGTCAGTTGTAGTATTGTAACTGAGATACGGAAAATTAACAGAAGATTAGGTTTGAAGTAAGTATTTTGTGGGGGAGGGGGAGGTGACCAATATTGACCAAATCAATATTTTCATTTTGCTCATGTTGACCTTAAGATTTCAATGAGATGGGCAAGTAAGGATCTCAAGTAGACAGTTGGGTCTGGGTCAGGAACACAGAGGTAGTAAAATATGAATTTGAGTATTGCCAAAATGCAATGATATCTAAATCCATGACTCTTGGTTGGAGATAAAAATGTTGTGCATTATCGACATAAAGAAGATACTTATTTTGGGGTGGAAAATGAAATTACCTAGGGAGATTATATAAATTTAGAGAAGAAAAGTCATAAGATCACAGTCCAAGGAACCTCAATGTACAAAGTTTGTAAAGAGTTCTGTTATGCATGTTCTTAGATTACAGACTGCAGAAAAAGAGTCGGTATGTTTCTGTGCAAGTAATATTTGATTTTGAAAAAGTCTTAGAGATGGATGAGGTCACCAGTCACCTAGGGAGAGTGTATAGATTTAGAAGAGTAGAGGGCCCCAGACTGAGCTCAGAGAAACTTCAACTTTCAAAGGTTTAGTGGAGAAGGATACACAAAAGAATTTTTTTAAAAGAGAAAAACCATGAGTTAGTGACACAATGGCTGAGAAAGGAAAATGGAAAATACTTTAGGAGAGATGGAGTGGTTAACTGAATCAGATACTTCTGAAAGTTTTAATAACATGACATAGAAGTATATAATGAGTTTAGGAACATGAAATTTATTGGTGGCTTTACTAGATTCCTATCAATTAAATGATGGAGACTTAAGCCAGAAAAAGTAAGTTTAATCCTGAGTTTGAGATCAAGTAGTTACAATATAGAAAACAAGAGTGAAGAAATGGAACCTAGAGAAGGAACCAAAGTCCTTTAGAAAGCAAGGATTATGGGGATCTTGAATTCAATGGGGGAGGCTTGATATTTTATAGGAGCACAAAATTTTCTTTAGATGCAACAAGAGGGAAGGGGAAGTTGAATACAGACACTGATAGGATTGAAAAATTAGTCATGAAAAAATGAGAGATTGCACATTTGATTTTGATAACATAATCAGTAAGAACAGAGCTAAGAAAATGATAAGGAAATCTTTTTAAAAAAGGCAGGGGCGAGATGGTATAAAATAGCAATTTGAGCCAGTAGAAAAGCAAAATTACTAAGAATGATATGGGATTGCTCAGTGCTCAGTGGTACGTAATGTCTATTCAAAGTTATTGATCATAATTTGAAAGGAAAACCAGGTATCTTGATTACTTAATAGTTATTATTTCAGGTTTCTCAGAATATTTTTGACCACAAACGACAAAATCCCAAATAAACCAGTAAGGAAGATTTATTTTCTCAATAAAAAAGTCTCAACATTGCATTGGTACAGGGTCCATTAAATCAGTGGTTTATAGTAACCAAAGCTCATTCAACTTCCCTGGCTAGTCTCCAAATGTTGGCATTTTCTATGACTAGCTCCCTCATGGATACAAAATGGCTGCCCCAGTTTTAGGAGCCATATGCAGACATCTAGGCAAAAAAAGATGTACCATAACACCACTATTTCTTTGTAAGAGTTTCCACTGTTTTTGGAAACCACTTAGAAAACTTTCTTTTATTGGCCGAAGTTCTGTCATATTTTCAAGCTTCAGCCACTCCCCAGCAAGAGGAATGGGTAAACATGGTAGCTTGGTCTAGTCAGAACCTACATCTGGGATTGAGTCAGCCTTTCCTAAATTACCTGCTCATGAAGAATAGTATGGTGATAATAATAATAGTAGTAATAATAAATAGACTTCTTTTTGAAAGGGAATGGGGAATGACTGTTTTGTAGGCACTAAGCTGTTTATGTTATAATTGGGTATAACTAAGTTTAGGTTCTGCCAAGTGAATGCAAAAGAAAAAATGGAAGACAAGGCATTTGGGAGTATTTGCAAGTGAAGATTAAAATGATTAACAATGGGATCTAAGCTGGACAGTGAGAGAAAAGAAAACATGACAGTCTTGATGGACTGTGAGAAAGTGAAGAGATCAATGGGTTGGTGATCTCAAAGAAATTAAAATATTGTGGAAGTGGTGGGAATATTAAAAACAACTTTCCAGATGGAAAATGTTTTGAGGTTGTGAGATATTTGAAATTATGATTGTGAGGTTGGTAGACTTTCTGGTATTAATTCTGGTTAATCTTTTGATATTTATCTTGTGATGGGATGTGGTTTTTAAAAATGGGTCAGGGGCTTCCCTGGTGGCGCAGTGGTTGAGAGTCCGCCTGCCGATGCAGTGGACACGGGTTCGTTCCCCAGTCTGGGAAGATCCCACATGCCGCGGAGCAGCTAGGCCTGTGAGCCATGACCGCTGAGCCTGCGCGTCCGGAGCCTGTGCTCCGCAACGGGAGAGGCCACAACAGTGAGAGGCCTGCGTACCGCAAAAAAAAAAAAAAACAGTGGGTCATAGGGCCCAAGACTATTTCTTCTATAGGTTACAAAAGTTGGGCTTAAAGACAGGTTTCAACTATTAAAAAATAGAGATCACTACTGAAATGCAGTTCCTTAAGATTTTCGTGGTATCTCAGTTAATGGTGGGGAATAACTAGATACTTCATGGGAGAATACTAAAAATAAAAGGATATATAGTTTATCATATATAGGATGTATGCAAAATATTTATCTTTTGTAGACATAAAAACGATATGGTATAAAAAGAAACAACCTTGGAGTTAACTGTAGTTTGTCACCGATGCATTGCCATTAAATAACAAATACCGTTGTCCAAAATTTTGGGTTAAAGAAAATTAGACACAATGAGGGATGATATTTGATATGACGGATATCAGGAAGGGACCTTTAACAAGCTGTGTTCCTTAGTGGAGACCTAGATTTTATTTTCTTTTCATTTCTTTCTTTTGTCTTTGTACCCAGGCAGCATGCTTTTTGTCCTCAGCATGCTCCCTTGCAGAGTGCTTACCCATGGATATGAGCTGAAGCAACATGAAAACCCGCCAAGGCTGCTGTTTGAATCAGGCTCTGTGTTGCAGCTGTGTCTCACCATCGAAGCTGGCGGACTAACATGATTTAGGTTTATGTGTCCACGGTTAGCAGGCCTTGTTTTAGGCAAAAATATCTATCGGCTGAGCTTCAGGGTTCATAAACACAGCTGTCCCCTACTTGGAGGCTTGCTTTTCTTTCTTTTTTCTCTTTACCCAAAAAGCTTAAAGCTATTATTGCCTTCAAAGCTTAGGAAAAAGTCAGCCTCGTTGGGTAGGCCAGCTCTTGTGTGCATCAGTTAAATTCTATGCCAAGATGCATTAATTATTTATAAACGCTGGGTTTTAAAATGCTTCACTCTGAAAAAAAGATACCCATTTCTACTCCTACTATTCTTAGATCTTCAAAGTAAGTAAATGACACAGGAAAAATTAAAGCAAGGATAAATCTTCTAAAACCCAAGAATTTCTAAAGGGTACTTTCCATATAGAAAAACCAAATAGAAAACAGATTTATCTCAACTAAAGCACAGATTTCCTGAATTCACCTTGTCATTATTAACATTTATATAATTGCTTTTAATCTCTTTTACTTTTGGAAACTTCAGTACATTCTATTCAACTCATCAACGATTTAATGATCACTTACTACATGGAGCACACTGGGCTGATACATTGGGAAATAAAAATGATAGTTATTTGCCCAGCACTCAAGTATCTTAGATTATATATAGTGCTTTAAAAGAAATCAAATCCAGTAACTTTTAGTTGCATAAGCCCTCTAGATTTTGTTTTAAATATATTAAAACATAGTTCACAACAGAAATTTCTATACTAAATTTTTTCTAAATGTACACACACAGGCATCTTCAGAGATTCAAACTCATCCTTTCTTGATACTTCTTTCCATTACTCTCATTTACCTCATTATTTCCCAGAGTTTTTTCTTTTTTATAACATCTTTATTGGAGAATAATTGCTTGACATTGTTGTGTTACTTGCTGCTATAGAACAAAGTGAATCAGCTATACATATACATATATCCCCATATCCCCTCCCTCTTGCATCTCCCTCCCACCCTCCCTATCCCACCCTTCTAGGTGGACACAAATCACAGAGCTGATCTCCCTGTGCTATGCGGCTGCTTCCCAATAGCTATCTGTTTTACATTTGGTAGTGTATATATATCAATGCCAATCTCACACTTCGTCCCAGCTTACCCTTCCCCCACCCCATGTCCTCAAGTCCATTCTCCATGTCAGTGTATTTATTCCTGCCCAACCCCTAGGTTCTTCAGAAACTTTTCTTTTCTGATTCCATATATATGTGTTAGCATATGGTATTTGTTTTTCTCTTTCTGACTTACTTCACTCTGTATGACAGACTCTAGGTCCATCCACCTCACTACAAATAACTCAATTTTGTTTCTTTTTATGGCTGAGTAATATTCCATTGTATATATGTGCCATATCTTCTTTATCCATTCATCTGTTAATGGACACTTAGGTTGCTTCCACATCCTGGATATTGTAAACAGAGCTGCAATGAACATTGTGGTACAAGACTCTTTTTGAATTATGGTGTTCTCAGGGTATATGCCTAGTAGTGGGATTTCTGGGTCATATGGTAGTTCTATTTTTAGTTTTTTAAGGAACATCCATACTGTTCTACATAGTGGCTGTATCAATTTACATTCCCACCAACAGTGCAAGAGGGTTCCCTTTTCTCCAAAACCTCTCCAGCATTTACTATTTGTAGATATTTTGATGATGGCCATTCTGACCAGTGTGAAGTGATACCTCATTGTAGTTTTGATTTGCATTTCTCTAATGATTAGTGATGTTGAGCATCATTTCATGTGTTTGTTGGCAATCTGAATATCTTCTTTAGAGAAATTTCTATTTAGGTCTTCTACCCATTTTTGGATTGGGTTGTTTGTTTTTGTGATATTGAGCTACATGAGCTGCCTGTATATTTTGGAGATTAATGCTTTGTCAGTTGCTTCATTTGCAAATGTTTTCTCCCATTCTGAGGGTTGTCTTTTCGTCTTGTTTATGGTTTCCTTGATGTGCAAAAGCTTTTAAGTGTCACTAGGTCACATTTGTTTATTTTTGTTTTTATTTCCATTTCTCTAGGAGGAGGGTCAAAAAGGATCTTGCTGTGATTTATGTCATAGCATAAATATGAGTGAAAACATAGGCAGAGTGTTCTGCCTATGTTTCCTCTAAGAGTTTTAGAGTGTCTGGACTTACATTTAGGTCTTTAATCCATTTTGAGTTTATTTGTGTGTATCATGTTGGGAAGTGTTCTAATTTCATTGTTTTACATGTAGCTGTCCAGTTTTGCCAGCACCACTTATTGAAGAGGCTGTCTTTTCTCCATTGTATACTCTTGCCTCCTTCATCAAAGTTAAGTTGACCATATGTGCATGGGTTTATCTCTGGGCTTTCTATCCTGTACCATTAATCTATATTTCTGTTTTTGTGACAGTACCATACTGTCTTGATTACAGTAGCTTTGTAGTATAGTCTAAAGTCAGGGAGCCTGATTCGTCCAGCTTCGTTTTTCTTTCTCAAGATTTCTCTGGCTATTCGGGGTCTTTTGTGTTTCCATACACATTATGAAAATTTTTGTTCTAGTTCTGTGAAAAATGCCATTAGTAGTTTCATAGGGATTACATTGAACATGTAGATTGCTTTGGGTAGTATTGTCATTTTTACAATGTTGATTCTTCCAATCCAAGAACATGGTATATCACTCCATCTTTTTGTTTCCTCTTTAATTTCTTTCATCAGTGTCTTATAGTTTTCTGCATACAGGTCTTTTGCCTCCTTAGGTAGGTTTATTCCTAGGAATTTTATTCTTTTTGTTGCAGTGGTAAATAGGAGTGTTTTCTTAATTTCTCTTTGAGATTTTTCATCATTAGCGTATACGAATGCAAGAGATTTCTGTGCATTAACTTTCTATCCTGCTACTTTACCAAATTCATTGATTAGCTCTAGTAGTTTTCTGGTAGCACCTTTAGGATTCTGTAGGTATAGCATCATGTCTTCTGCAGTGACAGTTTTACTTCTTCCTTTCTGATTTGGATTCTTTTATTTTTTCTTCTCTGATTGCTGTGGCTAAAACTTCCAAAAATATGTTGAATAATAGTGGTGACAGTGGGCAACCTTGTCTTGTTCCTGCTCTTAGTGGAAATGGTTTCAGTTTTTCACCACTGAGAATGATGTTGGCTGTGGGTTTGTCATACATGGCCTTTATTCTATTGAGGTAAGTTCCCTCTATGCTTACTTTCTGGAGGGTTTTTAATCATAAATGGGTGTTGAATTTTGTCAAAAGCTTTTTCTGCATCTATTGAGATGATCATATGGTTTTTCTCCTTCAATTTGTTAATATGGTGTATCACATTGATTGATTTGCGTGTATTGAAGAATCCTTGCATTCTTGGGATAAACCCCACTTGATCATGGTATAGGATCCTTTTAATGTGTTGTTGTATTCGCTTTCCTAGTGTTTTGTTGAGGATTTTTGCATCTGTGTTTATCAGTGATATTTGCATGTAGTTTTCTTTTTTTGTGACATCTTTGTCGGGTTTTGGTAACAGGGTGATGGTGACCTCGTAGATTGAGTTTGGGAGTGTTCCTCCATCTGCTATATTTTGGAAGCATTTGGGAAGGACAGGTGTTAGCTCTTCTCTAAATGTTTGAGAGAATTTGGCTGTGAAGCTGTTTTGCCCTGGGTTTTTGGTTATTGGAAGATTTTTAATCACAGTTTAAATTTCAGTACTTGTGATTGGTCTGTTTATATTTTCTAGTTCTTCCTGGTTCAGTCTTGGAAGGTTGTGTTTTTCTAAGAATTTGTCCATTCCTTCCAGATTGTCCATTTTGTTGGCATATAGTTGCTGTAGCAATCTCTCATAATCCTTTGTATTTCTCCAGTGTCAGTTGTTACTTCTTCATTTCTAATCCTGTTGATCTGAGTCTTCTCCCTTTTTTTTGTGATGAGTCTGGCTAATGGTTTATCAATTTTGTTTATCTTCTCAAAGAACAAGGTTTTAGTCTTATTGATCTTTGCTATCATTTCCTTCATTTCTTTTTCATTTATTTCTGATCTGATCTTTATGATTTCTTTCCTTCTGCTAACTTTGGGGTGTTTTTTTTTCTTCTCTCTCTAATAGCTTTAGGTGTAAGGTTAGGTTTTTTATTTAGATGTTTGTTGTTTCTTGAGGTAGGACTGTATTGCTGTAAACTTCCCTCTTAGAACTGCTTTTGCTGCATCCCATAGGTTTTGGGTCATCGTGTTTTCATTGTCATTTGTCTCTAGGTATTTTTTGATTTCCTCTTTGATTTCTTCAGTGATCTCTTGATTATTTAGTAGCATATTGTTTAGCCTCCATGTGTTTGAATTTTTTACAGTTTTTTTCCTGTAATTGATATCTAGTCTCATAGTGTTGTGGTCAGAACAGATACTTGATATGATTTCAATTTTCTTAAATTTACCAAGGCTTCATTTGTGATTCAAGATATGATCTATCCTGTAGAATGTTCCATTAGCACTTGAGAAGAAAGTGCATTCTGTTGTTTTAGGATAGAATGTCCTATAAATATCAATTAAGTCCATCTTGTTTAATGTGGCATTTAAAGCTTGTGTTTCCTTTTTATTTTCATTTTGGATGATCTGTCCATTGGTGTAAGTGGGGTATTAAAGTCCCCTACTATGATTGTGTACTGTCAATTTCCCCTTTTATGGTTGTTAGCATTTGCCTTATGTATTGAAGTGCTCCTCTGTTAGGTGCATAAATATTTACAATTGTTACATCTTCTTCGTGGATTGATCCCTTGATCATTATGTAGTATCCTTCTTTGTCTCCTGTAATAGTCTTTATTTTAAAGTCTATTTTGTCTGATATGAGAATTGCTACTCCAGCTTTCTTTTGATTTCCATTTGCATGGAATCTTTTTCCATCCCGTCACTTTTAGTCTATATGTTTCTCTAGGTCTGAAGTGGGTCTCTTGTTGACAGCATATATATGGGTCTTGTTTTGGTATCCATTCAGCCAGTCTATGTCTTTGGTTGGAGCATTTAATCCATTTACATTTAAGGTAATTGTCGATATGTATGTTCCTATTCCCATTTTGTTAATTGTTTGGGGTCTATTATTGTAGGTCTTTTCCTTCTCTTGTGTTGCCTGCCTAGAGAAGTTCCTTTAGTATTTGTTGTAAAGCTGGTTTTGTTGTGCTGAATTCTCTTAGCTTTTGCTTGTCTGTAATGGTTTTAATTTCTCCATTGAATCTGATTGAGATCCTTGCTGGTTAGAGTAATCTTGGTTGTAGGTTTTTCCCTTTTATCACTTTAAATATGTCCTGCCACTCCCTTCTGGCTTGCAGAGTTTCTGCTGAAAGATCAGCTGTTAACCTTATGGGGATTCCCTTGTATGTTATTTGTTGCTTTTCCCTTGCTGCTTTTAATATTTCTTCTTTGTATTTAATTTTTGATAGTTTGATTAATATGTGTCTTGGCGTGTTTCTCCTTGGATTTATCCTGTATGGGACATTCTGTGCTTCCTGGATTTTATTAACTATTTCACTTCCTATATTAGGGAAGTTTTCAACTATAATCTCTTCAAATATTTTCTCAGTCCCCTTTTTTTCTCCTCTTCTTCTGGGACGCCTATAGTTCAAATATGGTGCGTTTAATTTTGTCCCAGAGGTCTCTGAGACTGTCCTCAGTTCTTTTCATTCTTTTTTCTTTATTCTTCTCTGCAGTAGTTATTTCCACTATTTTATTTTCCAGGTCACTTATCCATTATTCTGCCTCAGTTAGTCTGTTATTGATTCTTTCCAGAGAATTTTTAATTTCATTTATTGTGCTGTTCATCACTGTTTGTTTGCTTTTTAGTTCTTCTAGGTCTTTGTTAAATGTTTCTTTATTTTCTCCATTTTATTTCCAAGATCTTGGATCACCTTTACTATCATTACTCTGAATTCTCTTTCAGGTAGACTTCCTATTTCCTCTTCATTTGTTAGGTCTGGTGGGTTTTTATCTTGCTCCTTCATCTGCTGTGTATTTCTCTGTCTTCTCATTTTGCTTAACTTATGGTGTTTGGGGTTTCCTTTTTGCAGGCTGCGTGTTCATATTTCCTGTTGTTTTTGGTGTCTGCCCCCAGTGGGTATGGTTGGTTCAGTGGGTTGTGTAGCCTTCCTGGTGGAGGGATCTGTTGCCTGTGTTCTGGTGGATGAGGCTGGATCTTATCTTTCTGGTGGGCAGGACCATGTCCAGTGGTGTATTTTGGGTTGTCTGTGACCTGATTATGATTTTAGCCAGCCTCTCTGCTAATGGGTGGGGTTGTGTTCCTGTCTTGCTACTTTCGCATGGGGTGTTCAGCACTGGAGCTTGCTGGTCGTTGAGTGGAGCTGAGTCTTAGCGTTCAGACAGAGATCTCTGGGAGAGCTCTCACCAATTGATATTACGTGCAACTGGGAGATCTCTGGTGGTCCAATATCCTGAACTCAGAGCTCCCACCTCAGAGGCTCAGGCCTGACCACAAGCCGGAACTCCAAGACCCTGTCAGGCACATGGCCAGGTACTTGGGGATTTTCTTGCCGTTTCAGAAGTCTGAGGTCCTCTGCCAGCATTCAGTAGGTATTCTGTAGGAGTTGTTCCACATGTAGATATATTTTTCATGTATTTATGGGGGCGATGATGATCTCCACATCTTACTCCTCCACCATCTTGCTGGTCCTCCCATAAAATCTAGAATCTGGAGTGGCTGCCTCTTTCTTCTATCTCTCCTTGCCCTCCTTGTACAGTGGTCCAGTTTCAGATTTCACCTGGGAAGCTCCTAAGTTTTCCCGCCAACACTGCTCCCTAAAAGCCTCCGCTGACTCCCTCCCATAGAGTTTTGTAAGGAATGTATGTTGGAAAAATTTTTCTCTACTGCTTCTTTGCTCAGTTTGTTTCTTCCCTTTATATTCATTGAATTTTTCATACCATCATTAACTTAGTGCACTTTACACATTTCATTGCTTTGCTGATCTATCAGGTCATTAACAGAACCATGAGGAAGTTAAATAATTTACTGGTTTGCTTGAAAGAGCCCAAGTTTTCCAGCACTTGGGGCATAATGGAAGAGCCATCTGTTTGTGAAACATATGCCAGATGAAGCAGCAGGCTCAAGATCCCAGATTCCAGTCATAGACTGAAGTAAATAAGCATAGGTATTGTTTTTGTGCCAGAAACCATAGAATGAACAGATCAGAATCTAAATGATATCTTAATTATATGTTTTTAAATACACTGCCAGTTAACACCAACTCTATTTTCACTATGAAAGTCTAATATTACCTTCAGAAGTTTAGCTTTTTATCCTGTCTTCTGACATTAAAATATTCATCATAAAAATTTTGGAAAATGCAATTTCAGAGCTACAAATCTAAAATAACCTGATGTCCTATCCCTGTAACATACTGTATATGCACAGACATGCACTCAAACATGCAAATGTGTAAATATACATATATGAACTATAGTATAAGCAGTTATTTTTAAATTAAAAAAAATTAATCTATGTTCAGCTTAGCCAATAATTTTTAACATAATTATTTTTACAGACTGCATATATTCTATTTTGTGGAATAGTGTAATTTATTTAATCAAACCCTATTGTCAATCATTTATTTCATTTCTGATTTTTATAAAGAACCCTAAAATAAATGTCTTTGTATATACATTGCTGCATGGATTTCACTGTTTAGGATAAATTATAGAAGTCATGATGTTAGATTAAGTACACAAGTATAACTGCTCTCACTTCTATAAATACATAGAAATAGTTTTTAAGGTTAAAACAGTATCACAGTGCTAAAAAAAAATACATGAACAAGAAATATTTTGGAAGTCAAAGTAGGAAGTGAAGCTCTATAGTCTAAGAGATTCTGGGCTCAGAAGCAGGAGTTGAGCCTAGAACTTCAACCCTTGCAATATAAACAGAGGCCTCACAGCTCATGCTTGAGTCATAAAGCCAGTCTAGATACAAGAAAGTAGTTAGTAAAGTTTTGCCCACTTGTAGGAGAAACAAACTGTTTGTACGTGGTGGAGGGAGTAAAAAGAGGTCACAGTACAACTTGGATCCTGGCCAAACCATATGCTGGTTTTTAAGACAGAGATGCTGTTGTCTAGAGTTCTCAACACATTTGGATGATCTGTTTCTGAGCTTTGGATCCCTTGGGGCTCGGCTGAGATGAACTCAGAAAATACTGCACAAAGAGGACTGATCTGGTGACCAAAAGAGAAATATTCCAATGCAAGATGAGTTTTCAAGTTAAGATTTGCTAACTTAAAGGACAAGAAGTTTAGTTCTTTCTCACATAACAGTACAGAGTGGGAATTTTAGTTTGGCGCTGACTTTACACATGTAATTGTTCAGTGACCTGGACTTGTACATGTTGTTCCATCTTTAGTAGCTGGCTTCAAAAATTGTTCTTATCACCATCTTGAAGGCCACAGGAAAGTGGAAAGAGCATGGGGCATCGTGGACAGGAGGTTTATGAGCCACATGTGGAAGTGGCACATGATGCTTTTATTCAAAATCTGCTAGTGGACATCTAGGAGTCTCACACTGTAATGAATTATGGAGTAAAAGCCTGTGGTTATTATCAATAACAGACTAATATAAAAATTAAAATATTGGAATTAAAATATAATAGTTGATATAGTAAATCTAATAGAAAAGCTCTACAGTAAACTAGGCACATCAAAACATATAATTAGAAATGTAAAACTGAGAAAATCACTCAGAATTCTAGAACAGAGAGATAGAAGAAAACAAGGGTGTAACTTAATTTATAGGGGCAGCACAGAGAGGCAAGTGGGGAGAGATACAATTCAAAGTTATAATGGCTAAAACTTTTGAGAACTGAAGAAAGTGGAGCATATTAAATTAACAAATAATAAAAAAAAGCAGAATAAAAACTAAAAGATACACTTCATACATTCTAATAAAGCTACCTAATACCAAGGACAAATAGAAAAAGCTCAGAACTACCAAAGAAAAAATCATGTTTACAAACAACTAAAGAAAAAAAAATTGAATGTAGCAGACCTCATCTATAATAAAAAAAAGACAATTATATTTTTGTCTGAAGACAATAGAATTACATTTTTTAATGGAAATGTAATTTTGTTATAAACCTAGAATTCTCTGCCTAGCTAATTTTTTACTCAAAAGTGAAAATAAAATAAATACCTGTATAAGCAATACATGATTAGGAGTTTAGTAGTTGTGGGAAGTTTAGGAGAAAAACGATTAAAAGATACACTTCAACAAGAAATAAAAGGAACCCAGAAGAAAGGAATGGAAAGTGAGAAGAAATGGTGAAAAAACTAATTGATAAACCAAGTTGTTAAGTACAAATAAGGTAAATTTATAAGAAGAAGATGGGAAAAAGAGGAGTATGGGGAGGAGGTGAAATTTATTTATGTGCTGACTTTGAACTTTGTCAGAAAACATATAAAGTTAATAAGTTTGTTCAACATTTATGGCTAATCAATGAAATTAGAAATAAAATGTATCACTTAATAATGAGTAATGGGGGGAAGGAGGAACTTAATTCAAAAAGGGTAAAAGGAGAACAAAGCAAAGGCAGCATGGTATATATACAAGATTGCAAAAGTGAAACCGAATACACACTAGTATTAATATCAACAATAAAGATAGAAGGAATAAACATTGTTTATGGGACACAAAGATTGGAATTATATAAATATAACTGCTCATTAAAAGAGACACATCCATATTTTAAAAATATAAAGAGGAGAAAATAAAAGGGTGGAAAAGGATTTACTAGACCACTAATAATAGAAAAGTAGCATTATGTGAAAAATAGAACTTAAGGCAAATTAATTAAATGGGATATAACTAAAGAAGGTTACTTAATGTTAAGAGGAAGATCATCAATCATAATGTTGTATGTACTTAAAGCATAGACCTGAAAAATACAAAGTAAAATCTGAGATAATTAAAGGAGAAAAAAAAATTAACAACCATGTCAGGTTTTCTATATCCATTTCTAGAAACAAAGTAAAAGGTCAAAAATACCAATTTTTTCCTTCCTTGGCCATACTATAGTAGATTGGTGATATGAAAGACGCCCTAACTTCAAAACAACTGGATCATAGATATAACACACTCTGTAAAGCACTGCTGGTTTCATGTGAGGTAGTAGTGATCTCCAAGGAAAACCCCTCCCAAACAAGTGAGCAAACAAGACAAGAATTGGTGCTAGAGGTTCAGGCAACAAGTAGAGGTACAATGGATATCACCAGCATAAAAGCTGTTGAACCCTTAGCTTTGGACTAGAATCAAGGTGGAGGAACTGAGGCTAGGACTTAGTGAAACCTCTTACCTGAAAATGGTTAGAATGCCACCCATGTGGGTGGTGCTTCCCAGCTACTAAAAAGAAGCAGAAGCAAATCTTATCTTGAGGAAGGCTTTCACAATTTAGGGCCACAGGACTCCCACAGATTAAAATAAAGCAATGAGCTCACAATCAAAAATTTAAAAAAATATAGACATTGTCAAGACAACATGTGTAACAGTCATAGAAATAAAGTATCATAGTTAGATTACTAAGGACTGAACAAAAAGTAATTTAGAGGACTTAGGAGACTGTGTGCAAAATATCAAAAGGGAAAAAAAAGGACAATCACAAAGATGAACAAAAAATAAGTGATTAATAGAAATGTATAGGCAAATTTGAAAGAAAAATGGACGTGATAGAAATGGAAAAAAATAATTTTAGGACTAGAAAATCAACAATATGTTAAGCAGCAGAATACACATAGCTAACACAAGAAAAAATATCTTGAAGAAATTACCTAGTTCTGAAGTTCTAGACATTTTTTGAAAGTATAGCTAACAGAATTTGCTCATGAGTTGGAGACAGTTTATAAAAGGAAGAAAGGGTTCAAGAATAACTCCAAATTGTTTTGCTCTAGCAAATGGAGAAATGGAATTGCATTTAACTGAGATAGAGTCAGTTTGAAGGAGGATTGACTATCAGTATTTCATTTTAAGATATGTTAAATTTGATATGTCTATTAGCCATCGTTTTTGTGAGTAGGCAATCAGTCTGAAGGTCAGAAAGAGGTCCTGACTACAGATATACACTTAGGAGCCATCAGCCTATAGGTGGTGTTTAAAGTATGAGATGAGACATGATTGCAAAGGGCATAAATGTAGCAAAGATTGAGAAGAGAGAAATTTTAAAGATCATGTCTTGGAGGACTCCAACACCAAGAGATGACGAGAACAGATGGAGGGAAAGGAATCTGAAACTTTTGAATAGGCATAATTATATGGATAGAAATGTTCTGTGCTGAGAAGAGTAATATTCTAGTCAGAAAATCTTGAGTTTGAATTTGGGCTTCATTCTAACAGGGTAGTTGGCCTTGGGCAAGTTACTTAAGTAGTCACTCTAAGGAATTCATTACTGGTTCTTCACATAACTAGACAGGTCCAGCTATGGTTTAGATCCAATTTAAATGTCACTGTCCCAAAGAGGTCTCCCATTTTTACCCATAATTCAGCCCAGTTATTCCCTATTACCATGTCTTGTTTATTTCATTTGCTTAATCCCAGTATAAAATTAGCTTATGCATTTACTTATTTATATTAATTGCAAGTATGTCTCCTTCCCTCTCACCACCAACACAGAAATGTACACTGCATGTGGGTAAGTTTTTTGACTAATTCATTACTTTGTATTCAACTCCTGGCATGATGCCTAGCACACAGAACAGAATTAATAAATAACCATGAAATTAATGAACATATTTCCAGGAATGAGAAACACTGAACTGAAAACTTGCTTCCTAAAGGACACTCCACTGGCTATGCAAATTAATTTAGATTCTTAGAATTAAATATTTAGTATGTTGCTTAAATGTGTTCCTCAATTTTCTGAAAGAAAGCAATTTTATATTTTTAGAAGTGCATTTCTTGTGAATTATTTGTGTAAACCATATCCTTTCTAGCCACATCTATTTGTACCCATAAGTCCAGGCATTTTAAAACATTGGGCAAAAACTTGCCTACTATCCACAAAGGAGAACAACAATTCCAGAGAGATTACTGGAGGAATTCTCCCTCTCTCAAAACACAGACACATGTATATGCGCACGCACACACACACATGCACACAAACCATAGTCTTCTTTTGCATTCTGAAACATGCCACAGATGGATAGGTTTAGATTATTTTTCTACTTATGTTGGATTTCCACATGCCTTTAGTATTGAAATGTATTACATGCACCACCATGTCTAAATTCCTAAGTTCTTTGAATTATCCCTATCTCCTGGCCCCTTTTGCCACATATATTCAGAACTAGAATTTGCTTTCATTTAACATATAGCTATAATAAGGAATCTCTTTCTGTGATCTCTTCTGTTTATGCTTATCAGTCTCTGTAAGTACAGGGGAAAGGAACAGTAACAACTTTTGAATAATGGGATTTCATGAAATTACAGATGGAAATATGTGCATTTTATTTTTATAAGAGTTTGTAAAGCAGGAATTTTATGAAGCTATCATAATCAGAAAGCACTAAGTTATTTTTTGAAAAAGACAATTCTCACAGAAAATCAAAACGTTCTCATGGAGAAACTGTGCAGTTTTTTAGCAAAGATTGTAAATGACATTTGCAGCTTGCTAAGCGACCACCCAATCACGTAAGTTATTTAAAGACCACCATTTGACTTTTACAGCCAAATAAACTCTGTGAGCACTCGTGCTCTCTTTCATGTCAGTGCCATGGATTTATGATCTCCATCCCAGAGTAAGAGAGCTTTTTAATTTGCCCATGAATTTAAGCATCTTTGGCTGTACTGTTTATTAGAAATAAAGTCAGCAAGAATGAAGACTCTTTAAGAGTTTCCTTCTGGAATCTCCTTTGAACAGATGTTACTTTCATTTTTTAAAACTGTATCAATGATTTTTTCTTATTTTTACTTTAAATTATTTGTTAAAGTGATTATAATTATTATAAATGTGACATTATTAAAGAGTTTATAATTTCCATTGAAAATATGTCACCAGTTAAATATGTATTTAATTCATCTTCCTTTACAGCAACGGGTTTTTATTAATTAGTATTTGTACCAGTAGGAAATATATAAATAACTTTGAATTTCTCCTATAAGTACCTGTTAAACATTGTATAATTTAGGTAGCAAAGTTTATAATTTTTTATTTTTGGCAAAGTAAAAATTACAAGTAAAACCCCTCATATTTATCATAAAACTGATTTATGTATTTTAGAGATCATTTATTTCCTGAATGTAGTCAATACAATAATTTCACGTTTATTTAACATTTATATAGTATTATAACTATTTTGCCTTATACTGTTATATAAATGTAAATTTTTCTTATGTTTCCTCTTTTTTTTAGTGTCACAAAGAATTCACAGACTTTTATTTATTCGTTGTTTTACCTTCAAGTGCAGTCACTTGTAATGTGTTAATTGGCCAGTGGGAGCCCTTCCAAGCTGATTTTATGTCATTTGGACAACTTCCGCATTTGGCTTGCACAACAAAAGTCCCAGACTCACATTTTGTTTTCTCTCTTCTGATTTTGGAATGTGTCTAAGAGCCCTAGTTTATTTTATCAGGGTATGTGGAAACCAAGATCCAGGTTTCTGGGTTTTAGGGGTACAATTGCTACTGGAGTGTCGTGATCTTTCAGTGACCTAAAAAGCATAAGTTCATGTTGACGTGTCTAACTTAAATTTAACATGGCAGAATTTTTAACTTTGCTGATTTTATAATTTTGCCTCTTTTCTCTTACATGAAAAATCTCAGTCACTGATATTAATAGCATATTTATTTGCTCGAGCTTTCAATTTGAATATAATTATTTCAAAATTACAATACCAATATATATGTTTTTTACCAACCAATATTTTTACTGACAATACATCTAGTAAGAGAAGTTTAAGATTTCTTTGCAATTTTTTTTATCCTAAAAGAATATTTTACTAATGATGTACAGTCTGAATTGTGCTCAAAAGCTACATGTTTTTTTCCTGTGGTTATGGTACCAATTTGATATACAGTAGGTTTCACTCAAGTTACTCCAAGTCCACTCTCCCTACTTCCCACATTAGTGTTCCTCCTCCATTCTCACCTTGCCAATATCTAGCTCAGATAGTCTTGATTATTTGCTTTCTGTTCTCATATGACACTGGTGAGTGTTATTGAGGGGATAATGTAACCATTCTTGTTAAGTTCAATATATGTTGGTGTTTTTGACCTGAACTGACCCCTTACTCACTTTTTATAATTATTTATATTCATCTATAGTTGGTTTCCTATCATGATTCCTAGTAGTCCCTCCTAAAATTTCCCCTCTTTATGGCTTCAATGAACTTCTTATGTACAAAAATCACCTTGTTTTGTTTTATCAAGATAAAGCCAACAGTGTGATTAATATTTTGAGTCTATACATTCAGGAATTTGAAATTATTTTTTCTCCTGAATTAATCCTCTTTCCTGAATGTTTAGAGATTTTAATGGGATCTGCCAGTTTAATGTCAAGGCTACAGTGCTAGCTGGAATTTCCTAGGTCACCCAACAAGTTACTTAATGAATGGGCTGAATCAACATGTGCAAGTGTGGTAGACATTGCCTCCAAAACCCTGAAGAGAGCAATCAAGCACTGAAGTTCTTTCTTAGCGACAGGAGGGACACAGCGTAATGATTTGCTTTACACTTTAGAGGGTATATACTGGCATTACCCAGACCACTGACTGACTAAAATCTTCACCAACAGCAGGTTCCTGAATTTTTATATTTCGTTTCTCACATCCTGGTATGTTTCTTTCTAAGGCATGAAGAATACTTATTACTTTTTGCTTCTCATTTCTGATTAATATGAGGTCATTAATACAGAGGGCTACAGTTACGTTCTGTGTAATATCCAGATAATTGAGCCTCTTTTGGACTGTAATATGTTAGCAAGACAGTAAAACCAGGTATCTTAGAATGGTACCAGGTACCAGGTATCTTAGAACGGGTTTCCCTTGAAGCTGATTCTAAGATGAGGATTTGAGTATAATAGTTTATTTGGGAAGTTCAGAAACCACTGGCAGGGATTGAAGATGCAGTTCAAAGGAGGAAAAGTAGTTAAGATCCATTTCAAGTTGAGGCTACTTGAGCTTAATCCCACAGGGAAATTATGGGGGGAAACCAAACAAGATAAGTGGCTTCCAGGCCCTCCTACAAAAAGAATTATAGTATCCTCATCAATTTCCCAGTCAGGAGATTTCCCTGGTGGTCCAGTGGTTAAGAATCCACCTTCTAATGCAGGGGGCATGGGTTCCATCACTGGTCGGGGAGCTAAGATCCTACATGCCACGTGGTGTGGCCAAAAGATTAAAAAAAAAAAAAAAAGTAAAATATAAAGAAAAAGTAAATTTCCCAGTCATACTCAGATACACTCTGGATGTGTGACAGGACCCCTGTTACAATATTCATGAGTATATTTAAATGTTCAGATTCATCATTAAGAAGAAAAGTGGCATCCCACTGTAATTTCTTTACTGTATTAGTAAGCACATTTACCAATACATATTTTTAAATAGATACATAATACAAAACTTCTTTCCTTAGAATTGTTTATATTTTATGGCAAAAATCTTGCTAAATTTACTTGCAGAATGTTTTATATTTTGTTGATAAAGTAATTATAATCAATAATTTTTGTAATATATTACATGAATTTAATTTAATCTTTGATTTTCATTCATTTTTATAAACATTATATTTGCACACTCAACTTTTTGTGGGTATGTAGTCACCTAGTATGTGTTAAAAGTCATAAAATATGTGTGTATGTGGGGATGTATACTTTAAAATATAAGGTCCCTTACTTCATAATATATCTTTTAAGTTAATTCTCTCACTATTCATAAAACATGGCAGGTCAATGAAACTGGATCATGTGGGATAAAAGGCTCAAAGGATAACATTGAACAGATTTGCAGCAATTTCACCATATTTGGCAGCATAGTTTAATGAAAGCGCTTTTTAAGCCACTCACATATTGTTTTAAATCCCAGTGACATTACTTCAACTCTGCACCTTCATTTATTAAGCTGCAAAATTGAAAAGCTTTTGTCTACATATCTAGGTTGTTGTAGGATGAAATGAGATTATATATACTTTTACATTTAACTAAATCTTTACTTACCTTCATCTCCTTTCAGCATGTGCTCTTGAGACTATTCCTTTTCTTTCTTTTCCTTTCCTTCATTGAGTGAGCAAATTATGAATGAATGAATTGAATGAATGAATAAACAAGGGAATTTTAAAGGATTTAGCAAGAAAAATCCCAGAAGTAGTCACTCTAAAATTACAAAAGAAAAATTCAGGGTACCATGAGAGAGAATAACAGGAAAGTATAAACCATATATTAAATGTAAATTTTGACCAGTGTGTTATAGAGGGCTCTCCAAGGAAGTGATTTTACTCTAAAACCAAAGGGATATAGACATTTGGCATAAAAAGGTGGATTAAAGAGAATTCTAGGAAGATTTAATTGTATGAGCAATACTCTAAGATGTATCCGTTACATCTCAATAAAATTGTTTTTAAAATAAATAATATTCTATTATGGATTAGTATAAAAGACAAGGGAAAGGAAGTTTTAAAGAATAAAGCCCAGATCACTGTCTAGAAGAACCTGAAGGAGTTCAAATACTGTCAAATAAGATGTAAAGAAGCACATTTTGGGTGGGGAGAGATCATGGAGTCTTCAATGTCAAAAGGAAAAAGAGAGTGAGGAGGGAGTGGGAAACCTGAATGCTTCTGATAGGGCAAAATATAAGAATAGAAAAGTGTTCATTAGATATGCCAACGCTGAGATGATCTGAGCAGCAACAGTTTTAGTATAAAGATAAGGAAAGACAGTTTTAACGTGAGTAATAGATTAGTAGGCAAAGCCAATACTGTTTGAGGACTTCAATTTTAGCGTTGGGATTATCTACATTATTGGCAAAATAGTCAAGGATTTCCCCACCAAACTCCTCCATAATGAGCCCATCCCATAGACATCAGGCATGGCCATAAGGTTTGCTTTGTCCAATGAAATGTGAGTGGAAGTGAAGCCTCCTATTTTCAGGCAGAACAATTAAGAGTCATTTGATGGTTCTTCCATGGCTCCTCTGCCCTGCCATTAACTTGACATGCATAGACTGGGGCTGCTCCATTAGCTTGGGTCCTTGAGAGAAAGAAGAACAACCCAAGATGGATATAGGACATGAGATTTCAGGATAAACTAGTGAAAGATATTTACAAGACAATACTGTTGATTTTCCTATCTTAATTTAATCTTGATGATATGTAATTATAGTACAGCCATTTGCTATAGGGAAAAAATGTGTAACAGGAGATAAAAATGAAACCTGTGAAATACGTAGAGTGGTATTTCTAATGTTTAACAGGTTGAAAAGAGGTAATAATATGAACATGTTAAAATAGGATCATACAAGATACATATAGTATGTGTACATATATAATTATAATATGTAATAATGATATGATATTGATAATACATAATGATCCAACACAATTTAAGTTATTCTTAAATGACTCTGTGGAAAGTATACAATGAAGAGATTTACCTGTTTTCCTAACATGCTCTGCCTATGTCTGGTTTTTCTATTATTGCTTGGTCCCCAGGAACTAACAATGAGGCACAGGACATTATCAAATTTTGCTTATTACATAATTTGATTATATGTGAATTCAAGTATGTGTAAATTAGTCTAAATAGCAACTTACTTTTAAGATAAGCACATATTTTCTCACTTCTCTATTTCCCAAGCCCATGTGATATATCACTGCTTATCACTAACACATTATTAAAATTGAAGCCTAATTGTGTTTTACTGTGAGAAAATTGACTATGGAGATTTATACTTGTTGATAACTTATTTCTTGTTTAAAAATGTCAAATACTTTCCATTGGAAGCATTTTTAAGGCAAACACTACGTTTTATTCAGAAGTGCTGTAACTTACTAAAAAAAATTCTATGTAACCTTTCTTCGATTTAATGTACAATATTTCCAAAATTGTGACTCTATAAAGCTGACATATCTTAGTGTTCCAGTTTTCTTCCCCATCAGTGACTTTCCTATCATACTCACTCAGTTACCAAGTTCTTTTTATTTTTTCAATAATGTAGTCAGTAGTGCAAGCTTAACTACTTATTAGAAAATCAAGCTATGTTCTTTTTCACTTCATACATCATCACCAGCAATAAAAATCCTGAGATCAGGATATTTCTGGCAGCATTTTGACACTGCATTAGGTGGAAAAAATCCAACTCGCTTTTTAGAAGTTCACAGTTCAGCATTGATGATAATAGTGCAGCTCTTTTTTCTTCTGTGAAATAAGCAGACCTGATTTCTATGGCTTACCTGGCTGAATGTGTGTGCAGTGAAAATGTGCTATTTGAAGTCTGACAGAAACTTTTCTGAGTATAGTTCTCCTTTTCAAGTAATGTACTTTATTGAAGATGATAGAACTTGCAATGCTGTTAGAGATCATGGAGAATTTTGGTGTATAAAAATTGAATAGTCTAAACTTGCTATATGTAAGAATTCTAAGTTTCAGTTCTTTCATTTTATTTGATAAGTAGGACAAAGTTTTCTGTCCCCCTCACCCACTCTGTTTCTTTCTCTTCTCACCTCTGGTTGAAAAACCTGTTTTGTTGTTGTTTAGAATAATCATATTAAAATCTGTTCATATGAGCAAGAAAATATTTTAATAGGTTTCTACAAGAGGGTAGTTATGGTTTCCACTTCCCACATTGCCCCAAGGATAGGATCAGGATGTGGGTTAAGGGATAAAAGTGAGGAGGGCAGAAGGACAGAAAACAACAGGAGAAACTAAAGGAGGAAACTAGGCAATAACTAAGAGATTCTTGGGGCCTGTCCTTGAATCTGTACAGATTGAAAGGTAACCCAAGGGGAAATTAATGTTTTGCCTAAATCTATGGAAATAATGTATGTTGATCAACAAATAATAAGAGAGTTTGCTATTTAATTGTTTGATTTAGGTAATGCACAGGTCTGTATATAAGTATAATGGAAGGGTCACATATACAAGAAAGTTAAATACCCAGAATGATGAATTAAGAATATGTGTGTGTGTGTTTATATGTATATATATATATATATATATATATATATATATGTGTGTGTGTGTGTGTGTGTACACACACACACACACACACACACACACACATATATCAAATCTCCAGTTCTTCTTCATGCATAAAGGATATACACAATTTCTTTTAGCAAGCTAGGAAAGCTACCATCATCAGAGAATTTTTTGAGAAATAAATGATATATATGTACAATACCTACTGGAACACTTCTTACAATGACTGCTTTTAAAAAGGAGCTATTTTCATTACTTCTTTATAAAACAAGACATCCAGAGTATTGAGCTTTTTAATGTGAATTAATGTGCTTTGATTATATGAATGGTGTGCGATGATCTACACATATTTATAAGTGAATAGATAAGGATAAATAAGACTGAGTTGGATAAATAATGTTTCCCTGGTAATATTCCATATAAAGTGGCCATCTATGGTTTTGCAGGTTGTACACTATGCAAAGATACCCATCTGAGGAGGCTGAGAACAGGCTGAAATCTAACATATGTGTTATGGCAATGGGTTGAGTTTTCCCAAGAGTAGTGCATTTTTAAAAATATTCATTGAGTTGCCTTAAAGGCAATCTTTATGACAATATTTTTGTTTAATTTAGTTATCTGGACTTTTCAAGGTAAGACAAAATCTTTTCCTAGCATGAATCAAAATGAGAAGAATCCTAGATTTACATTCAGATAGCTAAAATTTTAAATATGAAACTTCAGATGGTTATCTTGCACAACTGTTTTTTCCAGAATACTAAGACCCTTAGTGAAATATGTTTTATTTTCCACCAGTTGAGGTGAGAGAGACAAACAAAGATAAGCAACTGGTTTTAATTTGTTACATGAGGACATTCGATAGCATTTTTGGATGCTATAAAGGTCTTCATCAGTTGGTCAGCTATTATTTTTCTCACCTACTTTTTTTAAAAGAGACTCTTAATGAGCAATAATTGTGTACAGAAAACAATGTTAATGTCATTATAAATATGAGACAACACAAATGCCTGACTGATATATATCTAGCTTGGGAAAGTCCTCAGATTATAATTATCCTGTACTTGCATATGAAGGACTATTTTTTACCTTTGCTTATATATTCTCTTCCAAATAATAGTTCTGGGTCTATTGTGACACTTTTTGGCTAAAGTAGCAGTTTTCCTGCTTACTGTATACTGATGTGTCACATTTTCCTCCATTTTCCTCTACCATATTTTATTTCTTGGGTCAAATGAATTACATTTCAAATAATCTCACACATGTATGCATCTTAGTCTCCTTTGGCCCATTGTTACTTCCTCCTTGTACTCAGCTTTTTTTGCTGAACATGGAAAATCTTTTCTCTTCTCTCTTCCACAAAAGTCATTGATATGTACTCAACTTTCTCTAATTGAATAAGCTTTTTCCATCAAACATCCTTGAAATGTCATTAAAGTTCAGTTGTTATTGTTAAGTAGTTTAGCTTAATTCTTACTCTTAAAACAGTGCTATTTTCCATAATGAGCTAAGCAGGTTTTTATGAACTAGCTTTGTAACTTGTAAACATTTTTTTGATTAGCATACGTATGTGGAGTGAAAACTTCTCATAGAGATGTTGGATTCAGAGAGTTTTGGCATCCCTAAGATTAAAAACAAAATTCTAACTGAAACTCCTAAATATGACAAGGTATCTTCTACTTTAATGTGGAAAAGTAATTTAAAAAAATCTGAAATTAAACTCATCAATTACCCACATTACTGTTCCTACTCTAAGTATTTTGTAATTTGGATGTGGAAAAGCCTAAAATATTAAAGCCCCAAGAGTAGAGATATACTTTAGTAACAGAATCAGAAATCAAATTTCCCTCAAGATTTAAGGGAGTCTCACTACAGTAAAACCTTTGGCATTTCTGTGGTTTCACATTTCAATAGTTAATCATTTTATATGCCAACTTTACTGGCCCAAGGGGTGCCCAGATTAAACATTATTTCTGGATATGTCTGTGAGGATGTTTCCAAATGAAATCAGCATTTGAATCAGAGGACTCAGTAAAGTAGATTGCTCCAGTGCAGATGGGCATCATCCAATTCATTGTGGGTCTAAATAGAACAAAAATATGGAGAAAGAAGGAATTCAACCCTTTTGCTTCCTGCCTGCCTGCATGAGCTGGAACATCAGTTTTCTCCTGTCCTTGAACTGGAATTTACACCATCAGCTTCTGTGGTTCTCGGGCCTTCAGACCTAATCTGGAATTATACTACTAACTCTCCTGTGTTTCCAGATGGCAGACAGCATATCATGGGACTTCTCAGCCTCTGTAATTACATATGCTAGTTCATATATTTATCTTCATATATATAGTTGACTTTTGTACATCCCGGGTTTGAACTGTGCAGGTCCACTTATACGTGAATTTTCTTCAATAGTAAATACTACAGTATTGCAAAATTTGTGTTTGGCTGAATCCAAGGATGCAGAATCATGGATACAAAGGGCAACTCTAAGTTAATGTGGATTTTCAATGGTGCAGCTTTGTCTGCACCTCCTACTACCCCCCTCCTCCCTCCCCCAACCATTGTTCAAGAGCCAACTGTATATATAAATATATCCTATTGGCTCTGTTTCTCCTGAGAACCATGACTAATGCAACATCCTAACTCCTTTCTCACTTTGATCTCCATTTATTTATTTATTTATTTATTTATTTATTTTTGGCTGTGTCGGGTCTTAGTTGCAGCACACGGGATCTTCGTTGCAGCACGCGGCCTTCTCTCTAGTTGTGGCCTGGGGTTTTCTCTTCTGTAGTTGTGGCGTGCGGGCTCCAGAGCACATGGGCTCTGTAGTTTGCAGCATGCAGGCTCTCTAGTTGAGGCACACAAGCTCAGTAGCTGTGGTGTGGGGGCTTAGTTGCTTTGTGGCATGTGGGATCTTAGTTCCCAAGCAGAGATCAAACCCGCGCGTCCCCTGCATTGGAAGGTAGATTCTTTACCACTGGACCACCAGAGAAGTCCCCTGATCTCCCTTTAAGTTAAAGAGGACACCTATTTCTCTCCCAACTACCTGGCAGGAAAATTTTTGTTATGTTATCCAGGTCCAGCGCATTAGACAACTATTTTTGAACTATGAATTTTGAAGGAATGATTCAAAGGAACAAGCAAGTTTCTGATTGCTTTGCAGAGGCGACGGTGGAGATGAGAGAATCCAGACGTGACTTCAGTTAACCAGTGCTGATGGCACCAGTGGCAGCATCCTGGGCAAATTCTTACTGTGGTAAGCTCTCGTTTGTTCTAATCTCTTTCAGCTTCTGTGAGTTTCCTAACGCTCTTACTGAGCCTCTGAAGCTCTCCAAATACCTTCCAATAAATAAGTTTGTAATAAATTTCTGTTGCTAAAGCTTCGTCTTTTTTTCCACTGTTACAATTAAAACTTTGACTGAACAGTCATTTCTCATAACATTCTAAAGTGTATGGACACTGCTAAAGGACTCCATTTTAATGATGACAGTTTAAGTCCCAGATTTGTCATTGAAATTTTTTTTTTTTTTTTTTTTTTTTTGCGGTACGCAGGCCTCTCACTGTTGTGGCCTCTCCGGTTGTGGAGCACAGGCTCCGGACGCGCAGGCTCAGCGGCCATGGCTCATGGGCCCAGCCGCTCCGCGGCATGTGGGATCCTCCTGGACCGGGGCACGAACCCGTGTCCCCTGCATCAGCAGGAGGACTCTCAACCACTGCGCCACCAGGGAAGCCCCACGACTAACTATTGATAGAATTTTCAGTGGCCTGGCCTGAAGTTTTCTGGGTTGATTTAACCTCATTTTAGCAGGCAGAAAAACTAATATCACTAGAGAATGAATTCTTAAAGAACATCATCAGTGAACTATTTGAAATTATCTAGAAACATCTAATTACATAAAGATAATAGTAATAAATTTATTAAAAGTCAATTTATCTTTTATAATTATGCATATATTAAAGTACATGGCTTATAGATTCCTACAAGGCAAAAACTTTGTGAGCTTGGTTTGAATTATGGCATATGCTCTAGATGAGCAAATTTGTACTTATTTTAAATTAGCATAGACTTCATTTTTCCTAACAATTATTGACAACCTCCTTCTAGATGGCAAAAGTTAATGATATTTCATTGTAACTTCTGTATTTATTTATTTTCTTCTTTGTTCCTTAAACATTTCCTAGAATATATTTTGGCTATTTATGAGCCTCAAACATCTGATTGCTACTGTTGTCACAATTTGTGGAAGAGGCAAGCAAAATTTTTTTAGCTGTATGTTTCAACCAAACTATCAGGGCACATCTGATTTCTAAAATTTTCAGGGATTACTATCAATTATACTAAATGTGAAACAGAAAGAACAGCTTGATTTTTAGAGTGAAGATTGAACTTCAACACTGTCAGAGGAAAAAAAAATCTTGTTTAGACTTATACAGTGAGCACATTTGCTATGTAAGATACAGATGGAAAGAATATAAGAAATAGCAGAATGTCATCTTGAGAAGTCCTTTTTTGACCAAAACCACATGGCAAACCTCTTTAGAGCATAACTGTGAATTTTTTTTAAATCATTAATTATTGGCAGGAAAGAAATTGAAATTTAATTATCTTCACACGTTTCCTTTCTTTGTGTTGGATTTGTTTTGTTGTGAAAATGACTCTGATTCAAGAGAAACCTGGAGTTGAAGTTCCTGTCTGAGGTCTGCCAATTACACCAGTGGCCAGAGGTAGTAGCTCCAGGCTCCAACTAAATCATGGACAAGCAAATCACTCCAATACCAAGTATACCATGGATATTTCCTTATTTTCTACACATCAAAGCACTTTAACATCTTTAACTTTAGTTGTAAGGAGTTGACTTATGGAGTTGTCTGTATGAGATGCCTGTTGCTACTATAACAAATTACCACATATTCAGTGACTTAAAACAACAGAATCATATAATTTTAGAGGTCAGAAGTCCAAAATGAACTTTACAGGGCTAAAATAAGGAGTCAGCAAAGTTTCATTCCTTCTGGAGGCTCTAGAGGCAAATCCCTTTTCTTGCCTTTTCCAGTTTCTAGAGGCTGCCTGCATTCCTTGGCCCCTTTCTCCATCTCCAAAGCCATCAGTGAAGCATCTTCAAATCTCTCACAATCTCTCTCTCTCTCCCCCTCCCTCAATGTGTCAACACATCTCCTTTAACTCTGACTCTCCTGTCTTCCTCTTATAAGGTCCCTTGGGATTACACTGGGTCTACACAGATAATCCAGGATAATTTCCTCACCTCAAAGTGCTTAATTTAATCTTACCTGCAAAGCCCCTTTTGCTATGTAAGATAACATATTCATAGGTTCTGGAGATTAGAATGTGGCCATCTTTTGAGGGTGGACATATCCTTCTCTTTACCACAATGTACTTCTAGTAGAGATAAAGAATAAATGGATTTTCTTTTACGGATGACTTGGTGATATAAAGTAGAAGTTAATTCAAACTCTGTCTTTTTTAGAATATATGGACAAATCACATGGGAGGGCTTTCCTTTTAAAGACATGAAAACAGGATATATTGAAGTATGTGTGGCTTTGTTTACATTTTTATACTATTTCCCTAAATTACTGTATTTAATTAAAAATTATATTATGTCTTGGTATCAGGTATTACTATTAACCTAGGCTTCTATCAGCTCTCTAAATGACCTCTCCTCTTCCAAGTTTTGTCATTCTATCTTCAGTTTCCAATATGCTGAGGAAGACTTATGGTTACCTTAACCACACATATACCAGGCTATTTATAAATAAGACAGTCTTATTCATTAGATTCTAGTCCAGAAGACAGGGAGCAGTCTTTATTCTTCTACTGATGTCCCCAATGTTCTTCAACCCATTTCCCCATCAGAATCTTGCTCACTTACCTCTAGGTGTGCAACTATATTTTGGAAATTTGAGGTTGTCAGAAATCTATATGCTATATAACCAAATTTGTTTTTACACACTATTTAATGTTTAAATTTACTTTTCTAATTATGTTAGACAAACCCTTGTATTTCAATATATAGTTTTATACAGTAAAAAATGAAATAATTGGATAATCTATGTTTGTTGATCAGGCAGTATATTAGTGTAGAGGTAAGAGAGGCATACGTGTTTACTTAGATTAGTTATCCATTACCTGACTCTCTTTGTGTGCATGTGTGTGTGTGTGTGTGTGTGTGTGTGTGTGTGTGTGTATGCATCTGTGTGTGTCTGTGTGGTAAGAGCACTTAAGATGAGATCTACCCTTATACCAAATTTTCATGTGTACAATACAGTACTGTTAACCATAGTCACAAGGCTGTACAGCAGATTTCTAGAAATTATTCATCTTGCATAACTGAAACCTTAAATACACCAAACAGCAACTCTTCATTCCCCCGCCACACTCAGCTCCTGGTTACCACCATTCTACTCTCTGTCTCTATGTATTTGATTTTTTCATGCATTCCAAAATTCAAGCAAAAAGATGGTTGGGTAAAATTTGCCTGTGTAATGATTTTGAAAAATTTCATCTATGTTGATAAGTTTTTTGAGATGTCTTTGACTAGCCCGATTGTACTGATTCAAATGCCATTACAATACAATCCTTTAGGTGACATTTATAGCTATCATAAGACTTCAGTCATATGATTTACCACCATTGTTATATATTACCATTCAGTACTAAATCATATTGTAAAAATATCAATATGCTTATTATATTTTAATTGAGGGTATGAAAAGTATCAACATATATTCATCTATCATCCATCTATCATCCATCTATCTTATATCTATCATCTACCTATCTATTTATCTAGCTAGCTAGCTATTTATTTATCTGCCTTCATACTGTTTCTTGTTTTCCTGATAACATTCCTGCTGAGACTGTTTCTGATCAGTACAGAAACCAACTCCTACAGCAACTTTTTCTGACCCAGGAGCTCTGAAGAAAGCCCTAGAATTAAAGCAAATCCTTTTGCTGACTTAGGATACTGAGCAGGTTAAACTGTGCTTTTCAGTGGGCCTGTAATTCAGGTTCCTAAAGGGCCATGCCTGCTGTATTATCAACACAGTTGTCTTTGAACAGAATTGGCTTTGAAAACATTGGCACTGTTCCAAAGCCTCCATCTCCATTTCCTGATCACTTGACTGCAGGGCAATTATAAAACATGGAAATAATTAGTTGATTAAACACCTTTCTCTTTTAGGAAATGGTCTTCATTCTATTATAATATCCAGGTATTGGGGAGGACCTCAATTCAGGGTCTCTGAAAATCGGGTACTATGTTAGCCACAGTGACAAGACCAGGTGTGGAGACCTAAACTGGTGTGGAGGCTGACAAACTCCATCTACAGTCTTACCATAAGGAGGTTCATTTTATATTTTAATTCTTAATATCCTACGATTTCTAGAATAAGTTACCAAAAGGGGAAAAGTGATCTTTTTCATACATATGCATATTTTAATTTACAACATTATAGTTTTAGTTTATCTTTTTTACCCAAGTTTTGATACTTGAAAATGTGTTTCAAATTTTGAAAAATTTGAACTTATCAAAACACTGTCCTTTGAAATGACATAATACTCCATTAAACTTCAGACAGGAAAAATATCCAGCTCAATATTACAGATGAGTAATGGACGGCACAGAGAGGTTAATTGTTTGATTCAAGTTCACACAATTAATCAATATTCATTCCGAAAATAAAACCATTATTCCAATTCCCCAATGTTCAGCCTTCTGTAGTCCCATAAGAATTTCACTTTAAGCTTTACATAATTTTGCTCTTTTGGGAAAATGAGAAAATATTGTCTTATATCTAGCTTTCTAGATAATTTTTGAGCCCCTATTAAATTTTGTTCTTTTCTGAGCATACATCAGTCTACTTTTTTGTACACTTGAACATTTTGTGTGCTAAACATAAAAAATACATTTAGAGATTGGATCATAGAGAAAATTGTTTAAAATGTTTATGCTCTACTGTGGGACTTCAACATTGTGGTCAGAAATTTAATCTGAGAATTTCAAGCTTATAAAATAAACATATATGCAAATAAGTAGACAAGAATAGATTTTTTAAAGTTTCATCTGACTCATAGGAGCTAAGTGAACCATGAAATGTGAAAAACTGAAACAAATGAAACTGAGGAGCAAATTCAAACATGCCCAGGTCAACAAATATGGGTTTTATGTTTTTCGTTTATCGCGTTTATTTTTCACTTCTGGCTGTCTAGAGTGTATCTTCAATAATGGATGATATGACAGAATAATCCTCACTGATCTCAACAGTCTGAATGTTGAATAAATTAGACACGTGGATACTTTTGAAAATTTCATGTGATATGCGACTGCCCTGCCTCTCTTTGGCCATTTTCTATGCTTTTGTCGTCTGGCAATGATCAAATCCCTCTTGCCCATTAGATGTTAAACTTTTGAGGATAGGTACTATGTCTTAATCCATCTTGTCATTTACAGGTTCTAGAATAAGGCTTGGCTCAAAATAAACAGTCAGCAAATTGTTGAATGATTAAGTGACTTGGAAAAAAATCGCATGACAACTTGAATGTGGATAAGCCTTTTAGAAAAATTACTTAACTTCAAATCTTTTCCTAAGAATCTTCTCCAACTACTCTGCTGTTCGTGTTCTCATCTTAATGGGATGGAAGTCAAAAGGGGAGAGGATATACATTTTGGCTTTTAAATAAAAGGAAAAAAATAAGGCTATTTTTATGAAGTAGAAGTAACATTTTGAAATGTAACTTGAAAAATGAATAGGATTTTGAAAGCAAAGATTAGAGCACTTAGACTGGAAGGAAAAACACAAGCAAAACTTAATAGTGTAAGATGAATGCGTGAAGCAATAGCACTGCATAGATTTACTTGGAGCCTAGGGTAGGTATATGGGAAGAACTGTGCAAATTAGGGAAATAGCCTTGAATGCCATGCAGATGAATTTACCTTAATCTGTTAGAGACAAATCCAGTAAACTTCTAAAGGTCATCTTTGTATATATACTAGTTTCTTTTTATTTGATTTGATTGGCTGTTCAGATTATATGTAAATATAAATCTGAATACAGGGGATCATTTCCTCATTTACTACTGAAATAGCAGTACATGAGCTTAAGATTCCAGTATAGGTAGACTGTCCTGCCTTTAGAATCTTCTTGTGTTTAAAAAATGATGATTATGAATGTACTTTTTTTTTACATCTTTATTGGAGTATAATTGCTTTACAATGGTGTGTTAGTTTCTGCTTTATAACAAAGTGAATCAGTTATACATATACACATGTTCCGATCTCTCTTCCCTCTTACGTCTCCCTCCCTCCCACCCTCCCTATCCCACCCCTCTAGGTGGTCACAAAGCACCGAACTGATCTCCCTGTGCTATGCGGCTCCTTCCCACTAGCTATCTATTTTACGTTTGGTAGTGTATATATGTCCATGCCACTCTCTCGCTTTGTCACAGCTTACCTTTCCCCCTCCCCATATCCTCAAGTCCATTCTCTAGTAGGTCTGTGTCTTTATTCCTGTCTTACTCCTAGGTTCTTCAAGACATTTTTTTTTCTTAAATTCCATATACGTGTTAGCATACGGTATTTGTCTTTCTCTTTCTGACTTACTTCACTCTGTATGACAGACTCTACAAACATCCACCGCACTACAAATAACTCAATTTCGTTTCTTTTTATGGCCGAGTAATACTTCATTGTATATATGTGCCACATCTTCTTTATCCATTCATCCGATGATGGACACTTACATTGTTTCCATCTCCTGGCTATTGTAAATAGAGCTGCAATGAACATTTTGGTACATGACTCTTTTTGAATTATGGTTTTCAGGGTATATGCCCAGTAGTGGTATTGCTGGGTCATATGGTAGTTCTATTTGTAGTTTTTTAAGGAAACTCCATACTGTTTGCCATAGTGGCTGTACCAATTCACATTCCCACCAGCAGTGCAAGAGTGTTCCCTTTTCTCGACACCCTCTCCAGCATTTATTGTTTCTAGATTTTGATGACGGCCATTCTGAGTGGTGTGAGATGATATCTCATTGTAGTTTTGATTTGCATTTCTCTAATGATTAATGATGTTGAGCATTCTTTCATGTGTTTGTTGGCACTCATATCTTCTTTGCAGAAATGTCTATTTAGGTCTTCTGCCCATTTTGGGATTGGGTTGTTTGTTTTTTTGTTATTGAGCAGCATGAGCTGCTTGTAAATTTTGGAGATTAATCCTTTGTCAGCTGCTTCATTTGCAAATATTTTCTCCCATTCTGAGGGTTGTCTTTTCGTCTTGTTTATGGTTTCCTTTGCTGTGCAAAAGCTTTCAAGTTTCATTAGGTCCCATTTGTTTATTTTTGGTTTTATTTCCATTTCTCTGGGACGTGGGTCAAAAAGGATCTTGCTGTGATTTATGTCATACAGTGTTCAGCCTATGTTTTCCTCTAAGAGTTTGATACTTTCTGGCCTTACATTTAGGTCTTTAATCCATTTTGAGCTTATTTTTGTGTATGGTGTTAGGGAGTGATCTCATCTCATACTTTTACATGTACCTGTCCAGTTTTCCCAGCACCACTTATTAAAGAGGCTGTCCTTTCTCCACTGTACATTCCTGACTCCTTTATCAAAGATAAGATGACCATATGTGCATGGGTTTACCTCTGGGCTTTCTGTCCTGTTCCACTGATCTATCTTTCTGTTTTTGTGCCATACCATATTGTCTTGATTACTGTAGCTTTGTAGTATAGTCTGAAGTCAGGGAGCCTTATTCCTCCAGCTCCGTTTTTCATTCTCAAGATTGCTTTGGCTATTCGGGGTCTTTTGTATTTCCATACAAATTGTGAAATTTTTTGTTCTAGTTCTGGGAAAAATGCCAGTGGTAGTTTGATAGGGATTGCACTGAATCTGTACATTGCTTAGGGTAGTTGAGTCATTTTCACAATGTTGATTCTTCCAATCCAAGAACATGGTATATCTCTCCATCTATTTGTATCATCCTTAATTTCTTTCATCAGTGTCTTATAATTTTCTGTATACAGGTCTTTTGTCTCCTTAGGTAGGTTTATTTCTAGATATTTTATTCTTTTTGTTGCAATGGTAAATGGGAGTGTTTTCCTGATTTCCCTTTCAGATTTTTCATCATTAGTGTATAGGAATACCAGAGATTTCTGTGCATTAATTTTCTTTCCTGCTACTTTACCAAAATCATTGATTAGCTCTAGTAGTTTTCTGGTAGCATCTTTAGGATTCTCTATATATAGTATCATGTCATCTGCAAACAGTGACAGCTTTACTTCTTCTTTTCCAATTTGGATTCCTTGTATTTCCTATTCTTCTCTGATTGCTGTGGCTAAAACTTCCAATACTATGTTGGATAAGAGTGGTGAGAGTGGGCAACCTCGTCATGTTCCTGATCTTAGTGGAAATGCTTTCAGTTTTTCACCATTGAGGATAATGTGGCTGTGGGTTTGTGAT
Organism: Delphinus delphis; assembly: GCF_949987515.2. Taxonomy (NCBI): domain Eukaryota; kingdom Metazoa; phylum Chordata; class Mammalia; order Artiodactyla; family Delphinidae; genus Delphinus; species Delphinus delphis. The sequence continues at coordinate 91,901,748 of NC_082685.1, read as the reverse complement.
ATATGGCTTTTATTATGTTGAGGAAAGTTCCCTCTATGCCTACTTTCTGCAGGGTTTTTATCATAAATGGATGTTGAATTTTGTCGAAAGCTTTCTCTGCATCAATTGAGATGATGATATGGCTTTTCTCCTTCAATTTGTTAATATGGTGTATTATGTTAATTGATTTGCGTATATTGAAGAATCCTTGCATTCTTGGAATAAACTCCACTTGGTCATGATGTATGATCCTTTCAATGTGCTGTTGGATTCTGTTTCCTAATATTTTGTTGAGGATATTTGCATCTATGTTCATCAGTGATATTGGCCTGTAGTTTTCTTTCTTTGTGACATCCTTGTCTGGTTTTGATAGCAGGGTGATGGTGGCCTCGTAGAATGAGTTTGGGAGTTTTCCTTCCTCTGCTATATTTTGGAAGAGTTTGGGAAGGATAGGTATTAGCTCTTCTCTAAATGTTTGATAGAATTCGCCTGTGAAGCCATCTGGTCCTGGGCTTTTGTTTGTTGGAAGATTTTTAATCACAGTTTCAATTGCAGTGCTTGTGATTGGTCTGTTCATATTTTCTATTTCTTCTTGATTGAGTCTTGGCAGGTTGTGCTTTTCTAAGAATTTGTCCATTTCTTCCAGGTTGTCCATTTTATTGGCATAGAGTTGCTTGTAGTAATCTCTCATGACCTTTTGTATTTCTGCAGTGTCAGTTGTTACTTCTCCTTTTTCATGTCTAATTCTACTGATTTGAGTCTTCTCCCTTTTTTTCTTCGTGAGTCTGGCTAACGGTATCAATTTTTTTATCTTCTCAGAGAACAAGCTTTTACTTTTATTCATCTTTGGAATCATTTCCTTCATTTCTTTTTCATTTATTTCTGATCTTATCTTTATGATTTCTTTCCTTCTGCTAACTTTGGGGAATTTTTGTTCTTCTTTCTCTAATTGCTTTAGGTGCAAGGTTTGGTTGTTTATTCAAGATTTTTCCTGTTTCTTAAGGTAGGATTGTATTGCTATAAACTTCCCTCTTAGAACTGCTTTTGCTGCATCCCATAGGTTTTGGGTCATCGTGTCTCCATTGTCATTTGTTTCTAGGTATTTTTTGATTTTCTCTTTGATTTCTTCAGTGATCATTTTGTTATTATGTAGTGTATTGTTTAGCCTCCATGTGCCTGTAGTTTTTACAGATCTTTTCCTGTAATTGATATCTAGTCTCATAGCGTTGTGGTCAGAAAAGATACTTGATACAGTTTCAATTTTCTTAAATTTACCAAGGCTTGATTTGTGACCCAAGAGATGATCTATCCTGGAGAATGTTCCATGAGCACTCAAGAAAAATGTGTATTCTGTTGTTTTTGGATGGAATGTCCTATAAATATCAATTAAGTCCATCTTGTTTAATGTATCATTTAAAGCTTGTGTTTCCTTATTTATTTTCATTTTGGATGATCTGTCCATTGGTGTAAGTGGGGTGTTAAAGTCCCCTACTATGATTGTGTTACTGTCGATTTCCCCTTTTATGGCTGTTAGTTTTGCCTTATGTATTGAGGTGGTCCTATGTAGGGTGCATAAATATTTACAATTGTTATATCTTCTTCTTGGATTGATCCCTTGATCATTATGTAGTGTCCTTCTTTGTCTCTTCTAATAGTCTTTATTTTAAAGTCTATTTGTTCTATTTTGTCTGATATGAGAATTGCTACTCCAGCTTTCTTTTGGTTTCCATTTGCATGGAATATATTTTTCCATCGCCTCACTTTCAGTCTGTATGTGTCCCTAGGTCTGAAGTGGGTCTCTTGTAGACAGCATATATATGGGTCTTGTTTTTGTATGCATTCAGCCAGTCTGTGTCTTTTGGTGGGAGCATTTAATCCATTTACATTTAATGTAATTATTGATATGTATCTTCCTATTCCCATTTTCTTAACTGTTTTGAGTTTGTTATTGTAGGTTTTTTCCTTCTCTTGTGTTTCTTGCCTAGAAAAGTTCCTTTAGCATTTGTTGTAAAGCTGGTTTGGTGGTGCTGAACTCTCTTAGCTTTTCCTTGTCTGTAAAGGTTTTAATTTCTCCGCCAAATCTGAATGAGATCCTTGCTGGGTAGGGTAATCTTGGTTGTAGGTTTTTCTCCTTCATCACTTTAAATATGTCCTGCCAGTCTCTTCTGGCTTGCAGAGTTTCTGCTGAAAGACCAGCCGTTAACCTTATGGGGATTCCATTGTGTGTTATTTGTTGGTTTTCCCTTGCTGCTTTTAATGTTTTCTTTGTATTTAATTTTTAACAGTTTGATGAATATGTGTCTTGGCATGTTTCTCCTTGGATTTATCCTGTATGGGACTTTCTGTGCTTACTGGACTTGATTAACTATTTTCTTTCCCATATTAGGGAAGTTTTCAACTATAATCTCTTCAAATATTTTCTCAGTCCCTTTCTTTTCCTCTTCTTCTTCTGGAACCCCTATAATTCAAATGTTGGTGCATTTAATGTTGTCCCAGAGGTCTCTGAGACTTTTCTCAGTTCTTTTCATTCTTTTTTCTTTATTCTGCTCTGCAGTAGTTATTTCCACTATTTTTTCTTCCAGGTCACATTTCCGTTCTTTTGCCTCAGTTATTCTGCTATTGATCCCATCTAGAGTATTTTTCATTTCATTTCTTGTGTTGTTCATCATTGCTTGTTTCATCTTTAGTTCTTCTAGGTCCTTTTTAAATGTTTCTTGCATTTTCTCTATTCTATTTCCAAGATTTTGGATCATCTCTCCTATCATTATTCTGAATTCTTTTTCAGGTAGACTGCCTATTTCCTCTTCATTTGTTAGGTCTGGTGGGTTTTTATCTTGCTCCTTCACCTGCTGTGTGTTTTTCTGTCTTCTCATTTTGCTTATCTTACTGTGTTTGGGGTCTCCCTTTTGCAGGCTGCAGGTTCATCATTCCCGTTGTTTTTGGTGTCTGTACCCAGTGGCTAAAGTTGTTTCAGTGGGTTGTGTAGGCTTCCTGGTGGAGGGGACTAGTGCCTGTGTTATGGTGGATGAGGCTGGATCTTGTCTTTCTGGTGAGAAGGTCCTTGTCTAGCAGTGTGTTTTGTGGTGTCTGTGGACTTATTATGATTTTAGGCAGCCTCTCTGCTAATGGGTGGGGGTTTGTTCCTGTCTTGCTAGTTGTTTGACATAGGGTGTCCAGCACTGTAGCTTGCTGGTCGTTGAGTGAAGCTGGGTGCTGTTCTTGAAATGGAGATCTCTGGGAGATTTTCGCCATTTGATATTATGTGGTGCTGGGAGGTCTCTTTTGGACCAGTGTTCTGAAGTCGACTCTCCTACCTCAGAGGCACAGGACTGACTCCGGGCTGCAGCACCAAGAGCCTTTCGTCCACATGGCTCAGAATGAAGAGAGAAAAATTAGAAAGAAAAAGAGAAAGAAAGAAACGAAGAAAGAAAGAAAGAAAGAGAGAGAGAAAGAAAGAAAGAAGAAAGAAAGAAAGAAAGAAAAGAAAGGAAAGAAAGAAGGAAGGAAGGAAGGAGGAAAGAAAGTAAAGAAAGAAAGAGGAAAGAGGATAAAATAAAATAAAGTAAGATAAAATAAAGTTATTAAAATAAAAAATAATTATTAAGAAAATGATTTTTTAAAAAGAAAAAAAAAAACGACAGATAGAACCCTACGACAAATGGTGACAGCAAAGCTATGCTTCACAGAGAAGCATACACATACACACTCACAGAAAGAGGAAAAGGGGAAAAAATAGTATATCTAGCTCTCAAAGTCCACCTCCTCAATTTGGGATGATTCGTTGTCTATTCATGTATTCCACAGATGCAGCGTACATCAGGTTGATTGTGGAGTTTTAATCTGCTGCTTCTGAGGCTGCTGGGAGAGATTTCCCTTTCTCTTCTTTGTTGGCACAGCTTCCAGGGCTCAGCTTTGGATTGGGCCCCGCCTCTGCGTGTAGGTCGCCAGAGGGCATCTGTTCTTCGCTCAGACAGGACGGGGTTTAAGGAGCAGCTGATTCGGAGGCTCTGGCTCACTCAGGCCACGGGAAGGGAGGGGCACGGATGCAGGGTGAGCCTGTGGCTGCAGAGGCCGGCGGGACGTTGAACCAGCCTGAGGCGTGCCATGCTGCATTCTCCTGGGGAAGTTGTTCCTGTATCCCGGGACCATGGCCGTGGCGGGCTGCACAGGCTCCCCGGAAGGGAGGTGTGGAGAGTGACTTGTACTTGCACACAGGCTTCTTGGTGGCGGCAGCAGCAGCCTTAGCGTCTCATGCCCATCTCTGGGGTCCGCGCTGTTAGCCCCGGCTCACGCCCGTCTCTGGAGCTCCTTTGAGCAGCAGAAAGCAGTGCAACTCCAGACGCTGTGCTCCAACCACGGCTCCGAGTAGGACGCCGAATATACTTTTTTAAGGAGAAATCATTATATGTTTTCCTATTGGTCTCTGATTCAACTATTTGCAACCTCTCTCACTGGGTGAATGAATGTACCTTTGTTTTACTTCCTGACTCCTTAAAAAGAGCCATTTTTATATTTTCAGCCCTCACACTTAATGAAATATAGATAATACTAAATTAAATGTTTTTCTTCACATGTTGGTGGATTTTACATTGAAATATTAGTTTCCTTTTGATTCCATTATACAGATTTGAGAACCCAGTATACTGAGGTATGGAATGGTTCTATAGACTCTTAGAATACTTTTTGCTATGTTATTTTTAATTCTGTAGATTCAGGGAAGCCAAGATGCACCACCTTAGGAATGGGAATAGTCCCTTGGGTCATATTTTTAAACATAACCTTTCTTAACCTCTCCTCAAGACCACTCTATGAAGAATAAAACTATTGGGTCACTTCCAAGCCATTCTAAAATGGAATTGAACTGGGGCTTATTTCTCAAACAAAGGTGAGCTAGAACAAGGTCATTCTTGAAACATCAGAGTGGGTACCATTACTCTCAGCATTATTTTACAGGCCATATTTTTTAAACACTGATAGAGAGTTAAAAGAAATTTTAAAAGGCAGTTTTCCAGTTTCATGGTCATACTGCTCTCACCACTTGTCTTTGTACCAGAAACTGAAGTTTTTACAGAATGAAGTATGTGCAAACAATCTAAGAAAATGGCACAATAACAGAAAGACTATTTCAAATTTACCCTGATGGAGTTTTAAGCATTTCCCTTTTTTTCCCTCCTCTTTCCTAGTCTGGATATTCTCTGCACTTGGCTCTTGACGCTGATCCTCTCGAGAGGTCAGCTGCTTACCCACAGACACTGTAAGCCATTGTCCCCACACTTTAGCCGTCAGCCCCTTCCCTCCTCTGACACTTGAGCTTCCAACTGCCCTGCAGCCAGCATTCACCAGCCACAAAAAAATGACTCTCTCCTCAGATATGACAGGCAGAAAAGCTACGAATTACACTGAGTGCACTTTGGGTCTTTAGGGGAGAGCAAGGAGAATTCAAGTGGGCGGAAATCCTTCTTGCACTTTGCTCCTGACTTAGATGTCTGTTTATCCTTCTCATCTTCACAGCTGTTGCTTTTTTCAAGTAAATAGGTGTAAGAAAAATAGGGTGAATTAGATCCCAAAGGTTAAAATATTTTTCCTCATTGTAGTCTCTGTTTTCTTTTTCCTTGTCTATCAAATTTAAAACAAATTTACTGTGAAATAAAGTGGACCTCTGACAACACTCTGAAGTTTGGACTTTTTATTATTATTATATTTTCTTCTCCATTAGGGATGGCTCCTGTGTAACTATGCCTGCAGGGAAGAAGATACTGCTCAAGCAGGCATTGTTATTATTTGGGGTTATAATATATCCCTTTTATGGGTCATTTTGCATTTCTTTCCTGGAGATAATAGCCATATGACTTTGAAATATTCTTTACTAGAAGCTCCTATTTATTATACATGGTGAGAGGAAGAATTCTGCCTGCACTGGTCACTCTATTTATAACTGTGGTTACATTCACTCAGCAACTGTTTATTGGAAGGTTGGCTTAGTTTGCTGATATTTTCCCTTAACAATTTGGATGAGAATAATGGGAAGCATTAAATGTTGAAGGAAAGGTAAGGTTTGGGATTACCCAGAGGAGTGTGAAATTTTATTGCATTTCTGTCTGACATTTCCTTATGTGCTACAGCATAGGAGAAAGCGTAACAGACTTAAAGGTGCCATAGACCTGAGCATCAAGAGACAATTTTGACTTCCAGTCCTCCACTACCACACCCATGAGCAAGACATTTCATTTCTTCATACTTCAAACTCTTTGTCTATAACATAAATGAAGGGCTTGGCTATCTCCAAAGCCTTTCTCAGAAATAAATTTTGCCTCTAGGGTCAAACACTTAAATTGTGACAGATCCCTGCTCAGGGATATAAATGGATATATGGGGATATATATGGGAATATATTGCTCAGGAATATAAATGGATGGTATGGGTTAAATGACTGGAGTTATGATTTTCCATATCTCTAAACTACAGAATCCTATCTGGAAAAATAAATAAGATGCATCTGACATAAAGGTATGAATCATAGCTCCTGCCATCAGTACTATTTTTACATGAGATGGTTGAATTGAGTTGCCACCACCCAAAGGAGTCAGTCACCTGCCATATAAAGTTCAGTGGTGAGAGGGAAATGTAGTGTGCCACATGAAAATAAAGGAAGTGCTTTGAAAATAAACATTCGAATGACAAACTACCCTCAAGGCGGACAGATGGTTTTAAGCGTCAACTTGACTGAGCCACAGAGTGCCCAGATATTTGAACAGACATTATTCTCGTGCTCCTGTGAGGGTGTTTTTGGATGAGGTTAGCATCAACCACATCTAAAGGTAGACTGAGTTAAGTAAATCGCCCTCCCCAGTGTGGGTGGACCACATCCAATCTATTGCTTGAATAGAACAAAACGTTTGATCCTTCCCTGAATAAAAGAGAATTCTTCCTTTCTGACTGCCTTCAAACTGGGACACCAGCCTTTTCCTGCTTTCAGACTCAGTCTGAAACATTGTCTCTTTCAAGATCTTGAGCCTGCTATTCAGTCTGGAACTACGTCATCTGCTTTCCTGGGTCTCAGGCCTTTGGATTCAGACTGGAACTACATCACTGGCTCTACTGACTCTGCACCTTGCTGACTCACCCTGCAGATGCTGGGACTTGACAGTTTCCATAATCATGTGAGGCAAATCCTTATAATAAATCTCTTTCTATATATTCTAATATATTCCATATTTTAGAATATATTATGCATATTATATATGTGATTGTATGTGTATTTGTATATATATAGTCTATCTATCTATCTATCTATCTATCCTATTGGTTCTGTTTCTCTGGAGAATTTTGACAAATATAATGGTTGAGGATAATATACACCAGAAAAAAGAAGACATTCATATATTTTTAAAACTCCTCTAGGGTTTACACATTGATATTAAGCACAAAAAGAACAAAGAGTTGGTACAGGTGACTTGATTCCTTATGAGAAACTTTTGGGCTTGCCTTATTTCTTCATAACTCAGGAAATAATATCTAAGAAAGACAGTAAATTAGTCTCTCACACAGGCAGTGTTGAGCCATTGTGTGGCCAATTTTCAGCTTAGCTATTGTATCATGACAAAAGGACAATACAGATTGATCATACCATTATCCCTCATTGTGAGCCTCCAGGCCGGATGGCCAATTTGGCATGACTATTCAGCTTGTCTTTAGAGTTTAAAGTATGTTAAGTGGCCTTACTGGGAAACACAACTGTACATGTGAATGAAAGTGAGTCAGAGGATATGAGTGGAAATATGTTTATCACTTCACTTTAGAAATCCTGAAAAGTATTCCAAATATATTAACTGCTCTCTGCCTTTTTCTGAAAGGTATGAGTAACTCAAGGTAAAAAGATTAAGGGATGAGGAAGGATTAGTTGGGAAAAAAAGAGACATTTTGCTACATCTGCTACAAAAAATTATTGAGTACATTTTCAATTGTTGAATAAGAAATAACATCACTATTCTCCATTGCTCCTATGCAGAATGCTGATAGGGCTACAGGGTGAAAGGAAATACTGTGTTATATACTAATTCCCTACTAATGGATAGCTAAGTTGTTCAAAATTTCTATCAATGAAACCCCTAAAATTTCTGAAGAGGAACAAACCATGTTTTCTCATGTTAAATGGGTGGCTCTAGAGTACAGACTAATCAGCAAATCAGACCAACTAGAGGCTGTATGTTTCATGTCAAGAGTGAAATGCTGAATATCTGTAATGTTTTGCCGGCACAACACTGTCACAGAACAGTAGGAAATAAGCTCTTGGCTTAAAATACACTCCAGAAATAATTAACTTGGAATACTTATCTTTTGGAAAGGGATCCTGAACCACTGATAGACAGAGATAAGAATCAACCCTTGGAAAACAAAAAAGTAAAGAGATGGATATCTATTATAATTTCAAAACCATTATGCATCAAGGACTAAGAACAGCTATAGCAGCAGCCACACAGGCAGCAGAACGAGAAAGTCCAGTGTAAAGGATAGGTCCCCAGCACAAATTGTTGTTCCCCTGTTGTGAAGCAGTAACATCTAAGATAGCTGCCGCCGCCTGGTAGAGAATGGTAAAACTGTCCCCTGAGAATCCATGTTCAAGACAGTCATACTTCTTCTAATTAATATCAATCAATCAATCATCAATCAATCTTTTGTTCACTAGGGGGACTGTCAAGCCAGGCAAGTGGGATGTGATGCATCATTCAGGAAAATGTGACCCCAGCTGTCATGACAGCCCTTGGGCAGCTGGTACACTCTGGAAACATGCTGTGACACTGTCACCAGGAATTCAGTATAAGCGAAGAAGTATTTCCTGGAAAATGTGGATACACATAGTTAAGTGGAAAGGAGCAGATTCAGCCCAAGAGCAATGCACAACCCTGGAACTAATGATCTTTTTAGGTTAAAACATAGGATGTAATGGCCAGTGTTAGTTGGATCACATGGTGCAGCTCCTCGACTGTGGCAGACCCTGGCACAGGGACCTGCTCACTCACTCAGTGAATCCCAGTACTGCCGAGACAGGAGCTACCTGAGCTCTGTCCATTTTATCACAGGACACCACATATGGTACCACTTTGTAATTTGTATTTGTTAGAATCATATTCTTTCTTGTCTAGCTTACTTGATAAGTAGTTAAGCATTTGCCAAGAACTTGTGAGCACAAAAATCAGTGCAAGGATATCCACAGGATTTCAAAGGATTACCACGCAGATCAATTATCAATCACAAAGGGGAAAACTCCGATAACACTCAGTGGATAACAGTGATCCAATTTTGCATTGTCTCACAAACAGTAACACAAATAGATAAACTGACTTTGTTTACAGTGATGTGGTGCTACGGAAAATTCCTATCATCATCTGTTTAGTATTCTCCTCAAAAGGTTTAAAATAGAATTTAAATATGAGAAACAATCAAATACTGATCGTTAAATATCCTGCAATTGTCCTAAACAATCAGACAAATCTAGAATGTGGGACAGCCTACAATGCAATTGGCCTAAATTATCAATGTAATGAAGGAAATAAAAATGGGAGAACTTCTGTAGATCAAAGAAGAATAAAGAGGGATTGGACCTCGCTGCAGCAGCAGAGGATGCCATTTCCTTCCTGCTGTCCCTCTCGGGCATAGAACTTCTGCCTTAAAACAAAACTGAGGATGTAAGCCTGGGACACAGCATCTCAGATAATTCTGAGAGACTGCTCCAAAGAGGATCACAGTGCTCCAGCTGGGTGTCAAGCCTGTGCCTCTGAGGGGGGAGAGCCAAGATCAGAGACCTCCCATCTCCATGTAATATCAAACAGTGAAAGCTCTCCCAGAGATCTCCATCTCAATGCTAAGACCCAGCTCCACTCAACGACCAGCAAACTACAGTGCTGGACACCCTATGACAAACAAGTAGCAAAACAGGAACACAACCCCACCCATTATCAGAGAGGCTGCCTAAAATCATAATAAGGTCAAAGGCACCTCAAAACACACCACTGTATGCAGTCCTGCCCACCAGAAAGACAAGATCATACACCAGAACACAGGCACCAGTCCCCTCCACCAGGAAGCCTACACAACCCACTGAACCAACCTTAGCCACTGGGGGCAGACACCAAAAACAACAGGAACTACAAACCTGCAGCCTGCAAAAAGGAGACCCCAAACATAGTAAGTTAAGCAAAATGAGAAGACAGAGAAATACGCAGCAGATGAAGAAACAAGGTAAAAAACCCACCAGACCAAACAACTGAACAGGAAATAGGCAGTCTACCAGAAAAAGATTCAGAGTAATGACAGTAATGATGATCCAAAATCTTGGACACAGAATGGAGAAAATAAAAGAAATGTTTAACAAGGACCTAGAAGAACTAAACAGCAAACAAACAATGATGAACAACACGATAAATGAAAATAAAAATTCTCTAGTAGGAATCAATATGAGAATAACTGAGGCAGAAGAACAGGAAGATAAAATAGTAGAAATAACTACTGCAGAGCAGAATAAAGAATGAAAAGAATTGAGGACAGTCTCAGAGACCTCTGGGACAACATTAAATGCACCAACATTGGAATTATAGGGGTTCCAGAAGAAGAAGAGAAAAAAAGACAGGGACTGAGAAAATATGTGAAGAGACTATAGTTGAAAACTTCCCTAATATGGGGAAGAAAATAGTCAGTCAAGTCCAGGAAGCACAGAAAGTCCCATACAGGATAAATCCAAGGAGAAACATGCCAAGACACATAATAATCAAACTGTCAAAAATTAAATATAAAGAAAAATATTAAAAGCAGCGAGGGAAAAACAACAAATAACATACAAGGGAATCCCCATAAGGTTAACAGCTGGTCTTTCAGCAGAAACTCTGCAAGCCAGAGGGAGTGGCAGGCCATATTTAAAGTGATGAAAGGGAAAAACTTACAACCAAGACTACTCTACCCAGCAAGGTTCTCATTCAGATTCGCTGGAGAAATTAAAACTTTACAGACAAGCAAAAGCTAAGAAAATTCAGCAACACCAAACCAGCTTTACAACAAATGCTAAAGGAACTTCTCTAGGCATGAAACACAAGAGAAGGAAAAGACCTACAGTTACAAACCCAAAACAATTAAGAAAATGGGAATAGGAACATACATATCGATAATTACCTTAAATGTAAATGGATTAAATGCTCCAACCAAAGACATAGACTGGCTGAATGGATACAAAAACAAGACCCATTTGTATACTGTCTACAAGAGACTGACTTCAGACCTAGGGAAACATACAGACTGAAAGTAACAGAATGGAAAAAGATATTCCATGCAAATGGAAATCAAAAGAAAGTTGGAGTAGCAATTCTCATATCAGACAAAATAGACTTTAAAATAAAGACTATTACAAGAAGCAAAAAAGGACACTACATAATGATCAAGGGATCAATCCAAGAGGAAGATACAACAATTGTACATATTTATGCACCCAACAGAGGAGCACCACAGTACCTCAGGCAAATGCTAACAGTGATAAAAGAGGGAATCAACAGCAACACAATCAGAGTAGGAGACTTTAATACCCCACTTTCACCAACGGACAGATCATCCAAAATGAAAATAAATAAGAAAACACAAACTTTAAATAATACATTAAACAAGATGGACTTAATTGATAATTATAGGACAGTCCATCCAAAAACAACAGAATATAATTTCTTCTCAAGTGCTCATGGAATATTCTCCAGGATACATCACATCTTGGGTCACAACTCAAGCCTTGGTAAATTTAAGAAAATTGAAATCATATCAGGTATCTATTCTGAGCACAACGCTATAAGATTAGATATCAATTACAGGAAAAGATCTGTAAAAAATACAAATACATGGAGGCTAAACAATACATTACTTAATAACAACAGATTACAGAAGAAATCAAAGAGGAAATTTAAAAATACCTAGAAACAAATGACAATGAAAACACGATGACCCAAAACCTATGGGATGCAGCAAAAGCAGTTCTAAGAGGGAAGTTTATAGCAGTACAATCCTACCTCAAAAAACAAGAAATATCTCAAATAAACAACCTAACCTTACACCTACAGCAATTAGAGAAAGAAGAACAAAAAACCCCCAAAGTTAGCAGAAGGAAAGAAATCATAAAGATCAGATCAGAAATAAATGAAAAAGAAATGAAGGAAATGATAGCAAAGATCAATAAAACTAAAAGCTGGATCTTTAAGAAGATAAACAAAATTGATAAACCATTAGCCAGACTCATCAAGAAAAAAAGGGAGAAGACTGAAATCAATAGAATTAGAAATGAAAAAGGGGAAGTAACAACTGACACTGCAAATACAAAGATCATGAGGGATTACAACAAGCAATTATATGCCAATAAAATGGACAACCTGGAAGAAATGGACAAATTCTTAGAAAAGCAGAACCTTCTGAGACTGAACCAGGAAGAAATAGAAAATATGAACAGACCAATCACAAGCACTGAAATTGAGACTGTGATTAAAAATCTCCCAACAAACAAAAGCCCAGGACCAGATGGCTTCACAGGCAACTTCTATCAAACATTTAGAGAAGAGCTAACACCTATCCTTCTCAGACTCCTCCAAAATATAGCAGAGGGAGGAACACCCCCAAACTCATTCTATGAGGCCACCATCACCCTGATACCAAAACCAGACAAAGATGTCACAAAGAAAGAAAATGATAGGCCAGTATCACTGATGAACATAGATGCAAAAATCCTCAACAAAATACTAGCAAACAGAATCGAAAAGCACATTAAAAGGATCATACCCCATGATCAAGTGGGGTTTATCCCAGGAATGCAAGGATTCTTCAATATATGCAAATCAATCAATGTAATAAGCCACATTAACAAACTGAATGATAAACAGCATATGATCATCTCAATAGAAGCAGAAAAAGCTTTTGACAAAATTCAACACCCATTTATGATAAAATCCTCCAGAAAGTAGGCATAGAGGGAACTTACATCAACATAATAAAGGCCATATATGACAAACCCACAGCCAACATCATTCTCAATAGTGAAAAACTGAAACCTTTTCCACTAAGATCAGGAACAAGACATTGTTGCCCACTCTCACTACTATTATTCAACATTATTTTGGATGTTTTAGCCACAGCAATTGGAGAAGAAAAAGAAATAAAAGGAATCCAAATTGGAAAAGAAGAAGTAAAGCTGTCACTGTTTGCAGATGACATGATACTATACATAGAGTATCCTAAAGATGCTACCAGAAAACTACTAGATAGAGCTAATCAATGAATTTGGTAAAGTAGCAGGATACAAAATGAATGCACAGAACTCTTGCATTCTTATACACTGAGGATGAAAAATCTGAAAGAGAAATTAAGGAAACACTCCCATTTACCATTGCAACAATAAGAATAAAATACCTAGCAATAAACTTACCTAAGGAGACAAAAGACCTGTATACAGAAAACTATAAGATGCTGATGAAGGAAATTAAAGATGATACCAACAGATGGAGAGATATACCATGTTCTTGGATTGGAAGAATCAACATTGTGAAAATGACTATACTACCAAAAGCAATCTACAGATTCAATGTAATCCCTATCAAACTACCAATGGCATTATTCACAGAACTAGAACAAAGAATTTCACATTGTGTATGGAAACACAAAAGACCCTTAATAGCCAAAGCAATCTTGAGAAAGAAAAATGGAGCTGGAAGAATCAGGCTCCTGGACTTTGGACTATACTACAAAGCTACAAAACCAGAAATATAGATCAATGGAACAGGATAGAAATCCCAGAGATAAACCCACACACATATGTTCATCTTATTTTTGATAAAAGAGGCAAGAATATACAATGGAGAAAAGACAGCCTCTTCAATAAGTGGTGCTAGGATAACTGGACAGCTACATGTAAAAGAACGGAATTAGAACACTGCCTAACACCATACACAAAAAGAAACTCAAAGTGGATTAAAGACCTAAATATAAGGCCAGACACTGTCAAACTCTTAGAGGAAAACATAGGAAGAATACTGTATGCAATAAATCACAGCAAGATCCTTTTTGATCCACCTCTCAGAGCTGTGGAAATAAAAACAAGAATAAATAAGACTAATGAAACTTGAAAGCTTTTGCACAGAAAGGAAACTATAAACAAGATGAAAAGACAACTCTCAGAATGGGAGAATATATTTGTAAATGAAGCAACTGACAAAGGATTAATCTCCAAAATCTACAAGCAGCTCATGCAGCTCAATATCAAAAAAACAAACAACCCAGTCCAAAAATGCACAGAAGAGCTAAATAGACATTTCTCCAAAGAAGATATACAGATTGTCAACAAACACATGAAAGGATGCTCATCACTTATCATTAGAGAAATGCAAATCAAAACTACAGTGAGGTATAACCTCACACCATTCAGAATGGCCATCATCAAAAAATTAACAAGCCAGAAATGCTGGAGAGGGTGTGGAGAAAAGGGAACCCTCTTGCACTGTTGGTGGGAATGTAAATTGATACAGCCACTATGGAGAACAGTATGGAGGTTCCTTAGAAAACTACAAATAGAACTATCATACCACCCAGAAATTCCACTACTGGGCATATACCCTGAGAAAACCATAATTCAAAAAGTGTTGTCATGTACCACAATGTTCATTGCAGCTCTATTTACAATAGCCAGGACATGGAAACAACCTAAGTGTCCATCGACAGATGAATGGATAAAGAAGATGTGGCACATATATACAATGGAATGTTACTCAGCTATGAAAAGAAACGAAATTGAGTTATTTGTAGTGAGGTGGATGTTCGTAGAGTGTGTCATACCGAGTGAAGTAAGTCAGAAAGAGAAAAACAAATACCGTATGCTAACAAATATATATTGAATCTAAAAAAAAAAAAAAAATCTGGCTCTTAAGAACCTAGTGGCAGGACAGGAATAAAGCCGTAGATATAGAGAATGGACTTGAGGACACGGGGAGGGGGAAGGGTAAGCTGGGACGAAGTTAGAGAGTGGCATGGACATATATACACTACCAAACGTAAAAGAGATAGCTAGTGGGAAGCAGCCACATAGCACAGGGAGATCAGCTTGGTGCTTTGTGACCACCTAGAGGGGTGGGATAGGGAGGGTGGGAGGGAAATGTAAGAGGGAGGAGATATGGGGATATATGTATAGCTGATTCACTTCGTTATAAAGCAGTAACTAACACACCATTGTAAAGCAATTATACTCCAATAACGATGTTAAAGGGAAAAAAAAAGAGGACTAAAGAAACTTGACCATCAGGTAAAATGCATGATGTTGTTTACTTGAATGAAAAGTTAAAAAAACTATAAAGTTATCTGGGGGATAATTGGATACACTTGAGTATGGAAGTTAGAAAATGTTCTTGAACAATATTAAATTTATGGTGTGTGAGATCGGGTAACATGAAAAAAGACCCAGCTGCAATGCAGTCAGAAGAAATACAATCATAGGAGTTGGTGGTCAAACACATTATGACCACAGATTTCTTCGGTAAAACATATAACATTTACTTAGAATGAGACACAAAATTTTTAAAATTACAAACTTAAACAAATGAAATTAATCATTGTCTTAAAGGAAATTACCTTGAAATGATGGAGTAGGAAAATTTGAGGGGAGTATACTAAGGAACAGCATCTGTAAGTGTAGGGGGGTGGGTACAGCAGGATTAGTAAGAGAAAGTCTGAAATGTGGTGCATTTACAACAGAGAACACAGCAGAGTCGACCTAGAGCTCTGGAACTAGAATTGGCCCCATGTCAGGCAAGGGGCAAGGGAGACAGGTAGCCTACTAATCACCTGATCTGGGATGTGGGCTGCCCTCAGAAGTGGGCATAATCTTGGTAGAGTAGCCTGCTTCAGGCAGAGCAATTCCTGGAAGGTGCTGCAGCTATGAGCCAACAGCAACCACTACTCCCAGCAGCTGGAAAAATGAGGACATCTCTTCTGAAAGAGGGATCTGGGAATTGTACCTCCATGTACATTACAACCCAAAACAACACAAAATTCAGAGGGGGAACTAATATACTTTCTATTAATTGACACTTTTATAATACAATGTTTCCCTTTAATTTTTTGGTTGCACACATTTTGAATATCTATTTGCCAACAATTTATAATATTATTTTCCTTAGGGACAGGAGAAGGATAATTTGGTTTTACCTTTAGAAGGACTGTTGACATACAGTTTCACTACATATATACATATATGTATATATTTTAATTTAGAAAACTATTTTAAAATTTGGACAAATCTCTATCAAGTTCCTTTCATATATGAACTCTAAAATTTTAGGTATCTCAAGGTATCTTGCACAGTGATTAAGATTAAATGTGGTTTGTAATGATGATGCTTATTCATCAATTAGTATTCATATATCACTTGTAGTGAAGGTTATGCGTTCTAAGTTGGGCTCTGCACTTTTATTTCAGGACACAAAGGAATTGGCACAGTGCTAGTAGGAATATTCTGGAAGCCATTCTGACACTGGGATGAGCAATCACTTAACTATAAATGGAAATGATTGCAAACCAAAGATATATACATCTTACTAAACCCAAATTAAACAGATCTTAATTGCATCTCCATAATGCCTGCAGTCACTCAGAGGCAGCCCACACTGGGGCTGGTGCAAGTGAGGGTTCCGAGTCTGAAGCTTCTGTAGCTTCAAGGTAAAACTTCTTCTACCCCCTGGATTCATAACTTTCTGAGGCTTTCGTTACTTCATTGTCCCTCTACCCTATGGTGCTTACTGCTGCACTTCACACACAGTCAACCGACAAAGTGAGCAAACTACTGAGGAACAACAGAATCCTGGGTTACAAACTCAGTGATAACAAGCAAAATATGAGGATGTAAAGTTTCTCAGGTCAGCTTGACTGGAGCTAAAGCATTACTCAGGTTCAATCAGGCATTCCCAGCCCATGGCCATTTCTCCAGCTCTTCCTAAAAACCCAAGTTTCTGTCCTATGTCCTTTTCAGTTAGGTCACAGTTATACTCTTCCTCCAGAACTGTTGCTGTTTCTTTGGATTCAGTTACTGTCTAAGGAAACAGAGCATTGTCCTCTCTGTTTCTCCTTAAGTTCCTCTGGGTTTCACGATAAAATTGTATTCTCAAAGCCACCTGAACTGTCACTCCACAGCATCTCTGCACCTCTCAGAGTTCTCAGGACTGGCTGCTGTACCTTTTGGGAACACCATATCTCCTGCTCACCTCCCTTGAGTGTTATCTGAATACACATAGTCTTTCTCTTTAGTCAATTCTTCTAAAAGTACCAAATAGTTTCAGAACTCAGACCTCTAATGTCCATTAAGTATAACTATAATAAAACCTATAAGAATCAATCACCAAGATTCCAGGGAGAATCTAGGAGTTGCTGCAAGCAAAGAGATCTAACTGTGAAATACATCCCTTTTAGAATTATGCTTAGAGTCAGATGGCTGTAAGAAATTTAGTAAATTAACATCTCTAAAAGCTTTAACAGTAGAGGATTAAAAAAATAATTCTACTTTATTCAAGACCCATCAAATTTGAATTCTGTATCAGACACTCAGAATAATGACACTTTCGAGGGTAATGTTTACCAGGATGCAGGTGTTCAATGCACTTCTTTTGCTCACTACAGTGAGATCTTGTGTGACAACATTTTAACATTCTTCCCTTTTGAATCAATGAATATTATTAACATAAGATTATTAATGAGCAAGATTATTAATTGACTCATTCCTTCCTCCTCTTCTATTCTTTTAGTTTGCTATTTTTTACCCAATTCCATTTCACATCCATCTTATATCCCTCAGATGTAAGCATCAGAGAACTGGATGTAGGTTATTTTCAGTGAAGCTTCTTTAGCTCTGAAATTTCTTACCTGCAGTGACATTGTGAGGTCCCATTATGCCCATCTTTCTTAAGGGTACATGCAACGACAATACCTTTCATTTGGTGACCAGGTACAGAAAACAACTGAAAGAGAAGAAATTTTAAAAACCTATTTTATGCTGCTTTAATTAAAACTATGATTTTTTCTGAGTTATTTTAATTTTAATACTGTTACCATGAGGCAGATTGTGGGAAAAAATGAAAATTTAAAATAAAAATAGATATTATCTGGTCTTTTTGTGATTTTGAATCCTTCCACCACACATCAGCATCACTGACACAAGATGTTCCTTCAGCCCCCTTTTAATTTTTTTTTTAAAGTTCTTATTCATATATGGAGGGTGGGGACTATTCTAGCAAACCTAATACAGTATTTACAAAATAAAGAATACTAGAATTGTTGTTACTGAAATGATAAGCCCTATGGCAAGTTTAAAAGTTCTTCAAAAATAATTTAATTATTAAGTTATGGACTTAATCAATTAAAAATGAACTAAAGTCAATTAATTGCTGTCTCTTCTATTCTTTCCTCACCTTACCCTAAATCCCCATATGGTGCCAATTAAAATCCTTGGGACAAGCCAAAGAGGTAGGAAAACTGCTGAGTTACCCTGTGTTCACCTGGGGGAAGGCAAGGGAAAGAAAGGAGGAAACTGCCAACTTTCCCTACTCTCCTCACAGCCCCTCACTGATTAGGATTCCTCAAGGGCAAGAACATTTAATGGACCTCAGTGTTTAATGTCTGTCTGTTGCTTTCTCAGAATTCAGTCTATTAAGAGTTGCTCCTCTGTCACTTAGCTTTAGAGGTAAAGTAAGAAATGCTTCCTTTTGAGAACTTAGCAGTTACTAGAGAGTCAACTTGTGTTGAGGCTCTTGGGTAGGAGATGTTAGTTTCAAAGGCAGGAAAAACTGTGTCTCTTTCTTCCTCAACATGCTTAACATTGGGTCATTTTTCCTTGGACCAGTTTTCCTTGTGACCAGCATTTGGCTAATGGTAGGCTGGTAAATTTGTAGCAACTGGGCTTCCCTTAGCACAGGGGTCCCCAACCCCTGGGCCACAGACCAGGCCTGTTAGGAACCGGACCGCACAGCAGGAGGTGAGCAGCAGGTGAGGAAACAAAGCTTCATTTGTATTTACAGCTGCTCCCCATCGCTCGCATTACCACCTGAGCTCCTTCTCCTGTCAGCATTATGGTGAGTTGTATAATTATTTCATTATTTATTACAATGTGATAATAATAGAAATAAAGTGCACAATAAATGTAATGTGCTGGAATCATCCCGAAACCATCCCTGTCCTCCCCTCTCTCCCATCTGTGGAAAAACTGTCTTCCACAAAACCGGTCCATGGTGCCAAAAAGGTTGGGAACCACTGCCCTAGCACATCCCTCTCTCCACACCCAAAAGCCCTAATTAGTAATGTTTTCATGGTGTAAACCTTCCCACTATGGCTGATTTCAAGCTACAATGCTTGATGCTACTGAACCCAGAGTTGGAAAGAGACTCTCCTCTTTCCAAGTTTCCAAGTTGACACATTCAACTGTCCTCTGCCAGTATAAGTTAGCCCCAGAATACCATGGGTTTTGACCCTTGAGGAGAAAGAAGCATGGAAGCCCCTTATATGTTTCTATTACCTAACCCTGTGAAGCCAACTGAGTCTCCTACTATAGAAGTCTTATTAGAAATCCACATCACTGCAAATCAAAGGAAATTCACATTCTAATAAGTAATAGAACCAGAAGTTGTAGTTAAATCAGTTCATGAGATCTGTTTACTTGGTCGTCTTTTTAAATTCTCCTTGTGGTTCTATAGAAAGAACGTATAGTTAAAAGGGAAGTTACGTTTGGTATGACTGAGGAAAAGATCTGCTGCCATACAAGAAGACACATTCTAAAAAAAGTTATTTCTTTTTTCTCCTTCACAATTCCTTTAAATGTTTCACATTAAATACCTTAGTTAATTATAGTTGTCATGTTTGAAGCTTTATGTCAGAGACCTTAGGAAGAGGCTTTAGAGGATGAGGCAATGCTGAATAAAACTTCAAAAACTCTACAACCGTTATAGTTATACAACTATTTTGTTTAAATCTTCACCATCATGACATACTGTTGAGTTCAACAATTTTACAGAGGTGGTAAATGATTTTCCCCAACTCACAAAATCATTATTAAAGGTTAGGGTTAGAATGCAGATCTATGGACTTCCAGCCTAGGTTGCCTGCACTAGTCTTCACTCCCTCTTTTAAATATTAAAATAAAATTCTAATGTTCTGTTTATTTGAGTGAGTGCTCTATAAACTAAAGCTCTCTAATTTACCTTTTGTCTCAATTCATTATTGGATTTTGAGCCTGTTTTCGTCACCTCTAGTATACCATTACCTATTCAGAAACTTTACCTTACTTTTGGTATGGCATATAATATTCCTAGATGATTATAAGGCACATCAAGGAAAATAGTACATGTAATTTAACTAAGAAGAAAATTAAAATCATCAATTTTTTTCTTATTAAAATTAATAGACATTAGTCATGCATATATGCTCAATTCCTTTCTTTCCAGATTTTTTAATCAAATTTCTGTCATGTTTAGCAATTCACACTGATTATTAAGGTGGCCAAAATCAACAGATTAGCTGTATTTGGCTTACTTTTATTTTACAGATATAATGTTAGTCTTTATGTCACTGCATATGAACATAGTATATGGATGGATAATTACAAACTAAAAATTACTCAATAGCTTCTAATGATGTCTGTAGAACTATTATAGTTAATTATCTTGGTGACTAATTTCAGGGTCACTGTTTCACAATTTCTTAGATAATTTTTATTACAGAAAAAAACTGTAAAAAATTCTAGGAGTTTTTTAAAATAAAGTAATGTTTAAACTTTGCAAAATAAAAGTGACTAATTAGGTCATGATATTATACAATATTCGATCCCCCAAAATATATTTACATATTTTCCAAAAATGTGTTTCTCTTTTTCCCTCAACCTTGCTCTCCTGTAAAAGAGAATTTGAAAGATACTGAAATCTTTCATGTAATTCTCTTTTATGCTATTAAATAATAAGTATCAGAATGATTATAAAGATTTGAGAAGATATCATAGATCCTCTTTCCTCTTATATTTTCCATTTCTTTTTTCAGTTAAACTGCTAAAACAGTCTTTCACAGACATTAGTTTTATGATAAATGTATCCAAACCATCTCACACTCTGAACTGCTACCATCAAAATACAGCTGAACACTTTTTTTGCTTGAGAGTTGGGCATCATGGTTCTCCTCTTCAGAAAAGTGTTATTTGATATTTAATACTTATGTCCAGCAGAAAATACTCTGAGGTCTGTTAATAACATCAATTTTATAGTACATGTACATTTTCCAATGAGTTTCCTATCCAGTTATATTAAGCCATCAAAGCAGCAATTTAAGGTAGAATAAAAGTTTTTTGTGAATATTTTATGAGGACACTGAGCAAGAGAAGTTAAAGTTGAAATACAGAAAACTGCAAGAAATTCAGAAAATATTTATAGGTAAAAAGATACCTAAGTTTTAACTAAATGCATGAGTACTCTTTAGAGTATATATGCCATTTAGAACTTTTAAATCACCACTCTATTGATTTCCTTAGATACCACCTCCACTGATAAATCTGATTTTAAATTGCATTGAAGGAGTTATGTCTGTGAAAATGGTAGAGTAAGAAACTCTGAAAATTGTTTCTTTCATAAAAGTAATGATGAAACTGACAAAACTTGTTAGAATCAACTTTTTCAAAATTCTGGATATTAATTGAAAGCTTATTTTTGGATTCTATTCCATTTCCTTGAACTTTCTATCCATCCTGAGCTGGTAGCCTACCACTTAACTATTGTAGCTCTAGAATACATTTTGATACCTAACATGGCATATCTCACCTTATTATTCTTTTCAAAATCTGCTTGGATTTTTGTTAGATTTACAGTAGATTACACTAAGTTCACAGTTTATTTTGAGAATTAATATATTTGTGATCTTAGGTTTTCCCACTCAGAAATAATATATGACATCACATTTATTTTGGTCTTTATACCCTTCTGCAATGGTTTATAGCTTTTATCATATACATTTGCATAGTTCTTGTTAAACTTATTCTTTTATATATTCTGCTATGAAAAAGGAGATTATTTTATTTTCTTATAAATTTGTTATTGCTAATGTATGGAAAGCTCTGATTTGTTTATTACCTTTATGGACCTATTATTTATACATGGTATCTATCTTTTTTCTTGATTTTCTATTTATGCAAACATATTGTCTGACAATATTTTGATTTTTTTTCCTGTCTGACATTCATACTTCTCATTTCTTTTTCTTGTGTTATCATAATAGATAAAAGCTCCAGATTTATGTTTGCTACTATTTATTCACAGAATGATAAATTTGTGTAGCTTTTTGCAAACCACAGAAAACATCTAATCCAGTCCTTTAAATTTACATATGTAATAACAGAGAACTGGGTAACGAAGTGACTTGTTTAAATACCTAGTTTGTAATGACATAACTTCTCCTGTAATTCTCCCTTTGACATGCATTCAAGCTCTTTATTATTCTTTCGTGCTTTTCTTTATGGGACAACCAGTGAGTCTACTGCATAGAGTCTCACTTTGCTTTGTCAAATATTGTTATATAATTTTCACTCTGCTCAAGCCTGCCCTGTGCACATATGCACAAAGCAGAAGCCTCACTCTCCACCACCAAAGTAGGTGCTCCTCAGAGCTAGAAAAAAATAAATGAATAAATCTATAATAAAACAACACACTCTTCAGTCTAGACTGGTAGTCAGACTATTTATTTATTACATGTATAAGACTACATAGTCTTTGGTACACAGATATTCAGATCATGTAAAAATATAAGACCACATCTTTTTCTCTAGCTGATTTCCAATTTAAAACTTAAATTTGTATTAACCTGATCCCATTAGTATAGTTTTTCTGGGAATCCGGGTTGGTCAATATGACATAACCTTTATTTTCAAGGAAGCAGATGATTTGATTACACGAAGTTGTTTTTTGAAGATGTGTCTAATGATTTGTGAAGTTCCAAAGATAATGTTCTGCCTGCACCTGTGTGAATGTTTTGTCAGAATCAGTTATGAAATACGTAATTATATGGATATTGACTAATTAATGCAAAACCCAGTGGAACTGCCAGAGAGTTAAACAAGTTCTCTCCAGTGCATGCGGACAGTGACTCTGATGGGTCAAGTTTCATTAAGCTAATGATGTTGATCACATAAAGGGTCTTAAGTAAATCTGGGTAATATTTTCACATTATAGACCATGATTCAAACACTGTTCCACATCACCAGAGCCACATTTCATTGTGACAGAGATCATGTGCTCCAAGATACTTAGCAGTTTCTTTCAGTACAATTGTGCATTCTAATGAGACCCTGCAGTCAAGATGGCTACACTTCATTCAATTAGGCATCTTTATTGAAAGGTTTTATTTTTGTGATCATGATTCACTGGTGTGAACAAAATCTAACAAAGATAATCATAGTCTATTTGTTCTCCATATCAGAGACCATGTTATTCTCTATTAGGATAGAGTTGAGAACCACAAACAAAAATATGATGAGCATAAATCTTTCCATTTCTCTTCATGTGTATTTTCTAATCAATTAAGACCTGAAGAATTGTGATACTGTCCCACTAGACTCTAAGACTCTAAATTCCACGGGAGTAGAGACATCTTGTAAGTGTGCTGTTCATCACTCTGTCACCATGACTCAATCAATAGTCTGTCTGATAAGAAGCAGGTCCTCATATCACACAACTACCAGAAAAAAAGCCAGAGGACAATAAATAAAGCCAGAGTGTTAAGCTAGGATATAGTCCCCAAACCATGTCTTTATAGAAACTATGGTATAGTGATACTATTTCTTTCCTCTCTGGAGAAGTAGGAAAGAAATACTTCTTTCTCAGCACTTTCCACTATCCATGTAACTAACCACAGAGGCATTTATGTAGCTTTCTACAAATCCTAAACCTGGATAAACTATTAAGAATAAGGAGCTCATTATAATACCATAGAGATAAACATACTCTTTTATGAGTGTTGTATTTAATGAGTAAGTATTATTTGGTACCACTTTATGAATTTTTACTTCCCCTCTTTCAGCCTATATATATTTTTTCCAAAATATATATCTTTTTTTTTTTTTTTTTTTTTTTTGGTACGCGGGCGTCTCACTGTTGTGGCCTCTCCCGTTGCAGAGCACAGGCTCTGGACGCGCAGGCTCAGCGGCCATGGCTCACAGGCCCAGCCGCTCTGCGGCATGTGGGATCCTCCCAGACTGGGGCACGAACCCATGTTCCCTGCATCGGCAGGCGGACTCTCAACCACTGTGCCACCAGGGAAGCCCTCAAAATATATATTTTTAAAACTAATATTATGATTGTACCAGCCAACTACAACTAGGTTAACTTTTCTCACAATGCCATAAAATTTGGTGAAGTTTTGCTGCCTATAACAAATATAGTGAATTAGCATAATGAAAAGCATCTTTTCATTTTGTTAGGCTCAATGACAAAATACTGATTTCTTTAAAATATATTTTATTTATATTTTAGCATTAGGCTGAGTAAAATAAAGAGAGTGGGTCATTCCTTTATCCCACACCCTCAGGAAACCACTAGGAGAAATATCTTGGATTAGCTTTCTCTCTTAAGCACCTCACAGCTGGGCATTTCTTTCTCTACTCACTTCTGCTCTCCCTAGGCAGAGACATGTAGTATTTGAAGCTGTGAACAATCTGAAATCATCACTAATTACTCACCTATTTAATTTTACAGATAGGACATTTTAAGGTAAAGAAGGTTAATTTTAGTTTTCAGAATCTAGGTCTGTTTTTGTTCATCATTTTATCCCTCTTATCCAGCACAGTACCAGGCATACAGAGGATCCTCAATTAATATTTGTAAAATGAATAAGGAAATGAATAGATGCATGTTGAATAAAGACACTAGAAGAAAGCAGAATTTCCTGACTCTTCTGCTCAAAGAATAGGATCTATGAGCCAAAGGTCATTAGTGGTAAAAAAGCATTGCTGCCAAAACTGTGAATATTAGAATTTCTGTCAGCTACTGTATCTTTCTCTGCATTGTTACCTGATAACCTTAATAACTTTCCCTGGGAAGACATCTCTTAGCATCATCGAATCTTACTATATAAAGTCCAAACATTGTCATTGATTAGACTAACTATTATCTATTAAAAGCATTAGGTCAGCTAGACCTGTAGAAGGAAGTCCTGCTCTGCTTTTACTCATACCAGGTTAGTAATCATGGTACATTATTCAATATTAAGTGCATTTTATTAGGTTCCTCCAAAGTTATTACCCACCGGAGACTTATATAGGTACCTATTTAGCACACAGCATATGTCAGAATAATTATTGGCGGATGCAAATTTAAATATTATGGGAGGATTTCAAGGGCTTTTATTACAAATGTACCAGTGGCAATAGAGTTCTCTTGAATGTATTGAGTAGTGTTCATTATTTCAGTTCCATTCAAGACTTGACGATATAACCAAAAGTATTCCTCAAACGCCAAACCCAAGAAAGAGCATGAAAAAGTAATAGAAATTAAATGATATCATATGATATCGCTTATATGTGTAATCTAAAAAAAAAAGGGGGGGTACAAATGAACCTATCTACGAAACAGAAATAGAGTTACAGATGTAGAAAACAAACTTATGGTTACCAGGGGTTAAGCGGGCAGATAAATTGGGAGATTGGGATTGACATATACATACTGCTATATATAAAGTAGATAACTAGTAAGGGCCTACTACATAGCACAGGGAACTCTACTCAATACTCTGTAATGGCCTATATGGGAAAAGAATCTAAAAAAGAGTGGATCTATGTATATGTATAACTGATTCACTTTGCTGTACACCTGAAACTAACACAACAGCATAAATCAACTATACTCCAATAAAAATGTTTTAAAAAATAAATTTGTTTCTTGTGTCTGAGGGAGAATTCACTTTTATTGGCTAATGTCCAGTGTCCCAAACAATATTATTTCATAAATATTGTCCAGTTTTTTTTTATTGTTAAAGACAGAAGAATCAATTCATCTTTGTTAGAGAAATATTTCCAGAGAATCAATTTAGAACTGTAGAGCACGGATGAGAGAAACCATCATGTCCTTATTTCTTGACTCATAATAATTTATTTTTATTATTTTAAAATCTTTTTATTTAAAAAATCTTTCTGTCCAAATCATTTTTTAAAAGTTAGAGGGAATCTTGCTGAAGAAAGAGAATGAATGTGTGAGGATGGACAATTCACAGTTTTGTAGCAAAGAAGATAGAAAAACTGAATTTTGACACCTTACTGAGTGACTAAATCTACGTTGGACACAGTAATAATAATAATAACAATAATAATAATTTGAGATATCAAGAGAAGTTTCATTTATAACCATTAACCTCTGTTTATAAAATTGTGGATGTGAGATAATATAATCTGTGTTTAAAGATTTTTATAAGTCACAGTGACTAAATAAAGGCTTATTTTATTTTGCTTTTCATCCTGAGAGTGTATGTTTCAGTTACCTGAAGCATTTTTCTATGGACCAACTCAGTCTGTTGTGAGGTAGTATGAGTAGACAGAGTTATGCCTGGTCTTTGAGGCAGTAGCCACCTCTCCATTTGCATTTTGTGAATCCAGCATTTCCCTTTGGTCTATCACTAACATACACAAGAGGACTTCAGTGGTTTATATTTTACTTATCATTTTGGAATATTATTTAACCAGGGCTTCTGAACACAGAGACCCAGGGTGTGCTGTGCAATGTGTGCCTTCAGAAAATAAATCAGAAAACTTGTCCAAAAGGAATGTTGTGCTGTGATCACTCACACCTCCATCAGTACACACCAGAATCTCCTTTATTATGCCCAATAATTAGAATGGTTAAGTTACTTTCTCAAAATTGATTCCCTATCAATTTAGGGGAATACTACAATCACCTCTCAGATTGTCCAAGGACTCTAATAATAAAAAGTGTGAAAAAAATTTGTAGTCCTCATTAAAAGAAAAAAAGAGCAGTACAGAAACAAACGTAGAGGTACAGGTACAAACAACTTAAAAGAAACTTATTTCCTTTTTTTTCTTTCATCCTAACTTCACAGTTAAAAGTTTTTCAATTTTTTCCATCACTGCAGTGCAAAGCAGGTTGTGAAGAACAAAAGTTCATGTAAAGTGTTCTACCAGCCCAGCAAAAGGTGGGCGTTTGTTCTTTGAGGTTAAGTTGAGATTAAAAGAATTAGTCATCTTAGTCTAACTTAAATGATATCAAAAATTGAACAGTATTAGCCTATCCCAGGGGATTCTTCTGTGACTCCAAAAGGTAAATATCACCTTTATTTTAGATTCTTTTTATCTTTAACTTACTGCCATGAAATCACCCAGAAATGAATGTATCCTAATTTACTTCACTATTAGAGGCATACATAAAATATTCAAAGGTTGTCACTGCCATGTCACTTTTTCATCCATTTTTAGTACCTGAAATAAGTATATCTGCTTCATCAAAAATTTTAGACACTGTTTAATCTTCATAAGAATCACCTTATATAGTGAAATTATTTTAAGTAGAGAAACTGTCACTTAATCCATGGGGGTCATAGAAAACAACAATAACAATAACCAACAGTAGATAACTGTTCCTACAGTGGAGGGGAGATGCATTAATTAGAAAAGATCTAAAAGCTAAGGCCCTGGTAAGAAGGTTTACAGAGGGTAGATTCAATGCTTAAATATACTGTGTTGTTCCAGAGAAATTGTAAGCAAAATAGATACCAAAAGAAATAATTCAAATCTAAGATTAAACAATAGTCTTTTTATGAATCTGAAAATGTACACACCCAGAGCTGTTAACTACAATAGTGATAGTTGTTTGAATCTGGAATTAAATTATGCTAGTTGCTAATGTTTCTCATCTCAAAAGATTTGTGGCAACACATATTGGGGCCATTTTTTTCCCTTTGAAATTGCCTTTATGCTCAGCCAGAGGATAAATGAGGCTGAAAATTAATTCACATGGCATTTTAACCAATAGTCAGTAATTTCTGTTCTGCAAGCAAGAAGCAGCCCAATGCACTTAGGAATGATTTCCCCCAAAGCCACTCTGTTAGCTACCACTCTGAATGGAATCAATCCATTTCCTTTTCAAACTTTTTCACCAAGTGAATCTCCTGTTTTTATTAAGGTACCAGTATCTAAGCTGTATTTCATCCAATATAGAGGCCACTTGTCTTTCATTTTGGCAAACCTGCATCTGAACCCCTTCTAATATTTCGGTATCTCTCCACTTAATGAATCTTGCTAGTTAGCAAAGCTACCAGTTATGTGATATGATTTTTGCCATTGCCCTTTACTGCATCCCCCCACCCCAAACTGGTCCTCCAATTCGTGATAACAGTATCTTCCCCCAAATAAACCTTCTTGTCTCCCTCCAAACTAGTCTTGTGAAGAGAACTTGGCCTTTACAGGCAGATACACCCAGGTTCTGACCTCATCTTGCTCAGTTCTCTAAGTTATATTATTACACTGTAATCAATCTGAGGCCAGGTTTTTCTCTTTGTAAAACTGGATTGGTACGCAAATCAGATGAGTTAACCTTTGTAAAACAGCTTATGTCAGGATAATTTATTGTGATATTAGTTGCTATTTTGTTTCTATTACAGTTGAAGAATTAAAATAAATTGCTATTTACATTTTGCCCTCAGGATTTTTCACCTCTCCACTTCTGTGATGTTACTGAGGGCTTTGTGCTTTCTTATCTCTGAGGAGTAGTTCAGGCTAAGAAGTTACCTGGAATCAACTATTGTTCAATTTTTAAATTAATTAATTAATTATTTAATTAATTCTATTAAGAAAAGAAGTTACCTGAAGATATTACTGGTATTATAGAAGTGTGAAATGGCAAGATCCTGTAAAATTGTCTACAGTTGTTTTTAGAGCTTTAGTCATGGCAATACACGCTTTTTCTCTAGATACAATTAACTGGCAAATCACATATAGATGCCATACAATTAATGCAAACTTTGCTATCAATCATGTATCTACACACGTATTTGCATACATACATTCTATATATATGTATAACATCTCTAAGGAGCTCAAAGCACATTTTAGACTCTGGAATTAATCCTCACGACATAATCCTTGGAGCTGATGCCATGATGATGTTCATCTTTATCGTTCCTCTAACGAAATGACAGTACTGGTCAGGTGTACTCTTGGAAATGGCAAGAAAACATGCTTTCCTCCTTCCCTTTTTGAAAAACTCTTGATCCATATCTTTCTTGAAGAAGATGGTGTTGGAGAAGTCTCCACTAGTGTTTCTTGCTTCTTTTGGCCTACAATTCACCTGTGAACTAACATGGAAAACTTGGACAAACCTCCTCCAAATTCATTCTCTCTAAAACCTGTTGGTCCAGCCACTGAACTCACTATTTTTGCTTTCTTTTTTCACCTGGCACTTCAGTCAAAGATTGGCAAAGGAGACTGGGGAATTCAAGATTTTACCCTATTGAGAATATCATTATACTATATCCAAATACCCTTGTACACTGCTTAGAATCAGTAGTCTATATTCGAAGCAACAGCTCTTGAGGTCTTTACAGCATGATTTTTCTTTTTACTCCCATGACACTCACTATCTTTTAAACTATTCATGTCTTTCTCTTATCCATTCTGCCCATGGCTAAGTAACCAACTCTTTGTGGATAAAGCTTACCTAGTTCTACCCTCTTTCAGGGAAGAAACTTCTGTGATATTTTCCCCCATCTATACTTTAAATTCTCCTCTTTACAGCTTTTCCTTATTTTCATCGATTTTTTTGACACTCAGATCCTCCTCTCTGTTCTCTTATCTTGATATTTCCTTGAGATAGTTGGCATAACTTTTTGTGGTTTTTCACATATAGATGCTCATTGGCTAAAACTTTATGTGCTAGATCACTCCAGCCTTTATTGAACCTGCTATAACTTGTGGTTTTGTATCTTTACACCTTTGCTCAAACATTTCCCCATTAAGTAAGATTTCTGTCTCTATTTCTGTCCAAGTGAACCGTGATTCACATTCTATTTGTTTTTTTCTTTTTTTTTCACATTCTGTTTGAAATGCATTTTCATTACTGTGGTTTTTGAGATCTTTCCTGCCACAGTCAGAAGCGATCATCTCTCCTCATCTTATGAGATTTTATATTTATTGAGGACATAGTGCATATCAGTTATTTTGTTAGACACTTTACACATACCATCGCACTTAACTTTCATTAAAACCCTGAATTGGTGGATCTCGGTCCTTTCAAATCCAATGCCCTATTTCACAAGTGTTATATAGTGACCTCGTTACTGTCCCAACATTGAAATTCACAGAAAAAGCAACATGCTTATGCACCTAAAAAAATTCAATATAACTTTATCCTGTTAAAACACAAAGAAAAAGAAAGAAATGTGATTATGCATATTTTAATATGTGAATGTTCAGGCTCGGCCACAATAGATGGCTTAATGAAGTAGTCAGACTCTTTCACCTATTTACAATCAATAAAGATTGATTTTAGAGAAATAAAGATCAAAAACCATTCCACACATGAACTATAGGAAAATCAAAGAGAAATTATTAGACACTAATACAAAAATAAGTGTTAGGATAAATGTTCACAGGCAAGATATTAGAATTAAGATATATTAGAAAATAGAAAGATGAGAAATAATCTTAAATAGAATAAAGGATAACCATAGCAAGACAAACTACAAACTGAATAGGAGAAAATGAGGAAGTATGACATAATCTTCTCAAATTTCATTATAAATTTGCCATTTAATTTTGGTATTTTTTGTTTTGTTTTGTTTTTACTTCATTAGGAGAATAAAAATCTTGACAGAAGAGCCATAAATTTGATTTATGGGCAGTACTATAAAACAAAATTTGAAGTATTCATCTAACAACTGTTGAGTTTTTCATGCTACTGGACACTTTCAAACAGGGATACAAATTTATTTGTCTCTATACTATCTCTCACCTGTGGATGCAACAGGCACAAATACAGACTGATGCAAGTGTATGGTTTTGGCAGCTCAAATATTGTTTTTCCTTTGGGACTCTTATTTCTGAAATGATGAACCATTCCTGGTACAGTTAAGGAAATAAAAGTAGTCTTTCCTTGCCTTGCATATTAAAAATAGAAAATTCAATATAAACCAAATTCATGCAAAATTCTTGGTGTATATTTATAAAAGAGGTCCAGACTCATGCGACTGAACACAGATTTTTAAACTACATTTCCATTTAGATACTCAGAAATCTGTAGAGATGCAGAATTTTCTCAGCACTGAAGCCATTGGCATCACTGTCCCTCCTCTCAAATGCTAGCAGTGCCTCCAACTATTGAAGCAATCATTGCTAATATTTGCAGTGTCCAGTTCTTGTTGTCCAACTAGAATTATATTTAGAGGAATACTAGTTTGTCATTATCTTTATGTCTTAAAAGTATCTAGCATAATATATCTTGCATAGAATGGGGATATAAATAATAATTTTCCAATTACTATAGAATTTAATTAATCTCTTCGCTGAATAGCTTTGTACACACTGGAAAAGAAAATGTAAGTAAGTCAAACAGTGTACTTATGACATAACTCTATTTCAGATGTAGACCCCTAGTCCTATCTAAATGTATCAGCCATCAGATCTTTTTAACTCTCAGTAAATAGTATAAAGTGCGAGACCTCAAGGATATTTCAAAAAAGTATCTTGTCTCCAGACAGCCTGATAAAATGGGAATGTGTTCAGATACACCTTATCAATCCCAAGAAAGCTCATATCTGCCAAGCCTTCTAGTCAACTGGGACCCTTCTTGATCTAAGGGTGTATATTTTTCTGTTGCTCACAAACCTTGGAAAGCTCCCCTCCCATTTTGCTCCTGGATTAGAAATCCAATTAAATTAATTCTTAGATGATATTTTCTATAAATCAAGACTATAAATATTAAAGAAGCTCTCCATATTTTTTTTTTACCTAGAAGTTACTCTAAGGGCTATGCTAGCAGTGGGGCATCACATAAGAATAGTACAAACAGAATTGGGAGAGAATTGATTCACGGCTAATGAATGGAGGCAAGGCCTTCTCTTGTTCCTACAGTCAAAAATGAGTGATTTCAATCTACTAGACTCTGGTTTTGCTTAGACATTGTTAACAACACTGCCACAGATTTTCCCCTGAGGTTCTTGTGGTAACTGTAGCTTAGTTTAGTGTCCAGTGTGGGTTGGAACACATTAAATCGACTCATGTTTTTTGTTCCAGCATTTGACCAAATAAGTATCGCTTGACTATGCCCCCCTCCCTCTAAATACACTAGCATTAAGTCACTGATCTATAATTGTGGGCATGATGACTAACATTTTCTTTGTACACTTTTTCTCAAATTTAAGTTCCCATCACAGACTCCACAAAGCATATCCTGTCAAGACCAGTGGTTAAGCATTTGTGGTGGTTTTCATTTGAAATGTATAGAAGATTTATAGATTTCCATTAATGCTAATGGTTTATCTGAGTGGAAAGTGCTTTCAGTCAAGCGCCTTTGAATGGGATTTCCAGATCTCACTCAAGCACAGCTGGTTTCAAGGCAGAGTAACTCAAAGACTATTTCTTCCAAAGTATATGTGTTTCATACAATTTAAGGCGCAGCTCTTGAACTACACATTTTACAAAAACCAGATATATTTGTTATTTTGCTTTTGTACATGTAGTAATTGGCAGACAAAAAATGATGGAGAATTATTCAGTCATCTTTTTCCCTTCTGGCTTGGCACTCACTGTAGTTGCTAATGAATGGGATGGTGGGAGTTTATCTGTCATCTTGCAGCTGCTCAGACTTCTTGGCATTAGTTTCATAGATACTTAATTGCTGTTGCTATTGTGCCTCCAGGGCCAAATAGGTTCTCAGTGGTTCATCTAGAGACAGTATCAGTCCAATGGAGCAATTTCATGGCAGTTGGATCAGTTCTGCTTGGTAGGTTATAAATTCATTTTTATTTCTGGGTATGATATCAGATACTAATGTTGGTGATGCTAAAGCTTAGAAAGCATGGTCATAAGAAAACCTAATATATGTTTAGTTTTCATCAGAATATCATATGCCCTGTTTGTAGCGGATGTAAATTGAGCTCTTAAATTTGAAAGTTCAAAAATACATACTCGGGACTTCCCTGGTGGCGCAGTGGATAAGAATTCGCCTGTCAATGTGGGGAACATGCGTTCGAGCCCTGGTCCAGTAAGATCCCACATGCCGTGGAGCAACTAAGCCTGTGTGCCACAACTACTGAGCCTACGCTCTAGAGCTCGTGAGCCACAACTACTGAGCCTGCATGCCACAACTACTGAAGCCCACATGCCTAGAGCCCGTGCTCTGCAACAAGAGAAGCCACTAAAATGAGAAGCCTGTGTACCACAATGAAGAGTAGCCCCCTCTCTCCACAACTAGAGGAAGCCCGTGCACAGCAACGAAGATCCAACGCAGCCAAAAATAAATAAATAAATATATGCATACATAGTCAAACTATTTTAAGCACAGAGGAAACATACTGGCGTACATAAAATAAAAGTTCAAAGGTAGAGCTGACTTCATGTGTGGCTGGATCTAGAGGCTTGAACGGTGTTACCAAGGTTGATTTTTCTTCATCTCTTGGATTTGCCTTGCTCTATCCTAGCTCTGTTCTCAAGAAAGCTCATTTTTGGGTAGAGGTATGTATGCCAGCAGTTTAGGGTTATGGTCTTCACAGTTCAAATCCAAAAACAAAATAACAACAACAGGAGGAAAGAAAGAAGGAAAGAAAGGGAAAGAGGGAAGGAGGGAAGAAGGGAAGGAGGGAGGGAGGAAAATGTTCCTCTTCAATAATCTTGGAAAAGATTCTAATAGTGTGTGTTACTAGCTGTTAGTTCATGTACTCTTCCTTGACCCTCTTCACTGTGACCAGAGGCATGGATTCTCTGATTGGTCACCTATACATCCTATGTCCTCTACTAGATTAAGGATGGTGTTGATACCAACATAACTACTTGGTCTAAGAGTGGTGTAGGGTAGTCCTTGAGGAAAATCAAGGTGATTTACCTGCAGAAGATGAATGAATGAATGAATATTGCCAATCCTACCCCAAGAACCCACCCCATCAGAAGAACCAAGAGACTTTTAACATATAATCATTAACCATATACCAGTTAGGATTAAACTATAGTCATTATTTGAACAGATTAGGCAGCCTTTAGGTCTCATCTGAAGGTTAAGCCTGGGACCGTGGACAATATGAGGATCCAGAGACACTTCAAGAAAACATTTCATATTCTGAGGAGCTCCAGAAATTCCAAACTCTTCTTACTTTCCAGTTCCATCATGTGAAATCATGGAAACTGTGGATGGAAATGTCACATGTGGGGGTAGACTACTAGAAGCTGTTATTCTAATTATTGTCCCTTGAGAAGATTCCTAAGGCCCAGGGGCTCCAGAGCCATTTTGCAGTTTGAGTCTTAGACAGGAGTCCCTCTCTTACTTTGCCCCAGTTGTGGAAGAAGCATAAACCTTAGGATGACTCATTCCAAACAAGAAGCAAGATACCCAAAGATACCCATAATATAAGTAAATCTGAAAAAAAAAGGAAGGTGACTAGGGTTAACATAAGCAATATATTTTTAAATATAATTCTGGGTCAAAACAGGTAAATAAAAATTATCTCATACTTTTACAAATATTATTCTTATAGGAGTATCTAAGAGTAGGGCATACTGAACGTATTTCATGAAACTGAGGTATTTTATGGATAAAATTTTTGAATGAGGAAATGACATGATGGGTGTGAAATTCACTCCTGAGGACTCTAAAATTTTCTCTTGAAGGAGCACACCAAGGCAGCTATAGACTAAGAGAGGAGTCCCAAACAGCTGGTAACCCACAGTTATGTCTACTCTAGCAGTTAGGAGCTTGACAGCTAGGCATTTTATCAGGATAGTTTTGAAACTTCTCATGGTATCTGAGAGAGTCAGCCTGAAGCAATATAGTGGGCCTACTTTTTTTCTACACCAAAAATCTTACAAGTTAATTTATCATACTAATTGATCAAGTGTTCATGATTCTCATAGAAGTGAAAATTTATTCTCTAAGAATGTAGTTGACTAATAGCATTTCCTTGGCAATAATAATTCAGAGATATGAGAGGGTATTTTAAATCCAATGTTTTGAATCTAACAGCTATAGATTATTTTTTCTTTCATTAAAAATTCATAATTTTTCCTTTCATCTAGGGGTTTTATTTTGAACACCATATTGCTTCAGACTAAATATGCTATGTGAGCTCAAGATGGACAGTATTTTCAACACTGTAGGGAGTCACAGTTGCCAAGAAAAGATTTCAAACTGGCAGGTCAGTTAGGAGTACAGAACCCCTGCTTCTAGGAAAACTGACCCAGAGCAGTGTATCAATGGCTCTTCTCTCCTGGCATGGTAGATGAACTTACCAAATTTAGATTTTCTTTTCAGAAAAAAAGAGTATCAAAGAATTTTACAATTCATTTTCAGAATGTAACTGTGGCTTCATAGATCACCACAGCACTAAAATTTTTAAACTGGATTCAATTCTTAAATTTAATAATGATTATTTGGAAGTGTCTTAACAGCTATTTACATCTAAATGTATTTTAGAAATATTTTGTAAATTAGAAATAGAGCACATGCTTATTCAATAACAAGTGGGTAAGCAGATCAACAACCCTGTTTAACACCTTGGGAATAGCCATTTCAACTTTCCCTCACTCAACCAGGGAGTAAATCAGCATATGTTTAAATGAGTCACATATTCCCAGCCTTACAGGTATCTTCAGCCCAGGACTTTGCTGTGTTCTCTAGTTTGTATTAGCAAAGACCAAAACATTTGGGGAGGAGGGTGTTACATTTTCCTTCTTCGAAATTCTTGCAGGCAATCTAAAAGAATACTTTTTATTTATTTATTTTGCGGTACGCGGGCCTGTCACT
This sequence comes from Delphinus delphis, assembly GCF_949987515.2. Classification (NCBI taxonomy): domain Eukaryota; kingdom Metazoa; phylum Chordata; class Mammalia; order Artiodactyla; family Delphinidae; genus Delphinus; species Delphinus delphis. The sequence continues at coordinate 91,865,740 of NC_082685.1, read as the reverse complement.
GTTGTGGCCTCTCCTGTTGTGGAGCACAGGCTCCAGACGCACAGGCTCAGTGGCCATGGCTCATGGGCCCAGCTGCTCCGCGGCATGTGGGATCTTCCCGGACCAGGGCACGAACCCGTGTCCCCTGCATCGGCAGGTGGACTCTCAACCACTGCGCCACCAGGGAAGCCCAAAGAATACATTTTAGAAAGATTTACTATGGTCCATCTCTTTGTAAACAATTATTCTTGGATATGTAAGTAAATTTTTGTTATAAATTTAAAAATAACAGGAATGCAGGTTTTTTTCAAAGAACCCCATAGTGAATTACTAGGTTAAACAAAGAATCTTTTCATAATATATTTTTCAGTTTGCTTCTATTATTTATATGGAACAGGAACTCACTTGAAATACCATATGTAAGGGGTAGGTGGCTATGAAAGAACATATGGAGAGCAACAATAGCAGCAGGGATTTCAGGATGAGAAGTGGAGTTGCTCTCATAGAAACTAGGGCTAAAATCCTTCAGGAATGGGGATGCTGCAGATGTGGCTACTCTTTATGTCCCCTTCTCCATTTTTGTGTCTTTTCTCTTGTACCTTCTGACCTCCTCTCATTAAGGCCAGACTTCTTCCCTTTCTAACCTGTATAAATTCTCTGTCTCATAGCTTCTTGTTACTCATAACTTTGGATTCCCAGGGCTCCATATCTAGCTCATTTGCACACTTAAGAGTCTCAGCTCCAACAATAAACTGGGTATCTCCACAGTCAAGGAGAGTGTCTGACTGGCTCTCGTCATTTTTCATAGCCTATGGATTTGCCGCTTTAGGACAAGAGGCCCATGCATAGAGCATGCTACATGGTATAAAACACAACTTATTAAGGGCTATACTTTCAGCATATTCTGAGGGTGGGACAGATGACCTCAAAAGGGAACTCTGTATGTGGTAGACATTCTGAGGCTTGGCTTATCCAGTGGAATGCTTATAATTCTCTCATATTTATTTGTTTTCATTTTTCATGAAATATGGATTTTAAAGTGTGTGTGTGTGTGTGTGTGTGAGAGAGAGAGAGAGAGAGAGAGAGAGAGAGAGAGAGAGAGAGTTGTCACTGTGGTTGCCTCTGAAGCTTCCACTCCCCTTCACACATTTGAAAGAAACTGAACATGTGATTCAGATGGCATTGCTCCATCCTCACTTCCCGAAGTAGACCTATTCCAAATCATTCAGCCCAACACTTTCCTTGTTAGTAGTAACTGGTAATTTGAGACCTAAGATATTCAGTATTTCCATTTTTTTCGACGGGGAAATATCCTGATTGAATCAATCAAAATAAAGCTTAAGACTCTTGTATGATCTTCAGGAAAGGTTGGTTTCACACTAATCCTGCTTGATATAAATGATAAAGCATGTGGTTCACAGAACCACTTACCATGAGGTGAGTATATCTTATAATGGAACACATACCACCTAAGGCAAAAAAAAAAAATGATGAGAATGTCCACTCTCACCACTTATATTCAACAGAGTTTTGGAATTCCTAGCCATAGCAATTGGAGAAGAAAAAGAAATCCAAATTGGAAAAGAAGAAGTAAAGCCATCACTGTTTGCAGATGACATGATACTATACACAGAAAATCCTAAAGATGCCACCAGAAAACTACTAGACCTCATCAATGAATTCAGTAAAGTTGCAGGATACAAAATTAATACACAGAAATCTCTTGCACTTCTATACAATGAAAGATCAGAAAGAAAAATTAAGGAGACAATCCCATTTAACATCGCATGAAAAAGAATAAAATACCTAGGAATAAACCTACCTAAGGAGACGGAAGATGTGTATTCTGAAAACTATAAGATGCTGATGAAAGAAATCGAAGATGACACAAACAGATGGAAAGATATACCATGTTCTTGGATTGGAAGAATTAATATTGTCAAAATACTACCCAAGGCAATCTACAGATTCAGTGCAATCTTTATCAAATTACCAATGGCATTTTTCACAGAACTAGAACAAAAAATTTCACAATTTGTATGGAAACACAAAAGACCTCGAATAGCCAAAGCAATCTTCAGAATGAAAAACGGAGCTGGAGGAATCAGGCTCCCTGACTTCAGACTATACTACAAAGCTACAGTTATCAAGACAGTATGGTACTGGCACAAAAACAGAAAGATAGATCAATGGAACAGGATAGAAAGCCCAGAGATAACCCCCCGCACACATGGTCACCTTATCTTTGATAAAGGAGGCAGGAATATACAGTGGAGAAAGGACAGCCTCTTCAAAAATTCATGCTGGGAAAACTGGACAGGTACATGTAAAAGAATGAGATTAGAACCATCTCTAACACCATACAAAAAAAAAACTTAAAATGGATTAAAGACCTAAATGTAAGACTGGATAGTATGAAACTCCTAGAGGAAAACATAGGCAGAGCAATCTTTGACATAAATCACAGCAGTATCTTTTTCGATCCATCTCCTAAAGTAATGGAAATAAAAACAAAAATAAACAAATGAGACCTAATTAAACTTAAAAGGTTTTGCATAGCAAAGGAAACCATAAACAAAATGAAAACACAACCTACAGAATGGGAGGAGCTATTTGCAAATTATGTGACCAAAAAGGGATTAATTTCCAAAATACACAAATAGCTCATACAGCTCAATATCAAAAAAAACAAACAACCCAATCAAAAAATGGGCAGAAGATCTACACAGACATTTCTCCAAAGAAGACACATAGATAGCCAAAAGGCAGATGAAAAGATTTTGCTAATTATTAGAGAAATGCAAATCAGAACTACAATGAGGTATCACCTCACACCAGTCAGAATGGCCACCATCAAAAAGTCTACAAATAATAAACGCTGAAGAGGGTGTGAAGAAAAAGGAGTCTGCCTACACTGTTGGTAGGAATATAAATAGTAGAGCCACTATGGAGAGCAGTAAGGAGGTTCCTTAAAAAACTAAAAACAGAACTACCATATGATCCTGCAATCCCACTCCTGGGCATATATCCAAAGAAAGACATAATTCAAAAAGATACATGCACCCCAATGTTCACTGCAACACTATTTACCATAGCCAAGACATGGAAGTAACTTAACTGTCCACTGACAGATGAATTGGTAAAGAAGATGTGGTATATGTTTGCAATTGAATATTACTCAGCCATAAAAGAGAATGAAATAATGCCATTTGTAGTAAGATGGACCTGGAGACTACCATACTAAGTGAATAAGCCAGACAGAGAAAGACAAATATCATAGGATTTTGTTTATATGTGGAATCTTAAAAAAAAAAATGATACAAATGAACTTATACAAACTTATGGTTACCAAAGGGAAAAGGTGGAGAGAGGGATAAATTAGGAGCTTGGGATTAACATATACGCACTAGTATATATAAAATAGATAACCAACAAGGACCTACCATATAGCACAGGGAACTCTACTCAATATTGTGTAATAAACTATAAGGGAAAAAGTATGAAAAAAATAGATATATATGTATGCATAACTGAATCTCTTTGCTGTACACCTGAAACTAACACAACATTGTAAATCAAGTAAACATCAGTTAAAAAAAAAAGTCAAACACATTTAAAAAAAAAAGGAAAAACAAAAGAAGGAAAAGAAACAGGTATTTCATAACATTGTTGAGCTTCTGAATTAAGCCTCACTTAGAGCATATTTATTAAAACGTCTCATTTATTTGAGCTGATATATTTCCTTTATTATTTAACCTAGTTTTCACTAAGTTACTTAAAAATGGAAGATTCTCAATTCATAGTCTCATTTATTTTTCTTAAATTTTATTGAATAAGGGGGTTAAGCTTTTATTATGTATTAACTCTAAACAAAATAGTATGTTTAATGTAGGTAATATCCAGTAAACCGTGTCTCCTTGAAGAGTAAAGCTGAGTGTGAGGGGATTCCCAGGAAGTTGGGAAAACAGCAGGACAATGTGAGAGAACAGTCAGTTACCACGAGTTCTGTGCAGCCTGGGATAGAATGTAAGATCCATAGGAGAGAGAAATTCTTTTCCAGCCTCTGATAATAGATCCTTTAGCAGCTATTGCACCAAATAAATGGATTATGAGTTACATTTTCAGTTATAATTGTACCTTTTGAAGCTGTTCTGCTTGTTTGCAGCTTAACCATCTATGGACCTGTGGAAGGTTACCAGAGAGCTGACTTTTTTATCTTCTTAAAGCGGAATGCTCTTTCTCTTGCAGAGCTCAAATTCAGCTCTTGCTAGGCAGGGGTGGTGGTGGTGGGCAAAGGTTCCCAGGCTCTGTGATCCTAACCAGAGCCTGAGTAGACCTGAAGATTGCTGTGGACCGTTGGAGAATGTGCTGGCCTGGGACATGGGTGTGAGCCCTGAGCAGAGCACAGGGAGCCTGTTTCAAGGAGATGACCTGACCAGAGGCCAAGAAGATGAGTGTATGGGTGGCTCATCCCGCCAGATGATTGTCTCATCCCCCCGGATGACTGGAGCAATTCCAGAGCAGTGACTGCTTCTGTGCAGGCAAAACTGAAAAGGAGAATGCCAGACTGGGTGAAACTCTTCACCCAGGAGCTTCAAGACTGGGAAATCTACTTTTGGAGAAAGTAGGGCTTTCAGAGATGCATGTCATACGTTAAAGCTAGAAGAACCTTAAAAATCAACCTCTTATAATGTTTCTCTCTTGGAATAGTATTTCTTTGGTGTATGAAGAGATGTTACATAAAAAGGAGAGTTTGGAAGGGAATTTCTGGTTAAATATATTCATAAAAGAATTATGATGTAAGACATTTCTTTACTGCCAAGATACTCAGGGTCTCATGAATATGCACTGTGAATCTACTGATTTAGTATATACTCTCTCCATACCTTCTTAAACCCCTCTCCTTTTTTCTTTTTTCTGAAAACATTTCATGACTGTAGAACTCGTAGAATATATCTTAGAAAATGTTACTTCAGTTTAACTACAGAATGTCACAGATGAGCAGACTGAGGCCTGAAGAGAGAACTCTGCTCAACCAGCTCACACCAAAGTATGAGTTAGTGACACTTAAAATTCAGATCTATATCCTCAAGCTCTACTTTCTCTCCACCCCATGATAGTTTCCTTTTGCTATAACATCTAACATGCACTGGTTTTCATTTATTTTAAGAAATATTCTCTCTCAGTCATGTTGCCTGGTGATTTTGTAAATGGAGAGTTAATAACTGTTGACTGGGCAGACAAGCTTCAAGTTTCTAAAAATGGGCTCAAGTCAATGGATACTTGGTCTTTCTAATGATGTGACCTATTTATGTCAGAGGAACTTTCTAACCCAGCAGTTATAAATACTTTGTGAAAGCATAACATCTTCATTAAATAGACTGAATACTGTATAAACAGGGGCGGTGAAGATATCTGGTTTATAGGAATTCTCACTGAAATGAAAGTACTTGCATTCATATTATCTTAGCCATTGTTAAGAAGGAAGTAACAGGGCATGAAAATTGGTTTCTTACATAAGATAGATTCAACTTTTATATGTTTTTCTAAATATAGCCTTTGACTATAGAAGAAGAATGTTGAATTTATATGAGTAGATTGCCTTGTATCACAGCTTTAAGAAGGAGTAGTATAAAACACTCCATTAATGCTGTACAGCTATCTTCTCACCTCTTTGAAACTTTTAGAGTGAGCTCATGGTGTGCTGGGAGATTGGAATATCAGATTATATTTTAGTAAATATTGCAAAATAAATTTCAAATAGTTGAGTAGTTTTCACAGTTCAGTGAGGCAAAAATGATGGAATGTATAGGAAGAGTTGTTTTGTCAGTCAACAGGAGAATATAAAAACCTGTCATTTTTAGCATGCATGATTATAAACTGCAATTCTAAAAAATGAAGTGGCAACTAAATAAGGACAATTACAGTTTTAAATTTAAATTTACTGCATTTTAAACCAGAGTATTTCATGTAATTGTGTGAATATAAAATAACAATGCCAAACTATATTAAAATCTTGACCTGTTATAAAGTATTGAGAAACACATGGAATGAAGTTTGACTGGATAAATTCTTTTTACATATAAATAGGAAAATCAAGTGACTTAGGTAAACAGATAATGGCTTATTAATTATTAGATTACAACAGACTAGTGTCATAAAAGTTTTTTCAGTATAGGTTTGACTGAAACAATGTAATCCTTCCTTGGGAATGATGAAGGCAGCCTAATGACAGATGACCCTATTCCATGATTAAGACTAGACATGAACATTCAGCAGGTTAAACTCAAATCACAAAGTTGGTTGTGATCACAATTTGGTCACTAGGACCATGAAAGACTGAACAGGATTTGAGGAAGAGGGCCAGATATGGGCTCACCAAAGTAGAACAGGGAACTTGCACATTCTACTAGGTCCTGAGAATCAAAGCGAAATGCTGTGGAGAGGTGAGGAGAAATCTGCAATGCACATCAGAGACTTCTTTTGGAGCTGACATGATGTTTAGACCTGAGAAGATGGGAGAAAGGTAGCTCTGTGGAGAATAGGCAGTGGTGCTTCTCTATCAGCTGCAGGAAACTCTCAGGCCTCTCTATCCTGGGCCTTCGGCTACCCCATTCATATGGCTTTGCTGACAGCATATAATACTTCAATATTCAAGGCTTTTGAAGACATATGTAAGACAATTTCCAATCAAGACGTATAAAGTGGTCATGCCTATTTGAACTTAGAAGAAAAGGAAGTAAATAGCCTTTTTACCTACAGGAACATGTTCGGTCTAAATACCTTAATACCTTTGCTTTGCCACCTACTTTGTACAAGCACTCCTTGACTCACTAAACAAATATTTCTGTAGAAAAAAAGAGAAGTTCGATGATGGTACACTTATAAAAACCTCTTGTATTCGATATGCTGCTATCAGAGGCAAATCTACTGTGACGCTAATGATGCAGCACTTCCAGGTCCCTTTCCTGTGGGAGTTGGATGAGTCCTTTTTGAGACTTGGAGCCTTCAGGAAGAGTTCACAGGATCAGGTGTCTGGGTCATATTTGTAAACATTATATATTTTGTTTCATTTTTCTTGAACAGAGCCTACACAAAATCTAGAACTGTCCCTTACTGCTTCTCTGTTATGCAAAAAAACCTGACATTTTATATTTTATGTATCTGATATAATCTTAACTCCCCAGTCATCGGGGAATAGATTTTTTTTTTTTAAGTTGCCAAACTGTGGTATCTTGATCCCTTCTGATATGTGCATCTCCTTTTCAGACAACTTTGTCACTCATGTCTCTTTTGAGTAAATGTTCAGTTTTCAGTGTCCTGGTCCCACTCCAACACTTCTCCACCCCAAGAGGGAAATCTTTCTCCTCCCCAGCATATATGGGGTAGTGTGCTTGACCTTATGGTGGGGGTAGGGTTGGGGGAAGGAGAACAATAAAATCTGTGTGCCTTTTCATTCTTTATTGGTCTCCACTTTGGTATTTTAGCTAGTCTAGAGCTAGAGATCATATAAATTATTTCTTCATCCAGTCAGGGACTGATAGCTTTTATATTTCTTATTAATGGTGCAGGAATTGTGTGTATAAGCAACATTATCTATATGATCTTTATTTGGAATTTTTAGCCCCAGCTTCTGGAGCTTGCACCTTGCCACGTGACTGCATAGCAGATCTTGATTCTCAGTTTATCATTTCCTTGTCTCCCACAGGGCAGGCAGAATATCTAATCACACTCACCTCACGACACATGGGAGGAAAGGGACAGCTGACTATTCTAATATAGGCTCCTCTTATGTCTTCCTACTGCGCACTGGAACCCTGTGGCTTTCACTTTCCATATAACCAAATGAGAATGAGGCCAAGCCCTCTTGGCTTTTGACTTTTCTGTCACCATATCTAATACCCCCATTATAGGGTTTTGCTATGGATAGGTGCAGTCGTTTGCAAAAATGTCCCCAACTCTCTATTCCTCCATATATTCATGTCCTTTGCAGTATAAATATGCAGTTCTGCCCATCAGGAGGTGGAGTTTATTTCTCCACTCTGAATTTGGGCTGGCCCTGTGATCTACCTTTACCAGTACACAGTGGTGAACAGAAGTGATGCTGTGCAAATTTCAGAATACCCTGAGTTTACTACACTAGGGCTTACTGTAATATTTGATGTGCTGATATCCAAAGTTTGTTTTGTATATGTAGTGGGAAATTTTTAGAATTTGGAAACTTCTTTCACGCTTTTCACAAATTCTCCCTTTCAAGATCATTTTCTCAGTAGGACCTCAAAAAATAATCTTTGAGATTAAAGCAGAACAATGATCCCCTTACGCTACTTGTATCTGCCATCTCTTGCAGGGGGTATATGACATTCAAAGATTGCATGGTGAGCCTCAAGGCAATTTGATTTATAACATATGAAAGGATAACTGATAATCCTTCAGTATAACTACTGCTGTTACTGTTCATTCCAGGTTGGCATTAAAATAGAAATCTGAAGATCTTTTCAACGTAATTTTTATCTCCAAGCATAGTCAATACTGAGTTAAATTTTAGCAAGTTTTGAAGTTTAATGATCAATAATAAAAGTGATGTGTATGAAGCTTTCTACATTTACAGAATACCATGTTCATCATATCTCATTTAGATACTTTAAAATGTCTATAAGGGTTCGTGGAAGATGGTGGAAGAGTAAGTCGCGGAGATCACCTTCTATCCCAAAGATACACCAGAAATACATCTACACGTGGAATAACTCCTACAGAACACCTACTGAACCCTGGCAGAATACTTCAGACCTCTCAAAAGGCAAGAAACTCCCCACGTACCTGGGTAGGGCAAAAGACAAAAGAATAAACAAAGACAAAACAATAGGGATGGTACCTGCACCAGTGGGAGGGAGCTGTGAAGGAGGAAAGGTTTCCACACACTAGAAGCTCCTTTGAGGGCGGAGACTGCAGGTGGCAGAGGGGGAAAGCTTCGGAGCCATGGGGGAGACCACAGCAACAGGGGTGCGGAGGGCAAACCGGAGAGATATCCACACAGAGGATCGGTGCCAACCGGCACTCACCAGCCCGAGAGGATTGTCTGCTCACCTGCCGGGGCAGGTGGGGCTGGGAGCTGAGGCTGCGGCTTCGGTCAGAGCGCAGGGAGAGGACTGGGATTGGCGGCGTGAACACAGCCTGAAGGGGTTAGTGCACCCCGTGTAGCCGGGAGGGAGTCCGGGGAAAAGTCTGGACCTGCCAAAGAGGCAAGAGACTTTTTCTTCCCTCTTTGTTTCCTGGTGCGCGAGGAGAGGGGATAAAGAGCACTGCTTAAAGGAGCTCCAGAGACAGGTGCGAGCCGCGGCTAAAAGCGCGGACCCCAGAGACTGGCATGAGATGCTAAGGCTGCTGCTGCCGCCACCAAGAAGCCTGTGTGTGAGCACAGGTTACTATCTACACCCCTCTTCCGGGGAGCCTGTGCACCCCGCCACTGCCAGGGTCCCAGGATCCAGAGACAACTTCGCCGGGAGAACGCACGGCACACCTCAGGCTGATACAATGTCACACCGGCCTCTGTTGCCGCAGGCTCGCCCCGCATCCACACCCCTCCCTCCCCCTGGCCTGAGTGAGCCAGAGCCCCCGAAGCAGCGGCTCCTTTAACCCCATCCTGTCTGAGAGAGAACAGATGCCCTCAGGCAATCTACATGCAGAGGCGGGGCCAAATCCAAAGCTGAGCCCCGGGAGCTGTGCGAACAAAGAAGAGAAAGGGAAATCTCTCCCAGCAGCCACAGAAGCAGCGGATTAAAGCTCCACAATCAACTTGATGTACCCTGCATCTGTGGAATACATGAATAGACAACGAATCATCCCAAATTGAGGAGGTGGACTTTGAGAGCAAGATTTATGATTTTTTCCCCTTTTCCTCTTTTTGTGAGTGTGTATGTGTATGCTTCTGTGGGAGATTTTGTCTGTATAGCTTTGCTTCCACCATTTGTCCTAGGGTTCTATCCGTACATTTTCTTTTTTGTTTTAAAAAAATTTTTTTTTCTTAATAATTATTTTAATTATTTTATTTTATCTTACATTATTTTATTTTATCTTCTTTCCTTCCATCCTTCTTCCTACTTCCTTCCTTCTTCCTTCCTTCTTCCTTCCTTCTTCCTTCCTTCCTTTCTTCCTTTCTTCATTCCTTGCTTCCTACCTTCCCTCCTTCCTTCTCTCATCTTACTTTCTTTCTTTCTTTCTTTCTTTCTTTCTTTCTTTCTTTCTTTCCTTCTTTCTTTCTTTCTTTCTTTTTTTCTTTCTTTCTTTCTACTTTTTCTCCCTTTTATGCTGAGCCGTGTGGATGAAAGGCTCTTGGTGCTGCAGCCAGGAGTCAGTGCTGTGCCTCTGAGGTGGGTAAGCCAACTTCAGGACACTAGTCCACAAGAGACCTCCCAGCTCCACATAGTATCAAACGGTGAAAATCTCCCAGAGATCTCCATCTCAACACCAGCACCCAGCTTTACTCAACGACCAGCAAGCTACAGTGCTGGACACCCTATGCCAAACAACTAGCAAGACAGGAACACAACCCCACCCATTAGCAGAGAGTCTGCCTAAAATCATAATAAGCCCACAGACACCCCAAAACACATCACCAAACGTAGAACTGCCCACCAGAAAGAAAAGATCCAGCCTCATCCACCAGAAAACAGGCACTAGTCCCCTCCACCAGGAAGCCTACACAACTCACTGAACCAACTTTAGCCACTGGGGAGAGACACCAAAAACAACAGGAACTACGAACCTGCAGCCTGCAAAAAAGAGAACACTAACACCATAAGATAACCAAAATGAGAAGACAGAAAAACATACAGCAGATGAAGGAGCAAGATTAAAACCCATCAGACCTAATAAATGAAGAGGAAATAGGCAATCTACCTGAAACTGAATTCAGAATAATGATAGTAAAGATGATCCAAAATCTTGGAAATAGAATAGAGAAAATGCAAGAAACATTTAACAAGGACCTAGAAGAACTGAAGATGAAACAAGGAATGATGAACAACAAAATAAATGAAATTAAAAATACTCTAGATGGGATCAATAGCAGAATAACTGAGGCAGAAGAACGGATAAGTGACCTGGAAGATAAAAGAGTGGAAATAACTACTGCAGAGCAGAATAAAGAAAAAAGAATGAAAAGAACAGAGGACAGTCTCAGAGACCTCTGGGACAACATTAAAAAAACCAACATTCGAATTATAGGGGTTCCAGAAGAAGAAGAGGAAAAAAAAAGGGACTGAGAAGATATTTGAAGAGATTATAGTTGAAAACTTCCCTAATATGGGAAAGGAAATAGTTAGTCAAGTCCAGGAAGCACAGAGAGTTCCATACAGGATAAATCCAAGGAGAAACACACCAAGACACATATTAATCAAACTGTCAGAAATTAAATACAAAGAAATAATATTAAAACCAGCAAGAGAAAAACAACAAATAACACACAAGGGAACCCCCATAAGGTTAATGGCTGATCTTTCAGCAGAAACTCTGCAAGCCAGAAGAGACTAGCAGGACATACTTAAAGTGATGAAGGAGAAAAATCTACAACCAAGATTATTCTACCCAGCAAGGATCTCATTCAGATTTAATGGAGAAATTAAAACCTTTACAGACAAGCAAAAGCTGAGAGAGTTCAGCAACACCATCCAGCTGTACAACAAATGCTAAAGGATCTTCTCTAGGCAAGAAACACAAGAGAAGGAAAAGACCTATAAAAACAAACCCAAAACAATTAAGAAAATGGGAATAGGAACATACATATTGATAATTACCTTAAATGTAAATGGATTAAATGCTCCCACCAAAAGACACCGACTGGCTGAATGAATACAAAAACAAGACCCATATGTATGCTGTCTATAAGAGACCCACTTCAGACTTAGAGACACATACAGACTGAAAGTGAGGGGATGGAAAAACACATTCCATGCACAGGGAAACCAAAAGAAAGCTGGAGTAGCAATTCTCGTATCAGACAAAATAGACTTTAAAATAAAGACTATTACAAGAGACAAAGAAGAACACTACATAATGATCAAGGGAGCAATCTAAGAAAAAGATATAACAATTGTAAATATTTATGCACCCAACTTAGGAGCACCTCAATACATAAGGCAAATACTAAGAGCCATAAAAGGGGAAATCGACAGTAACACATTCATAGTAGGGGACTTTAACACCCCACTTTCACCAATGGAAAGATCATCCAAATGAAAATAAATAAGGAAACACAAGCTTTAAATGATACATTAAACAAGATGGACTTAATTGATATTTACAGGACATTCCATCCAAAAACAACAGAATACACATTCTTTTCAAGTGCTCATGGAACATTCTACAGGATAGATCATATCTTGAGTCACAAATCAACCCTTGGTAATTTAAGAAAATTAAAATTGTATCAAGTATCTTTTCCGACCACAGTGCTATGAGACTAGATATCAATTACAGGAAAAGATCTGTAAAAACTACAGGCACATGGAAGCTAAACAATACACTACTTAATAACGAAGTGACCACTGAAGAAATCAAAGAGAAAATCAAAAAGTACCTAGAAACAAATGACAATGGAGACAAGATGACCCAAAACCTATGGGATGCAGCAAAAGCAGTTCTAAGAGGGAAATTTATAGCAATACAATCCTACCTTAAGAAACAGGAAACATCTTGAATAAACAACCAAACCTTGCACCTAAAGCAATTAGAGAAAGAAGAACAAAAAACACCCAAAGTTAGCAGAAGGAAAGAAATCATAAAGATCAGATCAGAAATAAATGAAAAATAAATGAATCCAAAGATCAATAAAACTAAAAACTGGTTCTTTGAGAAGATAAACAAAATTGATAAACCATTAGCCAGTCTCATCAAGAAAAAAAAGAGAGAAGACTCATATCAATAGAATTAGAAATGAAAGAGGAGAAGTAACAACTGACACTGCAGAAATACAAAAGATCATGAGAGTTTACTACAAGCAACTCTATGCCAATAAAATGGACAACCTGGAAGAAATGGACAAATTCTTAGAAAAGCACAACCTGCCAAGACTGAATCAAGAAGAAATACAAAATATGAACAGACCAATCACAAGCACTGCAATTGAAACTGTGATTAAAAATCTTCCAACAAACAAAAGCCCAGGACCAGATGGCTTCACAGGCGAATTCTATCAAACATTTAGAGAAGAGCTAACACCTATCCTTCTCAAACTCTTCCAAAATATAGCAGAGGGAGGAATACTCCCAAACTCATTCTACGAGGCCACCATCACCCTGATACCAAAACCAGACAAGATGTCACAAAGAAAGAAAACTACAGGCCAATTTCACTGATGAACATAGATGCAAAAATCCTCAACAAATACAAGCAAACAGAATCCAACAGCACATTAAATGGATCATACACCATGATCAAGTGGGGTTTATTCCAGGAATGCAAGGATTCTTCAATATACGCTAATCAATGTGATACACCATATTAACAAATTGAAGTAGAAAAGCCATATGATCATCTCAATAGATGCAGAGAAAGCTATCGACAAAATTCAACACCCATTTATGATAAAAACCCTCCAGAAAGTAGGCATAGAGGGAACTTTCCTCAACATAATAAAGGTCATATATAACAAACCCACAGCCAACATCATCCTCAATGGTGAAAAACTGAGAGCATTTCGACTAAGATCAGGAACAAGACAAGGTTGCCCACTCTCACCACTCTTATTCAACATAGTTTTGGAAGTTTTAGCCACAGCAATCAGAGAAGAAAAGGAAATACAAGGAATCCAAATTGCAAAAGAAGAAGTTAAGTTGTCACTGTCTGCATATGACATGATAATATACATAGAGAATCTTAAAGATGCTACCAGAAAACTACTAGAGCTAATGAATGAATTTGGTAAAGTAGCAGGATGCAAAATTAATGCACAGAAATCTCTGGCATTCCTATACACTAACAATGAAAAATCTGAAAGTGAAATCAAGAAAACTGTCCCATTTACCATTGCAACAAAAAGAATAAAGTACCTAGGAATAAACCTACCTAAGGAGACAAAAGACCTGTATGCAGAAAATTATAAGACACTGATGAAAGAAATTAAAGATGATACAAATAGATGGAGAGATATACCATGTTCTTGGACTGGAAGAATCAACATTGTAAAAATGACTCTACTACCCAAAGCAATCTACAGATTCTATGTAATCCCTGTCAAAATACCACTGGCGTTTTTCACAGAACTAGAACAAAAAAATTCACAATTTTTATGGAAACGCAAAAGACCTCGAAGAGCCAAAACAATCTTGAGAACGAAAAATGGAGCTGGAGGAATCAGGCTCCCTGACTTCAGACTATACTACAAAGATACAGTAGTCAAGACAGTATGGTACTGGCACAAAAACAGAAAGATAGATAAATGGAACAGGATAGAAAGCCCAAAGATAAACCCACGCACATATGGTCACCTTATCTTTCATAAAGGAGGCAGGAATGTACAGTGGAGAAAGGACAGCCTCTTCAATAATTGGTGCTGGGTAAACTGGACAGGTACATGTAAAAGTATAAGATTAGCACACACTCCCTAACACCATATACAAAAATAAGCTCAAAATGGATTAAAGACCTAAATGTAAGGCCAGAAAATATCAAACTCTTAGAGGAAAACATAGACAGAACACTCTATGACATAAATCACAGCAAGATCCTTTTTGACCCACCTCCTAGAGAAATGGAAATAAAAACAGAAATAAACAAATGGGACCTAATGAAACTTCAAAGCTTTTGCACAGCAAGGGAAACCATAAACAAGACCAAAAGACAACCCTCAGAATGGGAGAAAATATTTGCAAATGAAGCAACTGACAAAGGATTAATCTCCAAAATTTACAAGCAGCTCATGCAGCTCTATAACAAAAAAAACAAACAACCCAAACCAAAAATGGGCAGAAGACCTAAATAGACATTTCTCCAAAGAAGATATACAGACTGCCAGCAAACACATGAAAGAATGCTCACCATCATTAATCATTGGAGAAATGCAAATCAAAACTACAATGAGATAACATCTCACACCAGTAAGAGTGGCCATTATTGGGCTTCCCTGGTGGCACAGTGGTTGGGAGTCCGTCTGCCAATGCAGGGGACACATCGTGCCCTGGTCCGGGAATATCCCACATGCCATGGAGTGGCTGGGCCCATGAACCATGGCCGCTGAGCCTGCACGTCCGGAGTCTGTGCTCCACAATGGGAGAGGCTACGACAGTGAGAGGCCCCGTACTGCAAAAAAAAAAAAAAAAAATGGCCATCATCAAAAAATCTAGAAGCAATAATTGCTGGAGAGGGTGTGGAGAAAAGGGAACACTCTTGCACTGCTGGTGGGAATGTGAATTGGTACAGCCACTATGGAGAACAGTATGGAGGTTCCTTAAAAAACTACAAATAGAACTACCATATGACCCAGCAATACCACTACTGGGCATATTCCCTGAGAAAACCATAATTCAAAAAGAGTCATGTACCAAAATGTTCATTGCAGCTCTATTTACAATAGCCAGGACTTGGAAGCAACCTAAGTGTCCATCATCGGATGAATGGATAAAGAAGATGTGGCACATATATACAATGGAATATTACTCAGCCATAAAAAGAAACGAAGTGGAGTTATTTGAAATGAGGTGGATGGACCTATAGTCTGTCATACAGAGTGAAGTAAGTCAGAAAGAGAAAGACAAATACTGTATGCTAACACATATATATGGAATCTAAGGGGAAAAAAATGTCTTGAAGAACCTAGGGGTAAGACAGGAATAAAGACACAGACCTACTAGAGAATGGACTTGAGGATATGGGGAGGGGGATGGGTAACCTGTGACAAAGCGAGAGAGTGGCATGGACATATGTACACTACCAAACGTAAGGTAGATAGCTAGTGGGAAACAGCCACATAGCACAGGGAGATCAGCTCGGTGCTTTGTGACCGCCTGGATGTGTGGGATAGGGAGGGTGGGAGGGAGGGAGATGCAAGAGGGAAGAGATATGGGAACATATGTATATGTATAACTGATTCACTTTGTTATAAAGGAGAAACTAACACACCATTGTAAAGCAATTATACTCCAATCAAAATGTTAAAAAAAAGAAGAAGAAAAAAATGTTTATAAGGCCGGGAAGGCATGCATCATGGTGTTTGTTTTACATAAAAGGAAATTGAGCCTTAGGAATTTTTTTTGTAAGTGGAAGACCTTGAGTTCATTTCAACTTCCCTGGCTTCTAATGCATTATTCTTTGCATTATGACGAAGAAAGGAGTAGGTGAAACAACATGAACATATCTAAATACATTACAAAGTAGAACATACTAAAATATATAGAAAAAGTAAATACAGAGTGGTAGCAATTTAGGGGAGGGAGGAAGACATTACTTTTGTGTGACAGATCAAGAGTGGTATTTGAATTGGGCTTTACAGAAAAGGAGGTTAGCTCAGGAATGTAACAATAAATGAACATCATAGACATCTATTAATGTAACATACTATACTGACTGAATAATGGATTAAAAAAACAAGAATATCAAATAATAAAAAGCAACTGTCCAAATTCAATATTAATTTAAAAAACTAATAGCAAACTAAAAATGTAAGATGCCCTTCTTAATTGAATAACGAGTGCCTTTCAAAAATCTGTATCATACTTAATGGTAAAATTATGCAAACATCATATTTAATGGTAAAATTTCGAAAGCATTCCAATCAAATCAGGAGCATGACAAGGGGGTCTTCCATGGCCCAGAGTCGGGTGAGGCCAGTAAAGACAAGGTTAACATTTGCACAATCCTCTGAGTGAGTGACCCTTTAAAATTCACAGCCTAGGTCTCATGGAGATATTCTAGACAACAGAATTGAAGACATATAATTAATAAGATGACTATAAATAAGGCACATGAATATAAAAAGAGACAACACTGTTTCTACTTACAAACTATGCCATGTTCATTCCATAAATATCAAATGGATATCAGCCGAACTCCAGACCCATCATCTTTCACTTGCAAAAATGAAAATCAATAGATATTTTTGGTATCCTAGCAAGGCTCTTGTAACTTTCATAAGAAGGATCTTATAATTTTCTTGATCTGAATAACAAAAGCAAACATTATTTTCTGTTCTTACAACTACCAAATTTTATCAGAACTTTAGCCCAACATCTCTTGTCTGGAGGGAGGCTCTGGTCAGGGTTACCGCATGATTCAAGAACAGCTCTCTTACAGAAAGACAAATACTGGATGATATCACTAACATGTGGAATCTAAAGTATGATGCAAATGAACTCATCTGTGAAACAGAAACAGACTCACAGACACAGAGAACACACTTGTGGTTGCCAAGGGGAAGGGGGGTTGGGAGAGGGATGGAGTGGGAGTTTAGGGTTAGCAGATGCAAACTATTATACAAAGAGTGGATAAACAACAGGTCCTACTACATAGCACAGGAAACTATATCAATATCCTGTAATAAACCATAATGGAAAAGAATATGAAAAAGAATGTATATATATGTATAACTGAATCACAATGCTGTTAACACAACATTGTAAATCAACTATACTGCAGTAATTTTTTTTAAAAAAAGAAGAGTTTTCTTTATCATCCATATCAGTGCATACCCTTTTCCTCTCCCTGCTCTTCTGCTCTGACCTCATTTAATAAAACTCACTATATATATTTGAGAAGCTTTCTCACCAGTGCCACAGTTGAGTGTCCTCTGTCAGGGATTTGCTTTCTGTGCCGGGGGTCCTGTGAGATTCCATATTTGGTACCACCTGTCACCACTGACATTATTTCCAGCTGCTACCAAATTACATGCACCAGATACCACTACTCTTGAGGTTCCTTTCATCGAGTGAGGTGTCTGTCCTCCCACCTGGGCCTGTGTCCTGTTACTGCCTCCACACGTGTGCCCCTCAGTATATCAAAGCAGCACTAAACCTGGACATAATTCACAGCAGTCAGCACACTGGAACTATGTTTGTGAGCATAGTATGTACACTCTTTTCATTGTGTATAATGTCTTGTATCCTCAATATCTTATGGAGCTTTTAGGAGAATTCTTTTCCAGGCTTTATACTTCAGCCCTACTATTTCTGAGGTTCAGTCCTAGCCCCATTACAGATGGGTCGGAAGACAAATTTGAGTGACAGATATCACACTGTGCTTTGAATTGCCCTTCCCTCTCACAGCTTAGAAGAGGATTTCTTATTGTGCAGAATTATGGGTTGTCTCTCTTAAGGTAAATTCTCTCTGAAGGGTTCTTTGTACCTCATGCAAAAAATACTTCTGGCTGATCCCTGTCAATCAGTCTGCCAGACGTGCCCAGTTATGCCATGGTTAAACATAGCTTAGACTCCATTGAAAAAGTGTACAAATTCTGATCTTACAAGAAATCCTTTTGTCAATTATTCAGCTTGACAATAAAGTGTATAAACAGTTAAAGCTAATAAAATATGGACTAAATTTTCAAGCTCTTAATAATGAAAAAGGTACAAAAGAGTTTCTGGCCTTTCTACTACTTCTAGTCACCTATCTTTAGGATGTAAATATGTAATAATAATAATAATACCTACAAGTTAAATTTCATAAAAAAGAAAGAGCAGGGGCTGAAATATCAAATACTTTCTACCAGGGTACAAATATGTCAGTAGCTTGAACTTTGCTAAAGGGATGGGATTAAGAAATTCCCCAAATGAGTCTTTTAGGAAAATGCCCGTATATTTTACAGTCTAGGTGTTTAGGGTTGAAAGCATGGACTCTGGAGAAAGACTTGAGTTTGTAGCCTTTTTATTTTTCTTACTGACTCTGTAATCATACATAATTAATTAAATTCTCCTACTCTCAGTTGAATTTGCTCTAAAATGGGAGTTATAATTTCACAGAGGCTTTTTTAAAATCAAGCTTTAGTAGGATAATGTCTTTGTGTGCTTAGCATAGTCACTAGCATACAGAAAGTACTCAATTAATGATCACTGTTTTTATTTTAAAAATTTGTTCAAATAGCTCTTCCCAACTTCCTTGGAGCTTCCATTGGGTTTTACTCTATTACCTGTAAAAATTGAGATGTATAAATCCCTAAAGATATTAAGCACTATCCATTCTTCTTTTCTTCATTTCTCTGATTTACATAGAATTAAACTTGCTGGAAGTTGATTTGGTCATAGCAAAACAATATGGAATATTTTCAAGTTTTTCTTAGAAGGATGTCTTACATTGTAGATTCTCAAATATGCCTTTCATATGTGCAAAATGAAGCAAAGTGCAGCCTCAAATCAATGAGAATAAATATGAAGAAGACATAATTTTTAAAAGTGTACAAAAAAAGTCCTATACCTTACTCTGCATTTTTCAGCTCTGGGTGGAATGGTAGCTCATAACACTTTCCTAGTCAGCAATGCAGCTAAGGCCATGGGGATTTATAATTAGACAGATAATAAAATGAGGTCAGTATTAAATTTTTCATACTTTTAATGTGTCTGACAATCTTACATAAATCAGGTGTCTCCTAAGACAGAATTGATATGGATGGCTGGGCTTGGCAAACCACCAGCACATGAAAAACACACCTTTAAGAACAGCTGAGGGCTTCCCTGGTGGCGCAGTGGTTGAGAGTCCGCCTGCCGATTCAGGGGACACGGGTTCGTGCCCTGGTCCGGGAGGATCCCACATGCCGCGCGGAGCGGCTAGGCCCGTGAGCCATGGCCACTGAGCCTGCGCATCCGGAGCCTGTGCTCCGCAATGGGAGAGGCCACAACAGTGAGAGGCCCGCGTACCGGAAAAAAAAAAAAAAAAAAAAAGAACAGCTGAAATCAACCCCTTTTATCAGCATCCATCCCACGGAAACATGTTTCTGGAACTGGATTCTCTGGCTCAGAGATTGATTCAGCTGTATTCAAAATAAAGACCAAGACCATGCGCATCAATTTCACTTAATTAGCCTTTTACATGACTTTCATTTAAGTTAGCTAATTAACAGCATGCTTCCAAATCAACCCTCCTACTCTTCTCTCTTGAGTTCACAGACGTTTTCACTCTCATACTCACTAAGATCAGCTCTGTTAACATCTCTTCTTCTGCAATGATTCAGGCTTGAGGGTAGTTCCCCACTGAGATACAGTAGCTGTACTATTAATTTTGTTCTATACTTTCCTGTCTCCGGGAAACAAGCTATTTAATTCGTAAGATCGCTCTGAGGCAGCATGTTTACGTTGTTGAGCAGACTTATGTAGCGCCTGTATTGAACAACTGACTATGCTGGCTGGAAATTACTATACTTGCCAGATATGAATTTTAAATAAAATTGTTTCAAAGCCTATTTAAGTAAATGAAAAGAGCCCTCTCCATTACCAAAATGAATACTATCTCATGTTTCCATACAGAGGTGTTTTTGGTTTGTTTGTTTTCTTAAAAAGAGGTGTGGTTATATTTTCATGACAGACTTTCCATCACTGTTGAATGCATCAAATACATTTTGGTTGATTGGGATATTAGTGTAAAATGACTGATAGCATTGGACTCTCTAACTCCTTCCAAACAACCATACTGGGAAACTTCTAAATGACTTCCAGGACATATTGTAGCTTATAATCTATTGACTCAGTCAAATCAGTCAATATTTTTGTGGAAGTCACGTTTCTCTCTCAGTTAACCTGTAAGTTTGATTTTTAGTTCTACATAAGCTGGCATTAATACTTATGGCTCTCCTTTTGAGTACAATTGAGAACTATTTACATTACCCATTTTGGAGAGGGCTGGGGAATGTAAATTCTAAAGATCTGAAACCAGTGTAGCCCTCTTAATTGGATTACCACACTGAGTTTTGAAGGGTTTAGTAAAAGTTTGATATTTTACCATAAAGTAATTGTTTTGCCCTACAGACTATGCGGTTTCAAGTACTAAACATTATCCTTGGTGAATAAATACCAAACATAGTCAAGATACCCATAAGTACTGCTAGAATATTGAAATGGGTGCAATGAAATTTTCTATTGCGACTTACCCAAACTTCTGTATAATCTACATTTCCATAATTTAAAAAAAGTCATTTCCAGGAATTAGTTTAACAAAGGGTTGCAAATGATAACATATTAAATAGCAGTGAAATGCCATTAAATCCTAACTATGCAGCTCATCAGGAAAAAAAAGTTAGGAAAAAAAAAAGAAATTCAGTCATTTAAAATTCACAATAGATATATGACTAAGGGCATATTAATAATTCCATACATAATAATTCACTTAAAATACACAGATTATGGGTTTTTGTGGATAAATTTGAGACTCAACAGGTAACGCATTAGCTGACCTTAGTGGTGGCAGTGACATATGAGGGGAAAGATGGATGTTGAATCAATTTTGGTTGAAGCCTTGATTTATAGCAAAGAATAGCCTACACAACTTAAAGAATAGTTGGATGCCAGGTCAGAGTATACAACAAAAACTCAATGTACACATATATGGAGTTCACTAATTTCATATAAAGTTTGATATGTAATATATATAAATATAAATGATTTGAGATTCAATAAGCCCATATCACTAACCAGAAGGAAGAGAACTGCCTCAAAGAGCATTTAATAAAATATACATTCTTAAAAAAGTCTTATATTTTAGCAAAGCAGTAGTACTGGTAAAGACCAGCAGTAAGACACGGTGGAATCCTGTTCAAATCGTCTGGATGAGGTAGGTTAGCAGAGCGTTAAAATCACTGATTTTGAAATCTGACAGAGTTCCAAATCCCAGATCTGCCACTTAATGAGTATACCATCCTAGGCAAAATACTTAACCTCTTGGAATTTGACAGTTTCATTTGTAAAATAGGGATAATAATATGCATTTCAAGGTATTATTGAGGATTCAGTGAGGTAATCTTGCAAAGTGCTTAGTTCAGCTCCAGGAAGAGAGAAAGCATTCAATAAATTTGTATCATCTCAGATGAACTGTAATCTCACAGAAGGCAGGAGGCATGCCTTATATATCTTTTGTAGTCTCCATAGGGTTTATCATAGTGTCTGGCAAACAGTAAGACTTTCTCTGCATACTTATGAATGTTCTTATGTATTGACACATTTCTAATATGCTTTTGGGATGTGCTTTCGCATAAACTGTTGACTAAATGTGACTACACTGAAAATGCAGATTTGTCATTTAGAAAATTAGTTCTGTGCCAGTTTTTCTCTTACCGTATTAAACATGTGTTTTTTTTGTTTTTTTTGTAGACAACGCAAGGAGCATAGAGAAGATTTCTCTGTTCTCTCCGTTTAAGAAAGGCCAACTACACAATGAAAAACAAAATTGGGTTCAGTGTAAGCTACTCAGATGCTATTTCCTTTTCTTGAGGATAATATCTATTCAGAGCTGATGGCTTTTAAGAACACAAACTGCTACCCAATTTCCTTCCTCCTTCAGCGGTCTGTAAATCAGCTAGCTGTGGAAACATTGTAAAGGTTTGCTCTCAAGTGTTCTTACACCTCATGTGGCCATTTAATAAGACACATCCTGCACTCAATTGAGAGAGCGGCACTAGAAATTTATTGAGAGCTGAATTCTGGAAGGATATATGTTTTTGTAAGATTCTCATACACAGTGTTTATCTCTGCTTATGGCAATTTTCATTTTTCTTTAAATTCAGCCAAGTTGTAGGACAAGAGGAAAACAATTATTTTGCTATGTACATCTCACTGACAAGAAGTAATGAATTTGATGATGTTTCTAATCTTAGTGAGCTGTTTTGAAATGTTTCTGGAAAAGAAATACAAAGATTTTTGACAGCCAAATCATTGGTGCCTCTTTTTATCTGATGACAAACCAGTGGTAACAGTCCCATATAAAGATGATGTAAAATTCTTCAAGTAACTTTGAAACCAGTCCTATGAGTACTTCTGTGTCACTTATGTCTGCATATATTATTGAAATAAAAAGTTTGTGTAGCTAAATGACAGACATGGTGTTCTTACTAGATTAATCATTTTACAGATATGTCGTTCTATTAAGACTATTTCAGAACTTCTCTGATTATAAAATTACTTCATGTTCAGTATAACGTATGAGAAATACAGAAAAGTATAAAGAGGAATGTAAAATTACTCATAAACGTACTATTAGAAACAACCACTATTAGAATTGTTACAGTTACTTCCACTATTGAGTCAGTAAATGTGAGTATATAGGTTTTATTCCTCCTCAAAATTATGGCTGCCCCGCACAAACCATTTTGTATTTTTTCCTCAAATAACAATTTTGCACAATTTTTGAATTATTTCTATTTTCACCTAATAAAAAAAAGTGTGTTCCTAATTTATTACATAACCTTGCTCGCAGGTTTATAAAGATTACAGAGAATTCTAGCCTATAGGTATGCAACAAAGCTTTAACTTTCTGCATTTGGGGGGGGCACTTTGATTATCTTTATTTTTATATCATCATAAATACCACTGGAGTCATTGTAGTTGTATACAGTCTGGGTACATTCAGATTATTTCATTAGGACAAATTAGTTAAAGTGGAATCCCTAGGTAAACAATGGCGAAACGATTTCAGACATTTGATATGTGTTACCTAACTTACCCCCAGAAAGACAACCAATTTATACTTTTAAGAGTGATGTATGAAGAGATATTTAACTCATTTCACCTCACTCTTCCACAGACTATTATACAGGCAAAAATAATATTTCCTTTTGTTTTAATTTGCATGTCATATAACTTCTAGTGAAGCTAAATATGTCTGCAGCAGTATTGCCCAGTTTATCTCCTAAGTTTTAAAATGCTTCTAATGTAATATGTATCTCTCATATATTAATATGTGAGAACTTTTAAACGTTAAAGACAATGACTTTAATAAGTAAACAAAAATATTTTCCTCAGTGTGTTTTATCTGCCCTTTAAAGAATTGTTTATGTTCTTAATTTTTTTTTTCTTTTTTTTTTCTTTTTTTTTTCTTTTTTTTTTGCGGTACGCGGGCCTCTCACTGTTGTGGCCTCTCCAGCTGCGGACAGGCTCCGGACGGGCAGGCTCAGCAGCCATGGCTCACGGGCCTAGCCGCTCCGCGGCATGTGGGATCCTCCCGGACCAGGGCATGAACCCGTGTCCCCTGAATCGGCAGGCAGACTCTCAACCACTGCGCCACAAGGGAAGCCCTATGTTCTTACTTTCTATGCCATTTTTTATCAATCATCTTTTTGCTGTCATATTTTAGTTACAGAAGTATTCACCTTCATTATCTAATTCCAATTTCTTATAGATTTAACTCAGTATCGTATATAGATAATGAATTCTTTCTTTGAAGACTATGAGAACTAAGTTTAAATGCTGTCTCTACCATTCTGATTTTGTTATTAAAAATTGGAAATAGGGGTTTCCCTGGTGGCGCAGTGGTTGAGAGTCCTCCTGCCGATGCAGGGGACATGGGTTCGTGCCCCGGTCTGGGAGAATCCCACATGCCGCAGAGTGGCTGGGCCCATGAGCCATGGCCGCTGAGCCTGCGCGTCTGGAGCCTGTGCTTCGCAACGGGAGAGGCCACAACAGTGAGAGGCCCGCATACCGCAAAAAAAAAAAAAAAAAATTGGAAATAGCAAAACAGTGGACTTTGAAATTTTTTGCATCTAGTTTTAAAATTAAATTATGAATGTAAAGCACTTGCCTTGTGCCTTACACACTTAAGCACTCATTTCCTGATGTCATGTTTTTATGACAATGGGGATAATTTATATAACTTCTTAAAATTCTTGTGTTCATGCAGTAGGCCTTCTAGTTTTAGGGGTTGTAAGTGAAGGGAATGTATGTGAGTGTGTCTGTGCGTTTTTGTTTTTAATCTGGAATTAATTTGCATTATATCAATTCTTTAATATTGAAAAAAAATATGGTATTTCTCTTTGTCCTACCAATGTAATTAAATATATTAACAATTGTTTTTTTTGTTTTGGGGTTTTAAAATTTTATTTTTGGCTGTGTTAGGTCTTCATTACCGCATGCAGGCTTTCTCTAGTTGCGGCGAGCGGGGGCTATTCTTCGTTGCAGTGTGCAGGCTTCTCACTGCAGTGGCTTCTCTTGTTGTGGAGCACAGGTTCTAAGCACGCAGCCTTCAGTAGTTGCAGCACGTGGGCTCAGTAGTTGTGGCTCACAGGCTCTAGAGCACAGGCTCAGTAGTTGTGGCTCATGGGCTTAGTTGCTCCGCGGCATGTGGGATCTTTTCGGACCAGGGCTTGAACCCATGTCCCCTGCATTGGCAGGCGGATTCTTAACCACTGCACCACCAGGGAAGTCCTTAACAATTGTTTTTTAATATTATCATTATTACGTTCCAGAAATACACTTTACATGTTTTTTGAGAATTATAAGTTAGCATATTTTTAGACTAAGTTTGTAGTATTTGCTTTAAGAACCTTAAAATCTGTATTCTTATAGTAACAAGTCTCTGTCCCTTTTAGGGCTTTTCTTATCATGTTTTGGTATCAGAATTTAGGGTAATTATATGTAATAAATTGGTTTTTATAATGTATTATATGTTATATATAATTATATATATTTATTATATGTTTATTCTTTTCTAGTTTATAAAAAATTTCTGCATTCAAATATTTGTACCATATAAAAAAGTAATTTCTGCATTCAAATATTTGTACCATATAAAACCTGCTCCATTTTTATTGAAAAAATGGTGTCCAGTATCTCAGGGATTCTCATATCAGAGTATATGAGAAGCTACCTGAGAAGTATTATACTAGGGGGAGTACATGAGAATTTATGTTTTTACAAGTTTTCTGGCTTGTTCTCATGTGTAGTAGCTCTGTGGACCTGAGCTTTGGAACCATTGAACAGTTTCTCTTAGTGTTTTTATTTCAGTTCCCTGTGTATGTGTGTATGCGTGTGTGTGTGTGTGTTTGTGTGTGTGTGTGTGTGTGTGTGTGTGTGTGTATTTGGAAATTGTTGCTAGAAGATCCAAGGATCTTCCAAGAATTTTGAGACCTTCTTTTTGGAGAAAAGCTTTTTGCTGTGTTCCCAGGCCCCTGAGGTATAAATTAATTCTCCTTTGCATACAGGGATGTTAGTGGAAACATTTGTAAATCTGCTATAACCATGCTATTTCTAAAAAGAGAAATGGAATACTCTACCTCTTTTTTGTGTAATTCATTCATATTTGTCATTTAAGTTCAACATCTCAACTGAAGTCCTCCTGTTATAGGCACTTCTTAGAACTTCACACCAGTTGAAAAAGGTGAAATTTTTATTAATTATTTAACTAACCCCTCCTCTTCCAAAATATATGAGCTGTGAACACAAACATCATGTTTTTAGTGTGTCTGCTGACTACAGCACCCACTATAGTCCCTGACAGAAATAAGTATTAAAAAATGTTTAACAAATAAGTAAATGAATGAATAAATCTCTTTTGTTTCATGCCCCCATCGATTAAACTATAGAGCAATTATTTCAGTTTTCTTATGAAAATTAATTTTGAAAATTATTAAAAAACTGGAGAGTCAAGTGAAATTAGAGCTTTTTTTTTTCTTCTGCAAATCATTTTTGTACCTGGAAGTTCCAGTTTCCCCAAGAGAATTCTTGTACTCTTGTTTTCATGGCATTATTTCACTGATAGATTTCGGGTAACATATAGGAAGATGAGGCGTAACAGTGGTCATAAGAACAAAAGAGTTACAAAATAAAGGTAAGTTTTTAAAGATTATTTTTCTGTTTTTATGCAAGGTGCTTTGGTTAAAGGTAGCCATCCTGGCAATTTTTTTTACAATGCCTATTATATGAATATAAGTGCCTTTTCTTTTATATACCAATAAGCTTTTGACAAAGAATTGTTGATGAAGGAAAATTATAATTTACTGCAATCAAATAATTCAAAAACTGTATTTTTTAGTGTGTCTGTTCATTTTGCCTGAGCGAATGATGTTCTACAAGATGTCTAACATTCCAGAGTCAAAATTATCTATCATTAAAGACACTTAAAATGATTCAGGAAATCAAACCAAAAGCAATGCCTATTATTATATATATGTAAACCACTGTTCTTATTCTAAGATTTTGTTTATAAAGTACCCAAACCAGAAAATAAATTTAAAAAAAACGAATTCTTAATATATTTCTAAGTGGTTTATGGTTTGGGTAGAACCTGTACTAGGTAAGTAGTAATTTCAGTTCAATTTGTTTTAATGAACATTGCCAGGCACTGTTCTACAATGTACAAGGAAAAATATGAAATTTCAGCCTCAATAGGGTCAAGAGTCAAATGAGGGAGGCAAACATATAGCAACCTGGTTTACGAGAGATGTAATTGTCCTGCACCAGGATACTACTATATCTCAGATCCCTGGTTAATTTAATTATCTCTATAAGGTTCTAGTTAACATGCAACTATATTATCCCCAGGATAAATTTAGACATAAAGCAATAATCAACTGTTGTTGTGTGAGCACAGATCTTAATCTACAGAAGATAGGGCAATGTATATGCGATTAAGGAGAGCAAAAGGGAAATGGAATGACAAGTAAGAGCTCTTTATAAGGAGGACTAATCATTATGTTTTCAGACTATAATCTCCATGACTTGTACTTTGACCATCAATGAGCCCACAATGACATTTAATATGCATTCTGTAATTATTTGTTGTATTCATTAATTAATGGATACATGGACAAATGAATAAACAAACGTGATTACTGGTAGCAGTACGAGGGCCCAGTATCCACATGGGGAACAGACAGGTAGTAAGGAAGAATTACACCTCAACTTAATTACTTGTTTATTCGATGAAAATTTTGGGCAGCTACTGGAAGTGAATTTTCTGACTCTACATCATTGCTAAGTACCAGGGACACCAAATTTCTTACACTTATGTTGACTTTAGGGTTACGTTTTGTAGATTCTGTTGGGAATGATGGAAGATGCATTATTTGGTGAAATGGGGGGATTGATTCAGCCTTTTCCTCATCTGTGATATCTCACTGTCAGCAACTGATTCAACAAATGTGGTCCAATTAGGCATCCCTGGCCCGTCATCCAGATCCTGCACACAAATTGGTTCACTCCTACTGGGGTCTAACTCTTAAAGGCCTCACACCTGTAACCATAGCCATTCTCTAAATCTGCTTCTGCTCAATCAGTTTTGTGACTGTTGGCTTCTGTTCACAGCCATGAAACTGGTTTCTAAAATTCATCTGCTTTCTTTATCTATTTTCTTGGATAAGGAAGTTGAATTGGGACGATTCAACCACCATAATTCCTGACATGTTTTAAACTTTGCTTTGAGAGAGATTGCCACTTCTATGGTATTTAAAATGCTCTCCAATCCAACTTTCATTTTGTTCTGTTACATTCCCCAAGAAAATAAAAACATGATATAAGTTTATTAATTGTGGATTGCTTTTAGTTATTTAAAGGGATTAAAAGAAATTGTAAATAACTGTTCCTATAAAAATATATTTGGGAAATTCATAAACTTGGTTATAAGTATTTTCTTATTGCTATTTTAATCTATGTAGCCATGGTAAAATGGTATCATGGAATTATTACCAAAATCTAAAAATACTGCTCTTTAAAATAAATCATAATATTTCATATTCATGAAATAAAAGTGGTCAACAATAAGATCTTTTAACTACTTGAGTAATGCCTAGACTTGGGTATAAGAAATGAGGCAAGAAAGAGCCATTTTCTAACAAAACTTTGCCTTTTACCAAATTCTGAACAGAGTTCAAGAAAGCTTCCAGTGGGGATCATATCCCTGAAGCTCCAAAATTAGAATCTTCTAACTTTCAGTTTGCCACCTCATTGGTTCTAAGACTGTTAGGGTTAGGGGTCACTGATTACTTATCTTTTCTGACCTTCAGCTTTTAAAAAAATGAAAGCAGAATAATAATAATAATGCTAACTTGTTTTAGAGTATTAAATTGAAATTTCTAGTGAAAATGATAAAGAACTGTACAATTATGAGGTATTGTTATTTGGCAATAGGCTTTACACACACACACACAGAGTACACAACCTTAATTATCTTTAAACAAGTTTTTCTGGTGAATTTCCTTCTTTCACAAACAGGTCTCTGTTTCTCACTATGGATATTCCTTTATTCTACCTGTGAAAGTAGACACTATAGGCTACAGATCTTTCACAGGACTTTAATTTTAATTTTGACTTGATTTTAACAGAGCAGCATCTGGTCTTCTGGCACAAAATTCAAACCATTTTGCTGGCAGCTACAGGATTATCCCTTGGTGAGCTTGTTGATGGGTTGTTTGAGTTGACTTGCACTCATAACCACCATTACACTGTGGTGTATGTTCTTCTTTCCAGGTATTTTCTATGTTGACTACACATATTGGACTTTTAAAGATTACTTTGACTAGTGAAAAAAAATGAATGAATCATATTTTATAGCTAGCTAATGAGTTATTTTATTCCATTTGTATACCCTCCTTTATCTTATCATTGAATTTTTTTGCTCTTCTCCAATTTTTCTTCTTCAATTTTACACCTTCATTTCTTCCCAAAATATTTTTTAGCTTTTCCCTGTTGTTTACATTTCTCAATTTTTCTTTCTATAACTTTGTAATTTAACTGTGTAAAGTAATTCCCCATGATTTTAAGAAAAAAGCATTAAGAAAAGTATTAAGCAGAGATAATGTGGGCTTTTAGGGAGGATTGTTTTCTGTATTAATATTGTGGTTATTATTTTATAATCACTGCTGTACTGCTTTCTGCAGTGGACGTTTGTTGATTTTGTGTCCCCAGCATTGATTACTTCTTCTTTGTGTAACTGCTCATTTCTTTGACTCTCTGATCATGTAGTTTGGATGAGCCTTACTCTGCTCCCCCTGTTTAGATTTGGTCCCATCGTCCACAGCTTGCCCATGAGATTCCCACACTGCCCTCCCCACAGTGATTGATTCAGAAGTAGACATGTAAACCAGGCTTGATCAATCAAAGTTAATGGGCATTGACCTGGAGGCTTTTGCTTGAACTATTTGTAGAAAAGCCAAACTGTGGCTGAGTTTGCTAGATTTTGGAAGTAAGCCTTGGCCTGCCGTGACCATTTTGGCACTGAGGAAATTGTCTCCCTGAGAATGAATCCTACACATATTAAAGCAGGGCCAAGATATAGAGAGTGAAAATTTTCTGGCAATATTGTTTGGGCCTCTTGATCCAGCTGTGCTATGCTTTAACTTAGAAGTATCCCTAGACATTTTAGTTTTGTCATGCAATAATGCCCGCTCCACACTTTATGTTTTTCCTTAAGCCACTTTGATTTTGAACATTGCTACCTGCAACAATCTTCAGATTTTATGCACTCCTAGTTTCTTTTACTTATAAAAGAAACTAGGAGTTTCTTTTACTTATAAAATTATATATTTTGCATTTAATTTCTTTCTCACTTTAGCATGTTAATTGTTCTGTCACCTTTTTTTTACTTCCCAATTTTAAAATATCTCTAAAGATTGCTTACTTTTGGAACAAGAAAACTAGCAGAAAATTTTATTGTGTTTAACTATTTAATATTCATTCATACCTGGGTCACAGGATTGCACAGTATTTCATAAATAAATAAATGATATAAGAATAATTTTGCAGGATAATGAACTGATGGAAGAATAGTCCCTGGCTAAAATATTAATGAATGTGGTAAAAACCCCTATTTATTCAGCATTTAACACTTTGCTTTAAATAATGTAGTCCTGATCTTATTGTTTAGAAAACAATATAACAGGTGAATTGACTGTATATTCAGTTTTGTATTAACAAACACTCTGTGTCAACATTTTAACATACTGCTTAAAGGCTTGTTTCTCCTATTCAATCCCACATGAAAGAAAAAGATTTCAATACTTCTTTATCAATTCACACATTTTTTTTTCCCTCGTAACCAGAAATGTTCATGCAGGTGATGTGCTTCTCATCTACCCTGAAAAATAATCTCTCACGTTTGGATAATATAGGATCTTTGGAGTTTCAACTAGACTGTGTACATTCTTTCTTTTGGTTTATATGACTATTCTTTAAAATAGATGGGAAAGACACTGAGACGTCCATTTTGCATCTGAGACAAATAAGTCATATATTCAAATCTAGATCTTTAGTTGCCTAGTCCAACACACCTCTAACTGCAACACAAATAGAAAAATAGTTAGGCGCTGGTAGACCCGATATAAATATCCTCACCTAAACAATAAATCTAACCCATTCCATGGACATCGTCGTATCCTCAAGGTATTCAGCCAAGGACAGGATCAGAGCTGCCATATTGTATCACATGACAGGAAATTAAAATGCACAGATTCATTCAGTTACTGAATAGTCAACTATAGGAGCATATTATGGCATATCAGGCACTGTTTTGGGATGATGTCTCAGTGGTAAACAAGTCTAACTTTGTTTTTAAAGATAATGTTCTTTTATATTTCTCTACCTTTATTATATCCACTGAAAAACAATCTATTCTGTTATTCAACTATTCCTGGTATATAAGCCTAACTCAAAGGCTTAGTTAACTAGGAAATCAAAGGGACCGTATAGGATGTACACATTAATATGTTCTAGGGTAAAGTAAAACTGTACAAATAATGTATAATATTGTCTGAGTACAAAATCACATCAGAAACAAAAAACACACACACACAAAAACATGTTCAGCTTTGGCATCTCCCCAGGTGAACACACTGTTAACCTTTCAGATGACAGATACATTTTACACTAACTTTTGAAGACTTTAGGCTACGTTTTGAACGTGGGTGTAGGCACAGTCTTTCTGCTTAATAAATCTGAATAGGAACGGAATGGATAAGTATAGCAACATATTAAACCAAAATGTCAATTTTCAACTACTAACAAAGGCTTGCTACAACCTTAGGCACTCAACCTTCCAAATGATACCAATTACGTTCACCCTCCCTACTGAGCTCTGAAAGGAGAGGCACCACGGGGATCAAAATTAAAACACTTAATTACTTTATGTTTTAAATGCAAACTATCTGTGGAAAACAGCAGGCCAATCTTTTTCCCCTCCACTCGACACAAGTCCCTTTGGTCCCTGGACAACTATACTAATCTTTTGAGCTTA
This sequence comes from Delphinus delphis, assembly GCF_949987515.2. Lineage (NCBI taxonomy): Eukaryota > Metazoa > Chordata > Mammalia > Artiodactyla > Delphinidae > Delphinus > Delphinus delphis. Next base: position 91,833,637 of record NC_082685.1, on the reverse strand, counting down.
AATACATTTCAATCAATTTGTATTCTCCTACAAACCTCTTTACCATCTCTTGGAAAGGCCTACACACTTGGTTACTATTTAACCACTGAAGTAAATGCCTGAGAATTAAAGATCCCTAGAGCTGGCTGATGAGCTTTCACTTAGAGTAAGTATTGTAACACATCTGGAAATTAAGGGCTAAGGGTAAACAGAGGCTAGAATAAATTTGCAAAGACACTTCTTGGAATTTGCAGAATTGCCATTATAGAATGAAATGTTTTAGTGGAATCAAATTTATATGTCATTTACAACATTACAGGCCTCCTGAAATCTTGATCATCTACCTCAATGTCATTAGCAGAGAATGCCAAAGTTTAAAATAAACCATGATAACTGTAGAAAAACGACTGATAAAAACCTCCAAATATCTTTATAGATTTTAAATTTGTATTTCAATTACTTCTTATTCTTTTATCCTCTATGTTTAAGATTAGAACACACTTTTTTTGTTTCCTGAGCTTTTCAACATTTATTTTATAAGTTCTTTTACTTACAGCAATATTCTGAGTCAAGAAGTTATCTGTTTTGCGAATAAGGAAAATGCACAAAGCTCATCTTGGCTTTCAGTTGAGGTCACACAATTAATTAGTGCAGAACTGAAACTAGAACACAGATTTTCATAGATCCTAGCCTAAGACTTTTCCATTAGAGTGTGTGACTTCTTATACATTTAATTATATTGTCATTATAAAATATACATATAAAGTATAAATATGTAAAAGTGATTTCTAGTTGCTGAGACTGGAGAGACTCTTTTTGGATGAACTGATAAGAGTCCTGTGGGGAAAGAAACTTGTTCTCATTTAAAAGTCATATATGTATAAACTGAGACATATTAACCACTTATCATAATGAACAATCAATCATACATAGGCAGAAGAAGTCCAGGTTAGTTGGAAAGGTGAGACAAAAATGGAATGATGGGAAATGGGAGAGACAATGGGATTCTTCAAAACTCCCGAACTTACTTTCTTTTCCAAATTGTCTCTGATCATGGTAATTTGTGGTGACAAGGGTCAGCAACAAAGCATCAAAGATCACAGCACAAAGGTGAAGTGATTCACCCTGCTTTTAAAATCTTAGTACAGAACTCAGATCTAATTAAAGAACAAGATAGGCATCTACACGACCTTCACTTTGACATCTTCAAATTTAAAGCATTTCACTCCCACACTCAGGTTAATTTTCACTAGAAGAAATGATTCTGACAGTTTCAAAAAGTCACGTTAAGATCCTATAAGGAAAAAAGAGTAGAAGTTTCTTCTTTTACTAATAAATGTGTCCTCCAAGATAAGATTTCCCAAGAGCTCTAGGACTTGCTAAGATGTGCCAGAACAATGTGCAGCAAGGGGTTCAGGGCACAGGCTGGGAGTCAGAAGTATGTATGTAGCCCCCCCCCCCATTCCTACTACTAATTGTCCATGTGATCATGGGAGAAGTACTTAAATATCTCTTAAATGTAGTTATTTCTTCTATGAATTGAAATAATACTAGTAATTAAAATTCAGGGATGTTATGATGTTGGTAGTGAGCTAAACAGTTGCTCCCACAAAAGATATGTCCTTGCTCTAATTCCAAGCACCTATGAATACCTTATTTAGAAAAAAGGATCTTTGCAGATGTAATTAGCTGACAGAGTTTAAGAGGAGGACATCGTCCTGGATTTATCTGCGGCGGGGTGGGGGGGCTCTATACCTAATGACAAGTGTCCTTATAGGAGACATACAGAAAAAAGGCACAGAAGAGGAGCAGACCATGTGACAATGCAGAGAGTGACTGGAGTGATGTGGCCACAAGCCAAAGAACACCTGGAGCTACCAAAGCTGGAAGAGGTAGAGAATGGATTCCCCTCTAGAGCCTTTCAAGGGAGTGTGACCCTGCTGACCCGTTCATGTTGGACTTCTGGCCTCCAGAACTGAGAGAATAAATTTCTGTTTTAAGCCAACTCATTTATGGTAATTTGTCACAGCAGCCACAGGGAACTGATGCAACATTAAATGAGATCATCGTGAAGAATGTACTTAGCATATGACCTAGAACATAAAATGTAAATAGAAGCTATTATTATGATAGCTGAGCAGTACAGAGCCTAGAGCCACTATCAAAGGCTATGTATACTTAGAAAAGAGCTTTCCTCTTATTGAGCACTTCTTGTGTTCCATATATTCTCCTAGGTGTTATGTATGCATTATATACTTTCTCCATCTACCTATAGCGAAAGTAAATATTATGAGTTCTTTTGACGGATGAGGAGACTGAGACTCAGAAAAGTGAAATGATTTACCCAAGTTCTAATAAAAAGTAGGAGAGGGCTTCCCTGGTGGCGCAGTGGTTGAGAGTCCGCCTGCCGATGCAGGGGGCACGGGTTCGTGCCCTGGTCCGGGAAGATCCCACATGCCGTGGAGCGGCTTGGCCCGTGAGCCATGGCCGCTGAGCCTGCGCGTCCGGAGCCTGTGCTCCACAACGGGAGAGGCCGCAACAGTGAGAGGCCGCAACAGTGAGAGGCCCGCGTACCGCAAAAAAAAAAAAAAAAAAAAAGTAGGAGAATCAAATTCATGCCTGCCTGTGGGAAAAGCATTTACTCTCTCTTTTCCATGCTGTTTCTGTAAGATACAGTATGCAGGAGCAGTGAGCGGGTTTTTGGGGGGGAAACTAAATTGAAACCAGCGATCTGTGCAATCGTTTATCAATCTTAAGGGTTTGGGGACTATGCATAAATCAAGGAATGAAGCAATGTATTGGATTATGGTGAATGTAGACAAAAGTGAGAGCGTTAGAAAGAGACCTCGTGAAGTTTGCAAACAGCTCTTAAATTATAGCCTTGGTAATTGGAGGCAGGAATTGGGTGGAGGTAAATTGTATTGGATGTTAAAATAGTTTTGACGCTGTGGCAGGCAGAAATCTAAGATGATGCTCAAGATTCCTGCCCCCTGGTGTACACCTGTATAATCCCACTGTGGAGTAGTGGTGGGAAGTGTGAATAGGATGGGCATCAATCCTAACTAGGCTACATTGTATGGCAAAGGTAAGTGGACTTTGCAGATATTATTAAAGTCCCAAATCAGTTGATTTTTAATCAAAAGAAAGATTATCCTTGGTGGACCTTATTAATCAGATAAAAGCCCTTGAATGAGCAATTGGGCCCTTCCTGAGATTAGACAAGATTCCCCTGCTGCCCCTGAAGAAGCAAACAGCCATGCAGTAAATTGTCTTTGGAGAAGACCATGTGGCACAGGATTGCAGGTGGCCTCTATGAGTTGAAAGTCACCCTGGTCAACCATCAGCTATAAAACAGGTACCTTGAGTCCACCATGGTAAGGAGATAAATTTTGCCAAACAACCTTAAACTTGGAAGAAAATTATTTTCTAATCAAGCTTACTGATATGACAGTAGCCTGGCCAACGCTTAGAATGTAGCCTTGCGAGACTCTGAGCAGAGGACAGTACATGTGTGGTAATTTGTATCACAACAATAGAAAACTAATACAGACACCTCTCAAAAATCAATTGTTTTGTTTAAATATACAATTTCTATGAAAGAAATCAGCACTGTTTTACAAACTAGTCCGGGCCTTGCCGGGTTTACTGATAGTGCTGAATACTTAGGTTTGACGCTCCCAGCTTTGCTCTCAGAAAGTATTCATCCCCTTTCTTCATACCCTCACCATCCATCCTTTCACTTTCTGAACATGTCATTAGAAACCTTCAACTTCAAGCCATGAAATCTGGACACCACCTTTACATACACACATACACACACACAAATACACAGAAACACACAGAGCACATGTATGAGCACACATTCATAGCCAAGCACACACAAAGACATGAAATCAGTATATTACACTTACCTATGCACACACACCACACATACACATACTGTCATTGTGCCTGATAACATGGATCGTGCCTTTTTTAGCTGCATGAAAGCCATGTTGGTCTTTATTTTATTCATGTTTCTCTTTAGTACTTAAAACACACTCATGGCCAAATGTACCCTTGCAGTTGTATAGTTATATACTTTTAACATTTTTATCACATCATAAAATAACATAGTGACAGTACTTTAATGTTCAACTGCTGCATTATTAATAGGAGAGGTTTTGCTTTTCCAGAAGCATCCTGAATTTGTTGTGATCCACAGCCATTAAGGCCCAATAAATATGATGCAGGTCAGACTGGAAATGCAAAGAATTTGGTGAACTCTGAATGTATTAGGTGCACTTTGAACCATTTACTACCATAATTACAATGATATTATTGCTAAAGAAGCATCTTAGAGCTTGAAAGCAAATTTTCTTAGCACCATAAATGGTCACTCTATCTTGCAGTAAAAATAAAAGATTTATTGGCAAAGGTAATAACTTGTTAATTTCATGTTTTAATTTCCCAAACTCTGGTAGTTGAATACAGAATGACATAGTTTGAACATAGACTGATGATTAAAAATTCAGCCTGTTAACATGATCCAAATAGTTTATAACTCAGATATATTAATTTGTCAAGTTGGTATCAAAATCTTTCTTCTGGATGAAATTAATATTTCAATATACTTTTTATATAATGGGTTTAAGTAATGCTGAATAAAGATGATAAATTAGTTTTGATTTGCAAATATATTTTAAACAGGTAGTACACAAAGTGATGAAACACAAATGCATACATTATATGAATAAAAATAATGCAAATAGACTAATAGTACAAAAAAATCCCCTAATCAATACGTAAAATAATATTTAGAAATGCTATTAACAAATGAACAAAAGCTCAAGTGAGAATAACTTTAAGCTATTGGTCATTTATTATCAAATTAGCAAATATTTCCAAGGATTATAATAATAAATTTTGTCATGGAAGTAATGAAATGGGCAACCTATCTAGAAAGTGTGAATCAATGTAACTCAAAAACCTGGAAAATGTACATACTTTGGACCCAATTATTCCAATTTTTTAAGTGTAATTATGATTTTCAGAAGACAATGCAGTTAAGTTAAAAAATCCTAGAAGCAAAAAAGACAGGAATGGGACAATTCTATACTCAATCAATTAAAAAAATTAAAGTATGATAATCTATTTTAAATAGGACATAATTCAATACATACTATGTCATTCTTGATAAAGATAATTAGTGGGCAATACATGGATATGTGCATATTCAAATACAAACACTCATGTGACACTTTGCTATATGATTTTATGCTCAGTACAGTTACACAATTTCCACTTCTGATAACATTCATCTTTATCTTTTCTAAATACAAATATAATAAATATTCACTGTAGAAAACTTTGAAAATACAGCTCCAAAGACAAAAAGTAAAACAGAAAAAAGAAAGCTTGCTCTTTTAATTTTTTTTTTTTTTTTTTTTTTTTTTTTCCGGTACGCGGGCCTCTCACTGCTGTGGCCCCTCCCGTTGAGGAGCACAGGCTCCGGCCGCGCAGGCTCAGCGGCCATGGCTCACGGGCCCAGCCGCTCCGCAGCATGTGGGATCTTCCCGGACTGGGGCACGAACCCGTGTCCCCTGCATCGGCAGGCGGACTCTCAACCACTGTGCCACCAGGGAAGCCCCGCTCTTTTAATTTTAAGTGACCACTGCCCTTTGAAATGCATAAATATTTTTCTACTGATTTCGTAATGAAAAAAAAATTCTAACATTGGATAGATTACATAAAAAAAAAAATGACTCCTAGATGTTTTTACCTAGTACCCCATAGAGTCATTTCAGGTAGAAAACATTTTGAAATCTTCCTGCTTCTTGGCTGCTCAAGCAAATATTTGATGAATAAATACAGACATCTTTAGTTATGATTTAGTGAGAGTCTTTTTCAAACTTTTCAAAGGATTATAGCTCTGGCTAGTATTTGGTGATAGACTGAAAATAGAATCAGATCCTATGTTTCCATATGTCTCCATTACCCTCATCCCAGTATATTAAATTTGAAGTGAGTGATAATTTTTTCTGAATTTTACTTTCTTCTGATCTCCCAACTATTGTTATTATTAGACTGATATGAAGAGAAACTGAGAATTCTATCCACAACTGACCTTAAAAGAGCCAGGGCATGGAAGCAACCTAAGTGTCCATAGACAGATGAATGGAGGAAGAAGATGTAGCACATATATACAATGGAATATTACTCAGCCATAAAAGGAAACAAAATTGAGTTATTTGTAGTGAGGTGGATGGACACAGAGACTGTCATACAGAGTGAAGTAAGTCAGAAAGAGAAAAACAAATACTGTATGCTAACACATATATATGGAATCTTAAAAAAAATGGTTCTGAAGAACCTAGGGGCAGGACAGAAATAAAGACACAGATGTAGAGAATGGACTTAAGGATGTGGGGAGGGACAAGGGTAAGGTGGGATGAAGTGAGAGAGTGGCATGGACATATATACACTACCAAATGTAAAATAGATACTAGTGGGAAGCAGCCTCATAGCACAGGGAGATCAGCTCGGTGCTTTGTGACCACCTAGAGGGGTGGGATAGGGAGGGTGGGAGGGAGACGAAAGAGGGAGAGGATATGGGGATATAGGTATACGTATAGCTGATTCACTTTGTTACAAAGCAGAAACTAACACAACATTGTAAAGCAATTATATTCCAATAAAGACGTTAAAAAATTAAATAAATAAAAGAATACATTGAAGAAAAAAAAGAGAGGTTTCCATTGGAAAATTGGTCTCCCTTCCTCCCTCCCTCCCTTCCTTTTCCTTCTTCATTTCTCTTTCCTCTCTCTCTCTCTCTCTCTCTTTTCCCTTTCCCTCTTTCTTTTAGCATGCATTCAACCAGTATGTATTAGACATGTACCATGTGTCAAGCACTGTGCTAGGCACAAGGGATATAAATGTAAGCAAGATAGCTTCGTATCTGCCCTCCCAAAGCTTAGTTGATGCTAAGCCAGAATCAGAATCAGAGTTGAATCTTAAAACAAGTATTTACAATAATGTGTGGCAAGTGATACAATAAAGAAAGAATAGAAGGTTAAGAAAATGCCTAGATGCAGCTAGTTGTGGGCAAGGAATATTGCTCAGGGTAGAGTTTCTAGACAAAGTGGCAGTTAGGCTGAGACCTAAAGAATCATTAAACGTTAGAAAGGTAGTATTTCTCCTCTACAAGAATGGAAGCAGTTGTTTATCTAAATTTGTACCTCATTAGATTATTGGCTCCTCTTTGCATGTCCAGTACCCATGAAAGTGGCAGGCATACAGGTGGTGTTTTAACAAATGTTTGATTAATTAATGCAGAGATATATAAATTAACAGTATATTGCTAAAACACAATTTGATATATGTGCTTGTAAATTACACAATTAAAAAAACAGCATGGATTTCCAGAAATATTAATATATTTCCCATATCTCCACTGCTAATCTTAGATTCTCTTTTTTATTTTTTACACTTTGTTCTGCTTTTCTTTTATTCATTTTTAATTTTTGTCCCTATTAGTGGACTCAAATCAATTTATGTTTGATTTTAACCTCTGACAATATAATTTATTACAGCTTCAATACTTATTCAAAGTTTAATGACTTGCTTTTAGGTATAATTTTATAAAAGCATATGAATTTATAAATCTTCTAGTTAATATTTATAATTTACTTTTGCCTGTAGGACATTAGTTCTCAGCAAAAAGTGATAAAGAAATTGCCAAAAAGTTTGAGTATTGAGTAATTACCTTGAATATTGCTTTAAGAAACGTGCATATTGTTTTGCATGCATATGTAATTTATGCAAATTTATGCTGTTTTCAGTAGAGACCACTTAATTAAAGAAAGAAAATCATTTTAAAACTTATTCAAAATTCATTTGGTAATGTGAGGATATAATATACGCGAAGTCACTAGACTCATAAATTCACAAAGAAAGTAAATTTTAAAAACAGCAATGTTAATTAATGTAAAACACCAAGGCAATGGGGCATCTAAAAATGTCCTTTAAAAGTTGTTGGGAGCTTCCCTGGTGGCACAGTGGTTGAGAGTCCGCCTGCCGATGCAGGGGACACGGGTTCGTGCCCCAGTCTGGGAAGATCCCACATGGTGCGGAGTGGCTAGGCCCGTGAGCCATGGCTGCTGAGCCTGCGTGTCTGGAGCCTGTGCTCCACAACGGGAGAGGCCACAACAGTGAGAGGCCCACGTACCGAAAAAAAAAAAAAAAAAAAAAACTTGTTGGAATATAGTTAAGAAAATAAGCTTTAAGATCCCGTTGGGAACTGAGTCCAACAAGATCTCTAAGTATTTTTATGCTTAGGGTGAGTACTGAAAATTTGTTTATATTAGTTCAAATTGGCCTTCAGTATCTCATTTTCTTGTTATTGCATATTCTCAATTATCTGAGAATTTAAATGCAGAAAAAGGAAGAAGAAAGCATGCCAAAGATGGAAATGGGTCATAACTTAATAAATACAATCATAAATTGCTTTTGAAAACCAAATTATTTTGGGGAACTTCAGAGGCAAAAAATATATGGTTTACATGAAAACCTGGAAAAGAAATAATTTAGTTTGCTCCAAATATAGAACTGATTTTTCAAGAAAAACAAGTTTATTTTCAGGAAACCAAATATGTAACACATACACACACACACACACACACACACACACACACACACACACAAAATCACATCACATTTTAGAAAATCGTATTATGTCCTAAATTATATTTTTCTTTTAATAAATTGTTTCATCACAGTAGGACTTTTCAGGAGGGTTTTTCTTGGGATTTGTGAAGTTTACAAATTCTGATATTTATGCGCTTGTAATTTAAATGAGACACTGACTTATAATACCTCAACTTAGAGAGAATGAATTAATACCTTAGCTAGAAATAGTATATTAAATACAAAGTAGAGGGACTTCCCTGGTGGTCCAGTGGGTAAGACTCTGCTCTCCCAATGCAGGGCACCCAGGTTCGATCCCTGGTCAGGGAACTAGATCACTCTGGCATGCTGTAACTAAGAGTCTGTATGCCACAACTGAAAAAAAGATCATGTGTGCCTCAACTAAGACCCGGAGCAGCCAAAATAAATAAATAAAAATAAATCGTAAGAAAAAAATACAAAGTAGAAATACTCAAATATATCAGTGTTTTAATACTCTCATCTCATTTGTATCATTTAGCAAAATTCACAGCTAACGGTAACCTCAAAAAAAATGCAAAGGAGGGGCTGGACAGGAAGATGGCGGAAGAGTAAGACGCGGAGATCACCTTCCTCCCCACAGATACACCAGAAATACATCTACACGTGGAACAACTCCTACAGAACACCTACTGAACGCTGGCAGAAGACCTCAGACCTCTCAAAGGCAAGAAACTCCCCACGTACCTGGGCAGGGCAAAAGAAAAAAGAATAAACAGAGACAAAAGAATAGGTACGGTACCTGCAGTAGTGGGAGGAAGCTGTGAAGGAGGAAAGGTATCCACACATTAGGAAGCCCCTTCGCGGGCGGAGACTGCGGCTGACGGAGGGGGAAAGCTTCGGAGCCGTTGGGGAGAGCACAGCAGCAGGGGTGCGGAGGGCAAAGCGGAGAGATTCCCGCACAGACCGGCACTCACCAGCCCGAAAGGCTTGTCTGCTCACCCGCTGGGGCGGGTGGGGCTGGGAGCTGAGGCTTGCGCTTCGGTCAGAGCTCAGGGAGAGGACTGGGGTTGGCAACGTCAACACAGCCTGAAGGGGGTTAGTGCATCACGGCTAGCCGGGAGGGAGTCCGGGGAAAAGTCTGGACCTGCCGAAGCGGCAAGAGACTTTTCCTTCCCTCTTTGTTTCCTGGTGCGCGAGGAGAGGAGATTAAGAGCGCTGCTTAAAGGAGCTCCAGAGACGGGATCGAGCCGCGACTAACAGCGCAGACCCCAGAGACGGGCATGAGACGTTAAGGCTGCTGCTACTGCCACCAAGAAGCCTGTGTGCAAGCAAAGGTCACTATCCACACCCCCCTTCCGGGGAGCCTGTGCAGCCCGCCACTGCCAGGATCCCGGGATCCGGGACAACTTCCCCAGGAGAATGCAGCATGGCACGCCTCAGGCTGGTGCAACGTCTTGCTGGCCTCTGCTGCCGCAGGCTCGCCCCACACTCCGTACCCCTCCCACCCCCGGCCTGAGTGAGCCAGAGTCCCCGAAGCAGCTGCTCCTTTAACCCCGTCCTGTCTGAGGGAAGAACAGACGCCCTCCAGGGACCTACACGTAGAGGCGGGGCTGAATCCAAAGCTGAGCCCCGGATATATGCGAACAAAGAAGAGAAAGGGAAATCTCTCCCAGCAGCCTCAGAAGCAGCGGATTAAAGCTCCACAATCAACTTGATATACCCTGCATCTGTGGAATACCTGAATAGACAACAAATCATCCCAAATTGAGGAGGTGGACTTTGAGAGCAAGATTTATGATTTTTTCCCCTTTTCCTCTTTTTGTGAGTGTGTATGTGTATGCTTCTGTGTGAGATTTTGTCTGTATAGCTTTGCTTCCACCATTTGTCCTAGGGTTCTATCCGTCTGTGCTTTTTTTATTGTTTTTTTTTCTTTAAAACAAATTTTTTTCTTAATAATTATTTTAGTAACTATTTTATTTTATCTTACTTTGTTTTATTTTATCTTCTTTCTTGCCTTCGTTCTTTCCTTCCTTCCCTCCTTCCTTTCTTCCTTCTGTCCTCCCTCCCTCCCTTCTTCCTTTCTTTCTCTTTTCCTTCCTTTCTTCTCTCTCTCTCTCCTTTTTCTCCTGAGCCGTGTGGATGAAAGGCTCTTGGTGCTGCAGCCAGGAGTCAGTGCTGTGCCTCTGAGGTGGAAGAGCCAAGTTCAGGAAACTGATCCACAAGACACCTCCCAACTCCACTTAATATCAAATGGCGAAAATCTCCGAGAGATCTCCATCTCAACACCAGCACCCAGCTTCACTCAACGACCAGCAAGCTACAGTGCTGGACACCCTATGCCAAACAACTAGCAAGACAGGAACACAACCCCACCCAATAGCAGAGAGGCTGCCTAAAATCATAATAAGCCCACAGACACCCCAAAACACATCACCAGACGTGAACCTGCCCACCAAAAAGACAAGATCCAGCCTCATCCACCAGAACACAGGCACTAGTCCCCTCCACCAGGAAGCCTACACAACCCACTGAACCAACTTTAGCCACTGGGGACAGACACCAAAAACAACGAAAACTATCAACCTGCATCCTGCAAAAAGGAGACCCCAAACACAGTAAGATAAGCAAAATGAGAAGACAGAAAAACACACAGCACATGAAGGAGCAAGATAAAAACCCACCAGACCTAAAAAATGAAGAGAAAATAGGCAGTCTACCTGAAAAAGAATTCAGAATAATGATACTAAAGGTGATCCAAAATCTTGGAAACAGTATAGAGAAAGTGCAAGAAATATTTAACAAGGACGTAGAAGAACTAAAGATGAAACAAGCAATGATGAACAACACAATAAATGAAATGAAAAATACTCTAGATGGGATCAATAGCAGAATAACTGAGGCAGAAGAACAGATAAGTGACCTGGAAGATAAAAGAATGGAAATAACTACTGCAGAGCAGAATAAAGAAAATACAATGCAAAGAACTGAGGACAGTCTCAGAGACCTCTGGGAAAACATTAAACACACCAACATTTGAATTATAGGGGTTCCAGAAGAAGAAGAGAAAAAGAAAGGGACTGAGAAAATATTTGAAGAGATTATAGTTGAAAAATTCCCTAAAATGGGAAAGGAAATAGTTAATCAAGGCCAGGAAGCACAGAGAGTCCCATACAGGATAAATCTAAGGAGAAACACGCCAAGACCCATATTAATCAAACTGTCAAAAATTAAATAGAAAGAAAACATATTAAAAGCAGCAAGGGAAAAACAACAAATAACACACAAGGGAACCCCCATAGGTTAATGGCTGATCTTTCAGCAGAAACTCTGCAAGCCACAAGGGACTGGCAGAACATATTTAAAGTGATGAAGGAGAAAAACCTACAACCAAGATTACTCTACCCAGCAAAGATCTCCTTCAGATTTGATGGAGAAATTAAAACCTTTACAGACAAGCAAAAGCTGAGAGAGTTCAGCACCAGCAAACCAGCCGTACAACAAATGGTAAAGGAACTTCCCTATGCAGGAAACACAAGAGAACGAAAAGACCTACAATAACAAACCCAAAACAATTAAGAAAATGGGAATAGGAACATACATATTGATAATTACCTTCAATGTAAATGGACTAAATGCTCCCAACAAAAGACACAGATTGGCTGAATGGATACAAAAACAAGACCCATATATATGCCGTCTACAAGAGACCCACTTCAGACTTAGAGACACATACAGACTGAAAGTGAGGGGATGGAAAAAGATATTCCATGCAAATGGAAACCAAAAGAAAGCTGGAGTAGCAATTCTCATATCAGACAAAATAGACTTTAAAATAAAGACTATTACAAGAGACAAAGAAGGACACTACATAATGATCAAGGGATCGATCCAAGAAGAAGATATAACAACTGTAAATATTTATGCACCCAACTTAGGAGCACCTCAATACATAAGGCAAATACTAACAGCCATAAAAGGGGAAATTGACAGGAACACATTCATAGTAGGGGACTGTAACACCCCACTTTCATAAATGGACAGATCATCCAAAATGAAAATAAATAAGGAAACACAAGCTTTAAATGATACATTAAACAAGATGGACTTAATTGATATTTGTAGGACATTCCATCCAGAAACAACAGAATACACATTTTTCTCAAGTGCTCATGGAACATTCTCCAGAAGAGACCATCTCTTGGGTCACAAATCAAGCCTTGGTAAATTTAAGAAAATTGAAATTGTATCAAGCATCTTTTCCGACCACAATGCTATAAGACTGGATATCAATTACAGGAAAAGATCTGTAAAAAATACAGACACATGGAGGCTAAACAATACACTACTTAATACCGAAGTGATCACTGAAGAAATCAAAGAGGAAATCAAAAAATACCTAGAAACAAATGACAATGGAGACATGACGACCCAAAACCTATGGGATGCAGCAAACGCAGTTCTAAGAGGGAAGTCGATAGCAATACAATGCTACCTTAAGGAACAGGAAACATCTTGAATAAACAACCTAAACTTGCAACTTCAGCAATTAAAGAAAGAAGAATAAAAACAACCCCAAAGTTAGCAGAAGGAAAGAAATCATAAAAATCAAATCAAAAATAAATGAAAAGGGCTTCCCTGGTGGCGCAGTGGTTAAGAATCCACCTGCCAAAGCAGGGGACATGGGTTCAAGCCCTGGTTTGGGAAGATCCCATATGCTGTGGAGCAACTAAGCCTGTGCCACAACTACTGAGCCTGCGCTATAGAACCCATGAGCACAGCTACTGAGCCCACGTGCCACAACTACTGAAGCCTGCGTGCCTAGAGCCTGTGCTCTGCAACAAGAGAAGCCACCGCAATGAGAAGCTCGCACACTGAGACGAAGTGTAGCCCCCACTTGCCGCAACTAGAGAAAGCCCGCGTGCAGCAACGAAGACCCAACACAGCCATAAATAAATGAATAAAAAATAAAAATTATTTATAAAAACAAAAAATAAATGAAAAAGAAATAAAGGAAACGATAGCAAAGATCAATAAAACTAAAAGCTGGTTCTTTGAGAAGATAAACAAAATTGATAAACCATTGACCAGACTCATCAAGACAAAAAGGGAGAAGACTCAAATCAATAGAGTTAGAAATGAAAAAGGAGAAGTAACAACTGACACTGCAGAAATATAAAAGATCATGAGATTACTACGAGCAACTCTATGCCAATAAAATGGACAACCTGGAGGAAATGGACAAATTCTTAGAAATGTACAACCTGCCAAGACTGAATCAGGAAGAAATAGAAAATATGAACAGACCAATCACAAGCACTGACATTGAAACTCTGATTAAAAATCTTCCAACAAACAAAAGCCCAGGACCAGATGGCCTCACTTGCGAATTCTATCAAACATTTAGAGAAGAGCTAACACCTATCCTTCTCAAACTCTTCCAAAATATAGCAGAGGAAGGAAGACTCCCAAACTCATTCTACGAGGCCACCATCACCCTGATACCAAAACCAGACAAGGATGTCACAAAGAAAGAAAACTACAGGCCAATATCACTGATGAACATAGTTGCAAATATCCTCAACAAAATACTAGCAAACAGAATTCAACAGCACATTGAAAGGATCATACACCATGATGAAGTGGGGTGTATTCCAGGAATGCAAGGATTCTTCAATATACGGAAATCAATCAACGTGATACACCATATTAACAAATTGAAGGAGAAAAACCATATGATCATCTCAATAGATGCAGAGAAAACTTTTGACAAAATTCAACACTCATTTATGATAAAAATCCTCCAGAAAGTAGGCATAGAGGGAACTTTCCTCAACATAATAAAGGCCATATATGACAAACCCACAGCCAACATCATCCTCAATGGTGAAAAACTGAAAGCATTTCGACTAAGATCAGGAACAAGACAAGGTTGCCCCCTCTCACCACTCTTATTCAACATAATTTTGGAAGTTTAAGCCACAGCAATCAGAGAAGAAAAGGAAATAAAAGGAATCCAAATCGGAAAAGAAGAAGTAAAGCTGTCACTCTTTGCAGACGACATGATACTATACATAGAGAATCCTAAAGATGCTACCAGAAAACTACTAGAGCTAATGAATGAATTTGGTAAAGTAGCAGGATACAAAATTAATGCACAGAAATCTCTGGCATTCCTATACACTAACAATGAAAAATCTGAAAGTGAAATCAAGAAAACACTCCCATTTACCATTGCAACAAAAAGAATAAAGTACCTAGGAAGAAACCTACCTAAGGAGACAAAAGACCTGTATGCAGAAAATTATAAGACACTGATGAAAGAAATTAAAGATGATACAAATAGATGGAGAGATATACCATGTTCTTGGATTGGAAGAATCAACATTGTGAAAATGACTCTACTACCCAAAGCAATCTACAGATTCAATGCAATCCCTGTCAAACTACCACTGGCATTTTTCCCAGAACTAGAACAAAAAATTTCACAATTTGTATGGAAACACAAAAGACCTCGAATAGCCAAAGCAATCTTCAGAATGAAAAACGGAGCTGGAGGAATCAGGCTCCCTGACTTCAGACTATACTACAAAGCTACAGTTATCAAGACAGTATGGTACTGGCACAAAAACAGAAAGATAGATCAATGGAACAGGATAGAAAGCCCAGAGATAACCCCCCGCACACATGGTCACCTTATCTTTGATAAAGGAGGCAGGAATATACAGTGGAGAAAGGACAGCCTCTTCAAAAATTCGTGCTGGGAAAACTGGACAGGTACATGTAAAAGTATGAGATTAGATTACTCACTAACACCGTACACAAAAATAAGCTCAAAATGGATTAAAGACCTAAATGTAAGGCCAGAAGCTATCAAACTCTTAGAGGAAAACATAGGCAGAACACTCTATGACATAAATCACAGCAAGATCCTTTTTGACCCACCTCCTAGAGAAATGGAAATAAAAACAAAAATAAACAAATGGGACCTAATGATACTTAAAAGCTTTTGCACAGCAAAAGAAACCATGAAGAAGACCAAAAGACAGCCCTCAGAATGGGAGAAAATATTGCAAATGAAGCAACTGACAAAAGATTCAACTCCAAAATTTACAAGCAGCTCATGCAGCTCAATAACTAAAAAACAAACAACCCAATCCAAAAATGGGCAGAAGACCTAAATAGACATTTCTGCAAAGAAGATCTGAGTGCCAACAAACACATGAAAGAATGCTCAACATCATTAATCCTTAGAGAAATGCAAATCAAAACTACAATGATATATCATCTCATACCAGTCAGAATGGCCAACATCAAAAAATCTAGAAACAATAAATGCTGGCAAGGGTGTGGAGAAAAGGGAACAGTCTTGCACTGCTGGTGGGAATGTGAATTGGTACAGCCACTATGGAGAACAGTATGGAGGTTCCTTAAAAAACTACAAATAGAACTGCCATATGACCCAGCAATCCCACTGCTGGGCATGTACCCTGAGAAAACCATAATTCAAAAAGAGTTATGTACCAAAATGTTCATTGCAGCTCTATTTACCATAACCCGGAGATGGAAACAACCTAAGTGTCCATCATCGGATGAATGGATGTAGAAGATGTGGCACATATATACAATGGAATATCACTCAGCCATCAAAAGAAACGAAATGGAGCTATTTGGAATGAGGTGGATGGACCTAGAGTCTGTCATACACAGTGTAGTAAGTCAGAAAGAGAAAGACAAATACCGTATGCTAACACATATATATGGAATCTAAGGGAAAAAAAATGTCATGAAGAACCTAGGGGTAAGACAGGAATAAAGACACAGACCTACTAGAGAATGGACTTGAGGATATGGGGAGGGGGAAGGGTAAGCTGTGACAAAGCGAGAGAGTGGCATGGACATATATACGCTACCAAACGTAAAATAGATAGCTAGTGGGAAGCAGCTGCATCGTACAGGGAGATCAGCTTGGTGCTTTGTGACCACCTAGCGGGGTGGGACAGGGAGAGTGGGAGGGAGGGAGACGCAAGTGGGAATAGATATGGGAACATATGTATATGTGTAACTGATTCACTTTGTTATAAAGCAGAAACTAACACACCATTGTAAAGCAATTATACTCCAATAAAGATGTTAGAAAAAATGCAAAGGAGAAGGAAAGATAAATACAGGCATATTACCATTTATCAAAACAAAACACACATTATTTACCTAAAATATGCACAACTTGAAATAACCTTCCCACATTTTGAAGAGAGTATGTAGTGTTGAGGAAACAATTCAGAAAAGCAGGTAGTGAAAATAGGCATTGGAAGGCTGTATTGGGACAATATCCCAGATCATTCACTATTGAAAATATTTTCAGATATTCTCTCTAAAGGAAGTCAGAAATGGGGTTGAATGCTTTAAGTGTATGGACATTTCCAATATAGGGACATGGAGTCCTAGTGCAGCCATCAGAGAGGAAGGGACTGTCAAGTAATCTCAGGGTCTAGAATCTGTGCTGTGATGAGAGAAGCGAGGGACATGAGAAAGGAAGAGTAGAGATTCTAATTGATCTAATGCCATGTGGTCCAACTGTCCCTACATAGTAAGCCAAGGAAAACAGAGTTTTGTGGTTTTGTTTGGATGGAGGAGTAGCAAACTAAAGCTATTTTAGTTTACAATTTTGCTCAATTGTAAAAAGACTACATGTATTATGTTAATTTGTTATTAAAATTATGGTGTGCTCATTTCATTTAATAATATTGGAAAGCTACTCTTTCTACATGGATTATAATCTTGAACTTGAAGATTGAGGAACTAATGATAATCAGGCAAAATATTCTACTTTTAATTATATGGAAGTAGGGTATGAAGTAAGGAAAAGAGAAATATACATCGTTACTTTATTATTTCAAGTATTTTTCCTCTTATTTATAATACAGAGAGAATTTTCTGTATCTGAATATGTTTGAAGTAAATGTCTGTCTCACTGTCACTAGACTGAGGATAAAAAAGGACTTCTCTAGACTCTCTTTCTTCAAATTCAGATCAGGAAAAAAATGAAGATAGTTCTTAAGGTTCAACAAATGAAATCATTGAACTACCACCATCCAAGCTGGCAAAATTGTAGCCAAATACTTGTTAAAGGTGAAAGACTGTAAAGTAGAAAGTAAATTTTTATTTTCTAATCTCTTCTGATAGATTTCTACACAATAAAATATATCCCTAAGGCATGATAGGAAAAGCAGCAACTTATTCTTTAGCTATAAAGAGAACACTTGGTACTTAGAGATTTCAGTGTAACTCCTTTCATAATAATTTAGTGTACTTACAACAAATTGAGGTAATTAGAGTTTGACTTTAATTTGTCAGCCATAGCAATTTATAATTCTTAGTAGCAAGGTTCCAGTCATTGATATATATCAAAAGTATTCTTTTGGTATCAAGGGAAAGGGCTGATGTTCTTGATAAGAGTAATTTTGCCATAATGGAGAGATCAAACTATAAAGATAACCTTGAATTAAAGGTGATTCAGCAAGAAGGTGAAGCTGATGTCCCTATAAAGGAAGGTCATGTATGCAGTTGCACTAGTTGTACTTTTGTTGAACAACAGATTAGATTTACAGTTCAGAAAAGGAGATAATTAGCAAGTTTATTTTGGCCAACCAAACTTGGCCCAGAGTTCACTACTTCCCTTTCTAGTTGTAGAGTAGACCCAAAGCTGAGTAAACATTTTATCTCATAAATAGTCAGGTGTATCTTTGAATATGGCTAATGAGCTAATCTCACATACCGTTGAAGATTAAATTTCACTGTAATTTAGCTTTTGATCATTTTGAGCAATTATAAACTTTCCCCCATTTTTCTCACACACAGTATATCCATAAGTGAAATATGGCCATTGTCTTATATTGAGTTATGATTAGGGTAGCAATACAATTTTATCTTCCAACCCAGGACAAGTTTGAAAGTAAACAGCATACTATTAATAATTATACTAGGATATCAAACTTAAGTCAGATGCACCTCCGCCCCGTAATTAGGGCCATCATAATCATGATAGACCTATTTTCTGTGAAAATATTTTATGGTAAGGTAGAGAGAGTCACAATAAAAGCAAAATTTTGCTGTGACTGTGAGGGTTAGTTTTACTTTGGTTTTCAAGTGAAACTCACTATATGAAATAAATATCATCTTGAAAAATGTTCCTAGGTTTTGATTTATGGATATCATATTTAATTTTCTATTGATCTCAGTTCTTCAAGTTCATTCCACTGTTTTATTTAAAAACTTTATGAATTTAATTAGGATCTATATTTTGAGATTTTAGATGATAATAATATATACTTTACATTTAATAGCCAATAGAAAATAGAAAAATTGCCAACAAATTTATGATTTGGACTATCAATTGGTGATTTTGAGGGCATTAAAACTGAGAGGACATTGAATACTCTTACCATTTCATTATATTAGTTAAATTGTGTACACGGGTTTTATTTGTGCCATAGGTTTATAATAAAGCAAGTTACAAATTCTGCATTTACATAATAATTTATGTACCAAATCACTCAAAAAATTTTAATGGAGTTATGCTTTAAAAGAGATAATATCTAGTTCTTTAGTCAGTTTTTCTCCAGAAATGATGAAAAAGTTACTAAGTTACAGAGATAGAGCTGAAACATTTAAGCTGGTTAGACAATGTTAAAATCTGCTTCTAAATAATTATTTAGTAATACATGAGGAAATCCAAACGCTAGTTTTAGTATTCAAGAAACAACCTCAAATCTTGAAATTATATACTTTAGCTACTTCACTATTATCACTGAACTTAAAATTCCATGAGGATTCTAACTACTTTTACAGATGTCTTGATTTGACAGTATCACTAGGGAATGCATCGCATAAGGCAAGCTTGAATGTTACTTTTTCCAGTCCTTATAGATCCATACAGGACAACATGCTTTGGGATACATTAGAGAACTCCCTCCTCTGAATATAGTGCTTGATATAGTTGAGTTGATACTCAGCTATAAAAGTCTTCCAGAGCCAGTTATTCAGGGAGTTGATCTGACTTTCAGACCTGCCTGAAGAAAGTTCTCTGTTGGAGGTTCTGTGTTATCCTCCTCCTAAATAAGATGTTGCTTTGACTTATCTTTGCTTATGGTGCCTGGTGCATACAAAACCCTTTTAAGATATATGTGGACTGGAAAGTGACTATTTTTTATTGTCTTATCTTTTGAACAAAATTCTGAATTCTGAGAGAAATCACTTGACTAGAACTGAGGGGAAATTCTTCAGTAACTGTTGGCCATTTTACAGTTATTTTTCTCATTCTATTTTAAATTCAAACTATTCTATGTAATTATTTAATCAATTCTAATGTAGAGAGATTTCTAAATAGCCATTCATAGGTGAAATCCAGAGCTCCAAAATCTCACTTTATCAAAATACATTGATTAAAAGTTTCCCCTTGTCTTTTATTTTTTACCTCCAGAAGGAGATGTTGATTAACTGGAAAAATCAAATGGTGGAGGCATGAATAAAACTTCTTTTAAAAAAGAGGAGACTCTGGTAATCAAGACATATTGGATAGTTTGTGGTTTAACATTATATTTTGAATCTGAAAGAAGATGAAAGTAAAATTCTCAAAAATAATACTTAAGATCTAATGAATAACAAAAGTGTAAGAACCAAGAGAGTTACAGATGATGAGAATGTACAGAAATGGCCTGAATCACAGTTGAAAATAGCAATGGTTCATATTTACTAAATATTTAGCATGTGTATTACTTGTACAATCTTATATAGTTTTAATAAGAATACTTGAAAGTAGGTACCATTGTTGTCCTCATTTTACCCATGTAGAAATGGAAGTTCAGAAAGGGAAAAGATTTTCCCAAATAAACTCAACTATTAGGTGACAGATAAGAGGTTCTATCCCAGGCCATGCAAACCTCTGCCCAACTCAGAACACTGGGAGACATAGGAACTGGCGTGGAAATACAGTTTCTTCCCTTGCTGATTCTACAGGTCCCATTTCAGAGGTGAAGAAATTGAGAAACTTAATTTCTCAGGATTTTCATTTTTGTATAACTCCAAACTCTGTCTTCCACCATGTCATATTACATAATAATAGCACAACTATTTCTATATTTAAAACATTCCAGAGTAGAAAATAATGTTTTAATTTTGGCAGTGGAAAAGAATACTATGTTTAGAGATTTGAAGAATATAAATCATCCAATGAAGCTAATGGTTTCTACACATAATTGGAATTCTAAGGTGGACAGTGTCATATGAGACATTCATTCGGAACTTAGTAAGAAATTCAAAAATTTACACACATTTGTGTACACTCCTCTGCTTATGATATTTTATTTTAAGTGTATCAAAGGACCACAGTGTTTTATTTTTTAAAAATTGCTTATGGAGACTCATTACTGGGTCAACAACTACAGTTTGTAAAACCCCAATTTAATTTAAATGATTGACAGCAAATTGTGAATATTCTATAAACTAGCTTCCCCCTCCCCCAATCCCAGCCCAGTACACACACACTCCCTGTGCTATCTGCAGTTGCTAAAAGGCCAAATTAGTCATAAATTATGGAAAGTGTGTGAGAGGTTTTTCTGAGCAGGGATTTCTGACACTCTATTCCTACTCAAGGAATTGATGAGTCTCTTCTTTCTCCTATCAGTGACCTAGAATTCTCTCTCTAGCAATAAATCTGCATCTATGGACTCGTATTATAATGACACATTTTTTGTCAATACCACTATGACATGCAAAACATTATCCTAATTTATAGAGGAATCTAGCACAATGTTTATATATTTACATATACTTTATATTTTTTAGGCTTCTGTGATTTTCTTTTTTTTTGGTTTCTACACTCCTGTCTGATAGAATCATGTACTTAAAGTTATAAATAAGGCAGTAGGTATGTGGTTTAATCAGTCTACCAACATCATCCTATTATTTTATATTTTATTTAAAGCATACATTTTTATTGTTCTACATAGATTACTAAGCAAGCTCATAAAACACAACCAAATCAACATAAATCCAGCTTGAAACTATTATGTCAGACCATACGTGTACCACAATGTTCTATGTTCCATCCAGCCTCCCAACCCCCTTTCTGGTATGTTTTATCTTTCCCTAATGGCAGGCATTAGGGAAGTGTAACTTCTGATTCAAACTGGGAAATAATTTGAGGAAGCTGTTTACAGTCTGATGGAAATTTTAAATCATGTTCGAGAAACCAGGGAAGCCCTGCATGTGTTTTAAATGCACTTAAATGGTATTGTGCTGTATATGACAATATCTATCATCTTTCTTCAATTTTATCATTAAATACTATATTTTAAGAACATTCATATTTTTTTGTATACCTCTAATCCATTACTTCAATGCTCAGTATTTCATACACAGTATTTCGTGGTGTACATTGACTTCATTTTCTTTTCTACACTTCTAGCAATGCATTCTCAGGTTGCCTCAAAATCCCTATTACTATAAATATTGCTGCAATGAACACTGATATACGTATCTGTCTGAAGATTTGTGTGAGAATTTCTTAGAACCATACATCAAAAGTGGAATTCCCGGGCTTCCCTGGTGGCGCAGTGGTTGAGAGTCCGCCTGCTGATGCAGGGGACGCAGATTCGTGCCTCGGTCCAGGAAGATCCCACATGCCGCGAAGCTAGGCCCGTGAGCCATGGCCACTGAGCCTGAGTGTCCGGAGCCTGTGCTCCGCAGCGGGAGAGGCCACAACAGTGAGAGGCCCACGTACCGCAAAAAAAAAAAAAAAAAAAAGTGGAATTCCCAAAAATAAGGCATGCATAACTTTATTTTATGAGGAAATAATAGAATCTCTCCAGCATGAGTTTTATAATCTATATTCTCAGTAGTCAACACTTTGTATTATCCAGCATTTCAATTTTTGGGCCATTAATAGGTATATCTTTTTGCCTTTACATTTACAATTTTCTGTTTACTAGTGACTGTGAGCACTTTCTTACGTTTCTTAGCTTTTTTGATTTTCTCCTCTGTAAAATTCTTATTCACTCTGTCAGTTTCAACCTCTTTGTCACTTCTTCTATTGGCACTGACCTGTTGATTTTTGGGAATTCTAGCTTTTGTTGTTCTGCCATTTGTAGACTTCAAATATCTTTTCCCATTCTGTTTTATATGTACTAATTTTGTTCAGAGGCCATTTTGGACATAAATTCTTAATTTTATGTAATGTAATTAAACAACCTTTTCCACCTATGCTTTGTGCTTTTGAAATTTAAAAAGTCCTTTCCTATCGTGAAGATTTTTTTAACTTATCTTACTAATATTTGTATAGTGTTACCTTTAACATTTAGTATTTAATTCTTTGGGAATCTTTATTTTATTTTATTTTATTTTTGCCTGTGCCGCATCAGCTGTGGGAACATAGTTCCCGGACCAGGGATTGAACCCAGGCCCTTGCAATGAAAGTGCCAAGTCCTAACCACTGGACTGCCAGGGAATTTCCTGGAACCATCTTCTGTAATGTGTTGATATTTAGTGATCCAATCTTGTTTTTATCCATATAATGAGACATTATTTAACACTATATTCTAAAGCAATTTATCTTTTATTAATTGATCTGTTGGGTCCCTTTATTATAAATTAAGGTTCTATATGTTTGTGTTTCTATCTCTCAGTCCTCTTTTAGATTTCACTTGACTATTGTCTATTTCTGCCTGATGCCATACCATATGTAAATTATAATGGCCTTGTAATCCATTTAATTCTCTGCTTGGTTAATTTTATAGATATGAAGGAATCATAAGGTCATTTGGTCCAAATTTCCACCTAATGCCCAAATCTCTTTCAACATTCCTAATGAATCATCCTCAGCCTCTGTTTAAACAACTCTGTTGATATTTTTCCAGGTATTCCATCTTGTTGTTAGTTTTAATATCCTCAACTATTTTATCTGTCCTCATGTGCTTTGGATATTCAAACACGTCTCAATTCCAGCCATCCTCCTCAGTGCACAATCTGTTTGATCTTTGATCCTTTTAAAACATTATATGTGTAACTGGAGAACAAATAATTCAGATGTGGTCTGGTAAACATACAGTACAGTGAAATTATAGTCTCTCATGTGGACACTAAAACTATTGATGGGTGCGCTTTTCATGGAGTACCTAATGCATCTCTTAAAAATGCAGCACATCTTGAAAAACAAGTTAAAATATACCCGTCTACTATCACCACTGGAATGAATCTTAATTTCTTTAAACAGAACAAAGTGAAATAGTACTTTTAGTGCAGTTACATTTATGATTTTCAAAATCTTCCTTCCATGAGCTAACTCTCAGAGACATTTAACTTGCTACTTTTCAAGACATACATCAAGATTGGTCATTTCTATGGTCACACATCACAAAACTACTGTTAAGTACAGTAAATCTGCTATTTTGACTTATTTCACGTGAGATCTAGTTTCCTTGGACCAATCCAAGTCAAATGGCCATAATAATACCCTGACATGTCTCTAACTATCTTTAGCAAGATTTCCTCACACATCTTTCAGCTCTCAGCATGGAAACATTTGGGAAAGTATTAGAAGGATGATTTGCCACCTCCAGGCAAGAAGGGAGAGAAAGTTAAGAACCAGTGACAAGTTCCACAGGAGGACCCAAAGTATGACAAATCCTGTCAACCATGTGACACACTGCTGCCGACCTGTCAGCTCACCTTTAGTGTGCTATTAAAGGGTTAGTCGCATCATATCTTCATGCAAATTCCAGCTGTGTCCCCTGAAATTCAGGGAAAAGGCCTGGCAACCATGTGGGGTGTGCTGTTCATTAAAGAAGTTCATTGCAGGGCTTCCCTGGTGGTGCAGTGGTTGAGAGTCCGCCTGCCGATGCAGGGGACACGTGTTCGTGCCCCGGTCCGGGAATATCCCACATGCCGCGGAGCATCTGGGCCCGTGAGCCATGGCCACTGAGCCTGCGCATCCGGAGCCTGTGCTCCGCAACGGGAGAGTCCACAACAGTGAGAGGCCCGCGTACCGCAAAAAAAAAAAAAAGAATGTGAGGCTCTTCCCAGTGCCAGTGTGTGGAGAAGAAGCTTGGGATAATGAACATGCTGTTGTAAAGATGAGTTGTTGCAGTGATCAGCAGCTGCTCAGGTCGAGGCTGCAGATGGAGCTAGATAGAGGAGGGCAGTTCCCTAACACTGCGTGGAGAGACATGGGTACAGAAATAAGTTAGGATGAGGCAGTTGGTTCATACACAGCTAAAGCCTGGTTCTTTTGACCGTATTAGTTTTACCCAAGCAGATTTGCTATCAAGTAGTACTGGGTGACCAGTGACCATGACCAAATAAACAAGCTTATGGTTACCAAAGGGGAAAGGTGGGGGAGGGAAGGATAAATTAGGAGTTTGGGATTAGCAGATACACCCTACCATATATAAAATAGATAAACAGCAAGGACCTACTGTACAGCATAGGGAACTATAGCACAGGGAACTGTACACCAGAAACTAACACAACTTGTAAATCAACTATACTTCAATAAAACCAACAAACAACATAAAGAAAACACAATATAGGACAGGGATAATTCGAGTTAGATTTTCATCTTTGGGGACCCATATAACATTTAAACCATGACAAACAGAGCCCCAACTATGGCTTTTAGATTGCATTTCTGGAAATTTTCTGTCTCCCAGTGCTGAGACATGGTGAGGTAGGTGGAAGGAAACTGGGGGAGGAGGTGGGCAGCAGTGCTATTCTGCTATTGAGGCAAGTATCCAGAGCCTGAACTGGGAAGTAGGTGGACTCTGAACTTATTTCTCCCTTTCCGGGTGCTTTCTGGCCCTCTATGCTCATATCGAGTCAGTGAGGTTAAACACATGCCCCACGGAGTTCCAGGATGTGTGCATATAAGGTCATATTGCTCCTTGACCAGCCTGGGGTTCCAAGAGGACCCCTGGAAAGCAGATCACTCCCCGTTTCTAGGGCAATATTTCATTTATTGAATGGCTTGAGATCAGGGCACAAGAATGGTGCTGACACACTGATTTAGGGTGAGTTCCATTCACCATAAAGGATAAAGATATTTCACATGCACTGACTGAGCAAAAATTAAGTATCTACCATTTCTCTCTCCACTGTTCCAAAGCTTCATCAATATATCGTTATATTTCCCGAGGGTCTGTAAATTCTGTAATGCACTTTAAAATCAAATTGTTGGTAAATTCCTAGGCCCTGCAAAAACTATTTACTTGGGTGGAGACTCTGCTGGACACCATAATGAAATGCTGGTGCTGTGAGTGCCACTGCGGGACTCTCAGAAGTTGGGACTAGGGACATTTCTGGGGGCCAGTAACTTCTCTTTAACACATTGTAACTGAGTAGAAGTTAAGCCTGGTGGTACTACAGTAAGTTAAGCACCTACTAGAATGTCTCGAAAGCTTTTTCCCCCACAAAGAGATGGTTTGTGACACTATGTTTGTAATTGAAATTTGAACTGAATAAAATACATGCGTGGTATTACCCTGAAATATGTTTCAAGATTATTATGACTGCTTGTATTATGTATTTATTCTTTTTATTTTATTTATGTATTTATTACAGGTGTCCAGAATAGGTGATAAAAAGATTTATAGTACTTTGATTTTTTTTTTTTCTTCTGGGAAAATAGGCTTGAGTAGAATATTGAAGCAGGAAAAAAAAAATCCATGAAGTCAAGGGTGATGTAGTGAGCAATAAATAGTATCAAGACCCTTAAAGGTGGGTCACCAAGACTGCCCCTGGCCCTGTGTGAGGATGTGCATCTGAAGAACTTTCCATGGATTCTGCACTTTAACCTTTTTCAGGTGGCCCTAATGTGGAGACCACAATATGTTCTGTTAGACTAGACAAAGACACGGAGTTTTGAAGCATTAATGCAGATCCACCAGAATCGCAGAACTTTTCAGCCTAGAGAGCACACCGAGCCGATTTCTGCTAAGTAACATTCCAAGAATCAAACGAGGTCGATATTTAGCCACATAACCATATATCCTCAATATGAGCCATGCAAATAAGTGTTGCTTGGTCCAGGCCACAGTTCCACATGGAGAGTGGTTTGAGGGAATTTTGACATAGCTGAAAAACATCCATGCTTAAGTGTTTCTCATTCAAATCTAAGCAAACCAACTGCTCTAAGAAAAATAGACCTTAACTGTCAAAAAATTATAGGCTACAATTTGCAGAATAATATTAATTCTATGTTGTATTACGTGGCTCCCTGAAAATATATTTTAACACATACCAATATGCATCTAATACCTGTATTCATTTTATTTGCCTGGCTCCTATAAGCATTTAATTTTGTAACAACTAGGTCAAAGCAAGGTCAATGAGGCAGGAAGTCAAACTGATGTGAAATACAAGTAGCTGGGGGTGAACATTAAGTACTCCCAGCGTGGACAGCTCCACGTTGAAGAAATAAAGTGCAGTGGACAGGTAAATTTATGGGTAATTTAGTTGTACCAATAATGCGTTCTATGAAGTGTTGAAAATAAGAAAAGTTAGAGGTTGAAATATTAATGATATTATACATTTATATATATTGCCCACTGTTAGTTATCTTAACCCAAAAGATATTTTTTATAATACATTAGAAAGTAACATTGTCATCTAGCAAGATGATCAAACATTGATTTTCAAGGGACAGCTAAAGAAAGTTGTACTATAGCTAGAATCATGGACTGGAAGGGGCAGGACATGAACTGGCCTGTGGGAAAGGGGTAACGTTGCCATAATTTTTAAGGTAAAGCAGTCAATTCAATTAAATACCACTCAAAGGCCTTTCTTTTGAGACCAGCTTCTTTATCTTTAACCTGACCTTCTCCCTGAGTGTTTGTGTTTAAATTGTTTATTGATATCATGTATGATAAAGGTCACAGCTAGTAAATATGGCCGACTTCACATTATACATCATGCAGGTCTAATGTTTCTGACCAAACCCCAAAGGATTAAGTGTTAGTCACAGAGCTCAGCATTAGGGAAATAATTGAATTTGTCTGGCTATGCAATATAAAATGATTTGAAGGGCAAAGAGGACTAATAGTCTGAAAGGCCAAGTCAAAAAGAGATGAGTATTTTGAGAGTATTTGTTTTCCCCCCAGAGTATGCCATGACTACAGAATGATATGTGAAATACCTAGGCAAAGATCTTAAGCCAAGCAAAGGAAAATCTTTACAGTTTTATCTTATTTTTCTGGAGCTTTTAGGTAAATTCATTTCAACAGGGGTGGGAAAAAGAAAGGGATAACGGAGTGACTATCTTTAAATGAGTGGGCTTAGTGTAACATTTCTTCATTTTATTTTGCAAGTAGTGTAACTACTGCTCGGTCCACAGCCCTGTCAAAAGGATAAAAGAAGGACCAGCCTATCAGGATAAAGTCAAGTATGGAAAAAATAGGGTTGTGGTTGCAAACATACCAGGTTAAAATCAGAGAACCATTTGATCTTTCAGGATATTACACGCTTAAGCCATTTTACCAGCTTCTAAAAATTTTTGAACATATACTATGCTCCAAGCACAATTCTAAGCGCCTTAAATGTGCTCTCTTCCTCTGTTCAATAACCCAGTGAGGAAGGTATAATTATACCCCTATTTCAATAGAGGAGAAACTGAAATCCAGAATCTAGATAGCTTGCCCAAGATCACACAGCTAGTGGTAGGCACAGGATTTGAACTCAGGATTTGAATTCAGAGCCTCAGCCCAGGTGTCTTCCACACTGGGTTTCTGACCCCTATACGCCTGGCACTTATCATTTTCCCTGTGCTGCATCTAAGAACACTTGAGAAACACCTCCCTTCTCAAAATCATATAATTAATATTGCAAGAGCTAGACTCCATCTTTAGAAGTACTTCTCAAGTGAGGAGTGAAGTCAGCTGCTCACTTTTTGCTTCCCAAAGGAGAAGCAGATGCACACCCACATTCACACACTTAGGTAAATATCTGAGAAGGAACTAGAACCCGGGCCCCAACCCATGTTTCAGGACCCCCAGTGGTCCCGACACTATATCAACTGATATTTCTTGATGGTTTACTATTTTCCAGGCACTGTGTCACTATAACTTGCTTCATCTCATCACATTTCCTCTCCAAACACCATGTACATCTTTAGACAAACTTTATGCACTTTAATGCTTCACTGGAAACCTTCTCTTTGTCAAAGGATAGGAACCACCTTTTTAGACCTACCTTTTTTAGAGCAGTCGTCAGAGTGGGTGCCTGGTAAACGTGGGTGGACTGAGTGAAAAAGTCATTGGAAGGAGACACACAAGGCAGCCTGACACACGTCTTTGCTCTTACCTTGCTCTGAAGAGCTTACAGTAATTTAGCTGAGATTCCACTTGACCGTCCTCATTTCCATTCACTTTCTTGCCTTCTTCCCACTCACCCTCATTTTCCCTGAAACAATAAAATTTATCCAGGGTGACTTCTCATGGTTTAAACCTTTCTCAAAATCCCCTTAATAATATAATCATCATGGGGCTCCTATTGTACTAATTAGTTTGTGATTATTGTCTTTATTGACATCACATTATATAGTTTCCTACATCCCCTAATAGAATAGAAACTCCCCCCAAAATTGTTGTGCTGGCATTATAGTATTTTATAAATACGTCAAACAATTGAAAAGCCTAGATAGACTCAGAGCTCTTCTTTGACAGTAAACTATATATTTGCACTATTGACTTTTTCTTGACTTGAGGAATAATAGTCTGAAGGCTATGGCTGGAATACATTTATTTTATTAAGTAAAATGCACAGCAAATGCCCTTTGATCTTAAAATAACAAGTAATAACAGCAATGTGAAGAAAGCATATTGTCACTGTCAGCAGAAAAATTACATTGATGTAGGTATTAAAAGGTAATGCACATTTTTTTTCACAAGATTTTCTTTAAAGATCAACCTTTTTGAAAACAATCTTAAAAGCACCCTTTGGATTTTCTTTATTATTTTCTCTGTTACCTTTACAAGGTTCTTTCAGAAAGTACCAATTTTATTTTAAAGTTTTAATCAATATTTCACACAGTGAAATCCTTTTCTTTGACACAATGAGTTATCAAAGCAGTTTTTTATTCCCAAGGCAGCAGATTTGAGCTGTGACTGACAGTAGATCTTGTGGATACTGTTCATGTCAAGATTAGATCAGACACTATGGAGATTCCTTTTCATGTTTGTAACTCTTAAATTAGCATAAGCAATACACAAATTCCTCCATTCTAAAGGTGAGTTTTCCTCAGTGGAATGACCATTGCTGATGGTATTTGATTTTCATTACTTCAAAAACAACATACAGATATACAGTTGGAAATTGTACCTGGATATATACTTATCTCTTTCCTTTTCCTTGAAAGTAGTTGTCTCCAAAACCATAGTAAAAATTCTCCTTAATATACTGTCTACAGTTTAAATGGCATATACAATTAAATTTCTCATGTAAAAAAACTAGTCCTCGATGAACACAAACTTCTTTCTTACGTGAAAAATAAAGATGATTATCAGCTGTTTCTGCATGTAGAATTAGAAATTTTCATGCCCAAAAATATCTCTCAGAGAGAGAGAGAGAGAGAATTGCTGTTTTCTAGTTTGGTTTTTTCCAATAGAAGGGTTTTCTCTATTAAGACACTGAGAAGGGTTATGGTGTGGTATACTGGTTGAGTGCAGTCTGACATCAGACTTTTGTGAGTTTGAATTCTGTCTCTGTCATTGCTAGCCATGTGACCTTGGATAAGTCACTTAAATTCTCTGAGTCTCATTTTCCTTACATATAACAGTGCCTGACTCATTGGCTGAGTAGAACAATTTAATGATACAATCCACAAAAGCATTTAACCCTATTCTTGACACATAATGGGTGTTTCATACATATTAGCATCATTATTATTTAGGTAGTAAGTCTGATGTGTACAGAGACAGACATTTGCCTAAAAATGGCCAGTATATTTAAGAAAGGAAGAAAAATTTATTTTTACCACATTTTCCCCCAATTTATGTCTGAGTATTGATAAAATTATTAGTTTGGTTTTTGTTTGTTTGTTTGTTTTTAATGACATCCAAGAGGTAAAATAATGTCTTCTGAGAAAAGAAAGCAATTGGGATGTTACTAATATGGCCTTCTGGGAGCAACATTTTAAACATAGATTTTCTTAAGCAGTCAATATTCTTTTAATATTAGATAGCTTCAGATTCTTATTATTTCAATGTTCTGTGACCAGCCAACCAGAAGCACTCTTAAAGAAAAATGCCACAGCTGGTAGGTTCCAAGAAAAATGTCCAGTTGGGCAGTGCAGGAAATTTTCTTCTGATTCACCTAATACAGCTTTAGGCTCTGTTAGGGGATGTAGTGCTGTCTTGGTTATGGATGACCATCTGGATGCTTCCCTGGCTTTAGAAGAATTTGGCCAATAGAAGATGAAGTCATTTTCTAAAGTTTATCTGACTGTCCTGCATCATCTTTACTCTGACCATTCAGACGTTGGGCATATATGAGCAAGAAAGGAAGTGTAATGCTGACATGAAAAGTGGAGTTAATGAACCAGGAAGATGCATAATATAAACAAAACCATTTCAGCAAAGTAGAGTTTGCACCTTTTGTTCCATACACAGTGAGCATACATTCCAGAAATTAGCAAGCTTTTAAAATTTTAATTAATTTGATATGTTAAGTGGATTGTAGGTATCTACTTCCTTGTTGAAGGCTGGAGTGAAGTTAATCATCAACAGAACTTCTGGGAAAGGGAATTTTTCTGAATCCAGAAAATGGGAAATTTTCATGTATGATTTGAGTACTTTTATCTAGGGTCTAAATCATTCCTTTACATAATCCTATAATTAAGCTATTATGTCATCATTTTCTGCACAATGGTTCAGAAAATATTCAGAGGAGCTACTGATATCCTAACTACATGAATGACAGAAATATATCTTCAAAGAGAAAAGCATATAAAATAATTATTTGGAGAATTAAATGCTTATGGAGAAGGACTGAAAGGGAAGATCCCTATCTTTCCCTTGGCTAGAATTATTCCCAAAATTTCTGGGAATTATTATATCCAAGGTCACATTTTCACTTTCTGAATGAAGATATTTCTTAAAGGATGTGCAAGTAGATTAGAGAATGACCATCTTTGCCCAGCAAAGGGGCACAAAACTATAGCTTCTTCCTGGCATGCATAACTACCCCAAGGTGAAAACAGCCACCTATCCAGGTAGGTTAATCCAGATTAGTTCCACTCAAAGAAAAATCTTCTTTTTGACCCTAAACAAATTATCTAAAGACAAGCTTCTCAGACAGTGGTAATCAGAAATTTGATTAAACAGAATAACCATTTTTCCCTCGTCCTTATCTGTCTTGAGAGTGTGTTTCTAATTTATGCAGCCCAAGGTGAGTCAGGTGATATCCCTTCATGGGGACCACATACAAGTTTATGCCACAGGGGAAGTTACCCACAAAGGTGAACAACTGCCCTCACTCTGTGATGCTAAAATGTAACTGCCATTCTCCATCTGCAAATCCTTTGTCTCCCCATGGTGCCTGTTCTCAGAGAAATGTTACTAAAGCTTGCAGCATAACTGCTTGTAATAGAGCTGTCCTGGAATAAACTGAAAAGTTTTTACACTCCTCACTGGCAAGCATATCACATTTTCCTGGTCTAGGAAAAGCTATCCTCAACCACAGTCCATCAACTCCTAAAAGTGTAAAAAAGAAATACTACCTATGGATTTAGTCCATGTTATGAATCATGTTGGTAAAACTTTAAGAATCTCTGTCTTCAGTCCAAAGGCTATTTTTAAAATATTTAGAATAAGTTACTGAGAAGAAACTATAAGTGTTTAAATTATTGAACATTCTTTTTGAAAGAGTATTATAATTTTATTTTTGAAAGAAAGAAAACCTTCAGAAATAAGACAGTATCTGATAATGAGAAATTTTCTGTGGAGGGTTTTTAGGGGTTTTTAGTGTGTAACACATGTACTGAAGCATATGAGCGAGTGGAAGAAGAGTTAAGATGATGGAGTAGAAAGTTCCTAGACTCACCTCCCCTCACAAGCACATCAAAATCACAGCTAACTGCAGAACAGCCATGGATGAAAAAGACTGAGATCTACCAGAAAAGATCTTCAACAACAAGGGACATAAAGAAGGAACCACAGCAAGATGGGCAGGAGGTGTGGAATCATGACACAACCAAATTCCATACCCCTTCAGTGGGCGACCCACAAACTGGAGAATAATTATATTACAGACATTCTCCCACAGGAGTGAAAATTCTGAGCCCCACATCAGGCCACGCCCCCCGCAACTGGCATCCAGCACCAAGAAGAGGAACCC
Organism: Delphinus delphis; assembly: GCF_949987515.2. Classification (NCBI taxonomy): domain Eukaryota; kingdom Metazoa; phylum Chordata; class Mammalia; order Artiodactyla; family Delphinidae; genus Delphinus; species Delphinus delphis. The sequence continues at coordinate 91,800,634 of NC_082685.1, read as the reverse complement.
CCAGAGCATTTGGCTTTGAAGGCCAGCAGGGCTCGATTTCAGGAACTCCACAAGATTGGAGGAAATAGAGACTTCACTCTTGAAGGACATACACAGAATCTTATGTGCACTGGGACCAAGGGTAAAAGCAGTAATTTGATAGGAGCCTAGGCCAGACCTACTTGCTGGTCTTGGAGGGTCTCCTGGGGAGGTGGGGAGTGGGTGTTGCTCACCCTGGGGACATAGACACTGGTGTCCAACATATCAGAAAGAATTCATTTGCATGAACTCTTCCAGAGGCTGACATCTTGGCAACAATACCTGGCCCCACACAACAGCCTTTAGACTCCAGAGCTGGGAGGCCTTGGACCAAACAACAAACTGGGCAGGGACAAGCTCCACCCATCCACAGACAGGCTGCCTAAAGACTTCTTGAGTCCACACCTGCTTCTAGACATGCCCCTAGTAATGGCCCTGCCTACCAGAGGGCCAAGATGCAGCTCTACCCACCAGTGGGCAGGCACCAGCCCCTCCCACCAGGAAGACTATACAAGCCTCTAGACCAGCCTTGCCTATCAGGGGACAGACACCAGAGAAAGAAAAGTACAGTCCTGTAGCCTGCAGACCAAGTCTGCAAACACAGGCCAGACACTACCGTGGGACCAGCTGGACCATGGTCCTTGGGTGATGAGAGGGGAAGGTACTGCTGGGACACATAGGACATCTCCTACAGAAGGTTGAGAAATGTAACTAACCTGCCACATACATAAAACTACAAATAGCAATTTAGATAAAATGAGGTGACAGAGGAATATGTTTCAGACGAAGGAAAAGATAAAACCCCAGAAAAAGAACTAAGTGACATGGAGGTAGGCAATCTACAAGAAAGTGGTCAGAGTAATGATGTAAAGATGATCAAAGATTCAGGAGGAGAAGAGACGCACAGAGCAAGAAATTGCAAGAAGTTTTTAACAAAGAGTTAGAAAATATAAAGAACAACCAAACAGAATTGAAGAATACAATAACTGAAGTGAAAAAATACACTGGAAGTAATCAATAATAGATTAAATGAGGCAGAAGAACAGATAACTGAGCTGGAAGACTGAATAGTGGAAATCACTGCCACCAAACAGAAAAAAGAAAAAAGAATAAAAAGAAATGAGGACAGTTTAAGACATCTCTGGGACAACATCAAGTACACTAATATTCATATATAGGGGTCCCAGAGGGAGACAAGAAAGGGAGAAATGGGCTGAGAAAATATTTGGAGATAATAGCTGAAAACTTCCCTAACCTGGAAAAGGAAACAATCACCCAAGTCCAGGAAGTGCAGAGTCCCATACAGGATGAACCCAGAGAGGAACATACCAAGACACATTGTTATCAAAGTGACCAAAATTAAAGATAAAGGCAGAATATTAAAAGCAACAAGGGAAAAGCAACAAATAACATACAAATGAACTCCCATAAGGCTATCAGAAGATTTTTCAGCAGAAACTGCAGGCCAGAAGGGAGTGGCATGATATACTTAAAGTGATGAAAGAGAAAAAACTACAATCAAGAATATTTTACCTAGCAAGGACCTTGTTCAGATTTGATGGAGAAATCAAAAGCTTCACAGACAAGTGAAAGGTAAAAGAATCCACCACCACCAAACCAGCTTTGCAACAAATGCTAAAGGAAGTTCTCTAGGCAGAAAAGAAAAGGCCACAACCAGAAACAAGAAAATTATGAAGTGGAAAAACTCGCTGGTAAAGGCAAACACACAATAAAGGCAAGAAATTATCCACACTTAAAGCTAGCAGGAAGGGTAAAAGACAAAAGCAGTAAAATCATCTGTATCAGCAATATGTACTTAAAGGATACACAAAACAATTAAATGTAAAATATAATATCAAAAACAGTAACTGAGGGGAAGAGACTACAAAGGCAGGGTATCTAAAATGCATGCGAAATTAAGAGATCAGAAACTTAAGACAAGAACATATACATATATATAGACTGCTATACTTAAAAACCTCATGGTAACCGCAAACCAAAAGTCTATAACACATAAAGACACAAAAAAGAAACAGGAAACCGAAAATAACTAAAGACAGTCATCTAATCATAAGAGAATAGAACAAAGAAAAAGGAAGATAAAAGACATACAAAAACAATTAACAAAATGGCAATAGGAACACACATATTGATAATTACCTTAAATGTAAACAGATTAAATGCTCTAACCAAAAGACATAGACTGGTTGAATGGATACAAAACAGGACCCATATATATCTGCCTACAAGAGACCCACTTCAGATCTGGGATACATACAGACTGAAAGTGAGGGGATGGAAAAAGGTATTCCACCCAAATGGAAATCAAAAGACATCTGGAGTAGTAATACTGGTATCAGAAAAAATAGACTTTAAAATAAAGACTGTAACAAGAGACAAAGAAGGACACTGCATAATGATCAAAGGATCACTCTAAGAACAGGTTATTACAATTGTAAATATATATGCACACAACATAGGAGCACCTCAATATATAAGGCAAATGTTCACAGCCATAAATGGAGAAATTGACAGTAACACAATAATAGTGGAGGATTTTAACACCTAACTTACATCAATGGGCAGATCATCCAGACAGAAAATCAATAAAGGAAATGAGGTCCTTAAATGACACATTAGACCAGATGGACTCAATTGATACTTATAGGGCATTCCATCTGAAAGCAGCAGAATACACATTCTACTCAAGTGCACATGGAACGTTCTCCAGGATAGATCACATGTTGGGCCACAAAGCAAGCCTTGGAAAATTTAAGAAAATTAAAATCATATCAAGCATCTTTCCCTACCACAACACTATGAAGCTAGAAACCAACTACAGGAAAAGAGCTGCAAAAAACACAAACACATGGAGGCTAAACAATATGCTATTAAACAACTAAAGGATCACTGAAGAAAATCAGAGAAAATCAAATAATACCTAGAGACAAATGAAAACAAAAACACAATAATCTAAAACCTATGGGACGGACGCAGCAAAAGAAATTCTAAGAGGGAAATTTATAGCGATACAAGCTTACCTCATGAAACAAGAAAAATCTCAAATAAAAAAACCTAACCTTACATGTAAAGCAACTGGAGAGAAAAAACAAATAAAAACCAAAGTTAGTAGAAGGAAAGAAATCATAAAGATCAGAGCAGAAATAAATGCAACAGAGACTAAAAAACAATAGAAAAGATCAGTGAAACTAAAAACTGGTTCTTTGAAAAGATAAACAAAATTGATAAATCTTTAGCCAGACTCTTCAAGAAAAAAGGGGAGAGGGCCCAAACCAATAAAATCAGAAATGAAAAAGGAGTAGTTACAACTGACATCACAGAAATATGAAAGATCACAAGAGACCACTATGAGCAATTGTACACAAGTAAAATGGACAACCTAGAAGAAAAATTCTTAGAAAGGTACAATCTCCCAAGATTGAACCAGGAAGAAATAGAAAATATGAACAGACCAACTACCAGTACTGAAAATGAATGAGTAATTTAAAAACTCCCTACAAACAAAAGTCCAGGACAAGATGGCTTCACAGATGCATTGTAGCAAACATTTAGAGAAGACTTAATATCTATCCTTCTCAAACTATTCCAAAAAATTACAGAGGAAAGAACATTTCTGAACTCATTCTATGAGACCACCATTGCCCTGACACCAAAACCAGACAAAGATATCACAAAAAAGAAAATTACAGGCCAATATCACTAATGAACATAGATTCAAAAATCCTCAAGAAAATACTAGCAAACCAAATGCAACAATACATTAGAAGGATCACACACCATATTCAGCTGAGATTTATTGCAGGAATGAAGGATTTTTCAATATCCACAAATCAATCAGTCTGATACACCACATTAACAAACTGAAGGATAAAAACCGTATGATCATCTCAATAGACTCAGAAAAATCTTTTGATAAAATTTAACAATGATTTATGATAAAAACTCTTCAGACAGTGGGTATAGAAGGAACATACCCCAACATAATAAAAGCCATATATGACAAACCCACAGCTAAGATATTCAACAGTAAAAAGCTGGAAGCATTTCCTCTAAGATCAGGAACAAGACAAGGATGCCCACTCTCACCACTTTTATTCAACATAGTTGGAAGTCCTAGCCACAACAATCCAAGAAGAAAAGAAATTCAAATTGGAAAAGAAGCAGTAAAACTGTCACTCTGTGCAGATGACACGATGCTGTACATAGAAAATCCTAAAGACCCTAGAGAAAAGTACTAGAGCTCATCAATGAATTCAGTAAAGTTGCTGGATACAAAATTAATACACAGAAACCTGTTGCATTTCTATACACTAACGACAAAATATCAGAAAGAGAAATTAATGAAACAATCCCATTTACCAATGCATCAAAAAGAATAAAATACCCAAGGAGGCAAAAAACCCATACGCTGAAAACTGTAAGGCTCTGATGAAAGAAATTAAAGATGACACAACAGATGGAAAGACACACTGTGTTCTTGGATTAGAATAATCAATATAGTTAAAATGACCATACTACCCAAGGCAATCTAAAGATTCAGTGCAATCTCTATCAAATTGCCAATGGCATTTTTCATAGAACTAGAAAAAAATAACCTTAAAATTTGTATGGAAACACAAAAGACTCCGAATAGTGAAAACAGTCTTGAGAAAGAAGAAGTAACCCAGAGGAATTATGCAACCTGACTTCTGACTATACTACAGAGCTATAATAATCAAAACAGTATGGTACTAGCATAAAAACAGACATATAGATCCATGGAACAGGATAGAAAGCCCAGAGATAAACCCACATCTATGGCCACCTAATCTATGACAAAGGAGGCAAGAATATACAATGGGAAAAAGAGAGTCTCTTCAGTAAATGGTGCTGGGAAAACTGGACAGCTATATGTAAAAGAATGAAATTAGAACATTCTCTAACACCATATCCAAAAATAAATGAATTAAAGACCTAAATGTATGACCAGATACTATAAAACTCCTAGAGGAAAACATAACAGAACACCCTTTCACATAAATCACAGCAATACTTCTTTGGAACTGTCTCCTAGGGTAATGGAAATAAAAGCAAAAATAAACAAATACTACCCAATTAAACTTAAAAGCTTTTTCAGAGCAAAGGAAACCATTTTAAAAAAATGAAAAGACCATCTACAAAATGGGGAAAATATTTGCAAATGATATGACCCACAAGGGTTTAATTTCCAAAATATACAAACAGTTCATAAAGCTTAATATTAAAAAAATCCAATCAGAAAATGGGCAGAAGACCTAAAACATTTCTCCAAAGAAGACATACAGACAGCCAACAGGCACATGAAAAGATGCTCAGTATCACTAACTATTAGAGAAATACAAATCAAAACTACAATGAGGTATTACTTTACAACAGTCAGAATGGCCATCATTAAAAAGTGTACAAATAATAAAAGTTGGAGAGGGTATGGAGAAAAAGGAACCCTCCTACACTGTTAGAGGGAATATAAACTGGTACAGCCACTATGAAAAGCAGTATGGAGGTTCCTTAAAAAACTAAAAATAGAGTTGCCATATAATCCAGCAATACCACACATGGGCATATATCCAGAGAAAATTCTAATTCAAAATTATACATTCATCCCAATGTTTACAGCAATATTATTTACAATAGCCAAGTCATGGAAACAACCTAAGTGTCCACTGACAGATGAATGGGTAAAGAAGATGATATATAGATAGATAGATAGATACACAGATTATTTGTATATGTATATACATATACACACACACACACACACACACACACACACACACACACACACACACAATGGAATACTACTCAGCGATATAAAAGAATGAAATAATGCTATTTATAGCAACATGGATGGACCTAGAGATTATCATAATAAGTGAAGTAAGGCAGAAAGAGAAAGACAAATATCATATGATATTGCTTATATGTGGAATCTAAAAGTTGATGCAAATGAATTTATTAAAAAGGCAGAAATACTTACAGATATAAAAATTAAACTTATGGTGACCAAAGGGGAAAATGGGGGTGACGTGGGAGAAGGATAAATTAGGACTATGGAATTAACAGATACACCCTACTATATATAAAACAGATAAACAAATAGAACCCACAGTATAGAGCAGAGAATTTTTTCAATATCTTTTTATTTTAACATCTTTATTGGAGTATAATTGTTTTACAATGGTGTTAGTTTCTGCTTTACAACAAAGTGAATCAGCTATACATATACATATATCTCCATATCTCTTCCCTCATGCGTCTCCATCCCTCCCACCCTCACTATCCCACCTCTCTAGGTGGTCACAAAGGACAAGGCTGATCTCCCTGTGCTATATGGTTGCTTCCCACTAGCTATCTATTTTACATTTGGTAGTTTATATATGTCCATGCCACTCTCTCACTTGGTCCCAGCTTACCCTTCCCCCTCTTCCCATATGCTCAAGTCCATTCTCCAGTAGACCTGCATCTTTATTCCCGTCCTGCCCCTGGGTTCTTCATAACAATTTTATTTTATTTTTAGATTCCTTATATTTGTGTTAGCATACGGTATTTATTTTCCTCTTTCTGACTTACTTCACCCTCATGACAGTCTTTGTGTCCATCCACCTCACTACAAATAACTCAATTTCGTTTATTTTGATGACTGAGTAATATTCCATTGTATACATGTGCCACATCTTCTTTATTGATTCATCTGCTGATGGACACTTAGGTTGATTCCATGTCCTGGCTATTGTAAATAGAGCTGCAATGAATATTGTGGTACATGATTCTTTTTGAATTATGGCTTTCTCAGGGTATATACCCAGGAGTGGGATTACTGGGTTGTATCGTAGTTCAATTTTTAGGTTTTTAAGGAACCTCCATAGTGGCTGTATCAATTTACATTCCCACCAACAGTGCAAGATGTCCATTCTGACTGATGTGAGGTGATACCTCATTGTAGTTTTGATTTCCATTTCTCTAATGATGAATGATGTTGGGCATTCTTTCAGGTGTTTCTTGGCAATCTATATATCTTATTTGGAGAAATGTCTATTTAGGTTTTCTGCCCATTTTTGGATTGGGTTGCTTGTTTTTGTGATATTGAGCTGCATGAGCTGCTTGTAAATTTTGGAGATTAATCCTTTGTCAGTTGCTTCATTTGCAAATATTTTATCCCATTCTAAGGGTTACCTTTCAGTCTTGTTTATGGTTTCCTTTGCTGTGAAAAAGCATTTAAGTTTCATTAGGTCCCATTTGTTTATTTTTGTTTTTAGTTCCATTTCTCTAGGAGGTGGGTCAAAAATGACCTTGCTGTGATTTATGTCATACAGTGTTCTGCTTAGGTTTTCCTCTAAGAGTTTGATAGTTTCTGGCCTTACATTTAGGTCTTGAATCCATTTTGAGTTTACTTCTGTGTATGGTGTTACGGAGTGTTCTAATTTAATTTTTTACATGTAGCTGTCCAGTTTTACCAGCACCAGTTATTGAAGAGGCTGTCTTTTTCCATTGTATAGGCTTGCCTCCTTTATCAAAAATAAGGTGACCATATGTATATGGGTTTATCTCTGGGCTTTCTATGCTGTTCCATTGATCTATGTTTTTGTTTTTGTGCCAGTACCACATTGTCTTGATTACTGTACCTTTGTAGTATAGTCTGAAGTCAGAGAGCCTGATTCCTCCAGCTCCGTTTTTCTTTCACAAGATTGCTTTGACTATTCGGGTTCTTTTGTGTTTCCATCCAAATCGTGAAATTTTTTGTTCTAGTTCTGTGAAAAATGCCAGTGGTTGTTTGATAGGGATTGCATTGAATTTGTAGATTGCTTTGGGTAGTAGAGTCATTTTCACAATGTTGATTCTTCCAGTCCAAGAACAAGTTATAGCTCTCCATCGGTTTGTATCATTTTTAATTTTTTTTCATCAGTGTCTTATAGTTTTCTGTATACAGGTCTTTTGTCTCCATAGGTAGGTTTACTCCTAGGTATTTCATTCTTTTTGTTGCAATGGTAAATGGGAGTGTTTCCTTAATTTCTCTTTCAGATTTTTCATCATTAGTGTATAGGAATGCTAGAGATTTCTGTGCATTAATGTTGTATCCTGCTACTTTACCAAATTCAATGATTAGCTCTATCTAGTAGTATTCTGGTAGCATCTTTAGGATTCTCTTTGTATAGTATCATGTCATCTGCAAACAGTGACAGCTTTACTTCTTCTTTTCCAATTTGGATTCGTCTTATTTCTTTTTCTTCTCCAACTGCTGTGGCTAAAACTTCCAAAGCAATGTTGAATAATAGTGGTTAGAGTGGGCAACAATGTCTTGTTCCTGATATTAGTGGGAAAGGTTTCAGTTTTTCACCATTGAGAATGATTTTGGCTGTGGGACTGTCATATATGGCCTTTATTAGGTCGAGATAATTTTCCTCTATGCCACTTTCTGGAGGGTTTTTATCATAAATAGGTGTTGAATTTTGTCAAATGCTTTTTCTGCATCTATTGAGACGATCATATGGTTTTTATCCTTCAATTTCTCAATATGATGTATCACATTGATTGATTTGCATATAATGAAGAATCCTTGCATTACTGGAATAAACCCCACTTGATCATGGTGTATGATCCTTTTAATGTGCTGTTGGATTCTGTTTGCTTGTGTTTTGTTGAGGATTTTTGCATCTATGTTCATCACTGACATTGGCCTGTAGTTTTCTTTCTTTGTGACATCTTTCTCTGGTTTTGGCCTCGTAGAATGAGTTTGGGTTTGTTCCTCCCACTGCTATATTTTAGAAGAGTTTGAGAAGCATAACTGTTAGCTCTTCTCTAAATGTTTGATAGAATTCTCCTGTGAAGCCATCTGATCCTGGGCTTTTTTATGTTTGAAGACTTTTAATCACAGTTTCAATATCAGTACTTTTGATTGGTCTGTTTATAGTTTCTATTTCTTCCTGGTTCAGTTTCAGAAGGTTCTGCTTTTCCAAGAATTTCTCCATTTCTTCCTGGTTGTCCATTATATTGGCATACAGTTGCTTGTAGTAATCACACATGATCCTCCGTATATTTGCCATGTCAGTTGTTACTTCTCCTTTTGCATTTCTAAGTATATTGATGTGAGTCTTCCCCCTTTTTTTCTTGATGAGTCTGGCTAGTGGTTTATCAATTTTGTTTATCTTCTCAAATAACAAGCTTTTACTTTTACTGATCTTTGTCATTGTTTCCTTCATTTTATTTCATTTATTCCTGATCTAATCTTTATGATTTCTTTCCCTCTGCTAACTTTGGGGTGTTTTGTTTTTCTTTCTCTACTTGCTTTAGGTGTAAGGTTAGCTTGTTTATTTGAGATGTTTCTTGTTTCTTAAGGTAGGATTGTATTGCTATAAACTTCCCTCTTAGAACTGCTTTTGCTGCATCCCTTAGGTTTTGGGTCGTTGTGTGTCCATTGTCATTTGTTTACAGGTATTTTTTGATTTCCTCTTTCATTTCTTCAGTGATTTCTTGGTTACTAAAGAGTGTATTGTATAGTCTTGATGTGCCTGTACTTTTTAAAGATTTTTCCCTGTAATTGATACCTAGCCTCATAGCATTGTGGTCGGAAAAGATACTTTATATGATTTCAATTTTCTTAAATTTACCAAGGCTTGATTTGTGACCCAAGATATGATCTATCCTGGAGAATGTTCCATGAGCACTTGAGAAGAAAGTGTATTCTGTTGCTTTTGGATGGAATGTCCTATAAGTATCAATTATGTCCAGCTTCTTTAATGTATCATTTAAAGTTTATGTTTCCCTACTTATTTTCATTTTGAATGATCTTTTCATTGGTGAAGTGGGGTGTTAAAGTCCCCTACTATGATTGTGTTAATGTTGATTTCCCATTTTATGGCTGTTAGCATTTGCCTTATTGAGGTGCTCCTATGTTGGGTGCATAAATACTTACAATTATTATACCTTCTTCTTGGATTGATCCCTTGGTCATTATGTAGTGTCCTTGTCTCTTGTAATAATCTTTATTTTAAGGTCTATTTTACCTGATATAAGAATTGCTATTCCAGTTTTCTTTTGATTTCCATGTGCATGGAATATCTTTTACCAACCCCTCACTTTCAGTGTGTATGTGTCCCTAGGTCTGAAGTGGGTCTGTTGTAGACAGCATATATATGGGTATTGTTTTTTTATCCATTCAGCCAGTCTATGTCTTTTGGTTGGAGCATTTAATCCCTTTACATTTAAGGTAATTATTGATATGTTTGTTCCTATTACCATTTTTTTAATTGTTTGGGGTTTGTTATTGTTGGTCTTTTCCTTCTCTTCTGTTTCCTGCCTAGGGAAATTCCTTTGGCATTTGTTTTAAGGCTAGTTTGGTGGTGCTGAAATCTCTTAGCTTTTGATCGTATGTGAAGTTTTTAATTTCTCTGTCAAATCTGAATGAGATCCTTTGCTGGGTAGAGTAATCTTCATTGTAGGTTTTTCCCTTTCATCACTTTAAATATGTCCTGCCACTCTGTTCTGGCTTGCAGAGTTTCTGCTGAAAGATCAGCTGTTAACCTTATGGGGATTCCCTTGTACATTATTTGTTGTTTTTCCCTCACTGCTTTTAATTTTTTCTTTGTATTTAATTTTTGATAGTGTGATTAATATATGTCTTGGCATGTTTACCTTGGATTTATCTTGTATGGGGCTCTCTGTGCTTCCTGGACCTGATTAACTATTTCCTTTCTCATATTGGGGAAATTTTCATCTATAATCTCTTCAAATATTTTTTCAGTCCCTTTCTCTTTCTCTTCTTCTTCTGGGACCCCTATAATTCGAACATTGGTGTGTTTAAAGTTGTCCCAGAGGTCTCCAAGACTGTCCCCAATTCTTTTCATTCTTTTTTCTTTATTCTGCTCTGCAGTACTTATTTCTACTATTTTATCTTCCAAGTCACTTATCTGTTCTTCTGCCTCAGTTATCCTGCTATTGATTCCTTCTAGAGAATTTTTAATTTCATTTTTGGTGGTGTCATTGTTTGTTTGCTCTTTAGGTCTTCTAGGTCCTTGTTAAACGTTTCCTGTATTTTCTCCATTCTACTTACAAGATTTTGGATCATCTTTACTATTGTTACTCTAAATTCTTTTTCAGGTAGACTGCCTATTTCCTCTTCATTTATTTGGTCTGGTGGGTTTTTACCTTTCTCCTTCATCTGCTGTGTGTTTCTCTGTCTTCTCATTTTGCTTAACTTACTCTGTTTGGGGTCTCCTTTTCGCAGGCTGCAGGTTCGTAGTCCCTGTTGTTTTTGGTGTCTACCCCCAGTGTCTAAGGTTGTTTCCGTGGGTTGTGTAGGCTTCCTGGTGGAGGGAACTGGTACCTGTGTTCTGGTGGTTGAGGCTGGATCTTGTCTTTATGTTGGGCAGGTCCACGTCTGGTATTGTTTTGGGGTGTCTGTGACCTTACAATTTTAGGCAGCCTTTCTGCTAGTGGATGGGGTTGTGTTCCTCTCTTGCTAGTTTTTTGGCATAGGGTATCCAGCACTGTAGCTTGCTGGTCATTGGGTGGAGCTGGGTCTTGGCCTTGAGATGGAGATCTCTGGGAGATTTTCACCATTTGATACTACTTGGAGCTGGTAGGTCTCTGGTGGACCAATGTCCTAAACTCAGCTCTCCCACCTCAGAGGCACAGGCCTGACACCCAGCTGCACCACAAAGACCCTGTTGCCCACATGGCTCAGAATAAAAGGAAGAATAGAAAGAAGGAAAGTAAGAAAAGAAAGAAAAGAAAAGGAAAGAAAAAAAGAAAAGAAAAGAAAATAGTTATTAAAATAAAAAATAATCATTAAAAATAAAAAATTAAAAAGTAATAAAAAAAGAGAGCAACCAAACCAAAAAAACCCAAATCCACCAATGATAACAACTGCTAAAAACTATATTAAAATTTAAAAAAAGGACAGACAGAACCCTAGGGCAAATGGTAAAAGCAAAGCTATATAGACAAAATCACACACAGAAGCACACACATACACACTCACAAAAAGAGAAAAAGGAAAAAAAAAAAAATATATATATATATATATATATATTTTTTTTTTTTTTTTTTTTTCCCCCCAAAGTCCACCACCTCAATTTGGGATGATTTGTTGTCTATTCAGGTATTCCACAGATGCAGGGTACATCAAGTTGATTGTGGAGATTTAATCCGCTGCTCCTGAGGCTGCTGGGAGAAATTTCCCTTTCTCTTCTTTGTTCACACAGCTCCCAGGGTTCAACTTTGGATTTGGACCCTCCTTTGCATGTAGGCCGCCTGAGGGCATCTGTTCTTCGCTCAGACAAGACGGGGTTAAACGAGCAGCTGATTCGGGGGCTCTGGCTCACTCAGGCCAGGGGGAAGGGCAGGTAGGGATGCGGGCGAGCCTGCGGTGGCAGAGGCTGGCGTGACGTTGCACCAGCCTGAGGCCGGCCGTGTGTTCTCCTGGGGAAGTTGTCCCTGGATCACGGGACCCTGGCAGCGGCGGGCTGCATAGGCTCCCGGGGGGGAGGTGTGGATAGTGACCCGTGCTTGCACACAGGCTTCTTGGTGGCCACAGCAGCAGCCTTAGCATTTCATGCCCGTCTCTGGGGTCTGCACTGCTAGCCGCGGTTTGCACCCATCCCTGGAGCTTGTTTAGGCGGTACTCTGAATCCCCTCTCCTCGGCACCCCGAAACAATGGTCTCTTGCCTCTTAGGCAGGTCCAGAGTTTTTCCCGGACTCCCTCCCAGCTAGCTGTGACACACTAGCCCCTTCAGGCTGTGTTCACACCACCAACCCCAGTCCTCTCCCTGGGGCCTGACCTCTGAAGCCCGAGCCTCAGCTCCCAGTCCTCGCCTGCCCCGGCAGGTGAGCAGATAAGTCTCTCCAGCTGGTGAGTGCGGGTCAGCACCGATCCTCTGCGCTGGAATCTGTCAGCTTTGCCCTTTGCACCCCTGTTTCTGCGCTCTCCTCTGTGGCTCTGAAGCTTCCGCCCCCACCCATGTCTCCACCAGAGAAGGGGCTTCCTAGTGTGTGGAAACCTTTCCTCCTTCCCAGCTCCCTCCCACTGGTGCAGGTCTTATCCCTACTCTTTTGTGTGTTTTTTCTTTTTTCTTTTGCCCTGGGGGAGTTTCTTGCCTTTTGGGAGGTCTGAGGTCTTCTGCCAGCACTCAGCAGGTGTTCTGTAGGCGTTGTTCCACATGTAGATGTATTTCTGATGTATTTGTAGGGAGAAAGGTGATCTCCACGTCTTACTCTTCCACCATCTTGAAGGTCTCCCCTCTCAGTATCTTGTAGTAACCTATAATGGAAAAGAATCCAAAAAAGAATATATATACATATATATGTATATGTGTGTGTATATATATATATATATATATAACTTTGCTTTACATCTGAAATTAACACATCATAAGTTAACTATTTTTCAATATCAAATGGTTATAAATAAAATAAAAGCTAAAGAAAAAGCATAAGAACAACTTCTCTGTATAGATACAATGATATTGCTGGTGGTATAGAATATGATGGATTGCTATAGTTTTGCCAAGTCATGCTTTGTGTCTTGGTGAAATATACCATAATTTAAAAAACCAGGGAGTCTTTTTTTCACATCTGACATTATGTGGTGACATTAAAGGAATCTTGTATATTAAATATTTAAAAATATTTAAATATTTTTTTATTTAAATAAATTATTTTATTTAAATAAATATTTAAATTTAAAAAATATTTAAATTAAAAAAAAATATTAAATCACATTCATGTGTTTAATAAATGTCTCATATCTTGGTATGTTCCCTTTCTCAATATATTTTAAGATATTTACACCCCCTGGGTGTATAGTTCCCTAATGATAAAATATGCTAAAAGCTATAAAAATGCTAATCTCTGTATAAACAATGAGCCCAGGCAACATTTTTTTTTAATAAATTTATTTTATTTTATTTATTTTATTTTTGTCTGCGTTTGGTCTTCATTGCTGCATGTGGGCTTTTCTCTGGTTGTGGCGAGTGGGGGCTACTCTTCATTTTGGTGTGCAGGCTTCTCATTGTGGTGGCCTCTCTTGCTGGGATCACGGGCTCTAGGCACACAGGCTTCAGTAATTGTGGCACTCAGGCTCAGTAGTTGTGGCTCACGGGCTCCAGAGCACAGGGTCAGTCGTTGTGGCTCACAGGGTTAGTTGTTCCATGGCATGTGGGATATTCCCAGACGAGGGTTTGAACCCATGTCTCCTGCATCAGCAGGCGGATTCTTAACTACTGCGCCACCAGGGAAGCCCCAGGCCCAGGTAATTTTTAATTGGTTTGGAGATACTGTACTTCTTTATTCTTTTATTTGAAGACTATGATCTGAGCACATTACTCCTTCCTTGGGCTCCTGCTTCCCTGAACAACTTTCTTGATAGTTCTCTACTAGGGAGCAGATCGCTTTCCACTGGAGGGGCTAACCCTGAGTGGCATCCATAGTGGTGGGAGTCAGCCAGGGGCATCTAGGCTGGCTTCTTGCACTCTCACAACGACAGAGGTCAGAGGGAGATGCCAGTGCAATTCCTGGGGCTCCTGTTATGCTGAGGAGGAGGGGGTGGAGAGGGACTCAGGTAACTGGCATCAGAAAATGCAGATACCTGTGGAGGGAAAGCTGGTGAAATCTTCAGGGTGTTTTCGGCAGCCATGTTGGCCCATGGTTCCTTCTTCAGTGGTGAAGCTGCTGGGTTCGTCTGGAGAATAAGTCACTGGGAACCACACTTGTTCCCATTGTGTGGCTTGCAAGTGGTAGTCCCTGCTTTTCTTCCTTGTTCCTAGCTGTCTTTTTTTTTTTTTTTAACATCTTTATTGGAGTATAATTGCGTTACAATGGTGTGTTAGTTTCTGCTTTATAACAAAGTGAATCAGTTATGCATATACATATGTTCCCATATCTCTTCCCTCTTGTGTCTCCCTCCCTCCCACCCTCCCTATCCCACCCCTCTAGGTGGTCACAAACTACCTAGCTGATCTCCCTGTGCTATGAGGCTGCTTCCCACTAGCTATCTATTTTATGTTTGTATATACACATAGTGTATATATGTCCATGCCACTCCCACTACTGGGCATATACCCTGAGGAAACCATAATTCAAAAAGAGTCATGTACCAAAATGTTCATTGCAGCTCTATTTACAATAGCCAGGATATGGAAGCAACCTAAGTGTCCATCAACAGATGAATGGATAAAGAAGATGTGGCACATATATACAATGGAATATTACTCTGCCATAAAAAGAAACGAAATTGAGTTATTTGTAGTGAGGTGGATGGACCTACAGTCTGTCATACAGAGTGAAGTAAGTCAGAAAGAGGAAAACAAATCTCGTATGCTAACACATATATATGGAATCTAAGAAAAAAAAAATGTCATGAAGAACCTAGGGGCAAGATGGGAATAAAGACACAGACTTACAAGAGCATGGACTTGAGGATATGGGGAGGGGGAAGGGTAAGCTGTGACAAAGTGATAGAGTGGCCTAGCTGTCTTTATAAGTCTCAGCTTTGCTGGTGTGGGTGCAGTGAAACCAAAGAGGGACCTATTGGTGCCCCAAAAGGTTGGAAAAGTTGGTAGCTCACCTGCTCTTCCTTTCCTGGTGAGGGGAATTCTTTCCATCAGGGAAGTGCCCTCTTGGCCCTAAGCAGTGCCAGTTTGGGGATGGGATGACACAGGCAACGTGAAGCTATGTTCCTCCTCTTCTTATGTGGTTATTCCCAAGTTTTTTTGTTCACTGTGTTGCTCAGATTTCTTAAGTGGACTCCGGAGCTCTCCCAGAGATGTTGTTCTTTGTGGATAGCTGTTTCCCATCTTTGTTGGGAGACTGAGGTTGAGGTCTCCTATGTCTCCATTTTGGTGATATCACTCTCAAAAGAATTTTTACATGAAAGAGTTTCCAGCTCATGTCTAGTTTATGCTTTTCCATTATACCATGTTCTACATGTTTACTACCTTGCCACCAGCCACCACAATTCCTTGAGGAATCTAGAACCTGGATCCCCATCTTCTTTATGGTAGATAACTTCAGTAGCCACATGAAAGATCCAATCAGTATTCTAACTTTACAAACTTTTAACCTCATCCTTAGTTGATATTCATCTCCCTTCCACGAATTTTCTAGGGCCCAAGATTTTATCACCTCAACTCCATCTCTTTCTTACTCAAAGTTCATTCAAACACCCGATCTTTGCTTCCTTCAAAACAGCCAGATCTTTTATCTCTCTACTGTCTGACCAGCCTTTTCTACAGCATAATATCTGGAGCCAGATTATCTGATTTAGAGTCCCAGATCTGATGATCTTCTATTATCATAATTATTACTAGTATGTTTATACAGTTATATTTACTAATATGTCACTCTCTTTTCCCAACATGTCTAATTCTTTTACCCTATTTCCTCTAGCATACCACCTGGGAAACCTTAATCATGGAGCAGTCCCAATTATGCATTCTCTTTCTCTGCAAAGAGACTGTTTAAAGCTGGAGGAAGTATAATATTAAATAAATGAGTGTCAATATAAATGATTATTTCTACATCACCTGGCACCCAGTGATACTGAGAAACTACTCAGCTTTCTCTGACATTGGTTTCAGCAACTGTTTCACTACCGCTCTCCTTTCCATTAACTACAATCTTGCTATATGTGAGCACTATGCTGTCTCCATTTATTTGAATTTGTATATATTTAAGTGTTAGTGTTTGTGAATTAATATCATGTTGTAGATATCTATGCACATGTTTGTGTGGGTTTCCATGTGTTTAGGTCAATTTGTATGTTTGTAAGCTTATTTCTGTCTGTGTTGTTCTGATACTAAACTTTTGAGAGAAATAGAAGCTATCAACTTATTGCCATCAAGCTTATAAACCTGGCATATCCATACTTTTTTCATCTTGTCACACTAGGAGGGTTCCTCCTACTGCTAAGATGAATCCCTCCATCTGAGCACAGAATCTCATTACTTTCTTTCCCCTAGGAACCCTATCTTACCGTAAAGCTCCTAAGGAATTCTGGTTTTTTAATATAATTAACAGGTATTATATAAGAAAAAATGCTCTTTGATCAAATTAGTTTGGGGAAATTCTGGGATACATAAATTCAAATAGCTTTACCACAAAACTCATAAAGGCTTTATTAAAATACCATTATATATAATGAATGTTTCAAAGGGGAACAGATTATGTAGCATTATTCAAACTTAAAATATGAATCCAGGAATATTATCATAAGAATATTACCACCCCAACCCTCCTCTCTAGCTTCTCACTTCTACTGACACAGTGACATGCCCTAGTCTTTTCAATCCAAGGTAACAAGTGATGTGCCAACTTTTCCTTTCTCAGCAATCTTCTCTCTTTCCACATACAGTCAAATTCCACAAAAGAGCTGGGACTCTCACTGTTACATGAACCTTCCTCAGTCTGCCTTTATCTTCACTGCTCAGGTCCCCGTGGACACAGAAATTCCATGGTTACTGTCTTCTTGTTGCCGAATGTAACACGTTTTCAAATCCATATTTATTTGACCTCCCAATAGCTTACGATGCTGTTGAATGCTCCCAGTTTTTTTAAAACATAATCCTTTCTCCTGAAATTTTTTTGCCTGCCCTCCACTCCTCAATAACCTTTCGCAAGTTTTCTTTCCATTTTTATACTTGTGTGAGTGTTCTTTAGGGTTATTTTGCAGGTGATCTCTCCTTCAATTGGATGCTTTCTATTCTAGATCACTTATCATTTCCCAAGGTTTCACATAGTATCACACGTATTAATTTCCTAAATTGTATCTTTAACACAGCTGAGCTCTAGAGCCATCTATTAGTTATCTACTAACTACTCCCACTTGAATGACTCTTAGATAGCTAATGTTTAACACCTTCAAAATTTAAATCATTGTTTCTTGCTTCAAACCAGTTTTCCTTCAAGTTTCCCTATGGAAAATGTTTCTAGCCCTCAAGTCAGCCAGTAGGGTATTCTTGATTTCTCCCTCTCCCTTCTCTCTTTACCCTGCTTAATGAACTTCAAATTCCTGTCAAATCTACCTGTAATTTATTTCTCAAATCCATTATGCCTCTTAATTTCTTCTACCAATCCCCTAGTCCAAACCATTGCTGCTATCAGCTGTATTTCTGCACACTCTAAACATGGCTCATCCTCCCTTAGTTTGGCCCTCTCCAATTTAGTCTTAACTTCATTACCCTGATAAAAACCCTTAAGTGACTTCCCATTGTCAATGCGAAATAGTGGTCACAAGATCCTGGAAATTAATCATCTATCCTCATTATTAAAATATATACTATCTAATAGATACCAAAAATCATCTGAATAGAGAAAATTTCAGAGAGACTAGTTATTTTCATCATAAATAACAAAAATATCCAATATATACTTGCATTATTTTAAATGTTTTAAAATTAAATAGGTGCTGTTTAGCCAAGATGCAGTACTAGGGCAAAGATGGTGTTGTAGTAATATCCTTCTACCATGGGAATGGGAAGAATATGAGTCCTGGTTGTCATGGAGAATCATCTTACAGGGGAGAAGACTGCTCTCCTCCTTCCCCTGCACAGGTGAATAGAATACATAGATATTACTGTTTTTTTCTAAGCATTCATAGTAGATTAATGGAAAAAATAGAGTCCCTGAAGTGCCTGGTTACCCATTTGCCTGCAGTGGCAGCCATGGCCACAGTCTGGACCAAATAAAGGTATATGGAATCTAATTGGCTGAAAACATAGGCAGTTATTTATTGAGCAGATGGCAGCCTGAAACCTTGCTCATTATATTGTAGCAATAACTTTAACATACTCAGTTTCAGCTGATGAAAAATTTTAAAACTGTCCACAGCTAAGTGGTAGTCATATAGAAATCTACTCAATATTACGATATTGATCAGAATTATTGATACAATATTTTTCTATAGGTGGACTCATTAATTTTAAGTGAAGGTTTTAAATCCCTGGATGAAGTCTCAGTCAGCATAGGCAAGATTCACTTTCAGCATCAGTGGTCTCATTCACAGTAAACTGAAAAATTAAAATCCTGTTTTTTTTTTTCATTCTCTCATCAGAAAGAGTTCCAGAAGAAGTAAAAGTGGAAACTATATGCTAAGTTCCAGCTTAGCCTTGCCTACTCTGTTATGTTTCTCTGATAACCTCCCCAGAACAGGCTATCATGCCTCCCACTGTACCACCCACCATAACTTTTGGTTTGTATTTTTGTTTACTTCTTTAATCACAGGACTGAGAATTTTTATTTATCTTACTTCTTCATTAGAATATGATTTTCTTGAGGAGATATATTCTTCACAAGAAGAAATTAGATACATTTTTACCCTTTATATCTCTAGAATCTAGAATCAAAATATGACAATAGGCACCCATAATGCTTTTGAATTTAATAGACATGCAGAGGTGCTGCATAATCCTTATTATCATCTCTAACATTAATGTTTCTTATTTGTTAACAATGTTTTCTTGGAATATTAGTCATTTTATTTTTGAAAGTTGAAACTTTTTAGAGTTTACCAAATTAGTTGAACTTGTGACCATTTTTTTTTCCCAGAGTTGAAAGTAATACATAGCATTAATTCATTCAAAAACTCATATATATTTAAATAGCACCTACACTGATCAGGCACTGTTCCAGGTACAGGGGATCCAGTGGTGAATATGACTGAAAAAAGTCTTACTTTTATGTAATTTGGGTGGAGAATAAACAAATAAAGTTTAAAATATATAATATAATGTCAGATAATGATAAGTGGTAGGAAGAAAAATAAAGCAAGGTAGAGAAAGGGCACTGTTTTACATTAGGAGGATCATGAAAATGGTTCCTTGATGGGGTAGAGAGGCTATTAATGAAGTTGTTCTGAAATAGGTGAATACATAGGAAAGACAGATGTGTGAGCAGACTTCAAACAGACTAAGAGAAATGTCCTTGATACAACTCTTACTTTTATAGCTACTTAGGGCAGTAATGGACAAGCATACTACAAATAACCCCTCCCCCCCCCACAAAAAACAGACAAATATGACCAATGTTACATTATTCTGTTTAATATAAAATTTTAGACTTTTATACGAATAGGTCTATGAATAAGTATGACTGTTCATATAGCCTTTCGTCTCTGGTTTGCAGCTTTTAGCCACAGAAAAATGATGCCTTTTCTGCAGACATTATTATATTTCAAGATCCCTCTCTCCTACCACCATCAAAAACAAAACACTGTATGATTTGCTATGATCAGTTATAATTCATATTAAAAAATACATTTCTATTTTCTAAAATGGCAGCATATGTTTGAATGTTTGATTTACCAAAAGAGGTACATTTTCATTCACAGGCAGTAATGCTAAGTTACTTTTTAGTTATTGTATTCAAACAGCATGGATGTCCTTGGACAAAGTAACAGAGAAACGAGCAAACCAGTAAAGAACTCTAATACAGAAGGAAAAATAAGACATTGCTTGACTTTTTTCTTTAATACAGATTATAATATGGCTTTAGAGAGCCTCAGTAAGTATTTTTGCGGGCAAGTTAGAAAGGTGATTTTCTGTAAATCATTGGAAAAATAAAAAACGAATGCTATAACTATAAGCTTCCATACATGCATTATGTCACCTATATGTCTAGGGAAGGTAGAACTGATTAGGGCTCCTCTAAACGGATCATTAGTTAAGCAGAAGGCATGTGACTAGGAAAGTCATTTACTATTTTTTTCTGGTAGAATGCTACCTTAATGCATGGTACAGCCTAGGCAGCACAATGGGAGCAATTTTGACTTTCATTTTATAAAAATGGGGGAAAAAAGAAAGGCTTTAAGAGCTGTCATTTTTAAAAAAAATATAATCTCATAGTTATTCAGAAATAGCAGAATTACCATAATTATTAAACAGAAAAAGAAATCCATTAGCTAACAAAGAGATGGGCTAAATCCAAACTGATTACTTCACAAACACAATTTACCTTAAGTCCTGAAAGAACAAAGGCAATTTTGTTAGATGAACTGTACTTTCTCTCAGATCTATTTTGTTAATTGCTTCTCTTTTAACAGAGATAAACAGGGTCAAATTAAAAAAAAAAAAAAAACTGATGGATTTGTTTATTAGAACTTCTCATAACTGTAAAACAATAATAAATGTTTAAAACTGAATCACATTAGGTGTATTAAAGTTCAATGCATGCCTCTTATGGAAAACTGTTTACTAGGTTACTAGGGTCTTTTTTAAAACTTTTAGATAAAAATATTATGCTTTTAGCATAGTTCTAGTCGATTCAGTTCAACCCAAAGCAATAAGCCTGTATTAAGAACTCTTTATAACACGCAGTGCTAGATGAAATGTGGGAGATGAAGAGACTAAGGCTTGTCAGCTGGCCTCTGAGGGATCACAATCTAGTGTGGGAGAAAGCAGTTTAAAGCAATTAACCATAAAGTAAGACATCATGTATTAAGTGCTGTAATATAGATACTACGTGACAGGAAAGTAGAGCCAAGAAAGAATTAGTTCTGGCTAGGGAAGGAAAAAGATTACTCAAAGTGCTTTGGGGGTGAATTCTTTTTTAAAAATTCAGAGTTTAATAGGTAAGGGAAAGAAGTAAACTTGAAGACATAAAGGAGTTAATGTGTACAGAGAGACTTGAGCACAGAGTATTCTGGAGGTTCGAACACTGGGAGAGAGTGAGGACGCAGCAGGAGATGAGGCTGGAATGTGAAGCTGATGTTAGTCCATGGAGGACTTTGGATGCAAGCTTAAGGAGTCTGGACTCTATCCTGTAAGTAATAGAAATTCACAAAAGGTTTCTAAGCCAGGTAGTGGCACCACCTGACCTGTGCTTGGGAAGGTGTCTGGTGGCAAAGAAAGTGATAGAATGCAGACTCAAGAAATTCAAGTAAGAGATCATGTCACAAATTGACACTAAGGCAAGAGAAACTGTCGAGGTGAACCACAGCTGTGGCAAAGAAAACGTAATGCAAGGGATAAATTGTGGGAAAGCAACAGTGGGATCTGATCTAGTGGGATGTAGAGGATGAGGGAGAAACAAGGGTCAAAATGACTTTGGAGACTGGGAGGATAATGATACATTTAAACAAGGTGTAGACTGAGAAGGTTTGGGAAAGTCAAGATAAAAAATGTAGTTTTGCTAAAAGTTGGAATGTTCATAATTTAAGAGATCATAAGAATCATCTAATCCAGCAGTTCTTGACTCTGGTTGAATCTTAGAATTAGATGAGAGCAGTAGTTTAAAAATCTTGATATTTGTCATCCCCGGCAAGGGATTTGAATTTAAGTGGTCTGGCCAGGCAATCTTTTATTATTTTTTAAAGTTCCCCAGGTGATATGAATACACAGCCAGGTTTAAAACCTCTAAAATAATCTGGATCCTTTCATTTAAAGATTATCTTGATATTCAATGAGATTTCAACCCTTTTGAAAGGTTTCAATTTCTTGGCAGATGGCACACGTGGTTCTTCTCCCCAGGTATCTGACTACCTTCCCTATCTCTCCATCTACTCTTTTCGTGCCTCAGTCCAATCAGTAATGTGCCAGGTGTTAAGAAATTGGGAATACAAAAATGACTGGAACATGACTGCTGCTTGTATGAAATGCCTGTTCAATGATCGCATTTCATGCCTATAACCACATATCTTTATGCTTAATTCCTGACTTACATCCCTAGACCAGATCTCTCCTAATTCTCAGTACTCCTGTAACAGGGAAGAACAAATCTGACTCCATCTGTTTCTTTGACTTTAACCTTTGTATTCTATTGCTCTGGCTAGAAGTTAATCACTGAAGGAATGTTGCCTACAGCTTAAAGTAAACATAATGGCCCATTTTTGAGGACCCTGTCCCCCTATGCCTGAATGTAAAACTAAAATACCTTTATTCAGCTCACAGGAAACATCCTGACTGGGCCCACCTATGAAGAGCTGCAGGAGAAAAGAAATTCACACATTCCCTCCTGGAGTCAAGTCAAAACCAGGAGATTTTTGCAACAGCTTACGGCCTTTTTACTTTGCCTCCTCACCTCCCCTGCTCTTCGTTCTACAAAAGAAACCAGCATCCAGACCCCAGACCCCGGTAAGCTGGGTTCTCTAGGACATTAGTCTGACTCCTTCTTGGACTCCCAATTTTCCAAATAAAGTCATTATTCCCTGCCCTTACAACTTGTCTCCCGATTTATTGGCTTGTCATGCAGTGAGCAGAACAAGCTTGGACT
This sequence comes from Delphinus delphis, assembly GCF_949987515.2. NCBI lineage: Eukaryota > Metazoa > Chordata > Mammalia > Artiodactyla > Delphinidae > Delphinus > Delphinus delphis. Next base: position 91,777,380 of record NC_082685.1, on the reverse strand, counting down.
TGGTTACACTACATTTCCAATTTGTTTTCTTCATGTCTCATCCTGGATGCCCTGCTGCCACCACAAACTCAATATTTCTACATTAAAATTCACTTTCCCGGGCTTCCCTGGTGGCGCAGTGGTTGAGAGTCCGCCTGCTGATGCAGGGGACACGGGTTCGTGCCCCAGCCCGGGAAGATCCCACATGCTGCGGAGCGGCTGGGCCCGTGAGCCATGGCTGCCGAGCCTGCGCGTCCGGAGCCTGTGTTCCGCAACGGGAGAGACCACAACAATGAGAGGCCTGCGTACCACAAAAAAAAAAAAAAAAAAAAAATCACTTTCCCGCCAACTCTACATCACTAATTTTACAAACAAACATGCAACGAGCATCTAACATACATCTTGTTCATGCAAAATCATCCATCTACTCCTTCAAATATATAACTTCTGGAGGCATTTTTGCCTGTCACCTCTGATGTGGGAACCTCATTGTTAGGCTGTACACAGCAGGCCTGCGAGGCCTGGGCTTGCCCAGCTTCAAGACTGAAGAAAGAGCCTGGAGTCAGCGACAGAACCAGCAATGGTTTAATGAACGGGGATCTTACCTGTCTGAAGCAAGGTCCTGGAGTCACACCCCACTGTGTGCTGCAGACCGATGAACAAGACATGGCGGCAAGCTTTTCTACTGGGAGCAGGGGGAGGTTACCAGTTATAGGGGCAATTGACTTCAGGTGGGCTCCCCGGGTTACCAGGGAAACCAGCAGAGGGGCACGCCCCTTATGGCCCCTTTGATAAGAACAATCACTAGCTGGGCCTGGGGCAAGTCTGTAGAAAGGTCAGTCAGGTGAGTAGAGTGTAGATAAAGCAGGCACTGGTCAGGCAGCGGATGCACAGAGAGCAAGAGAACAGCCATCCTGAGTGGCCTGACCATACACTCAGCTGGGCTGTGCATGGTCCATGTGCAGCACAGGAGCGTTACCAATTAAGGTTTCCTTAGGTTTTCTGCAGGAAGCAAGATCTTCAGTTCAGGATCACTTTTATTTTTTCTTCATTTCTCACTCTACCACACAAACACAGCCAAACTGGCAGAATTTTTTTCTCTAATCTGGAGGGTAGGGCATCCTGCTACTCCCTAATTTTGCTGTTTCTCTTCAAAGGTACAATTTCTAATGCGATATTTTCCTCAAACAATACATCACTAAACTTAGGTTTAAGGATATACAAAGGCCAGAGGCTGGCTATTTCTTTCTTTTTCTCAGATCCCATCCTATGATGATGAACACACTGCTTGGTTTGAAAGACTAAGGTGGAAGTAACAAAGAAAAAAAATCTAATAATGTTGCACTCTTCTCAGCTGTATTTAGCCTCTTTGTGTTTTTGTTTCTCATTAATAAGGATAGTTGTACCTATCTGTCATGGTTAGTATAAAGATTAAATAAGAATGAATAAACAGCACTTAACTAGTATCATCATTATACTTTCTGATGGTCAAAGACTTCCCCTTTGACATCTAGTTACCTGATGGCTGTTTGTTACAAAAAGAATCAGGCAGAGAATATGATGGTTTAGTGAAAAAAATATGTTACGAGTTGCCATGAGGGTCATCCTCAAAATGCATCTCCTTCAATATTAGTGAATAGTACTCTCTTTGGGACTGGGGACAGGTGATTCTGGGCCATAAGATGTTCTATAGCAATCCTGGAGGACTGGTCAGATGTCTTGATTAATTGCTGTTTCGAAGCAGATGTAAGAGCGTCACAAAACGGTGAACAAACACCAGTTTCAAATAAGCCTGCATCCAGCACAGCTCCATGCCAACCAAGGTACTCAGCTGTAAACTGGAGGTACTTACTTGCCTTTTAAAGTTATCAAAGAGCTTAGCCGACCAGCAAATGATAACAATAAACAGCTAACCATGCATGAAACAAGAAATCAGAATTTTCTACTTGTATGCATGCTTAAGCTAGGAGAGATGCCAGTCAATGAGCTTTTAAAAAAAAAAGGCTGAGGCAACTGCAAGATGGCATTTAGAATCTTCATCAAGACCTAGGGAAACGTGCCCAGTGCATAATATAATGGAGGGAAGCTATGGCTCTTGGAGGCTCTGGGAAATGAGCTTCCTGCAATAAGCAGGGCAATTAACCTAAAGCAGATTCAGCTGCTAAGTGGGGTAGACGCGCATTTGTTTGGTCAGGCAAAGACTTCCCTCTTGTGCTCCTGTTGGGATTTTTCATGCAAATTTCAGTTGCTTGGCCTCCACTGCTCCCCTTGGCAAAAGGATTCTGAAAGGTCTCACTGATGTTGTTCTGAGTGTCCAACTAGGATGAGAGGACCCCGAGGCTTTATAGGAGTGGCTTTAAATGGGGGGCATCTCGCTCACCTGGGGAGGATGGGGTGTGACTCTTAGCTCCTCCCGATTTTGCAGTTAGCTCACAGTTCAATTATTTACTGAAAGTTAGAAACAAAATTGTGTGTTTTAGCCCTTGATTAGAGAGAGGATGCTGTTTTGTTAGAGAAGTTAGCTGCAGAGATTTAGTGTGAATGTAGCTGCGGCTGAAAGGTTTCGATTTGGCTAACCACAGAGGTCTGCCTCGAATGCTAACTAAGGATTCCAAGCAGAACAAATTCATTCCTGATGAAGTCTTGCAGCTGACAACGTGGAATAACTTGAATCACAGACCTGTAAAATTTGATCAGGATGGAAGTAAACGACTGTCCCGAAGTGATTTGGCAAGTCTATTTTCACCAAGGCAGTGCAGTGAAAGTGGGTATAGCCAGTGAAGCCATTTTCATCTGCCATCTTCTTCCATGTCCTGCTGCCAAGAGCGTCTCTGAGGGTCTTACCATGGAGAATACGCCTGTTCGCGTGGGTCACACTTAAAGATATGGTACAACACTCATACCTTCTCTTCACTACCAGTTATGGTTCCATCATTTACAGAGGCATCGACACCTTTTTAGGATTCATTTACGCTAGGACCACCTTATGGGTGATGATATTTTTACACTTATTTCTATTTGTATGAAGTATAATTTCTTCTTATTTCTCTTATACTTTATATCTCATGCAGTTTAAAGAGTACAAAGTCCATGGAGAGAAAATTGGAAAGCAGCATACAAATATCAACCCCAGAACACTGACACCAAGGTAGAAATTTTTCTTTAAGTGGCCTTGATGAAATATACTGAATAATTCACTTCTGTTCTCATAACAGGTCATGCAGTATCAGCTTAGCCTCCTGAGGTCAGGGTAGGGGTGAGGAGATGGGAGTCAAAGAGGAGACAAAGAGTCCTGTAGTTCCAGTTTATTGCCTGGAAATTGTACTGTAGAAAGGAAGCAGTTTGTACCATGGAGATATGGAGATAAAGGAATTTCTCTTGTGTCTTCAAGAAGATGTTAGAAATCAGTATTAGAACATTTTACTACAAAAAAGTGGAACATCTGAAAAGATTGGTTTTTTAGTGTTTTGGCCTGCTACTTTGTCTCTTAGATGAGGCGTGATGAGGGAAGTTTCTGAGAATGATGTGTAGAGCACAGCTAATCGAATTTTAGGGGATGTGTATGATGGTGAGGTGAGAAGTCAGGATGGCACTTATTTGTAAAGGAAGATGGAAAAAAAGGGTACCCAAGAAGGATAACACAACAAAGAATTGCTGAGTTCAGAGAAATGAACTAAATAGGAGATATAAGATGGCAGTAAGGTGAAGGTGATCCAAGAAAATCCAGTATAAAAATTACTGCATTTTTGCAACAAACATAATATTGTATTTTACTGACTAATCTTAAAATTTGCAAAGTGCTTGGTAACAAAGGAAATATTATTGCTAGAACCAGGAGTCAAACACTTGGCTTGTCATGGTGAACAGGCCCTCACTTCAAGTTACTTCCCCAGTAGGCTCACTTCTGCAAGGTCCCTGAGGCTTGCAGAGTGACATCTTGGGCTCAGGTAGAGGCCAAAGGATGCTGACGCGTGAAAATTTGATATTTACTTACAGATGCATGTAAGAATGGGCGTGCTTACTGTTTAAAACATTCTCTAAATTCAAAGAGAATTCTTTTTAAATTGAGCATTGCTCTTCTTAAATACTGCAAAAATTCCCAAGGTAGAAGTCCACTATTTTTTCATCAGACAACAATCCATTCAGAGATAAGCAGGGGGATGAGGAAATTAGGTCAACTCATGTGACATATTTTCTTTTCACATTCATATTTAGGTTACGTTTTTCTACAGAGGTAATGACCTAGGTAATAAAATACAGGTTTTTCCCTATCATAATTCTACCCTATGGCTTAAATTATAAAAACCTGCTTGTTTATAATTATATTTATATTGTGTGTATATATATATATACACACATATATAAAACCATTTAAACATATATTCATAAAGATGTATATATGTTTATATAGGTTTATATATGTATATATAAACAAACCATGCATATATATACGTGTTTATACATCTATAAACTAAGATTCACACAGGAGATGCTGAATGACAAAGTGTTTATTCTGAGTCACATGGTACCAGAATACAAGAAAGAACTTTGTCTCCTTTACTGAATCATATGTCAGCATTGATTTAAAGAAGAAAAGAGGGGAATTCCCTGGAAGTCCATTGGTTAGGACTCTGCACTTTCACTGCCGAGAGTGCAGGTTCAATCCCTGGTCGGGGAACTAAGATTCTGCAAGCCACGCAGCGTGGCCAAAAATAAAAATAAAGGAGAAAAGAATGCTTTAAATAAGTTTGGAAGCAATTTTTTGCATGTGGTTGTACTTACGCCACAGTTGTTCTCTGCTATAATTTATTTTAAAATAAACCATGAAATAATGCAATAAAAATGAAAATCTTATTTTACGCAAATTGGAAGGCATTCCAAATGTTATTCATATAAAGTGATAGACCCATTTGGTCTCTTATTTACTGGAAGAAATATGGCAAGTCACTTGATATCTCCCTGGTGGTAGAATAGCTGGAAATGGAGATGCTAATTTTGATGTAATTCAGAGAATTGTTAACATATATGACTAATATCATTTATGCTTGTAACATATTTTCATGTGTACATTATAATGGTGAAATTAAAAAGAAAATATTTTGTTTTTCTAATATTCCCATGTTGAACCCAAAGATAAAGAAATATTATTAGAAAGATTTTGGATCCTTCAGAAAACAGTAAATATTTTGAAAAGCATCTAAAGACTTTAAAAATTCCTGCCAAATTGACTCTAGCCTCCATCACTGCCTTCAATCGTGAAAAAATTGTCAATTTCGTGGGCTATGTCTCTTCTCTTTGGTTTCTCTTGTAACTGCTCACAGGCTTTTCTTAAAACTCTTTTCCTTCAATCCCTATGAAGTTGTACTTAGTTTTCTCCCACTGACTCATGCCTTCTTCATTTCCTGTTTCAGCTCCTGCTTCCCCTTCTGCTACGTAAATGGGGACTTCTGCCAGGTTTCCATTCTCTTTCTATGCTTTCTACCTCATACTTTTTATACACTCCTATGGCTTCAAATTTTACTAAGTTGAAAAATTTTAATGCGTTTCTTTAGCAGCAGACCTCTCTTATGGTTCTAGTTCTAATTTCAGCTCCCCATCCATAAACTTCCCATATGTATCCTATGTAATATTTCTGGCATCCAGAACTTTCTGATCATGCAGGGCTTGGGGAATATCTCTTCCTCGGTGTATTTGCTTCCATATTTTGCTGCTAAATACCAATCACCTCTCTAACTAAAACCTCTAGGCCCCAGCTCAATACATTTATTGTATTCAACCGATTCCTTAATAGCTCCATGTTAAAGTCAAAAAGCTCTACCAATTCAACTTATACACAGAGCTCTTCATTTTCCACCCTCCAGTCTGATCCTTTTCTGGTGTTCTTTGTCTCAATGAATTGTATCCCTCTCCATCTCATTTCACAGACCATGACTCACCCACATGCAATGTAATCCAATCATCACTGTGATTTATTCAAAGGTACCATTGTGTTTCCCCAAACTACCCCATAACTTCCTAACTATTTTTACCACATAAGCACTTTTCTTCTCTACTTTCTTTGCAACTGCAACTGGAATCAAACTTCATTTTTTTCCTTCATTTATCTAAAATTTTATCCATTCTTAAAATCTCAGCTTATAGTCCACACCTTCTTCAAATCTTCCGTGATTTCCACTAGCCTTCAAGTTTTATTTTAGTTTTTAAAGTAGCCATGTGATGGCAAGCTATGGGCTTTGATTATACCCATCTCTCAGATGTGAAATCTAAGGCTCAAAAAGAAGAATGACATGCCAAAGTCACCAAACCTGTCAGTAACAGAGGTGGGCTTTCAAATCAGGTGTATGTGACTTAAAACTCATCTTTGTCTGCAATACCACCTCCCTCAAAATTGTCTTTCTCTAACACATTAGTGTTATTAACATGACATCTATCTTGTGCTTCCATTCTTTCATATTCCCACCTGGTATAGAAACTTCTTGAGAGAGGAACCATTGCTTCATTCATTCACTTAATAAATGCTTTTGCCTATGATATAACTGGTACAACATGAGGATTTAGGAATACAGTGCTGACACGTCAGATTTTAAAGTATCTGTGTCTCACACAGTATATACTGTTTCAGAAGATCTTAATAATTATTAACAAACTATGAATATGCTCTATTTTTATTTTAACACTATTAATAATCTTCAGCAGATATAGGACTTCATGAGTCTAGTTATTGGAATCTCATAAAAGTAAATTATAGTTGCCCATGATGTAATTCAGGTTTTGGAAGATAAAAACACTTTCTTTCAAAGAAATACCCCTATACGATACCCAGAGGGGCAGCCAATTTTTATATACCCTTTAAAATATTATATAAAGTTCAAAGTAGTAATTCACAGGCTGAGTTCAGAAGAGATTATGTAAACAAATATTGATATTTGTGGTATAGTAGACAGAGTTTTCACCTGATTACTAGAAGGTAGGCGTGGGGTTAGTGACGCAAATGTTCAATAAAAACCGCAGCTGTTAAAGTTGGGGGAAATATGAGGGTATGACATGGTCTGCTGGATATTCTGAATGACCTAAGCTCTTCCTCCTTAACCCTTTGCCCCTGGGACAGAACAAATGGGTACTAGGCTCAAGTAGGGGCTATAAATTAGTCCCAAGAAGTTGTTATATCTGGAGCTGTGAATCTGTCAGGGAAGTTCAGCATATCCTCGATGGTCAAACAATCCATGCTTAAAGAGTAGCTATTATGTTAAAAATAAATAACCAGTATGTCCGGAGCAGTTAGTGTGCCTATGCTGTCAGTTTGTCATTAGTGGTTGACCTATCCAGAGGGTCTTTGAGGCTATCCACATTTTAGTGATATTGATATCATTATTCTAACAAATATTTATTTAGTTGGAATCCAATGCTTCATGGCACATTCATTTTAACCATAATTCATGTTACCTATATATTAAAGTCTTTTAAAATGTTAGAAACACATTAGTATTTAAATGCTGTCAGGTTTTATATGTCAACCCAAGAAATGTGTGGCCTATTATTCCTTCAGAATTACGCCTTCCCATGTGATTTTCTTTTTTCTGACCTGACTCTATGCAGCAGAAGACCTCCTTCAAGAAGTCTATCCCTAAAGGATCACTAAGCAGTGTGATCAGAGACACATCACTTATTGAAGGCAGGTTTCCACACTCAATCACCTGTTCTCAGACTCTCGGGTGCCCCGAAGTATAGCTTTGAAATAGTAGGTGACATTCTGCCACTTACTGTGTTTTCACACAAGGCAGCCCTTGATCATGTTGTCACTTCACATGAAGAGACTCAGATGGAGAACAAGTTGACTTCCGCTGTCTTCTCAGAAATGAACAAAGAAGCTCTCTCTGGGAGAGTCAGGTCTCGAATTTTCTAACTTGATTGAGCCATATTTTACCTGGCTGCAAAGCAACCATATGCTACACACTTTCCAATTGCCTTCAGACTTGCCAAATGCATTTATAGACTAAGAAGGAGCCCTAGGAAAAATGTGGTGGATGAAATGAAGTCTTTTTCACACTGCCCCTTTTATTACTGTGTTATAAAAACCCAGGCTCAAAATAGATTCAGGTAGATTTATCTTTTAATGAAAATCGCTGGGAGGTTTGAAGTCACATATTATTATCTCTTTCTCCTGTCTCCACTGCAGGACTCATTTGCGGTGCTGACCTTGCAGTACAGTCCTAGAGGGAGTGATAATGATATTGTGGACTGACTTCCTTCAGAAGGGATTTTTTTAAAGAGACAATGAGGCCAGCATGCCCCCTGTTAGGCTCCATTGTCCAAGGTTGCACAAGTCAGCTTTTCCGGAGAGCAAAGGGCGACAAAGTTCAGGGACACTGTGTGTAACAGAAAGGAGCGAGTTCTCAGGACATTGTCAGGAAGCTGGCCTCAGCCGCTCAGGAGGTCTTGTGCAGCACTCACAGGCATCAGCGCTCACCTGAACTGCAGGTGGGAGGCTGGACGGTCTATATACTTCTGGGTCCTTTCCTATGTTCCCCCTGCTGGGGCTGCACAGAGCGGCTCTAGAGTAACTAACTGCCCATCAGCAATGCACACGCCTCTTCCACTGTCACTGCGGCCTCCTGACGCTTGAAATGGGCTCTCAGAAAGCTGGTTAGTATGAGAGTGATTTTGTCAGTTTTTTCTCGTCTTGGCTGTGGGCTTCTCTTGTTTTTAGTTCTTTCTTGAATTTCAAACTTCATAACAGAGAAGAGATGCAGTGTTGGTGATGGGACGCATGAAGCAGAGGTAAGAAGAGAAAGTAAACAAGGGAATGGCATTTAAAGAAAGATTGTTAGCAGTCAGCATTTCAACAGATATATGTAAAAAGAGCACACTGGGGAAATAGTAATGAGAATTTAATGTCACAATGATTGTAATTTTATGCCTAAATACACTCAACATGACAAGGAATTCTCTTAATTTTAATTAGGAATAGGTGGGGGCATCTTAATTTTTTCCTACTACCTGCATAGCTCCTGGAACTAATTGCCTTCCAAGAGCAATAGATGATAGAAAAACACGATTGCATCGTATGTTCTGGAGAACATAAAGAGCACGCTGGGCTGCACCCCAGACGCCTCCAAGGCCTGCACTTGCCCAGCTTCAAGACCCAAGAAAGAGCCCCAAGTCAGTGACAGAGACATCAGTGGTTTAATGGATGGGGGAGCTTACACATCTGAAGCAAGGTCCTAGAGCGACACTCCACTGTGTGCAGCAAACGGCGGGCAGGACATGGCTGCAGGCTTCGCTCCTGGGAGAATGGGAGATTACCAGTTATAGGAGAAAGTGATGGCAGGTGGGCTCATTGGTTACCAGGGAAACCAGCAGAGGGGCACAGCCCTCACTGCCCCTTTGATAAGAGCGATCACTAGCTGGGCCTGGGGCAAATATGGAGGATGGTCAGTCAGGTGAGTAGGGTGTAGGCAAAGCAGGCACTGGTCGAGCAGGGGATGCACAGAGAGCAAGGGAACAGCCTCCTTGACTGTCCTGACCATTAATAGCATCACACTGATTTCTTGACTCTGAACTGGAGCAGCATCTCAATCTAACTGGTAGTAATTACAATCCCATATCTATCTATTTGACCGGATGTTTTTATATTTTATGCATTTTACTATACAACTACCTCCTATGAGTGAATTCCATGTGCAAATGGCAAAGCAAGCTTGAAGAACTGAGTCAGGTAAGTTCTTTTGAATCTATTACCCCTGAATAAAAGCCTCAGTGAAATTCTCTGCAGCTTAATATTATAAGGATTTTCGTAAATTGGTGAAACATATATATCTTCCATGTGGATGTGCTTGTCTGGGACTTACCTATTGTAGTAAAATCTACCTCCTACCCTACTCCTGCTCTCTCTTTTTAATGATTCACAGAATCACTTAGCATCTAGCCAGGGATGGCTGAACAAGCTTGATTAAATTTAAACTCTTCTCTACTCACCTGAAACTAGTAAACACCCCTCCCCTAAAACCTACTGGAGCCTCCCTGAAACTAAGCATTGTCTGAAGAAAAGGAGGTTTCTAGAAAAAATAAAAAATAAATTTTCCTTTCCTCTTTGTACTTTATTTTTCCCTATTCTAAGACACACTGTAACTTAAATTCAATTGTGCCATGAAAATTATGTCCATAATTGGATCTGGTTAAAATAGTTCACTTTTATCTATATTAGTTGAAAACATATGAAGGTTTTTTCATAGTGAAAAATTAAAATCCAGAATGACAAAATTAAAACTAGAGAAACACAGCCAAAAACATCACTGCGTGCACAGGTGTCTATCCATGTAGAAATGTAGCGCTCTCTCCCCCAACCTGAGAAGCACACTTATGTTCTATCCTTTAGTAGGAGGCCTATTTTCAAAAGTCAGAAGACTCCTTATGTCTTAGACATTCTTACAGGAGCATATCTGACATTATGAATGAAGAGAAAATAGGCACTGCTAAGGTAAACAAATTTTATTTTGTCTTGTTTGCATAGTCAAGTTCTGTAAGATCAGTGAATCTATGTTTATTGTTTGTTGCTGTTTTGTTTTAAAAAGTCACCCATCACAGGCCAAAATGACTTGTAATACTATGAAGTTGTTGAGAATGCTTGCCACAGAGAAGGCATTTTATAACCCTTTATTTAAAAGGTGAACAAGTGAATGAAGGATACCTTGAATTTAATGTATGAGAAATTTATGAAAATGTGAAATGTGAGCTCAACATTGTAAAATCTATAGATTTAGCCACCTGCCAATGCAGGGGACACAGTTTCGAGCCCTGGTCCCGGAAGATCCCACGTGCTGCAGAGCAACTAAGCCCGTGCACCACAACTACTGAGCCCGTGTGACACAACTACTAAACCTGCATGCCTAGAGCCCGTGCTCCACAACAAGAGAAGCCACCACAATGAGAAGCCTGTGCACCACAACGAAGAGTTGCCCCCCCCCCACCACAACTAGAGAAAGCCTGTGCGCAGCAATGAAGACCAAATGCAGCCAAAAATAAATAAGTAAATACATAAATTTTAAAAAAATCTATAGATTTAGGTACTTTTAAAAATCAATACTCAATGTTACACTGAATTCCAATGGGCAAAATTATTAGTTTTATTCATAAATAATGGGTTTACGGAATTAGACATAGGATGTTTTCCCACTTTAATCTCTTTTCAGCAAGCAAAATTATGGACCTGAATATGGTAACCTTCATGGTAACCCTAAACCTTCAAATATTTTTTAAATGTTTCTTTTTCTCAAAAAATATTTTTGAACACCTACCACATGCTAGACACTGTCTAATGCTATGAATAGAGAAGTGAATAATAGAAGCAAGATAAGTCTCAAAGCTAACATTATATATAGTAAAGGGAAGTAGGCGATAAGTAAGAAGTAACATATAGATATCAGATAGTGATGAGTGTTGGGGAAAAACATAAAGCGGGAAAGGGAGATGGGTATAAATTAACATAATGTAAATAGGAAATGTCCACTGAGACTGTGACATTTGGGAAAAGAACAAAAGGTGAAGAGGAAGTGAGCCATGGAGATATCCAGGGGGAGAGGAAACACGAGGGAGAGGGTACAGTAAGTAGTACGAAGGCTCTGAGGCAGAAACATGCATAGGTGTTAGGAGGCCAGTGTGACTGGCGTGAAGTGAGGGAGAGGAATAGTAGTATGTGAGAGGTTCTGTGCTGCAGACTGCGTAGGGCCACTGTTAGGACTGACTGCATCTCAGTGAGATTGGTACTTTCACTCTAAAATTTCCACTACTTGGATATATACATTTTATTTTAGCTTCAAGATTCATTTGAAAGTTACTCTTTTGGAACCTGAGCTCAAAATAAGGCTAATCCCCATGACTTCAGCTTGTCCCCTGATTTAGGAAGGAGGGTCTTACTGTATTTTTTCACATAATTGTCCATATTGTCAAAACCTATAGGAGTATGAACATTTGATGCTGGGCACTGGTATTAATGCAACGTATCTTAGGTCTAAATTGGAACCAGATGACCTAGATGTATTTCTCATACTTCGGATCATCCTGCAAATCCCAAGACAGGCCAGGTTCCTTGGTGCAGGAGGCTCATCACAAGGGTGGGGTAGAGATGAAGGCAGGAGCTAATGTCCATGTGTCCAGGCCTTCTTCCCAGAGCTGGAATCAAGGTTGAACACCTGGTATCTGACTTTTCAGGAAAGTCTGGAGTCCAAGGGTTGGGAGCACTTGCTTAGCTTTGAAGGTGCAGAGCAAGGAGACCAGCATCCTCTCCCACAAAGCCCTGGAGGGCCAGACTTTAGAATGAGACACTACCAGGGACCCCTGTGTCCTGGCGCAGCTGCAGAGTCAATATGCACAAGCAGCTTCTGCCTTAAAAGGAGTCCACAACCCCTTCCCTTCAGATGAAATGATATGCCTTCTGGGTCATCTGCAGGTTGTTTCTAGTGTTTTTCTTACTCAAAATTGCAAATAAAAGAATTTAGATTTAAATATATAGTGAAACATTTTTGGTCCAGACAGAAAGGACAGAGTGTTTATGGCCTGAGTGTTGTGGCCAATGCTAGATTACTCAGTATGAAAACAACCAGCCTCATGCGAACACAATTTTGTTAAAAGGATTTGATGATTGATTAAAAAATATTAACTCATCTTGGAGACTTATTTTGCTTTCTTACAACTTTTTACTACATAGTAGTGTTTCTATTTTTTATTCTATATGTCAGGGCGCTATACATTTTTAAGGGTAAGTTCTCTAAAGAATGTACTTCTTGCCTGGCTAGAGCTAACTTATGTTCCTCTCTCAAGCTACAAAGATTTTCTTTGTGGATAACCTGGTGATATTAACATATAACACTTACCAGCAAAAAATTTTGAGATCTTGAGTTGATCAAATTTTGAGTTGCAGCAATTGGTGGTATGATAACAAGCTAATGCTGCATGAAAGAAACAGTTAATCAACTTCTCTTGAGAATACCAAGATAACAGAAAGGATTTGGTCAGTACTAATTGACGGTTAATAATTAACTCATTTTCACATTATTAGTGTACTTACTATTTATTATTCATCAAACACTACAGTGAGAAAATAATTTCAAACTTCAAGAATTTCCATCATTAATTGCCATCTTTTTGTAGAATCAAATACATCCTCAATTGTAAAACCGTAATTTTAGGTGAAAGTAAAACAAAATAAACAAAACAAATCTTACAATTCATCTGTAAACACTACCAATGCTAAAAAAGCACCCTGACTTTAGAGATTTAGAATATTAAAATGTGGGTGCCTTGGAATCAAGGAAACGCAGTAATTAAATAATTCACCCAAGTAAAAGTATCACAGACCTACTATGTGCCAGGTACTGTGAGAGGCACTCTAGTCATAACACACAGAACTGATACAGAGCTGATACAAAACAATCTCTGTCCCCAAGTTGTCAACAGTTTTGACAGCTTTCAATAAGTAATAATAATAAAGTTTGGACAGTGCTTTGGTATGGGAAATATAGTTTGATGTTTGAGCTGAGGCCCAAATGAAAAACAGATGCTAGTCAGAGAATATGTAGTGGGTGCCAGGAAGGGGGTTCTAGATAAAAATAGTAGACGAGTAGAAATAGAAAAAAAGGATGGTGCTGAAAAAATGTAGTATGGCTAGAACATACTGTTTGGCCCATGAAGTTTAAGTGTCAAGAATGCAATTAAAGAGAGAAAAAGATACAAATTCCTGAAGGAAAGAGTGACGGAAAACCACATTTAGATCTATAGTAGCTATCATTTCATGCAGTCAGGCTCCTAGTCACTCTGAGGGCATCTTCTCCTTGAGATACCCCTTCTCCTTGGAGTGAATGGAATTAAATGTTTGTGGTAAGAGGAACGTTTACATGGAGGATCAACCTGCAGTTAAACGAACTTTTGACTTGAGACTTACAGATGGGCATGTGGAGTACATCTTGACACAGGCAGAGAAATTTCAGCTTTGCATCTGGAAGGATGGAGGGAGGATGTCATATGAAAATTATTCTTTCATTGGAGTATTCCAACAGATAGGATTTTTTAAATTTACATTCATACAATAGAACACCAAATAGTAGTGAAAATAACTCATAATAGTGCCTACATGCATCAACATAAATATAGCCCATACCTATCATGCTTAGAGAAAAATCCATTGGTAAATTGATAAAGTATGATTCTACTTTTACTCAGATTAAAACCATGCACAATAAACCATATATGATTTAGTGATATAAACATGCAGTAAAATTATCATGGAAAATCAAGGGTTCTATATTTTATTTTGTTATGAACATACGTTAATATATATGTTAAGGTTTCTATTAACAAATAAGGTTATTTGTTATGAGAAACTAGTTCCTTGGCAACATTTCTAACATCTAGTACCCTCAGTACACAGTACATCACAAATTCTTCTCGCCAGTAAAATTATTTTCTATTAATTATCAAATCTTAGCATATCTAGGTGTCTGACTATACGAGGGTATGATTATTCTCTCTGGTTAACAGATAGTTTGAAAAGCAGAGATTTCACAGCAAGTGCAAGAGCCAGGCCAGGCCACGCCAGGCCTTTTGTCTATAGCCTTGGGATCCTTCCTGAATAGACACAACCCGATTATTGACTGTGAAAGTCCCCCACAATTTATCAAAGAAGGACTGTGGGGGGCTGTGCTCGCCAAGTCAATAGTCATTAGCTCTATGTTGCTATTGAACACTTTAAAAGTGGTTCAGGAAAATCTATGAGTTCAATATTTTGGGAGACATCAACCTATGGGTCCCTCATGTTTTTCCCAACCAGGGCCCTGATTTTGATAAAAACAAGCTTCCTTGGTTGAGAGTTTTACCGTCTTTGCAGCTGGGGTAGTCAGATATTTAAGTTTTGGACCAGGTCCTCAGCTTTCTCTGACTTCAAAAGAAGAAGGCATCTGTGTGATCTCCCAGGGAGTCCCTTTCTTTATCTTTTGTATTACTTTTCAGTTACCTGTCAATTAGTAGTAGCTTTTTATTATGTTTTTCTAGGGCATCAGTTATGGTGCTTAACAATAGCCATCAATCCCATTGTCCTTAAAATGACCATTTCCCCTTTACCTGTTACTGGGGTTAGTATACCATCTGAATTCACTGGGTGGTCCAGAATTCCATATCAACTACTTTATTTTTATTTATTTATTTTTTGGCCTTGCCACCCGGCATATGGGATCTTAGTTCACCAACCAGTGATGGAACTCGAGCCCCCTAAAGTGGGAGGGCGGAGTCTTAACCACTGGACGGCTAGGGAAGTCCCATATCAACTACTTCTAATGAACTGTTGTTTATCCCTCAACTCACATCTATGGGCTCTTAGGGAGTTCCCTATGACCAAGTGACAGAGAGGGAAAATTCTGGTCTGGTTCTCAGATGGGTCAGCTTAATAGCTTGATGTAAGCTGAAAATGTACACCTGCTGCACTTCAGCCAGTCTAGGTATGGTCCTACAGGACAGTGGTGAGAGAAAATCCTTCCAGTGAGCAGAGTTTGGAGTAGTATCCTTGGGCATTCACTTTGTTGAATTGGGACCTAGACAGACAAAGATTGGAAGACAGAACAAAAGCAAGGCTGGAGTATTATATGCAGATGGATTTGGGGAAGGCACAAAGTTTGTGGATTATTGTGCATCTCATATTAATGTATGATAGAGACATAAAGCCTCTATCACAGAAGAGATGTTCAACTGCTAAGTGAACAAGATGGCCCATCCTGCTGATGTCAGTAAGCTCATTTCTCAGCCAGCACAATGTTTGTGCAATGGGCCGATGAACAGATTGTCCATGGTGGCTGAGATGGAACTGTGCATGGACCCAACAATGTGGGTTCCCTCTCCCTATGGCTGATTAGCTATTGCCACTGCTGGATAGATAAACTGTCAATGGCAGCAACCAGTGCAGGCCCTCAAGTTGAATTTGGAAGCATGTTGAAGCATGTTGGAAGCATGTTGAAATTAGACCCTTTCAACCTTGGAGGAGGCAGTGATTTAATCCCACCAGAACTGACACAATTTTGGATATGAATTTGCTTTCCTACATAGAGTACTTCTGCCAACCCTACCATCCAGGCTCTTACAAAATACCTAATTCATTGGGATGGGATCCTGCAAATTTCCTCAGATGAACAAGACAATTTTATGGCAAAAAAAGGTGAGGCAACGGGTGACTTACCATGGAATCTACTTGTCTCATTACACACCTTATCACCACAAAGTGCCAGACTAATGTGATAATGGAACTATCTGTTCAGTAAAATGTCAGCTCAGAGCCAGAGCAGGTTTGGTATGCTGTTCTTTAAGATGTGCAATATTCATTAAACTAATGTCCAATATTTGGTGCTGTGTCCCTAATATCTAGAACATCAGTTTTGTAACCAACTAATAAAGGTACCATTGGCTCCTCTTCCCATTACCCTTGTCAATCCATTTGAAAATTGTGTTTCATGTACTCACAGTTTAGACTCTTTTAGCTTATAAGCCTTGATTTCTACTGTGGGAATGTTTTTTCCAGGGGACACAGTAAAGATCTCAATGAACTGGAAGCTAGAATTACTGCCTTATCAAATTGGGCTGCTCATGTGCCAATGAACCAATAGGAAGGAAAGAGGTTCTGATGCTGGCAGGGTAATGACACTGATCATGACAAAGAGCTAGAGTGGGTGCTATTTGATGGGGAAGGGGGAGGGTATATCTGGGACCAGGAAGATTCACTGGGTGTGTCTTGGTGCTTCGGGGCCCAGAAATAAATCTGGGTGGATGATTGCAGCAATCAGGGTCTGCCACAGACAAGTCAACTAAGTGCTCAGACTCCTTGAAGATTTGGGTCACACGTTGGGTAAGAAACCCACACTAGCTGTAGTGAGGGAGCTCTGGGAAAGGAGATGATGAATACCAATTATGACGTGGAATGATTTACAGATGATGGAACTATAGCTGCCAAACTAATCCTCACACATAAATTCTTCTGTAAAGTTTACAGCCAACTAGCAATTTGGAGAGTTGGTTATGGATTGGAATTAATGGAGGGCCCAAGCCCATGCAAATGGTGCCCTGGAAGGACTATAGCAAACACCTTGGGTAGTATCTCATTTCTTCTCTGCCTCACCTCTCATTTTAATCACTAATTCAGCAAACTGTATTGTGCAGACGTGTCAAGTGTTCATTGTCCTCCTTGCGTGCTCCTTGGGTGCTTTTCTAGCATATGCTTTGGGACACCTGTGGGAGCTAGCTTAGAATTCATATGTGCAACTCAGAAGTTCAGGGAATTTATGACTCATAAAGAAACTCTCAATGGAAGGTAGGATCTGATGGATAATTGCTTCCTTTTTACACCCCTTGAATCCTGAGATCCTTATCATAAATTTCCTCAGATAGTCCAAGTGGGATTGCACACTCAGTATTCACAGAAGTAGTCAGTTGGAAAACATATCTTTATATAGGCTTTCTCTCCTTTACTGTTACACTTTCCCCATGTCTTAGCCCACTCAATATGCTATAACAAAATATAATAGACTAGGTGGCTTATAAACAACAGACATTTATTTCTCACAGTTCTGGAGACTGGGAAGTCCAAGATTAAACCACCAGCAGATTGGTGTGTGGTTTGAGGGTCTGCTTCCTGGTTCAAAAACAGCCATCTTCTTGCTGTGTCCTCACATGATGTAGGAAGTGAGGGAGCTCTCTTGGGTCTCTTCTATTAGGACACTAATCTCATTCGTGAGGACTCCACCCCCATGACCTCATCACCTCCCAGAGGCCCTCCACATACCATGACATTGGGGATTGGGTTTCAACATAGGAATTTTGGAGGGACACATATATTCAGTCTATGGTACCCTGGTTCCACACTTCTGTTTCCTGGAAGCATTTGCCCTATAGAGTATTTACATTAAAACCCCTTTGAGTTGTGTTTTAAAAGGAACCTATACTGTGAATATGACATACATATGCACATTTTTCTATGAATAGATTCCTTAATTTTATTATCTCCACATGGTCATACATCTGCCACTTTACAAAGCATTGGAATTGATAAGATCTCTAGAGGTGTGATGATAAAAGAAGACAAGAAAAATCTTATCGAAACACGGTTTTAGGTAAGGACATAAGAAAAGGAGCCCACAGAGAAGAGAGAAGGCATGGTCATTGAATGAGAAGTAGTATTAGAAGGTTCCCATTCCACGTCTTGGAAAGTTTGGGCATATGGATTTTCATATTCTGGAATCATCACAAAATGAAACTTAAAATCACGGTAATTTGGAAACATGTATTGAAGTGACAGAAATAAATCACTTTAAAAAGTCATTACTTGGAAGTAAGCACAAGATGCTTTCTTTTATGTGCATTCCTTCAAGTTGGAAATACAAAGTAAATATTAAGACAGAGACATTTGGAAGTGGAGGGTTTTGTATAGTGGATAATTTCAATAGGTCTGCGGGTACTTGGTCTTTGTAGTAAGTGCTTGGTTTAGGGTGAATTTCAGCTTTATTAAAACTTGTAATTCAACAATGATTCTGGGGAGGTATGGTCAGGAGCGGGGTGGAAATTGTGTAAATTCCATAAGCAGGGATTGTTTAATATTTCAGTTTTTTAGGATAATAGTTTCTCAAACCCTACTCATTAGATTATAAAAACAAAAAAAGAAAAAAACAACAAAAAAAAACCCCACTGGGTCTTCCGTGTTAATGGAGTATTGTTTGTCTTGATTTTACCACCTGACTACAAATCACCTTCAAAGTAGCCTGTGTTCTCTGCCTGGCCCCTTCTGTACTGCCCTAACTCTCTGGGCACTCTAGGAATAGAGCATTTGCCACTAAAGGATATGATTATTTATTTTCATGTTTTTCTCTTTCATCTAAAATTTTATAACCATTAGAAAAGGTATTCCTCATGTTTCATAATACTGCCTAATAGGTAGTATTACTTTACAAAAGTTGAATAAATGTAACCATTTTATAAGATAAATTATTTTTAGATTTTACATGCCATCAAGATTTGCACATACATATTAAAAGAATTGATAAACTCACATAAGAAAACATGCCATCAGTGTCTATAGAATTAAATAAAATTACCCCGTAAATGAATGCCCAGTATATTGATAAAGAGTAGGACTGTGAACCATGAATACAGATGATTATTCTAACAGCTCACAAGAACACTAACAATTACAATGTCTGTAGAAAAGCAGAAAGTATTCGTGCTTTTCTTTTACTAAGCCTATGTTTTACCTTTGAGAACTCAGCAAATAGTCTTAAAATAAAAGCCTGTATTTTAAAGAAGAAAATCCTTGACTTATTAGGAGAGCCTTCAGAAACATTTCTTCACATATGTACATGGTAAATATTACACATTGGAGCCTGCATCTACCGTGTTACTGTTCTCTACCTGAGAGACAAACGATCTATTTGAACACAATGACCGTCTGCCCAAATCACGGAGATGGACGAACACAGAATCCAAAGCAGCACAACTCTGGTGGTAGTGATCTTTCCTGGAAAACATCTGCTACCAGCTGAGTGTGTTTACATTTTGGCAGCACTGGCAGATGTGCTTATAGACAGCCCATCTGTGTGGTGATGGAGGCTGGAGTGAAGGAAGCTGGGCTGGACAGACAGCAGAGACACAGCTTACTATAATACACTGAGTTGTTCCGGAAAATGCAAATTATCACCTCATAGCATGTTTTTTCCTTCCTGTGTTATTAATGTTTTAAAGCTAACTAATTTGTGTATTGCCCAGTATAAGCAATAAAGTTTAGGTTTGGGACTGCTCTTAGGAATGTAGTCATGGTATGATTATTATTTTAGAAAAGAGAGTAATTGTTACTGTAAAAATTAATGTAAAAAGTTTAGAGAATAAATATATGTTTAAAATATTTTCCTATTTGAAAATATTATTCAAAAAATATTTTGGCCTGTGGGAAAAGAAAACACTGAATAAAGTAAGCATCGACCTTTCTAACTGAAGCTTCTTATCTGTTCTCTTCTTTTGTGTTGTTTGCTGTATTCAGAAGTGTTATCCAAAATCTGTTCTGAAGAACATAATTTCATACTTAATGGAAGTTATATACAAAATTATCCATGACTTTTTAAACAATAGAAATATCTCTCTTTATCTCAAGATTTCTCTGATCTTTTTCTATGTTAATGTATTTTCTGAATCTCCAAGGAAGAGATATACAGAGTTGTCATCCACTGAGCACATTTTTTGGAGCCTGTCCTGGACCAGTGTTCTCTTGTGTTCACTTGAGAAATTCCACTTTGGGGACTGAGTCAGAAATCAGCAATCTGGAAGCAAAAATATTTTTAAAAGAGATATTTATGTTAGCATTAGATTCTTCCACATAATTTATTGATTGAGATTCCAGAAATTAAGTACCTAAGTGACGGAAGTCTATCTTTTAAGAATGGATTGAATAATACTTATAGTCTTCTGAGACTATTTATTTATTTGTTTTGCTTTCATGAACTCATGCATGATGAAGCCAGTATATAGGGGAAATCATTTAAACTGCTCCTTAATTTGGAGATTAGGTTACTTCCATTCTCAGGAAAAGAAGGAAACTAGTAAAAAAAAAAATCAATATAAAATGGATGAACTTAGTCATCTGCAGAATTTCAACCTTAAGATATTTCTGTAAATATCATCTAATGCTAAATTGCTAATGGAGATGAAACACCCAGATTCAATTAAAATGTTTGTATAGAAATCTCATAATTAGACTCTAAAATAACTGCAGTATGATCAATTTTGTGGTACATAAAGTCAGATTCTAACATAACAGTAATCCAGCTTGCATGAAAAAAATACAGGAAGAGTTTGGAGCAAGAATTATCAGTGTTTATGCAGCACCATCCAGGAGACACTGCCCTGGAAGGCACAGTTCTTCTTGTTATTAGAGATAATCATTTGTTTTTCACTTATTAGACTGCCCCAAAGTCTATATGATATACCCTGCCTATAGACTTACCTCAACTTTTAATCTGTGCTTCATAAATAATGACTTATTTGCAAACTAAGTTTCCCAGGAAACTTCTTGCCAGTTAAAAAGTATTGGCATCAAAATCTGATCATTGGGCTTCCCTGGTGGCGCAGTGGTTGAGAGTCCGCCTGCCGATGCAGGGGACACGGCTTCGTGCCCCGGTCCGGGAGGATCCCACATGCCGCGGAGCGGCTGGGCCCGTGAGCCATGGACGCTGAGCCTGCGTGTCCGGAGTCTGTGCTCCGCAACGGGAGAGGCCACAGCAGTGAGAGGCCCGCGTACCGCAAAAAAAAAAAAAAAAAAAAAAAAAAAAAAATCTGATCATTAAGGAGGTGGACGCTGAAGTCAGACAGACCACTTGGATTCAAATCCTTGTTTTCTCACTTCTGAGCTTTGTGACCTTCAGCAAATCACATAATCTCACATCTATAAAAATGGGATATTACAGCTCGCATCTCACAGGCTCATGATGAGGTCTGATTATATCCCAAGAATACAAAGGGATTCCCCACTGTATATAGATTTTTGAAAGTAAAAGTTAATTATGCAAATACAAATAAGATTGATATTCATCAAACATTGTTAATGGTTCATTGTTGGTCTCTAGCAAACGTTTCAAAATTACAAAAGGTTAAAAGTGACCTCATGAAAACAAAGTTAATAATTTCTGGAGAAAATAGTGCAGTCTGAAAACATAGACTAGCCAGTTCTAGAAAGCCATGGAAGATTTAAATATGCGGTTTTCAGAATCACCCCCTGGAAGGTGAACTGCAAACAGCACCAAGTGAGTGGAATAGCAGTCAACATCACAAGCCACAGGGAAGCCATATGAATGTGCAATGTGTAAGGAGCCACTGGCTTCTTCAGCCACGAAGCTGGAGTGACCCACTGACAACAGTCAGTGGGAATACAAATTGGATATAAATGACTGTAACTTGTGTAACACTCCATTCCCTCAACCACAAACAGAATGCACTACACAGAAAACTGTCAAGGATCTCCTGATGTTCATGGGCTTTTGATATTGTTCATATTGCCAGGTATACACTTTAAATAAATGATTTGCCAAATTGCCAATGGGTGGGGCTGAGGGGGAGGGAAAACAGAAGCACTAGCTAAAGCTTGTTAAAGCTTTACACTACCATATGTTGACATATAAAGTGGAACAGAGGTCTTAGATATAAGAGATAAGAGAAAAATTGAAAAAAAATGGGGGTTTAATTTATTTTACAGTTTTACAAATGATAAAACAGTAACACCCAATTGCTATACATAAACAAAAGGAAAAACAGTGTTGAACAGAATGAACTTGACAGAATAAACCTCATCTTTCAATTCCACAAATGATGTAAGAAATACTCAGTAGCAATTATCCTGTGCAGCAATACTATCTCTGTAAACTCTTTTTTTTCCCCCTGCTATATACATTTGAAACACTTGTGCTTTTGCCTACACAAAGAAACAGTATTTATTAAAAAGTGCTACTTAAATGGGGAGACACAGAGTCTGGAGCCACAATCTGAAAACTGCAATTCAAATACATTGCCAGCTTGAAGACATTTTTTTAATTTTTTTTTTTTAAAGATTTGGATACACTAGACCCTTATTGTAACTCTAGGTATGAACAATGTAGAATTCAGTTATAAATAGATCCCTTTAAAGCAGGTTAGCAACTGAAGTTTCAAAAGAACTTCTTTATTCTAAAGTGGTCTTATCTCCAGAGTGCTTCACAGTGCAGGCCCCGAAGACATTAGCATAACACAAATCTAGTGTGTGTATGTTACAGACTAAGTGTGTATACACACAGACACACATATATAACATTGTATATATGCATCACACATGTCTATTTGTACTATGTAGATATATCTATAACACATATATAATAAAATATCTATTTCTAGGTGGGCTTTATTTGGATTTTCTTCCATCAAATAGGAACAATAACCCTCTCTAGCTCAATCTGTCAAACGTTGGTATATTGATGTCTGATGGGGAAACTCTCAAACTTGTAGAGGTAACAACTAACTATACATAACTCTTCCTACACCCCTTCCACAATTATAGATACTCCAACAATAACCACATGAAAACAATTCTTTTATGAACCAAATACCACACTGTGTGCATTATGACTAACTGGCTCAATTAGAAATAAATTACTTTGTTCACCCTTTTCCTGTGTACTAGCTTAATAACTAGTTGGTGTGTACACTACCTATAGCATTATTTAAATAAATTGTTTTGTAAGCATATATGTAGAAATTCCCATTAGCAACTGATATATATTTCATATGATATACAATACATAAAGACATTTGAATGCCCAGCACCTTCTTTCAGACAGAAAAACTTCCACAGTCATTTCATCAGTCCTGTGGGCTGAATCATTAGATTTGCCCAGAAAAGTCTGTTACTGATTTATTATTTTTATTCCAGCAACTTAATTTTAAGTATAGAACAGGCTGGGTAATAATGATGAAAATGTTTCCATGGCCTCTTCATGTCAACAGCACAGTAACAACCATGTTCTCTAAAGGACAGGAATATTTCACAATCAGCTGCCTGAGCATTGCCAGGTACAGGTTTAAATCGTGAAAAGGAAATAAAATATTAAAGAAGTGAACGTATGATAGTCTCAAAAGAAAAAAAACCCCAGATATTTCAAGTATGTATTTATAATTTGATTTCATCATTATCCCTTTTGCCCCCTGATCGGTTAAATCTCAATTCTTTTTCTTATTCTTGCTGTTAGCCTTCAGTGATTTCCTTGCCCTATCCCCGTAAGAAGGCCACAGTGGATCGCGAAGGGGAAGGGGAGATGGAAAGGTATACAACAGGGAATGAATTGGTCTTGTTCAGTTTGTCTTCTTTGAACACTAAATGCCTTTAATTGAATTCATTCTTGAGTATTGAAAGTTCCCTGAGATGAACAAAAATAGTCTCAGTCGATACTGAAGCCCTTTTTATATGCTGAGCATTTTCAGAACTGGGCACTGTATTTAGAGAACACAAAGCATAGGGTAACAAAGCAATGTGAAGCTAAAAAGGCACTACTCTATGTACATCTATGAGATAAACAATGCACAGAACAGTGAATGTCTGGGATGCTTTTGCTGTGGCCTTAAAATTGTTTAAACACATTTGTTGAAAATGCAGTAAAAATGGCAAGGTACTTTGCTGCTGCTTTTTAAGACATACTTTTAATGAGTTCTGACATGTATTTTATCTACAAGAATTTACTCATGACTTCAAAATTTTTATTGAATTCAAATTAAAGGCTACTCAAACAACTTGTCTGCAAATAGTCCAAATTAAGTAATTACCTACTTTTGATTCATTGGGTAAATCAGACTTTTCAACCTTACATTCAAAATATTTATCTAGTACTTTAAAAACTTCCAAGAGGTAAAAGGTTCAATGATAAAAGTACATCATATTCTATCCATTTTTAGCTATGTGTCTTTATGGATTCTATTTTATGGGTTCTATTCTGTTTTCTTAGAGACACATAAATTCTCAGGAAATATAATCTTCTGTATCTCAAGGTTCTATCATATTTTTAAAAAGAATACCACATATTATTAATATATTGAGAACTGTAGTTACTGTGAATATCCTTTTTCTTGATAACAAATATATATATATATCCTTTATGCTATTCATTCTTTTTCAGACGGTCTTCCCTAAGAAACAAAACATACATACTCCTCATGCTATTTCTTCTTTTCTCAGACTGCCTTCCCTAAGAAACAAGAAGTAATCTATGTTGTTTCAGGTCAAAAGTAGAAATGGGAACGCAGTATTTCTGCTTTCTAAAGAAACAATCTACCATCAGAATTACCTACCAGCATAGTAATTACCAGAAATTGGCCTATTGGTCAATTCTATTACGTGTTAAAATGTTTAAAAATCACTTTATAAAGAATTTCATGTGTTTCTCTGAAAACACATTAATGTGATAATGTGAATAAATTTAACTGTAGAAAAAATATTGGTCAATTTAATTAATCTGAAGTGCAAAATACTGATGTACAGTTTCATTGTTAAACCTCTTAAAATTAATCATCTCCGTGATGAAAACAATACTCTATTAATCATATTATTTCTGCTCTAAGAAAATTTAACAATAATCTAGAGAGCATGCCAATCTTTCCATCTGAATAACAAGGGGGATATCAAAGAAAAGTCACATTTCAGCCCTATCAAACATTTATTCTAATGGGCAAAATGCTTCCACAAAATCATTATGAAATGTAAAAGCTGTGGAACCTTCCTTCAAATAAAAATAAAGTTTGAATTTGGAAAATTTAAAATGCCTAGAGACAACTTTCGCTTTAGTAGCATAAATAATATATTAATATGTTATTTTCATGAAAGGAAAATGGTTTGTTGTGTAGACACATCAGTATAATCTTTGGTACCAAAAGAACATTTTTTTCCTGCTAATTTTACCATCTCAAATGACAGAGTTTATCTTTCCTTTAGAATGGCTCAAAATTACTGAGTGATACAGTTTATCTGGTACCTTCTACACTGTTGGGAAAAAATCTGGAGGTTTAGAGTTGTGCAAAATAAAACTTTTTTTACAAAGTCATTGTGTGATAACCCTTTAAAAATACAAGAACTTTAAAAATGATCACTTGAAGGTTATTTATCTCATTCATTTTTATCTCAGAAGGATTTTCGAAGCACCCCAATACCCAAACCAAAAGAGATTCCAGAAGGCAAACAGAACAGAAACAAAAACATAAAGTTCATGATCAGACTCAGAATCCTGACTGAAGGCATTTATTTGAGTTATTTAATCTTATGGATTTCGCTGCTCAAACTGTTTGCATCTTGATTTCTGCTGACAGGACGGTTCAGTTTCCCCAAGGGCTGAGTTGTGTTCCTGGGTTCCTCTTCTCATGTGCTTGGCGTTGCAGTGGCAGCCCAACAGTGATGAACATTTTTGCTTCATTAACTAATGACGAGTGCATTGTTGGATCTTGTAAACACTACTGATTATACATTCAAACTGTGTTCTTAGTGGAAGTGGCACTTACTAGGACCCTTGAAGTCAAAATACTTAATTTTCAGAGCACTTTGCAGGTATTTCATCAGTTGGTAGTGCATTTCTCATGAACGTCCTTTATCACCTTTCAGATAAGTGGTGGATGCTGAAACCCAGTCTCGTTTTGGATCCTGTTTTCAAATCTTAGGAAGCATCTTCAAGAAAAGAAGTGCATATTCAGTCTGTATGTTTCAGATGTGCTTTATTGCTTTATGCACTTTCCTGTTGTCAGTTTCAGAGCTCCTCTATTATGTAGCACATTTAATGTTTTGAATTCTAATGGCATTCTATGAGGGCTTGCATTGGAAAAGTACCTGTATTTTAAGTCATCATAGTAATGATATTTGACAGCTTTTCCATTCAGATCCTTAGGGAATGGCCAGAATCCATACAGGTGAATTTCATCACAGAATCTTGTGGCTAGGGTATACATGAGCAGACCTGTGCTGGGTCTTTTGATGGGAACTTTGTTTGTCAGCCAGTAACTGGGGAAAAAAACATACACACAAGAGAAGAATTTAGAGAAATGTTCAACATACCCTACAGCAAGTACACTTTGTATAATTAAAGTAAATGAAATTTGAAAAGTAACTGTATGAATGACATTCAAAAGACTGCTGAAGAAATAATATATTTCTTAAGAATTTAGAAAGTTGAATGCATTTATTTTATCTTTCTTATCCTTTATTTTCTTGCTTATTTTGCGGTCATATGAATAGCCAAGGGACCTGGAATGTGAGTAAATATTACTGTGGAATCTTGTATTCAAAAAGAACTAGAACAAAACATTTATATAACCTACAGAGTAGAATCTTCTCAGAAAGGGTTAAATATGACTGCAAAAGGTACAGTAATTGGGCAGTGATTAAGTAATTTTCCTAGATAAAGAGGATTTGAAACTATGCCTATAGGTTTTCAAAATCTTTAATATTTCAATTAAAAATCCAAACAAATAAATGCTTTGCCTGTATTATACTGACTTATTCAACTCCAACTTCTAAGTCACATTTTA
Source organism: Delphinus delphis (assembly GCF_949987515.2). Taxonomy (NCBI): domain Eukaryota; kingdom Metazoa; phylum Chordata; class Mammalia; order Artiodactyla; family Delphinidae; genus Delphinus; species Delphinus delphis. The sequence continues at coordinate 91,750,305 of NC_082685.1, read as the reverse complement.
CTAAAGCTAATTAAGAATATTGCCTCAACCCGCAGAACAACATAACACAAATAACAAATATTTGTAAATAGTTCACCACTTATGCCATTTAAAATGTTGTTAGACAGGCAAACATATTTCAATGCTGATAAGTATTTTATACTATTCATTAAAAAAGGCAATAAAATACTCCAAAATGTTTGATCCACCACTGTTGCCAAACTTTCGTCACCTGAAAAACATGCACACTCACAACTTAATCATTACCTCTGGCAGGGAAGGAGGTGGCCAATCCTTATTGGCACATTCATTATCTTATGTGGAATCAGCTACAAGTTAAGGAAGAGCGTGGATTTTCTCTGACATTCAAAGTTGTACAGTTATAAATAAAGTCAATAAATTGTTTGGTCTTTTTATTTTTATTATCTCCTATTCAGGGAAATATATACGTGGTGATCCAAATATGAGGGCAAGATTGTTCAATTCTGGTCATTGCTGTGCTTAAATACTTGCCTCAGATTTTACATAATATTATTTCCTTTTTCTTAAAAAAAATAATTTATGAAGCTTTCCAGGCTGGATCAAATACACGTAGACTACTGAATATGAAAAAACCCAAATTTTGTTTTATTTCATTTGGTTAAAGAAGTATTCAAACCTCACTACAAACATCAAAAAAAAAAAGGGAAAAATATACTTAACCATTATTATTCCTGTTTATTTTTTCCCTTCTTTTTCACCCTTCCTTTGAACCAGGTTTGACCTTTCACATTTTTAATTTTTTTTGTTGGGTGAAGGCCATGTGCTAAATGTTGTGAGCAATGTGAAATGCATTATGAGCCTTTTGTTATCACAAGTGTTTTGAGAAAGCATATTCTCAGTAAAGAGGATTCATAAGGAATTGTTAGAGAAGAATGTCTAAGAATTTTCTCAGAACCCAAAGGTATGAGCAAAAGCCATAGCACGTATATTGTTAGCATCTTGAAGAAATCACAGACATAGATTTCATGCAAGGAGAATAGTAAAACCACAGTCTGAAGGCTTTGAAGAAACTTTGATACAGCCTGAAGCTCTCTCAGCTCTGAGAAAGCAGGTGTTCTTAACATGAAATGGTTATTATAGGAAAGTTTTGTGAGCATGATTTGCGTGTGGTTACAAATGCCAGCTGAGGCAGTTGGTTAGTTTAAAAAAGTGCATTTATTTATAAATTTTTAAAGTGAGTGAAGCAAATTCATACTCAGTCAAAAAAATGATTATTTCCATCAGGGAATGTCAATTATTGGAAATAGTTTGGCAGTATGAAGGTCATGCTGAATTATCTTATTTCTAAAGTGGGGAAAAAATAGCTAGAAGAATATAACGTAATGCTATATCATTTGTATGGTATTCCAAGGTCACATTATATGTAATTACAAGATCACATTATAAATAAGCTTTGTGATGTTTGGTTTATAACAGTTTGAATAATTTCAAAGAAAAATAAACTACCCATTTGTCAGGACGTTTTTGGAGAAACAATGCAAAATAAATGGCTCTTATTGATTTCTAAAAAGAAATCAGAGGAAAATAGGCCTTAACAAATGGCATCAATATTTAACAGATAAATTGAAATAAAACCTTAAAGCAGGTCAAGAACTACCGTCATAAGTAGTAACATTCTGTGAAATTAAAAAAACATAAGGAGAGAGGAGCTTCAAGATGGCGGAAGAGTAAGACATAGAGATCACCTTCCTCCCCACAGATACATCAGAAATACATCTACACGTGGAACAACTCCTACAGAACACCTACTGAACGCTGGCAGAAGACCTCAGACCTCCCAAAAGGCAAGAAACTCCCCACGTACCTGGGTAGGGCAAAAGAAAAAAGAATAAACAGAGACGAAAGGATAGGGATGGAACCTGCACCAGTGGGAGGGAGCCGTGAAGGAGGAAAGGTTTCCACACACTAGGAAGCCCCTTTGCGGGCGGAGACTGCGGGTGGCGGAAGGGGGAAGCTTCGGAGCCATGGAGGAGAGTACAGCAACAGGGGTGCAAAGGGCAAAGCAGAGAGCTTCCCACACAGAGGATCGGTTCAGACCGGCACTCACCAACCCGAGAGGCTTGTCTGCTCACACGACGGGCGGGCGGGGGCTGGGAGCTGAGGCTTAGGTTGCGGTCGGATCCCAGGGAGAGGACTGGGTTTGGCTGCGTGAACACAACCTGTAGGGGGTTAGTGCGCCACAGCTAGCAGGGAGGGAGTCCGGGAAAAAGTCTGGACCTGCCTAAGAGGCAGGAGAATTTTTCTTCCCTCTTGGTTTCCTGGTGCGTGAGGAGAGGGGAATAAGAGTGCCACTTAAAGGAGGTCAAGAGACGGCGTGAGCCGCGGCTATCAGCGCAGACCCCAGAGACGGGCATGAGACGCTAAGGCTGCTGCTGCCACCACCAAGAAGCCTGTGTGTGTGCACAGGTCACTATCCACACCTCCCCTCCTGGGAGCCTGTGCAGCCCGCCACTGCCAGAGTCCCGTGACCCAGGGACAACTTCCCCGGGAAAACGCACAGCGTGCCTCAGGCTGGTGCAACGTCATGCTGGCCTCTGCCGCCGCAGGCTCGCCCCACATCTGTACCCCTCCCTCCCCCCGGCCTGAGTGAGCCAGAGCCCCTGAATCTGCTCCTTTAACCCCATCCTGTCTGAGCAAAGAACTGACGCTCTCAGGTGACCTACATGCAGAGGCAGGGCCAAACCCAAAGCTGAACCCTGGGAGCTGTGTGAACAAAGAAGAGAAACGGAAATTTCTCCCAGCAGCCTCGGGAGCAGAGAATTAAATCTCCACAATCAACTTGATGTACCCTGCATCCGTGTAATACCTGGATAGACAACGAATCATCCCAAACTGAGGAGGTGGACTTTGGGAGCAAAGATATATATACATATTTTCCCCCTTTTTCTCTTTTTGTGAGTGCATATGTGTATGCTACTGTGTGTGATTTTGTCATTATAGCTTTACTTTTACCATTTGTCCTAGGGTTCTGTCTGTCCGTTTTCTTGTTTAACTTAAAAAAATTTTTTCTTAATAATTATTTTTTATTTTAATGACTTTATTTTATTTTATTTTACTTTATTTTATTTTATCTTCTTTCTTTCTTTCTTAGTATTTTTCTCCCTTTTAATCTGAGCCGTGTGGATGAAAGGCTCTTGGTGCTCCAGCCAGGCGTCAGGGCTGTGCCTCTGAGGTGGGAGAGCCAAGTTCAGTACACTGGTCCACAAGAGATCTCCCAGCTCCACGTAATATCAAATGGTGAAAATCTCCCAGAGATCTCCATCTCAATGCCAAGACCCAGCTTCACTCAACGACCAGCAAGCTACAGTGCTGGACACCCTATGCCAAACAACTAGCAAGACCGGAACACAACCCACCCCTTAGTACAGAGGCTGACTAAAATCATAATAAGGCCACAGACACCCCAAAACACACCACCAGCCGTGGATCGGCCCAACAAAATGAGAAGACAGAAAAACACACAGCAGTTGAAGGAGCAAGGAAAAACCCCACCAGACCAAATAAATGAAGAGGAAATAGGCAGTCTACCTGAAAAAGAATTCAGAATAATGATAGTAAAGATGTAAAGATAGTAAAGATAGTAAAGATCCAAACTCTTGGAAATAGAATAGAGAAAATACAAGAAATGTTTAACAAGGACCTAGAAGAACTAAAGAGCAAACAAACAGTGATGAACAACACAATAAATGAAATTAAAAATTCTCTAGAAGGGATGAACAGCAGAATAACTGAGGCAGAAGAATGGATAAGTGAACTGGAAGCTAAAATAGTGGAAATAATTACTGCAGAGCAGAATAAAGAAAAAAGAATGAAAAGAATTGAGGACAGTCTCAGAGACCCCTGGGACAACAATAAATGCACCAACATTCAAATTATAGGGGTCCCAGAAGAAGAAGAGAAAAAGAAAGGGACTGAGAAAATATTTAAAGAGATTATAGTCGAAAACTTCCCTAATGTGGAAAAGGAAATAGTTAATCAAGTCCAGGAAGCACAGAGAGTCCCATACAGGATAAATCCAAGGAGAAACACGCCAAGACACATATTAATCAAACTGTCAAAAATTAAATACAAAGAAAACATATTAAAAGCAGCAAGGGAAAAACAACAAGTAACACACAAGGGAATCCCCATAAGGTTAACAGCTGATGTTTCAGCAGAAACTCTGCAAGCCAGAAGGGACTGGCAGGACATATTTAAAGTGATGATGGAGAAAAACCTACAATCAAGATTACTCTACCCAGCAAGGATCTCATTCAGATTTGATGGAGAAAATAAAGCCTTTACAGACAAGTAAAAGCTAAGAAAATTCAGCACCAACAAACCAATTTAAAACAAATGCTAAAGGAACTTCTCTAGGCATGAAACACAAGAGAAGGAAAAAACCTACAATAACAAACCAAAAACAATTAAGAAAATGGGAATAGGAACATACATATCGATAATTACCTTAAATGCAAATGGATTAAATGTTCCAACCAAAAGCCATAGACTGTCTGAATGTATACAAAAACGAGACCCATACATATGCTGTCCACAAGAGACCAATTCAGACCTAGGGACACATACAAACAGAAAGTGAGGGGATGGAAAAAGTTATCCCATGCAAATGGAAATCAAAAGAAAGCTGGAGTAGCAATTCTCATATCAGACAAAATAGAACAAATAGACTTTAAAATAAAGACTATTACAAGAGACAAAGTAGGACACTAGATAATGATCAAGGGATCAATCCAAGAAGAAGATATAACAACTGTAAATATTTATGCACCCAACATAAGAGCACCTCAATACATAAGGCAAATACTAACAGCTATAAATGGGGAAATCGACAGTAACACAATCATAGTAGGGGACTGTAACACCCCACTTTCATCAATGGACACATCATCCAAAATGAAAATAAATAAGGAAACACAAGCTTCAAATGATACATTAAACAAGATGGACTTAATTGATATTTATAGGACATTCTATCCAAAAACAACAGAATACACATTTTTCTCAAGTGCTCATGGAATATTCTCCAGGATAGATCATATCTTGGGTCACAAATCAAGCCTTGGTAAATTTAAGAAAATTGAAGTCGTATCAAGTATCTTTTCTGAACACAATGCTATGAGACTAGATATCAATTACAGGAAAAAACCAGTAAAAAACCCAACACATGGAGGCTAAACAATACACTACTTAGTAACCAAGAGATCACTAAAGAAATCAAAGAGGAAATCAAAAAATACCTAGAAACAAATGACAATGAAAACATGATAACCCAAATCCTTTGGGATGCAGCAAAAGCAGTTCTAAGAGGGAAGTTTATAGCAATACAATCCTACGTTAAGAAACAAGAAACATCTCAAATAAACAACTTAACCTTACACCTAAAGAAATTAGAGAAAGAAGAACAAAAAACCCCCTAAGTTAGCAGAAGGAAAGAAATCATAAAGATCAGATCACAAATAAATGAAAAAGAAATGAAGGGACTGATAGCAAAGATCAATAAAACTAAAAGCTGGTTCTTTGAGAAGATAAACAAAATTGATAAACCATTAGACAGACTCATCAAGCAAAAAAGGGAGAAGACTCAAATAAACAGAATTAGAAATGAAAAAGGAGAAGTAACAACTGACACTGCCGAAATACAAAGGATCATGAGATTACTACAGGCAACTCTATGCCAATAAAATGGACAACCTGGAAGAAATGGACAAATAGTTAGAAATGTACAACCTTCCCAGACTAGGAAGAAATAGAAAATATGAGCACTCCAATCACAAGCACTGAAATTGAAACTGTAATTAAAAATCTTCCAACAAACGCCCAAGACCAGATAGATTCATAGGCGAATTACATCAAACATTTCGAGCAGAGCTAAAACCTATCCTTCTCAAACTCTTCCAAAATATAGCAGAGGGAGGAACACTGTCAAACTCATTCTATGAGGCCACCATCACCCTGATACCAAAACCAGACAAAGATGTCACAAAGAAAGAAAACTAGAGGCCAATATCACTGATGAATATAGATGCAAAAATCCTCAACAAAATAATAGCAAACAGAATCCAACAGCAGATTAAAAGGATCATACACCATGATCAAGTGGGGTTTATTCCAGGAATTCAAGGATTCTTCAATATATGCAAATCAATCAATGTGATACACCATATTAACAAATTGAAGGAGAAAAACCATATGATCATCTCAATAGATGCAAAAAAGCTTTTGACAACATTCAACACCAATTTTTGATAAAAACCCTCCAGAAAGTAGGCATAGAGAGAACTTTCCTCAACATAATAAAGGCCACATATGACAAACTCACAGCCAACATTGTCCTCAATGGTGAAAAACTGAAAGCATTTCCACTAAGATCAGGAACAAGACAAGGTGGCTTACTCTCACCACTATTTTTCAACAAAGTTTTGGAAGTTATAGCCACATTTATCAGAGAAGAAAAAGAAATAAAACGAATCCAAATTGGAAAAGAAGTAAAGCTGTCACTGTTTGCAGATGACATGATACTATACATAGAGAATCCTAAAGATGCTACCAGAAAACTACTAGAGCTAATCAATGAATTTGGTAAAGTAGCAGGATACAAAATTAATGCACAGAAATCCCTAGCATTCCTATAGGCTAATGATGAAAAATCTGAAAGAGAAGTTAAGGAAACACTCCCATTTACCACTGCAACAAAAAGAATAAAATATCTAGGAATAAACTTACCTAAGGAGACAAAAGACCTGTATGCAGAAAATTATAAGACACTGATGAAAGAAATTAAAAATGATATAAATAGATGGAGAGATATACCATGTTCTTCGATTGGAAGAATCAACATTGTGAAAATGACTCTACTACCCAAAACAATGTACAGATTCAATGCAATCCCTATCAAACTACCACTGGCATTTTTCACAGAACCAGAACAAAAAATTTCACAATTTGTATGGAAACACAAAAGACCCCGAATAGCCAAAGCAATCTTGAGAATGAAAAACGGAGTTGGAGGAATCAGGCTCCCTGACTTCAGACTATACTACAAAGCTACAGTAATCAAGACAGTATGGTACTGGCACAAAAACAGAAATATAGATCAATGGAACAGGATAGAAATCCCAGAGATAAACCCACTCACATATGGTCACCTTAAAGGAGGCAAGAATATACAGTAGAGAAAAGACTGCCCCTTCAATAAGTGGTTCTGGGAAAACTGGACAGCTACATGTAAACGAATGAAATTAGAACACTTCCTAACACCATATACCAAAATAAACTCAAAATGGATTAAAGACCTAAATGTAAGGTCAGACACTATCAAACTCTTAGAGGAAATCATAGGCAGAACACTCTATGATATAAATCACAGCAAGATCCTTTTTGACCCACCTCCTAGAGAAATGGAAATAAAAACAAAAATAAACAAATGGGACCTAATGAAACCTAAAAGCTTTTACACAGCCAAGGAAACCATAAACAAGATGAAAAGACAACCCTCAGAATGGGAGAAAATCTTTGCAAATGAAGCAACTGACAAAGGATTAATCTCCAAAATTTACAAGCATCTCATGCAGCTCAAAAACAAAAAAACAAACAACCCAATCCAAAAATGGGCAGAAGACCTAAATAGACATTCCTCCAAAGAAGATATACAGATTGCCAACAAACACATGAAAGGACGCTCAACATCATTAATCATTAGAGAAATGCAAATCAAAACTACAATGAGATATCATCTCAAACCAGTCAGAATGGCCATCCTCAAAAAAGTCTACAAACAATAAATGCTGGAGAGGGTGTGGAGAATAGGGAACTCTCTTGCACTGTTGGTGGGAATGTAAATTGATACAGCCTCTATGGAGAAAAGTACGAAGGTTCCTTAAAAAACTAAAAGTAGAACTACTATATGACCCAGCAATCCCACTACTGGGCCTATACCCTGAGAAAACCATAATTCAAAAGGAGTCATGTACCAAAATGTTCATTGCAGCTCTATTTACAATAGCCAGGACATGGAAGCAGCCTAAGTGTCCATCGACAGATGAATGGATAAAGAAGTTGTGGCACGTATATACAATGGAATATTACTCAGCCATAAAAGGAAACAAAATTGAGTTATTTGTAGTGAGGTGGAAGGACCTAGATTCTGTCATACAGAGTGAAGTAAGTCAGAAAGAGAAAAACAAATACCATATGCTAACACATATATATGGAATCTAAGAAAAAAAAATGTTCATGAAGAACCTAGGGGCAAGACAGTAATAAAGACACAGACCTACTAGAGAATGGACCTGAGGATATGGGGAGTGGGAAGGGTAAAGTGTGACAAAGTGAGAGAGTGGCATGGACATATATACACTACCAAACGTAAAATAGATAGCTAGTGGGAAGCAGCCGCATAGCACAGGGAGATCAGCTCGGTGCTTTGTGACCACCTAGAGGGGTGGGATAGGGAGGGTGGGAGGGAGGGAGACGCAAGAGGGAGGAGATATGGTAACATATGTATATGTATAACTGATTCACTTTGTTATAAAGGAGAAACTAACACACCATTGTAAAGCAATTATACTCCAATAAAGATGTTAAAAAAAAAACAAAAAAAAAAATACAAAAAACCCCCCATAAAAACCATAAGGAGCTAATCTAAATGCCATCAGTAAGAGTTTACTATGTGCTTATATAACTTTAATGTCATGCTTGAAATTGTTTAGGCTAACCTAAACTATCAAGATTCAGTATTTCCCTAGGAATACAGTACAATTTTAAAGTATCTGAGAGTGTCCACTTATATACAAGCTGACATTTAAATACTACACATTTCTTGTGAAGAATTTATCAAAAATAGACTCTTAAACTTTTTACCCTAATTAGGAAAAAAAGATGGAAAACAATGCATTGATAAAATAATGAACTATTCATACTCTAAGTCAGTACAAGCTGTTCTAATTTTTATTTCAAGTTCATATCTGTTACATTTTAAAATTTAGCAATGTTTTCAATTTAGCAAATAATCTAGTTTCCATTGTATGTATTTCTTTTTATAGAAATCGATGTTTTAAAATCATAAAATCCATGCAGTCTCCCTGTAGAAGATTTGAAGCAAAAGGAAATGAATGAGGAAGAAAACTATTACCTAAAATCCAACCACATAGAGATAATTACTGCCACAATGTGCTGCATCCTTTTGTTTTTCTAGCTGTTTTGGATCTTAATATATATTACAATCATTCATAGACATACACAGAATATTTTTCATCAGCTAGGCTCAGTTTTACTTCAGATATTATTAATTCCCTCTCTCCCTCCCTTCCTTTCTGCTTTAATACTCTAATTGTCTTGTTGTATGAAACAAACTCACCCTGGATTTGCTATATAAGCTTTTGAACATTTCTTTTTATAGATGCAATACTCTCCCTAGGTCTCACAGCTTCCCAACAAGGAGTCTTATCTACTCTTCCTCCAGCATATCAGTCCCATTTCTTACTGCAAACAAACTCAACTTGGAATGCCTTTACTCACCAAATCGGTGAGGTATAGAAGGCCACATATATGGTTACAAGATGTGGATGTGAATCTGTAATATAATGCTCATGAGTCATTGGGATAACTACTTCACTTCCTTGGAACTTGGTTAATAATATTTAACATACAAGATTGTTATGATAAAGTAAAAGAGATTGTAAGTATGTAAGAACATATCATAAAGCTTGACACATAGTAACAGTAGTTGAACTTCAACATACCCCACACAACCCATTCTTCAATCCCACTCACACATCCTACTTTTCTCCTGGCACCGTCTATAACTACATATTGGTTGGACAATTGTGGTCATGTCGTTTCACTTCAGTGGTCTGTTTCCTTAGGTGAGAAACAGAACCATCTGACTGTATGGCTTTGGGGCTTCCTCTATCTATAAGATTCTATTGCTGTTTCAAATCTCTCCACGAAACTGCACGCTCCCTGAAGCTGTGTGAAACTCTCTTGCTACTGCTCCGTTTCCTCCTCCCCATTCTGTTCCCTTTACTTTCTTTTAGTTTTTAATATACTGCAAAGCAAAGGTACTTGGTGACAAGTTGATATTATAATGGGTAATCACAGGCAGGCGTACAAAATGGAGCTGGGAGGCTATTGAGGATCTGGTCTCAGACACATCTCTGCACCACTGAAAACCTGAACTGTCTTTGAACTGTACCAGGCCCAAGCACACCACCAGCCGTATTCAGAACAACACCTGCCAGCTGCAGCCTTACGGTCTCAAGGTCCCTCCCTGTAACGATGCAACCATTTCGGATTCCAACCAATCTCTTTACTTAACAAACACCCATATTTCTTCCCAGCTCCAATTATAATTACTGATAAACAACTCATGTAACTAACTGCAACCTTGTGTTTTTTGCCTTTATAAGCCTCCCCTATTGTATAGTCCTGTGGAACACAATTCAAGTGCTTCTTGAATATATGTCTCCTGGGCCACAATCCTAACAAACCCCAAATAAACACCTTTTTATTTCCAACAGGTCTCCATTTCTAAAATTTTGCTTAACATACGTAATAGGTGCTTTTTAAAGCCTGCAATATGTTCAATTTTATCTCATAATAAATTAAATAATCACCTTATGAGCCAAAATAAATGATTTCAAGAAACCCATGTTTTAGAAATAAAAGCAAAAAATGTTATATTCAAAAGTAGTGATTAATATACTGATGACAGCTCATACTCAACACATTGGCAAACAAGGAATATTAATTTGTATTTATGTTTAAACAGAGAAGCCAAAACGTTTAGAAGTAATATAATATTTTTTCCTCTTAAAACATTATTATTCTTCTTAAAATCAACCATGAAAATGTCTAGAAGAATTTGAATACAGAGTATGAAATCCCTCTGTGCCAAGAGTTTTAATTTAGTATTTATACTATATGCAAAGTTTCCATTCATGAGTCCAGAAATTCTCTTCTCTGGGATGGGAGATGGAGCACACAGCATATTGTGCCTGTGCATTCTTACTTCCGCAGGAGTCTTCTCTATTTCTCCTCCCGTATTTATCTTCCCACAACCGAGCTTTGTGCTTGGCTCCAGAGGAAGAGTCTGTTAAAGGTAAATAACATGGCTTCTGGTTGTAAAATAGCTACAGAAATTTGAGATATTATAAAAGAATTAGCTTTCTATAATACATCTTTGCAGAAGATGTTTGCATCTTCCCAATTCTACACTCCACCCCCCAAAACTAATTCTTTTATAATATCTGAATATTATATATGAGTATTATATTCTGGGATTTTGTCTTCCACATTTGTCAATATGTTGGTTCACTGTTAGGAAGAGAATGTGTGTACAGGTTATAAAGTGTAAAACTTAAAAGCAATCATCCCTGGAATGATGGAATATCTCTGCTGTTTTATTTTCAACTGTTCAAATCGTCCTTTCATTGTATTCCCAGTCTGCGGTATACTACATAACATGACTTCATTTTTAAATTTTAAAATTAAAAAAATTTTTTAAATTGCATAAAACTTACTTTTTTAAAAAAACTGTTGTGGTAACATTCATGACACCTTTTAAGATTATGAGATGGCTTATCTTGTCACAAAACTAGGGTTGGAGATAATTTCTTTAAAAAAAAAAAGAACTTCCAGCACTGTATTCACTGAGAATAATTCAGTCCACCATGAGTTATTCTATTATTCCAGAGAAGCAAAAAGTGATAGATCTTACATCCAATTCTTGTGTGAGGAAACAAAAGGACAGAGTAGCATATTTAATGTGATTTGGCAAGCTAGGAGTAAACCCAGGAGTAAAAACATAAGCAATTTATTAAATGGTAGTGTTAAGAACCCTACGTATGTAGTTTTTTTCATTTAATCCTCACCACAAACCTCTGAATAGATGTTATTTCACAGATGAGGACACCAAGGCCTAGGGAGGTTAAATAAACAGATTAAGGTCATGGAATTTGTAGATGATGGGACCAGTATTTAAGCCCACATCTATCTGGTTATGATGATTTCAGTTTTAACTTAAAAAGAATTGGATTCCTTAGCTTCTACAGAGCATTCAGCTAGGAATAGCAAGTCCTCAGGACTATTTGCAACACAGAGTTCACATGGGGAAAAATAAACATCTGTATGGTGTATGGTGACTAACAGTCTAGTGTCAATAATGATGTGTTTTATGCACAGAGCTTTCTCGGTTTTCTTTGTTTTCTTCAAAGGTAAATAAGAGCTGACCAGTATAAAGGACCCACTTTTCCCATGAACACTCAAAAGTGAAGTCAGAAGATGATTTTGTAGTTTCAACATGTAACTTAACCACATTGCAAATGCCAAAGGCAATGATATTGAATCAAAGGGTAGGGATTTCCATGCAGATTTGAATAAGACTTCTTAAAGTATTTTGAAGTGTCATTAAAATGAAAGCAGGAAATTGTAACCCCAAAAGGTCAAATCTATCAATATTTTTTTCTGTGTGTCCTTTATATGCAGAGCTCTGTATGAAGTAGGTGACAAAAAGAAGACAGAAAATTCTTTCTGCTGAAGCCCTTCGTAGTCTACATACAGAAAATGTTTTATCCACCTTCATAAGCCTAATTTATCAGAGGCATAGAGGACTCACGGCATGGGAAAAGGAACAGAGATACTACTTTAGGCCTAAAATTCTCTACATTCTATTTGGTACCTATTCACGTTACTTGATATCTACTATAGGAATCAGGCTTTGACCTTAACTCTGAATCCAGCCGCGCCGCGGCATGTGGGATCTTCCCAGACCGGGGCACGAAGCCGTGTCCCCTGCATCGGCAGGCGGACTCTCAACCACTGCACCACCAGGGAAGCCCCTTTGGGGCTTCTTGAAGATAATGCTTAAAAACTTGAACTGGCACATGAAGGCTATGGCAAAAAAATAGACATAATGCCACAGGCTTTAATGAGTTTCTCTTTTAACCCAATTGAATTCTGCAAGACAACTGAAATGTATAATCTAAACTGCCAGAATGAGGAAGTAGTGATTTCCAGATATTGGCAACATAGAAGGGGTATGGGTCTTTTGAAGCATGATGAAGGAATTAAATGAGGTTAATGCTAAAGAGCTTTGTGAACGATCCTTTTTATGAGATTGGGTTACTTTTTGAAAATAAAAAAATATGGAAACCTTACATTTTTCCTATTAAAATTAAAAGGAAGCAGTGAAATCATTTATCATAAGACATGGAGTCTCACAAGAAAAGAAAGAGGAATTAAGAGCAAGTAGAGTAGGTAATCCTAAAGCTTATCAAGAATGGCTTAGATATTGGCAGATGAAAATATTAGCAGTATTTTATCTATGTAATTTTTCCCTTTACATAAACATTTATTCTAAGGAGGCACTTAGAGATTATACTTCCACACTCCCCAGCCAACATAAGGGCAGTTTCTCAATAGAAGTCCATTTTACTATAATAACAAAATGTAAATGACCCTTTTAATGGCCTGATGATCTTATTTTAGCTTCACCTGGACTATTTACAAATGGATATGCCCAGTTTACATCAATAAGTCAGGTTACATTAACCTTCCAGACAGGAGTTGTGCTAAAATCTATTTCAAGAGGAGTAAGGACCAGCAAATGTGATCTATAATCCATTCACTAATAATGTGATCTATAACCCACTCAATAATGAAAAATGCTTGCTAGCAAAGTGTACAAACTAAACATCAGCCAAAGATCAGAGTTCTCCTCAAAGCCCAGTGAAGAAACAGAATCAAGACAATCATAAACAAGGTCAAAGTAGTTATTTTAAGCTTTCTCAGCAATTATCAAAACAACATTTGGGGAGGTTAGTCAAATATAGATTATTCTCTATTTTTATTCTTGTCATAAAGTGTGTGATGCTGAAGAGACTGCCCATTTAGAAAACTGTCTTGTCCTTGCCATGAATTTATCACTCAGTAAGGGCTTTCTATGAGCATATAAGTCGAGAAAGGGGCTTCCAGCTGACAGAAAAGCCCCATTAAGGAATATTGCCAAGACAATGTCACGGATGCAGGCATTGGGATCTGTATCATATATTAAAGCTACCTGTCACTAGAAATATTGTTGCTGTAATTCTGTTCCACAAGGTTAATTAGGGGGTAATTTAAAATTTTTATCTTTAAAACCTTGAAGGCCAATGGGTGGTAAATAATATTTTTCATTATGTCAAATATTAATAAATATTTGGGCTTTTTTTTCCCTCCAGTTGTCAATGTGCAGTTGATGAAAATCCAATCTGATGGAATCAATGCGAATTTTCCTCCCTTTTCTTTTTTTCAGTCTCACTTAATGCTGATCCCTTCAACATATTTGAGGCAGAATCAATTTATAAATCACATTTATTAAATAGTTGCTGAACGGAAGATCATTAGTAGATATTTAAAAAAATAATGCTCTTCTGAGGAAATAAAACAATCAGAAACCCAGCTGTAAAGGCAATTATATTATGTAAATACTATTCTTTGCAATGGAAAAGTATGGAAGTGAAAATAGTACTACAAAATCAGGCTATTGTGCAACAAAATTGTATTTTGCCTAAGACTTGCCCCATTATGATGTTTGTCATAATATTCAGCGAAAATGCAATGTTGAAAAAGTGAAGTTGGATCCCTCCATCACACCACATACAAAAACAGAAAAAAACAACTCAAAATGGATCATAGACCTAAATCTCTAAAACTCTTAGAAGAGATACAGGAGTAAAATGCCATGACCTTAGGCAAGGCCTTGTTAGGTATGATACAAAAAGCTCAAGCAAAACTCAAGCGACAAAAGAAATAAATTGGACTTCAAAATTTAATTTTTAATTAAAATTAAAAATTTTTGTGCTTCAAATGAAGCCATGAAAGTTAAAAAAAAAAAACCCACAGAATGGGAGAAATTATTTGCAAGTCATATATCTGATGAGAGACTTGCATCTAAAATATATAAATAACTTCTATGATTCAATCATAAAAAGACAAAAACTCAGTTTAAAAAATGGGCAAAGGGATAGACATTTTTCCAAAGAAGACATACAAATGGCCAATGTGCACCTGAAAAGACAGTAAACATCAAACATCACTATCCATTATGGAAATGTGAGATAATTTTTGCAGCAACTAGAATGGTTATAATAAAAAAGACAAATGATGATAATTGCTGTTGAAGATGTGAACAACTGGAACCCTCATACATTGCTGGTGCCTGTGTCTGAGAGTAAAATGGGGTAGCCCCTTTGGAAAACAGTCTGCAAGTTCCTCAAAAGGTTAAACATAGAGTTATCCTATGACCCAGCAACTGCACTCCTAGGTAAATGATTCTCTCCTCAACCAAAATTTAATTAGATTCCTCAGAGCCCTTCTCTCAACTAGGCCTCTACTTTTTGGCCTTCTGTGTCCATCCTTTCTGAGTCCAGTTTCAGCAAAAATCCTGCCAAGTTAGTTTAATGAGAATCCCTCTACTCTTTATATTTGACCACCATTGATATCTGATCAAATTTCCCATACCCCAACTTTGATGTCCAAGTTCTTGGCCTATCTTTAGCAGAATCTCGTTAAGCCTGTTCAGTTAAGAATCACCTCCCCCACCCCCATGTCTTCTCTTAGAATTTTCCATCCCTTACTCTGCTCGTTG
Organism: Delphinus delphis; assembly: GCF_949987515.2. Lineage (NCBI taxonomy): Eukaryota > Metazoa > Chordata > Mammalia > Artiodactyla > Delphinidae > Delphinus > Delphinus delphis. Next base: position 91,734,659 of record NC_082685.1, on the reverse strand, counting down.
GCTGTAGATCTCTACTTGTTTTTTGCTGTATTCAGAATTGAACTCAGTTCTACACTGAAGTCTCTTTTCCCTTGCCGCAATAGTTTCTGATTAAAATCTGTCATTACCACTTTTGGCCAGTGTCTGGCTCTGTTTCTCCTTCATAATTATCAAGAGAACTGAATGCATACGATCATACAAAAACCTGTACACAGATATTTATAGCAGCATTATTCATTATAGACAAAAAGTGAAAACAACCTACATTTTCATCAACTGATTAATGGATAAGTAAAATGTGGATATATCTATACAATGGAATATTACATGACAATTAAAATGAAATACTAATACATGCTACAAGAATGAACTTGAATACATTATGGTAAGTGAAAGGAGCCAGTTACATAAGAGCAAATATTACATGATTCCATTGATAGGAAATATCTGGAATAGACTAATCCATAGGGACAGGAAGTAGTTGAGTGGTTGCCAAGAATTAGAGTTGAGGGTTTCGGGGGGAATAAGGATTGACTGCTAATGCTGGGGTTTCTTTTCGGGTGAAGAAAATGTCCCAATGTTGATTGTGATAATAGTTGCCCAGCTCTGTCAAAATACTGATTTAATTGTATACTTTAGAGAGTGCATTATATGGTATGTGAATTACATAGCAGTAAAGCCGTTATATTAAAGAAAATGTAATACCAAACATTTATACCTCACACTGGTAAGGAAATAAACTCCTAAGTCAAACATGTTATTTTCCTTTAATGTTATAAATTATTCACAACTCTCAAAAATTAAAGGATAGAGAATTATAACCTTACAGGACCTAAACAACAAGTAATTTAAAATTAGGCTATCTATCATCTATTTATCTATCTATCTGTCATCTATTATATACATCAGTTGTATGAACCATTTCTTCAATAGTATAGCATTTATCAAAACAAGAAATGGGAAAAAATGCAGAAGCAAGTATGAAACTGGCCTTATTATGTTGTACAACTGAGCAGCTTTGGTACAATGGAAAATCCTAGGACTCAGAATGGAGTCAGCTATCAGAGTGAGCTCTGCTCAAATTAGAATTTCCTTTGTGAGACCTGGTTGCTCCTTGTTATTTCTGTTTCTGTTTCCTATTCTAAATTTGGGCTAAAACATCTTACCTTCTAGGAATACTGGAGGAATTGAATAAGATACAAATAAGAGTTCACTGTGAACTATTAATTTACATATAAATAAATTTTAATATATTATGTTGATGCAATTTCATTAGGTAAGATCAGTCACATTACCTATGCACACACCTATGTCACACTCAACTAGTGAACCTGAGTTCAGTTTAGTTTAGTTCTTTCTTTGTTTAAAGAACTTGTTGAACTATTGCCTGCGTTATGCAACTAGGGCTTAAAAATCATCTAGCAAAACAAAATAAAGGAACAAACAAAAAACCCAATAGTTACTTCTTTTAAACCTGATAAATTTTAAGAGGCAAGGAGCAATGAGCATTAAGTTTCCATCTAGAATATGAACTATACAATTCGACTGAATATAGCAATCATAAAATTCACATAAATTTAGAGGCACTGCCTAAGACAAACATTTATTTCATACGATTTGTTTTCTTTTAGCCATACTGATATAATAGAAATTCAGGAATGAGAGTCACAAAACTTTCTTTCCAGGCTCTTTGAAGAAGAATATAAGTTGATGGAGATAATTAGCTCAGACTTCATAACAATAAACTTATCAAGAGGGTGAAACATAACTCTCTTTAAAATGAAAATGTAATTGAAATGGCTTTTTGTTGTTGTTGTTCTTCAAGAGGAATATTTCCATAATAATGCATCTTAAATCACTTGTCTGATGATTGATTCTACTTGGGAAAAAAAATCTGAAGATAAGCAATCTGTGGGAGTTGGCTTACAAAGCATGTGTACAGTATTCTTGACCATCTGCTTTTCTTTGTGTTAGAACATTCACGTAATATTGTTTTGTGTGCTGACTTGAATTTCATTTATAAACTTCCATAATGCATGAAACACACATAGAGTGCAGAAAGCAAGAGATGAATCTGGGGAATATACAGGTTTGGAAAAGGAGTATGCACTACTTGAGAATAAATTACATTTAAATTTTGGAATAAGAGTGATCAGGCTTAAAATATTGAGAAATCTCACACTGAATCTCTAATGGTCTTGCTTAACAAATAAAACATCTCTGAAATATCTCAGTTGCTATCTTACTATTCATCCTTTCAAATACAGAGGATAAATGAAATGAAATACCCAAAAGGCTGCAAATCATTAAAATTCGTGGGCACTCTGTAAGAGCTGTCCAGAGGGTCCCTCATTTTGTACAGGCATAAAAACAAGCCTTTTTATCTTTGGTCTAACAATTGTGTATGAAAGCAAACTCAGGAACTCAGGGACAGAGCGATGTATCTGAGGAACATTAAATTATAGACCCTAAGTGAAAGAAAGGAGCCAATGTAGGCCATTCTGGAGAGTTCCCCAATTAAGTAAGAAAACATACCTAATGAGTTCTTTAAAATGGCTGCCTACATGAGAGACTTGGTAAATAAGATCCTTACCCAGCTTATTAGAACCAGTGATTATTCACTGAAGAAGGGGAAACAGGTAGATTTCTGGAGTGAAGTAGAAATAGAAGAAGATTAATAAATACTATAGTTTTTTTGATTGGGTTTAAGTCATACTATTTAATTTATTTTGAAATTGCAAATATAATTAAAGGGCATGGAAATTTGGGGTTTTCAAAGGTGACAAAGTTTAAAAATGCTTTGAGGATGGTCTCTAAATTCTACCTAAAATATTTTATAATAGTAGCATTAAGCTTTCTAAGTCAGTGATGTTGAAATGTAGTAATAAGCACAGACACAAAAAGTGCATTGATGACTGTCTTTAATAGTTCACATTTTGGTTATTAAATTCTGTCTGTAGCATGTGAAGCTCCCAAATTCCTAAGTGTTTAAATATTTTCAATTCTCTAATCTAGACAAATTTCTAATTAATTTAGTCTCACAGACTTTAAAGAAAGCTAAAAATACTCATTATGATTGTTTTTTTGGAAAGAGCTATCAGGTCAGAGACAGGCTCCGGAAGTACAATCAGTGACTGAATTCTAGACATTGAAAGGGCTTTTTAGGCCTGGCAACTGATTATTATATTGTTTGCAAGTAGATTATCAATGTACGTATAAATGTGCATTTTAGAGCTATCGAATTAAGAGCTATCTGTCTTAGGTAGATTTTTAAAATCATTTTTTAAAACAAAAGTGTATTTAACTAATTTATAGCCTGTAGATAGCTTTCCCTGAAACTGAATTGCCAGTAAGGCTCAATTTAAGTTGACTCTATGAAGGTCAAAAATAGAATTTTAATTTGTATAGTTTACTTAAAATATAATTTGGCAGAATAAACAAATCCTTGCCAGAAGAATAATTCATTTCCTTTTCTATTAACATTTCATCAGCACTTTCTGTATTTCTAGAACTCTAGTTCTTTGAAGAGTATTTTGATGAGAGAGAAAAACAGGCAATTTTTACACTAGTTAAAAACGCTCTTTTCAAAATGCAATGGAAGTTTGGTTGGTTTGGAATGACTTAAACCTATTTTTTTATATGTGGTTCTACAGATTAAAGAAATTGGAACTCCACTGCAATGCTAAGTGGTGATCTTCCAGTTTTCAGTCACACACTGGCCAGTTTCCCTGTTGACTGTCTCTTGCTCATATTTAAGAGTTGACTACATATTTCAATGTGGGAAAACACTGTTCCTTTTCAAACTAAAGTTCTACATTAAGTTTCAATTTCCAGCTGATTCATCAAAATGAAGCTGGTTCAGAAAGGGGAAAACTTACAAACTGCTTACATCTGTTTAACCTAAAACATTATTCATAATCTGCCAGTGATAACGGCTAAGCCCTCTGGGGAATATGACAGGTATTTGGGGGACAAAAAATCCATCACAGTGCAGTGAAGAAATGACACGTATGAAAGTCTCAAGGTTACCTCATAGTTTAGTGATGGCTTTCAGCCCTGATTTGTATACACACAAACTACAAACATTTATCTACTAAACAATTTTACATAGTAAGTATGGACATACTTGTTAAATAAAATAACGAGTTATTGGAAGCAAGAGTTTCTGAAATAAACAAGTGAAACAAATTACTATAGGTTATGATTAGGAAATAGGACATTTCATTCTAATTAATAAAGCGATTCTCTCTATAAGTATAATATTAAGTATGGCTATATAATATATATAGTTATATGCTGCACATTATATTTACATATGTAATCATATATAATACATTAATATGTAGAAATGTACATGTAAATAAACTATATACATATATACATAAATACATGTAATTATCACTAGTTTTGTATGCAAATATGTGTACACACAAATATCTCACAGGTATATTAAATTCAGAATACATAGTTGACAATATTGCCTTAAAATCAAAAATAGTTTGGAATAACCAGTGTTTTGAACTGTAGTGTTAGTTGAATCAAATGTTTCTCTACTTTCCTTTTTGCTATTAGAATGAAGTTAGTTGGCTGACAATACAGATCTGTATAATTCCGGATAAAACTTTGGCATTTTTGCTATGAGACTTGTTTCAGCCAGTTTTATCAAGATTTCATAGTTGAATTTGGTGCCTGACTTTATTTCCTACTTTTCAGAAGCTTTAAAAATGAAATAAAGAAAAGAAATTTGCTCTACCGTTGATTTACTGCCACCTATTTGGACACACCTGAGGGACCATGTATGTTAATTTCCTATTAAGAAAATGCTTATATAATCACAAATCTTACTCTCTGAACTTCTGTTGACATTAATGGTACAAGTTAGAAGTTTTCAAACCCTATTATACATTTTGGTTTTAGTGTTATAAATAGCTAAAAATGTTGACTAGAATAAGTGCAGTATCAAGGAATAAACATGAAATAATTCTTTTAAATCTGGGTTATGGAACCATCTCTCCTTCAAACATTTCTTTAAAACACCTTGGGGGATCCATAGCAATTTTATCTTCATTGAGGAAAGAGAAGGACAACAAGGCATATTTTAAATCTGCCTGGCTTCCCAATACTCCCTACCCCCCTCAAATATAGACCAAGAGAAATACTGAACAAGTTTGCCTCCAGAAAATGCTCAGCAATCAAAGATGAGAAGAGGTACTGGGGTCACTTCCAGTCATCTGAATATTTAGGGTAGACCATCCTGTTGGAAAAAATCACATTCAAATGTGACTGAGCTGTGCATTTGTATTCATTCCACCATGGAAACAGTTTGAATGCTTTTCTCTGGAGACTTATGTATCTCCGTGACAGCTGCATTGCCACAACATGCTGAAGTGGCTCATCTTGACAGGTCATATCCTGGATTTCACATTCTGAATGGCAGCTGGGATACCAGAGAGTTTTCTCACAATGGGTAGGCCCTGTATTTAATCAGACCTCCCTGGCTTCAGCGACAAGCTGCACGTGTGGCTACAGGCCATTCTGATAAGTTCAAGATGTACTTTTGTCACTCCCTAAATAGCAGTGACACTCACGGCAGCAATTTCTGCAGCTCTGTAAGAACCATGCTAAGTGCCTTTTAAGATCACAGATATCCCGCGTCCCCTTGCAGCACTTTTCCCTGATGCCACATGCAGCATCAGCCCCAGGTACACTGTTGGTAAACACTGGTTAAGTGGTTCAAGTTTCAAGCTGAAATCTATATCTACATCCATTTATCTCTGTCTATACAGATGTATAAACTGAAATAAAAAATCTTAACTTAATTCTGGGATACCCTGCCAACCAGAGCAAATCTGTGATCGTAACAACAAAACATGAGTCCACTCCCATTCACTGGAAGGTGAATTACCTGTCCTAGGTGAGTCCTTGCTTCCTTCTGGGGGTGAGTGTTTACTCCTTGAGTTCATTACCAACTGGGGCCTGCATAAACCAACCATGGTGCAAAATCCTAATGAGCTGATACATTTAATATGTGCTGAAGTAAGGAGTATCTCCCTCAGCTTTTCAGTCCCCCCCGTTGTGCCAGACAGGCAGCTTTTCAGGGCATTCGCCCAGAGCACATGAGAGAGCAAATCTCTGCTACTCCTTTTGCATACTTGGAGCTCCACTTTTCACTCCCTGAGACCTCAGAAAGCAGCACCTCTTTGAAAACCTTTCTGAAAGCAGCTTTTAATGGAGTCAAACATTTTTCTGTTAGATGGGAACATAGGTTGAATTTCAGATTTCTAAGCACATCTTTGCAAAAAGACTCCTTTCAGGCCAAAAGCCTAGACTGTGCCCTAGATTTTCTCACTGGCGGGACTCCAGAGACATCTAGGGCCATGTTTCATGATTACACCTGCAGTTCGCCTGTGGAAAATCTAGGTAAAAGTTTCCAGCATTCTAATAGAGGAGGATCAGCAATTTGCATGGGGTGTGGAAGATCCTTAGTCTGCAGGTGTCAATTCAAGTCAACAGAGGTTAAGGCCTTTGGTTAATAGCACTCCCTAACTGAGCAAGGGATGAGAGCTTGTGAACCAAGGGCTCTGGCCCAGCACTGTCTCTCTCTCCCCTTCAAAGCAATCACCTTTAGGCTCGATGCCCTCTCCTGTCTTTTTTCTTCTCCTGGATTAGAAATTAAACCTTAATCTTTTTTCAAACATAGATACGTATGTCCTGTTTGATCCCTTTTCCTTTACTCCTCCCAACTGCTGCCTAAATGCTTTGATAAATCTTTTCATTTACTTGAAGTTTTTCTTTGCCTTAATTGTACTTTAGAGTAATAAAGAAAAGGTTGAAAAACAAAGGCTACTGACAGTGATAGATCTACAATAGGGAAAGTCATATAAGTTAAACAGAAAATGGACATAATGAATTACCTGTGTTCTTAACCTCTAAAATGCTTGAACATCTTTTAGAATTACCACAATGTTTCCACCTACCAACAGTCTCTGCTAAGCAAAACTGATTTTTCTAAAGTACAATTAAATAGGATAAAGAGATACAAAATCTTATCTGTTTATTATTTATGCTGTACTATTGAGTACAACAGTGATATTTTTGCAATCTTTGGCCATGAATGTGAAACATTAAAGATAAGGGGCACGTGTAGCTCAGTCTAAGAGTTTAGCTCTTTATAAAAATTTTTAAAATGTTGGATAAGACTTGTTCCAAGGGACAAACAAGTGAAAGGCAGCAGAGTTTAGCAAGATGTATCACTGTGCAGTAGTTACAGGCACACTGGAGCCAGACTGATGGGGTTCAATGCCCATTGCTAGAACTTACTGTATGAGCTTGTACAAGATGTTTAACTTCGTTGTGTCTTACTCCATCATCATCACTCCATCATCAGTAATATTTACCTTATAGGTTTGTTATAGAGACTAAATAAGTTAAAGTTTGTAAAGTAGCACAAACAATGCCTGGCACATAGTACTATACTATTTATTGTTGAAAATATAAAAATAAGAAAGCAACTTTTTAAAGCTCAATCCATTTTTAAGTTAGAAACTGGGAATATGTAGCAGATATCTATACAAAACAAAGACTTTATTCTTCTGAATCCAAGAAACCCCTTCAAAGTCTTAAGAGACCTCGGGGCTTCCCTGGTGGCACAGTGGTTGAGAGTCCGCCTGCCAATGCAGGGGACACAGCTTTGTGCCCCGGTTTGGGAAGATCCCACATGCCACGGAGCGGCTGGGCCTGTGCGGCTGGGCCCGTGAGCCATGGCCACTGAGCCTGCGCGTCTGGAGCCTGTGCTCCGCAGTAGGAGAGGCCACAACAGTGAGAGGCCTGCGTACTGCAAAAAAAAAAAAAGTCTTAAGAGACCTATTTTATGTCTTGTAATATCTCTGGGTGGTAATATATTGTAATAATGTTTGTGAGTTTAGGCAAGCAGTCAAGTACACTTCATCAAGAGTGATAGGGAGAATTACTGCTTGTGTTATTTAGACAAAGATATCCTTTAGAATGATTGCGTTATATTTGTCTACGTGTGTGTACGTGTGTGCGCATGTGTATAGACATACAAAAAGTATATGTGTGCAAATACAACTAAAATTAATTTTTAAAAGAGATACAGACAAATGATTTCTAGAGGATTAAGTACATAGTCATATGTATTTACATAACCATACTTGCATATGACTTCAAATCTATGTATTATTTTTTATTACATTTGCTTAGGTTGTAACTACAAGTAGTGTTTCAAGAACAAATTGCTGAAAATATAGTATGACCAACACATCAGTTCTTAAAATTTAGACCCATAGTTTCTCAAAATAAATCTTACTGTAAATACATATAGGACTGACTTTGAGTGTCCACTGACAACTCCCTTTAACGATATGAGTTGAAACTGAAGTTCCTGGTTTTACCAGTGGATCATTAGCTACATTATATAAATATATTTATACGTTATAAATTACTTTTAGAAATATTTCTCTTTTTTGCATTTATGCTCCAGTCCTTCAGCAACCACTTAACTTTGAAGGTCTACTATCCGCCAGGTACTCTGCTGGGGAGCAAGTGCAGAGCAGGACGTGCTCTTATCTTAAAAAGAGACTTAAAAAAAAAAAGAGAGAGACTTATAAAATCCACCTATTAGGAGGATTAAATGAAAGAATAAATGTTCAGTAAATGGAGTTATTCTTATTGCTATTGTCCTTCCTCCTGTGCAGAGACACACAACTCTTCTCCAGCGTATTTTCCAATCTGCATCCTGCTTCATCGTATTCTTTTTTCCTTCAGTCTCCACTACTTCTGCTCTACTACTTAACCTTCCACTGGAGTTGGAGTCCAGTTATTAGCTAGAGTGCTCCTAGATGGGTCAGATGTGATTATTTCTGAGGGGACCACCCCAAAAAATCATTTTAGTTTTAAAATTCTCATCTGACTCGATCTAACTTTTCTACATTTTTTTTTTTGCAGGGGGGATAGATGGGTGACTTAGAAGTTGAGACACAATAGGAATCTGTATATGCAAGTGAAAAATATTGGAGTATACTCTCAGAATCTAGTACCATAATTTGGTCTAAAACACTGATTCTTGAAAACACTTAGCATTTACCTCTGAGTTCTAAACAGAAACTAGTTTTGTTTAAATACACCACTATTCATATTGGTCTAAATAGATACCAATTATCAATAACAGAGACTTCATATCTAGATAAGTTAAATATGTTGTGTTCATTCATTCTTGAAGTAAGAGCTCAGATACAAATCAGTCCATGCTTTAGGTTTTATCATTTTTTTTTAACTTAACCCACATGGACTAGTTTTTCCTTTCGAGGCTCTGTAGGCATACCACAGTTTTTGCAATTAGACCTAAAATGTGCTACTGTATATCTGGGACATATGTCTGAGGGAAGCCTTCCCAATTCTTAAAAAATATTGAGGATATTTCTGTATCACAGATGTTTCATTACTAAAGACATTTCAGTAACACAGATGTCTCATTTTCAAATATGCTTTGGACCACAGCAACTATAATAATAAGAAGAAAGATTTGCTATTCCCATCAGTGAAGTGAAGGAAATTGTTCTTATTGTCAGTGTGACTCGCCCTTTTCAGTTAATGTAGGTTAGTGCACTAAAACATATCACAGCGTTCTAAAATATAATATACCCTTAGCTAACTTCCACATCTTTCTGTTCCCTTCTCTTCTTGTTTTTATTGGCCTGCTTTAGACCATCAGTAATTTGCACACAGTTTAACAAATCAGCCTTTAAAATAATCTTATAGGCCCTTGTTACCCAATACAAGACTAATTTTATGAAAATACAGCTCTGATCTTATCACTTCCTGCTCACAAACCTCTCCTGATTCTCTACTTTCAAAAGAATAAAGTTCCTTGTTACACTTTTCAAAGCTTTCTAGAATCTTACACTAGTCAAACTCTTTAGTAAACTGTCTCACTCTCTTACTCAATTATTCTCTCACTGTTCTTACTCAGTTATTTCTACTCTAATAATTTTGTTCATCTCCTCTCTGTGTCAAGCAATTTTCTTTTACCTTGCTAATCTACCATCTTCAAATAGGGAAATCCAATCCACATTTCAGGGCCCAAAATGCCCCCTTTTAATAAAATAGCTCATGATTTACATTGATGAAAGTAATTCTTCCCTTTACAACACATTGTATATTCATGCATTCATTCTGTATTTAATCTGTATTCTGTATTTAATCATTCTGTATTTATCACTGTGATAAATTCAAAGGTGAATAAGGCAAATTCTCTGCCCTCATATTACCCAGGCGTCTATTTGGTTGTATTTGTTGTAAGTTTTATATACTGTTTTTGGTTAATATCTCACCTTACCCAGCAAAATTGAGAACCCCCTGGAGGGCAGAGATCAAACGAATTGATCTTTATATCCCTGGGTCCTAACAGGGAACTTGCATTTGGAGGAAGGCAGTAGATCTTCGTTGAAGTGAAGTGAATTCCTAGTCTATTATGGACTTCTGATTCATGATAAATGACACACGGGCTTCTTGATGATTCATATTACTATAGCCCTGGTGAGTGGTCTCTAAAATAATCTTACTGGTTTTATTAGACTCCAAAGTGAATACCTAGCATACTAAATTAAATTTTTATTTTAATGCATTTCTAGTGTAAAAGGCACTAGAGAGTACAGATTATGAAATCAAGCTGCATGGCTTGGATTCTGGCTCTGCCTTTTACTAGTTGTGTAAACTTGGTCAAGTTACTTACTTCCTCAGTTTCCTTATGTGGAAAATGAAAGAAACCACAGAACTAGCTTAGTGGGTTGTTTACAAAGTGTGAAAATCACTTGTAATAGTGACTGGTACATAGTGTTACATGAGTGTTATAATATCATACAATGAAATGATTGCAAAAAGGCATCTGTCTTTACACATGTCATTTTCTCTGCCTGTACCACTTTCCCCCATTCCTTACATTAACTAAAACACCCATTTCTCCAGCAGGTCTTTTTCTTTTAACCAAGCTCCCATTCTCATTTCTTTTAGAAGAGATCCTCCCACAGCATCTTTGCCTCCCCCTATCATAGCATTTGTTATACTGTCCTGTAATTTCCTGCTACTAATATAGTCATCCAAATGAAGGTGAGAAACGTGTCTTTAGTCCAAGTTGGAACCCCAGACCTGCAAAGTACCTGGCACATAGCATATGTTCAATAAAAGTTGAATGAATGGGTGAAATTAGTAAAGAAAATTGAAGTTTAGGAAATCATCTTAGTCAAGTGAGTACTAATATAATAATAAGGGATATTAGTATAAAATGCAATCTAAATATATAAACATATACAAAATGTATATGTGAATATAATATTGAGGTCTATTTTCAATAAAATTAGAGAAGTCGAAAAAGGAAAGAATAATAAGTAGAAATAAAACATGAAATCCTACAGTGACAAAAGGAGCAACTGTTAATTTGTGGGGATTAGAAAGAGTAGAATAGGGCTTCCCTGGTGGCGCAGTGGTTGAGAGTCCGCCTGCCGATGCAGGGGACACGGGTTCGTGACCCGGTCTGGGAAGATCCCACATGCCGTGGAGCGGCAGGGCCCGTGAGCCATGGCCGCTGAGCCTGCGCGTCCGGAGCCTGTGCTCCGCAACGGGAGGGGCCACGACAGTGAGAGGCCCATGTACCGCAAAAAAAAAAAAAAGAAAGAGTAGAATAGCTTAGGATTTAGCATTTCTTAAAACTTCACTTGGATATTAAACACAGTAACCTCATGGTTGTCTATCTCACATAAAAAAGAAACGTCTTTACTTTTGACAACGCCTGTAATTTGGTATCTAATGGGGACATTAAAACATATTTGCTGGAAGGAATTATTGTGACTTACTTTAATTTGATGGTTTTGAATTTCTGAATGCTTAAAAATTTATTTTCTCCTTCTCAAGTTGTCACGCTTAATGAAATTGACCTATCTTTCTTGAATTAATTTTTCAAAGCCATAAAACAAAGAAAAATGGGAAGAAGTCTTTCAATTTATATTCTTACACTTATAGCTATATAGCATTTTTGCATCCCAAAAGGGATACTAAAGATACTAACTTGGTCTTTTCAATTTGTACACAAAGTTCTCATCACAAATTCTAAGAGACCCATAGGTTTAGATCTATTAGCAAGTGGTCATTTCATTAACTATACAAAGTGACATTTCTCTCTTAGATTATGTGTTACAATAAGAACTATATTTGGTCTTTGTCCCCCAGTTCCTGGCACAGAGCTGCTAAACCTTGGAATTTCCTGAGTGATAGGAGTGTCTTTTGTTCTAAATAAAGGTTACTAACATTAGTACTAAGTTTGTACTAATGAGGTGACTTAAGGTGAGGCCCCTAGATACCTCAGTACTAGTGCTGGTGATTAGAAAGGCCAATTCATTAGAGGGTGAAAAATTTCTGCCCACCCCTGACCTCTAGAAAGGGGAGTGGGGCTGCACTGGGGTATAAAAGGTCCTGAACAAGGCTATTCAGAGAGCTCCCTGGCTGGTATACAGTCCAAAGTGCTGAAAGCTCCCAGTCATCCCAGTTTTCCCACTCCCCACTCCATACCTTGCCATATGTATCTCTTCTATTTGGCAGTTCCTGAGTTACATCCCTCATAGTAAATGATTACTAGTAAGTAAAGTGCTTTCCTGAGTTATATATGTGTCCTAGCAAATTATCAAGCCCAAGGAAGGGGTTGTGGGAACCCTTGATTTACTGCCAGTCTGTCAGAAATACACAAGACCAGAGACTTGTAATTGGTGTCTGTAGTGGGGAGGTGTGTGGAACTGGGCCGTTCAACTTGAGGGATCTGATGCTAACTCTGGGTAGATTTTGTCAAAATTGAATTGAATTGTTGGACACACAGTTGGCGTCCAGAGAATGAGAGAATTGGTCCTTGGTATTAGAAAGCGCTCCAGAGATTATTGTGTGGGGAGTTATTCAATTGTTTATGGAAATGTTAGATATTCTGACAGCCAATGTTAGATATTCTATTTATTTTGAAAGATGTTGCCATTTTCCCCAAACATAACCAGATTATGTGGTTGAAGAAATAGGAAAATACATGGGAAAAACATTAATTAAAAGAAAAAGTCGGGCTTCCCTGGTGGCGCAGTGGTTGAGAGTCCGCCTGCCGATGCAGGGGACACGGGTTCGTGCCCCGGTCCGGGAAGATCCCACATGCCGCGGAGCGGCTGGGCCCGTGAGCCATGGCCGCTGAGCCTGCGCGTCTGGAGCCTGTGCTCCGCAACGGGAGAGGCCGCAACAGTGAGAGGCCCGCGTAAAAAATAAATAAATAAATAAATAAATTTAAAAAAATTTAAAAAAAAAGAAAATGTCTTTCAGTCCCAATAAATGTGGCCAGCTGAAATCAGAACATGTATGTTACAGCAGGTAAACACATGACAATTTGCTTCATGCAGTATTGAAATTATTGGTAGTTGAAATATATTTCATATTCAGTCTTACCAAATTTTGCACCAGAAGTTTTACTTGTCACTCATATGAAACGTTTAAGATAAAGTTTACAATGGAAAAAGACATTATGGATGCTGTGGTTGCCAAATAGTATTTCAGAAATAACGTAGTAAAAGACAATAGAGATTTATCAACATCTAATGCAGAGCTGTTTCACCTGCCAGGTTTAGAATAGACATATTTCCGCTTTTAGTATGCAGTAGACATATTTATCCATTATTAATATTCACCAGAATGGAAAGATAAACATCAGTTAACTTCAAACCAAATTGATGGAGCTATAGAAGTGAAGAGGAAGATAAACTCAGACATCTGGAGTACAGTACATTCTGACAACAGGGTAAGGTGTAAGATGTAATTACTGGTCTCTTATTGGATTTTTTTTAGCCAAAGGTTTTATCTATGTCAATATATTTTATTAGAAGCACGTGCTCTTAATTTAAATAAACCAACAGAAAGAAGGGGAGGTTGCCAGGAGAGAGGGGGAATATCTGAAGAGAGAAATAAGCTTTTCTGTACAGCAAAGGAAAGCATAAACAAAGCAAAAAGACAACCTACAGAATGGGAGAAAACATTTGCGAACGATGCGACCAACAAGGCCTTAATTTCCAAAATACGTATACAAACAGCTCATACAACTCAACCACACACACACACACACACACACACACACACACACACACACACCCCAACCCAATTGAAAACTGGACAGAAGACCTAAATAGACATTTCTCCAAAGAAGAAATACAGATAGCCAATAGGCACATGAAAAGATACTCAACATCGCTAATTATTAGAGAAATGCAAATCAAAAGTACAATGAGGTACCACCTCACACCAGTCAGAATGGCCATCATTAAAAACTCCATAAATAACAAATGTTGGAAATGATGTGGAGAAAAAGGAACACTCTTATGCTGTTGGTGGTAATGTAAATTGGTACAGCAACTGTGGAAAGCAGTATGGAGGTTCCTCAGAAAATTAAAAATAGAACTACCATATGATCCAGCAATCCCACTCCTGGGTATGTATCCAGACAAAACTCTAATCCGAAAGGGGTACATGCACCCCTGTCTTCACAGTATTACTATCTACAATAGCTAAGACGTGGAAACAACCTAAATGTCCATCAACAGATGAATGGATAAAGAAGATGTGGTACATATATACAATGCAATATTACTCAGCCATAAAAAGGAATGAAATTGGGTCATTTGTTGAGACATGGATGGATCTAGAGACTGTCATACAGAGTGAAGTAAGTCAGAAAGAGAAAAACAAATATCATATGTATCCCTTATATGTGGAGTCTAAAATATGACACAAATGAACCTATCTACAATACAGAAACAGACTCATGGAAATAGAGAGCAGACTTGTGGCTGCCAAGTGGGAGGGGGCTAGGAGAGGGATGGAGGGGGAGGTTGGGGTCAGCAGATGTAAGCTATCATATATAAAATGGATAAACAACAAGGTCCTACTGTATAGTACAGAGAACTATATTCAGTGTCCTATGATAAACCATAGGATATTCTTTTCCATGATGGAAAAGAATATAGAAAAAGAATGTATATATATGTATAACTGAATCACTTTGCTGTAAGCAGAAATTAACACAATATTGTAAGTCAACTATAATTCAATAAAAAAAGAAATAAGCTTTTCTTAATTACCCAAAGGGTAATTTATTGAACCTGTTTTTCAGTGATGCATTAATTAGAGCTAAGCCTTGTTGAGCACTTATAATGTGTCAGGCACTAATCTCTATGCTTTACATATAACTCAAATGATCCTCTCAGCAACCCTATGAAGTAGATATTCTTAATAAGCCCATTTTACAGATCAGAAACCTAAAGCATAATGAGCATGAAGAACTGGTCCAAAGTAAGAGTTGGTAAGCTGTGGAACTGGGAAATAATAAATGATCTCCCTCCAGAGTCTGTGCCCTAAAAATTATGTTGAGCTGAATCTTAGTAATGCTATTAATTTGGCTATGCCATTTTTAGTTGGATGTTTTTAGTTACATGAATTCAATTTGAAATTTAAAAAATAAATTACTAAAAAGTAAAATGTGACTGAGGGTCCAATACTCCATGTTTTAATTTTCATGGCCATTATTCTGAGATTAGTTATTGGGCATGTTGATTAACTAATAAATATTGCAGAGAAGTAGAAATACTTCTAAAATCTAAAGTAGAAAAAAAGGTTAACACGCTTTTCTCAGTTAAATCGATTGTACTCCTTATTAAGTATAACCTGAAATTAAACAACTTTCACTTTTCTATGGCAAATGTTAAATCCCAAGTTGACTTCTTAACTTGTTAAATCCCAAGTTAACTTAACTTGTCAAAGTTATCATTCTCTATCTCTGAAGGGGACAAATAATTTTAGGAATAAAAAATAATTTAAACAATCAACTTGAATTGTGCATGATTAGAAAAAACATTTCTAGAAAGTATTTTATCATCTCTGGATTCTGTTTCTACTTAGATTTGGCAGAAATAACACTGATACTTGGGAAAGAATAAAATCCATCAGAGAAAATTGCTACTGTTCTGTGCTGACATTAAAGTGGAATACTTTGGAGACCAACTTTCCAATTCCCAGGTCAAAAACACTCCTATGTCAGTTATTATCACTATTGACTTTACTCACAGGAGCTCTAATGGAAGTTTAGGGAATTTTCTCGTTAGTGCTAAAACACACACACACACACACACACACACACACACACACGCATACTCATTATACCTGAGGGAAATAAGAGGCCATTCTGATTATTAGCTCTACTTTCACTTGTAAAATCCGAGTCATCGTAAGTGTCAGAGGTACTTCGGGAGTCAATGCTGAATTGGTTTACAAAGAAAGAAAGAAAAAAGATAGGACAGATATATGATGGATAGGTAGATACATAGCTAGATACATAGATATATGATAGACAGGTAGGTATGTAGTAGATAGATTCCTGCAGCTTTATTTTCCATATTTTCTTCAAATTTGGGGAGAACACATAAAACAAAATCATAAGCCAATTTATATCTTAGTCTTATGCACCCATTTCTATACCCAAATTCTGTCTTGAGGATAATTCTAAAATATTAAAACATAGCAAATTTTACTTTTATGTTCTTTTTTTTTTTTTCACTGCTCACCCCAAACTCAAAGTCCTAACCTTCTCCAAACCACTGGGAAAAAGAGATGATTTCCTTTATGTGATAGGTGAAAAACTATAAATAACAGAAGATAGAGTTCAACAACTGTGCCAAGTGATTCTCCCAGCACAACACACACATATACATACACACATGTGCACGCACACACATGTTCTTCCACTTTGCCAGTGTTCTCACAGACAAAATAAAATAAATGGTGTTCACAGGTCCTGTAAGCAGCAGGAACCTTTCACTAGGATTTAATTGTTCAAATCCAAAACTTATTTTTCTTGTTTTTCCTAAATCAAATACTATATTTGCTGTTTCTTATTGCTTCTCTCAATCAGGTAAGACAATTAATGGAAACGAATGGCACAGATTTGCTGTCTATAACACTTACTGGTTCTGTGGCATTGGACAAGCCATCTCCCAGCACCAGTGGTGAAATATTGTAGATGCAATGGTTACAATGGAACGACATTCAACCATGGAATGAATTTAAGAGGTTTTAGGTGCAATGTCCATGATACTATTTTGTCTGTACAGCTCTATAAAATCAGTTTTCTTGACAAAAGTCATCCTCCTCAATTATAAGGTTAAAACCGCTAAAAAACAGAGTAATGATGAATTCTGTATGATCTCAAGTATTTCTGTAAAAGGTTTGGTTCTAATTCTCTTTGCTGAGATGCTTTCTTATGGAATAAGGAGGAAACAATATTTCAGTTTCTTAACCTAAAACAACTCGGAAATAAATAACTAGGAGTTATAGTAAAACGTACAGTAAATGAAATATTTTTCCTATAAATCTGAACTGCTACTTTGCACACATACTTTCATTCTATTTAGAAATGAATCTTAATCTGTAATAACAATTAATTCAATTAGTTCAATAGAAAACTCCATTAGAGTGCTGGAATATCTAGTACCTAATATAGAATTGGATGCACATTAACACACACATATATACAAACGTGTAAATATATAAATTTGTTATAGTATTTTAATCATGTGTTATCAAGTATTAAAACTTATTTCTGTTTTCTTTATAACATTTTTACCAAAAACTATTTTTTTTCCTATATTTTTAGTTATGACTAAAGGAAATGATAATAAAATTTTACTTTCTCAGATAGGTTATTGTCATTTTTACATATTATTTTTGTTTTTAGGTTATGTCATTAAGAAATCAAAATTTTCCAATTATGTAAGTAAACATATTTCTTACCTGTGAGAATCAATGTCAAAGCTACCAAGTTTCTAGGATAACATGGAAAATTTTAACTCTTGTCAAAATGCTTTCAAGCTTTTATAATAGAGAAATTAGAACATAAGAATTTTGCCATATCATCACTATCATTAATAAGATTAGGAGTTCCTACATTTTAGAAAAAAGAGCAATATGTAGGTAAATAATAAGTTTAGAGTACATATTCATTTCTGAGAAACATCATAAATTGAATGCCATTCAAAGCATTTAGCCAGGCCAAACTCAATAGCAGGGAAAAGAAGTTGAGTACTTTTTCTTTAGTCAATAACATTCAGAGACTCCACTTTAGAAATTATCATATAAGTGATCCACTATGCATGCTTATATTTGATTAGAATAATAAACTAAAGAGATGAATTATATAAAAGTGATTGATTTTTCTTTGTATATATCAGTGTTGTCAGTGCATTTTCATTAGCTGATCTAAACAATGATGACAGATACAATAAAAAGAAAATATTCTAGTAAGTGAGATAGACATTCCTGATAGAGTTGTCAGTGTGACAGAAAGGAGTTTGTTTAATAAGCATGTATTGCTAGTGGCCTGAATTTCTCTGTAATATACACAAGATTTTCCTTGAATCATACATGTATTCTGGTTTGCTGGAGGTGGCTCTTAATGATTCACAAGAGCCATTGTTAAATTTTCTTGAATTTTATGAGCTGGTTGACGTCTCATAAGTAGGCTGAAATTGGACATGGTGGGAGTGTTTACACTATGGAAATCAGCAAATGCTATAATCCAGGTTTGTCTGTTTTCCTAGAGAGCTGATTATTAAACATTTATTAGCACACACTGCCTGAAAAGAACCTCTACTGGTGAAATGCTGAGTAATTTTCTGCAACTATTCCACAACCAGTTTCTTAAGATAGTGAAAAGAACATGACATTTGGTATCAAAAGATGGATGTTTGAGACTAAGCTACTGTATGTACAGTCTCTGTAAGTCACTTAACCTGCCCAAATATGCATTAATGTCATTATTTTTAGTGAGACCTTTGATTAGATAATATGCAAAGTTTTCTCCAGTTCTAAGACTGTCTGAATCAATTGCCATATATGTTTATACCTCATTCTCCCCCCCATGAGTAGAACAATGAAACTAATGGTTAAGAGCTGGATAAAGCATAGAACCAAGATAAGTTAATTAGGGTAATTGTCAGGATGGAAGAAACAAAGGGGTGTGTGTCTGGTGAAGACTGGATGTCTTCAACAACGCCTAGACACAGAAGACAGGACAACTCAGCTCTGGCTCACAGTTATCTTGAAGAAATGAAGGTCCAGTATTGCCAGATCTTCTGATATTTAAAGAATCAACAGAAATTGAAATTTTTATTTGAAAGCTCATGGCTCTGAAATATTAGCAAAAAATTTCATTTTTAAATATCTGTGTTGTTAAACAAGTCAGTGGACTGGTCAGTCATCAGTTTGATATCCCTATTCCATAAACAGGAAGAGGAACAGAAACAACAATAGGGTGTTTCTACAAGAGAAATGAAAGAAATCAGGTATTTTAATGAAAACCAACATTATATTACTTATACCACTAACAAAGAGATGAGTGCCAAATAGACGCCGAAAACAATATATTTAAAAGAATCTGTCTTGACCAGAAATAATATCTAAATTATACTTTTCTCATTCCAGTCCAAACATTAGTACCTGATTATGTTGGGAATACTACAGGGAGCACTAGAGAAAAAAACCTGTTAAATTAAATACTAAAATAAAACAGTATAACAAGTTGTTTGCTTATTTACCTATAAGAATGCAATTAGTTTAATCTGAATTAAAAATAAATACTTAAAATAAAGACTTGAGTCCAGAGATTCAAGTCTAAGTCATCAACATTGTAGCTAGTTAGAATATATTCTCTGGTACTTTTCTCAGGTATATCTTCATGAACATTTGCTTTGTATGGACTAATAAACGTGTACGATAGAAAACATAATTGTCGCTAGGTAATTTCAGCAAATTGTGAAACAATGTCATCCACATTAAGCTTCCCAGCAAAACTGTTTAAACTATGTTGACAAAGCTAGTTCTTAAAACAGATTATTTTTTATTCCTATAGCCTTTCACCAACTTAGAATGTGCAAAAATTGATATTTAGTTATAATACAAATTTCACTGGTTCTCTGGACAAATGATTTTAAAGTTCCTTATGGTATTTCAAATTTCACTTAAAATAAAATATTTCAAATTTAGATGGTTTGAGTTTTACAAATAATATGGCACACCATCAATCAATTTCCTAGAAGAGATCTTGATTTTGCTCTGCAGATGTCAGCTGAAAGCCTGAGCAGATAAATGAACTTAAATTTAATGAAATGCTTCAGAACCCTCCTATAAGATTTGTGTTATCTCTTTTGGAGTTGGAAAAAAAATTGGAATTCTATTTTAGAGTTACTTTAAAACTTGTGCCTGAAGTTTGGGGTATAAATCCTTAGCTAGACACAGTTTATTTGGTTGTTTCCTCTTCTTGTCTATGAAGAATAATTTTCTTTTATCTCCTGCCAGGAAACACAGGCCAGAAACAGCTCAAGATCTGTGATAACATATAAACAGGAATGAATTCACTTTCTGAATATCATTTTGGTAAAGAGTACAAAGCTACATAAATTAATAGGTTTTATTATATTGAAAAATCATACATCCAAAAGGAATGATAAAATGGCACAAATATTATCATACTAATATAAAGCTACACTTTTCTATAAAGATATGGGTGGAAAGTGAGCTGCTGGCATCAGCAGTTCTGGCTCTGCTACTATCTGCATGTCTAGCCTTGGATCAGACTGGCTCTCAATAGCCTGCTTTGTAAAATAAGGGGTTTAGCTCGATTATGTCAAGGGATCACTACAGTCTCTTCAAGATATATTAATTAGCTATGCATAACATATTTATATATTTTAAAAATTATATCCTTTAAATATTTTCACTACACCTCAAATCTTTTTTTAACTATTCCTGATCCCGAACTTTATATTATATATGGTTTTATCAGTGAGACACAGCAAAATTTTCTGATTGTGAAATGACAATCTTCAATGCTTTTTAAATGGGTTAAAATTTTCTAAGCAGTTATGAACTTCCTTGCACCTTTATTAACATTTTCAAATATTTTCTACTTATTTTAGGGAGGAATATAGTGCTATTTTTAAAGAAATCCAAAGCAAAGGATATACTTGCTTGATGAACATACATAAATACATGGTGATTTTAGAGGTTCCTTTAGGGTTAAAGATGGGGGATTTTCAAAGAAACTACAAAACTTGTTTTCAATGTATTACTACAATGAAATGAAGAACAAGCTATGAAAATGTTCCCTAATATCATCAACCATCAGCTTGTTTAGAAAGTCCCCAATCAAACCTAAGTGTTAAAAGGTCCAGAACACTGAGTGAGGATGCCAAATTCCCCAAGCAGGTCATTTCATCGTGAGTCACAAGGCTTGAGCAATGCAGTCATTTCCTAGCACACTAACTGCTGGAGAGGAAACTGCATGCCTCCATCATCTCCTGGCCAGTCAGGGCAGCATCACATTTGAATAGTCTGGTCTGCCTTTCAGTCTCCTTCCCAGAAAGCCTATGCTTGCTCTTGTGACTTTCCTGTCCCCAGGTTTCTTAAGGATATAAGAAAGCCAGTCTCCAAAGTTTTCCTATTATATAGATCCAAAAGAATAAAGTGAATGAAAATAGTGGTGTGTCACCTTTTTTTTCTTTTTCTTTTGTAATTGTTTCTTCCTCTTCTATTCTCCAGTACATCCCTGCCATCCACCTAATCTATTTGCAGTCCCAGTATGCCTCCTCTTCATATTCAGTGTCTCACACGCTGTGAAAAATCCAAGGACTTAGTTCCTGTGCACACCAAGTAAAATGAGAAAACCAGAACAAGGGAAATGTCAAACCCACCATATATCATGGTGGACAAAGAAGAGAGATTCATAAATCCATCTGAATAAAATTTTGTTCTGTTACCTTGAATTATTTCTAAACAGGTTACTCATTTTAGTAGTTGTATACCTGTTTCCTTTTATCACCTTCCATCCCTTTCTAGAATAAATTTTAGCATGTGGAATCACTGTTCAGATCTTGAAGCTTTTTGTAAATTGGGATTCTGATGTATAGTCTTTTATTAAAAATCAAGCCACAAGGTATCGAAGTCATTCTGTTTAGTTCTTTCAAAAGAGGACTATTGGGCTTCCCTGGCGGCGCAGTGGTTGAGAGTCCGCCTGCCGATGCAGGGGACACGGGTTTGTGCCCTGGTCTGGGAAGATCCCACATGCCGCGGAGCGGCTGGGCCTGTGAGCCATGGCCACTGAGCCTGCGCGTCCGGAGCCTGTGCTCCGCAACGGGAGAGGCCACAACAGTGAGAGGCCTGCGTACCGCAAAAAAAAAAAAACAAACCAGGACTATTATGCAGTATTTAGCTATGATACAATTAGAGAAAAGGCACTAATGTGAGTTCTTGGTCTATACGCCTAGCTAAGCTTTAATCCAGCTTGGAAACTGTTTTGTGCATCTCTGCTCAGTGATCCCGCTCAGCTCATATATCCCACTGGAGATATTCTAGGCATTTGCCAAATCCCTTGGGCTAGCATTTCCAAATTACCTTGTCTCTTCCTTAAATGAATCTCTGGATTATGAAGGAGGGGATTCCATCACTTGAGGAAGCCCATGCTTTTGTTACTTTCTCTGCAAGCTTCAGACCTAGCTCAGCTCCTGGCACAGGATGCATCTATAAGTGTTGAAGGGGTAAACATGCAGAAACACATCTATTCATATTTTCCAAATGTGGAATTAAGTAATTTAAAGTATTTTTCCACTTCAGTATAAACTTTTTAATGAAAAACTTTGTATTTCATTTTTTTGTGCACTCTGATAGGAATGCCATGCTTTCTGCATTACTAAAATATTTGTATGAAACATATTCTGTGTTAATTATTTCCCATAAAATAATTAGCTTACTAATTTGGAAACTGACAGCAATACTGTTGTAGGCATCTGTTCTAGGGAAAAAAGAAAGACAATATTTGCCAGCTGAATAAACTACAAAATGTGCTCAGCAGCACTGATTCTACCTAGAAGTGACTTTTATTAACGGAGACCTACTGACGGATTATATGACTACAACACTGTGAATTCACAAACTATCAATTTCTTTTTCATTAATGGTGACTACCAAGGAGCAAAAACAAACATGAGAGTTTTGGGAAAGTGCCCATGTTCCACCCCAACACTGTTCCTTTAATTTTTATTATGTTAAAATAGATGCTATTTATGACTGTACCATTTTCCCAAGCACTACAGAGAAACAGATATTTTAATGCAAGATCAGGCTGTCATATTGCAAAAATTTTATATATGGCTATAAAATAATATCTGCAGAAAGTTTGCAGAATTCTCTTGAGAAGAGTAAGATGATCAATGGAATAAAATGCAAAATTATAACTTTAGCTGTAAGTAATAATTTTACTTTAAGTAAGATCCATTGGAGCAAAGGGAAAAAAATGAAGTTAAATTCTATTAGACTAAATCATCAAAAAATATTAGTAGTGTAATACAGAATCCCTTGCACTTTAGATCATGTAAGAATATCCAGATGTCACATGATTGTTTTAGCTATTTAATTTCATCCAAGTCTGAGACTGGCACAAATACCATTGGATACCTGAAACAAGGAAGCTCTAAATCTGAACTCAGTTGCTTGGCGCTACAGCTTTATTAATTCTGGCCAATTTCTCTGATTTTATTGCAAAGGCCAAGGAACCCCAGTCCATATAATTCATTCAGTGGAATCTATACAAGCTAAGTATCCAAGAATTCCTAATTACTTTATTGCACTATTACTTTATTACATTTTATTTTTTAAAGAAGAAGAAATGAATTCTCCCACTGATTTTGCTCTCTCTAGACTGACATCAAAGGACAATATTTTCTTCAAAAGCATGTTTTCAATGAGTAATTAGAGACTAGGACAAGCAATATGACCCATACTTTCATTATGAAAACAATTTGGTGTTGACAATGAAAATGTATACTGCCTGAAATAAAACCTGTTTCTTTTTAGTAAGGAATTAATGATAAGATAGCAACTGCCAGCCCAATCTCTCTGCAACACATTTCATTTGACTGCCAACATGGCCACTGGATGACGGTTTGGAGGATAAAAGTTAAAGCAGGGTAGGATTGAGTGATTGTAACTGAGTTCTTAATACACTAACATTCGACTGATATTCTCTCCAGGAACATTTAATCAGGGAATATAGCTAAATAATACCACTGCTGTGGCAATGAGATCTTATTCTGAAAACTCATGTAAAAGCAAGAATACAGCAGGCATTTAACCAATACAGAGCAGTGACTTGTCACCTACAGTTTTTTGGTACTGACCTTATCTGAGAGACCTAACTTCATGATCCAGCTGGATAAAGACGCACAGACAGGGTAAGAGCAACGTTAGCACAGAAATCAGCAGTACTGCTGCTCCCAATGTATATTCATTGGGCCTTTACGATTACTTTCTTTTAATCCCAACAACCTATTTGCCATTAAGTAAAAATTACTTATCAGTTATGTGTACCTTACTGCTTATCGAAGCTGCTCTCTCTCCTGAATATGTGAAGTTTAGGTGGCTATTTCTCATTGAGACAAAAATCTGTTCATATTGTACAGAAGTAAAGTCTTTTGAGGAATCAGGAATCTTTCATGGCATATACAAAAATTCTACCATATAGACGGAAACTTAATTTATGGACAAGGCGTAACAATGGTGTATCAGAAGGCTAAAGTTCTTAAGATATGATAAAAACTATCCGTTCTTAAGAACGGAGAAAATACTTTAGGATTTTACCTTCACTTAGGCCCATGAAGTGAGAGTCCCAGTATAATACCATTTGGAGGAAAGGATTGTGACAATGAACACTGATCTGAAAAAATAAGTGTAAGAATTTGCAACCTATATAATGTGATTTGACTGGTTTTCAAAATAAACTACTGAACAATATTTCCCACATCTATCAACAAATATACATTGTGTTTAAATACAGTCTTCAGAAAACCATATTGAACCACGAATGCCCTACCTTCAAG
Source organism: Delphinus delphis (assembly GCF_949987515.2). Taxonomy (NCBI): domain Eukaryota; kingdom Metazoa; phylum Chordata; class Mammalia; order Artiodactyla; family Delphinidae; genus Delphinus; species Delphinus delphis. The sequence continues at coordinate 91,709,676 of NC_082685.1, read as the reverse complement.
GGAGAGCACACTCACTTATTAATACATAAAAAGGAACACCATTCAGCATATTAGTGGGGAACAAAGAACAGCCCTGGCTTCTTGGGATATGCATTGATGAGGACAAGCTGGCAGAGGTATCAGACTCAGGTCACTGCCATGTGGTTTCCCTGCCTACCACTGAATATGGGTTGTTACTAGGGTTCTATGGTTTTGATTTTTCTCTTGTCTCTCTGAGCACTCTTCTTCACTTATTTCATCCATGAGGTGTGAAAATGTAAATGTCATTTTCTGAAAAGTCAATCCCAGGTATCTGGCTGCAACTGGAATCCATAGGAAACAGCTTCCAGTCTGCCCCTGGCCTATGTGCTTTCCAATTCTTTGTTTGTATATAAACACAAAACCAGAAAGAATTGTTCAAGGGACTTTAAAAATATAGTCAAAAGTCCTTATTCTTGTACAACATCCTTACTTATTCACCCAAATTTTTACATGATTTGGGGGTAAGGCTGAGAAGAGAGAAAAAGAAGAGATGGCCTTTTCCTTGATCTCTTGCCAATAGGAATCATGGTGTGCTGGTGCACAGGCCTTTGAAATATGCAAAAGACTCTCTCAATAAGTTGTTTCCCACACGATAATTCTAGTGGTCAAGCCTCAAGTCTTTTGCCTTATTCTCTTTGTATACATTAGTGTTACCTAGTGTCCTTTCAAAGACCTATAGCCATAATTTGGAAGTTGTAGCTTGAGGCTGTGATCATGTGATCAATCATATGAGGAGCTAGAGTTAGCTGACTATGATCAAACAAATGCAAACACTTAACCTAAACTATTTCCTTCAAGCTAAACCACATCTAAATTATTCTGAGGAGCTAAGAAACTGTAAATTTTAAAAGATTTTTGGGATACCTGATTCAATAACAATTCCTCAGCCAACTTAGACTGTATCTAGTCATACGCACTGTTTAAAAATTTATTATTATATATTTGTCTTTTATTTTAAATTCACAACTAATTATTTTAATGTATGTAAGAAATCTCTGAATGTGGTCACTTCCAGATCACTTGAATTTAAATTACAATAGCTTTATGCAGATTAATTCAAGATATTCATATTGAATTCAATTCAAGACATTTTGCATACTGATCAGTGTTAGTCTTTTTTCCTTAAAGGTCAGAGAAACAAGGGAATTTCTAAAGTTATTTATGTACTTTCTACAACTCATTACAAGATTGGGTCTTGAGAGTAGAAAGGCAATAAAAGAACAAAAAGCATGTAATGAATACAATCCATGAAGTAAATTCATGAATTTTTCCTGTAGCTCTTAAATATAGCAGTATAAACCTTTGTTCTGAATACTAGATGTCAGTATATGAATTTTAAAAAATGATGAAAATAAATTTCTTTCCTCGGCTAACATGTTTGAAATAACCATTTTCTTCTAGAAAGCATCATAATAAATAAATATATATACAGAGAGAGATTTTGAAAGATAATAATTGAATAACATTAAGTTATTAAATTATGGAACAGGGCTTCCCTGGTGGCGCAGTGGTTGAGAGTCCGCTTGCCGATGCAGGGGACACGGGTTCGTGCCCCGGTCCGGGAAGATCCCACATGCCGCGGAGCGGCTGGGCCCGTGAGCCACGGCCGCTGAGCCTGCGCGTCCAGAGCCTGTGCTCCGCAACGGGAGAGGCCACAACAGTGAGAGGCCTGCGTACCGTATAAAAAAAAATAAAAAAATTATGGAACAAAGGCAATTTTCTCAGGTGGCCAGGATGAGTTTGTATATGTTCAGTCTGGATGTTCCCAAGTGTCACACTTCATTATTATGATCCATTTACTTTTTAATTAGAACTTATATTTTGATCCTATCAACTTAGGTAGGTAAAATTTAGTAAGCATTGCTTTCACAGTGTTGTGAATACTGGGCACAAGTTGGTTCTTGATATATACCAGTTGATTAATTAGTAAATTGCTGTAAAGACAAGTTATTCACATTCTATCCTCATTATTTGAGATTCAAGCCTTCTTACTGGCATGGTTTCCTTCTGTTTCAGCATAAGCTGAATGGTTAATATGATTTCCAGTGGTACCCAGATTTATATTAAAAAAACCTTTCCTCCCTTCTGCTTGCTGCCTTGCTTCTTTGATTGCTCTCAATAACTAACCCTAAACCAAACTTCAAAGTCTTTTTCCAGCACAATTTTGCCCTTTTTTCATGACTCCATTCTCTACTCCCTTGCACCTGGGCCCCAGGCCCCACCATAGCAAACACAGGGCTTTCATACTTTTTCTTAGGTATATAAAGAGATGAATAAATCAACCTTTTCTCTCAAGAAATATACAATATAAAAAGACAGAGAAAAAATAATCATACATTTTGATGACTGTTCTGTTTGAAACATACATCCCTTGTGAAGAGAATACAGAGAAAGGATACCCAGGTTAATTTCAGAGAAAGGAAAGAGAGTGAGGAACTGTGCCCAACTGGAACTAACCTTTAAACTGAAGAAGTAGGAATGATCTAGGTAGAGAAGAGAAAATAAAGCATACCAACGAAACCCCAGGATATGTCAATATCACTGAGTGCCATGAAGGCTTCCCCACTCCTCAGAAGACACTCTATATACTTTGCAAAAGCTTTTCATCTCAATGAGAGAGAACCAAGAATTGGGAAACATGTTGGCTAAGGGCAGCCTGGCAGGTCTGTTTCCCACAGGGTCCTGTTTGGGCCATACACCTATGAATGACTTCTCAGATGCAAGCCATTTGTATTTTCATATTCCACAATGAAATATGAATGATGGGAGCTGCTAGAAAATAATACCATGACTCAAGGGTAACTAGATTAAGATATCAAGAAACACTGCAGTGCAGAAGGGTGGATATCAGAGTCCCCAGTGAGGGAAGAAACATTCCATCATGGAAATATCATGAGGTTTAAAATACCTATTAAGCAGTTTCTAGCTACTCAAAAGCATTAATGAAGGACACACGTTTTATAAAGAAGTATTACAGCTGTGTTGCTCATTAGTCAAAATGGAAACCATATGGAAATGTTTTTGGAATAAGACTAAATTTAAAACAAGTAAGCCATTTTCAGAAAGCATTTGGAGTGAATCTCTCCATTTTCAAAGTTGTTTTTTAAAATTGCTTTTCCTTATGCAACTTTGAGTTGATTCAATACTCTAAAATAATCCACTTGAATAACAGAGGTAATTTACTCAAATTTCCTGAAGTCTACTAATGGTCTGTTTCAGCTTATATTTTTACCAGGGATTCTACTGGAAGTCTGGTCTGATTCAACTTCTGCAAGTACATGCCATTCATATGAATTTAGCCTGCAGAGGATCAACCTAATTTTATACAGCCTTTTATCTCTATACTCATCTAAAAGTGGCAAATTTTCACATCTGAAATATAAGTTCAGAAACTAAAGTCTGAGATACAGTATTTTTGTGTTAGTCTTAAAACTGGAATAAAAGTTGATGCTGGAAGATGTATGAAAATACAACCTGTTTATTTGTAAGAACCGTATAGAAAATCATGCGCTGTAACAAAGAAACTAATGTGTGCTTCTTTTCTTTTAATAGAAAAGTATACTTGACCAATAAAATATTTTACAACAGACTGACAGCTACACAGATAGGAGGTGAGCTAGAGATGTCACTTGATATAATTTCTGTAAGGCTTGTTATTCCTTCCTACATTGAAATCTACAAGCTAGGAATTATGAACTTGATCATTACATTGAGAATCAAATACTCAGCTAGTTTACAGGCTGAATGATAAAAGAAAACATCAGTGATTCAGTAAAACCCTGGAAAACTTAGGAGGTTACATTAAGGGATATCCCATTGCTCAACATAATTTTATTTAATAACAAAAATGAAGAAATGAGTACATTGGACATGAAATATTCAGATTAATTAGAATATTATATGTTGAATAAGAGGAAAAAACTCAAGTTATTTAGACACAGTAATAGTATAAAAGAATACTCAGTCTCCCAATACAAGGTGAAATTACTAGAAATAATAAATTCAAGATAGCCAAAAACATAAATACAGAGTGGGAGATTTGCTGTATATTAAGCATGGCAAATAAATTTTTGAAAATCCAAGCGAGGACATGTTGAATATAAATCAACAATGTATCATCATTATAAAAAAAAAGACAATGTATTATTGAATATTGTTTGATACACTCATGGTCTAGCAGAGCAACTTGCATGGAATAAGTTGTTATATATATATATATCACTAGTATACTGTATTATATAACTGTGTATTATACATTATATAGTTCGTAAATATATGCAAGATCCGAATAGTATATTAAATATTGTATTTTGTGAGTAATATATAGCATATGTGTACGCTTTTACTTTTCATATATGCAACAAATAAACACTTCTCCAGAAATAATTTTCCATAATTTGCATTTATAGAAAGATCTATGCTTTTTAAAAACTTAATAATTGTAGAAATCCAAAGAAAGAATAACTTCAATAGAATGAATGGCCCCATAACAAAGATATATACTTATCTCTTCTATACCTACTTATATACATATATATATACACATGCACATATACATATTTGTGTGTGTATATGCGTGTGTGTTTGCCTGTGTGTATTTTTACTGTAAACAGGAAACATTTAGTGAGGGTGCGTTAGCTTAATTATGGTCTTGAAGAACGCGAAGAATATTCAAATTCCTAGACAATATTTAAATTCCAGACTTTAAAGCAGGAATATTTTAGTAAGCTACCTCAGTTAGTGATGATCAAAAGTTAAATGAACCTCCTTTAGGTTATAGAGAAGATATTCCTGAGGACGTTTATGAAAATTAAGTACAAATGTTTGTGGCATTTTGAATATTCATGTGAGTAAGAACAACTAAAGTACAGAACCAGTGAAACTCAAAGCCCAAGGGATCTAAATGATTATTTATGTCAATACCCACAATTCAAAGGCTACAAATCTGAGACTCAAGATTGTAAATAGTCTTGTCTATGGTCAGAATAAGAAGGGTTTGTTCTGACCTTCTTTGATCAAACTTTTAAGTCATTCTTAAAAATTCTGTAAGCCAGTGTTCTCAGCTTGGATCAATGTAAAAACACGTTTTAAAGGGAGTAAGAATATTTTTTCTCAGAACTGGCAAAATACATCTGTGAACTCCAATTTGAGAAACATTGCTGTAAGTCATGAGGGTTATATCAAGCATTTCAAATGAAATTCTTAATTCCAAGGAAATTTAAAGCAGTCATATAGTCAACTTATCTCACACTTGCACATTTCTTTTGTAGTTGTAAAATTATCCCTCTAATAAAAAAGAATTTGGAAGATTTGTCAAATACAAGGGTAGCATATGTATTCTAAACTAAAAGATAAAGAAGAAAGAAGTAAAACTCATATAGAAATTTTAAAAATCTATATGAATTGAATTTATCCTTTCCTTAAAAATCATTTTGGTGAAGATGTTTGTTTACAAAATTGTTGAATAACTCTAGAATTATTAACTATGAAGGAGGTGACATCACTGAACACTATGTGTTTTTATCAATCTCAATGATGACCAGTGAATTCTCAATCCAAGTATTTATCCTGATTAAAACAAAGTATTAGCTTGTCATTTTAATAAGTATAGTTCCTATTATAGGAATATTTATATTAAAACAAATTAATAATTAGAATGTGGTGACAAAATAGGGCAAAGACATCATTTTTGTCACAGTAAAATTAAAATAATAAAACTAATGGATCATAAAAATTTATAAAATAATTAAGGGAGATATTTTATCTTTGGTTTAAATACTTTAATAATAGTTCATAATATTTGCCAAGGGGCAAAGATTTCAAATAGAATTGTTTGAATATTTTTTCCAGAACTAATTATAAAGAAATCTAAAGTTTAAATCAATTAAGCTCTAGTATAGATAACTGAGTAGAGATAAGAGCATTATAATATAAGGGAATAGAGATGAGAACTACAAGAGCAAACTCCCCAAAGTACAAACTTCAAAAAAAATGCAGAAGAGTACACATGATTCTAATCTAGAACAGTTTACATATAATATATTTATGCATATAAAATATAATTTTAAAAATGCTTATTTGTCTATTTCCTGGAAGAATTCTTTTTTTTTTTAACATCTTTATTGGAGTATAATTGCTTTACAATGGTGTGTTAGTTTCTGCTTTATAACAAAGGGAATCAGTTATACATATACATATGTTCCCATATCTCTTCCCTCTTGCATCTTCCTCCCTTTCACCCTGCCTATACCACCCCTCTAGGTGGTCACAAACCACATAGCTGATCTCCCTGTGCTATGCGGCTGCTTTCCACTAGCTATCTATTTTACATTTGGTAGTGTATATATGTCCATGCCACTCTCTCACTTTGTCACAGCTTCCCCTTCCCCTTCCCCATATCCTCAAGTCCATGCTCTAGTAGGTCTGTGTCTTTATTCCCGTCTTACCCCTAGGTTCTTCATGACATTTTTTTTTCCTTAGATTCCATATATATGTGTTAGCATACAGTATTTGTTTTTCTCCTTCTGACTTACTTCACTCTGTATGACAGACTCTGGGTCTATCCACCTCACTACAAATAATTCAATTTCGTTTCTTTTTATGGCTGAGTAATATTCCATTGTATATATGTGCCACATCTTCTTTATCCATTCAACTGTTGATGGACACTTAGGTTGCTTCCATGTCCTGGCTATTGTAAATAGATCTGCAATGAACATTTTGGTACATGACTCTTTTGGAATTATGGTTTTCTCAGGGTATATGCCCAGTAGTGGGATTGCTGGGTCGTATGGTAGTTCTATGTGTAGTTTTTTAAGGACCCTCCATACTGTTCTCCATAGTGGCTGTATCAATTTACATTCCCACCAACAGTGCAAGAGTGTTCACTTTTCTCCACACCCTCTCCAGCATTTATTGTTTCTAGATTTTTTGATGATGGCCATTCTGACTGGTGTGAGATGATATCTCATTGTAGTTTTGATTTGCATTTCTCTAATGATCAATGATGTTGATGTTTCATGTGTTTGTTGGCAATTTGTAATATCTTCTTTGGAGAAATGTCTATTTAGGTCTTCTGCACATTTTTGGATTGGGTTGTTTGTTTTTTTGTTATAGAGCTGCATGAGCTGCTTGTAAATTTTTGAGATTAATCCTTTGTCAGTTGCTTCATTTGGAAATATTTTCTCCCATTCTGAGGGCTGTCTTTTGGTATTGTTTATGGTTTCCTTTGCTGTGCAAAAGCTTTTAAGTATAATTAGGTCCCATTTGTTTATTTTTGTTTTTATTTCCATTTCACTAGGAGGTGGGTCAAAAAGGATCTTGCTGTGATTTATGTCATAGAGTGTTCTGTCTAATGATTTCCTCTAAGAGTTTGATAGTGTCTGGCCTTATATTTAGGTCTTTAATCCATTTTGAGTTTATTTTTGTGTATGGTGTTAGGGAGTGTTCTAATTTCATTCTTTTACATGTAGCTGTCCAGTTTTCCCAGCACCAGTTATTGAAGAGGCTGTCTTTTCTCCACTGTATATTCTTGCCTCCTGTATCAAAGATAAGGTGACCCCTGGAAGAATTCTTAAGAAATTATCTATGGTAGTTGGTAGTGGAACTGATGATCTACTTTGTGCACTGTTTAATTTTTCTTACACCATGTTAAAAAAATGAGAAAATAAAATATAATCATCCCGTTATAAAAAAACAGCACTTGACTATTATGAATCAAATTATAGTAACTATAATTTTTTTGTCTAACATTATATATTTTGTAAAAATATATTTTAATACATCTTATATAATAATTTAATTGCATATTAAATGACATCATTGGGTTAAATGTTTTTTTCAGATTTTAGGTTATACGTTGATAATTTTGTTATCAATGTATAAAGAAAAAACCTTGATTTTTATATCTTGTAGTCACACATTTTTAAAGTTTCAACAAATCATTTTAATGTTTCAAAATCTCCTCTTCACTCTTAAAGTCTTATGAAAATTGTTCCATTCTTCACAAGAAAATTACAAAATAATAATATTAATATTGGACATTTGGGGCTTCTGAATAAATATGAATGAAAAGCTTGCAATCCTAAACCAGTGTAATACATTGATGTATTCACTTTAATTTGTAACTATAGTTTTTAAAATTTGTCCCCATTAGGCTACTCTTTCATTATTTGGTAAGATTGTTTTAAAATTAGAATCTTGCAATACCTTCCCTTCCTGTTTCACTTAACATGGCTTGGGAAGAATGACCATACATTAAAAAACATCATTGAGTTTTGTGATTGATGGTTATATTTTCAGAGCTTGAAAAACTCTACAATTAAATGGATGCTTAAAGTTGGTAAGCCATCAAAATTTTCGGAGAGGAAAAAGTTTAAATGATGAGGCTTGACGATATGAAAACTAAAGGATTCTCCTAGTGTTCAAGGACTTTTTTGCTTTCCAAATCACTTAAACTTTCTACTTGTAACTGCAGTATTTGGAAGGACCTTTGCATTTTAACATTGTGATTACGTGCACTGTAAAACGCATGGACTGCACGAGAGACAACAAACTCTACTAATCAACAGAGGATATGAAACTCTCTAAACTATTTTCCTGAACTGTATTAACCACAGGGTTTCAGAGACGTAAAAAAGATACTCAAAGAATAGATCTTTGGGGATTTTGCTCTTGCTTTCATATCATGTGAATCATCTTTGTTTCATCAGTGTTCCCACTTCCTTATTTTCTTTCTGAGTTTTAGTAGCTTAAACATTATGTTGAAATGCTACATTTGCATGTATTAATGTGTTAATTTCATTAGTTCCATAAATGATATTACCTTTCACATACATCATGAGTACAAATTTCCAATGTATTTGAAAGGTGAAAGGCAAATTTAGAGCTACTTTTTATACCCTGGGCTGCCGTTTAGAACTCAATCACTTGACCTTTAGGGGAAAGATGTAGATGTGTAAGCAGGAAAGTTGCAAGTTAAGTTCTTTCTGGAGAATTCAAAATAAGTCTTCTCAAAAATACCTAAAATATAGTAATCAAAAGAAAGCATACCATTAACTTCACCAGTAGTCAGAAGTTTGGCCCTGTTGTTCTTTGGAATAAACTGTTTAGGAAATAGTGAAACAGTTTATATTTATAATGTTTATGGAAGAAAGTAAATAAGACAAAACATAAGAGAGTATTGATGAACTAATTAGTAAAAGGTTCTGCACTTTCTATATTTAAAATAAATGTAAAAGGGCGATATGAATTCACGGTTGTTAACATATATAATCCTATCTAGATTCTAATTTACTGAAAATGCTCTATTTCAACCATGCTTCTTATTGTTTTGCTGTTGGTAGTAAATGGAGAAATATAAACCAGAATCTAAGGAACAAAAGTACTAATTTCAACATTTATGCAGAGATGCAAAGACCCAGAATACTCAACACAATATTGATGGAGGAACAAAATCAGAGGACTGACACTACCCAACTTCAAGACTTACTATAAAGCTACAGTAATCAGGAAAATATGGTGCTGGCAAAGAATAGACAAATAGATCAAATGACACATGAAGAGCCCAGAAATAGACCCCCATAAATATAGTCAATTGATGTTTCAGAAAGAAGTAAAGGTAATACAGAAAAGGCAGTCTTTTTAACAAATTGTGCTGGAACTATTGTCCATTCCCATTAAAAAAAATGAATCTTGACAAAGAACTTTACACCTTTCACAAAAATTAACTCAAAATGGATCACAGATCTAAATGTAGAGTGCAAAACTATAAAACACTTAGAAGATAATATATAAGACAATCTAGATATCTCTGGGTTTGGTGATGACTTTTTAGATACAATACCAAAGGTGCAATCAATGAAAGAAATAATTGATAAGCTGGACTTCATTAAGACAATGTGTACAGAATGAAAAGACAAGCAATGGTATGGGAGAAAATATTTGCAAAAGACATATCTGATAAAGGACAGTTATCTAAAATATACAAGAAACTCTCCAGTAAGAAAACCAACAACTTGACTAAATTAATGGGCCAAAGACTTCAACATATACCTCACTAAAGAAGAGATACAGATGGCAAATAAGCATATTAAAAGATGTTCCACATCATATGTCATAAAAGAAATGCAAATTAAAACAATTAAATATCACTATATACCTATTAGAATGACCAAAATCACCAAAATGACAGTGAAAACACCAAGTGCCAGTGAGGATGCAGAGCAACAGGAACTCTCAATCATTACTAGTGTGAGTATAAAATGGTACAGCCACTTTGAAAGACAGTTTATCAATTTCTTACAACACTAAACATACTCATCATAAGGTCCAGCAATCTAATGAGTTGAAAACTATGTCCACCCAAAAAACCTGCACACAGATGTTTTCAGCAGCTTTATTCATAATTGCCAAAACTTGGAAGAAATAGGTGAATGGATAAACAAACTGGTACATCCAAACAATGGAATATTATTAAACTCTAAAAAGGAATGAGTAATCAAGCCATGAAAAGACATGGAAGAAACTTAAACATATATTACTAAGTGAAAGAAACCAATGTGAAAAGGCTATATACTGTATGATTCCAACAATACGACATTCGGGAAAAGGCAAAACTATGGAGACAGTAAAAGGATCAATGCTTGCTATGGGTTAATGAGGAGAAAGGAATGAAGAGTCTGAACACAGAGGATTTTTAGAGCAGTGAAACTACTTTATAAGATACTATAATGGTGGATACATGTCATTTAACATCTGTCAAAACACATGGAATGTACAACTAAAAGTGAACTGTAGTGTAAATTATGGACTTTGGGTGATAATAATGTTTCAGTGTAGGTTCATTAACTGTAACAAATGTAGGTCTCTGGTGGAAGATGTTGACAATGTGGGAGACTATGCATGTGTGGAGGCAGGGAGTATATGGAAAATCTCTGCACCATCTTCTCAATTTTTTCTGTTAACATAAAACTGTTCTAAAAATAGTCTATTAAAAAAAGTACTAATCCACAGTAATCTTAAATTTTCTTATTAGTTTCCTATAGTCAAGGAGTACTTCAAAATATTTATTTTAACCTTAATAAGATATCACTGGAGTGTGTGTGTATATGTGTATATATATTTGTATGTGTGTGTTAGAGTGAGTGTGTGTGTGTGTGTGTGTGTGTGTGTGTGTGTGTGTAAGATAGGACAGAGTGACTTCTTTATTTTTCTATGAATCAATGATACTCAACGTTTAACATATCAAAAAAGAAGATGTGTGGAAAAATAAACATCTCACTAAAGGTAAATTCATGGGCAATTATAAAAGCTAGTATTACTGCAACAAGGATTCATAACTATTTTTTCATTTGTTTCTACATAATTTAGGAGACTAATACATTAAAAAAATCGTTAGTGTAAAATCTAGTATTACTGTAACTTTGGTTTGTAACTCCAAATCTTGTTTTCTACATAATTTAGGACACTAATGCATTAAAAAAATTATTAGTTTATGTTTTGGGACACACTATATATACAAACATAATTTTGTGATATCAACAATGGAAAGGGGTGGGGAAAGAACATTTTGTATGTCATTAAAGTTAAGCTGGTGTAAATTCAAATAAGAGTGTTATAACTTTAGGATTTTAAATGAAATCCCCATGGTAACCACAAAGAAAACAGCTCTACAATACACACAAAGGAAATGAGAAAGAAATTCAAATGTTTCCAGATTGGTTCAAGATGGCAGAGTAGAAGGACATGCTCTCACTCCCTCTTTCAAGAACACTGGAATCACAACTGGCTGCTGAACAATCATCGACAGGAAGACACTGGAATTCACCAAAAAAGGAAACCCCACATGAAAAGGCAAAGGAGAAGCCACAATGAGACAGTAGGAGGGGCACTATCACAATAAAATCAAATCCCATAACTGCTGTATGGGTGACTCACAATCTGGAGAACATGGACACCACAGAAGTCCACCCACTGGAGTGAAAGTTCTGAGCCACAAAGTGAAAGTTCTGAGCTTCCCAAACTGGGGGTCTGGCAATGGGAGGAGGAATTCCTAGAGAATCAGACTTTGAAGGCTAGTGGGATCTGACTGCAGGACTTCAGCAGGACTGGGGGAAACAAAAACTCCACTCTTGGAGGGCACACACAAAGTAGTGTGCATGTCAGGACCCAGGGGAAGGAGCAGTGACCCACTAGGAGACTGAGCCAGACCTACCTGCTAGTGTTGGAGGGTCTCCTGCAGAGGCGGGGGGCAGCTGTGGCTCACCAAGGGACAAGGACACTGGCAGGAGTTCTGGGAAGTACTCATTGGCATGAGCCCTCCCAGAGTCTGCCATTAGCCCCAACAAAGAGCCCTGGATAGGCTCAAGTGTTGCATTGCCTCAGGCCAAACAACCAACAGGAAGGGAACCCAGCCCCATCCAGAGCAGACAAGCAGATTAAAGTTTTACTGAGCTCTGCCCACCAGAGCAACAGCCAGCTCTACCCACCACCCATCAGGAAACTTCCACAAGCCTCTTGCATAGCCTCATCCACCAGAGGGCAGACAGCAGAAGCAAGAAGAACTACAATCCTGCAGCCTGTGGAACAAAAACCACATTCACAGGAAGATAGACAAGATGAAAAGGCAGAGAGCTATGTACCAGATGAAGGAACAAGATAAAACCCCAGAAAAACAACTAAATGAAATGGAGACAGGCAATCATCCAGAAAAAAAATTCAGAATAATGATAGTGAAGATGATCCATGACCTTGGAAGAAGAATGGAGGCAAAGATCGAGAAGATGCAAGAAATATTTAACAAAGATGTAAAAGAATTAAAGAACAAACAAACAGAGGTGAACAGTACAATAACAGAAATGGCAACTACACCAGAAGGAATCAATAGCAGAATAACTGAGGCAGAAGAACGGATAAGTGACCTGGAAGACAGAATGGTGGAATTCACTGCTGCGGAACAGAATAAAGAAAAAAGAATGAAAAGAAATGAATACAGCCTAAGAGACCTCTGGGACATTAAACGCAACAACATTCGCATTATAGGGGTCCCAGAAGGAGAAGAGAGAGAGAAAGGACCAGAAAAAATATTTGAAGACATTATAGTCGAAAACTTCCCTAACATGGGAAAGGAAATAGCCACCCAAGTCCAGGAAGCACAGAGAGTGCCATACAGGATAAATCCAAGGAGAAACATGCCAAGACACAGCATAATCAAACTGGCAAAAATTAAAGACAAAGAAAAATTATTGAAAGAAGCAAGGGAAAAATAACAAATAACATACAAGGGAACACCCATAAGGTTAACAGATGATTTCTCAGCAGAAACTCTAAAAGCCAGAAGGGAGTGGCATGACATATTTAAAGTGATGAAAGGGAAGAACCTACAAACAAGATTACCCTACCCAGCAAGGATCTCACTCAGATTCAATGGAGAAATCAAAAGCTTTACAGACAAGCAAAAGCTAAGAGAATTCAGCACCACCAAACCAGCTCTACAAACAAATGCTAAACAAACTTTTCTAAGTGGGAAACACAAGAGAAGAAAAGGACCTACAAAAACAAACCCAAAAAATTAAGAAAATGGTAATAGGAACATACCTATTGATAATTACCTTAAACATGAATGGATTAAATGCTTGAACCATAAGACACAGGCTTCCTGAATGGATACAAAAACAAGACCCATATATATGCTGTCTACAAGACACCCAATTCAGACCTAGGGACACATACAGACTGAAAGTGAGTGGATGGAAAAAGATATTCCATGCAAATGGAAATCAAAAGAAAGCTGGAGTAGCAGTACTCATATCAGATAAAATAGACTTTAAAATAAAGAATGTTACAGGAGACAAGGAAGGACACTACATAATGATCAAGGGAAAAATCCAAGAAGAAGACATAACAATTATAAATACATATGCACCCAACATAGGAGCACCTCAATACATAAGGCAACTGCTAACAGCTCTAAAAGAGGAAGTCAACAGTAAAAAAATAATAGTGGGGGACTTTAACACCTCACTTACACCAATGGACAGATCATCCAAACAGAAAATTAACAAGGAAACACAAGCTTTAAATGACACAACAGACCAGATAGATTTAACTGATATTTATAGGACGTTCCATCCAGAAACAGCAGATTACACTTTCTTCTCAAATGCGCTAGGAACATTCTCCAGGATAGATCACATCTTGGGTCACAAATCAAGCCTCAGTAAATTTAAGAAAATTGAAATCATATCAAGCACCTTTTCTGACCACAACGCTATGAGATTAGAAATCAAGTACAGGGAAAAAAATGTAAAAAACACAAATATATGGAGGCTAAACAATATGTTTCTAAATAACCAAGAGATCACTGAATATATCAAAGAGGAAATCAAAAATACCTAGAGACGAATGACAATGAAAACATGATGACTCAAAACCTATGGGATGCAGCAAAAGCAGTTCTAAGAGGGAAGTTTATAGCTATACCAGCCTACCTCAAGAAACAAGAAAAATCTCAAATAAACAATCTAACATTACATCTAAAGGAACTAGAGAAAGAAGAACAAACAAAACCCAAAGTTAGTAGAAGGAAAGAAATCATAAAGTTCAGAGCAGAAATAAATGACATAGAAACAAAGAAAACAATAGCAAAGATCAATAAAACTAAAAGCTGGTTCTTTGAGAAGATAAACAAAATTGATAAACCTTTAGCCAGACTCATCAAGAAAAAGAGGGAGAGGACTCAAATCAACAAAATTAGAAATGAAAAAGGAGAAGTTACAACAGACACCGCAGAAGTAGAAAGCATCCTAAGAGACTACTACAAGCAACTGTATGCCAATAAAATGGACAACCTGGAAGAAATGGACAAATTCTTAGAAAGGTATAACCTTTCAAGACTGAACCAGGAAGAAATAGAAAATATGAATAGACCAATCACAAGTAATGAATTGAAACTGTGATGAAAAATCTTCCAACAAACAAAAGTCCAGGACCAGATGGCTTCATAGGTGAATTCTATCAAACATTTAAAGAAGACCCACCCTTCTCAAACTCTTCCAAAAAATTGCAGAGGAAGGAAAATTCGCAAACTCATTCTATGACGCCACCATCACGCTGATACCAAAACCAGACAAGGATACTACAAAAAAAGAAAATTACAGACCAATATCACTGATGAATACAGATGCTAAAATCCTCAACAAAATACTAGCAAACAGAATCCAACAACACATTAAAAGGATCATACACCACAATCAAATGGAATTTATCCCAGGGATGCAAGGATTCTTCAATATATGCAAATCAACCAATGTGATACACCATATTAACAAATTGAAGAAGAAAAACCATATGATCATCTCAATAGATGCAGAAAAAGCTTTTGACAAAATTCAACACCCATTTATGATAAAAAGTCTACAGAAAGTGGGCATAGAGGGAACCTACTTCAACATGATAAAGGCCATATACAACAAACCCACAGCAAACATCATTCTCAACGGTAAAAAACTGAAAGCATTTCCTCTAAGATCAGGAAAAAGACAAGAATGTCCAGTCTCACCACTATTATTCAACATAGTTTTGGAAGTCCTGGCCACGGCAATGAGAGAAGAAAAAGAAATACAAATTTGGAAAGAAGAAGTAAAACTGTCATTGTTTGAAGATGACATGATACTATACATAGAGAATCCTAAAGATGCCACCAGAAAACTACTAGAGCTAATCAATGAATTTGGTAAAGTTGCAGGATACAAAATTAATACACAGAAATCTCTTGCATTCCTATACACTAATGATGAAAAATCTGAAAGAGAAATTAAGGAAACACTCCCATTTACCACTGCAACAAAAAGAATAAAATACGTAGGAATAAACCTACCTAGGGAGACAAAAGACCTGTATGCAGAAAACTATAAGACACTGATGAAAGAAATTGAAGATGATACCAACAGATGGAGAGATATACCATGTTCTTGGATTGGAAGAATCAATATTGTGGAAATGACTATGCTACCTAAAGCAATCTACAGATTCAATGCAATCCCTATCAACTTACCAAAGTTTTTACAGAACTAGAACAAAAAGTCTTACAATTTGTATGGAGACACAAAAGACCCCAAATAGCCAAAGCAGTCTTGAGGGAAAAAAACGGAGCTGGAGGAATCAGACTCCCTGACTTCAGACTATACTACAAAGCTACAGTGATCAAGACAATACTGTACCGGCACAAAAACAGAAACATAGATCAATGGAACAAGATAGAAAGCCCAGAGAAAAAGCCACGCACCTATGGTCAACTAATCTATGACAAAGGAGGGAAAGATATACAATGGAGAAAAGACAGTCTCTTCAATAAGTGGTGCTGGGAAAACTGGACAGCTACATGTAAAAGAATGAAATTAGAACACTCCCTAACACCATACACAAAAGTAAACTCAAAATGGATTAGAGACTTAAATGTAAGACCGGACACTATAAAACTCTTAGAGGAAAACATAGGAAGAACACTCTTTGACATAAATCACAGGAAGATATTTTTTGATCCACCTCTTAGAGTAATGGAAATAAAAATAAACAAATGGGACCTAATGAAACTTAAAAGCTTTTGTACAGCAAAGGAAACCATAAACAAGACAAAAAGACAACCCTCAGAATGGGTGAAAATATTTGCAAATGAATTATCAGATAAAGGATTACTCTCCAAAATATATAAACAGTTCATGCAGCTCAATATTAAAAAAACAAACATCCCAATCCAAAACTGGGCAGAAGACCTAAATAGACTTTTCTCCAAAGAAGACATAAAGATGGCCAAGAAGCACATGAAAAGCTGCTCAACATCACTAACTATTAGAGAAATGCAAATCAAAACTACAGTGAGGTATCACCTCACACCAGTTAGAATGGGCATCATCAGAAAATCTACAAACAACAAATGCTGGAGAGGATGTGGAGAAAAGGGAACTCTTGCACTGTTGGTGGGAATGTAAATTGATACCGCCACTATGGAGAACAGTATGGAGGTTCCTTAAAGAACTAAAAATAGAATTACCATATGATGCAGCAATCCCACTACTGGGCTATACCCAGAGGAAACCATAATTCAAAAAGACACATTCACCCCAATGTTCATTTCAGCACTATTTACAATAGCTAGGACATGGAAGCAACCTAAATGTCCATCGACAGATGAATGGATAAAGAAGATATGGTACATATATACAATGGAATATTACTCAGCCATAAAAAGGAACGAAATTGGGTGATTTGTAGAGACGTGGATGGATCTAGAGAGTGTCATACAAAGTGAAGTAAGTCAGAAAGAGAAAAATAAATATCGTATATTAACACATATATATGGAACCTAGAAAAATGGTATAGATGAACTATTTTTCAGGAGAGAAATTAAGACACAGATGTAGAGAACAAACGTATGGACACCAAGGGGGGAAAGCAGTGGGGGTGGTGGTGGTGGTGGTGTGCTGAATTGGGCGATTGGGATTGACATGTATACACTGATGTGTATAAAATGGATCACTGATAAGAAAAAAGAAACATAAAAAAAATACACTTCACTATGTCAGCTATGTTATTTTTTACGTTCACCATAATAATAAACCAATTTGTTAGACAATAACTATCTCAAAAAGTATATAATTTTTTTAAAGAAAGAAAGAAATTCAAATGTTTCACCATACACATACACAAAACCAAAAAAAAAAAATGATGGTAATACAAGAACAGGAGTGGCTATACTAATGTCAAACAAAATAAAATTTAAATTAAAAAAAACCATAAGAAACAATGTACATTATGCTAAGTGAAATAAGCCAGTCATGAAAAGGCTAATACCGTATGATTCCACTTATATAAGGTACTTAGAGTAGTCAAAATCATAAAGACAGTAGAATCGTGATTTCCAACGACTGGGGGGAGAAGGGAATGGGAAGTAATTGTTTAACAGGTAGTATAGAGTTTCGGTTTTGCAAAAGGAAAAAAGTTCTGGATATCGATGTTAGTGATAGTTGTACAACAATATGAATGTACTTAAAAGCACTAAATTGTACACTTAAAAATGGTTGAGATGGTAAATTATGATATGTGTAAACTTTACCACAGTTTTTAAAAGAAGCAAAACTATAGACAAATTAGATTTTGTTAAAATTAAATTCTTGTTCATCAAAAGACAACATTACGAGAGTGAAAAGGCACACCACAGACTGGGAAAAATATCTGCAGTACATTGTAATCAATAAAAACTTAAAAAAATTAAAAAGATGTGTTCTTAGAACAACATGTTATGAACCTGCTCTCTATCAAGAACGCATCTTTTTTTTTTCAGACGCAAATTGTAATTTCAGGACTCTGTTGCTTTAAAAAATTGCTTATCTTCCAAATGCATTATTTTATGTTACTTTGTTGGAAATTCATGCCAAATGTCAAGAGAATGAATGTTGAATAACCAGGATCTAATTATAAGAATGCAATTTAGTTGCGTGCAGAATAACAATTCAAAAAACTGTCTCAAGGTTTAAACAAGGAAATGGTAAATCCTTGAAGGAAAATATCTCAATAACAAAACAAAACAAAATGAAAACACCTTAGTCCAGTCCCAGTGACAGTATATAAAGCAAACTATTTTTAACTCTGGGTTTTGACAGCTTTTTCTTTTAGGAGTTCTAGCCATTGTATTTACTTGGTCCCCTGAACTTGCCCAATCCTTTTTAGGTCCACTGCTTTTGCCCTATGTCTTTATCATCTTATGAGTAAATTAATCAAAAGTCTAAATGGCCTTCATATCTCTAGCATCTCTGCTTGTCAACAGAGTCTGTAGTTACAAGATTTACTCTCCTAAATTCACATATCTAATTGTGCTTCATGATTATCTTCCCAACCAGATCACAAGTTATTTTTCCAACTTTGTATTCCAATGCACCACAATGGACTCCATTATTCCACAAGTCTACAGTGTATTTAATTATTTTCTTGCCTCAGTTTGCGCTAATGATGCAATACATTTCCTTCTGGTTTCTTCTCTCTCTCCCTGTCTTTTTCCCCCTGAGAATCGCTTTAAAGTTCTTTAATATCATTTTCTGCTTTAAAAGTTTAGTTCAAATTTTAGATTTTTAGGACTTCTTTGCTAACCTGAAGAACAAATTCTACACTTCGGACAATATACCCCCTTACCATTTGTTTATACCTTACCTAGCTATACATGCCTCTGTTTCTACCATAAAGCCTATGCATTCCTTTAAAGCAGTGATCAGCTCTTCCATTGTGAATCTACAGCATTTGACATTAAGTAGATATCTAATAAATATACAGTATTGCTTATCTTTGTGTTACATATCTCACACACTTATAAGTATGCATGACTGAATTTAGCCTTTTGGTCATTTACCACTTTTAAACAAGAGTCTGCTTCTTAGGTCTTTCTTTTGAGCTTGTATTAATAAAAGGGAAATGTTGACTTAATTCATAAAAATGTCATCTATGACTTCTGGGGGGAAGCATTAAGGCATATCTCAGCCAGCCTTCTCTACCACTAGTTGGCCTCTTAACTACAGATGGGACTTAATTGCTCCTTAAATACATCTAACGTTTAAGCTTCCACAAGATTGCCCACTAGCCATTTAGCACTTCTGTTGGTAGTTTTTACCCCAAATTCATGAATTATACTATGAATTCTTATTACTCTTTAATGCAGCAAAATATAAAAATCAGTAGTTTCTTCATGAGCAGATATAAATAAGTGCCAAGTTCAAATATTTGCTTTTTCAAGAAAGAGAATGAGCTAAAATAATACAGCACATAAACGAAATTCAAGTTGGTAAACAGAGCAGCCATTATAAAACAATGGAAACATATATCCACTGGGAAATTACTGAGGCTCCTTCCTGTCTAGGGAAAATGTGTAGTTATGTGTACCATGTGCCAAGGACAGACTGGTCCTTTCCAGACACTTACCCTCTGACAGCATGAATAAGTCTCAGTGATGGATAGGCAGTTCGCACTTTCAGTTTATTCTTAAGGATTAACGCATTAACCCACTCCACGTGCTTCTCTCCTCCTTTGACCATGAAAGCAGGGATCCAAAGGACACTGTCATTCAGCATGGAAAGTCTATGCACAAATTTTTCTCTGTCACTCTCATTCCGAAAGCCTCCAAATGCTCTTTGTACAACTGATGGATTCATGGTAATAAAATCTGATTTAGTTCCCACATCTGCAGCAAACTCCACCACAGGGGCTAGATTACACCTGAAGAGGAAAAAATTAATGGACAAATGAAAAGTAAATATGAAACAGTCACTCCTGAAATGGTGTGCATGAAGAGAAGAATGGGGAATGAGCATTTTTTTTTCACCAGGTGGAAAAAAAAAAAGATAATCTGCCTGGTAAAATTACATTTTCAGTAAGTCAACACACATTCAGGAATGCTGTCTTCAATAAAGATGTGCACTCCTAGTAATGGGGCTCAAATTGTCATCATTTATATTAATTCACTCTGCTGTCGAAGAATACTCATTGCTGTTATCTTCATAAAACCACATGATATGAATTCCTAATAGGTGAATTTATGATGGTAAAGTCACAAGAGCTCTGCCGTGTAGTAGGCAGTCTAAACCACATGCTGTTCCATAAGTAAGTAAACCACATTTGACCTGATACTCCAATCTGCACCACTTGTCAAGCTTAAGTCATTTCGACAAGCTTATGAACATAAGTAAGTGGAGATGGCTTTTCTGTACCCTGAGGTTAAGGGAAAAATATAACTCATGACGTTTTCCACAGACATATTTGTAATTGCCTTCTATAGGCCTAAATGTGAAGGAAAAGGAAGAAAAATGGAGTTATCACATTTAATATGCCTTTTGAGATGTTAACTAATGCAGAAAAGCCTCTCCTATAGGATCAAATATCTTTCTGTTCCTCAAAATGCCTGTTTTCCCTACTAAGAGGCCATGTGCGTTTGTGGAGAAGGGACAGAATTTGTTGCCCTGTTCTCACTACCAAAGCTCCAGGGCCTCAGAAAGTACCTGGGTCAGATTTTATTCTCGTAACCTGATTTCATTCCTGTATTACAAGAAAGCTTTGGAAAGCACCTTGAATTTTGCCTTCAACCAATTTGTGATGCTTCTTTGATTCTGTCACATAGACCTTTGGATTTGATGTAACTTAAAAAATAGCTTTTTAATTTTACAATATTTTAACTTGCTAAAAAGGGCACATTTTAATTAGTTGATAAGTGAAAAATTAGATTTTTAACAAACAAGACTTTACTAATTTGGAGAAAAACCAATTGAATCTATACATTCATGAAAACACTCACACACACAGATTTTTTTCTTTTCTTTTTCATTGTTTATATCAGCCTTTCAAGGGAAGGGAAGAGAAACTAATTTCCTCTTTCTGCATTTTTGCAGGTTTGACTGCATTATGAAAGTTTCTCACATTTCTCTTCCTTGTGCATTTTGCCACATTAATTAAATTCTCAAACAAGTTAAATTTAGTTAGAAAGTAAAGTGTGTGCTCTGCTATTAAAATTACTGGTTTATATATCCTTCCTTATCTCTCTTAATTAATATATCTTATTACTTCCTAGATCTTGACAACATTTATCTAACGCAACAAGTATCTTTCATCTCACACAATTAAGCAAAGTCTATGTTATCTAGGATAACCTACTGAGAGAAAACAAATAAAAGTTAACACATATTATTTAGAAACAATCATTTCAAGTCATATAACTTTAATTATACCCACTATATTATATGATAGAGTATTTATTTGTCTCTATCCATGATCCATGCACTACTGGAGATTAGTTATTATTCACTCACCTCACAGTAAGAATATTAGGAATGGGACTGCCCTGGGAAAGAACAGCTACATGTGAACAGAAGCAAACTGAACATCTTATAGTGGAACTCATGGAAGACTGAGGATATGATAATTTTTGAAGTCCTAAAATTTTGAAGTCCTAAAAACTGAACATCTTATAGTGGAACTCATGGAAGACTGAGGATATGATAATTTTTGAAGTCCTAAAATGTGCTCCACACCAGCTTTAAAAATAGTCTAAAATTCTAAGCAAGCTGATTATAAGATGAATTTGGATACTGTGAGGAAATGCTTTCTGAACAACATTGGTACAAACACTTCTCATTCCTCAGGTAAAAAATAAACAACACTTGTTAACATGACAGTTAACATATTCCTGTCAGGGGAGATGGCTTCAGACAGATCTTTTTGCTGTAATAATTCCTCAGTGATTCTTTTCAGAGGATTTCCACCATAGGAAAAAATATCTATACTTCATTTTCTCTATAATTATAAAAATAATCAGAGCCAACCCTGTTAAAGAAAGCCAAAATAACATCCCACTGAATTATCTTTTCAGGAAAAAAAATCACTTAATTACTTCATGCTTTTCATTACTTTTTCTTATGACATATTTAAAAGCCCCTCCACACCCATGTTTGCTAACACCCACTCTTTTAGGACTGATTCAGCATGTTTCTGAAACAGGATTGTCTGGCCATGTGCCATTTAAGAGCTAATAAGATAGTCATCAATAAAATTGGATGCTGAAAGACAGGGACTTTCCACCTTGGAAGCAAAAGGAAACGAACAGAATAACAATATTTCTGGAGAATAGGGTTGGATCTAGGAGAGGAGCCAATATATTTGATGTAGTCAAAGAATACTAAATGGCTGTGATGTAAACTGAAAGAGCACCAGGAGATCAAAGAGTAATCAACCCACCTGAGCTTTACTGTAAAGTTTTTATGACCTAAGCACAGCCCAACCAGAGTTTGTGAGGGATGGAAACAGAGGTAAAGGAAATAGCATGACAGAAGGACACACTGTAAAATATGAACTATGCTGGCTCCACAGCCTGCTTGTTCATTTTCCTTGGAGTGACTATGTCTAATTTTTCACTGGAAGGAAAGATTAACATCATGTCCACATGTGGCCAGCAAATTAATTTCTCTGTAGTTGAGTTAGATATCTAGTCATATAATTAGCTGAATGTCACATAATCAGGGCAAGCATTAAGGAAGCCAAAATAACCAACCAGCTGTGTTACACTCCAGCAATTCAGTAGACTTGTTGTGAACTTCACAGCGTTACTAGTAGCAATACTGCTGATTGAGCAAGATTATAAATAGATTTGCAATCACACATTCTTAACTTTCCTTTTTAAAAAATCTTCTCAGGGATTACAATCATCAAAAGTATCCAGAATGTGTAGCAAGCGTTTATGAAGCATTATTTCACATGTTATTCTTAATCTCATAAAAGTGAAGTGCCCAATTTTTAAATGATGGATATCTGTGAGTCAAAACTACTGAGGGCACGAGAATATTTAATACACTCAAGTTCTGTTTCTTTAGCCAAATTAAATTTTTGTACTGACCAACTATTTTGACATATCAAAAACATGAAAACATATACACAGAATTAGGTCTGATGGCCAAACTCCCTGTTTACTCTAAGCCACCCGATTTTCAATTTGTTTGTTTTTATTTTCCATCACTGATTAAAAATCCTTGGGAAGGCAGCTAGCTCCACTTGTACTCTAGACCAGTGGTCCCCAACCTTTTTGACACCAGGGACTGGTTTCGTAGAAGATAATTTTTTCACAGATGGGGTGGGGGGGGGAGGATGGTTCAGGCGGTAATGAGAGTGATGGGGAGCGATAGGGAGAGGGATAGGGAGCGATAGGGAGCTGCAGATGAAGCTTTGCTTGCTCGACTGCCACTCACCTCCTGCTGTGCGGCCCAGTTCCTAACAGGCCGCGGATCAGTAGCGGTCTATGGCCCAGGGGTTGGGGACCCCTGCCCTAGACGTCTGAAATTTCTTCTGTGATCTCAAACTAGATGTGATTGCCTCTCAACATTCCTTTTATGCAGAACTGAAGGCACTTTCATTTATTTCACAGCCATATAAAATGTTTTTAATAAATTTTAATTCACTTAATTATTTAAGGAAAGATGTGTTTATTTCATGTATAATAGCTGAAGACCACTCAGTTCTCTAGCAAGACATATCTCTTAGATTTGTTAGTATTCTCTGCATGTCCCTTAAATCATGGCTCAACAGTCTAAGCAACTAGGAGGCCCCTCTTTCAATAGCTCAACAGATATGCTTTGAGAGTTCATTGTGCAAATACTGCACAGTACTCAGAACTCTTTTTCCAGCTATCTTACTATTTGTGCTAATTTACAATGATATAACCTGGCCAGGACATGATCTTGACAATTATTATTAGTAATAGCAATAAGATAATACTCATTCAATTAGCTACATGTTAATGTATCCCACATTTGTTCTACCTATAGAACTAGTCATCTGAGATACTGAGGTACGACAGCATGTACTGTGATATAGGAGGTGGTTAA
Organism: Delphinus delphis; assembly: GCF_949987515.2. NCBI lineage: Eukaryota > Metazoa > Chordata > Mammalia > Artiodactyla > Delphinidae > Delphinus > Delphinus delphis. The sequence continues at coordinate 91,685,248 of NC_082685.1, read as the reverse complement.
TTACTTCTTTACACATACAACATAGATTAAATGAGAAGGGAACAATACTGAGTGCACTACAGACTTATCTCTATTCTTTCTCACCATTAGTTAATGTTCAGACAAGTTCCCATCACACAATTTTCCAAACACATCCTTTTTTTGTTGGCCAATCTCATTGTGTATTTATCTGTACTAACACTGAAATCCCTCAGCCCAAACCATCGTTGCCAATGGAACCACATTTGTCAACTGACTATGAAATGAGAGATAACCTCTTCTCCATTCTGCCCTCAGAGGAAGCATATGGTTCCTATCTGCTCCCATCCTGTTTTTGAGCTTGAAGAGCCAAGAAAGAGAACAAAGAATCTCTAATACCTGGTTTTGTTTTAGGCTTTGTGGTTACCCTCTCAAAACTTCTAGGGGAAGCTGAAACATGCAACCTATGAGCCTCTTTGACTTTCTTGAGGTGAGGATAGTAGACCCGAAACCAATAATTTTTCAATACTTTGAGGTAAGGAGTAGTATTATCTCCACTTAGAGGTAAGGAACTAGGTCAAGGTGATTAGGAAACATGTCCAAGGACACAGCACATATAAAATAAAAGCATAACTATTTAAAAATGACTCCAGGACAGGAGTTTTAATTGACACTACTTATACATTGATTTCTTTCAGAATCAGCGAAAAACTACTTATACATTGATTTCTTTCAGAAGCAGCGAAAAATGTCTGTATGTTCATGTTTCACCCCAACCTTCTTGTAAGAGAAAGAATGCCTTACCATTTGGTCTTAAGCATATTATACAAGGCCATTCAGCCATGACATTCTCCAAATCCTGAGCAGTTATTAAACAATAGGTATCTAACACATAAAAATAATACTTATATTTCAGATCTCTTGAGGGAAAGGATTTTCAAAAAATGCTGGTAAAAGGACTGAATATCTAATTGATGTGACTTTTTGAAATATGAAGCTTAGGGTTAACAGATGACTTATATGTGGTATATCATTATGTACTAAACAAAATAAACAAATCCTCAAGTTGATAGAAATAAATACAAAAATGACACATATCATGAAAATAGCTAAGTGATTAAACAGAAGAGAGACGTTTTTCACAAACCCAGATTTGTTTACATATTTGGCAAGGGTGAGAAGAACAGTGTCATATTATTTCTACGGAAATCACAGAATGAAAAAAAAATTAAACTCATTCTAGAAAACGAAGATCCAAATACCAGAGAAATATGTTAGACTATGGCATTCCCACACTTCAGTCAAAATCAAAATAGAATCATTGGGCAAATTTGCTACAACTGCACAGATATTATTCAATAACTTAGTTTGTTTGCGGGGGAGAGGGAAAGGTATGCCAAGGAATGGATATGTTGTGCTTAAATCAAATAAAGTTGCATGCACGTGATTGTTTTCTTTTTCACAAAAGTGAATATATATATAGTAGCAAGACTAATATTTATTTGAATTATTATAAATGTTAAGTTTCTGGAAAGTTCAAATAAAGGAATATTAAGGATACTCTCTAAATCCTTCCTTTGTAATTAAAAATGAAGGATCATTTTAACTTTTCTGAAGAGGGTATGAAGAGAAAATTCTGGCAGCTGTTGAGAAATTTCCTGTTCATTGTCTTGGATAAAAATTCATTATTGGGATATTTCAGACATGGGGGTGGGAAACCAAGCAAGATCTTAGAATGTATTTTCAAGTACTCTTGTCCTAGTCAGGGAACTGGACTACTCCATTGATCAGCGGTTGCTGAGCAGTTAGTATTGTTTTACAGAGGGAAGAGAACTGATTTAGCATGGAATTTATGGTCTTAAAAATTATGTTGTACATTAAAAGGAAAGAAACAGCATTCATGAACTATTATGGCTGATACTTTAATTACCCATGCCAGAAAACCAAGGCAGAAGGACTATAACATTTTCTCTTTGCAATTCATGGTGTTAATAAACTAAGTACAATGCGGTCATCACAGTGGCTGTGGGAAACATACTTGAGTTTTCTAACTTTTAGTGATTACACCAGCAAACCTGTCACAGTAACAGTGCGTTGACATTTAACTTCCTTGTTTAAGAAAACAAAAATATGTTTGATTTGTCACTCTAAATTATAAATTTTTTTTCTTTTCATTTTTTGGAAAGTATAATCCAAGATTGAAAAATGATTTCTAATTTAGTATATATAATTTATTTGACACTTGGTCCTGGAAAGACAGTTGGTATAATGTTCAGAAGAGTTAGGTATTCTGATACCATCAAGCATTCAGAAAAGTATCATATCATGAGTGGATAAAAATGAATGTTTCATTTTCTAATATCACAAGGCAGGCCAAGGCAACTTCACATTCATTACATCATATTTATTTTAAGTGGATCTTTCTCATACTCTGTTTAGTAGAAAATAACATTTTGACTGGCGGAAAGTCCTTGATCTCCATAATTCTTTCATCTTCCATATCTGATTCATCACAAAGCCCTAAAAATTCATCTCAGAAAATTCCTCCTGATTATACTCTCTCCTCTCTATTTCTATTGATATTTTCTCAGCTTAGGTACCACCATGTTTTTTTGAACTATCATTGGAATAATTTCCTAGTTAACTATTTTTCAAACTGTTAGCTGGAACAATTGGTGGATCATAAATTGATCTGCAACTTTTAAAGAATGAAAAAGAACAAAACTGTCTATAATAGAAAATGACAGTGTTCCATGCACATAATTTTATGGAAATTTATTTCAGATTTACATGTGTGTGTAGTAATTGTAGCTGAGGAAGCAATAGCAGGAGTATATCATGATATAAGTTGTATTTCTTGCTATGCATTTTTTTCAAACAGTACTGAAAAACATTGCTCTAACCAGTTCTGTAACACAAGGACTCCAGCTTGATCATTCTCTGTTTCAAGGATGGTATCATCTTATTAATATGCACATTTGACCACGATACTATCCTAACCAAAAACCTTCAGTGATATCAGTCCAAGGGCTTTCATAATTTGCCCCTACCCTTACTTTCCAGAATTTTCTCTCTATACGTTTGCCTGTCTTAGATCCCAATGGCATCAGACTACTCCATGTACTTTTCTGTCTGTGTCCCTTTATTTATGATGATACCTCTGCCTGAAATGACTACCTAATACACTCTGGCCTCCAATCTCAAAAAATCCTACTTTTTCTTAAAACTCAAAGGTTAATATCCATTGCAATGTTTCACATGATTTCTTTGGCAGAACTAATTGCTTCTGCTGCACTGTTCTAAAATATTTACTTATATCTTTATTCTACAATGTATGGAACTTGATTACATTTAGTTGCTTGTATAGGGTTGATATCTTTAATGCAATTAGTCAATCTAACCATAATAATAATGACGGTTACTCTGTGTAGGTGAATTGAGAATCTGTTTACAATGGTATTTGATCTCTCAGTCTTCTAGGAGCGCTGCTGAGCATTTAAATCAAGTCCTGAAAATTCACAGGACCCTGGACCACAGGTTAACATAACGCTGAAAAATGGGCAATTTTGCTGGGCTATTTCCCCATTTAAAGGGGACAGGCTTTCGTGGGCTTGTGATGAAAAATGCGAAAGAAAACATATCTGCCACCTGGTTTGGGCCCTGAGGCTGTCAGTTTGTGAGCTCTGCACTAAATCTTCTGATTCCCTGAACAAACACTTCAATTTTTATTTTTAACATGTATGTTCTGTTAAACATGTTAAACATGTTTCATTAGAAAGTTGATACAATGTGTGTTTTGGGAGGTGAATTAAGGAACACAAAAGGTACTAATAAATATGTGTTAAGCTGAAAACTGCATTTTAACTGTAGTTGTTAAAATATTTAACTCTCAGAAGGTGTGCTAACTAAAATACACAAAAATTGAAAAGAGTCATCCTTTTAAGTTGGAATTATTTAAATTACAACAAGAAATACAATCTGTTTCACTAATGTGAATGTATGTACATGTTTAAAAGGTAAGTAGGATTATTGTTAATGATCTCAGTCATCGAAGCTTAAAAAGCATGAAAGGCCCATTCACACAATACTTCGGTAAAATGATGTATGCCAAGAATAAGGGCAAGAATATCCATACAAATATAACATTCCTGGAAAGGGAATTATTTTCCTGTCCCAAACTGAACTGCCTTAAAACTTAGCTTCACTCATTTTTATAATTAGTTCCTTCTGTCTCCCTGGCAGCAATGCTTTGTTCTTAGTTCTCTTATTACTGTCACTGTACTATTTTGTTATTCCTCCCTCCATGTCTGTCTCCTCCATCAGACTACAAACTCCAAACAGAACAGACCATGTAATTTATCTTTATATCCTTGATACCCAATGAAGCCCCTCAGAACTTGCCATCTAGTGGCTGCTTGATAATTGTTTGTTGAATGAAGAAATACTTGTTGAATTAATGGACTACAAATTAATGGAACCACTGTTTCCATTTTTAAACTTCAAATAAATGTTTTTTATTTTTTAAAATCATCATATTTAGGAGCCATACATTTATGCCAAAGGATACCAGTACTTAAGAAATAATTATGGGACCCTAATTTTGAACTGTTTTTCTAAACAATTCTTAATCACAATAGAAAAATCCCTCTCAATTCTTTATAGGATCACATGCTTTTGACTCAAGACCATGTTGTTCAGTCTGATCACTTATATAATTCACTAAACATAATAAGAACTATCAGTTACTACCTTATGCAAGATATTATACATATCTAAGTTATTCAAACTTTAAAGAACATCCATATAATTAAGTATAAGTAATCATATTCTACAAATGAGGGGGAAAAATTCAGTTTACAAATCCTCAGAGCTGGGATTTAAATCCAACTTTGTATCTAAAACACTATGAATCCAAAATTTACTGCACGATACCACAGGTTCAAATGATTTTCATTGTCCAAAATACATACTCATTTTCTCCCTCTCCCCCCGCCCATGCACACATACACTACACTTGACACTAATGATAGAATACTCAGAACTAGACTACAAAACTATAAGTCGCATTTTTATGTGTTTGTTTAAACGAAAAACATATTTCCTGCTTAATATCACTCAGGTAGTGCTAGAGCTGTAACATGACCCCAAATCTCCTAACTCCCATATATATCACTCTTCTCATCGATACTCCAGAATTTTAACATAATTTTCAAAATTAAAATTGTTTTCATTTCCAATTTAAAAACAGTATTTGTGTTCACATACAAACACTAACAAAAAGAGAAGTTAAAATACTTTCAAATATAGAACACTTGTACGTCTCCCTCTAAAATATAATCACTATTAACATTTGGTACCATACTGACTTCTAATATGTTAAATAAAAGTTTCCAGTAATGGCATAAGTCAAGCTGTGGTTCCAAGAATTTTGGTGGATGCCAGTGAAATAGATATGGGAAGTAGGAGATCTTATCTCCCAGAAAAATGTCAAGGTCCTTTCCCCAAAACTATACTAAATGATGTTGCTATAAAACAATTTCTCTCCCTTTTGATAATGCTTGTATTCACTGGTTCTTCTTTATATATTTTGTTCATATGGTGACTTCCCAAGGCCCTGACTTCATCACACTTACAATAATTCATATGAATCATTAAAATGTAGTCTTGTTCCATAGAAAACAAGCTTATGGTTACCAAAGGGGAAAGGTGGGGAGGGATAAATTAGGAGTTTGGGATTAACATATACACACTACTGTATGTAAAATAGATAACCAACAAGGACCTACTGTATAGCACAGGGAACTATACTCAATATCTTGTAATAACCTAGAGTGGAAGAGAATGTAAAAAAAAGAATATATATATATATATATATCTGAATCACTTTGCTGTACACCTGAAACTAACACGACATTGTAAATCAACTATATTTCAACCAAAATTAAAAATAAACAAACAGACAGAAACTTAGTCTTGTTTTTCTTTGGCTAAGAAGTGATACCCTTCCCCTAATTTTAAGTTTTAACATTGGCTTGCATACATCAGGAGGAAAGGCAACACTCCTGGACCAAAGGAAACGAAAAGCCAGATTAGAGGATACAGTATTAAGTAGAGAATGCTATTTCCACAAGTTGACTGATGAAAAGGAAATTTATTCATAGAACATGGCAACCAGAAGGGAAAAAAAAATCACACAACAATGCAAGTTGACAGGCTCTATTCCAAAGTTGTCTACTGAATCATAAGAAAATAGAGTCATAGAGTTTCAGAGCCAGAAAGGTATTTATGAGTCCATCTAGTTCAATGGCTAGATTTGGCATATCAGGAAAACTGAAGCTCAAAATGGTTTATATTACTTGTTCAAAGTCACACAGCTATATTTAGTGGCAATACCAGCAAGAGGATCCAAGTTTCTGAATTCTCTCATGAGTATTATTTCAACTACACTCTTTGGGAGAATATATACTGATTAGCAACAATGACCATTTTAGTGTAAATATTTACATCTTCTGTGTACCTGGGTCACAGATATAATTTTACTACCATGAATATACAATACTACCAATACGTTAATCCTAAACCATCAAAAGGAAGAAAAATTTACATTTATTGAATAACTGATTTGTACTTGGATTTATTCTAGACAGTTTCACACACATTATCTCATTTACTTCTATACTCACAAAAAAGGGAAGATAGAGATTATTTTCCTCATATTATATATAAAGAAACAGGGGCTTAGAGAAGTAAATAAATCATTTAAGACTGAATATAAATTAGATGGAAAAGATGGAACTTGAAACTAGATTTACCTGACTTAAAGGTTTATCACATTTTTTTGGGGGGGGTGTTGTACACGGGCCTCTCACTGTTGTGGCCTCTTCCGTTGCGGAGCACAGGCTCCGGATGCACAGGCTCAGCGGCCATGGCTCACGGGCCCAGCCGCTCCGCGGCATGTGGGATCTTCCCGGACCGCCCCTGCATCGGCAGGCAGACTCTCAATCACTGCGCCACCAGGGAAGCCCCGTTTATCACATGAGTGATAAATGAGTCTCCTGCTTGATGATCTGTCTCTAGAATATTTTGACATATATTTTTGGCACATAGTAAGTGCTTAATTAAAGAAAGGAATTCTCACAGGATGGTCCACAGACCACAACTGGAGAAAATGCTAAACATTATAAAATCAGCTTGGTGTTTATTTAATTTTTTACTGTTTTTTCCTAGCTTTATTGAGATATAATTGACATATAACATTATGTATGTTTAAGGTGTACAACATGATTATTTTATATATGTACATATTGTGAAATCATTGCCACACATAGTTACCATTCACACAGTTACCAGTTTTTGTGTGTGTGTGTGATTTTATTTGTTGTTCAATTTTTATTAGCCTAGACTTTGAAGAATGGCTGGTAGTTTGTGGAAATGTCAGACATTAAAATGACCTTCCCTCTTCTATCTTTCATGCTAAGTCACGAAAATTTGAAATGTACACTAATTAAGACCATTTCTCACTGGTCTTCACATTTCAGAATAAACGTACAACTAAAAACTTCACACTCTAGTGCGGCACTGACTGCTATTTCTAATTTAAAAAGATAAGTGTTTTCAATCTTCATTTGAAAATAAAGTATTGGACTTTGAGTATGAGAGAAAAAACTTCTGTTGTTACTTCCTTCTTCAACTTACCGTGTACACTCAGGAAAGTCACTTAGACTCTCTGTTCTATGGAAAAATGTGGTTTGTTAACCTAAGCCTAACTTCTACAGAGGAACCCCTAAGCCTAACTTCTTCAGAGGAAACAATGGGAACCAATTTGGATTATTCAAGATTCATTTTCCGTCATCCAAAAAATGTTACACTTTAAAACGTGGCATATTTATATTCACTATCATTTGCCCTTTCCATGTATTATATAATTCATAGAGTCCTTGATTTTCTTAAATTGCCTTCCACCGTCTATCCCCACTGTCTCTATCCTACTTTGCCCCTCATTATCTCCATCTTTAGACTATTTTCAGTATTCCCATCTTTGTCCCCCTGTAATTGATCACCTAAAAATCTTCCTGAAATTTAAATGTGATCATGACATTCCTCTCCTGAGTGGATCCACAGACTACTTGAAAAATTAAATCCAGTCTCCTTAGCAAGATACAATGGACTCTGCATAACCTGTCAGCTTCCCTCTCCAGCCTTACCTGCTTCTTTTGATCCATACAACCTTCTATTCCATCATACTGAAACTACTCACAGGCCCAGAAAAGCCACTCATTCCTATACCCAGGTTCCTTGGTGCATCATAGACTCAGTTTGGACTAGGTCTCACTCTCTTTTCTCTCCTTTCCTTACTTCTTCAGTTTTCATCATAATTTAACTTGTGTTGCTTCTCTCAGGAAATCATCCTTGACCATCCAGCTTATGTATCCTCTCTGCCTCATTATCAGTGCCTAGTTCTGCGAGTACCTCTAATAAAGCAATTTGTGCGTTATCAGTTCATTACTTTATTTTCTTTACAGGACTACAATCATCTCAGATGTAAAGAATTGATCTTCATTTTTGTATCTTCCTGATAAATAGGTGAATAAAAGAGTGAAGGAATTAATGAAAAAATTATAAGGAAGATCAAAGCTATGCTATGTATCACCTGAAAACAATAGGTCTGAAAAGTTCAATTGTGTTTGGCTTTGGAGTACATATTTTGGGCTGATGTCCACTTACAGATGAGTTTAATAGTAGACAAATAACAAATGCTTTAAACCCAAAACTGAAGGTATATTTTGAAAATCCATGGAATGACCAACTGCCCATTTGCTAATGCTCCTTTGATATCAGGAAAGGATGATTTCTACCATATTTTACATGAGTATGAACCTTACCACTGAAGTTTATCATCTTACTCTGTCCTATGATTTGGATTTCATCACATTTGCCTCCTCTAGTATCTTCCTTATTGAGTGTTCTTTCTCTTTCTTACCTTTGATTTATTTATTACCATGGTCCTTCCATCTGCAAATATGCTCATGCTTCTATACCTTTACATTCCTCTTACGCTTATAATAAGAACAACAACAAAACTCCAACAAGAACAAACAAATAAACCAACAAACTGTAAGGATCTTTCTTGGACTACAGGATACCATGTAAATCCTTAACATGGTGAAACGATCCTTCATTATTTAAGGCCAACATACCCTGCCATTTCCCCTTCCACATTGTCCTTCAATATGAACCTAATAGTAGAGTAGTCCCAAACACTGCCTTACCATAAGACCATTGAAAGCATTTGTCTTTGTGCTTACTGGTCCCTTTGCCTGAGATTCCTCTTTTCCATGTGTTGAATGACTAATCATCCAGATGTACAATGATTTACTCATCCTTTCTTGCTGTGTGTTATAAAATGCATTTATACTTCAACAATTGTTCACATTTGGGTAGATTCCTAGAACTAGAAATAGTAAATAAAGGAATCCACTATTTTTAAGGGTTGGGGGACATTATAAACCTGATTTTTGGAAAAGTTGTATCAATCTATATTTTTAAAAGCATTTCAAAGGAGTGCCAACATCAGTATAACTTTATGCTGAATACTAAGAATGTTAAATATCCTTGTTATATTGATAGATGAGAAACTGTAGTTGTTTATAATATTGCATTTTTAGAAAACAGTCACCCAAGTCCAGGAAGTGCAGAGAGTCCCAGGCAGGAAGCCCAAGGAGGAACACACCAAGAGACATAGTAATCAAACTGACAAAAATTAAAAACAAAGAAAAAATACTAAAAGCAACAAGGGAAAAATGACAAATAACATACAAGGGAACTCCCATAAGATTATCAGCTGATTTTGCAGCAGAAACTCTGCAAGCCAGAAAGGAGCGGCATGATATATTTAAAGTGATGAAAGGGAAGAACCTACAACCAAGAATACTCTACCCAGCGAGGCTCTCATTCAGATTTGATGGAGAAATCAAAAGCTTTACAGACAAGCAAAAGCTAAGAGAATTCAGCACCACCAGACCAGCTTTGAAACAAATGCTAAAGGAACTCCTCTAGGTGGGAAAGAGACTAGCAACTTAAAACAACCTGGTACATACATAGACTGCTATATCAAAACCTCACAGGAACAGCAAACCCAAAAACTACAATAGATACACACACAAAAAAGAAAAAGTAACCCAAACACAACACTAAAGATGGTCATCAAACCACAAGAGAAGAGAATAAAAGAGGAAGGGAAGAAAAAAGATATACAAAAAGAAACCCAACACAATTAAGAAAATGGCAATTGGAACACATATACTGATAATTACCTTAAATGTAAATGGATTAAACGCTCCAACCAAAAGACATAGACTGGATGAATGAATACAAAAACAAGACCTGTATACATGCTGTCTACAAGAGACCCACCTCAGACCTAGGGACACATACAGACTGAAAGTGAGGGGACAGATGAAGGTATTCCATGCAAATGGAAATCAAAACAAAGCTGGAGTACCAATACTCATATCAGACAAAATAGGTTTTAAAAATAAAGACTGTTATAAGACACAAAGAAGGTCACTACATAATGATCAAGGGATCAGTCAAAGAAGATATAACAATTGTAAATATATATGCACTCAACACAGGAGTATCTCAATATATGAGGCAAATACTAACAGCCATAAAAGGGGAAATCAACAGTAACACAATAATAGTGGGGGAATTTAACACCCCACTTTCATCAATGGACAGACCATCCAGACAGAAAATCAATAAGGAAACATAGGCCTTAAATGACACATTAGATCAGATGGACTTAATTGAGATTTAAAGAGCATTCCATCCAAAAGCAGCAGAATACACATTCTTCTCAAGTGCACATGGAACATTCTCCAGGACTGACCACATGCTGGGCAACAAAGCAATCCTACGTAAATTTAAGAAAATTGAAATCATATCAAGCATCTTTTCTGACCACAACACTATGAGATTAGAAATAAACTACAAGAAAAAAACTAAAAAAACCCACAAACATGTGGAGACTAAACAATATGCTACCAAACAACCAACGGATCACCGAAGAAATCAAGGAGGAAATCAAAAAATACCTAGAGACAAATGAAAATGAAACCACAACAATCCAAAACCTATGGGCTGCAGCAACAGCAGTTCTGAGAGGGAAGTTAATAACAATACAATCTTACTGCAGGAAACAAGAAATATCTCAAATAAACAACCTAACCTTACACCTAAAACAACTAGAGAAAGAAGAACAAACAAAACCTAAAGTTAGTAGAAGGAAAGAAATCATAAAAATCAGTGCAGAAATAAACAGAGACAAAGAAAACAATAGCAAAGATCAATGAAACTAAAACCTGGTTCTTCAAAAAGATAAAGTTGATAAACTTTTAGCTAGACTCATCAAGAAAAAAGGGAAGAGGACTCAAATCAATAAAATTAGAAAATGGGATAGTCATTTTAAAACAATGTTTTAAAATTTAAAATGGTTTGTCAAGTCATTGTCATTTCCATTTAAAAAAAAAGTATCTCTTGTAGATAAAATCTTTTTTTTCCAAGGAGTGACATGATTGGAAGAAAAAGTTAGAGCCTTACCTCACATCACAATCCATAACAATTCCATATTTAGTTTTCAGTAAAATTTTAAAAACCATAAATAATTAGAATAAAATAGAAATTCTCATTTCTACCCAGAATATGAATTTTATGGTTAAAATCAATAGAAATAACAAAGATAATCCATTTTTTTAAACTATAAAATTTCAGATTAAAAATATGAATAAACCATTAAGTAAAAATAAGGTAGAAAATATATGTAGCAAATATCACATAAGCAATGTTGGTATTTCTAAAATATAAAGTGGTTATTTTAATTAATAAGAATTTTAAAATATCTTTCTAATGCCTGCACCAGTCTCCCTACCAGAAACTTAGTTGTTTGCAGTTAAAACATTTTATTTAAGCACATTCTCAGTGAGAGTGCAAGGGAAAAAAATAAGGCCATTTCTGTGAACACGTAGAAAAGTAGGCATATTTTTTCTCTCCCAGAGAAGAGTCTATTTTTCTATAAAAGAGTTAGCATTCATAGAAGGTCAAAAAAGATGATTTAAAGTTTGCCATAAATTATCCACCAGTGAAGAATCAAACATTGAGTTATAAAAATGTATTGTATCAGTCAAGGTAAGTAAATTCTTCCATCTTTTTCTTTTGTGAAACATCTCATCCCTTCTCTTAGGAAGCTAGATCATCATAAAGTAAAACATTTTTATCTTATTACTTTGGTTTCCTGAAGAAATATATCTCTTCACTACAATTCTTTCTAATTTTATACACTTAGATTTTATAGACACTCCTATCTGAGTAGTGTTCCTGTGTCTTCACATTTCATACTATCTAATATGTTATTCAGTGTCAACTATATACACGTTTGAGATATTTGATAAATTTGAGGAAGGTTTGACTTCTTGTTTATATAAGACAAAGAGAATTTGCATTTCTAGCCAATGGTCATGGCTATTAGAAAAAGTGGTAATAAATTTAACTTTCAACTACAACATTTGACTCAAGCTAGGTGTGCTTTAATATCAGTCGACATTAGTTTAGATTTACAGTTTATGCATTTCTTTACTATTTATATTTCCCAACTGATACTTAGAAAATCACTTTGAAATAATAGGCCTATTATTATTATTATTAATATCATTGGATGTTGGAAATAATCATGTTTAGAACCTAAGGTATTTGTCCAATACTACATTTCCTGGCTTTATTTTTTTTTATTTTATTTTTTATTGAAGTATAGTTGATTTACAATGTTATATTAGTTTCAGGTGTACAACATAGTGATTCTAGTAATTGTCAGGAACCCAGCTTTTCTGATTCCCAATATCTAGGACATTTCACTATACTACTCATCATATTTCTGTATTTTCTTTTTAATTTTAAGGGTTTAAATGACCATAAATGACCTTATATATGACTCCTCTTACATATTAATTTTGGAATCCAGTGTTGTATTCAGTGTCTAAGGCAAGAATACATGAACACAAACCAAAATTTTCTCAATTCCTACATTAATTCTTTCATTCAATAAATAAATAGCACATACTTTAATGTATCAAATTTGGTACTAGGTCCTAAAGATACAGGCTAACTAAATCAGACATGGTGGGGAGTCCCAGCTTCCCTAGACCATACTGTTTAGGCATATTGAGAATTCCAGAACATTGAAAACCTTAATGCACATAAGAATCACCTGGGCACTGTGATCAAATGCACATTCTGACTCAGCAGGTCTGGTGCAAGTTCTGACATTCTGTATGTCTAACAAGCTTCCAAGTGATGTTAATGCTGGTAGTTTAGAACCACAATCTGAATAGCAAGGATTTACTTATATAAATATGTATATATTTAAATGGCTATTTTAAGTGATCTTTCATTGCTGTTCCTATATTTTAAGAAAAAAAATATGAACCAAGAGGAAATTAGAAGGAAATTGGTCAAGCACTGCAGGAACTGAAGATGTTGATTAACAAAGGAAAAACGAGCAAAGTTGTCTAGGCTAGAAGAAGATGGGGACAAGAAAGAATGCAGAAAAGGAAGGTAGAAAGAGAGAAATAAACAAACAAAATTAAATTTGGAATTCCAACCAGCCAGAACAACAACAACAAAGTGTTTTGCAGCTCTTAGTTAACCATTTCTGAATCATTCAAGTCATACTCATTATTTCTAGTATCTCTGTTTAAGCACAGTGAGGAGTGGCATTTGATGGTCAAAAAATACCAGCTGCCAATTGCAACTGTTAAGTAACCCCTCCCCCAGTGTTCTCTATATAACATCAAAGCTAGTACACCGTGGGACCAGGTTTACTTTAGATGAGGCTGGACAAGATCCCTCTTCTATGGAAAACCAGTACTGACAGGCTGCCTGACATTTCCTACTATCCACAGACAGCCCAGAGAATGGAAAGAATGCCCCATCATTCTTACCTGGGGGGAAGAGAAGAGCAGGGAAGGTGGAATGAGGATTTGTTCTCCACCACCTTTCAGCATTAAAATTAGGAAATATCTGATTTTTTTGGTTCTCATTAGAAAACCACAATTGTTAAGTTTATGAAATTCTTGAGTATAGACAATACAGGTATTAGAATGTACGTTTTTGTAAATATATATGGGACTAAAATATCCAAAAAATGTGAAAAATAAAGGCAGGAAAATTGAAAAGCACTTTATATATCATTTTGCAAAATCCAAAACAATTTTCTCCACTAAATAGTTGTATTCTTTAATGTAAGATATGCACTGTTACAATAATTTTACACCTAACACCAAGTTAAAAAAAAAAAAAAAGACCCAAGAAAGGATTCAAAGATACTTTTAAACAGATTGCACAAAGGGAGCTTTTTAACCCTGTTTTCCTTTACCTACAGTGATATATAAAGGACATATTATATCTTCAAAACTCTAGATTCTTGAAATATTATAGCAAACCTTTAGATAAGTAATTATACATGGGGTAAACTTAGGGCTGAGATTTCGTAGAGACAATTCTGTGGTTTCTGTGAGTAGGTAAGTTGTAACACTCTAAGGAAGAAAGGAATAGTTCATACAATAATCTCAGTTTCTAAATTAGAAAACTAAAGTACAGCAAGGCGTACAACTTCGTCCAATATCACCTACAATGAACTCTCCTCGGACCCCTGGAACATATATTGGGTGACGGTTTTCCTCTGCAGCACTGACTCCATCTCTTTCCAATATTTAGCATATGTCAGGCCATCCAAATATAAAATATAGAATTTAATATCAATAGGACAGTGTCTCTAATGCTTACCAGGTGAGAGAAGGTTTATAACTGACACATCAATGCCAGATTAAACTAAATTTTTGCTTATCTGGAGCTGTATGACAAGATCTTTAACATCACAAGAACTTTATTATCCTTTATGAATTTTCCCTATCAGACAGAATTGCAAGTCAAGAAAAGCATGATATTTTCAACCTGAGTGAGTGACTGACCACCCATGTTTCTCCCTGGCCTCTTCCTTACAACATGGCACTCGTTGATTGAGGAACTATAGACTAACTGTCTTGAGGGTTGCACATATAAAAATCACTGATCAAGTGGACATAACACTATTCTTTGAATTATGATTTTAGGCATTTTTTATTAAGAAATAAAATTATTTCTCTTATGTCCAGTTTTCTGTTATTTAGGTACATATGAAACCTAGATTTTACAAATCAGTTCAATATTTAATCAGTAATTACAGAATCAAAGTAAGGCTTTAATTGATTTTCTTATCCTCATTTTTTTCCTTTAAGCTCCTATTTTGTATGATATCCCACAAAACCCAGCATTTAATTTAATTGATTAACTTATGATACAAACAGCCACTGAGGGAATATCTCTTCTAGGAGAGGAAATGCATGACATTGTGTGTGTGTCTGCATTTATGTATAGTTACCATTACATGGGCAAAAATACAACGTGAGCACTTTTCACTGGCTTATTTAAAAATATTGTGGGATATTAAAAATGACTTTCTCCAGAACTACACTTCACAGGACAATAATGCCATGTATCTGCACCTTGCCCTCCTCCTCAATAGCACAACTGTTTGGAGCAAGAGATTCCTGTGTGCATATGATAATGCATTCTGTACATCATTAAACAAAGAAGATAGCATTTTATTTCTTTAAAGTACTTTCAGAAAAACTAAAGTTTAAAATCTAACTAATGCTGAATAAAGATATTATCTAAAGATAATGCTTTGCTTTATAAAGTTAGAGGTCAACTTGAACATAATACCTGGGTGAATCTGATCCTTGAGGGGGTCACTGAATTAACAGTGCCCTCTGCAAGCAGATCAGGTGTCAGTTATCTCTCTCATAACAAACTTACTATCTAACAAGAAAAATGGGAAACAAACAAACAAACTGGGAACAACAGGTTACACATGCAACCAACCAACCAAAACTATCTATACCTATGCTGATATGCATACACACAATACAGCTCTGGGAAGGTGGGAAATTTGAAAGATTTTTAAAGATTGTTACTAAAATTTGTAACAATATTAACCAGTTTGACATGGATGGCAAACTATTTCAAGGAATAGGGCTTTGATTGAGGTTTAATGCAAAAGTCCTCTTTGATGTTCTAGAGTAGAATAGACACATGTACAGAAACAAAAGGTCATATACTCTTGGGGAAGGAAAAGATATTTGGCACACAGATGATGAGTCAGATGCCATGAGAAAGATTAGAATTTTAGGAAGGATGGAGGTCTGGTAGTGATATGTCATTGAAGTCCCTTGTGTCCATGAGACTCAAAGGGATGAATTTCCAAACTAGGTATTATTACAAAAGAAAAAGGTTTTTCTCCAGGGATTATTTGTTTCTAATGCAAAATGTATTCCTGCCAAAGTTTACCTGGAAAATCAGAATCCCAATCATGGGCTACACTTCCCTAGTATACACTTTAATCTACAACATTCCAACTTCTAATTTTGGAAAGCAGTAAAAATAGGAGGAAAAGAATAAAAAACAATTATGGCAATAATTTTCATGCCTTCATTAAGATGCTTATCCTCATTTTTTTATACTTCTTGGTAAGAGCATAACAATTATAGACTCAGGATTGGTCACTATTGTGCTCTTGTTAAATAAGTTTTTAAAATAATCATAGCTTAGAAAAGTATAAAGAACCTCTTGAAGTTCGATTATGCTCAAACACCAGTGAGTGACTTACAACAAACATAACTTCTGGAGATCTAATGCACTGCCTAATGATTATAGCCAACAATACTGTATTATCAACTTTAAAGTTGCTAGAATACTAGATCTTAACTGTTCTCACCACAAAAAAAGAGAGGAGATAATTATGTGATCTGATTGAGGTGTTAGCTGACACTACAGTCTTAATTTCAGAGTTAAAGGTGAGGCTGAATCTAGTGGGTTATGTAGATCCCAATGCTAAAGCTTAAAGGGGTGTAGGAACAAGGAGTAAGTCACATTCGGATCCTGTAGCCCTCCAGGATTAATCAACCTTACAAATTCTCTTCTTCACCTTGCAACAATTTCTACTGTGCTCTAAAATCTTTTCCTCTTCACTTAATCTGCCCCCTGATTTTAATCTCTTCAGAAATTCTAGAAGCCTTACTCTTCCTTCACAGCCATACTTCACACAGACTTCAAAGTTTGAAGCTCATTACTTCCACTTCCACTGTCATTCCCTCATCAAATATTTTTGTCTCCTCTTTGGACACAATTTTCTTGGTATATCTACATATTGACAAGGTTTTTCTTTCAGTTCAATCAATTTAAAAGTTCAGGTTTTTAAAGGCTCAACTGATGTCAAATCAATCTCTGACCCTGCATCCAACTGAGAAACGATAGTATGGCAAAATGTTTGTAGTTATATTCATTGTTATGAATTGTATTCCCTGAGAGTATTCTCTTATGATTTTTCATGGTTATTATTCTTTTATAAAAAACTGTTGCCTATTTATGATTAATACTTATATAATTGTATTTATTTTTAATACTATAGTTTAAAAAGATTTTTTTCAAGATCTATACTTTCAAAGGCTGGATTCCAGCATAGCTTCAAGACTTCAAGTTATTTGTCAACATGGCAAATCAGCATACTTTCCAATCTATCTTTATATTGCAGTATTTCATATTTCAAAATACACACTTCATTTATTCAGCAAATATTTCTGAAGAACTAAAACAAGCCAAAAAACTCTATTTAGATACACTGAAAATTAAAAAGTGCTAATTAATATCTGTTGTCATTACAACCTTAAGTCTACTGTTGTCTTTTTTTCAGTTAATCAAAAGCTAGAACTAAACACATGACTCATCAAATATCTGCTGACCATCAATGAAAAAAAAAATAGCTATGTTTAATTTTGTGAGAAAACTAAAAAACTAAAATATACTACCATACAGAAGTACCATGTATAAAGAGTGATGAAAGCAATTTGGTCCAAGGTATCAAATATAAACTTGTTAAATTATGTTCTTAGACTATGCTAAATAGTTGTCATTAAAAAAGTAAAATTAACTTATATCTGTTACATCATTGTATAGTAATGTTCATAATTTTATGAATAAATAAAATAATACAATTTATTGAATAGAAATAGGATTATGAATGTAATTAATTAAGTGAATTAATTCATTCACTAATAGAAATAAATTATTTCTATTAGTGAATAAAATAGTTTTTCTGTGTATTATATTTAATAAAATTGTCATTTGGCCAAAAAGGAAAGCTGGTGTGAATCTTATTGCTATGAGATCATCTTTTCTTTCAATGATATAATAATTTTAATTTTACATTCCAGGGTAAGTGTAAATTTGGATACTACACAAATAAAGACATAAAAGATAAATATTTGTTTGAGATTTCAATAATTCATAATATTAATATTAGATTTAAACATTTCTGCCAGTGTTCTACTCCTAAATAAAGGGTCTTTGAAGAAATTATAATCTTTAGGAACAAAAGAAAGCTCACCTTATTACAAAATTGTGACTGTCAATCTCTTTTCCACATTCACTATCTAGTAGAATGCCAGAATTTCCAACAACTGCACAGGTCTTAAATCTTCGATTTTTCATTGGTGAAACTTCAGGTAGGAGGCTATGCAGATCCTGAGAAATATTTAGTGTCCGGCGTCTGTCCAGCACATAGTGTATGACATCACCAGGCTTAAAACTGCTCTTGACCACTGAGACATCTCGTTCTGCATCTAGGAAACGAAGAATGTTCTTCCTATATTTGAGATACAAGCAAAGTTTTCCATTAATGACAACATGTCCAAGGACTGGTAATATCATTTACAAAGTAACATATGATAAGATATAAATTGGTAAATCACTAAACTTTAATATTCAGGTGGTAGCTAAACCAACCAATTAAGTAGATTCTAAAGGAAATAAAATATATTTTTAAAACGTCATTTGCACATAGTTTTTCAATGATTTTGTAAATAGATATATAGTATACACACCTATCTGTGGAGTGAAAAAGGCCCCCTATCAAAATTTATAGAAAAGTTTATTAAATGAAATACTATTGCCATGACTTGACTTTCCTTAGCTAGATAGTATTCTGCCAGCCTTAATTATCTATAATCATCTATTTTGTTCAGTGTTGTCTAGTTAAGGTGAATAGAAAAACTTGAAACTGTTTAGAATCATAATTTAGTTAACTCTATTAAAAGGATTGAATTTTCTAATAAAATTATTAACATTTATCGAAATCATGTATATATTATAATTATTTGAAGTAAAGTTAAACTACAGCACTATATATATATGTGTATATATGTGTATATATATACACATATATATGTATATATGTGTATATATATGTATATATGTGTATATATATGTGTGTATATATGTGTATATATATGTGTATATATATGTGTGTGTGTGTATATATATATATATATATATACACACACACACATATATATGAAAGTTTTCTTCCAAGCTCAAGAATCCAGGAAATAAGATGGCTATATTAGAGGAAAAGATGGACAGATAGAACATTGGACCTTGCAGGGCGGAGATAGCTAACTGTTCCTCAGTGTTCTTTCTTCCCTTCTTTCTTTTCCTATTTGAATCTTCTAAGTTTTACTTGGCCACACTGATGCTCAGCTAGAACATTTCCAAGTTTCCAAACCCAAGTGAAGCTGGGTGTGGTCACATGAATTAGTTCTCTTAAACAGGATATGAGTGGATCAAGTGCATCACTATAGGAGAAAGAAATAAACTTCTGATTTGTTTGATTCACTGTATTTTAAAGTCTCCTTTTTTATGGAAGCTTAGCCTATCCCATAACTAATAAAGAATCTGATAAAAAATATGAGATACTACATACACATATACGCACATATTAAGTTAGATGATGGAAAATAAGAAAATAGATATGGCTGCCTGGAAAGCTGGTGACTCTTGGCATGATACAGAATAGCACCTTATAAAACTGTGGTCTATAATAACTTAGGAGTCATACCCTATATGTAATAAGCTTGTTGCTCTTGGATAATTGGTTAAAAGGTGCTAGTATGTTGTTTTATGTTGGTTACCCATTTTAGCAAGGAACTAAGAGGCGAAGTCAGACATGAAATACCCAAGTTGCAAGTTGAGTGGAGGAGAATATCTCTGGCAACGGCCTATAATCTAAACTGTGTGAGAGTCCAGTAACTGGGACCTCCTAACTGACTCCAATAATCCAATTAGCAAGAGATACAACTATAAATCAGAGCCACGCCAGCAGCAAGAAGGATATTGTCTTCTCCCCTAATTCTATAGATTCAAACGTTTTAAGAGTAGCTGCCAATAAACTGTAGAAAAGGAGGGTTAGGTCAGAATAATTAGGGGAGAATCCGAAGGCTAAAGAACTGTGTTCAGAAGCAATCTTTAGGTGGGGTTATTCATACCAGGAACAAACTCCAAAGAAATAGCTCAGGAGCCTAGTAAGTTTTTGAGAGAATTATATTGACAAAGAAATCTATGAATCTGGCTTACAAAAGTTTGGGATTGCTTGATCCTCATGCTACCAAACATATACCACCCAGAAGTAATCTGAGAAAGCAGTCTTCTGGGTTGGAAGTTGGATAATACTTACTGAAGTGCTCTTAACGACAAGCTTGAATTTTCAGAATGCTCAAAACAATGTCATTATTATAACATTCATGATAGGATAGACATTTTCCTCTAATGCTATTACTGTTTAAGCTCCATCACTATTTATAAATTTTATTATTAAGCACAGAATATGATCTCTTCCTATCACTCCATCAAAAGGGCAATTCCCCAAATCATACTCATAAAGCAGAAGCATGACTAGCAAGGAGGGATGTAAAATAACTAACTCATCTTTCTTTTTGTTTTCTTTATTTTGGTTTGCTTTAAATAGGTCCCACTTTAACGTGTGATCTAATTAGGAAACCAGATGATTGAATACTTTATTTGGCCAGATTTTATACACAAGGAATACACCCATCAACTCTCTGAAAAAGAGACCATTTAAAAAAATTTTTTCTCGGGCTTCCCTGGTGGTGCAGTGGTTGAGAGTCCGCCTGCCGATGCAGGGGACACGGGTTCGTGCCCCAGTCCGGGAAGATCCCACATGCCATGGAGCAGCTGGGCCCGTGAGCCATGGCCGCTGAGCCTGCATGTCCGGAGCCTGTGCTCCGCAATGAGAGAGGCCACAACAGTGAGAGGCCCACACACCGCAGAAGAAAAAAAAAAAGAATTTTTTTTCTCAAATGTTTGGAATTTCAGGTTTGCAAGGAGTAAAATTTGTACAGCAAAATCTATATAAATGCCCTACAAATGAAATTTTAAAATTAATAGAAATTATCAGGCATTATAATAATCTTAACAAAGTACAGACTACATAAGAAGAGAATTGCTGGTGAAATCAGCAGCCATAGAGCATATGAATTGCAGAAAATTGAGAACTCTTTCATTATGTTAAGCACATGTGATTCTTCACAAAAGTTAACAGCTAGCACAAAGAGCAGCAATCAACTTTTGTACAAATTAACTACCACTTACTCGTTTGGTGAAAAAATTAAATAATGCCTGACACCTGTATTTCAACAAAAAATTTTTTTTCATTTCCTGTGAAAATGACAAGCTTGACTCTAAAATGAAGACTGCACGGATGTGGTCAGATCGCCAAACTAGATGGTGTTATTTTCCTTTGAACATAATTTAAAGGGGTTGCTGTAAGTATTTGAAGATGCCACTCACAAGTAGTGGCATGTTTGCAAGCATGAAGTCAATAGAGGTCCAGATTTCTAAGAAGACTCTTTAGCTTGGAAATCCAAAAAGGAAAATCCCCTTACTCATAAAGTTAACACTTAAACGCTTGTCAACTGATAGCAAGAGGGACTTTGCAATCACAGAACCTTTGCTGTGTTATAGAAAGTTAGCAGCAAAAATATTTTCAAACATATGTCTTCTAAATCTGAGTATAAGAGAACACCTTTAATTCATTCATTCTTACGGAAAATTGATATTTAAAAAGTGGACTGTAAGAGTTTAGGAAGAAAATGATGCTTAATGTGATAAATAATTATTAAGTACAGATGATACTATTGTACGTATTACTCCAATGCTGTCTTACAGGCTCAACAGTAGTTTATTTTTTAAATGGAAGCAGTAAAAAATAGTAAAAGTATTTTCCAAGACAGAATACAAAATACCAATTCACACAGTCTAATCAAAATATAAAAATGTAAGTTTCTTAGAGAAAACTCAGAACAATTGTTAGTGTTGAATTTGCTTTTTTAAACTGAAAAGGGTGGGGGGACCTTGAATGTCTCTAGTTTGTCCTTTATCCTGCATTGAACCAAACTTTCGTTTCTATTTTAGGGCTTAAATCTATACATGGAAAACTATCTGAGCTAAGATTCCTGGTGTAGGATGCAAGAAAGACTGAAAATAATTACTATGAGTGAATATATTGATAAAATGCTTAATATTTTCTGGTAACAGTAAAGTTAGTTTTTTTTTTCTCCCTAGTAGGCTGTAGGTATTTTTAGATTATAGATTTAATGGACTGTAAAAGTTCTATGGATTTGCTAAGTCTAACTGTTGTTCATACTGTAAATCTATTAAAAAAAAAACAAAGAAGAAAACTAGTGCTTAAATGTAATTAACTAAATATCACTGGAAGCCTGAAAAACTCTTGTACTTATGCTGAACTGAAACAACACGTTAAGTACTACCAAGGAGAATATATACGCTTTGCTCAAAAGGTACTTGATATAAATGAAAACAGCAAGTTAAACAAAATTACTTTAGAATGAGAGAGATAGAAAGAAAACTCTAACTTCTGGGCTCTAAGGAAGCATGAATCAACAAAAGCCGATGTTCAATATGCAGGCTGTACCAGAATAAGTTTTTGTAATATGTGGTTGAGTTACTACCAGATTTTTAAAGCAGAGGATTGTGTTTTTTGTGTGTGACTTAAAAGAACAGTAACAACAAAAGATTCCTTACAGGTCTCTGTCATTCTGTTAAGCATAATGTAACTTTTGAAACCCTATTCGAAAAGCGAACACCTAAGTTCAGCAACTGTTTTAACGATAAAGATAACTGATAGAAATCAGGAAATATGCTTCACTTTTGGTAAGACTAAAAAATTAGTCATAAAGATTATATTTTTTGTTAGGCAATGCTGGCTTAAACTGAAAGACTGGTTTAGACTGTGAAACTGACAGGAATAGATTCTATACAGAAACTTTTCAGCTGAATTTTCAAGTAGAACTTCCCTTTCAACATCACCCACCACTTGAAATAGCAGCTGCAGAGTCCTGGGGAATTAATTTTCTAAACATTGTTTTCACTTGTGAAATGTTACATATAGCTAACCTATCACCAGGTGCCACTCTTTCTTCTCTGTAGGTTTCCTGTCAACAACAAGCACATGTGCTGTGGCAACTAAAATTTAATCTAAATGACATTGTTGACTCCATCAGCAAGTATTGTGAGGCAAATCTTACAGCTGGAATGCATCTCAAGTTGAGAAACAAATTAGGTAGTGATACATATATTAGGAATCAGTTTTTGCAAACTTTTGACTCCAGACAAAAATCAGTGAATCAGTTCAGTTGTTACTGACATAGTTTACTAAAAAGAAAAAAAAAAAAGTTTAAGAAATGCCAAGTGTTTCATTATGCCTACAAAAAGCAGACAGAACACAATTTTTTGTCTCAAGAGATTATTTCTGCAAGGCAATATGCCTCGAAGCTCTGAAAAAAACATAACCTATAGCTTATTAGGGCTTCTGAGCTAAGGGTCTTAGCTGTTATAGGAAAAATATTCTAGTTAGTATTAAAAGAAAAACCCTGAGCACAACCAAATGAAAAGGCAAAATTGTCTCAAAAAAGCTTGAAGAAAGCACTTTTTAGTTTACACCTCAGACAGACATTTGATATTTGGCCCAGCATTTGGTAATATTGGATGAATACTATCTTATATTATTTTAGAGCAAAAAAGTCAACTTCTCTGTACTTCATAAAGATGCATTTTAATAGTATTCATTTTTAGTATTAAACAATAGTCTTCCAGAAGATTTATCTCATAATAAGAGCTCTGGCTCCACAGTCAGGCCTGGCTTTGAAGCTTGACTCTGGGACTAACAAGCTGTGTGACCCACGACGTGTGCTATTGAATTGTATGTGGACCTTTTTCTAAAGTAAATCAATGCATGCAACAGCAAATTCTTTTTGACAGGTGAAGCACATATAAATTTGCAATTATGTTTAGTCAACCTGCAAACCTTATCTGGTTAAGAACTTCAATATATGATGACACTAAGAGTTGAAAATATTTTTGCTGACTAATTATGATGTGCTTATTCTGGTCCTGATGAGTAGCTGAGCTCATACATTTCTATACATCCATATCTGGTACTGTATGTAATTCTTTATGTTTCTATCCAACATATGAAAAATGAGGGGGAAAGAAAGAAACAATCCGAAGATGAAAAAAGTCAAGTCACAAGTGTTGGACATGACTAGATAATTTCTCAGTACAATGTTCACAGATATACTCACAACATCTGATACATCTTAAGTGTATCATTTCTTAGCTTACAATAATAAAGAACTACTACCAATAACATCAAGCCTTTAACCAAGCTAATTAGTTTAATTGTGAAGTTAGCTGTGGAATTCATGAACTTCCCTAAATCTTGATGAATTTTCAAAGTACAATGAACTAATACATGAAACCGTCTCTCTCAGACAACTCCCCAGAGGTACAGTTGTTTGATGAATATATATGAATCAATTCTTGATGTGCTTATGAAAGCGGCAGAGTGCATATAGGGCTGGAAGAATCAGTAATAAGAAAGAAAATCATGTCTACAAATATAGGGAAAAACAATTTATCTTCAGTGACTGTTTCACATTTTAATGCAAATAGATAAATAATTTATTAGGAATATCACAAGTGCATTATTAAGTTTAATGAGATTTTTTAAATGAGAAAGATTTGTAAGCAAAGTTCAATCATGTAAGATCAAAAATGATTAGTTGTAACATCTTAATCAAAAGCTTCAAAGTAGAATTTTGAAAACACTTGTAAAATATGCCCATACCCACTCATAGACACAAAATAATGTGGTTCTTCATAAATGCTATAGATGTGGGGAAAAAACAAAGGAAAATAACCAAAATACTTTAAGATTAGTTTCAAGTATGACTTAGAAAGAAAGCTAAGCCAATAATCAGGTATTTTTATATTCTAAATTTTTTATTATAGGTGTCAAATTGATTGATACTTACTAGTCACTACAGCTATAGGCAATTATACTTTTTATGAACTGTTTGTACATTGTACAGTAATGGTTTTACAAATTATTATTTCCTTGTAAGGAAGTGACAACTTTGTATGTCTTATTCAATATTTGCTCACTGTTTTATTGTTTACTTATCTGTTAAGGAGAACCATATGAAGAGTACTAACATTTCATTCATATTATTAGCTGTTATAATTGAAAATAAATCACCCTCAAAGATATGAATGCAACCCTCATTAATTTGTAAAGTTGCAATAATAAATTGCTTGGGTCAATTTATGTTAAATACCCTTAGCTTGAATATCTTAAAAATAGCAATAGATATAGCCTCATGCACATCTATAGTATTCATTTTTTCATACATACTAGGAAGGCATGGCCAGATATATTGATTAAACTATTGTTAATTATGTATTTAATTTATTTATTAGACTTTATCTGATATATTATTTAGCATGGCTAGATATATTAAACTGTTACAATTTCTTACTTTACTTTACTTTCTTCCATTACTTTCCTTTACCTGATCTACAGAGCCTTACATAATTGACACCTTTCTTGCCAAATCATTCAAACTTGAAGGTTCTCTTTCTAGGCATCCTCAGAGATCAAATATTTTCTTTTTTAATCACCCATATTTCTCTCTTTCCAATCTACTTCTAAGAAACATAAATCCTTACTCTGTGCTAAACTCAACCACAGTGTATTTATGGCCCCATCTAGTTCCATATCCTGTAGCTTTTTCCTCATAATTATCTCCTCCCTTACAGGGTTTCTAAATTCAAATGTGGGTATAGGAGTATGAGTTAGTGAGGAAGACACTAGGTAGGTATCATGAGAAAAGGGAGCTCCAGGTGTAAAACTGTCAAACTGGAGAGCTCGTGGTTAGTGTTGGCTTCGGCCAAAGAGTTCTCAGGAGGAACACAGGTCCAGAGTTGTCACATTTTAAAATTTCTTAAGAGTATATGAAAATCTGTACTTTTATAAGGAATCTGATAATTTTTAGTACTGCTTTAAGTTTCTTTTCACCCAGTTGAAATAAATATTGCTTTCTGAACATATTCTACACAGAAGACACCAATTTATAAACTCTGTCAGAGTTGCACTACATCACACGCTACTCATCTCACTGTTCTTGCACTCTGCCTACAAATACACAAAGTTCACCCTAAACTAAAAACAGCCAAACATACACCACTTGACATTGCCATGGTTTGATTCCTGTCTCCATTCCAGTCACTTTGAAAGCTTTAAAACAAAGTAGTCTAACCATTCCTGCATTTCCATGGCACCCATTTCTTTTTGATTTCCAGACATTCTTTCAACTATATTTCAACATGTAGTGAGTGCCTTTGCTGCAATGCATTCTATGAATTGCGATGCATACTCTAAAGATGAAGGTAGTAGACTCTTCCTTAAAGGGGCTTATAATCTACATTATACGTACGTGTGATCCAAGAAGTGAGGAGGTAGAAACCCCAGCAGATCAGCAGCTTACCCTCGTAACCACTAACCTACTCTTACAAAATCTGTGTGTTCGTATCCAATCGTGGAGTAATTAGCATTTTGCCAATACTAGAAAAATGCAATGATTTTATTATGTAGAGGACGGCTGTTCTCTTGAACTTTTTTAAAGAGTTCTGATTTACTGAAATGCTGATTTAAACATACCAACCAATAGAGCAACGTAACTATAGAGAAAATGATCTGCTTGCTTCCTCCATAATTAGGAAGGTCTGCCCCTAACTTTCTTATTAGAGAATTATAATTGAAGAAAACAAGATATAATGGATATATGTAGGCACTGAGTTTGATTTCAAGAGCTTATCTAAGCGAAAATACCAGAATCTTACAGAGAATAAACCTGTACTCTAGAAGCCTTATTTGCTAATTGTTACCTATTTAGGGTATAATTATTGAGACTTTTATTATAGGAGCACACATAGAAATACCCCTTCATAGAATAAGTCAAATTTATTTATAATTGTTGGCTAAATGGCAGTTGAATAGGCTCTACTTATATCCAGTGTGAGAAAACACAAGATCAGTATGAAGACTTTAGAGAAGTTAAATATAATTCTCAAAATATACATCCATCCTGAGTAATAAAGAAAAGTGTGTTAAACATTAGGATTCTGTCGAACATTTTATTTCATTAGTATAAAGACAGTATATTAAAAACTCACATATTCATCCTTATATTTCTGGCTATATAATGATTTCAGTTTTATAGTTTCACATCCTTCAGTGAGAAACATTAACAGCCTGTTCATTCTTACTAAAGTATTCATACTTAAACTATAAATCAAGCATTCAATATAAGTTTGCCAGGCCCAATGTATTCTAGAACATGATATGAAATTTATTATGCCTTATTAAAGAAACTCACCTTATCTCTAGGACCAAAGAGGAATTGATTTTCCAACCTTCTAGAGAATGCTGGAAGACTGAAGAGCCAGACTTTCGAATGATTTTATCCGAACTATTGACAAGTGATCGACTCAAACACAGCTCACCATCTCTGAAACAAATCACAATGGCAGCTTTGTGAAAGTAAGAAGCATTTTGTATAAACAGCATAATACATAATTTGATTTAGATTACTGGTGACAACTTGTAGATACAACTTTTTCTACCTGTTAGAAGAAGAGGTGTAAGCATGATGAAAGGTATTATAAAGATTAGGTGAATATGACTTTATCAGGAGAATCATTTACACTTATTATTTTACTTATTATTTTTGAAATAAAACTATTTTTATCCAAAGAAAAGACCTTTGTAGTATTTCAGGAAAAAAATTCTCATCGCAGTTCTGTTCCCCTTTAGCCCCTCCCTCCCCTGCTGTGTTTAACAATAGAGACAGGATGTTTTGGCCAATTCTCCTGCATCTGGGTAACTGTGACTCCTAAGATTGTCACAGAAGACATACAGACATAATGGAAAGAGCTTTTGTTTTGGAGTAAGAAGTCTTTGAATGTCAGGTGATCTGGGCATGTTTGTGATTCTATCACTTGCTAGCCCATATGTCCTTTGACAATATTCTCTTCCGTGACTTTACCTTACCTTGAAAATTGCAAAAACATTATCTAATATGCTTTGACTTTGTGAGAAGTGGAGCTCTGCACGTGAAAGTAATTTATAAAACACAATTGAAGTGCTAATTCTAAAATTACATTGGTCTCAAAACATCTCAACAATGAGATGCTTCCCTGATAGTTGGTGGTGGGGAGATAGAGATTGCAATGGGGGGAAAACTCATTCAGTAGCCATTATTACTGGTATTTTCTGTTATATCAAATAATTAACTACGCTATCCCCACCAATTAATAGCAATAGGCAAGTATATCATGCTGCATGCTACTAGCAGGGGTGTTGGTGGTAGGTGACAGACACCTATGATCGCATTTATACCATTAGTACCTTTATAGATGAACCTCTTCATTGTTCAGTAGACTATTCCTTGGTACTTTATACAAGTAAACCCGGATTCAGAGAATAAAAAAGCCACCTCTCTAGGCATAGCCCTTTCAATATCTGTATTTCATTACATGTCACCTCAATTTTTTAGAATCTCAAAAACATAGTTAAAAAGTAACATGACTAGGGCTTCCCTGGTGGCGCAGTGGTTGAGAGTCCGCCTGCCGATGCAGGGGACGTGGGTTCGTGTCCCGGTCCGGGAAGATCCCACATGCCGCGGAGCGGCTGGGCCCGTGAGCCATGGCCGCTGAGCCTGTGAGTCCGGAGCCTGTGCTCAGGAACGGGAGAGGCCACAACAGTGAGAGGCCCGCGTACCGAAAATTAAAAAAAAAAAAAAAAAAAAAAAGTAACACGACTATTTGCTCAGTCACAAAGTCTAAATCTGTGTTTATTATGTAGGCAATCCTCCCCTACTATCAATGGAAACATTGCCTGTGCAACAGCTGCTAGATGAATTCTGTAATTGGAGGCTGATAGTTTGGTATTTTGGTTTGCATTCTTTTTTAAACATGTAGTTCCAATTTGAAGCAACTCAAAGCATCAAATGCAACTACTCCCTGTGAAATTTAGAACTCTATAAAAATTAATATTTTAAACTGTCCTACTGATGAAAATGATACACTTGCATGCCTATGCATGGCTAATCATAGTCATTTTATAGAGGTCATTTAGGATGCAAGGAAACATAGGGTGCAATTACTACTCAGTAGCCCCGAGTCAATTTTTATATTACACGTCTAATGATAATAACTATTACATATGAATGAAAATGTGGATATACGGAGTTAACCTTCACACTTTTGGAGATACGCCTTCAAGAGTATGGACACAAACTCTCACCATTTCTAGGGGTAGGGACCTTCCCCATCTTCATCTTGTTAATAACTAACTGTCCTGTCAATATCATCTTTTTCTAACCACAGATTGCTACAATTAAAATAATTATTTTCACCACCAATAAACTTTTACAGAAGAAGTAAGCTGGCATTTTAAATATCTGTGGGAGATTGCTTTACTGACAGGTAGATAAAGATACATTTTTATAAGGCAGAATGATTGCTATGATATTGTATGGAGGCTTTTCAGAACCTCTAAGATTTAAAAAAAAGTGCTTTAAAAGTTTAAATCAGTTTTATATTAATGAAATGCTACCACATTACTCTGCTCTTTGAACTGGTGATAAGTCAAATTTCAGACTTTTACCACTGGAAAGAATTTTGAATGAAAATAGCTTACAACTAGTCACACTTCTTGAAGTCAATGGAATTCATGTGTGAGAAGGCCAGGCTGCCAGCAACCTGAGGCTCTGGAGCAAATTTCTTTGTATAAGGTTAAATGAGTCCCAAGGGGTTTTTCTGCTTGTGACCTTGGTAGTACTCCGTCTGGAATAGGCTTTTCCTTCCTGTGAATGCAAGGCATGAAGGATGTTGCCACCCCCTACTAGTTTCTCATCCCAGATCAGAGACGAGTGCTAAACAGCTGCACTGAAAACATTTCTCTGATGGGGCTGTATACAGGAAGATTCAACACGTACTTCTAAAGGGATAATTACACAACATATAAAAGAAATAAAGCAATATATATTATAAAGTATCCCTGCTTATATCGAGCTAAGAAAAACCCAGTTAGATGGTCATCTATGCGATACCAGTGACAGAAGCTAATCAGCAGTTATATTACTAGTCTTTACAAATATTTTTCTTTGAAATATGAGTTGCCAGGCATCACTACAATTTATTCTATTAATTCTGAAGTACATAACGCACAAGATTAATTTTCGTTCATGAAATTAGTTCCCCAAAAGCCCTGCAATGAACCCCACTGTAAGCTCTTCTTGACTTGGCTTTGGAATGAATGTGTTCCCTTAGGTTAAACTTTCTATTTAATATAAAAATTTAAGTCATTTAAATGAAAAGAACTTGCATCAAATTAAGCCTGAACACAAACAGCAGGCAATTCTGTGTTTTCATTCCCTAAGTGCCAAACAACTAAAAATAAAGATGCGATGTACTACCTTAACTTACAGCCTATGGCTTTTAGTAGAATTCCAAATATAACATATGAAGTAACATGCAGATTCTGGTTTCCTGAGTTACAAGAGTGTGTTTCCACCCTAGAACAAACTGGAACTACCATTGCTAACAGTGATAATACTCTAAGTATGAATGCTTATCTCCACTGTCACTTCTATCATAAGTTTCAGAACTAATACTGCTGATCATCTAGTGAGACAACCTAAAGTACACAGTCAAATTAAAAATGAAATCTGTAGATAGTAAGGAAAGTAAGTTAAAGTGTCATTTAAAGTCACCCAGGAAAACAGTATGTAGCAAGTTTTAAGGAATAATAATCAAAGCAAATGTCTATTTGGTATTAAAGTTTGTTACACTTTCAAATACATTATTTCATTAAATGCGTATACCCACATATTTTTACCTGTAGGACCCTTAAGTTAACATATTTCTAATTATACCAAAGAGCACACAGAGTCAGTAAAATTACAGGCCAGTTGTGAGACAAGTGCCATTTTTCCCATTAAGAAAAAAATATCAATTAAGAATAGACCACTTCACACCCCTAATGCCCTTTCAGTTAAACTTCACTAGTCAACAGACCAGGCAATTGATAGGTTAGCTTCGAAGGAAACAGTTTTAAATGTCCAATTATTACTTGACCTATTCTCCAATAATTCCTTATTACAAACATGCTGCTAGTATTCCTCTGGAGAAACGAGAATGTGGATGGTTGGTAGGAAAGCTGGGCTGCTGTTCTTTTTCCTTCTCTGTGGAATGACTGCTCCATACTGCATACAAGAACCTTGTTACACTGACTCTAGATGGGGCCTCCAGTGTTAAAACGGAGGCAGGTCGAATAGATGAAGAAACTGCTGCCTATTGCAAAATGGTAGCAGGGAAGCTAAATATGAATCTAGGAGGATGTTCTAAGAATTGAATCCGCTGCCCACTGGCAAGGCACGCAGTGTCCCCCAAAAGGTCAGGGACTGCCGTTTACCTCACTGCTGATGACTGGCCTGGGTTCTGAGGCCAAACCGCCACTCTAGTTTACTCATCTCAAAACGAGTCCCTCCACGTGGCTTGGGTAGAAAGAGAGTCAAGGAGAAGAAGGCCGTTTGATGAGTCAACTCCTCCACCAGAAGCACTATTCTGGAGTTGAAACGAAATTATAAACTGGTATCACAAGCTTTTCCTCTGAACGTTTCATGTGAGGGAAAAGCGAAACAGCGCTCAGGGGGAACTACCTGTCCTCACGTTGCCCCCGGCAGCGCCAACCCCGAGGGCTCAGGGAAGAGCTGGCGGCGGCCGCCTCGACGCTGCGGGGCACCGGGAGACGCGCGCTGTCTCGCCTGCACGGCCGTAATTGCGGGATTTAATTAGGAAGGAGGAGCCCGGTTGCCGACTGAGCAGCAGTTATTATTATTATTTTTATTTTTAAAGGGGGCCTGATTCCTGCAGTAAAGGCTTCCGCGTCTCCTCACTCATTCTTCCACCCCCGCGGCCAGCTCTCGCAGAGCAGCAGTTGCTCCGCCGCGCACTTCTCCTTCTGTTTGATGAACCCGCGCCCACCCCGCGCAATCTCGAAGGAGCAGGGAAAGCAGGCTCAGCCCGAAAAAGGTGCAAGAGAATCCCCTCACCCCCAGCTGGCCCGACCGCCGCGCCCCTGCCTGCGCCCGCCTCCTACTCCTCCTTGGCGCCCTGGGCAGCGCCCACCGGCCGGCGGCGTCCAGGAAAGGCCACGGGAGGAACGTCGCCCGGGAAATGAGGCGCATCCCAGGTCGGTTATTTGACCCGGAGTACTCGGGATACGCTCCTCCTTCCTGCTGGCGGCTAAGGGAGGCCCGGAGAGGACGCCTGGGTGGCGTGTGGCGCCTCCTCTCGCCTGCCTCGTCCCTCCCACTCTCGCTCTCCAGGGTTGCCAGCCAAGGGCCCGAACCTCAGAGTCCTGGCGAGGCTTGGCCGCTTTGTCTGGGCTCAGGCATATCTTCGGAGCCCACCAGCCGGGAAGGGAACAAAGAGCCTCGACCCCCACGCCCCAGCCTCCGCCTCTCCCCCACGCGCCGGTTCACCACCTTCCTGAAGACCCCTTTGTCTGCCTGGGAAGCACAGGTCTCTACCGGGGGTGCCCACACCCCCGCCCAGAGTCTTTCTTTTCTGACAATCGAGCTAGGCTGAATTTTCAACCCACCCACTCCCTGTGTTAACATCATACAGTTCGGCGTTTTTCCCCCCAACATAGACCATTTAGAGATTTGTTGATGAATAACAATCAGCCAGCCCATCCCTTATTAGCTTTTTCATTCTCTTCCAGTCGCTTTCGACTGTACTTCTATGTTAATTTTCTATAAAATAACAATTTCTTCTGTAAATTTAAGCCGGCGTCTTGCTGACTTAAATTCTCATTACTTAGGGAGGAGCAGGAATATTAAGTAACGGAGTGCATTAAGTTTGTGTGTGTGTGCACGCGCGCACACGTTTTAGCAGTCCTGTCCACTGCCCACCCCCGACCCCACCCGCCCCAACGGCAAGGGTTCTATCTTGGTTTTCATAAATCTTAGGAAAAATAAAAACCAGGCTGGCATCTCTGCCAGTGTGGAGTTTCCGATAGCGATAGCAGACGCCTCCGGATGAGGCAGGATTTCCGAAACAGGACTTTGAACAGAGTTGACAACCAGGTTCACATCCTCAGAAAACGCTTCCAAGCTATGTAAGCAACACAAAGTTGCCACCACCTCCTGGGTAAACTTCAAAGACACAGAGGCCAGGGGGGAGGGAGGAAGGAAGTGTGATATTTAGAGAACTTACTGGGGTGGAGGAAGATTCTGAACTCATCTAGACAAACTAAAGAGCAGAAATATAGTCTGTGTGAAGCTACAGCACCCAGTTTCCAAAACTGTAACCATGACGCCCATGGGTTTTACCCACGGACAGCAAATAAGGAAGTATAGTTGTTTGACCTGGAGTTTCTAATCAAATTATGATACACAGATCTACCCGACAACAAAGAATTGTAAAGAAACAGAGGAGACACATTTCCTGCTTTCTGAGCTTTAACTTCAGCCTTTCAGGAAGCCAGCTTTCTCTAGTACCTCCCTAGAGTGATAGGGCAGAGAAAGAAGGAAGGGCAACCAGATGGTGAATAAAGACATCTAGATTGAGTTCTGCCCTGGGACTAAAAGGACAAGGGCACCCATTCTTTGTTGACACTTCTGCAGTGACTTCTTTGGCGTGCGAGCCCCAGCACCAACACAACTGTCACTATCACCGCACAGGGCAAGTTGAACTCGTACTGAGAACCCGCTGTAGAGAATCACACACACCTCAACAACAGCCTTTGTTATTTAATTCACGAGACTAAACACTCACAAGCTGACATCAACACAAATACTACCCCAACCCTCACTCTGTCGTCTATATTCACATTTCATTTATGGCTTGACTTTTTATCATATCCTAAAATGAAGCTTTGCATTTACCCGATGAGTTGCGTCTCCTGGTGCTCCTCAGTTCTTGCTATTTCTTTTGTTTTATAAAAGATCAGGAGCAGACTTATCGTGCAGATCGTCCACCTCTTCCTAATGGAGCGCATCTTGGGTGCCCGGGAAAGTCCTGGTTGCCCCAGCTCCCTCACCTTCTTTTCATATAAAGGCTCCGTTTTGGGGAGATGTAGTCGCGGGGAGGGGGGGAGGATCTGTAAAATGGGAGGAGAGCGTGGAGCTGGGATCTCAGAAGCAGGTCTCGAGGGTCCTCTGCGGCCAAGCTCCCGCTGGTCCTCGAGCGCTGCCCAGTGCACTCTCTCGCGGTTCCCGCCAGCCCTAACCCGGTCGCTCCTCGCCGCCTCCCTGGGGCTCAGGTTTTTTTCCGAAGAGACACCTTGTACATTGGAGGTGGCGGCCGCTTCTGCAGCCGGGTTCGGGGGCGTCACTGGCCCTTCCCTTTTCCTAGCATGGAAATGATGAACAAAACCAGCCAATCACGGGACTCAGGGGCGGAGGCTGCTGTTGCCTTTCGTCGCTGGCGGCTGCTTGGAGAGTAACGTCGCCGGCCTTGCCTGAACTGTGCAGAGAGAGGAAGCTCACAAGCCCACAGTCGTGTACAAACACACGCACACACACACGCACGCACCAGTGCTCGCACACCGTGGGAAGAGAGCAGCGCACTAAGAAGTCAGGTCGCCCTCTCGGGACACCAAAGCGTTAGCTCTGTGGACAAGGAAGCACCGAGATAGTCCGTATCAGCGTGGAGAGGACACCTCAGCTGGGGACAGATCGGAGACGCCTGCTCTATCGGATAGAGCTGGTGGTGGGTAGTAAGAGGGGTACTTTCTTCCAAGCGTCTTTGCTAAATATACACACACGCGCGCGCGCGCGCACGCACACACACACACACGCACGCCCTCTTAAGTGGAGTGAATGCGGGGAGGGATAGGGAAGGAGTTTATATTCCGTGCACCGCTCAATCCGGAAAGTACAAATACACACGCGAGCAGATCAGCCGATCGCCCACTCAGCGTGGGTGGTGGATGACGACCCCGACTCAGGATTCTGCAGGAAACAACTGATGACAGAGGTGTCATTAGGAACTTCATGGATATTTATGTGACTCGTTCATTGCCATTTGGAAACTCCTCACGCAGGAGTCAAGGAACTCCAATCCCACTTGAACCTCCCTGCTGAGAGACAGGATTCTGAGAAAAGTAGGACCTCCTTTTCAAATGCAAGTACACCTATACACACACACAACACACACACACACACACACACACACACAAGAAGGAAGGAAGGAGAAAAGAAATGAAGGAAGAGAGGAAGGAAGAAAAGAAGGAAAAAAATGGAAGAGCCAGCTTTTCTCTGAAAGTCTTAGTAATGTGCATTTAGCCTGATTTTCACCCTCTCCTCCCCTTTACTCTTTGTTTTTACTTCTATTGTATTGTGTGGCAGGGGCACTTTTCCTGTCCTAGGTTCTAGTTTTCAGAGACCTTCTCCAAGTCTTGAATCTCCGCCCTCACCCAGAGAGAAGCTTGCAACTCAGGTTGTACCATGCCTTGGCTTGGCTTTTACCGAGGGGTGGTGGAGGTGGGTCGGGAGCCACTCCTCGGGTGACATAGTGCCTGGAAGCCAGGATTCCCCCATCTATTTGAGCAGGTCCCAAGCTCTTCACCTCCACCCCTTCCCCCAGAGCCTCTCAATTCATTTTCTTGTTCTTTCAGGTTGAGCGGTGTCTCCAGCTGTCATCCACTCTTGGCCCCTGGGGTTTACACCTTCCTAAACCCAGAAACGGTGAGGTTCACCCCCAGTCCTCTGCTGGAGGGGCGCAAGAGTGGCTGTTCCAATTTCCAGTCCCTTGACAGCTTAAAATAACAAGGATAACAGCCAACACCTTTGCTTGAAAACCCGAGAGCCCTGGCAATGTTTGACATTCTTCCCCTAAGATGTAGAAAGTTAAGAACCTCTCAGGTCTCTGCTCACAGCAGAGCGAAGAGGAGGTTGGGTCTAAAATACTCAAAGGAGCAAGTAATTATGAACATTTATTGACACTACAAGTGGCCTACCGGGAGCGTTTCGAGTTTATTGATGTCTAGGCAAATCCCACTTGCATTAATGCAGCTCAATCACACTGCCTTCTCAATTAGCAAAAACTGCAAGAATAAAACAGCTTCTTATTTAAGTGAAAAGGGTACTGGGGTGCGGAGGGGGTGGGCAATGCATGGTTAGGATGCTAACTTCTCTAGGTTAACTTTTGATTTTTAAGCAGTAAACAAATATATTCTGGATTTCAAATAAAACATTACCTGCTGCTGCTGATGGAGTAATATGTATCACTTAATTAAATTCATCCAACATTTCTTAAGCAATTACTATGGGCCAGAAAATACATGTGGGCATGGGAACATAGAGATGAATAAAATACAGCATCTAACCAGACAGAAAGATCACGCACTCAGAGGGGGACAGATTGTGAAAAATAAATAAATAAAAATAAGTTGCAATATGGCACCATGAACTAACAGCAGCATTTGAAGTACATATCGTGTATCTGGGTAAGCTACTGGATGGAAGCAGATAGAGTGTTTAAGTCTTGGGGAGCAAGGAAGGTGAGTTTCCTAGGAAAGGGCACACATAAACTGGGGTTTGCAAAGCTAAGGGGTAAGCCAGGCAGAGGGAGGGTAGAACACTGCAAGCACAGGAAAGAGTATATATACACAGAGAGGAATAAAATGCAGGAGCTTTGGGGTAGATCAGTACTGTTGGAACAGGGAATGGGAAAGGAAAGTAGTGGACATAAGTCTTCAGTGTGATCATAATAATCTATAGCTACACAATGTCAAATTGTCTTCTCTAATGGGAAAGTTGCAGCATGAAAATCTTCAAGAGCAAAGTGGGTTTAATTCATGTATTAAGCTATAAGTTTGGCGAAACGGTTCACATGGCCCAAATGAAACAAAACAAATCCACCAACAGCAAAACTAAAGCAAACCAAGAACTAGTTATAGGAATACATGGCAGATTTAAATGCCTAGGGGAAAAAAAAAAAAAGAACTCTCCAGTCGTATAATGCTGCTGCTTCTGAATTTGTTAAGCATAGCACATTTTATTGATACATAGAAGTGAACACTTCTGAATGACTGATAATGGTTCAGTGGAACTCAAGAGATTCCCCTGCCCATATTTGAACAATTAAGTTTTTTTTAACATCTTTATTGGAATATAATTGTTTTACAATGGTGTGTTAGTTTCTGCTGTATAACAAAGCGAATCAGCTATACATATACATTTATCCCCATCTCTCCTCCCTCTTGCGTCGCCCTCCCACCCTCCCTATCCCACCCCTCTAGGTGGACACAAAGCACCAAGCTGATCTCCCTGTGCCATGCGGCTGCTTCCCACTAGCTATCTATTTTACCTTTGGTAGTGTATATATGTCCATGCCACTCTCTCACTTCGTCCCAGCTTACCATTCCCCCTCCCCGTGTCCTCAAGTCCATTCTCTACGTCTGTGTCTTTATTCCTGTCCTGCTCCTAGGTTCTTCAGAAACATTTTTTTTTTTTTTTTAGAGTTCATATACATGAGTTAGCATACGGTATTTGTTTTTCTCTTTCTGACTTACTTCACTCTGTATGACAGTCTCGAGGTCCATCCACCTCACTGCAAATGATTCAGTTTCATTTCTTTTTATGGCTGAGTAATATTCCATTGTACATATGTGCCACATCTTCTTTATCCATTCATCTGTTGATGGACACTTATGTTGCTTCCATGTCCTGGCTATTGTAAATAGAGCTGCAGTGAACATTGTGGTACATGACTCTTTTTGAATTATGGTTTTCTCAGGGTATATGCCCAGTAGTGGGATTGCTGGGTCATATGGTAGTTCTGTTTTTTAAGGAACCTCCATACTGTTCTCCATAGTGGCTGTATCAATTTACATCCCCATCAACAATGCAAGAGGGTTCCCTTTTCTCCACACCCTCTCCAGCATTTATTGTTTCTAGATTTTTTGATGATGGCCATTCTGACTGGTGTGAGGTGATATCTCATTGTAGTTTTCATTTGTATTTCTCTGATTAGTGATGTTGAGCATCCTTTCATGTGTTTGTTGGCAATCTGTATATCTTCTATGGAGAAATGTCTATTTAGCTCTTCTGCCCATTTTTGGATTGGGTTGTTTGATTTTTTAATATTGAGCGGCATGAGCTGCTTGTATATTTTGGAGATTAATCCGTTGTCAGTTGCTTCATTTGCAAAGATTTTCTCCCATTCTGAGGGTTGTCTTTTCGTCTTGTTTATAGTTTCCTTTGCTGTGCAAAAGCTTTTAAGTTTCATTAGGTCCCACCCATTCCTTTATTTTTGTTTTAATTTCCATTTCTCTAGAAGGTGGGTTAAAAAGGATCTTGCTGTGATTTATGTCATAGAGTTGAACAATTAAGTTTTGAGAGTGTAATTTAATGTCATTTATTTGATATTATTAGATTCATGAAATATGCATCCATAACAATTTGCCAAGTTTAAAAATACGTATAGACCAACACTATGGCCAAACTGAGGACAGTCTGGTTCAATATGCTATTAGGTACAAGAACTATAAATATATATGTTGGGTAAAAAGTCTTACCCACAGCAGTGTCTTTGGACTTACCTCCCTCCATTAGAATGCCTGTTTTGATGATCCTGAAAAATTAAAGTTGTTCCTAAATTTCCATGCTATCTTTGGACTGTAAGTTCTTCAATAAAGAGAACACATTTGTCTTTATTCAGCACAAATCTGCAATTACACAGTAGTACCCTTTGAATAAATAATGCAAGTAATGGCAGATGGTTTTAAAATGCTACTTTATCCTTTAACTTAATGTAAATCATGTTTTAATTGCTGGCTGTGCCCTCAACTTCAGCTGGAAAGAAATGAATAGACACTTGCAGTCTCATAGTGGGGTTTTTAATAGCCCATGACATTTTTTAATAGGATATTTTTTAGAGCAGTTTTAGGTTTACAGTGATATTGAGAAGCAAGTTACACACTTACCCAGTTGGGAGGTGGAGATATCTAATAATATCCTCGAAACTGAAAAGGAACTTTGAGACCAAAAAACAAAGCAGGCAACTCCATAAAGTGCAACTACGAAGCTTATTGTGGGTAATTTACATACAGGCTGGAAGGATCCCCCACACAGATGATCCAGAGACAATTGTAGCTGCATTCAGCACCACCAGAGGGGTACAGGGGGATTGAAAGGGGCCAAAGCTAAAAACAGAATCTGACTACCAAGTGAGAAGCACATCCACACGAACTGGAACTGGAACCAGGGGTTTTTCCTTCCCCTCAAGGTCTCATGACCATTAACCAACTGCATCAGCAAAAGGCATTCTTTCAGTTTTCATGTCAGGTGAAGGCAAGAGTAAATGTTGACAGGGTACTCATCTGGCTTGGGTGCATTCCCTGTGAGTAGACAAAAGTTGAGCCCTGAGGAAAGGGGGATGGGTAGGACTATGGGCCTAACATGGAGCTGACGTTTGTCAAAGTCAGTGAAAGTACAGTGAAAGAGGCATCATTGTCACCCACCGTCCGTAGTTTACAATAGGGTTCACTCTTGGAATTGTATATTCTATGGGCTTTGACAAATGTACAATGATATCCACCAATATAATGATGGTATAATATCCACCATTATAATATCATACAGAGCAGTTTCACTGCCCTAAAAATCCTCTGTGCTCTGGCTATTCATGCCCCCCTCCCCAGCCAGTTCCAGGCAACCACTGATCTTTTTACTGTACCTATAGGTTTGCCTTTTCTAGAAGACATACAGTTGGAATGATAAAGTATGTAGCCCTATCATATTGGCTTCTTTTACTTAGTAATATGCTTTAAAGATTCCTCCGTATTTTTTCATGGCTTGAAAGCTCATTTCTTTTTAACACTGAATATTCCATTATCTGCATGTACCACAGTTTATTTATCCAAATGCCTACTGAAGGACATCTTGGTTGCTTCCAAGTTTTGGCAATCATAAAGGTGCTATAAACGTGCAGTCTTTTGTGTTTGTGCGTGGGCATGTTTTCAACATTTGGGTAAATACCAAGGAGCGCTGTTGCTGGTAAGATTGATGGTAAGACTATGGTTAGCTTTGTAAGAAACCTGAAGTGATTTCCAGGTGGCTGTATTATTTTCATTTCATCAGCAAAGAATGAGAGTTCGTGTTGCTCCACATCTTTACCAGCATTTAGTGTTTTTGGTGTTTTGAATTTTGTCCATCTAACAAGCACTTAGTGGTATCTCACTGTTGTTTTAATTTGCATTTCTCCGATGACATACAATATGTTTATTTGCCATCTGTATATCGTCTTTGGTGAGATGTCCAGATCGTTTGTTCATTTTTAAATTAGGTTGTTCATTTTTTAATTGCTGGGTTTAAGAGTTCCTTGTATATTTTAGATAACAATCCTTTATCACATATGTCTTTTGCAATATTGTCTTCCAGTTCATTCTCTTGACTTTCACAGAGCAGAAGTTTTAAATTTTGTTTAAGTCCAGCTTATCAACTATTTCTCACACTGATCATGCCTTTGATTTTCTATCTAAAAAATCATCATCAAATCCAAGGTCATCTAGATTTTCTCATGTGTCATCTTCTAGGAGTTTTGTAGTTTCCCAAATTACATTTAGGTCTATTATCTATTTTGAGTTAATTTTTGTGAGGAACATACCTAAGGTATATTTGCATGTGGATGTCTAGTGTTTCAGCATCATTTGTTGAAATGACTATTTTTTCTTA
Source organism: Delphinus delphis (assembly GCF_949987515.2). Taxonomy (NCBI): domain Eukaryota; kingdom Metazoa; phylum Chordata; class Mammalia; order Artiodactyla; family Delphinidae; genus Delphinus; species Delphinus delphis. The sequence continues at coordinate 91,644,176 of NC_082685.1, read as the reverse complement.
ATTTTTTTGCTTTACTCCTTTATCAAAGGTCAGTTGAATACACTTGTATGGGTCTGTTTCTGGGTACTTTATTTGTTCCATCGATCTATCTGTCTATTCTTTCACCAGTATCACATTGTCTTGAGTATTATAGCTTTATAGTAAGTCTTGAAATCTGGTAGTGTCACTCCTCCAACTTTGTTCTTCTTCAATATTGTGCTGGCTATTTTGGGTTTTTTGTCTTTCCATATAAACTGTAGAATTGGTTTGTCAATATCCTCAAAGTAACTTGCTGTGATTTTGATTGGAATTGTGTTGATCTGTTAAAAGCTGGGAAGAACTGACATCTTGACAATATTGAGTCTTCCTATCCATGAACCTGGATCATTTCTTCATTTATTTAGTTTTTCTGTGATTCCTTTCATCAGAATTTGATAGTTTTCCTCATATACATCTTGTACATGTTTAGTTAGATTTATACCAAAGTGTTTCATTTTTTGAATGCTGATATAAATGTTTTTTTTCCATTTCAAATTCCACGTCTTCCTTGCTAGTACCCATGACATTTTAATAATGAGAATGTTGGTGTAGTAGTCAGGAATCTCGAGAGAAAAAGAACCAATGGAATGTGTGTATATACAGATATAAAGAGATTTATTTTAAGGAATCAGTCACACGATTGTGGAGGCTGGCAATCTCTAACTCTTCAGGATAAGCCAGCAGGCTGGAGACTTGGGAAGAGGGAAGAGTTGATGTTGCAGCTCACATCCGAGGTCATCTGGGGGTAGATATCCCTCTTTCTTGGGGAACCTTTGTCTGTTTTTCCTTAAGGTCTTAAGCTTACTGGCTAAGGCCCACGTTATGGATGGTAATTTGCTTTACTCATAGTTTATTGATTTAAATGTTACTCTCATCTAAAAAACACCTCACAGCAACATCTGGACTGGTGTTTGATCAAATATCTGGGTGTCTGGCCTAATCAACTTGGCACATAAGATTAACCATCACAGATGAGCTGATTGAAGGTCTTGTTTATGACCTAGCAATATAGTGAGAATTATTCATACAAAGCCTTTTACCTATGAATCAATGATCAAGAAGAACAAGAAGCATATTAATGTGAAAATTCAGCTGTTCACCAACAGGTAACTCAATCTCTTTATTTGTTTCTGGACAAAATATCTAGTTTTTAAAAATTTATTCTAAATTAATTCATTTTACCCATGTAAATATTCATAAAAGCTTCACATATTTTTCTGTATGTATGTTCATTGTCCTTTTGTTACTCTGTTTTTCATCCATAGTAACCAAATATCGTAGGCTTACAGCAGAAGGGTGATTTTGACTTTAGGTACAAGATATAATCATGAATCTAGTATAATTTCTGGAACAACAGGAAAAATCCCATCATTGCCATTCTCAATTCTTCCCCGTTATTTAACCCACGTCACTTACATCATCCTTTGCATTTAATACTTAATCTCTATTTAAACATGAATGTCCTTAGAAGAGACAATTCTTACATACTGTTAGACAAATATTAAAAAAGTTTTAATATCCATTTGAAATGTCCTCTGACATCTTGTAACCCCTGCCAGTTAAATATGCCTCATTCTGAAATAAGCACTTCAGCTGCTCACAAGTCCACATTTTAATTGTTTATCAACTCTTATCTCTTTCAGTTCTACAGTCCTAGTTCTTGGTGTTTTATTTCCTACTGCACACACCCCTGAAATGTTAACATAAACAGGCACACTATCCCATACATGTTTTGGGAAGTCCTAGATGCCCTACCTTATTACCTACTGATTTTTTTTGTGTTCTCCTTTTGCTGTTTTTCTGTGCTTAACAGTGATGGGAGAAACTATCTCGTAGGAAGAGAATAACCATCAGGCTAAATATTACTCCAAACTGGTCAGCTATTGAATAGTGGTCACTTCATAGCCAATTGTGTGTGTCACTACCTAGGGAATTTACTGTTTGGGGTTTGTAATTTCTTCAATCTTTGTGTACCTTCTAAAAGTCTCTCTTGGGCTTCCCTGGTGGCACAGTGGTTAAGAATCCGACTGCCGATGCAGGGGACACGGGTTCAAGCCCTGGTCCAAGAAGATCCCACATGCCGTGGAGCAACTAAGCCTGCGCGTCGCAACTACTAAGCCTGCGCTCTAGAGCCCACGAGCCACAACTACTGAAGCCCGCATGCCTAGAGCCCATGCTCCACAACAAGAGAAGCCACTGCAATGAGAAGCCCACGCGCCACAATGAAGAGTCACCCCTGCTCGCCGCAACTAGAGAAAGCCTGCGTACAGCAACGAAGACCCAACACAGCCAAAAATAAATTTTAAAAAACAATAAAAATAAAAGTCTCTCTTGTATCTGATTTAAACAATTTCTGTTCTCCTCTGTTTATTTTCTTAAATTGCCCAATCTAATCACCCACTTAATGTTTTCTTTAATGGAACCCCCATTCCTTTTATATTATTTTCAATGCATCATAATAAAAGCAAAAGAGAAATAGTAGTAAAACTTGTTCATGGCTAAAAAATTATTTCTGTAAATCTATCTCTTTCTAGATATCTATATCTATGTAACTTTTTATAGTTACAATAGTTACAGTATCTCTGGAAAATATTGCTTTGATATACATATACTGTTATAACGTGGAACAGTCCTATGTAAATTGAGTTTTGTGAAGCATTTTAAATGATTTTTAATGTTTGTCATTTGAAGATTTTAAAGAAAAATAATATTGAGGTCATCACTAACTGGTAAACTGGTGATCGACATAGCCTGCAGAAGACATTTTGTTTTCCTGCAAGATGGATTGAAATAAAATACACACACATGCATACACATGCACACACACACATACACACACAATTAGTTGCCAGTACTTCAAATTTATTTTCAAAAATATAAGAAGACTTGTTAATACCAGATTCATCTACTCTGATGGTAACAATTAGGGGGAGTTGAGTAGCAGCTGTTTCATCTCTGTAATTTGTGATTATTCCAGAATTTTAAAATTTATTTATACTTTAGCTTCTTGGCCCCTGCAGGTATTTGAGTTTGCAGCCCTTCAAGTAAGTAATTCTATTAGAAGATATACACTTCGTGATTTACCTGTGTAATGTATTGAAATTTAGATAATTTCAGCTTTTTTTGTAAAGTAACTAAATAAAGCCCCTATTAACTAAAATTTTGAATGCCAAGTCTAGAAGTGCCTAGCCTGTCAGCAGGAGAAAGTTGCTCTGGGAGAATGAATCAAGATACTCACTGGAGGAAACCTGTGGGAATAAAGGAAAAATAATGAGTCTAATTCACGCATGACCTGTGTCTCACAATATAAATAAATGATCTGTCTTCTGCATTAGCACTATAGTATTTCCCTACATTCCACCAGAAAACTTTATGTAAATAGCTATGGATACCGGAGGCATTGTGGCTAACCACATGCTCACAAATAGGCAGCTTATGCAAACTGTGATAGCTTATGTTAGTTACAGTTGTGATCCTATCATTAGAAAAATAAAGAAATGTGTTTTAGAATTCTACTGGGAAGATCAAAAATATCTGGGGATTTTACCCCTCTTGTGTGACCTAAATGTAAAACTATTTACCTTTTGACCACATGTCTTAGATGGAGATAGGAAGAAGGAAGTAGATTGGATTTATCCACTTCGCAACTTTTTGGCAGAGGAGTAGTAAATTTACAGAGAATTCTCAGAAGTGAGTGGATTATGACTATAACATTTATGGTGTATGGAATTCCTGTGGAGACACACCTAGAACCTATGAAGATTTTGAATGTGTGTCCTTGGTATTAGAGATATCTGTCATAGCTCTGTTGAGGTGAGCAGAGATGTTTGGGCAGTTGATGATTCTTGTCCATGGATGCTGAGATCCCTTTGAAGATGAAGTCATGTATAGAGAGCATTAAAACTAGCCTTATATAGTTCTCTGATGACAACTGGTAGAACAAGCACAAAAAGACATGTCAAACTACCACTCCAACTGGTATTCAACTACTCACCTAATCCCATGATAGTTACTCATAACTTACAGTTAAGGGGTTAAAGAGATGAGTAGAATCTTTGGAAATCTAGTCAAAATATTTATTGAATAATTACATACTGTGATTAGTGTGTGAAGGAGTCAACAGGGCAATGTAACAGAGGGTAATAAAGGAGTTCTTTGAACAAGAGTGTCAGGCAAGGGCTCTCTGAGGAGACGACATTTGAAATGAGACTTGCAGAATAAGAGGAATATAGCAATACACAGAACTGGGTTTAAGAGCATTATAGGCTAAGAGAATAGCAAGTCAAAAGGCCAGGAAGTAGAAAACGGCTAGGCAGAAATGTTAGAAAATAAAGAATACAATGGCAGTCATTATATCGTGCATAATAAATTAAGGGAAATAGAAGATACCATATAAGAAGGTATTTGAGGAAAACAAATTTCTGAAATATTTATACCAAAGTCTGTGAAAACAAACTTATTTAGGACATGTAGTATTATTTTTAGGCAATGCTACTTCTCTATTTGAGGCCTGAGCTCATGAATTTAAGCAGAGACCTGTCAGTATGGTTATACGACTATTTCCAGTTGAGTTGAGTTATACAGGTTTCAGACACAGAATGTATATACTTGAGTTCAACCAGGGTTGAGGTTTTGCCAGACAAGATGGCAGAGGGAGAGAGTTGACAGCATTTAACAAGAGTTGAAAGGGCTACCAAATCTAAGATGGGAAAAAGGGTGTCAAAACAGAAGGGCACAGATGCATAAAGTCTACAACCCAATGGGATGAAATTTCAATACAATGAAATAATTTTAAGAGGCTATAGGAGAAAGTTAGCTGAAAAGGTGGGAGGTAGTACTCAAAGAGTGAGATACTTGCAACTTGGATTTCAGGGGAAAATAAGTTAATGGCAGTGCAAGATACAGAATTTCTATGGGAATGGGAGACTAGATTGAAGTAAAACCAAATTTTGCTAGACATGAGAAAAAATGCAGAGAAAGACTAGAGTTTTGGATGGATAATTTACACGATTATTTGAAAATCACCAAGAATGACAGCAGGAGTAAGTATAAATTGCATGAGTTGAGCAGGCCTTTAATTACTGGGAGTGAGTAGGTGGTCTGTAGATGACAGCATGAGGGTTGGTAGAAGAGGATACCAATGATGGCATATGTGTCAAAGGAGATGGAGAGATGTTTTGTATATGTAATGGGGAACCAAAAAGGATATCTTTCCTATTACTGGCCATGATTTATATAACATGTCAAAGAAGAACAGCCTTCACTTGTGAGGACTTGTTGGAGAAAGAGAGACCCCTTCTCAAATGCTCTGAAGTAATCATTAAGTGATGAGAGACAAGTTACTTAAACTTAAATTATTATAACCAAAAGACAAAGAAAGCATTTTTTTTAGTAACTCTGGATGGTAGACGCTGTCATACTTAAGATTTTTTTCTTATTTGTATTAATTTTAATATTTTTGCTTAAGCAGTATATTCTTCATTCTTATGTGATACATCATCTAAAAAGGATTCACATTTGCTGTTACAGTATTTCATTTTGATAATCCTAATCCAGCATATGAATTTTGTTAGTTAGCTTTATTAATAACAAGTGACCCCCCCCCCCCAAAATCACAGTGACTTACAACAACACATATTTATTTCTTGCTCATGATAGATGTCAGTGGCCTGGGTCAGGTTCTGTGGTTCTGCTCCACATGTCTTCTCATTCCAGATTCCAGCCTCAGGGAGCTGGCCTTATTTGGGACATTCAGAAAGACAACTGGCAGGAATTCCTGATGCCTCCTAAAGTTCCTTCTCAGATATTTCTGTATGCTATGTTCTCTCACATTCCTTTAGCTACAGCTTGTACTGTAGCCAAGACCCAAATCAATAAGTCAGTACTGTGGGGCCCTGCATGCCATGTGTCCATAATAAGGCAGGGTAAATCCCTTACTAGGAAGAGAGTGAAAATTCAGCAGAAAACTAAGATCTACCACTGGGAAATCTAATACCTCACACAAGATTAAAAGATATAATAATAAATCATTAAGAGACGAATACTCAGGAGATAAATCCACATTGGGCAGATAGAGTTGTGTCTGTCATGGATAGAAATCCAAGCTGACAAAGTCTGCAGGGTCCAAAGGGATAGGAGATTTAAAGACAGAATAAATGTCAACAATATTTTTTTTCTGCAAAAAATCACAGAAAATAAAAGCAGGTGAAGCAATGGGAATAATACTGTTAGAAAAGAAAGGTTATCTAGTCCATATCCTAAAACCCTCACAAACTGGCAACTCTTTCATGGTAAATTTTTCATGATCCAACACTTAGCCACCAAATTTACTGATCCTGATATATGAATTTTGTCGTCACTACACAAATGCTCTGTGTGTCAAAGAACAGACCCACATTATTAAAGCCTAGAAGCTAACAGCTTGTTTTATTCATCTCAGCATAGGGCTGGTTTTGCCAGTGGGCTAAATGTGTTTGAAGGCTCATGGCCAAAGCCCTCTTTCCATAGGACTATGCTTGGGCTGCCAAAACTTTTATCTTCAATTTTCTTTTCTGTAGTATTTCTGGTTTAATCTTGACCCTTTCTGATTGGCACATTTATTATTTAGCATTCTTATCCCATATAGTCAGGTTACATTTATGTATTCACAGCTATGTAGCTATCCTGTAATTCCAGAGAACCAACATGATATACACATATTCCTGAATTTTAAACCTGGAGAAAATTTTCCCTTGACTATATTGCCTTAGTAAATTAATAATATTTAAAGAGTAATATAAACATATTAACATAAATTAATGTTTATATCTTTTGAAGATAGGCTTCAAAACTCTTGAATATCAAACCAACGAACCTAAATAATTATCTGATCAAGGCAGAAAGACTTAATTAAACAAAGAAGCAATTAGCTATGAGAATTGAGGTGTTCATAGAGGCATAAAAATGAGTTAGCTATTCTCTCTCATGGTCCACTGTGGACTTTAGCAAGCATCATTTTTATTTCATTATCAATATATCATAATAACTGACATTCGGTGAAATGTACTATTATAAAGGGTAAAATTTGATGAGTTTGGTAAAGTCTAGAAGGAATAACCAACACTCTGATCAAAGCACAGAACATTTCCATCTTCCTGGAAATGCACTTTGTTCCTCTCTCCAGTCAATCTCCATCTACCAAATGCAATGATTCTTCATTATTTATCTCACCATACATTAGTTACCTTGTTCTTGAGCTCCATAGGGATGGACTTACGCAGTACATACTCTTTCCTGACTTGGTTTTGAGAGTTTTCAGTGTTGTGTTACAGCAAACTGTATTCTGTTTGGCTTCTAATTTCCTGCATTTTAATTCAGAAAGTGGCATGCATTCAGAAAGTAGTGTGAACATGAGGCTCACCTTAAGCATTTCCCTTCTCTTAGGGATCACATATGCGTTAGTTCATTTCCTCTGAGAAGCAGACGCCAAGACAGGATTAGACATTCAAAAGATGTACTGGAGGAAGGGACTGTGAGGAATGCCAGGAGGCAGCCAGAGGAGGCAGGGGGTCCATCAGACTGTTATGCAAGTCTTATCTCTGTGAAGGAAGAGGGAAGGAAGGCGAGCTGTGCAGGAAAATAAATGTCAGGCTCTAGAAAAACTCTATGAGAGTTTCAGTCAAGGATATGAAGAATCCTTAAGACGAAGTTGCCCACTGGAAGACACTAGTATTTCTGCCATAATCACTCATTAGCTGGGAGCAGCCCATAGGAAGTGGGGTCCTGGCAGGAATGCGGCAGTGAATTCAGAGTGTAGCACCTGGGGTCTTCTACCATTTATGCTTTCTGTAGCAGGATATATGAGGAGGACATTTTCTTTTTCTTTTTTTTTTTGGAGTATAGCTGATTTACAATGTTGTGTTAGTTTCAGGTGTACAGCAAAGTGAATCAGTTATACATATACGTATATCCACTCTTTTTTATTTTTATCTCATTTTATTTTTTTATTGGAGTATAGTTGCTTTACAGTGTTGTGTATCCACTCTTTTTTAGCTGTGAGGGGACATTTTCATGACCACTCACCTCTACCCATCCCCACCTAGCCCCCCACCCTGGCCCAAGATTTACTTCTCCACACATGTTCAAGAAGCAGTCCTTCTATGATTACCATGGGCCTCTCTTTCTGAGGGGACCCTTAGAAGACAGTGGTTGGTAGAACAAATATAGTCCGTCACTGCTGTTGGTCACAGGGCCATATCCTGTACTCATGGTCTCCCTCCTCTCACCCTCAGCAGGCACCTTTGACGGTCTTGATGGCTTAACTAGTGGTTTGACTCAAACCTCCATTCATGAGGGCTCCAACCCCTTGGTGATCATGATCTTCCTAGAACAGGGTTGCTGCATGTGTCTCTTCCCAATTATGTTAGAGGAAAGGAGCAACAGAAGTGTCCAAGTGGGTCACATGAACTCCACATTTATTCCTCCCTGCCCCCAACAGGTGTATCATCACACCTGCAAACGTATTCTCTTCTGCAAGGCCATTTTTGCAGATCACCACTGGTGTGATTATTAGGGGTTGGGCCACACCTTGCACCAATGTCCCACCTTGCATTCCGGATTGCATTTTCCCTGCTTGCTGGGTTCCAAACCTTGGTCTTATCACATGTTTTTTGGGGGTTAATACCAGTACTATTTGCATTATTTCACATTGTCTGAAAGGTAACTCTCAGATAGGCAGCGCCTGTGGCAGCCACACCAGTTTTGCTACTCATTATGGCAGCCCGCTTTGCTTCTGATGGTTAGATGCTACCTTTGACCTCTAAGTTTTCAAGATTCCATCATCATTCTTACCTTCAGCAAACACAGTTCTATAACAGCACTTATTTCCACGAGCCCTACCAACAGACCACAGCTGCCCTTGAGCTTCTCAAGGATGATGGTGTTTCTTTCACCAGTGTATTACTATTGCTTTTGTAATTGAGGTGTATTCCAAGCTCTCCCTCAGAACATGGTTAACTGGTGGGTTTTCTGGCCTTAAATAATATACCCAGTAGCTTGGCAACTTTTGTGAATTTTTAAAATTCCTTTTTTCCATGTCTGCCATGGCAGTTTTGGCTTTTCTACTGTACTTATTATGGGCTATCACTTTCTCCAAGTTTCCAAGAACCATCTTCATAGTGTATCAGCACTATTTTCTGAGGTCTTGTCAAGCTGCCAAACCCTTTATCACAAGATAGTTCTCCCTTATCAATAAACTAAGGAATCCTTATCCCAACTCATGTTCTACTATTCTTGGTACAGGATCATCAGGATGCAATCTCAATAAGATTGTCCCAACTCCATCCAGTGCATACTGACTAGCTCCTGCAGACCCACTAGAAGCCTACTGGGAGGTGCCCACAGGGATCACAGGTCCTTATCTCCTTTAGCCTGCCCAGCACTTCCCCAGCTTGGAATCTAAACGGGGAGCTACAGCCAGGTGCTGAGGGGTGTTCATGTTGTCTTGTGCAGCAGTGATCACTCAATCATTTTCAAGCAATGGAGGCATGCAGGCCCTTATTAGGAAGGAGAAGGCCTCTTCTTCAAGTCCAAAGGATTCAAGGGATCTGGATCCCTTTGCTGTACAACCCAAATGTCCCCAGCTCAAGCCTCAGTATCTCACTCTTTCCAAACAGGAATCCATCACTGGCACAGTCTTTGCTGGAAAGACTGACAATTCAACCTCCTCTGGAAGGCTCTAGGCTATTATTGTAATTAATTCCCGGGCCGAATACTCAGTTATTTTCCTGTCTCCAGCTGCAGGAGATAAGAGCCCCTTTGCAAGCTGCAAGGAGGCCCTCTAAATTTTACACTTCACCGTCAATTGGTGATTAATCACCCACAGCCTTTTATTGGTCTTCTCTGATGCAGCAAAGTCATTCAGTAAGAGACACCTGATGTGATTTCCTTCTAATACTTCCCTCAGCCATGCAAAAGCCTGAGATACTGCACCTGTCAATGCATTCATTTGCACCAGCATACCAAACCAATTCACCACCGGTGAGAGTTTTAACAAATGCACTGCTATAATTGTAGGGCGGGGCCTACTACCAGTGATGGAGTCCTCCTTGCCAGCTTGCTGGCAGGGCATCTGGCTTCAGTATCTCATATAAGAACTATTTACTTAGACCACTGCTGACACTGATTGTCTTAAGTCAGAACTTTGGAAAACAGACTTTGAGATTTGCACGTCGAAAGTGTTTGGGGCAGCACCCTCAATACCAATATTTAGATATAAAGGCACTAGAACTAGGCAAAGAGGAAAGCTGAACTTCAGTGAGTTACAAAGGATGAACTCATATAGTTTCATGGGAAGCACTGGAGTTGGGTTGGTCCTTTAGAGTGGCCTTGGCTTGACACCACTTTGGGATGGGACCTGACTCGAGCTTAGATGCTCACTTGAGCTAAAGGAAATTTCTGGAGAGGGACACAGCTGTTGGCATTCCCAAAAGGTGGAGGAATGAGTGTCTCAGTCTTGCAGGGGGAGTTTGGGTGGTCTATCGTATTATCTACTATTGAAAGTGATTGAGAATGACATTGTGTTTGTTGGTCACTCCTTCTTGATTTTTCATTCCTAAGAATTTTAGGACCTTTATTCTTTCCTATTTTTACTGTAGTTTCTGGGAGTATTGATTCAGGTTTCATTAGGTTTATTCTGTACTGTCATTAATGTTGATTCACGTGACAGCTATTTTAAGTTACACATGTCGGAGTTTTGTTACTTTATATTTCTCTGAGAATGACAATATATTCCTTTCAAGAAACCCGGGATTTTATAGTAAAAAGGAAGATTGTGTCTGACACTTCTTACAAAGGCTAAGTTCAGCAAGCTCAGTATCTCTGTAGGCTTTAGAAAAACTGGCTATTTAATTAATTCTTGGAGGCTTAAAGGAAAATAAAAAAAAGTGAAGAAAAAACAAACACCACCTACAGTTTTAAGTGGATTTTGTTCATCTTGCTGTGGGAAGCAGCCCATTGTTAATTTTAGAAATGATTTACAATATTTAACTTTCAGATCACCCTTAATGACACCGAGATTTACTGTCTAAGTGAAACAATCAAAATAAGAGACAGTCATGTAAGTGACAAACACCTCTGCTCTACTTTCTCTTTGCAGTGGGATAATAAAGCTCAGGTCCGCTGATCCAGGCAGTGGTGTATAGGAGCATCCCATGGCTCATAGCACAAAATCCCAAAGATGATATGTGCAGAATCACACTCTAATATATTAAAAGCCCCATGGTAAAGTAATATGTAACATTATGGTTTGAAGAAAGAGGATTTTTTGTGCGAGATTGCACATTCAAACATATTGAATGCTCAATGTGGCATTTATTTGGATGAGCAATGAAAGATTCATATAAATGTTCATGAATTATCACATGGTTGCACATAATGTTCAGCTACACTTACCTAAATGTTTTCATATTGTGTGAGATAGATTCATCTATAAAGCCTGAAAGTCACATTTGAATGAATGATTAATGAAAACAGATCTAATTGATATTATCCTAGCATCACCTACTCACTCTAATGTTTCCATATGTCTTTGTATTGTTTCCAAACATCAAAATAAAATGTTGTATAAGAGCTATAAGAATAGTTTACAGGTTATTCTGAAGAATGAAGAAATAAAATGACAAATGAATTAGGAGCCATTTTATGATATCTTCATAGATTAAAGAGAGAGTGTTATTTTGTTTAGAACCTTGTGATAATGGAGGTGGCTCAATTACCTTTGAGTACTTGGGAGAGTGCTGTGTTTGACACGAAAGGCACAAGATTCTGTTCTTTATTCCCCATTTCACCCAGTGTGACTGCAGAGTTGAACTAAAATATTCCTAATCACTGGATAGAACACGTATCTTTGAGGGTGGAGGATAACAATCAAGGGAGCATAGGAATTTTACACATTCTAAGCATCCTGGGAGAAGAAGAAAGAAAGTAAGGTAGCCAGGGAAAATTCCTTACAACTAATTCAGGAACACATTCATTTTTTGGCTCTTGCCTTAGGACTGATAAGAGAGGTTCAAAAAAGCCAAAAAAGAAAAAAACATCAATCCAGTTGCTATGGATTGGGAGGCAGAAAAGGAACTCTTCCAACAAAGTTTAATTATTTAACTATTGCTGTGTATAATATTGCTTTCTGTTTAGGAATGTTTACACCAAAGGCTAAGGTTAAAAAATCTCTTAGCCCTTGTGTGATTAAAACTGCTAATTAATTGTCACATAAATTAATTGTAGGGTTTTCACATATGACTCTTTGAAGTATCTGCTGTCATTAGTTCTCACAAGTCTTCACAGCTCTCCTTCTATGCAACTGGCATGTAAGGCTTTGGGACATTAGGTACTTGATAGACATTCAATAATAGAATACAACAAATATACCACTTTTTCCTTTATCGCAACCTCTTGAGTATTTCCCATTCTAATGCATTTTCTTTAATCCACACCTTTACCTCCTTGCAACACCTCTTCTCCATTTCATCCTATAAAATGAGCATGTCTTTGTTAGCTTATCAAAAATTTTCATTGTAAGTTGTCTATCTTGTTAGTATCTTAATAGGCCTAAGGGATTAATATAAATGTTACTGTGATGGCTACTTTTATATGTCAACTTGGAAGGTGTTGTGGATGAAATTAACATTTAAATTAGTAGACTTTGGGTAAATCAGATGGCCCTCTAACCTGGGTGGACCTCATCAAATTAGTTGAAGACCTGAATAGAGTAAAAAGAAGAGCCTGCCTGAGCAGGGGGGGAATATTTAGCAGACTACCTTTGGACTTCATCTGCACCATTGGCTCACCCATGCCTTGAGCCTGCTGGTCCACACTGCAGATTTTGGACTCACCAGCCTCCATAACTGTGTGAGCCAATTCCTTATAGTGAATCAACCTCTCTCTCTCTCTGAACATATATACCTTATTGGTCTTGTTTTTCTGGAAAACCTTGACTAATAGAGCTATCATATGAAACTTGGATATTCAAATTTAGGTAAAAGTATATTTCAGAAATTTAATTGTGATTACATTGTTAGCTTCTCTCTATGGTTACATCTAGGCCCTTAAATACTGTCTGCTTGGATAGCAGAGCTTGCTTAATGGAGATATTACATCGCTAATTGCATTGCCAGGGCAGGTTTATGACTGCATAACAGCTATCTCTCTCAAGAAAGTGACAATAAAAGCAGTTTATTGAATATTTGAAATCTCAAAAACAGCAACAGCAAGCGGAAAAGGAAGAAAGAGGGAATTACATAGAGAAAGAGCTCTGGAGATCTACAGAAGGATCTCTTGGAGTCTTAGGCTGAATACCAATCTGCAGGTGTACAGTGAAACTCCATGAGAGCAGACACAGAAAAAATCCAGAGGAAAGAATAATTGCCAGGTACTCATAAGCCAAACAATTGCTATACATTAAAGAGGTCCATGGATCCTTCCAAAACCCAGAAGCCAAAGGAAGAAACCTTATTAAATACATGAGCCATTTAGTAGAGATGCAAGAAAGGCCATGCTTTAGTAATTGGGCTGAACTACTCCTACAAAATAGATTATTCTAGACCAAGGTTCAGCAAAAAAAATCTGACCCACTGCCTGGTTTATTAAATAAAGTTTTATTGGAACACAGATATTCTCATTCATTTATATTTTATCTATGGAGGGTTTTGTGTTACAACAACAGATTTGTTTAGCTGAGGTAGAGAACGTAGGCCTTGCAAAGCTTAAAATAGATGCTGTCTCATTCTTTACAGGAAGTTTGCTGATTCCTCCTCTAGAATTACCCTGATCAAAAGAACTTTCATGCAAAAGATGCTCATCTTTGCTAATTACTAGAGAAATGCAAATCAAAACTACCACGAAGTACCACCTCACTCCAGTCAGAATGGCCATCACTAAAAAGTCTACAAATAATAAATGCTAGAGAGGGTGTGGAGAAAAGGGAACCCTTTTACACTGTTAGTGGGAATGTAAATTGGTACAGCCACTATGGAAAACAGTGTGGAGTTTCCTCAAAAAACTAAAAATAGAGTTGCCATATGATCCAGCAATCACACTCCTGGGCATACACCCAGACAAAACTATAATTCAAAAAGATACATGCATCCCTATGTTGATAGCAGCACTATTTACAATAGCAAAGACATGGAAACAACCTAAATGTCTGTCGACAGATGAATGGATAAAGACGTTGTCATACACACACACACACACACATACACACACACACACACACACACACACTTTGGAATATTACTCAGCCATTAAAAAGAATGAAATAATGCCATTTGCAGCAATATGGATGGACATAGAGATTATCATATTATGCGAAGTAAGTCAGAAAGAGAAACACAAATACCATATGCTATCACTTATATATGGAATCTAAAATATGATACAAATGAACTTATCTATGAAACAGAAACAGACTCACAGACATAGAGAACAGACTTGTGGTTGCCATGGGGGAGGGGGTTGGGGGAAGGATGGATTGGGAGTTTGGGATTAACAGATGCAAACTATTATATATAGAATGGGTAAACAAGTCCTACTATATAGCACAGGGAATTATACTGAATATCCTATGATAAACCATAATGCAAAAAAAAATGGAAAAAGAATATATCTATGTATAACTGAGTCACTTTGCTGTACAGCAGAAATTAAACACAATATTGTAAGTCAACTATACTTTAATAAAATTTAAAAAAAAAGAATTTTCATGATTTCCATGCAACTCAACAGCCTGTCAGAACAAAGTCCAACATTATTAAAAGTCAGACAACAAAATTCAGCAACCAACAATTTAAAATTTACAATGCCTGTCATCCAATCAAAACAATTTTCAGGTTTTGATCAAGATGGCAACGTAGGAAGTTCTCAAACTCCCTCTTCCCATGGATGAATGAAAAAATAACTTCAAAAGGGGTAGGAAAGACTGAGGTCTTCCAGCACAGCCCCATACAACTGGGAAGGAACTCCCAACTCCCACCTTCACTGAGCTTTGTGTCCATGAAACCTACAAGGCTATAGCAAACAAGGGAGCAGTTGTTAATGAAGGCAAAGGCACACTCTCATTTCAGTGCTTTCCCGGCTCCACCCAGGGCTCAGTGTAGAGGGAACAGATAAAATCACCCACCTCCCAGTCTTTTCCTGAGAGGGGTCCATCTGCATACTTTGAAGGCACTATATAAGAGTTGTGTTTCTAATTTAGCATACATCTCTATCTCTATCTCTATCTCTCTATCGATCTTTTGTTTCCTATTTCTATCTTTAGATGTCAGGGCTTGTGATTTTTATTCTCATTTATATATATATATATATATATATATATATATATATATATATGTTCCATAGTGATTTTTAAATGGAATTTGGAAGACAGAGAATGAAATACTCTTAGTAACCTACCTCATAATTGAGAGATTTACTATATATATATATATATATTTTTTTTTTTTTTTTTTTTTTTTTTTTTTTTTTTTGTGGTACATGGGCCTCTCACTGTTGTGGCCTCTCCCGTTGCAGAGCACAGGCTCCGATGCACAGGCTCAGCGGCCATGGCTCACGGGCCCAGCTGCTCTGCGGCATGTGGGATCTTCCCGGACCGGGGCATGAACCAGTGTTCCCTGCATCGGCAGGCGGACTCTCAACCACTGTGCCACCAGGGAAGACCTACTATATGTAGTTTTGATAGTTGTCTTATTGGCATCATCATTGTCTTAAATTTAATGGTTACACTGCTATATTCATCCTACTAAGAACTGTTCTCAAGTTAATAAGGTCCAGTCTGCTAAATAGACCGTTCCTTTTAGGTTTCTTTCCATTTTCCCACAGCATGTTGGAAAGGTAATCTGTATGCTCTGGCTGCATATTATTATTACAATTTTACTTTTAGATTGTTTAATATACTTACATGATTAGTTGTATTATGTTACATTTTAATATGACATTCTCATTTTCACTAGATTACATGAGTCAGGTACTCTTTCCTAAAAGATTTAGCTACTTATATATAAATTTTTGCCATAATTTTACCAACACTGTGCTGTCTGTAAAAATTTCATGGCACCTAACTGGTAAGTGATATACTAAATGACCTCAGACCCTGGTATGGAAGACATATTTTGAATCAAGTTCTAGCATTTTGTTAGAGCTATAACAATGCAAATTATAACACTGTACTACAGTTCTGAGATGTACTAAAAAAATAAGAGGTATAACACTAATTGTGCCAGGTGGTGCCTTTCATTTGCAGTGACAAAGCTGATTACTCTACAAAATGAGTTTACTGTAAAAGAATGTTAAAAATTTCTATCTAGTGCATCACCAATTTCTTTAATTATCTACTGTTAATGTACCTTCAATAGCAATACATGGTGCAGACAAGCTACCAGAATTAAATATTTAAATGAAATTGTGCATTTTTTATTAAAGGAAGTATTTAAATAAAGCAAAAGTAACTTTATATCTAATAAGCCTCACTTATGTGAATGAAGATTAAAGCAGTTCATATTCTCTCTTAGGGAACTTGATAGCAATTGCTGAATTTCTTTAATAATGAAAAATTGGATTCAACAAAATTTAAACAATACAAATAATCATATATTTTAGTGTTTCAACATTTTAGTGTGTTAATTACCTTCAAAGATACATTCTGCCTCAAAGCCTCCTTACATGCTGAGGAACATATTGAAGAATTATAAAGGTGTCGTGTAATATGTTGTCACATATTCTGCAGTAAGTGGGTTTCAGAAAAACCTGCCCAAGGCTTAAGGAAAAAATAAAAGAGTTTAAAGTGTTATCTGTCTACAACAAAAGCAGTAGCTCATCACTTAAATGAATTATGGTAACTTTGTGAAATATAGAAATTAAGATGCATCTGTGTAAAAGAATAATGTGTAACCAGTAGAACAGTATAAGAATACCTGAAGTTATTAAAATATTCATGATATATTAAATAAAATGCAGTTGGTATAAAACAATATGTACCTTATGGTAAAAAGAGCATATGGGTAAATGTAGTATGTGTGTGTACATGTACACGAAGAGTGCATGTAGAAAATGAGAGAAAGACTGCTAGTTAGCATCCTGAAAGAATGATAATTGAATGGTAACAAGCATCATCTGGGTAGTGGGGTTATGCGTTCTTATTTCCCTTCACATGCTTTTAAAATATATTTAAAGTTTTCATTATGAATGTGTATGACCATTATAATAAGACAGTGATAATTGCAAGAGAAGTATTCATTAATGATTGTAAAAAATTGTTATTAACTATTTAATACATACTATACTAATAATTGCTTATTTCAACAGAAAAAATAGACACAAATATTAACCAATTACTAATAAGATATTATTATATCTTAAAATTATTATAACTCCTAGATTTATCTGCTCCATTTTATACTTATTTTTCTATATACCTCCAAGAAAGGAATCCTGTTCTTTCTTTTACCTCTTGTTTCTTCTATCTTGTCTTTTCTTGTTACTCCCATAAATGCATATGAAGTTTGTGGTAGATGTTGGGTGTGCCCCAGGAGGCTCATGCCATTCGAAACAGGGAGTGTTGCATGACGGTTGCTGGCAGCTGAGCACTTCCCTCAGAAATGCCTTTGTTTGAAGAGAGTTGAGCCACCCGAGATTTGACGAGCCCTCCCGTGGAGTGGCCAGAGTCCAATGATGGCTAATGTGGGGCTACAGGTGGCCAGCCCCTGTGCCTTGGTTCAGGACTTCTCTCAAGGGCCTTCCCCATCTCAGGTTCCCTGTTGGGTTGTCTGAAGCTTCTGTTCCTTCTACATCCAGTTGCTCCCTCTTCTCTTCCCAACCTTGCCTCATGTCTTCCCTCACAAATACTGTCCCTCAAAACATGGCCCCACACAGTTACCGCTCACACATCTCTGTTTCTGGGTCTATTTTGCAGAGAACATGTCAAACTGACGATACAGAATTGCTTCCAGGGAATAATTTATTGGGAAATGTAA
Source organism: Delphinus delphis (assembly GCF_949987515.2). Taxonomy (NCBI): domain Eukaryota; kingdom Metazoa; phylum Chordata; class Mammalia; order Artiodactyla; family Delphinidae; genus Delphinus; species Delphinus delphis. Next base: position 91,626,156 of record NC_082685.1, on the reverse strand, counting down.
GGCCCTATGTAAGAAGAGGAGCCCATTTTCAGTTCAAATCCCTCATGAGAGAAGTCTCTTTCTCTTGCCCTCACACTTAACATAGGAAGGGAATTTCAGAATAGACAGAGCTGCAGCCAAAGCTGCCAGACAGACACTATTCCTGTGGAAAACAAGTCAGGCTGTTAGTCGGCATATTGCAGAACATCTCAGGGGGAAGCAAAGTCTCTGTGGAAATCAACTGATGTAAATTCTGCTTAAAGTGAACTGTGGTCTTTTATGATTTCAAAGGCTAATTTTTAGTGGTAATGGCTCATAAAATCATTGTTAGAAGGAAAAGGATCAGCAGAGTTAGGATAATTTAATTGAATTCAATTAAAGCAATACTTATTAAATTCTTACTATATTTTTCTAGCACTGTTCTGATGCTGGGAACAGAGAGGCAATGCACATAGTATAAAATAAAAATCTTCTTCATTACTAATGATAAACGTTAAGGAGAAAAACAAAGCCAGGAAAAGAAATAGGTAATTCTGGGTGGAGTTTGGGATTTCAACAGGATGAAGAAGGAAGGAGTAGGTGATATTTGAGTTAACACCTGAATGAGTTGACAGAGTGAAGCATCTAGTTATCTGGGGAAAGAAAATGAAAAATGAGTTTTAGAAAAGATTATAATAGAGATTTTATGGTGAATAAGATGGGTTAACATCTCTTTACTTCCATAGTGAGGTGAAATGCAGAGCTCCTTACCTGTCCATTCCTCACCCACTTCTCATTGTTCAATCCCTTCGCTTGCTTACCTTGCATTCTCTCTAGCACTCAGCCAGTCCTGTCTTACATCCCCACAATTCTTGAAACCTGATAGCTAAATTTAAATATTATCCACCCTTAGAAAAAAGAAGGAAAACCTGCCAGTTCTGACAACGTGGATGAACTTGGAGGACATTATGCTAAGTCCAAATAAACCAAATAAACCAAACACAGACAAATATTACATGATATCACTTATATGTGGAATCTGAGAAAATTGAACTTAGAGAAACAGAGAGAAAAGTGTTGGTTTCCAGGGGCTGGGGGTTTTGGGGGAGACAGGGAGATGTTTGTCATAAGGTACAAACTTTTAAGAGGAATAAGTTCTAGAGATCTAAGGTACAGTATGGTAATTACAGTTAATAATCTGTTGCATATATGAAATTTGCAGAGAGTAGATCTTAAGTGTTCTCAACACATATGCACTCACAAATGGGAATTCTGAGGGTGCTCTTGTTGCCAGGTCAGAAATCTTCCTTTCCTTTTAACGGCATGATGCCCACTCATCTTCAGGTCCCAGCATTAATGTCAGATGCCTTGAGAGACATTTCCTTGACCTAAGAATAAGGTAGTCCCCATTGAGGAAATGTGTCCTTAGCATCCTGAGTCTTCTATAATCTTATTTAATTATTCTATTAATCAGTGGATCATTTGGGGTTAAGTCAGGAAAAGAATCTACATGACACAATTTATGGAGGTTTAGAAGAGCTGAGAAGACAAAAAGAGGATAATAAAGCTAACAAGATATTAGTAGCAATTGGAATCTTGAGGAACAAAAGGAAAACGTGGTGCTAGGAGAGCTCAAAATCCAGGATGACCAGTTGAGAGCCGAAAACATGCAGAGGAAGCTCTCATGAGTCCATGGTCTCATCTGGGACCATGCTCAGAGTGGCCCTTGGAAGAAGTGGGAACCACTGAAGAGGTAGAATAACAGCAACAGAGGTAGAGTACGAGGGCAAAGAATATCCTATCTTCTCTCTCCCTCCTACTTCCCACCAGTGCTTCTCTGTGGCGGGACCCAGACTGGTGACGTGGGAGCCAGGGAGATGCTGTCTGAGAGCATCAGCCCCACTGTGGTACAGAGAGTGAGGGGAAGAAAGGGGATACAAATGATGAGCACTGACTGTATGTTTTGGGAGCAGAAAGACTGTTTTCCTTGTTTCCTAATTGATTTTCAGAATATGGCCTTGTGCCTAGTTCACAGCAGGTGCTCATAAATATTTATTTGAAAGATTAATGATACCAGTGTCCCCATATATATGTATGTATTTTACCACACACATAATTTATTTCTAGGATTTCAGATATTCTCAATAAACCTTTTTTCTTCACAGCACACTGTTTAAGAAATTCCTCTAGACAGAGTTCGATAGTTTCCTGTTCTATATCTGAAACATACTTGTCTATGAACATTCAAAATTCAGGTATCTGAAATGGATAAAACCAGATTAGCACTACTGCTTTATATATGCCATCTTAATTCAGGTTGTTTCTGCCTGAGCTTCTTATGTCTACACAATTTACTTCGCTTCCTAATGTATCCTTCACTATCTCATTCCCTCTTTCATCTATTTCTTTGGGTGATTTTTGCATCCTTAGTGAATGCCATCCTTGATACTTTCTTTCATAAGACTCGTGTTGGCTTGTGGCCCAGGATACAGCAAGTTATACTGGGTTTTTTAATGTATTTCAAAAGCTCTGAATTGCATCTTGACATCAAAGGGCTATAGAATGATAAAATGACAGCCCTAGATTGTACTTTGAGAAATCATCTAGTTTAATCCCTCTCCTAAAAGGTTAATAACTGCAGTCCAGGTAAGTCTATTGTATACATTTTTATCTTTTCCTTTTATTCAAGCCGAGATGGATGGCATTCCACCATGTCACAAGTTACCCTATTCCAATATTTAAATACTGACAAAGAACTACTTCTTTTTCTTCTCCTCCTTCTTTTAGGCATACTTGCTGAGTATTTTCTCTTGTCCAAACATTCCGAAAACATGAGGAACAACTTGTCAGTACTGCTGTCATATAATGGTACTAACTTTATAAGTTATGTGGTCAATATAAGATGACCATTATTGTATTGAGATGTCTTCACTGGTAGAACTGGTGCAAAGTTCGTAGTCTGCAAAGACAAATTGCCAAAGTAAAACTTTGTTTTTCATAAATGTCCTTAGGTATTGCATCCTAATTTCTGCTTTTATTAAAAAATTAGTGCCCACTTAAGGTAAAAGCAGTTCTCTCTGTCTCTCTCTGTCTAAGTCTTCCCCTCCCTCCCCGTCCCTCTCTTCTAGAGATTAGACAATCAGTCAATTCAGTACTTTCCATTCTCCTTCATTGTTTTTTCTCCTCTCTTCCGAGTTTGGAACGTGAGTGAGGTGGGCAGGGACTTACATGCCAGCCATTGAACTGTCCTCACATTTGTTCTCCAGTTACCATGTCAGTGTGGCTACCTTTACCCATAGAGAGGCCTCCTCATGCCTACTTTTCTGCTCTCACCCAGGTCCTGTGGATGCAGAATACTTGGAGATGTTCTCCCACGCTATTTCAGATTCAAAAGGAAATGGTGGTGGTGATAGGGGAGAGTGAATTTTTAAAATGTCTTTGTTTTGCTTTATTTGCTTTTTAGTTTTGTTTCCTCAATTTTCACATGGTATACACCTTTCTTTACCCAGAATCCTTAGAAAATTATATGGATTTATCTCCTGAAACCTACTTCCCCAATAAGCCCAAAGGATAGGGGGAGATGCAAGTTTGCTTTCTGTATGAACATCCACTTTGATCCTCAATCTCTTGCCACATGTCAAGCTATTTTCTCTTTTGGGCTTGGCAAAATGACCATACACATTACCATAAATTCTCACATTACCATAAATTCTCCTTCAGGCTATGGTCTACAACAAAAACAAATTTTTTTGTGCTGAATCACCCAGATCTGAGAGCGATATGAGTACTGGCTAATGTTCTGCTCCCACGGACTCCACAGGGGTCTGCAGTCTCTGGTCCTGGGAGCTCCAAACCATCATGAATTTTGGCTGTATGGCCACAGGTTCTTCTCCCACGGTCTTGCTGTTTCCTCAAAGTACTGTCTCTTCCAATTTGCCCAAAGTCACCAACTTTACAATCTGAAATCGTTTTTTTAGAATTAGTATTTCTTTTCTATTAAGACATTCTGTTCCGTTAGCTCTTCAGACTTTCAGATAGAGACTATACATCACCAAGACTCAAGATAACTTATCTCTATGTACACGTTTTTTGTTTTGTTTAACTTTCTTGTGTTTTGTGGTGAAGTTATGCTTTGCATAACAATTCTTTTGAAAGCTACTGAGTTCCCTTTAAATGTCACAGTTTATATCTCATAATGAATTACAGTGGCACAAACTCAGGGGTACAAAAATGTTGTAGTCATTTCTGTATAACTGAAATAATGGTTGTATAACTTTTAAGCCTTTATTTTCCCTAGAAAGAAGGAACTTAATCTATTAATTTCCAAACAAACATTGGGCAAATTGAAAGAATTTGAGGAAATAGGAAGACATTTGAAAACTTGTTTCCTTTTTTTTTAAAGTTTTCTCTTTATTATACAGAAAACTTTTTATTATTTTCTAGCTTTGAATACATTTATTTTAACATGAATGAAATAGACTTAGTATATCCTGTATTACGTATATGCTATATAATGTATACTATATTTCTTTATCTCTGTCTCAGTCTCTCTGCCCTGAGCATGTCTGACTCAGATGGAAAAGCTACAATCACTTTGGTTCAGTCTCCAGTGGTGCTGGTGTCAGTAGAATGCAGTCCTGTAGTCCAGAGTCATTTCAAAAAACTTACATTCTTAATTTTTTTAAACTTCTCAAACATTCTACAGGAGAAACACTGTTCATTTTATTTATCCTCCTTTGCTCTTACTCCAAAGCTGTTCTCCTTCCTCTTGTTTTACTCTTTCCTCTCTCCCCAAAGAAAGACACGTCAGCACCCACAACCCCAGCCTTCAGGGCTCAACCTGAGGCACTCTGTGCTCTTAGTATAACATTACACTGTTTTTGTACACATTTCAAGCTATATTTATAACATTAGCTTTATGAGGTAAGTACAATCAGTGACATGCATTTTCTCTTCTGACAAAGTGAGAAAAGGACTGCAGGTCTAATTTTCAAAGTAAAACTTTGAATTTGAAACAAAATAGCATATTTTTTGGGCTTCTCTGGTGGCGCAGTGGTTGAGAGTCCGCCTGCCGATGCAGGGGACATGGGTTCGTGCCCCGGTCCGGGAGGATCCCACATGCCGCAGAGCGGCTGGGCCCGTGAGCCATGGCCGCTGAGCCTGCGCGTCCGGAGCCTGTGCTCCGCAACGGGAGAGGCCACAGCAGTGAGAGGCCCGTGTACCGCAAGAAAAAAAAAAAAAAGCATATTTTTTGTAAACGGATTACTGAATAATGACCATGCCTGATCATCTGACCGTGGCTCAGATTTTTTTATTCCAAAGCAATTCTGAATTTTTAAAAATTATTTTCCTATATGTGAGTTGCAGACATGATTTACGGTGACAAACTATTTCACCAACGCCTCTTCAAAAAACTTCAAAAATGTTTTGAATTTTAGTAAGAAAAGCTTGCATACCACTTTTTTTCCCCCTACAGATAAAGAATTGAAAGAGAGGGAAATGTGTTATAAAAATTTTGGCATAGCAAATGAAAGATAATTTATCTTAGCTTATTTTAGTCATTCTCTTCAGTTAGATTGGTGTCAGTAGCTTGCCTGTGATGCAGCAAGACCCTGTAAAGATTTTCTCTGATTTTTACAAATGGATTTTCTTGTGAACATTGCCAAAAAAAGCTGTGTGTGTGTGTGTGTGTGTGTGTGTGTCTCCCCTCCATTGGTACTGACAGCCACTGGCATTTTCCTTATCCACTAGCATATCATTTATAGAACTATTCTTAATCTCTTAATCCTTCAGTATTGCTTCAAAAATATTTGCCAGACTGGGCATTTTGCTAATTTATTTTCATTTTTATTACTTGTACAGCATCCCAGAATGTACTGAAAGAGTATCTGAATATTATTAATTATCCTTATACTTTAGTTTAATATTAATTTTTATTCAAAAATATTGCAGGGAACCTCATGGCGCTCCAGCTCTTCCTTTAAACTAGTTTTAGTTATCTTTTAAGTTCTTACTTCTTTAAGAAAGCATCCCTACCTAAGAACAACTGTTGCTGCATCCTACAGTTTGGCCCCTCTCATTCTTCTCTAGCAACTGCGCTACGTCTGCCTGAAGGTGTGTATGATCAGACCCTCATCCCTCAGGAGTCTGAGACAATGACATTCTCATACTAAACCTGTTGTAGTTATCTGTTGACAGTCAAAACTGGGAAAGGAGGTAGAAGAATGTACCCTAAAAGCTCTTTTCCTCTCACTCACTGTGTGACAGCAGCCCAACTTCCTCCCAAGGAGCCGAGATGGTGGTTCCTTGTCCTGCCTGCTGGCTGCACAGGATCCTGAAGCGACCAAGTAGTAACCATGGCTCAAGTCTTTATGGGAATCTTGTGGTAAACTGTTGAAAATATTCTCCCTCTGGAAAATAACATCTCTAAATCCATAAAAGCCAAAGGTTCAGGGACTGGAAGCACAAAACAGTCACTGGGAGTGATGGTAAGCCGAGTGTGGAGGCAGGGATTTGGTCTCCATGATCTTCACCCCCTAGTATTACACCAGTGACAGTTTACAAAGCAAAGTGTAATTAAAGTTGCAGATAGTTCAGAGATTCTAGGCAACTGGCTGAGTAGCAAAACTATCTGTCTTTGGGAAAACGTACACAAATAAATCATAATTAACTGTTCAAGAACAGTTTTTTTCAATTTCTGTTGTTTGGCAATTTGGTATAACTTGTAAAACATCTAAATGTATCAATTTTAGGTAGCACTTTTTTGTTTTTACCTAAAAAATAAACACACAAATATGTGTGTTTTCATTGCAGAGTTATTGACTTATAATTCAGCAGACTCTTTTAAGTCACTGAATTACTTTGAGTAAATAGCACCAATTAAGTGACTAAATGGTCACCAGGGGTCTGCAAGACTCAATATAAATTAGCTAAAGAATAGTTCACGTTAATTTCACTGTTAAATCAATCTATTTTTTTTTTTTTTCCTGGCTGAGTAGAGGGACAAATCACACAAAAGCACAACCACCCCAGAAATTCTATGATGCTAGAAGAATCAACATTATTTCAAAATCACTGTTAAAGTTTAAATAAATGTAAACAGAATGCTCCCAATAAAAACATATGGCTTCAGACTCTGTTAATAGTTTAGTACAGCTGAGCCCTGGAGAAGAAGTTCTACAATTTAACAGTGAGGTTAGAAGTACTTAAATGATAAAGATAAGATAAAAAGTATTTAAATGTTTTCTGATCAGTTTTTAACTTTTCAGCTTTATATGCAATTAACGTCATTTAAAAACCTTTTTATATAAAGGCAGTATGGATAAGTGCATAAATAGAAAGATACTTAATATTTTAATGAAATTAAAATGAATTTTACCATTCTGTTTATACTTAAAAGATCTTTAATTCTCCAAGTTTCTAACTAAAGTGAGCTAACTTGACGATTAAGTTTGGTTAGTCTAAATCGTCAACTAACTAAAACTTTAGGATGTGTTTGGTGCAAATGCTATTTTAAATCATTAGGATAATTAATCAGGTTAATTCCATAACTTCCTAAATCTGCAATTCATACTATACTATAGAGAAATAACCTTAATGATACATACATGGTGTATACTCGTACAAAATGTCAAATGGAAGGAATATTCAAAGTTCTATTCTTATTGAACTAATATTTAATATAATTTCAAATTTAAACACAATTATTATAAAACAAATTTTAATGATGGTTGGATAATTTTATATAGCATTTATTGTTATTATGTTAATTCAAAGTTTATTATGGATATTAATGTTTTTCTTTTATTATTCAAATTTATTATTCAATTTCTTGTACAATTTAATTACATTTTTACTCAAAATTTTATTTCATAGGATGAATTCTACTTTAAAGTTTCATCTTATACTTTATTAAGAAAAAAACATTTTGCATTGATTTACTTTTCTCCAATACCCTTTTCAAAGAAAATAGATTAGTATTATATTCCTTAATTTACAAGGTTCCTGCACTTCACTCCCAAATACCACCACCAAGAGCAGTCTGCCAAGAAATCATAGTAAGGTAGAGATTTTAAAGTATTCTCCCGAAATCTGTAGTTGATCTGTCTTAGATACAAAGGTAGAAAATAATTGTACCAATTCCCTGCATGTGGTGTGTATCATTCAGTGTAGTCATTTAATAGATGAAGGCACAGACATTGAAGAATATAAAGCAGTTGTATAAAGAACCTACAAATAATTAGTATTCAAACTAAGAGTTTTAGTATAATGGTCAATATTTTCCCATGGGTGTGTTTTTGGGAAAAAGGGAGATAATATTTTAAAGAGTACCATGGGCTTACTAGAATGATTTTTAAATCAAGCAGCACATTCAAATATGTTATCTTATTCAGTGTGGAATTTGCTCCAGATACTTTTGGGCCTAGGAGTTGGGTGTGTCCTCTCTGCTTCTTTTGTGATAAATATCTATTTTATTGAATTTGTTACTTATCTGTGTACAGTGAAAAAATAAATATTAGGCTGTCGAAAATGAAAATTAAAAAAAAATTCAACTTGCATGTTCTATCATTGGTTGATCTAGAGCTAAAAGTAAATACTAAGTTGTTAAAATACACACACTATAGATAAAAATCTTTGATATGAAAATAATCACTTTCAGATCTTATAGGTTTTAGGCCATTGACATCGCTCACCCTGGCTCACATATAGGACAACTTAGCACATGTTCATTGTTGTTCATTACAAAGTCCTACGGAAGCTTTTTTTATTTAGGTAGGCACTCACTCCATTAAATTTGAAAATAAAATGTTGGTCTTTTGATCATAGGATTTTTTTCCAAAGGATTTTTAAAAAAAATTTTAATGCATACAGAGATCAGTGTAGCTATAAAAAGCAAACACATAAGACCACCTATTCTATGTCTAGAGAGAAAGAATTTTCACTAAATAAAAGGTAAAATTTTAAATTTATAATTAAAATATCAGTCTATTCCATATCTGAACACAGGAGAATTATTTGGGCTTAACAAACTCCAAGAGGCCATTTAATGACTAAGCATAAATATAAATATGATTCACAATAGCTAGGGCTGGCTGACCATTGTGGACACATTAAAAGTCATAAGTTCCAAAGACACAGGCCAGATTCTGGAAGAGTCAAATCATTGTCATTCCCTTCAGCATTCAAAAAGTTCAATGTACAGCAAAAGAACAAAATGAAAAACTATACAATTCCACTTGGGTATTATCTAGGAAATCTTACTTAACATATCTTTTAAATGCTATAAAAATACATTGCTTTTTGGATGTCATTTCTTATTTTGAGAGAAAGAGATAGAGATATTCAATTCTTTTATAATTAAAGGGCATTATTACAACTGTAACCAAGATTTTTTAAAATGGGCTCTGATTTTTTTAAATAAAGAAATTGATATTAAAGTAAACCATTCATATTTTAACAGTTATTCTCTTTTACCCTATACCTAAAATGCACTTCTATAAATAAGTTATAGAGTTAGCTAAAGAAAAAAATGACTGGAAAAAATAGAAAATGGAAAAGGTAGTATTGCTGATATTTCGGTGTTTGATAGTATTTTTACTCTCTATATAGGAGTTCTCTGAATGTATTCTCCTTTTCTCTAGAGGTATTTCACATCATGTTTAAGTATTACAAACTTATGATGGGCAAGACTAACAGGAAATGCAAACCATACTTTCTTTAAAATCAAGTCCAAAATTTGATGTGGACAGTATGACCTACGATCCATGAACATGTTGATGTGGACAGTATGACAGTAACAGAATGCTCTCATTTTAACTTTTTACTTTGAAATAATTACAGACACACAAGAAGTTGCAACCATATCACAGAGAAGTTTCACACACTCTTCACCAGCTTCCCCCAATGTAGCTTCTGTTAAATGATAAAGTACATTAAAATTTTCAAGAGTTTACTTGAGCACACATCTATTTTGAAATTGGGCACTGTCAAACTGAAAGTGGTTAGGAGCTCTCTGTTGGCAGGAGCTAGGGGAAAGTTTTTATATAGCAGACAGGGAAGCAAAGTAAGGAAATAATTTGGCTTTAGCTTTTAAAAAGTTACCTTATTTGGGAAAGGGTATTTGGCTGTTTGTGATTGGTTCTTCTTAAATTTTGTTTTCTTGGGTATGAGTGTACTGACCCTGGCTTAGGTTTTAGTTTTCTTACATAGACTATGAAGGCATCAGAACCACCTCAGTTTCATGGCCTCTTTCTTTAATTACTTTAACACACAGCCTACATAATAATAGAACGTTATCAACAATAGAAAATTAACACTGTTGGACTACTATTAACTAGACTGCAAACCTTACTAAAATTTCACCAGTTTCTACATGCACTGGTTTGTGTGTTTCTACGAAATATCAACATTTTCACATGTTTAGATTTACCACCACAATCAAGATACAGAACTGTTCCACTACCAGATAAGAATTCCAAATTTGCCAATATCCAGGTCCTAAAGATTTTTTCCTGAAGTTTTTTTTCTTAAATCTTTAGATTTATGTACATTATCCATTACAAATTTATTTTTTTAAGAACTGAGGTTTATTTTTTCCATACAGATAGCTGTTTATTCCATCATTCATTTCCCCCATTGCAATACTTAAGAGACACTTGCTGAAAATCAATTTATCTTTAATTTGTGGGGCTATTTTTGGATTCTGTTCCATTCCATTTATCCATATAGCTTCCATGAGGTTAGTATCACACTATCTTGATTATTGAAGCTTTATCCTGATATCTAGTAGTTTGAAATGTACAAATATATTCTACTTTATCAAATTGTTTTAAGTATACTGTATCCTTTGCATTTACATATAAATTTTAGGTTCAGCTTGCCAATTTTTATAGAGTGGTACCTGCTAAGATTTTGACTGGAACTGCATTAGATCTACTGAAAAATTTGGAGAGGATTAACAACTTAACATTAAGCCCTGCGATCCATGAACATGTTGCATCTCTCCATTATTTAAAAAATTCTATCAGGCATGTTTTACAGTGGGGTTTCATATATCTTGTGAAGTACAGACTCAAGTACTTCTTAATTCGGACGCTATTGTAAATTGTATTTTATAAATGTCACTTTCCAAATGTTTGCTGCCAGTATATAGAAGTACAGCTAAGTTTTATAAATTGGTCTTCTATCCTGTGACCTTTCTTAACTCATTTATTAGGTCTAGTAACTTTTGAAATAGATGTATCTAGATTTTCAACATACACAATCATATGTCTTATAAACAAAAACCATTACATTTCTTTCTTTCCAAAACGAAAATTTTTTTCTTGCTTATTGCAATTGCCCCCTAATATACTATTGAAAAAGTGGTGAGAATAGATACTGTTGTTTTTTTCCTGACATTAGATAGAAAGTATTTATTGTTTTACCAGTAGGTATGATGCTCCATCTAGATTTTTCTTAGATGTCCTTAAACAGAATGAAGAAATTCCCCTCCATTTCTAATTTGCTGAGATTTTTGTTTTGTTTTTATAAATTGTTGCTTAATTTTTTCAGATTATTTCTATGCATCTATTAAGATATATAAATCTTTATAGATTATTTCTCTGCATCTGTTAAGTTATAGTTTTGATCAAAATTTGAAATTATTCCTTTATTATTTTATTTTATGCTGTTTATATAGTGAATTGCATTAATTTATTTTCAAATGTTATATCAACGTTGAATTTCTAGGATAAATGTCACTTGGTTCTGATTTGTTATATTGATTATACTTTGTTAGACTCAACTGGGTGAAATTTTATTAATGATTTCTGCTTCTGTGTTCATGAAGCATATTGGCATGTAGCTGCCTTTCCTTGTAATGTATTTGTCTAGTTATGATATCAGCGTAATCATGAATAGACAAATACATGAGTGTTTATCTCATAACATGAGTAAGCAAGTTGTATGCAAACAGAGTTGATTTCAGTTTGCCTGCTGAAACCTTGTTCTTATCTCCTGAGCAACCTGAAGTCATAGTGCTAACCCTTGATTAAACTTGAAATAAATGTACTATTAAGTGATTAATATAATCCTGTGTTAGGGTATGAAATAGATCAGGAACAATTTATGTCTTTTTATCAGCATTTAACTGATTGCTATTTTGCACCAAGTTTGTTTTATGTATGCTTCCTGCTATTGAGCCTTATCATGCAGCCTAGTTTTAGTTACGTGACTAAAAGAGTATAAAAAATCTCTCTTTGGATGAGACTGTGCATCCCCTTAAACTAAGGTGTTTCACATACACCTGATGGTTCAAAATATGAAGATGAAGTTGTCTTGTGTAACTGAGAAAGGACCCAGGGAGCTGCGCCCAGAAGAGTTGTTTGCCTGTGATTTATTTCTCCTGTTTACCACATCTATTACCTTTATTAAAACATTACATGAGTGTAGCCTGTGAAGTTTCAGTAGTCTTTTCACTTATCCAATACTGTGTAATTACTGAAGAATTGTTCCTTCCTGTTCTATTATCTGAAATAATTTGTGTAGGATTGGTATTATTTCCTATAATTTACCAGTGAAGCCATCTGTGCCTGAAGATTTTTTTGTAGGAAGGTGTTTATACTATGAATTTGTCTTTTTAAATAGATACGGCACTATTCTTGTTTTCTATTTCTTCTTGGCTCTGTTTTGGTAATTGTGATTTTCAAGGAATTCTTAAATTTTGTCAGATTTGTTGGAATTAAATTGTTTATAATATTTCCTTAAAATTTTAATGTTTGTGGAATCTATAGTGCTGTCTGCTCATTCATTCATTATATTGTTGATTTGTATTCTTTTTTCCTTGATCAGTCTAGCTAGACATTTATCAATTTTATAGATAGTTCAAAAAAGAAATCAACAGTGGTCTCTTTTCCCTTCTTTTTTGCATATACTCTTTCATTTTCTTCTGCTCAGTTCTTTATTATTTCCTCCCTGCTTTTCTTTTCTTCACTTCCTAAGGTGGATGGCTAGATCACTTAATTGTATCCATATGCAGATTCCTGAAGCTTCTTATATGCATAACTACCCCATCTCTTGTTTTCTGCCCTGTAATTTCTGTTTCATGCTCTCAAACCTGATTATCTTTTTCTTCAACTCAGCAATACTCACATGCTTTGTTTGGGATCACTGCCCTAGCACCATGGTCTAGAACTGCCTCTAAGCAGATAGCAGGGTTGATAAAACAGCTTCCTTCTATTATTTCCTCTATCTGAGGTACAACGTCTAAAAACATTGCTTCATTTCTTTTGTCCATTTTGTTGTTGTTTACACTGGCTGGAGAAATTAGCCACAGTGAATCTATCATAGCCAGAGGTCGCTCTAAATAATATTTGAGAAACCATGGAGATTGAGAGTTGCCAAAACGAAAGATAAAGTAAATGTCTACACTTCTATATCTGGGGTGTAGACATGTCCCAGAAACTATACTCCTCTCAGCTTTAATTCACATGAAAACATTTTAGCATAGCATATTAAACTGATAGTTAATACAGGAAAAGAAGATGATCACTATGATTATTTCACTAAGAATAAACCAGGCAAAGTAACTCATTTAATTTTGCACTAGGGTTACTAGATTTGTTGTATGTATGTTCTGTACTTGTATCAAAGTTTGATAAATAATATGATGCTTTGTTTGAGGGCATGTTGGAACAGTAAAGGAAAAATGGTGGATTTCTACTGGGTTTACATATTAAGAGTTGACAATCACATGAGGGAAAAACTGATGATTATTAAATGTTTGGTTTTAAAACATTAGAACTCTGCTGTGCTGTATAAGCAAGCTAAGTGCTCATGGTGGATCTAGGGTAATTCTGAGAGGTTAGATTTTCTCTTTTGTGTTAGGGACAATTCACTTTCTCATCAACAGTTTTCCTTCCATTGAGGTCTTCCTTCTTTGGGGCAGGTTAGAAATGCGACCAGAAAACTTAACTGCATCATTTTGTACATAAAATATCACTCTTTGTATATAAAATATTCATAACTTTAAGTGATTCAATGGTAATAGGATACAAGAAAGAGGGTATTTCAAGTTGAAGAATTATTCATACTGGTCATTTTCCAAACAGGTTATGAGCTATGAGTTAAATAACTCTTAAACACTTTAGAGCTATTCATATTATCAAACTTCTCTGAGTCCTCTGAAAACATGCTGGGGAAAAAAAATGACGCTTAGAAGCATCTATTTTGCCCATGTAGTTCTGGTTGGAAGTATAAATAACAAAAAGGCAGTGAATAAACGGCCAGAAACGAAGAACAGTGAGATATACTTTAGGAATTATTTATGAATGTACTCAATCTTAGGACATCGTGAATGAACATGTTTCCTAGCATAGTTTTATAATATGTGTATATTTTATATTTATGTAATATTTATAATTTATGTCTAGTATATGTATATATGTAGACACACAGCATGTACAACCTTAATAAAAATAGGCAATAAACTCTTATCCACTAAACCATGACTTCAAAAATAATGAGTACTTTGTGAGGCTTAAACAGATGTAATAACAAAAGTTACCAGTTTTTAAACAACTACTGTATTCAAGTACTGTGGTAGGCACTTCATGGACACTAATTGTGTCACAAAACCCTTCAAATGAGATGATAACAACCACTTTTTTCTCAAATGGAGAACAAGCTCACTTAGACATCTTGGCCGTAATAAAGCCAAGATAAAGATACAGTCTTCTGGGGCTCTGGTTTGAACGTTTACAACCATTTCACCTCCAAATACCACAGATGTGACATAGGTTTACTTGATTTTTGATTTTTTTTTTTTTTGACTCTCCATACAGTTTCACAGCATGCTTTACAGAGGCCTGGTGGCTGTCATTGAGGTCAGGGGATTTTCAACCCATACTTCACTTGAATAAAGGAAGCTGTAACAAAAATACTGCTTCTCTCAGAAGTTTTGTGCCAATTTTGAACTCTACCATTGTTACTTTCCTTAGATTTTTATCAGAACCCTTGGTCTACTATAAACCCATGCTTTAAAATGTGACCAACTCAGTCATACAACACTCAGTTTATGCTCTGGCTACTCTATTGTATCAATTTCTATTTCCTTTTATTAAAATCATTTTATTTTTCTTTTGTATGCTGAAGAAGACTTATAGCAATATTTTGAAAATTAATGAACTCTGAAGGTTATCATCATGTCCCTAATTTTTTCTTTCCTTTCTCATCTTAAAATCACCATAGTAATACTGAATCTAAAAACTGCAAGTTAGGATCCTGAGCAACATTTTCATTTCAAATTTCAGCACCATTTTCCTGTTTTGAAACCACTGCATTCATTTCAAAAATAAGATTTTTACAAAAATATTGACCATGGGGCTCTGATCTCTAGCCATTGTCTTTGAGTTTTCTAGATTTAGATTAAACATCTTTAGTTATCATTATCAACCAGTTATCCAGTGATTGACATTAATAAAATTTATGGTGAAAAAAACATTGCCCTTACACCATCTGGAAGATGGTATCTGTATTTCACATTTTAATGTAATTCAGTGGATAAGTGACTTTGTGGTTCTGCATAGGAATATTTTTTCTGGAACTATACTTCACTAAATGTTCTTGTGGTTACTAACATGACCATTGTTGGATTTAAAAAGGTAATTTTTCTTTTTCTGCAGTGATGAGCCACAGTTGTAGTTTTATCAGCATTATGCCACATTTTTCCAACTGATTGTAACAATTAAAACAGTTCCGGGTTTGGACTGGATATGGTGATATTTATATTCCATTCTGACTTATTTTGATATCATGCCATAATGATAAACAGCTGCTTTTATTAATAATAAGTTACATTCTACACACAAAATGAGGGTGATGTCTTTATAAACCCATCTCTGATCCTTTACAGAAAACAAGTTTGATTTGTTGACACTGTTTCAACCTGATTTACAGGTGTAGAGAGGGTCATTTTTTATATCTTCATATTTATGTTTTACCCTTGCTTAAGATTTCATAAAGAAATTCTTATTTAGATACACGCTGGTAACAAGAACATTTTAAAAATCAATCTGCAAATAAATTGGGAAATTTAGATTAGAAACTATAGAGTGGCACTACCAAATGTAAAATAGATAGCTAGTGGGAAGCAGCTGCATAGCACAGGGAGACCAGCTTGGTGCTTTGTGACCACTTAGAGAGGTGGGATAGGGAGGGTGGGAGGGAGGGAGATGCAAGAGGGAGGAGATATGGGGTTATATGGATATGTAGAGCTGATTCACTTTGTTATAAAGAAGAAACTAACACACCATTGTAAATCAATTATACTCCAATAAAGATGTTTTAAAAAAAAATTACAGTTGTGTCATGTCAACAAATTGATATTGACTTTGTAGATTTTTAAATTCTGATACAATCCACAAAGAAAGAACAAATTAGATGCCTGTAATTTCTCCAAACAACAGCAACAACAATAATCCCAATAACAATAACAGTTTGGTTTAAAACTTTTTAAAAAGTTTCTAAGTGCCAGGAACAGTACTAAGCCCTTTATATACATATAACTCACTTAATTCTCACAAGTCTATTCCTATTCCTATTATTATTTTGTATTCAGAGGAGAAAATTGGAGACTATAAAAGTTATGCTATTTGCCAAAGTTCTCAAAGGAGAAAGAGCGAGCTAAGAATCTATCTTGGATATATTCAGTATTTAACCCCAAAATCTATGGTCTTGACTTCTGGGTTAAAATACATTGACCACAACTAAGTATCAGCAAATGTCTAGTGGCTATTTCATAGTTATTTTAAATGTAGTAATTGAAATAAAATAAATTAAATATTTAAGAGTATTTTCCTACTCACTTTTTTAAAAATAATTAATTAATTAATTTTTGGCTGTGTTGGGTCTTTGTTTCTGTGCGAGGGCTTTCTCTAGTTGCGGCAAGTGGGGGCCGCTCTTCATCGCAGGGCGTGGGCCTCTCACTATCGCGGCCTCTCTTGTTGCGGAGCACAGGCTCCAGACGCGCAGGCTCAGTAGTTGTGGCTCACGGGCCTAGTTGCTCCGTAGCATGTGGGATCTTCGCGGACCAGGGCTCGAACCCGTGTCCCCCACATTGGCAGGCAGATTCTCAACCACTGCGCCACCAGGGAAGCCCTCCCCTACTCACTTTTTAATATTACATTTATATATTACAATATGATTACCACTGTAGTGTTAACTAACACCTCTATCAAGTTATATGATAATCATAATTTTCCCTACCCATTCTTTTAACTATAAATATTTACTGACATTTTTGCATAGCTTGAGACTGTTCTTCATTGATTGTGTCATTTATGCAATTGATTTGAAAAATAATTAAACTTAACATATTTTTTATACCCAGAGTTTGAAACAAACATTATTTACTTTTAAAAACTTTCAATGATAGAGATTGATAATTTATTTGCTACAATTAAGAATAATCATGAAAATATTCTCTGTCAAACTTGTATACATAACTATCTTTTTGAAACCTTCCAAACATAAATCAAGGTATGGTTAATATTGCCCTTAAAAACGGCTGTGTATTGGGCTTCCCTGGTGGCGCAGTGGTTGAGAGTCCGCCTGCCGATGCAGGGGACACGGGTTCGTGCCCCGGTCTGGGAAGATCCCACATGCCGCGGAGCGGCTGGGCCCATGAGCCATGGCCACTGAGCCTGCCTGTCCGGAGCAATTGCTGTGTATTAATAATATGCATAATTGTTTACTGAGCTCTCTTACTTTTTTCCATGATAAGTTAAGCCGTATATTGTTTCTACTGCAACAACTGCAAGCACCTCTGGCTAATTTAAACAGAAAAATAAATTCAGGGATGAATATAGGATTGTCAAAGGGAGAGGAGAAAAGCTAAATAAGCAGGTATCAGAAACAATGGCTCTGGGAATTTGGAAGCTGACACAGGTGGGTACTATTTTTATGGTAATGTTTGAGGATTTAATTATTGTTGAACATTTTGAAGACCTTCAAATATATATATATATTTTTCAAAATATAATTTTCAAGAAGAGAGTGTCTGACTGATGCATTTGGGGTATGCCCCTATTAGTTGGCCATGAAAATATATGTTGTATTTTGACTGTTAGTTCCAACAAAACTGTATTTGTAGGGTTATAATAGCTCTCCAAAGGGAATCCAAGTTGTTGTTATCATGGATACTGGGTAGAGAAATCAATAGATATCCATTAAACTAGAATCACCCATAATTATTTTCATCACTAACTCTCCAAGTAGATCACATCCAAATTTAAAAGGATATTTTTCATCTAGCTTTAAAAACATCTTTCTTTTCTGTAAGAATGTATTTTTGGTCCTAAAATTTCCAATGGTAATATTATCAGCCATTTAGATTTAACTACATATAACTCAAGATTCATTACTCACCTTTTTCCTTTTTACTTGCTTCATTTCCTCTGTAATGAGGTCTTCTCTCTGAAAGATTTAAATTTTGATTACAATACTTTTTCAAGTACTTTCCTAAGACTGAGTATGCAGGTAACACAGTCTAAATCTTTTAACTCTGATAGTTGAAAAATAGTTTGGCTGAGTATAGGATAGGATTGTAGTCTTATTTTCCTAGTATGTACCTAGTGTTGCTTTTTCTTATAGTTTCTAATGTTACAGATGAGAAATCTAATTTCAAGGTGTTTCTTCCTCCTTTATAAATTACTTTTTCTTTTTGCTGAATAGCTTGTGAAAATTTCTCCATACAACTTGACTTTTCCTCATGTTTTGTATCAATCATTTAAATGGACTCCAAAATTATATAGATTATACATGATCAAGCAGTCAAAAAATGAAACACCTTCTAGAACAATAAAGACATCATTGCTTCATCCCCATGACAACTCTAGCAGTGCTACACAAGAGTGTGTTAAAACATTTCTGAATCTTAAATAACAGATTTAGATAAATCTTATTACATCTCCATTTCCAATAGATTATTCCGTTTTACAACTCTCTTCAACTAATTGAATCTCAGGATTTCCTCAAAAATAAATAAGTTCTGGTATTTAAATATCTGAGATGTCCTTAAAAATTGGATGTCTTCCTGTTTCTTCGTTGGCATATGGTAAGACTGTTTTCTTAAATGTTTCAGCATGCAATATAAAAAACCTGAACCAAACACACAGTATATATGCCAGTCTCAAATTCTCTCTATGTTGTACAGTCCTAATGTTTATTTTTACACAATTATTTCAACAAAGTAAATCGCACATCTAATCGGGTACCAGAATTCATGCTACACATGTGTTCCCTGTCCTCTAGGACTAGGAATGTCACTTAAGAAGATATGTAACATACTGTGCTCCACAAGGACCATTATAATTCAGCATTTCCATCCACTTCTGTGTTCTCCTAGATACAACTGAGTATATAAAGCTAAAAATTATATTTCCCAGTTCCTTTTTTTTTTTTTTTTTTTGCGGTACGCGGGCCTCTCACTGTTGTGGCCTCTCCCGTTGCGGAGCACAGGCTCTGGACGCGCAGGCTCAGCGGCCATGGCTCACGGGCCCAGCCGTTCCGCGGCACGCGGGATCCTCCCAGACCCAGGCACGAACCCGTGTCCCCTGCATCGGCAGGCGGACTCTCAACCACTGCGCCACCAGGGAAGCCCCCCAGTTCCTTTTTGTCTAGGATTCTGGCTGTTTATATAGTTTCTGCAAATGAGATTTATTCTTTTAGAGTTGGAAGTTGGAAGAAGTCTAGACCAAAGCTGTTCCTGTGTCAGCTGGCAAGCAAGGTTGGATATGACAGTCGGCAATGGCCAGTTTCCATGTTCCTGGGTCTAGTGATCAGCTCAGTGAGTATGTGGTGGCTGTGGTGGTTACAGTAGTAACAGCAGTAGCAGTTTCCTCTTGCTACTTTACTACAGCATTGACTTTAAAACCAAATGCCACTTACTTCTCAAACAAGTCCAGTGATATTTTGACTTAATTATTGTTACTAAGTTGCTTTTTATTGAAATGCCCGGAGTAGTTTGTATTTCTTGAGCTGAATCCTGAAAGACACATAATGTATATATTGTCAAGACTTCCCTGGTGGCTCAGTAGTTAAGAATCTGCCTGTCGATGCAGGGGACACAGGTTGGAGCCCTGGTCTGGGAAATTCCCACATGTCACAGAGCAACTAAGCCCGTGTGCCACAATTACTGAGCCTGTGCTCTAGAGCCCGTGAGCCACAACTACTGAGCCTGCATGCCACAACTACTGAAGCCCGCGTGCCTAGAGCCCATGCTCCACAACAAAGAGAAGCCACCACAATGAGAAGCCTGTGCACCGCAACGAAGAGCAGCCCCCACTCGCCGCAACTAGAGAAAGTCCACATGCAGCAATGGAGACCCAATGCAGTCTACAAAAATTAAGTAAATAAAATAAATAAATAGAGTCAGTCAACCCTGGGATTATATCCACAATTTACTACATACTTCCCACTTGAACTGGCTGAGCCTCAATTTACTCAACCTACAACGTTTATAATATGTTTATTATGCTATATTATTGTATGGATTAAATAGTGAGATATATGTAAAATACCTGCACCAAACAACAGCGGTAAATAAACTGTGACAGGCAGCAGGGGAGTAGTTATTGCCATGATATGAGAGTTGAAATTATGGAACTCTTTGATTAGTTTCTTCTTTTTCCATAAAATTATTTTTTGTTGTTTACATATTTTATTCACTCTACTGGCACTCAGTAAATGGATTCATTGAAAAACAATAAAAAAGGAAAAACAGATGTGTGATTTTCATAAGTACTAGGATATCATTGTGACAGGTAATAAATAAACTAAACACAGTAAACAGGAAAATGTACTTAGGTAACTAAGCAGAATTTTGTTTATGTGTGAACAAATGGCTTGTGTTGCTAAAGAGTAAACCACATTCAACTTAGATGTAATAACTGAAATGAATATGCATTGAATTCATGGAAATCAGCCTACTTTTAGGAAAAATGCTTTCATTTTAGTAAGACAGAAGCTAATCAAGGCATAGGTGCTATTCTGAGTAAATTAAAATAAATTAGTTTAAATATTCATTTTTTGTAAATATGCTGTTATTTTGAAAAGTTTCGAGATTTTGTCTCAGTTTTAACAAATTTATCCATTAGAAAAATATTTCCCTCTATTTGTGTAATTTACATTTTCCTTCACTTTCTCTGAAGAGTTTGAAAGAAAATCTGCCTGAATTAAATTTCTTTGAATTGATTTTACTACAAGTATATTATACTTTACAAAAAGCTTTAACTGTGTCTTTTAAACATTTTTCTTTAGTTGAAAGACCAAATAAATGAAAACAAGATGATTTGATGCCATTTGCTACTTTCCTAGTTACACTAAATGATTATTTTATGATGATTTGAACAATGCAATTTTTAAAAAATTAGGTTCTTTTATGATCCACCACATCTGTAAATATAACCAGAAAATAACAGAATAAAGGAGACTGTACGGTTTCAATCCACAATTAATTTCAAGTGAACTTAATTCTCCCAATAAATATTTTCAAATATTGAGATTTTGACAGTTTACTGAAGTTGTAGACACTCGATCTTTGATTTATAATTTAATTCACAGATTAAGATTTATAAAGTTTAAAAATTATAGTTTTAACATTCTGCTAATTCTATTAAAATGCTCTTTTTTTCATTGCTGTTTCCTCATTGATAATATCATAACTTTTAAAACCTTTGATGTTCATCTCAACTTTCCACATATTTTACACATTTTCAACAGTAATTTAATACTCGGAATTCTAGATTTTATATACTGATGGGTGTTTAAAATATCATTTAACATTATTATACTTTGAAAGAAGAATGAAGAAGCAGAGTAAAAAAAACAAAGCCTAACATTTTAACTAATATTATACTATGGAAATTCAGACAGTAGGGGATGTGGCAGTATCATTACTGAAAAAAAAGATAATGGAACTTGGGACTCAATTTGTGGGTAGGTATAACACAAGCACGTGTGTGTGTCTGTGTGTGTGTCTGTGCGTGTGTCTGTGCATGTGTGTGTGTGGTATATGAACAAACTGTCCAATTTGACGGATAACTTTAAATGTTGTTACTTGGTCTCTGTTAACTCAGCAAAAGATTGAAGTTTGAATTACTTTGGTAATCTAGCAGAAGCTTTGTATCACAATGGTGACAGTGTAATGTTTACTGGTGAAAGCTTGGCGTATTCACTTTGAGGCATCTACAACAATAGGTACCAAATCACTGTATCTTCTCATCATTTAGTCACTAACAACTATTCACCTTCTATTTTATGCAGATCTTCAGTTCAAATTGGTCAAAGTAGAAAACTTGAAAAAAATCATCAAGAAATTGGTGGAAATTGCCATTGTGAAAAGGGGATTAGGGACAATTTACAACATCCCTTAACATAGCAGAAGTTAGAGAATGTTGGCTCCCAAGTCAGATGGTTTGAGTATGAATATTTGTATTTTCAAATCCTAGTTTCTTAGAGATTTTATCATTCACCTTCTGTGGTTACATTTATACTGCTTTTCTTCATCTTTTTCATCTTATTTGCCTGAGAGAGAGGAGAAGTGACACGTTTGTCCAAGATCCTTGTTCAGAGTTAAACAGAAATTGCTTTGGGTAAGAAGAAAGATTTCTCAAAATTCACTTTATGAGGCAGCTAAGGAAGCTTCTCCAAACTACTGGTCCCAGAATTGGAACCCATATACATTTCCAGACTGGTCTGTACCACATGGATTTTGATGACCAGGTTTTTGTCTTGAGGTTTCTGGGAAGATAAGGATTAAGTCAAGAGTAATAAAGAGAAGCAGGTGCTTTATAGAGGCTACTAATTATCAAAAAGTGCAAATTTCTCTGAGTTGATCAAATTTTTATTAACAGATAGGGCTTAATAAAAATCATAATGGCTGAGCACTTCTTTTAACTCACATTTTCCAGAAACTCGTTTCTTTTTCCTGAGCAAAACGAGAGTGAAGGTTTATGTTATCTATTTTATTCCTGTACCTAGTCAAGAAAGAAAGAAAATATCTTACATATTTTATTCCTCTCCTTGGGGAGGGGAAGGGAGGGGGAGGGAGGGTGGTAGGAGGGGAGGAAATAAAGAGAGGAGTAAATATGCAAATCTCTATATGAATAAATGCATGATGAGAAAAATGTATAGACAACATAAGCTTCTGATATATGAAAAGATTAGTTTCTTTTTTCTAGCACATTCTTCTTAAAGAAGAAACTTGTGTGAAAATAAGGAATATATTTCAAGATATTAACAGCTAGTTTTGTTATACTTTGTAGTATATATAAATTTTCTTTTATGGAAAATTCTTTTCTACAAAATGTTAAAATCAGCAATATGGAACTCAGGAGTTACTGAGTCTTCTCTTAATATTCTTAGTATTATTCTATTCATTGAAACTCTAATTGAACATTTTAAAGTACACGTTGCATTGCATTACTGGACAAAATTCATGTTAATTTGAGCTAATATCTGCTTTCATTCACTTTGTTTTCTTTTTCTGCTGAGAACCGTTATTTCAGGATAGCTTAGTTTGAGTTTCTTTCTGGCAGTTTAATATGTGAACTCATATTACATGTGCATAGTCACAACTGGGCATGTAAAGATGGTTTCACATTACTATCAATGACATCGGAGACATCAGCCTATAGGTACAGATAGTTTGGTTCCTATAATTGTAAAGGTGCATGTACTTTTAAGAAATAATTTATCTATTGTTTTATTGAGCTTTTATTTAAATTGTGATTTTTTTTTACTTAGTGAAACTAATTCAAGCTCATTAAAAAGAACAATGGAGAAAAATACAAGAATAAACAAATAATTCAAAGACCTGAAGGTAAGGATCAACTTTAAGTAAATATTTGCTCATGACAGGAGTGATTGTTATTTGGCTATCATTTTGATGGATTTGCAAAATTCATAAGCTAGCAAGGGGGAAATGCTTTTTTCTTGCTCAAATGTCTCAAATAGGAAAAAGTATATAAAATGTCAGAAGAAAATAGACACAAAAACAAATTCATTGTACTACCTGGCTCAGTATTATTATATTACTTTAGGAAGAAGAAGAACAACAACAAAAGATAGTGAATCAAAGAAGGTGCTTAATAATTATTTGTCCTAAAGAAGTGAGTAATAGGAGTGTGGAAAACTCCTAAAGGAACATACAAGTCAGTTTCCTATTAAGAAAACACAAACCACTCTAAGAATTTTGATCAGAGGATACTTAACACAGAAAATTGATTACATAGGTGATGGAAGAAATAAGTTACACAAAGGATGTTGAAAAAAGACAAAGTTGAGCAATAGCAAGACATCAGTACCACTCTAGGCTGGAGGAACACTGGAAGACTATGTGGTCACAAGTACCCAGTATGTGGACTGTATCAATGTCAACATTCTGATTGTGATATTTTACAATGGTTTTGGAAGCCTTTAGCATTTTGGAGAAACTGGGTCAAGTGTACATAGGATTTGTCAGTATTTCTTACAACTGCATGTGACTCCATGATTATCTCTAAACAACAAATTTAATTTTTAAATATATTAAATAATAAAGGGAAAGAAATGATTATTTCTGAATCATGAGTTATAAAAGGTAATTAAATTAATCATACATATTTTAATAAACTGATTCTGCCATTGAGATCAGGAACTCATTCCAAATTTCATTTTCAGAAAAATAATTGCTATGAGACATGAACATAATTTTCTCTTATATTTCTTTCTATCTGTCCCCACCCCCCAACTCCACCTATGTAAAGAACATAGAAATCAGCGATGAGGGTATTAACAGAATCATAACTAGGCTTGGCTAAACTACATGAAACATGGACTAAACATTAATCAGTAGAAGAGATCACTGTTTAAAAAAATATTACTTTGCAATAGGCTATATAAATTCTTTAGATGTCAAAATCACTGTGATGGCTTTGGAATGGGTCGACTTAGCTAGGCTGAACTCCATTTCCCAGAATCCATTTCTTCTATGTTTCCATATTGGTGGTGGACAAAAGAGACATCCTTGCTAGATTTGGAGGACCGAGGGAGCAGTAACCATTGTATAGTGCATCCATACACGTGCACACATGCGTGAATACATGTTGCGTATTTGCTGATTCACTTTGTTGATGTGAAGCAGCAGTGGGCCTGCAATTGCTCTATCTTACCTAGATCCTCTTTCAGTTTCTTTAACTACTGGGCCAGGTGTGGGTTTAGTTTTGCTGTGGGCCAGTGTCCTTAGATAAGGACACTGATTTCTTCCGGATAACCTTGTCACCAAGGTCAAAGGCAGTAACAATGAGCACAGATTTTATTCCATCCTTTTTGAGCTCCAGCTACTGCCTATGGGTTCCAGCCTACTCAGGGATCTTCCTCTCCTCGTGTCTGTCTTGTGTATTTCAAACTTCAGTACCTAAAGCTGCAACACCAGCCTTACAAAAACTGCATAACTAACACCCACAATTGTGTAAAGCAATTCTCTGTAACAAATCCCGACTGTATCCCCTACTGGTCTCTGACTGATACAATCATAACTGTACAAAGAAATTTTAAATAATTATTACCTTTTTATAAATTTTTCAGAGAGATGTAAGTATATATTTGACATGTCATCACTGACTGAGACATACAGCACTCCTCTGCTATATAATAATTGTTTATCCTGAGATAACTGAAATATATAGAGGGGTTACAAAATAAGCACTTAAGGAGTTGGAAATATCTGTAGTACCAATTTAAGTTGGCAATCATTCTGTAATTTTATTATTCATATATGCAATGACTTCATTTTAAGATATGAGCTAAATTTAATGAAAAGAATAATTTATTACTTGCAGAGTATAACAAGATGTTAATTGTTTTAAATATACAAGCTGTCACAATATTAAAAAGATGCCAACTCTGTATTTATGAAACTCATTGTCAGTCAGACTCAAAAATATTAATTTTGAAAAGCTTACAGGCAGAACTTCAAAGGGAGACTTATTTGTTTCATAGGAATGCTAAAATTCCAAAATAGATATTGACTATCCTTTGTTTCATTTTACCTTGCTCTGAGCCACCATCTAAAAATGTGAATCATAAATTGAGCATCATAAACAATGCACAGTTTGAACATGGAATAAATTAAACAGGAATTTTGCCACAGTTCTGCATATTTGGTGCATCAGTAATTCTGTCTTCTCTCTAAGACCAAAACTGTAACACTTTCACCTTCAGACAGTGTGGGAGGCCTTGACTTTTTTAGTAATCCTCAGGTGAAGTTTGGACTGAATTTCAAATGACTGGTAACAAACCATACACAGTCAAATACTAACTTTACTGTAGTTTCATACCTGTAAGCAAATGGACTTTTACTATGGGCTCTGCTTCACTGTGTGATCAGAAGAAGGGTTACATTTTGATTATATTTTTCAGTAATATTTGATTGAACAAGGGAACAGCCAATGTTTGTTTCAAGCTTCCTGGAAGGACTGACACATGATTTACCCATACTTAACCAAACTATTCAGAACACAGCCCACAATATGTGGGAACATCTAAAGTGCTCTTGTATAATGCAATTGTTTCCTTTTCTTTCCCTCTAAAATGTCATAACCATCTGTTTTTCCACTCTCAAAACATCCATTTCTTCATTTTAAAATCACGTCTGTCTTAAGAAGCTGTACTGGGGACTTCCCTGGTGGCGCACTGGTTAAGAATCTGCCTGCCAATGCAGAGGACACGGGTTCGAGCCTGGTCCGGGAAGATCCCACATGCCGCAAAGCAACTAAGCCCGTGCGCCACAACTACTGAGCCTGCACTCTAGAGCCCACGAGCCACAACTACTGAGACCACGTGCCACAACTACTGAAGTCCGTGCGCCTAGAGCCTGTGCTCCGCAACAAGAGAAGCCACCGCAATGAGAAGCCCGCGCAACGCAACGAAGAGTAGTCCCCACTCTCCGCAACTAGAGAAAGCCCGCGCGCAGCAACGGGGACCCAACACAGCCAAAAATAAATAAATAAATTTATATATAAAAAAAAGAATTTGTACTGTCCTGCAAGACAATAACACCTTGAACGGCAAAGCCCCACATTCATCTTTGAATCTTTAGCAAGGTGGTAGATAGTATGGGTTTTAAAGTAGTTGTGCAATGATAGAATAATATGAATGAACAAATAAGATTAGTTGTTTCTCTGATTACCTAGAAATTATCCCCTCCTCCTCTGAAATCTCTGTTAACTCCTCTGTGGTATTTTTGTGTGTGTGAACAAACTCAATTAACTCTTGCAGGAGCTCACATTCACCTACTGTTGAGGGCGTAGGCACATTCACCTACTGTTGAGGGCGTAGGCACATATACTGTTGAGGGTGTACACATATAAAATGTATGTACATTTACGTTTAGCAGTTTAAGGACTCTCTCCAAGATCAATCTCCTAAGTCTCTTTTTTGTACCCTTTCTTTTTCTGATGGTTTATTTCATTTTTCTCTTCTGTTATCCTTGGATTCTGCTACTCCCCCACCCTAGTTTTTTTGTTGTTTTTCCTGATTACCACACTGGGAATACTCAATAAACAAGTATGACTAAGTTTGTCCTCAGGGAGCTTATATTCCAGTAGAATATATTAGAAAATGTGGTCTAATTACACACAGTTAGTAGTAAATTGGACTGTATTGATATAAAAGGACTAGAATTAATATAAGCAACTTGGTAGCACAAAGAATTTTTAGACAGACAAGTAATTATTACTTTGGACAAAAGTCACAAACACATATAAAAAAAAACCCTGATAGACTAGACTTTGGTAAATTTTGTTGGTAAGTAATACTTCAAAAAAGCTGAGAGGGCTTCCCTGGTGGCGCAGTGGTTGAGAGTCTGCCTGCCGATGCAGGGGACACGGGTTCGTGCCCCGGTCCGGGAACATCCCACATGCCGTGAAAAGGCTGGGCCCGGGAGCCATAGCCGCGGACCCTGCGCGTCTGCAGCCTGTGCTCCGCAATGGGAGAGACCACAACAGTGAGAGGCCCTCGTACCGAAAAAAAAAAAAAAAAAAGCTGAGAAAATATTTAATTTGCATAGATGACCTGGGGAATTGTTCGGTTGTAGATTCTGCTTCAGAAGGTCTGAGGTGGGCATTCTGAATTCCTAAAAATCTGCCAGGTGATGCCAGTGCTAATCTTATAGTATCAAAATCCTAGGACACCAATTTTGTTTTAATGTAGTCAAATAAAAACATAAAATTAAAAAAATCCTTAGTTTACATTTATATTTTATATAAATATATCTTAAAGTATATCCATATACATCTAATATATCTAATACATCTATCATACATATCTAATAGATGCTACTAACATAATAAATATTTAACTATCTAATATAGTATTACAGATATATTATACATCTATCTCCAATAAAACAATTACAGATGATTTTAATGTTAATAGAAATAACATGCACAACCCAACATTCAATATTAGAATCAAACTTAGATTTACATTTCTTTATTCAGTTTTCACCTATATCATATTTAGTTTTTTAGAATGTTGTTTTTATGTGTTTCAGGTTAGGTTTTTCAGTAGAGTACACTGAAGTAAAAGATTAGAGAAAAGATAGTCTTATATCAGTCCCTCTGTTAAAGGTCTTCTATAAAAACACAGGAGAAATATACTAGAAATGTATTTATAATAATCAGTTGAGCATCACAATGATGTAATATGAAAACGTTAATAGCTTAGAGTTCCTTGGACTACCTTTTCTTCAGTTATTCATTCATTCTAGTGATTTTTCTTTCCTTTGTGGTGTCCCCCACATAATCAAATAGTAATAAGTAGTTCCTGGCTCAGCAAGAAACCAGAGCTCCACCTAGGGGTAGAGTCCCAGGCTGAGATCTAGAAAGTGAGTGTTGTAGCCTACACAACATATTTCATGTAATTTACAGATAGAAATCGTTTGGGGAAAATAAAATTGTATATGAAAAATCACATTTTACCATTTTACTTTCTTTGCCTCTACTTTGAAAACAAAACAATTACTACTGTGATACACTGTTTAAAAAAAAAAACTTATCTGTGTAAACTTTTCAAGCAAAATACTTTTCAAAATAATTAAAACAATACACCAGAAATGATAGGTTGCAATTTCTCGTTACTAACAATGACAAATTTATAAAATTCTAGGGTCATCGAACTTACTAACACCTTACAAATCCTACTGAAAATTATGTATTATCATGAAATTAAGGTTTTGGAACCAGGTGTTAACGTATACTACCTAAAGTGTTATTTACAGCTCATGTCTTTACTGTAGACTGCCTTGAGAAAACAAATGTGTAAGCCCTCTTTGTATTTGTCGAATTGATCTGTAATGCTGCACATTTCTCAGAACAACAAGATTCGATGTTTGTATATACTGCAAAATGATCACCACAGTAAGTCTAGTTACCATCCATTACCACACTTATTTACAGTTTTTTATTGTAATGAGAACTTTTAAGATCTACTCTCTTAGCAACTACATACTTAGAATCTATTTTGTTTTACAAATACATTTTACCTGACCAAAACATATTCAGAGAGGGAAGTGTCTTAGATTAAGTGTAAACAACAACAAAATAGCTGGCCTGTAAATCCCAGGACGAGGCTTCATTTCCTACTTTTAATTATCAAGAAATTCCAGTGAATGATTCACACACTGGCATGCTGCATCTTTCTCTTGGAGATCATATCACTCATTTGTACATTATAGACTCTGAGCTATCTGGAGTCAGGAAGCCTGTTCAACCTTTTCTAACACATATTGTATAAACTCTTTCACAAAGGAATCCATAATTTGTCACACCTATTAACGTTCTTTAAAAACAGTGTACATTGCATACAATTTTAAAACTGGAGTAGAACAGAAGCACATAATAGCCATTACATTATGAAGTAAGAGATGAATCATTGCAAAGGAGCAGGAAATAAAGTAGGCTTGAGAGTGCTGCTTTAAGCAATGTCAAGTAGCTTTGTATCCTCAGGGAATAAGAGCAAAGTACAGAACAGATTAGCAAAAAATTATCAAGAATACAGGGAGGAGGAGTTTATCATCTAATCCTTTATTTTATCGCTAATTCTCATGTTAGAAAGGCAAACATTTCCAGGCTCACCTTAAAGGGCTGAAACCACAAAGCTAATTGAAAGCTATTTTGTTTCTGACACAGAAAAGAAAAACTGAGAAAAAATGCAAAGTCCTTTTAATTTCTTTAGACAGATTCAGAATTGGGTGATTTAGTATTGCTTAATATTATTAACTTTAGGTATGAGGTGTGAATGGTAATGCAGTTCAGATGTGTATTTGTAATGCTCTATTTATATGGTGTGACTGTAATTTGTAGTTTTCAATACTTTTTCAAGCCATAATTCACTATGGATACCTCGTGCTATATTTCCAAGAAAGGTATAAATTTAGAATAGTACGAAGCCACCAAAGTTCTAGATCTTCACAGGTGCAATTTTCAGCACATAACAGCACATTTTCCCCAATGTACAACTGTATATATTTTTGAAATTATAGACTCATATTTGACTTAGCTCAAATAGAATCATTTCTTTTTATAGTTTTTATAAAAAATGTTTATAGCGTGGAATTCAAGTAAATAATATCTATCATCTTATGCTAGTCAAGCATATTCTTCTAGAAGACCATGGAACAGCTGGAAAAATTTGTGAAAAATCAAACCATTTGAAAATATTTTAATGAGAAGGATTATTTGTGTGGTCCTCCAAAGAATGCTAAAAAGAAAATTTCTCCTTTCTGCCTCCTGATTCTCTGCCAAGTAACTAACCAGACCTCCCCTTGCTCACTCCACCTCCTCTTCTCATGCTTGACCTTGTTTTAAACTTTGACCTGATAAAGGAGTTGCCAAGAGGAAAATCACCTTCAGCAACCACCTTCATACTGTTCAAAAGTATTAGCAGAATTCTCCAAAATGTGTCCAAAAACATATTCAGAAGTCTAGGAGACTAAAGGGCATATGGGTGCAATTTTCTTTGTTGAACTTACTAATTCCATTCAGATTTATGTAGGCTCTGAGGAAAGGATGATATGGGCTAAGGGAGCATGTAAGAATGGTAACCTTAAAATGGCTCAGCTTCAATCCTTGTCTTCTCTCAGTACTTTGTTTATATCCTGAACAGTTTAACTGACTGAATGCCCAAAGTAGCTGTTTTCCTGAGACAAATACCAAGGGAGCTCTGTGAATCACAATAGTTAATGACAAAACAGCATGCAGTTCCACCTGCTAATTTGTCCCTTTTTAGTTCATTTTTCCTTTCAGCTTCAGCTGCCAATTTCATTTTCAGTTATCTTGTCCTTCAGGTCCTTGTTTCTTCCTTCTCCAATATATACTGAATCTGGAGACTTTAATGGTGTTTCTCTTCAGTCATGTTATTTTTCCCAAATATTCCTTTTTAATTTACTTAGGTAAAAGTAGCAAAGTGGTAACATGATTTAAATGTATGAATAAAGTAAATATTTTGAAAAGGCCATAATACCAAAAGCCAATTGCAGGTTCTGTGCTGAGTTGTGCTTTCCATAGCAGTTAAAGATATCGGTGTTGATAGCAACAAATTATATTAAATATATATACTTTCGGTCCCTACATTTGCTAAAAATTGGTGTTAAATCCTAGAAAGTAAAACATTCTCTGATTAATCAAACTATTCTTAGTTTAGAGTCTTGGGAAATATAATTCTTTATATATTGTCAAGTACAAGACAGCCACACTTTTTGCTAGGAAAATTAATAGTACAATGAAAAGAAAATGAGAATTGGACCCAGTTGCCATAGATTTGTGTTGTAGTTCTACCACCTACCATCTATATGATTTCATTGAACATTTCTACGTTCCATGAACATGAATTTTTTTCAGCTATAAAAAGGAACTAATAATAATATTTTCCTTACCCATGTTCACAAAGTCTGATAAGTTAATGGATGTATATACATTAAGTAAACTTTGAAATGGCATACCACTGTTCTTTATCAAAATATAAAAAATTATGGGAATGTAGTTAGGATCTAGACAGAAGTTAATAGATGGAAGGAGATAATTTTGAAATCACAGAGCAGAAAAAGAATGGGGTAGAGCTGCAACTTATCTCTCATGTAGGAAAGTTTGGTTTGGCAGCTGGTTAAGAGACTTAGCCCTGGGTCTTCAATCATAGCCAAGCTGCTGTCAGACTCAGCACTAGGTCTTCAATCAGGGCCAAGGTGTTAGTCAAGCCTAGATAACAATGTCCTATGTGGCAGAATAATAAGGAATTTATGTATCCATCTTTCTGATGGTCTGAGATTGTACTGGCCATTAATTTTTATTTGACAATGTTTTTCAGCCTTGTAAAACTTGCTTCAAGAAATTTCCAGGTTTGTTTCATAAATTTCTGTGAAGTAATTAACAGTGTTGACCAATTAGTCAAGTATGATAGAGTAAGAACATACCCAATCTGCTCTTAAATTTTTACATTTTTGCTCTGCAAAAGGGCTAGCTAGAGGAATTTTGCTTTGATGCCAGGATTACTGTCTTAGATTTTAGAGAGACAGTAAAACATCATCAGGATCTTTGTTCAGAAAAGGTAAATCATAAATCAATGTCCTGGTGCATTTTTTTGTTTGCCTCTGATTTTTCAAGGTCTCTTTGACCTAGAAGCAGAATATGTCTGAGGTTTCCATGCCTACTCACCTCTCATGGTCAGTTAGCACACAATACTGATAATCAAGAGCTATAATATTGCTGATCAAATTGGTACATGCAGTCACCTCATTTTTCTAGTTACTGATTGGTTATGACAAACACTGTTAAAATCTTTCTTCTGTATTATGCACTTCTCATACTTTCTTTAAAATATGGCTACTTCATGAGTTCAGGGTGATCTCTTTTGGCCTATATATATTGGATAGCGGAGATTTAAATTTATTATACACTTAGCAGCTTACCCAACAGTCTTCTTGTTAGAGAAATCTACAGAGAAAAATTATAGATATGGTCATAACTATAATCTGACTATGGCCCAATAATAAAAGTCAGATCTATGTAATTTTTCATTAACATAAAAATTCCAAGTTGTTGAAAAAGTGCTTCTTATTCTCAAATTTTAAAAAGTCAATGTAGATATTTCTTAAGCATTGCCAAACAGTAATTGTGGCATTGAAATCTATTTTTCAGTAGAACTGGCACAGTACAAATGGCATTGGAACTTGCTCTGTTGAAAATGATTGAAATTTTGTTGGGAACAAGATACTTCAGTTTAAAAGAGTTTGACCTATGCTATTCAATTTACAGTAGCTCTAAGTTTTGTGTCAATTTTGCCATCTGTGTCTTCTCTTTGTTACCACTCAAAAACTCATTGGCTTATTCATCTATACTTGTTCATGTGAACAAAACAAAAGCAGAGAAAATATATTAAATAAAAAATTACAAAAAGAGAAAGTGTCTATAAATCCATGCACATGAGCAATGATATTATTATCTTACATGGTGATGCATTTGTGGAGGTCATCACAAATGTTTTCCTTATTATTGATATTCTGGGAATAACTGAGTCTAAAAACCGGGTAAGTTGAATTTTATCTATTCCACCTGAATGACTTTATGACCTTTTTCTTATATGTGCAAAAGAGAAGAGCTCTGTGCTGCCACATGTTCTATTATCCCAAACTATTACAAATGAAATAAGTTGCTATATCCTAACAGTTGGAAAACAGTAAGCATAGCCTAAGGTCTAAGATCCAAATATAGTAGAGAAATCAAGCCCTGGATTCCAGTGTAGTGCACCCTATAGATGTTACAATTACTACAGAAAAGCAGACCCAAATTCCCACAAACTTTCCCATCAATAAACTAAAAACATCATGGCTGTCATTTTAAACTGGGCACCCAGGGATGAAAGAAAGTGTGGAAGTATGGCAGCGTGCAGGATGTGATCATGCAGAGTGTGACTCCCTGACGTTCATAGTTTTCTCCCCTGCTTCTTCAGTGAGAAAGGAGAAAAGGAGATGAATAGAGGAGGAAAACAGGAAAGACAAAGGGAAAAAAAGAAGACAATTTTAATAATAATAATTTCTGGCACATTTTTCTCATTTTCTCTAGACGCAATTGTAAATATGTAATCTTATGGTTGGAAGCAACCTTGACATGCATCTAGTCCAAATACATCAAAGTCTTTGTATATTGTATATGTTTTTAAAAGCTGTCAGATTTGGTCGAAAGGAAAGCACACTGGAGGTAGAGTGATAATATCTCACTTGAACTATACCAGGCCATGGAAATGTCACCTATTCTTTCCGGTCCTTGCTTATGACACTGGTAAAACAATAAGGAAAAGGGTATAAGTTATAGACATATCTATCCAGATTGTTTTGAAGGTGCCGGGAAAAATATTTTGAAACCCCAAAGTGCTATCCAAACGTGAAATGCAATTATTATTATTTTCCTTCACTTGTAGCAGAACTCAGAATTAAAACATCAGTATGTCAACTATAAATTTAGTTAGCTAAAGCAGAAAGCTTTATAGCTGTTTCAGATTCAGAAAAGACCTAGAGAAAGAAAGGATATTATTAAAAGGAAATAATGAAAGCAACAGTGCTTAAGCAGACACTCACAAAGAGGAAATAGGTTAAATAATAAGATATTCTACCCAATTATAGGACCTCTGTGGGGGCTGAAAAATAGATCACTCAAGATGAAAAAAAAACAAGAATGCATTTTAAAAAAACAATGAAAATGGATGTTGAAGTTTAAAAAATGTTCTAACTGCTAGAAATAAAGAACCAATACTATGCTCAACACTGAACACTAAAATGAGAACACTTAGAATTTTTTAGAAACATAAATAATGTCCATGGAAAGAATAACATCATGATGTATCAATAAACATTTATATAAGAATGTTTTCTGGCCCTGAACCAAGATGGCGGAGTAGAAGGACGTGCTCTCACTCCCTCTTGTGAGAACACCAGAATCACAACTAGCTGCTGCACAATCATTGACAGGAAGACACTGGAACTCACGAAAAAAGATACCCCACATCCAAAGACAAAGGAGAAGCCACAGTGAGATGGTAGGAGGGGCACAATCACAGTAAAATCAAATCCCATAACTGCGGGGTGGGTGACTCACAGACTGGATAACACTTACACCACAGAAGTCCATCCACCAGAGTGAAGGTTCTGAGCCCCATGTCAGGCTTCCCAACCTAGGGGTCCAGCAAGGGGAGGAGGAATTCCTAGAGAATCAGGCTTTGAAGGCTAGCAGGATTTCATTGCAGGACTTTGACAGGACTGGGAGAAATAGAGACTCCACGCTTGGAGAGCACACACAAAGTAGTGTGTGCATCGGGAACCAGGGGAAGGAGCAGTGACCCCAGGGGAGACTGAACCAGACCTACCTGCTAGTGATGGAGGGTCTCCTGCAGAAGCTGGGGTGTGGGGGCTGTGGCTCACCGTGGGGACAAGGACACTGGCAGCAGAAGTTCTGGGAAGCACTCCTTTGTGTGAGCCCTCCCAGAGTTCACGATTAGCCCCAACAAAGAGCCCAGGTAGTCTCCAGTGTTGGGTTCCCTCAGGCCAATCAATGAACAGGGATGGAACCCAGCCCCACCCATCAGCAGTCAAGCAGATTAAAGTTTTACTGAGCTCTGCCCACCAGACCAACAGGTAGCTCTACCCAGCACCAGTCCCTCCCATCAGGAAACTTGCACAAGCCACTTAGATAGCCTCAGCCATCAGAGGACAGACAGCAGAAGCAAGAAGAACTACAATCCTGCAGCCTGTGGAACAAAAACCACATTCACAGAAATATAGACAAGATGAAAAGGCAGATGGCTATGTATCAGATGAAGAAACAAGATAAAATCCCCTTCATTTAGAAAAATAACTAAATGAAGTGGAGACAGGCAACCTTCCAGAAAAGGAATTCAGAATAATGATAGTGAAGATGATCCAGGACCTCAGAGAAAGAATAGAGGCAAAGATTGAGAAGATGCAAGATATGTTTACCAAAGACCTAAAAGAATTAAAGAACAAACAGAGATGAACAACACAATAACTGAAATGAAAACTACACTAGAAGGAATCAATAGCAGAATAACTGAGGCAGCAGAATGGATAAGTGACCTGGAAGACAGAATGGTGGAATTCACTGCTGCAGAACAGAATAAAGAAAAAAGAATGAAAAGAAATGAAGACAGACTAAGAGACCTCTGGGATAACATTAAACGCAACAACATATGCATTATAGGGGTCCCAGAAGGAGAAGAGAGAGAGAAAAGATCAGAGAAAATATTTGAAGAGAATGTAGTCGAAACCTTCCCTAACATGGGAAAGGAAATAGCCACGCAAGTCCAGGAAGT
The DNA here is from genome assembly GCF_949987515.2 of Delphinus delphis. NCBI lineage: Eukaryota > Metazoa > Chordata > Mammalia > Artiodactyla > Delphinidae > Delphinus > Delphinus delphis. Next base: position 91,589,802 of record NC_082685.1, on the reverse strand, counting down.
ACAGAGAGTCTCATACAGGATAAATCCAAGGAGAAACATGCCAAGACACACAGTAATCAAATGGGCAAAAATTAAGGACAAAGAAAAATTATTGAAATCAGCAAGGCAAAAACGACAAATAGCATACAAGGAAACTCCCATAAGGTTAACAGATGATTTCTCAGCAGAAACTCTACAAGCCAGAAGGGAGTGGCATGATATACTTAAGTGATGAAAGGGAAGAATCTACAACCAAGATTACTCTGCCTGGCAAGGATCTTATTCAGATTAGATGGAGAAATCAAAAGCTTTACAGACAAGCAAATGCTAAGAGAATTCAGCATGACCAAACCAGCTCTAAAACAAATGTTAAAGGAACTTCTCTAAGTGGGAAACACAAGAGGAGAAAAGGACCTACAAAAACAAACCCAAAACAATTAAGAAAATGGGAATAGGAACATACATATCGATAATTACCATAAACGTGAATGGATTAAATGCTTGAACCAAAAGACACAGGCTGCTGAATGGATACAAAAACAAGACCCATATATATGCTGTCTACAAGAAACCCACTTCAGAGCTAGGGACACATACAGACTGAAAGTGAGGGGATGGAAAAAGATATTCCATGTAAATGGAAATTAAAAGAAAGCTGGAGTAGCAATACTCATATCAGATAAAATATACTTGAAAATAAAGAATGTTACAAGAGACAAGGAAGGACACTACATAATAATCAAGGGATCAATCCAGAAGAAGATATAACAATTATAAAAATATATGTACCCAACACAGGAGCACCTCAAAACATAAGGCAACTGCTAACAGCTATAAAAGAGGAAATAGACAGTAAAACAATAATAGTGGGGGACTTTAAAACCTCACTTACACCAATGGACAGATCATCCAAAATGAAAATAAATAAGGAAACACAGCTTTATTTATTTATTTATTTATTTTTATTTTTTGCGGTATGCAGGCCTCTCACTGTTGTGGCCTCTCCCGTTGTGGAGCACAGGCTCCGGACGCACAGGCTCAGCGGCCATGGCTCATGGGCCTAGCCGCTCCGTGGCATGTGGGATCTTCCCGGACCGGGGCATGAACCCATGTCCCCTGCATCGGCAGGCAGATTCTCAACCACTGCGCCACCAGGGAAGCCCGGAAACACAAGCTTTAAATGACACAATAGACCAGATAGATTTAATTGATATTTATAGGACATTCCTTCGAAAAACTGCAGGTTACACTTTCTTCTCAAGTGCGCACAGAACATTCTCCAGGGTAGATCACATCTTGGGTCACAAATTAAGCCTCAGTAAACTTAAGAAAATTGAAATCATATCAAGCATCTTTTCTGACCACAACGCTATGAGATTAGAAATGTATTACAGGGAAAAAAACGTAAAAAGCACAAACACATGGAGGCGAAACAATATGTCACTAAATAACCAAGAGATCACTGAAGAAATCAAAGAGGAAATCAAAAAATACCTAGAGACAAATGACAATGAAAACACGACCATCCAAAACCTATGGGATGCAGCAAAAGTAGGTCTAAGAGGGAAGTTTATAGTTATAGAAGCCTACATCAAGAAACAAGAAAAATCTCAAATAAACAATCTAACCTTACACCTAAATGAACTACAGAAAGAAGAACAAAAAAATCCCCAAAGTTGGCAGAAGGAAATAAATCATCAATATCAGAGCAGAAATAAATGAAATAGAAACAAAGAAAACAAGAGCAAAGATCAATAAAACTAAAAGCTGGTTCTTTGAGAAGATAAACAAAATTGATAAACCAGTAGCCAGACTCATCAAGAAAAAGAGGTAGAGGACTCAAATCAATAAAATTAGAAATGAAAAAGGAGAAGTTATAACAGACATCGCAGAAATACACAGCATACTAAGAGACTACTACAAGCAACTCTATGCCAGTAAAATGGACAACTTGTAAGAAATGGACAAATTTTTAGAAAGGTATAACCTTCCAAGACTGAACCAGGAAGAAATAGAAAATATGAACAGACCAATCACAAGTAATGAAATTGAAACTGTGATTAAAATCTTCCAACAAACAGAAGTCCAGGACCAGATGGCTTCACAGGTAAATTCCATCAAACATTTAGGAAAGAGCTAACACCCATCCTTCTCAAACTCTTGCACAAAATTGCGAAGATAGAAAAACTCCCAACTCATTCTATGAGGCCACCATCACCCAGATACCAAAACCAGACAAAGATATTAGAAAAAAAGAAAATTACAGACCAATATCACTGATGAACATAGATGCAAAAATCCTCAACAAAATACTAGCAAACAGAATCCAACAACACATTAAAAGGATCATACACTATGATCAAGTGGGATTTATCCCAGGAATGGAAGGTTTCTTCAATAAATGCAAATCAACCAATGTGATACACCATATTAACAAACTGAAGAATAAAAACCATATGATCATCTCAATAGATGCAGAAAAAGCTTTTGACAAAATTCAACACCCATTTGTGATAAAAACTCTCCAGAAAGTGGGCATAGAGGAAACCTACCTCAACATAATAAACGCCATATATGACAACCCCACAGCAAACATCATTCTCAATGGTGAAAAACTGAAAGCATTTCCTCTAAGATCAGGAACAAGACAAGGATTTCCACTCTCACCACTATTATTCAGCATAGTTTTGGAAGTCTTAGCCATGGCAATCAGAGAAGAAAAAGAAATAAAAGGAATACAAATTTGAAAAGAAGAAGTAAAACTGTCACTGCTTGCAGATGACATGATACTAACATGGAGAATTCTAAAGATGCCACCAGAAAACTACTAGAGCTAATCAATGAATTTGGTAAAGTTTCAGGATATAAAATTAATGCACAGAAATCTCTTGCATTCCTATACACTAATGATGAAAAATCTGAAAGAGAAATTAAGGAAACACTCCCATTTACCACTGCAACAAAAAGAATAAAATACCTAGGAATAAACTTAGCTAGGGAGACAAAAGACCTGTACGCAGAAAACTATAAGACACCGATGAAAGAAATTAAAGATGATACCAGCAGATGGAGAGATATACCATGTTCTTGGATTGGAAGAATCAGTATTATGAAAATGACTATACTACCCAAAGCAATCTACAGATTCAATGCAATCCCTATCGATTACCAATGGCATTTTTTATGGAACTAGAAAAAAAATCTTAAAATTTGTATGGAGACACAAAAGACCCCGAATAGCCAAAGCAACCTTGAGGGAAATAAACGGAGCTGGAGGAATCAGACTCCCTGACTTCAGACTATAGTACAAAGCTATAGTAATCAAGACAATATAGTACTGGCACAAAAACAGAAACATAGATCAATTCAACAAGATAGAAAGCCCAGAGATAAATCCACACACTTATGGTCAACTAATCTATGACAAAGGAGACAAGGATATACAATGGAGAAAAGACAGTCTCTTCAATAAGTGGTGCTGGGATAACTGGACAGCTACATGTAAAAGAATGAAATTAGAACACCCCCTAATACCATACACAAAAGTAAACTCAAAATGGATTAGAGACCTAAATATAAGATCAGACACTATAAAACTCTTAGAGAAAAACATAGGAAGAACACTCTTTGACATAAATCACAGCAAGATCTTTTTTGATCCACTTCTTAGAGTAATGGAAATCAAAACAAAAATAAACAAATGGGACCTAATGAAACTTAAAAGCTTTTGTACAGCAAAGGAAACCATAAACAAGACGAAAAGACAGCCCTCAGAATGGGAGAAAATTTTTGCAAACGAATCAACGGACAAAGGATTAATCTCCAAAATATATAAACAGCTCACGCAGCTCAATATTAAAAAAACAAACAACCCAATCCAAAAATGGGCAGAAGACCTAAATAGAGATTTCTCCATAGAAGACATAAAGATGGCCAAGAAGCATATGAAAAGCTGCTCAACATCACTAATTAATAGAAAATTATTATAGAATTATCATATGACCCAGCAATCCCACTACTGGGCATATACCCAGAGAAAACCATAATTGAAAAAGACACATGCACCCCATTGTTCATTGCAGCACTATTTACAATAGCCAGGTCATGGAAGCAACCTAAATGCCCATCAACAGATGAATGAATGAAGAAGATATGGTACATATATACAATGGAATATTACTTAGCCATAAAAAGGAATGAAATTGGGTCATTTGTAGAGATGTGGATGGATCTAGAGACTGTCATACAGAGTGAAGTAAGTCAGAAAGAGAAAAACAAATATCGTATGTTAACACATATATGTGGAACCTAGAAAAATGGTACAGATGAACCGGTTTGCAGGGCATAAGTTGAGACACAGATGTAGAGAACAAACATATGGACACCAAGCAGGGAAAGCGGTGGGGGGGGTGGGGGTGGGGGGGTGATGAATTGGGAGATTGGGATTAACATGTATACACTGATGTGCATAAAATTGATGACTAATAAAAAAAAAAGAATATATAGCTATTGGCCATGCCTTCCAAATGTCAATCATTTTCAAAAACAGTATTTCAAACAAACAACACCCATCATTTTTATCTTAAGGTACAGCCTGGAAATTTAAGACTTTTGCCGTCCAATTCCTTTGTCTCCTTTGATTGTCTTAGGAAGGAACGCTAATCTGTTCTATATTTACCACATTCTTTCTGTATAAAGAGGTTGGTGACAGTCACAATGGTGATGGCCATCATTCTCATAAGAATGATCAAAATCCTGCCTCTCCTACCCCCACCCCCAACAACTAGTCAACTTTTTTATCATCTGGGCAAACCTTGGCTTTTTATCTATGGATTGAATTTAGCAATTTCTGGTTTCCCTAAAATTACAGTTACTCCAAGAAATTGTTGATATTCATTGCCTTTCATTGTCATTTAATACTTTGAGGCAGAAATCTAGCCATTTATATGGAATTTGCCACTGACATACAGTCAATAAAAGGTATCCACAAAGAAAAAAAAAGTTTTCTTTCTTTGTGGAAAATTAACCAAACAATCGTATTTTCTTAGACTAACGAGGGGTTTCACTGCAGACCTGAACAGACATTTTGAGACACAACTGCAGCAAATAGAGGGAACACAGCCTCGTCATAGTTAACCGTGGCTGAGTGAAGGCAGCTGATGAAAAGGGTACATATAATTAAGTGTGATATTTATTGGAATCAAACATCTTAATACTACAGTAAAAAACAGTATAAAGATAAGTTGGGATTTTTTTGAAAAAAAAACATTTTTTTTTGCTGTACATGGGCCTCTCACTGCCGTGGTCTCTACCATTGCGGAGCGCTGGCTCAGTGGCCATGGCACACGGGCCTAGCCACTCCGCATCATGTGGGATCTTCCCAGACCGGGGCATGAACCCCTGTCCCCTGCATTGGCAGGCGGACTCTCAACCACTGCGCCACCAGGGAAGCCCGAAAAATATTTTATACAAAGCAATATTTATAGGGTAACTATGATGGGCAATAAGCTATGCCAAGCACTACGGAATTTATGCTATTGTTTCTTTCTCTTAGTTGAGCTACAAATAATTGACATATAACATGGGGTAAATTTAAGGTGTAAAACATGTTAATTTGATACATTTAGCTATTGCAATATGATTACCACTGCAGCCTTGGTTAACACTTCCATCAAGTCACGTAATTATCATTTCTTTTTTTGTAGTGAAAACAAATTTCTCTGCTGCACCTAAACACTTAAATTTCCTTAAGTATTCCACTGTTTTCCAAGTTTTAATCAGTCTTTCAAGAATTTCCATTTTATTGGTATGTTTTCTGATTATTAAACCTGATTGGCAACTGGGTACCTCGAAAGTTATTTCTGCTGTTGTTGGCTTACTGTGACTCAATCAGGTCCTTGGACTATTCTAAAAGAAAGGACTTTCATTTTGGTTCAAAGCCACCATCAACTTCTTACTAACTCAGTTACCTTGGTTATATAAATTAATCTCTCTTTATGTCAGTTTTCTGCTCTGTATAATAGGGGAAGTCATCATATAAACTATGTAAATTTGTTATAATAATTTTATGTATATATAATAACAACAGTATATGGCACCTACAAATAATTTTATTTATTTATATTTATTTTTTATATATTTTTAATTTTTTTAATTTTTTAATATTTTTATATATTTTATATATATTTATTATTTTTTAATATATTTTATATATATATTTTTATATATATTATATATATTTTTATATATATAATATATATATTTTATATATATTATATATATATTTTTATATATTTTATATATATATTTTATATATATAAAAATATATATACTATATATAATATATATATTATATATATTATATATATATTTTATATATATATAAATATATATATAATATATATAATATATATATTATATATATTATATATATATATTTTTATATATTTTATATATTTTTTATATATTTTTTAATATATTTATATATATATTATATATATTATATATATAAAATACATTATATTTTTTTATATATTTTTTATTATTTATTTATTAGGTTTTTAAAGACTTTTTTCCAAATCATTATATTTTTATTAAAATTAGAGATTAGAAATATCAATAAAATGGAATAAAAAGATATTATATTATTAAAAGTAGGTTTTGCTCTGGTAAGATAGCAATTAATTCTTGTTACTTTTTAATGCTGATATTAATTTTCCACGTTTCCTATGTAGACATTTTACTTTTACAATCACATAAAAAGAAAAAGCAAATAATCGTTACTATATTCAAATTTACAACTGTAATATAAATAGTCTTATGTTGCAAATATTTCAATGCATCAATAGGAGAATCACTTCCTTATAAACATAAATTAATGTTTTTGTATTTTTTTTCCTCAAACTTTCAGACATTTTAGGCATTAATAGTCATCTTATTACTTGTATGTTCTGAACTTGAATATCCTCTTGGGTAAGAGAAATGAACAGTTTCTGGGAGATGGCAGATTCATCAATTTTGTTGCCCTTTTTGATTTCAAAAATTTATGTAATTAATTCAATGTAAATACCAGTTTTAGGTAATGTTTTAAAGTTTTTTTAAACCTTGGTTGTAAGGAGAAGAATTATGACTGAATATTTGTAAAATGAGTGAACGAAATTAGAGAATGAAGAAATCGTACACAGAGCCAAATATTAGGCTACATTTTCTCTGAGATTTGTGAAGTGCTCATCACTTCAGATTTTAGAGCTATAGCATGTGAAAAACAGACGTGTTTTGTTTTTTTTTTACCTTGAAACGTAATGCCATTAAAGAAGTAATCAGTAATTTATAGGAAACACGGCCATTTTGAGTAAAGTGGAAATATTTTGGTTTTAAGCAAACATCAAGGGAAAGTGAGGTGCATAGTTTTCAAAGAAGTGGCTAATTATTTGCGTCATGAAAACTGCATTATAGTTTTTGTCATTTTTCCTCCCTTTTTCCTATTTAGAATGAATAGAAAGACTATTCAGATTAACATCCCTGTCTTCACTTTAGCTTTAATAACACATTTAGGGGGCTTATCAGTTCCAAATAGCCTTCGCTAAAATCATTCCATATCACCCATTTAGCTATTATAAAACTACAAACCTTTCTTTGATTATACTGAAATATAAGGTAAGTTCCAGTGACACAGGAATATTTTCACAGTAAGCCTGTTTTGTACCTGTTATATTAGAAAGGAATCCATCTTGCTATCCAAAATAAATATAATCATTAATTAAAAGATTGTCATGTTGTCAGAGTTATTAATGAACGTTAAAATTTTAAGGGGAGACTCTGCAGATGGCATGCCATTCTAACACCAATATGAAGCCATCCCTGGCAAGTATTTTTAATATTTAAAATAGTAGGATTTTTGTTTGTTTGCTTCTAGCAGTTTAAAATTGGGGAAATATATATCTGAGAATTAGAAAACAAGTCATAGTTACAATGGCATGATTAATCTAGTGTAACTAATGTGTGACTTTAATATTTACAGCACTGAGCATGAAAATCTGAACCTTTTTGTATATATTATGGGGAAATAAATTCTAAGGGCAATGCAAACCTTTATTAGCAGGAACACATTTCAAAGACAGCCCCACCACCTCTGTTCTTAATGTTTCCTATCAGGTTTTAAAGTCAAATCAGTAGAATTAAATCACTAACTTAAACACGTCACAGGATTAATAGCTTAACCAATGGCTTTACTTCTAGAAGAACATTAACCTTAATTTCTCTAAGTTCATTAATTCAGACATGTACAATAATTTATTTCATTAGCCAATTTTAATTTTTTCAAAAAGTTCACTTATGGATTATACAGAATACTTTTTAGAGTTTGCATGTGTTTATTTATTATGTTATTGAGTTATTTAAATATTTGATTTTCTCCTTTCAAGCTTTGCTTTTACAGTATAAGCAAGCTATGACTGGAAATGGAATTCTTATCATATAAAATAAAATGTCAGGAAATTGAATTAGCAGAGGGCACTGTGAGTCTGGATGCAATGGCACAAGGAAATGAAAGATGAAAAGTTTAGACCCCAAATACACCAAAGAAAAATTTGATGAAACACAAAGGGAACACTTTTTTTTAAGTGCCATGTGGCCTATTTTTAATTTAAGTTAAATGTCTTATGTCTAAAGACAACATTTCAAATCTAGTCTCACAGGCACATTATTAAGGAAAAATTACTATAACTGAAGAAATTCCAAGTTGTTCCTACAAAGTAAAACAAGATAAAAACCCACTCCTTCAAGAACATTCATCTCTTGTAAATTTTTGATGCTGTGTAAAATATTTGAAAAAAGTCATTAAAATTGATGTAGACACTTGTATTGGAAGCTCTGCTACCATTCTCATGTTATTGCCAATACCATAAAACAGAAATTTAGATGCAGGACAGAAATTTGCTTGAAATTTCGTAACAGTTAATCCTAGGACAAAAGTAGTAGAATCCTTTAACCCTTGGGAAGTAAGCCCTGTCAAATGTAAAATCTACATTTTTCTTATAGGAACTTTTCCATTCTGTATTTTTTTCTTATTTAATGTTGAAATATCATTGAATATCATTTTGTCATAGAGGCCAAATATCACATATCTGACAAACCTCTATCCTGAATATGTAATAAAAATGGGCATATACTGACATTAATTGTGTTTTTCATAATGTCTATATCATAATTGTGACATGTATGCTATAATAGCCTTCATAAATCTGTTTGTTTATATGGTGCTTTCTTGTGTCTACTCATTTAATACATGAGTATTTAAAGGACTCCTGAGAAATCAGCGGTGATAGAGAAAGAAAAAATGTACAAAGTGCCTGTTGTGCAGGCTGAACTTCATCATCATCACCACAGACTCTCAGTATGCATCCATGATGCTCTGTTACAGATACCTTCTTTTCCCAATATCACGGTAATTTCTGAACATGAAAATTATTCTCTTTTCTCTATGTGGGTCTAGATAAGTACCTCTATCAAAATTTAAAAGCTGGAAGAAACTTCAGTTTCATGTATGTAATCAAATACTTTCGTTGTCTAGATGAGGGCCTCAAGGATTATGGACACTTACTAAATGGCCAAGGTTATATACAACCAGTTGGTTACAGAAAAAACACTGTACAAACAAGTGTTCAGACTAGAACTGTGGTGCTCTCTCTACTTTGATCGATGGCTCATCTCCTACAACACTTCCATGTACTCCTTTCCACTCAAGACACATCAGCCTCCTATGTCCTCCTAAATTATTACAGCTAATGCCCACCTTGGGGAATAAAAAAATGTCATGAAGAACCTAGGGGCCAGTCAGGAATAAAGACAGAGACCTACTAGAGAATGGACTAGAGGATATGGGGAGGGGGAAGGGTAAGTTGTGACAAAGTGAGAGAGTGGCATGGACATATATACACTACCAAACGTAAAATAGTTAGCTAGTGGGAAGCAGCCTCATAGCACAGGGAGATCAGCTCGGTGCTTTGTGACCACCTAGAGGGGTGGGATAGGGAGGGTGTGGGGGAAGGAGATGCAAGAGGTAAGAGATATGGGAACATATGTATATGTATAACTGATTCACTCTGCTATAAAGCAGAAACTAGCACACCATTGTAAAGCAATTATACTCCAATAAAGGTGTTAAAAATATAAGATAAAAAGAAAAGTAATTTTACCTCTAAAAAAAAAAGTAACCACACCTGATAACTAAAAGTACAGATGAATAAAGATGAATAAACAAAGAAATTAACAAATAAAAGTGAAGCATGAGGATTTGATGACTTATTTGAGGTAAGGTTCAAAAAGAGAAAAAGAGTGAGTCTAAAATTTATCTGGGTTTTGAGCCTATTGTCATCCAGAGAATGGTGGGGCCAAGAGGGGATTGATATCTCAGGTTGGGTATCCTAGAAGCAGAGTCTGAGTTAGAGATTCAGGATCGTGTGATTTACTAAAGCAGTGCTCTTTCAGAAAACGTTGTATTGGAGTAAAGGCAGCAGGAAAGGGAAGGAGAAGGAAATGATGTAGCCTCATAAAATCTGGCCTTGGCCCGATTAGGGGTGGGGTTGGGTGCTCAAGAGCATAACGCTCACTGTAGTTATTCCATAAGAGCAATTCTCTAGAGAAGGAGGGCACATCTGTGAGCCTATCATCATAAAACTCCCATTAACAGGGGGTGGGTCCATGGCAGGGCAAACAGATCTTAGGTAGGAGTATCAAAATCATCTTACTACAGTAGAGGATCAGTTTTACCAGGCATATTCAATTTAATGTTCTAGTTGTTCATCTAAGTAGAAATGTCTAGTGTGTTATTGAAAATTCAGGAAAACACTGGGAAAATGATAAAAGCTACAATTAGAGATTTAGATTCATCCACTTATTTTTTCATTCAAAACAGTATCACAGAAACACTGAGGCAGAAGCTTGAGAGTAGAGAACTTATATTAGCAAAGTCATAAAAATACCGATTGGCTATAGAACCTCTTTTGTAGGCTCCATTAAAATTATATCAAATTTATTTTTTAAAGCATTTTTTGTAAAAAGTTGGCAACTTAACTTTTTTATTTTGCTATGGGAATTTTTGCTGCAGACAGGGGAGACAACAGTCCTGAAAACACAACTGAGGACATTTTGAAGCAATTAAACAAGGAGAAAAAATCAATGTGAACCAAGCTGTGACAATTCTTTGGATATTTTGGCACCATCAATAGAGGTCTCCTCTGGTCCCTTGCTAAGTTACATAAATTTAGAGAGCCCTTAAAAATTATTTTCCAAATGATGAGAATAAAATTGAGAACTGCAAATAATTATGCTGGAGCAAAATGTATAAAATAGAACTGCCCTGGGCAAGCTAAGATTTAGGAACAAATAAATTATCACGTTAGTTCTCATGATATGAATCAGTCTCTCCAGTCCTAAGTGACTTCATAATGACAATTAACATTATTGCGCTTCATTTTATATATTTTCTGTTGTAAACACAGAGGAAATGTTTGAAAGTGAATACCAACCAACAGAAAAGCATTCTTAATTCTTCTCTGAATAAAGACACGGCAGAAAAAGGAAAAGCAGAAGTGATGGAAAAGGGGAAAAAAATCTTAAAGTAAGAATTTTGGTTCAGAAAAAGACAAACTTCCAGACCAGTCAATCTATCTCATGTTAAATATAGCTCTTGGTATCAGTAAGCTCAAGGGCAAAGTTCCACTTGTCTGCTAACATGTCAACTGTGAGTCTGAAATAATTACTTTAGCATAAAGACAATGACCAATGTAGTCAAAATAAAGACAAACATACATATTTTATATTAATGCTCAAAAATTTTACCACATAGTTGAATTGCATATTGATAAGAACCATTACCCAAATAACAATAAACAAACTATGATGACTCACAGGGTTTCAATTATAAGATAAAGTGCATAAACACACATTCATTCATTTTCCTGGCAAGTAAGCAATTAACAGTTCTCTAGGGTTTTGTCTCCATAGGCAACCAAGCAGGTAATCAGTGAAAGCTATGCTAAAAATCCACTTTACCTGAGTCACTGTTCCTTCCTGATCTTCTGAGTTACAGCTAAGAAATTCCTACAGCTGCTGCTTTTGGATTTACATCAAATCTCCAGAATAATCACTGCCCAGTTTTAAGGTGCAGCAGAGTCCTACACAGCCTGAATCAATTCTACATGTCAAACAGTCCAGATGGAAATTGACCTAGATGGGCGGGATGGGCGGGGAGAGAGGTCCAAGAGGGAGGGGACAGATGTATACATACGGCTGATTCACTTTACTGTACAGCAGAAACTAACACAACATTGTAAAGCAATTATACTCCAATAAAAAAAATAAATTAAAAAAAGAGGCTATCTAAACTTTGAGGCAACTTTACAAGACTGAATACTGTGGATGATCAAACTGCAAAGGCGGCAAAGTACGTGACGAGGAAGGGAAGACCTTAATCCTAGCCTTGAGTCTGTCATTAATTAAAGAAGTCACACCTGTGACCTTGGACAAGGTGTATGTCATATTTGTGCTTTGGTTTCCTTAAATAAGCATAGACGAGATGGACTACCAGATAATTAAGTTCCTTCCAACTTAAAAAAATTCATCCAGCTGCCTTAGATTAGCTGTTTTTTAAAGATATGTTTACACAAGTTGGAAAAATGTGCTCATCTTGCCATAAATAGTGCCCATACTACCTTCTTTCCAATTGGTTACTAGCAAAGAACATAGGCATCTCTTAGCAGTCTAAAGCCCCAAACCTGTAGACAACACCTAAACTTGTGTGTCTGCTTTCTAATACTTTTCTCACAGTTGCTAGCAGCCACATTTGCAGTAGTTTCAAGTTAGTGGTTTTCTAAATCCTGGGGGCAATGAAAGTATCTAAGACCATTGTGAAAAGTCATTAAAGTCATGTGGCCCATCTCCTATATTCATACAACATGTACTAATAATTCTTCCTCCAAGTTTTTTTTTGTTTTGTTTTGGAGTTTTGTCTTTCCTTTTATCTCCCCAAGGACTAGTTAATTTAAGGTTTCAGTTTTGTCACTGAGGCTGTTGGAATAGCTCTCTACCTCAATTTCTGACTTAATAACTTAAAACCTGTTTGACCATAGGCGTGGTACTGAATCTTTTAAATCTTAGTTTCCTCATCATAGAGCTTTTTGTCAGGAGTAAATGTATAATGCATATGTAAGTGGTTTATTTGATGATCTAATTTGGTAAGGTACAAGAAAGTAACTTCATTTTTTGTCATAACTGCACTCTGAAACCCCTCTATATAATATTCCATTCCTTTATATGGATAAATTCTTGGCTAGAACCCACACTTTTCTTGTAATATTCAGAAATACTGACAAATAATTTCATTTTTGTAGCTATTATTAGTCAAATCCAATCTAATATTTCATTTTATCATGTTTCCCACTAGATTTTAACCTCTTTTTAAACAGCGATCATACATTGTTATTAATGACAATTTCTAACATTTCCACAGATTCTGTTACTTCTAGGTAGTAATAGAGAAAATAAAAGTAGTTGACGAGTAGGCACAAGAGTGGAGAGGCATGTGATATAGTGGTTGAAGTATAGAGCCAAAGGTCTATAAACTGGTTAAAATTCTATAGAACTAGTTACAATTCGAGTTCTAATGTGTATTAGATGTGTGGCTTTTAAAAGTGACCTAATGAATCTGTACTTTAGATTTTAATCTGCATTTTGGAGATGATGATAGCACAAGCCTCATAAAGTCATAGTTAGAATATAACAAATCATTATAAATAAAGCACAAAGAATAACAAATGGCACTCAGTAAACGCTATAAGTACTTCTATCAGGATTACTAATATTGATTGGGTTCTGAATATATTATGCAGAACACTTAATTGTTCTTCTCAATTTGAATTTCTTTAACTATATAAGCTAGAATTATGATTATACTCATTTTTATAAGGAAACTGGGGAATCAAGTGTTAAGTACTTTGCAAACAACCCTCAGATTCTAAATAAGAATGTGAACTTGAACATCAATTTGCCTCACACCAAGTCTGTATTTTTAGCTTAATGCTATATGTACGTATTTTACTATACCAGACTTCTATAGCTTTAAAATTATTAGATTAAAGAATGAAAGAATGCTGAATTGAAAATAGCTTATTTTAAAGAATTTCCTGGAGGTCAAGACAAAAACTTGTGAGGGTTGAATTCAGTCATTTGCCTACCAGTTTGTGATATTTGATTACTAACTGCTACAGAAAGAGTAAGAATAAAATTTAAAAAGAAAATAGAACCCAAAGTCTCCAGACACATAGTTTAATTTGTCCCTTTAAACCTTCAAATGGTTAAGGGGGATAATCTGTTGTCAGGGAGGCAACTCCAGGTTGAAATCTCGAGAAAAAGATAGTTGTTCTAGATGCATTCTTGTTTTGGACTACAAGAGCAGTATTACAAGGTTGGCTTCCCCCAAATATTCTCAAAGTGTAAAAATGGAAACTGTGACCAGAGAGGTTGTTGTAATGATGTTGTGATTATGAATCATATACATATATGCTTTAGTATGTGACTACCACTCCTTTTTCTCTTTCACCAATGAGATTATCTCTCTGTAGCTAAAAAAGAAATAAAAAACAACTCTTCATGTCACTGTTACTATGAAGTCACAGCAGATAAACTTTTTGGGGTTTGCTTAGAAAATTCTATGATTGAATTTTAAGACACTTTGATAGACTGCCTAAGATAAACTTACCAGAACAAACAGAATAATAAGTTCTCACAGAAGCGCCCATGCCTGTGTATTGGGGTGATTATCAATGTTTCCTGTACTTGTGCCTAAACATTTGTGCCCTCTGAAGGGACTGATTTCTTTACCAAAGACATATTTAAATCTTATAAAAATTACCAAAGAAGATATCTCATTTTTCAGTGCAATATCTCAGATTGGTTACTGACACTTCATAGTTGATGACAATGTCATAAAAGTTTTGACATCTGAAGTAACATATTCTTTCTTTGATATGCATAAGATTTTTCTCACCCTGGCACTGTCATTTCTCCTGGAATATCTCAGTGATGCGCTCCCCTGATATATAAATATCAGCGCCATATATCTGGTATTACAATACAGTATTTTAAAATCAGGTTTCTAAAATCTTTATCTGTGTCCTACTCTACATGATGAAATGTTTTTAGTTTTGGTCAATTTATAAATGTCTAAAATCTGGCACTTGAAACATCGAAAGCAAGCACACTAATGGAGATTTTTGTACAAATACAAACACATTAAGACAGCAGGAAAGCAGAGTTTGAGTCAGTTTGTTGCACGGAAGACATCATTTTCCTGAAAACAAATGGTGTGTTAAGTTCACCTGTCATCACAGTGACTGGGCAGACAGCTAAAGACAGAATTATTGCTAAGAGTTTCACTTTACGTGTTAATGATAGAAAGGAAATTTACTGTGTTACCATTGAGAAACGTAGGTTTTTAGAGCTTTTATTTTCCTAAAAGAAACAGCTACATAAAACAGTAATGTGCATTCATGCTTTCAGTAGTATTTATTTTATTAGGTAGCAAAATAGATCATAAAAACAAAAATAATCTGTATTTCATTTTATTCATGTCTTTCAATTTGGGAAAAAATCTTTTTCTGGAGACACAAAAGTCAAATATTTGAACTTTTTCTGTCTCAGCCACACAATTTAAGAAAGGCTAAAAAATCATTTTCCTGGTCATATGCTGTTTTGTTCTCTATCCAGCTGGAAGCAAAATATCTTGGGAGGAGATAAGATGTCAAAATATGTGCCATGGTTGAGGAAAATGCATAGAGTAGTCGTGGCTTTCCCTGGCTTTTTTTGAACATGGTGTTCCATGTATACAAGTTAGCAGGTTTATTTATTGTCCTTCTTTATTTTTAGCGCTTAAGGATTGAAATAAGATTTTCAAGTTTATTTCTTGCTATTGCTATTTTAAAATGAAATATTTCTAAATCTCTTCAGGATATTTTGTCTCATTTTTTTTGTTCTATTTAATAAAAATCCTTGAACCTGAGGTATTTAGAAAAGTGTTAGTGTGTACCCGCTCATAATAACACATATGTGTGTACACACACACAGTAAACTGGGAGACGAAAGAGTATTGTTCAACCTATGTCTTGGGCCATAGTTTGGAGGTTATTGTACCAGAGCCTTGCAAAAGTTAAGCTATACTTCAGGTAATACAATTTAACTTTATTTAAAATCCAGGAGATAAAGCTGGAACAGATGAACTTTTGCCTGCCTCCAATATAAAACAACAATAACAACAAAAACACACACACATATATATAGTTACATAGTTATCAGTAACATTTTTTCATGTATCACTCTGTTGAGTATAAATTTGCTTTCTTATATTATTGAGGCCACCAGTCTTTTCAGAGAGGCATTCTAAGGTGTAATATTCATTAATCAGTATCTTTCTAAGGGATTTAAAGATTAATTGGAGCTAGCTCTCTAACTAAAGAAATAAATCTCAAGTTTCAAGGAACGATGACAGATGCTCAGTATAATCTATTTTGACAGAGAGTTCTCCTGAGAATCTTTCAAATTCAAATTCTTTTATGTGGAGAGTTAGTTATCTTTCTTGTGTACAATGCCATCAAAGAAGTCATTATCCAATATATTTCTCTTCCATAGTTTCTGCTTTTTCTCCCCCAGTTTCATTATCTACGTAGAAGATTTTCATTTGTAAGAGCAAAGCAGACATTTAAAATTTAAGCAATAAGACATAGATGCCCTGAGATCAACCCCATAGGAGCCAATCGCTTAGGACAGCTATTCAGGAAACTAGGGGAAAAATGAACCCTGAGATCAAATATGTGTGGGAAAATTGGGGGGTTTAAGAAGCTATTTTTATTTCCTATAGGAATACTCATCACTTCTGTGATAAAGAGTCTTTTGAATTTATAATACGTCTAATACTCTACCTTTTCCTTCTCCCACAGAATGCCTATCAACATACCAAGAACATTTATCAGGGTTCTCATGAGTTCCATGGCTACTGGTAATGCAGAGTCTTCCCTGTTGTTCTCTGTTGAGGAAAAAATTTGCCTAATCTCAGAACCCAATTATTTTCACCAGCCACAAACCTTTAAGTGCTTAGATAAAGTTCCATTATATTCCTCTATTACCTGCCAGGTCATTATGCTCAATGTTCTGAGAGAGATAATAAAATTAGTTTAATTCATCCATGACTCAAGAACATTTCTAGTCTGTGTTTTTTGTTAGCTGTAGTGTTGTTAGTAGGCAAGTACAAGTATTAAGGCAGTTTCAGTAAATATAAATTTTCAACATACATAGCATCTGGTATTTAGGCATGAACAGATGGCTCAAGTACAGATGTTTTTAGATATTGGCTACTATTTCATTGTAGATCATAAATCATGGTTACATCCAAAAGTTCTTAAGCTAAAGAAAATGGATGTAAAGGTCTTTAATAGTAAGTTAAAAAACAAATAAAACAAAGAAACCCAACAACTAAATCTCCATTATTTAACTAGCTAGTTTTCACTAGTTTGATTCACTATAATTCACTATTTGATTATACTCAAAAGGGGAATATGGGACAAATTAGCAAATCAAACATATTCTTAAAAAGATGAATATATTCATGATAAACATAACTAATATTTATTATGTGTGCCAGTCACTTCTCTAAGTTATAGATATAGATTGTATATATATATATATATATATATTCTAGAGTTTGCTGTGTTATAAAGATACTGTGTAATGTGACTTCCAAAAAACGGCTTTTAAGTCATAATTTGCATGTTTCATTACATGACTACATGACTGCCATTGTAGATACAAGAACAAAAGATGGATGGATAGCAGAGATGTTCTGAGGGTAGACAGACAATGACTTAAGAATGTCTTAAAGTTCCATTAAGACCTTCAGTCTTACAAGTGATTCATACATGATTTATATAATGTGACATTATTATTCAACTTTCATAATATCCTGATGATCTCAATGCTGCTCTCATCTCTCATATTTCTAACCATTATAACCTAAAATATCTTAATGACAGTTTAAGGATCTGGGAACATCAAATCTTTGGCATTCATAAGGTAAACTTCCAAAACCTTTTATGAATAAGAAGTGAATGAGAACATTGTAGAAATCATGTTTGCTGGTTAAGTGCTATTACCTCCTTAACCCTTCCTTCGCTTTCATTATGAGCACGGGTATTTATATGAGCTTATTATACCTGCCACATGGGAAAAGTTCACGAAGTAAGTCAGAAAGAAAAAGACAAATACCGTATGCTAACACATATATATGGAATTAAAGAAAAAAAAAATGTCATGAAGAACCTAGGGGTAAGACAGGAAAAGACACAAACCTACTGGTGAACGGACTTGAGGATATGGGGAGGGGGAAGGGTGAGCTGTGACAGGGCGAGAGAGAGGCATGGACATATATACACTAGCAAACGTAAGGTAGATAGCTAGTGGGAAGCAGCCGCATGGCACAGGGATATCAGCTAGGTGCTTTGTGACCGCCTGGAGGGGTGGGATACGGAGGGTGGGAGGGAGGGAGATGTAAGAGGGAAGAGATATGGAAACATATGTATATGTATAACAGATTCACTTTGTTATAGAGCAGAAACTAACACACCATTGTAAAGCAATTATACCCCAATAAAGATGTTAAAAAAAAAAAGGTTTCATTGATTTTAGGACCAGCTGACTAAACTCTCAGTAAGTTTATGCATGCATTACTAATTTCACAAACTCTGGAAGTACACAGTGGTGAAATCATGAATTTGGGGGGTGTTGGGAAGAAGGGTCTCAAGCATGGGTTGCATAAGGTGGCAAATTGGAGCCACTAGTCCAAAACAAGGGCACAGGCAAGTTTTCTTTAGATTTCATAGCTTAAAAAAGCATTAATTGGGAGGTTTCAAATAAAAAATCTAGATTTCTGCTTTCTCAGGAAAAACCAAGAGATCTGGACACATGGGTATGCTTGCCTATAGTTGGAAATAAGTAACCTTTGCCCTCTTTAGAATGGTTTCCAGGTTGGAAGATTTTGGAAGAAAATCTTGAAAATTTTGGAAGACTGTCATGCTCAGGAGAGGACACGGAAGCTCCTCAACCTTTCCCCATACCTTGCCCTGTACATATCTTCCATCTGGCTGTTCCTAAGTTATATCCTTTTATAATAAACCTGTGATCTAGTAAATAAAATGTTTCTCTAAGTTCTGTGAGCTGCTCTAGCAAATTAATCAAACTTAAGGAAGGAGGGAATCATAGAAACCTCTGATTTATAGACAGTTGGTCAGAAGTACAGGTAGCGACCTTGACTTGGGCGTAGCACCTGAAGTCTGAGGAGGGGCTTGTGGGAATCCCCATCTATAGCTGGTCAGTCAAGTACAGTGACAAGATGGGCTTGTGACTGGCTTCTGACATAGGGGGAGAGGGGACAGCCTTATAGGAATGAACCCTTAACCTGTGGGATCTGACAGTATCTGCAGTAGATAGTGTCAGAATTGAGTTGAATTGTAGGACACCCTGCTGGTGTCCAAAGAATTGCTTGTAGGTGGAGGGAACCCCCCCCCCAGTGTTGAAATTGGGTCCAGGAACCCCAAAGAGGCCCATTCTAATGACCTCTGTTAAGATCTTATCTCCAAATAAGGTCACATTTTGAAGGTACTGAAGGTTAGTACCTCAAAATATGAATTTTGGGGGAAAATACAATTCAACTCATGATACCTACCCACGTGCATTACACTATCAAAGATTTTCCCCCATCCTTTGTTTATTTGTGTGTGTGTGTGTGTGTGTGTGTGTGTATACACTGTTTAGGCTATTTCAGGAGAGGATAAATGAGCACGAAGTCAAACCAGAACAGACAATATGGTCCTAACATAGACAATACGGTCCTTAACAGTTGCTTTTAAGAAACCACCACCCTGAAATTTGGCTAAAAAAAAAAAATCTCTGAAATCTTATAAAACGCATTAGACCAGAAGGCAACAGAAATCTCTATGGGAGCATAATTCTGTTTGATTATATCATTAGATTTTACCAAAGACAGAATTAGAAACAAAAATCTCCCACTTTCTGTTCTGGCAGTGACTAAGCATACTATCATTTATAATAAAGGCAAACTCCCTACTAATTCCATATATTATACATCGTCATACCAAACCAAAAGCGAGGTTTCTCTTCCTATTTCCTTATAATAAAAATTCATTTCCATCTGTGCCCCAGCAAGGCAGAGCTTTCACTGTTTTATGCTAAATTTTGACAGCACTTATACCAGGGATCAATGGATAAAATAACACAGCGCCATATGATTATCATATATTTCACAAATAGAAATAACAATTTCAGTGCATTGGAAAGGAAGAACACTTGAAAACAAATGCAGGAAAGGAAACACGCATATGCAAAAATATTGGGTACTACTGTATTTAAAATATTCAGCACATCTGTTATTAATCTTTCTCTGCTATGCAAAAAAATTATATTAGCTACTGAAGAATTAGGAAAAAATAGAATCAGAATCCAGAGGGATACTGTAATACTCCATAAATATTCAGACCAGCTAGGCCAGTTTCACAGGCTTTGGGAAAAGCAAAACTTTATGTCTACTGTGAGTTTGGTGCTATTCTCCTGATAAGTGACCAATTAAAGGGGTGAGTTAAATAAAAGTGCAAACAACAGAACATATAATCCACTTTTAATCCTGAGGCCAGGGCTTCTATGTGCTAAAACTTCCAGGAAACTTGGCAAAGAATCAATAATATAATAGCTCCCTGCTCCCAAAGTGTCTGAGCTATTATAAAAGACAGACCCCAGGATCATGGAAATGTCTTTAGCATAGTTCCTACTAGAGATAAATGTTTTATATTGAGTAAAATAAGCTATATTCTAGTGGTAAATAAAACTCCATGATAAACCTTGATTTATGAATTTTGTTTTCAATTTTGGAAAGTAAGTGTGCTGACAGAACTGATAGAAAGTCTATTAAAAAAAAAAAAAAAAAGAAGCAACATGCATATAGTACTTTTCCAGCTACCAGAATTTCAAGTCAGATTTTTTATGCCTTTCAAGACACTTATAATATTAATAATAAATTAATGATAATATCTTTAATCCTTAAAATTACTTAAATGTGTATCCTGGTCTTTTGTGCACACAGAATGGCATGCTGAATGTGTTCTGCAATATGCAATTTTGCAGGTGCAAGTTCATTGGGAATTTTTGCTAGCAAAACAAAAATCGCAACATCATGGTGCTACAAACACCCTCAAATTTAAAACTGCTTAATTTGGGCTTTTTTTTTTTCTTTTCCAGAATCACCTGGGAAGGTTATACAACTCATGGATGCCATTTGTAAAGAAGTTTCATAACTACATTTGTATTCCTTCTTTTTTTCCTGTGACAAAGATTCTCTTGACCCAAATATAATCAGCCTCCTCTGAGCTCTTTGCAATGAGGTCTCAACTTTTAGACTTCTGTGTTCACCTCTCTATTGTCCAGTTTTATTAACAGAAATGCTGCTATGTCAGTTTAGCCAGAATCCCCTACCCTGGATATCTGACCACCCTTGATATCTGACCAGATTCCTCATCCTCTACCACCCCCTAGATGATAGTTGATCACCCTGCCCTGCCTTCAGCAAGAATCCTTTTTTATCTCTTTTGCCAGAATCCTCAACTTGCCCTTGATGTTTCCTCTTAATTAATTTTCTATCCACTGCACACTCCAACCCCACTCCCAGCTCCTTGGCTATAAATTCCCACTTTTCCTTGCTGTATTCAAAGTTGAGCCCAATCTCTCTCCCTCACTGCAAAACCCCATTACAATGGTCCC
The DNA here is from genome assembly GCF_949987515.2 of Delphinus delphis. NCBI lineage: Eukaryota > Metazoa > Chordata > Mammalia > Artiodactyla > Delphinidae > Delphinus > Delphinus delphis. The sequence goes on along the minus strand of NC_082685.1, from coordinate 91,567,950 downwards.
TACACCTATCCTGATAGTCCCCTGAATAAAGTATGCCTCTAACAAGTGTCAAGAATAAATTTTTTCTTTAACAGCCCTTCTTTCCTTCCTTCCTTCCTCCAATCTAGTCTTCATTCAGTCTTTCCTTTCTTCCCATCTTTTTCTCTTCCTTTCTTTTCATCTTTCTTGTCATTAAAATAAGTGTTTATTAAAGGTTAATTTTCCACATAGTAACTATGGGTTACTACGTGAGAATTTTTTTTCTGTTTTCTTTTTTTTTTGTGTGGGGGGGGGCGGGCTAAACATTTAAAACTTGATGTAGTAGATTTAACAGATCATGGAACTACTGATAGAGGAAGTCACATTAGGGAGATGGTTTGTACTAATATTAAGGGGCCAGAATCTGATTAATGTGTTCTAAAATATCTTATTCCAGAGAAGGAGTACCTGTAAATTCATAAGTTGATTCCCATCCAATATGACAAGACAATAAATGTAAAATTTGTCGTTTATTTGTGTACAATTTAATCTAATTTCAAGGTTAAATGCTTTTCTAGAAAATTAAATTAAATAACATTTATCAAAACCTACAAATGCTCTCCTGTGAAATTATATCTTGGAAACTTAAAGAGGAAAAGGATTTCAGGAGTCATCAATCCAGCCAGAACTCCACATGAAACAAGAAGAAAAGCATTTTATGTATTCATAAACCAATTACTATTTGATGTGCAAGATATAAGGTACAAGGTGTGGTATAAATATGAAGCCATGTAATTACACAGAAGTCCTCTATCATATTGTATAAGTGGGGACAGTGAAAGAAAAGCACAATGAAGCTCATTTCCAGCATAAGGCAATTTATGACAATTACCAAATAATAATAGGGACAGTAAGTACTGCAGAATTCAAAGGAAGAGGACATCTCTGTGGGTCAAGCTGTCAGGCAAATAGAGACAGGGCTCGAGTTAGAATTTTAAGAATTGCTAAGATTTTGTTCATAATTTAAGTCAAAATATATTTTAGGCAAATTAAGAATATTCTTACACTCTACTGTAAGCTATAAAATAGCAAATTACCTGTTGCTTCCATCACCACCTTCAGTATATTTGCATGTGCAAAATGGTATATGTGATATAATAAGAAATATACATATATATTGGCCTCTGCCCCCAGTTTCTGACATAGAGCCCTTGAAGCCTCTGTAAATTACTAAGTGATAGCACTAGGAGCACCTTTTGTTCCAATGAGGTGACTCTGGGTGGGCTCCTGGATGGCGGCTGGTCACTGGAAAGACAAAAGCCACGATTAGAAGCTTGAAATTTTCTCTATATTGAGGAGAGGGTCTAGAAATAGAGTTAATGATCGATCATGTCTGTGTGATAAATCCTCCATAAAAATCCTAATAGTATGGGATTCAGAGAACTTCCAGGTTGCTGAATATAGCCACATACTGGGAGGGTGATACACCCCAACTTCATGGAGACAGAAGCTGCCAGGCTTGGGATCCTGCCAGACTTCACCCTATGTATCTCTTCATCTCACTGGTCCTTTGTATCTTTTATCACATTTCTTAATAAGCTAGTAAACATAAGTCAGTACTTCCCTGAGTTCTGTGAGCTGTTCTAGATAATCAGATCTAAGGGGTAGGAGGTCATGGGAACCTCTGATTCATAGCAAAGTCAGACAGAAGTTGTGGGCAATCTGGGGACCCACAGCTTGCAGTTGACATCTGAAGTGGGGGGCAGTCTCCTGAGACCAAGCCCGTAACCTGTGGGGTCTGATGTTCTCTCTAAGTAGACAGTGTCAGACTTGGTTTAAACTGCAAGACAGCCAGCTAATGTCTCAGAATTGCCTGGCGTGAGGAAAAAATCCACACATCTCAAGTCAGAAGTATTGTGAGTGTGGTAGTAGTGAGACAGTAAGAGAAATACACGGAAGGAGAGTGGGGTTGTCCAGCTCAGCATACAAATCAGGGGTATCGTCTCTTATTCAGACCCTCCCCCAAAGCCAAACAAACTAAAACAAAAGTATTTTGCTCTCATATGTCCATAATCTCTATCGTCTTTCTTATCTCAATAAATTGCTCTCTCAAAGCAATCTAGAGTGTCTAGGCTTTGTCACACTTTTTCTGTGACAAATGTGTACTGTATTCATATAGAGTTTATTTATGATTATGCTTTAGGTTGGCTCAAGGTAGATTACATAATAAGAGAATGAAGCTTTGTAGTATTAAAAATATGCTGAATTATTTTTATAGAATACTTATAAATTTTTATCTTATTTATTTCAGAGGATTCCTCTAACCTGTGATACTTTTATTTCTTTAAATACCCTTTTAAGCACTGAGTATGATTTTCTGTAAGATACTCTTTCTTTCATGATGCCTTTATAAGAATAGAATACATCACTAGACAAAAGTGTACTTCCATATAATAGACAAGTATTTTATCATATGGACTGACATTTATAGTTTCCTGTCACCAAGAAAAATCTACATTGGACAGGTATTAAATAAATAGCTGATGGAGAAAACTGAATATCCCTCTTTCAAAATAAAAACTCATCAAGGAGGTGAAAAAAGTTGCTCTTTTCCAGTGACTACTTATTTATCTGTTGGATATTCCACATATATCCCCCCAAACCATGCCACCTGGGTGTCAACATAAGTAAAAGAGTTTTCCAAAATATACTAGGGATAAATAGTGGTGGTTACAATTTGAAGCTCATATGTGCTAAGTGGCACTATCATATTGCTTTGGGTCCACATGTTGATTTCTTTCAGTTCTGTAACCAGAGATCCAAACTTTCATCTCCAATCTCTCATATCACTCCCATTTACCTTGCCGCATTTCACCTTGAAGGCAAATTTAATAACTGAGCTTTAAATTGAAAGCTGGGGCAGGCCTTACCTTTAGCAACATGAATAACGTCATAATTCTCAAAACAAGAAAATGCCTTCAACTCAGACAGCAAGATTAAATTATATATTTACTCTGGGTTCTGGACATAGAAAAAGTCAATGGGCTATTTCAAATCATCTTTATTAGCCATGCTATAAACATGTCATCCAGTACCATGTATGGTTGATGTCTTTCTTTATTGCTTTCTTTTCATACTGTGATCAATAACAGTAGTATGAAATTCCCTGCCAGTTACTTGGCCCTATGGGATGACATAGAAAACTCAAGAAGATATGTAATCGAAACATTATATATCAGGATGTATCCTTTAGATGCTGAGCTAATACAGTACTCTTCTCTTGATTTACTAATGACATAAAAGTCATTGAAAGAGGAATAGCAAATATGCACTCAGAGTATATTTCCACAGCTTTTCTTTTCCCCTGGCTCATCATTTTATTACTGAATTGGATGGCAAAGACTAAATAGCCTTTGATTCTGCATCAGCAATTCTATAGCTACTTAAAATACATGTTGCCCTGCTCTTATTTTATTTTTGATCATAACCTTTTTTAGGTTCTGAAATAAATTTGAGGTTTTCTCACTGGTGATCAAAGGAGCTGAATCTTCCTGGAAGAAGAGAGTGCCCTAGAAACATGAGGGTCAAATCACAGAGTCCACAGATAAGCAAGAGTTTCTTGAGTCAGTTATAATTTATTATTTGAAAAGTATAGTATCTTACTAAGACTCTCTTGGTTACATATTAGAGAAACATACTAAAGCTGATTTAAACTAAAACCATGGGAGTTACTAGGTGAACTGAGAAGTATCTTCTGGAATACAAGGAAAGAGATGAATCATTCCTCAGATAGATTGAATCTAGATGGAAAGTAATCAGAAATATTAGATGCACTTTCTCTCTGCTTTTTGGCTTTTTAATTTCTTTTTGCACACTGACTTCTGCTTCTTGGTGATCTTAGCCAAATTTTACCACTACACCACTCCTGAATTTACATACCTCAGTCCCAGACATGCATAGAGACCAACTGGCTTGCTCTGAATCCTGTTCTTAAATGCCATAATGTAAATGCTCTCTATTAGGACTATGCTCGCCTTTTCAAATTCATCCGGTTTAACTTATCCGAAGGCATTATTTAACTTTTATGCTTTTATGATTATTATGAGATTTTATTGATTCATATAATGTTAAATTAGTAAAACAATTGTAAAGAAAATGTGACTGAGATATTTGAACTGGTTTTAGTTTGAACAGTGTGTGTATATAATAGTTACATTTATTTGTATATTCATTTCTATTTTTACATATATATGTAAATATATATTCAGAAAAATATTTTTGAAAAGTATATCATATACATGATATTGGCCATGTAAATGAACTTCAAACTATGAACAAGTGGATTAAAAAAAGATAAAGTATACTGAATTTGTTTTGATGAAAATATGAGATCATTAAGCTCTTCAGAAACGTGGATTTAAACTATACTTTGTCAACATGACATTTATTACACTGACTACTATATAACTAAAATGACATTTATCCTTGAATAAAATTCTATATATTTGAACAAAGATACAGTCATTTCCCCAAAATCAGCATAATTCATATAATTTAAGTATTATAATTAGTATAATTATAATTAATATATGTATTATAATTAATATAGCATTATAATTAGTATAATTATAATTAATATAATATATGTATTATAATTAATATAGTATTATAATTAATATAATTTAAATATTGATAATTAATATTTTGGGGGCCCCAACTCTTGTACACAAAGAGTGTTAGGAATTCTATTAATCCAGAAATTCTCCTGAATTAATATATTTGTTTAATAATTAATACAAGAGAAGTCATGAATTACAGCTGTAAAATTATAGAAAGGAAGATAAATAATATTTGGTGGTGTTTCAGCATTGATTAATTAAAATAAACATACTTAGGTTGTTCAATATAAATATTAATGTAGAGAAAATCAGAGTTCAAGATCATTCACAATCAAAATGCTAATCATGTTACTACAGGCAATTTAATTATTGTGGAAAAAAACAGAATGCATGTGTAGAAAAGTCCTGAGAATACCCTAAGCATTCACCTCTAGCTGATGCCTAGGGTCAATGCAAGCAGAAAAAGGAAGACTAAGGCAGAATTTTAAAGGGCTTGGCTAAATACTGAAGGAGTGTCCCAACACACAGCCAGTCTACAAAGACAGGGAGAGTATTTTCTTATCTTTCCTTTCCTTCTTTCATTTTTTTGCTACAGATATTTAAGGAAATCTCTATCAAACTTCTTTTTTGCAGTTCTTCTCTCTCTCTTGGTTCTTGGAGTCCAAGAAAATACCTGTAAAAATATCTGAACACAAGGTAAAGGAACAGATAATTCAGAGACCGCACGTGACAAAGAATACAGACTTTAAAAAAATAACTTATGAAAGTTACTTAACAAAGAAACAGCAACAGCCTATAGCAACCAACAAAAACAAGCACTGGAAAGAGGAAATTTCTGAAGTCACTATATTATAATATTCAAACGTCAAGTTTAAAAATATAGCAATTTGCAAAAAATGAAGAATGTATGGCCCATCCACAGAAGAAAGTAATAGAAACTGTACCTGAAGAAGAACAGGTTAAAATTGCTAGTCAGAGACTTAAAATCAACTGTCTTAAATATGTTCAAAGAGCTAAGAAGACCATAAACAAGGACATATAGGCAACCAGCAGAAAAATGTATAAACAAATAGAAAATATCGACAAAGAGAAAGAAATGATAAAAGAGGCCCAAACAGAAGTTCTGTGGCTGAAATGTTTGATAACTGAAATGAAAAAGTCACTAGAGGGTTTCAATAGTACATTTGAGCATACAGTGGAAACAATCAGTGACTTGAAGATGGTCATTTGAAATTATCCAGTCTTAGAAATAGAAAGAAAAAAATGAAAATAATAAATAGAGTCTAAGATGTGTGAAATACCATCAGTGAATCAACAGTAACAGAATCAGAATCCTGAAAGAAGAGGAGAGAAATAATGGCCAGAAAGAAGATTTGAAGAATTAAGGACTGAAAATATCCTAAATTTGACCAAAGGTATGTATCTATTCTTTCAGGAAGCCAATGGACTCTAAAAAAGATAAACACAAAAAACCCATACAGCACTGAGGCACATTATAATCAAATTGTTGAATGTCAAGAACAAAAGGAGAATCTTGAAAGCAGGATCAGTTACAAGAATTCTTCAATAAGATAAACAGCAGATTTCTCATCAGAAGCCATGGCGGCTAGATGAAGGTGAGATGGCATTTTTAAAGTGTTGAAAGAAAAGGGGGAAAAGAGCTTGTCAAACAAGAGTTTTGCATGTGGCCAATCCATCTTTCAAAAATGAAGGATAAATTAAGACATCTCAAGATTAAAAAAAAAAAAAGAAAGCAAACTAAAGGAGTTATTTACAAGTAGGCCTGCTCTACAAGAAATGCTAAATAAGAGTCCTTCAGGCTGAAATGAAAGGATACTAGACAGTAACTTGCAATCAGATGAAGAAATAAAGAACTCTAAAGGTAACTATTTAGTAAATATGAAGTCTGGTATTATTTTACTTTTGGTCTGTAACTTTTTATTTTCCACATGATTTAAAAGATAAATATATAAACCAAGAGTTATACATCTATGATAATGTGACAGTAGTGTATAAAGATGTAATTTGTGACAGTAACAACATGAGTTATGTGTGAAAGGACATGGATGAAACTTAAATGCATATTTCTAAGTGAAAGAAGACAATTTGAAAAGGTTTCTGTGTGATTCCAACATTCTGGAGAAGGCAAAACTATTGAGACAGCAAAAATATAGGTACCTGCCAGGTGTTAGGGAGGATGGGGAGAAAACAGGTGGATCATAGAACATTTTTATGCAGTGGAACTATTCTGTATGATAGTATAATGGTGGATGCATGCCATTATACATTTCTCAAAAGCCATAGAATATACATCACCAAGACAGAACTCTAATGTAAAATATGGATTTGGGATTATAGCATTGTGTCAATAATGTAGGTTGATCAATTGTAAGAAATGTACCACTCTGGTGAGGGATTTTGATAGTGGGAGAGCCTGCGCTTTCGTGAGGGCAGGGAGTATTAAGAGAAATCACTATATCTTCTGCTCACTTTTGCTATAATCTTAATACTGCTCTAAAATACAAAATATATTTAAAAATATGCCACATAAAGACAAAACAATGTTTTATGAAGCTGAAGTAAAACTACAGAGACAAATAACTGTTACACTTTAGTGTTTTTGTGACCTTCTTTTGGTAGCAAGGAGAGAGGGATTTCATGTAGGCAAAAGGTAGAAGAGGCGGAAAAATGGTGCAGAGCAAATGAATCCCTCTCATGGAAGGAGATGTTGGTTTATACTCAATTCAGGGCAACAAAGGCAATTGCAGATTCCCTAGTTTCAACTCTGAAAGCCAAACATATATAACCTATTGTGAGAGAAATGAAACAATCTTGTCTCTCATTGCTGTCAGCCTTCTTTCATAAAACCAACATCAAGTTGAAATCAGAAGTACACTAGGTTGGAAGATTTTGAGAATAGGACCCTTCTTCCATAGCAAGACAAAAGGCATTGTTTCTACTGAGTTTACCTTGGGAACAGCATATTCTCAATAGGCACCGTAGTGGCATGTACCTTGTCCTTGTACCCCAAAATTCAATCATTTCTGAGAGGCTACCAAGTCAGAGATAAATTCTTCTGTCAAACATCATGTCAGAGTGGTGGGATTTGAAGATATAACCTTTGTTGTTTTCCCAGTGAATTCTTTCCGAGATTCAAATGCCTACTGGGTCATTATAACAGCAGTATGCTTAAGGAAATGTAGAAATACATAATTAAGGAAAAAGCTGACAGTTATCTTTCTCTTAGATTTACACAGCTGTTTTTTGGAGTAGCGGTGGACCTCATGCATCAATTTACAGTTGATTTCAATCAACATTGATTGCCCAGTCTGGACCATTAAGTACATAAGCTGATTTCAGAGAAATGAAATATGATGGATGTAGAAATCAGTGCAGGGAAGCTAAAGAACAACAGGAAGAAATCAAGGGTCCTGAAGTAAATAAACCCATTTACAACTGTCTGCTAATTAGCTTTTTTCTTTCTTTTAAGTTGAGCAGTTTTGTTGAATCTGAAATGCATCTAAGGACTGTGCATCCTAAGGACTATGTAATGGTACATAAATTCATTCTAGTAGCATTCCCCAAGTTAATGACAGATCTACATACACAGGGACATGGGAAAAGTGGGTACTTCTGAAATGCCTCAAATACATAAAGCTGGATTCGAGGGGAGGGAGCACCTAGAGATTTGGGGGCTAATGAAATTTTTTATACTTCAGAATAATCTTTTCATTTTCCTCATAACCTGAAATCTGAATGTCCTTTTTAAAGCCAGTCAAGTTTCCTTCCTACTTATACACTTACTGTTTTCTTCAAAGAACAAGGTGCAACTGAAACCCATCATCCTTCTATTAACAATCAGTAATAGCAAGAATAGAAAATGAAAGGCATTAGGAGTTTGGAACTTAAGTAACTGTCCTCTGAAATTATATGCACACAAATTATTCTGGTTACCTTGTATATTTTGCCCTATTTCCAAACAAGCTTAAAACAGCAATGGCGGGAAAAAATGACAGTCTACAAATTAGGTAAATGGCAGGAAAGAAAGGGAGAAACACTGATATTAAAAAAGGGAGACTGTTTAGATAGCAAGCTTCATATTTCCAACTGAACTAGTATTTTAACATATACAAGAAGTAGAAGATCCATTTCTTTTTCTTTCTTCCATCAAAGAGCTTACAAACTACTTAATGGTTTACAAGAAGCCATTTCAGTACTTTTATTCCTATGTGCTACAGGCTCTATGGCCTTCTGGATATTTCCTTCATTTCATTAGAAAAGATAGTGATTCTTTATTTCCATGCTAATATTGTATTTTTAATACTTTGTTTATATTCTCAGATCAATGAATGTTCTTAGCCTTTGATTCCTTATTTATGTAATATAGAGCATATGTATTTAACTAAAGCCATAATTTTAATATTTATGTTGCATAATTATAACACAATTTTAGTTTAATGAACCATAAAATCTTGAACAGCAAAAGGTATAGGCATATTTTTGCAAAATGTATTTGTGACTCTTCATTGAACATTCAAAATATGGATTCAAAAACTGCAGTGGGATTGCAGCTCTACTGAAATAAACTCAGATATATGCAGAAAAAGAACATTTTCTTTTCTCCAGAACTGAGCTGATCTCTTTTATAAGCCATCACAGTGCTCTGTAGTGGAGAAATATGTCCTTGGTGTTTTAAATAATCTTTTTATTTGAAATATTCTTCTTTCCATGTAAACAATTCTTTTGGATAACTGGTTATGTAGTCAATTTCTCAAGTTCTATCCTTTCCATTTCTCCAAAATGGCAGATAGGTATATGACGTGAATCACGTGACTAGTGATTGGTACTGACCATTGCCTGGGAACTTAAGTGGAGGGGATGCCAGTCAAAGCTCCTACACCTGGCCTCTCCACATTGACATGACTTCCTTAAAACTTCATGGCTGAGTACAAAGTTTATTCCAAGAGGGAGACGATAAGGCAGAAGTGGCTTTGTCTTTTTGAAGGCGGCTTTGAAATTCACAAATCATCATTTCCATGACATTGACTAATTAGAAGCAAGTCATTAAGACCAGGCCATATTCAAAAGGAGGGAAATTAGAATCCACCTTTTGATGGGAAGAAATGCCAATGAGTTTGCAGACATGTTTTTTAATTACCATAATCTGCGAACTACTTATATATTCTTCTCACATGTAAAATACAATTCCCTCTCCCATGACCCTAAGAAAGTCTCATATATTATGGAATCATGTTCAGCTTAAAGTTCACCATTTCTTTATCTAAATTAAGTCCAGATGTGGAGGAGTCTTTTTCAGGTACAGTTCCTCCACTATAGCCATTCCCGGACAATTCCCCTGTACCTGAAGACCTGTGAGCTATAAAGACAAACTAATCATCCCCCACTCAACACAAATAACACATCATGGTGATATTGGCCTAGGATGACATCTCACTCAAAAAGGGAAGGAAGTGAGGCACACAAAAATCACATGTATTAGCAAACTGAAATCCAGCGAAGACCATGCTGCCAACTTCTTGATTAGTTAATTAATCTTATGGCCTGGGCATGATTCTGGATGGCTCTGGGATCCACCTTTAAGGTTGTTGATTCTACTATCTGAATTCGCATTTCTTTTCCATTAAATGGTTGGTATTTGCAGCTGGACAGTTTTCTCAGCATATTCCTTTGCCCACACAAGTTCAAAGGTCTCATAGATTCTATTTTCTTCTGCCTCTGTCCCTCTTAGTCCAAGCTGGCAATATTTCTGCAAATATATTCTCTTAAAGTTTTTGCAGGTTTTCCATGAGTATTAATAGTATTTGTTCCACTAGACAAAAGCCACACTCACAAATCTCATCAAGATAAGTCCATCTCTATTGTTAAAATGTAAACTGAGGCACATTAAAATGCTGAAGAGTTTATTTGACCAACAGGAATTTGAATTGGGAAGCACCAAAGGGAAAGTGGTTAGGAGCCTTCCACTGACAGGAGTTAGGGGAAAGATTTTTATAGAGAAGATATAGAAGCAAAGCAAGGAAGTTATTTGATTGATTACAGCTTAAGCAGTTGCCTTATTTGAGAAAACCTGTGATTGGTTGTTCTTAATTTTCACTTTCTTGTATTTGAGCAGATCTTCTCAGGCTTAGGTTTTGGTTTGCTTACTGGGGCTACCAAGGCATTGGCTACCACTTCAGTCTAATGGCCTCCACGTTTAATTACTTTAACACCGCTGTCCAGTAAGGTTGTGTGGAGAAAGTCCTCAGGATTTTGAGAGTCTCTATTATTTAATAACGAGGATCAGTGGGGTGTGACATTAAGATGTTTAGAGGAAGCGTTGTCTGTTTGAAGTACCAATACATATTTCTGTGGTTGTAACAAAGGGTTTTATAGTCACGGCTTTAGTCTTCAAGACTGTATTTTCCTGGCAGTGCCCTGAATTTGATCTCAGCTCAGAAAATATTTTTAATTTTTCAGAGTCATTTGCTAATAGCAGAGTGTGTGGATAACAAATGGCTTTATTGTCAAACCCTGAAAGTTCTGGTTCATTTATGCTAAAAAAAACTGTGTTTGTTTTTTTTTAAATCCTATCTCTCTTGTTTCATATTTTAAAATGAGCAACCAGAAGAAGCCAGATGGCAACTTTAACACTCTGTCTGGAATATTCTTAATTAGATCATCAAGTTCATTTTTTCTATTTTTCATGTTAACAAAGGTGACAATACCGTTCAACTTTCCACCTTCCAATAACATTTTTCTCATGTTCCTTTAGTCTCCCACCAACACCCTCCTGAAGTGCCACCAAGCTTCCACTAACAGTCTCTTTAGGCTCTTCAGGCTGTCACCAATGCTCTCCTCAATGTCCTTCCAGTTTCTCCCACCACCTGGGCTTAAGCCACTCTAACCTGTTCTCGATGTTTTACTGTAGAAGCACCACTCCTGGTACCCAAATCTATTTTAGCTATGCATTGCTTTAAGACAAACCAGTGCAATATTTAGTGTTCAGAACAAAACCTTTTTTTCTTTTTGCTCACAAATATGTAATTTAGGTAGGGCTTTTTTTTTTTGCGTTACGCGGGCCTCTCACTGTTGTGGTCTCTCCCGTTGCGGAGCACAGCATCCGGACACGCAGGCTCAGCGGCCATGGCTCATGGGCCCAGCTGCTCCGCGGCATGGGGGATCTTCCCAGACCAGGGCACGAACCCGTGTCTCCTGCATTGGCAGGCGGACTCTTAACCACTGCGCCACCAGGGAAGCCCTTGGGTAGGGCTTTGAGGGTACAACTTATTTTTGTCTCACTTGGCATTAGGTGGAGATTATTGGATGCTAGAAGCTGGATGCTGGAATGATCTGAAGGCTGATTCAATCACATATCTCTTGGCTGACGTTGGCTGTAAGTTGTTAACTAAGATAGTACTATTGGGTAATCTGACTTGTGCCTCACCATGTGTCTTGGTCACCTCACAATATGATGGTTGGGTTGCCAAGAAGAACATCCCAAGAGAAAGAATCAGATTTTTTCTAACTTAGCATCAAAAGTCAAGCAGTTACTTTAATATTAAGTCTATTTATTTGCAGAGGTTCACAAAAGTTGGCCTATACATAAGTGGAAGAGAATTAGTCTCCACTATTTGATGGACAAGTACCAAGCGGTTTGCAGGCATATTTTAAAATGAAACTCCTAATCTCAACCATAGCATACTTCTCTTTTTTATACTTCCAATCCTGGTTCATGGTATCCTAAGCAGCATAAAGCATTTAGAAAATATCTGTCCATTAAACCTCACTTTTGAAACTCTTCAAATTTCTCTCTTTTTTGTAATTAAATTTAAAGCTTGACCCATTCTCTCTTTTTATATTTCTGCTATAAAAAAATAAGCACAGCACATCCCCTCAGGAAGATAAGCAGATGGTGCTGAGAGGCGATCATTTAAAACAAATGGAAAGGATAAATATACAATAATATATTTTAATATATATTGCTCCTGTCAACAATCCAAGCATAATCCTCAAAAACATGACAGAGAGAAAAAAAGCAGGGATAGATGATTGAATGTCACAATCTGTGGATGGGTGTTTTCCTGCGCTCTGTAGTTTCCAGACAGTTGGGATACTAGTTTGAATCACAGAGACTGATTTTACGATCCTCTTTTAAGATTCTGTAGAAATGACAGTGTGAGATAGGTAAATGGATAGATATGTAGATCTGTGAAACCCAAGAGTAAGTTCAAAAATAGGCCAATGCAATATAAGGGTGCCACTACAATTTTATGGAGGAAGGAAAGTCTTTTCAACAAATGTTGCTGGAACAATTGAATTGCCATATTGCATAAATGAACTTTGATCTCCTACCTCAAGTCACACACACTCACACACACAGAGACACAAACACACGCACACAATGATGGCAGGTAGAATATAGATCTACACGTAGAAGCTAAAATCATTAGTCCTCTTAAAAATACTATGTCTTACGTGAAATAGTAAAAATATTAACCATAAAAAATTAGATTTTATTAACATTAAAAACTACTTGTCATTAAAAGACAACATTGGTAAAATAAAAAGTTAAACCATATTTATAGTCCATATGTCAGACAATGAACTTGTGCTCAGAATGTATAAAGAAAGCCTACAAATCTGTAATAAAATGAAATAAAAACACATTTGTTTAAAACATGAGCAAATAATTTGAACAGAACTTTCATACAAGGAACAAATACACACATGGCCAAAAAACTCATGCTAAAACTCATGATAGCTGCATTAATTGTAATGAAAATGTAAATTAAAACTATGGTTAACTTCCAAGTTATATTAAAAAGAACGATAAGGATGGAGTGCTATCTGAATTCTCATACATCGCTTGTGTGAGTGTAATAAGCACAACCTCTTCATAAATTTTTTGGCAATTTCTAATAAACACTGTGCCTATTGTATAACCCAAATTTCATTCCTAGGTATTTACCTAAAAGAAATGAACAAGTGCACAAGAATTTATGCAAGATTGTTTAGAGCAACTTTAACAACTTCCAAATAATGGAAAAGAATAAATATCCATCAACAAAAGAATGGATAATCAAAATATGATAGATTTCTCTAAAAGAATATTCTTCAGCAATAAAAAAAGAAGAAAATATCTGTGAATGCAACAACCTGGATGAATCTTAAAAGCTTCCTGCTGATTGAAAGATGTCAGATAGAAAAGAGTACATATTGTATAATTTCATTTATATGATATTCCAAAGCAGGCAAAACTAAGTTATAGTCTTAAAGTTCATAAGAGTAGTTGTTTGTGGGGACAGTGACTGGAGAGGTGACCCAAGGCAACTTTCTGAGAGAAAAGAAGCATTTTATTTCTTGATTTGGGTATTGTTTGTATGGTTGAATCTGTTAGTGAAAAACACAGAAATATAAATATTTAATGTATATGTTTTTCTGCATGTAAATTTTATCTTGTTTTTAATTGAGGTGAAATTCATATAACATGAAATTAACCATTTTAAGGTGTATAATTCAGTTGCAATATATTCACAGTGTTGCACAACTACTGCTTCTACCTAATTTCAAACTTCTTCATCACCTCAAAAACAAATTACATACTCATTAAGCAGTTAACTCCGAAGTCCCCATTCCACCCAGCCCTGTCAACCACCAATACGCCTTCTGTCCTATGGATTTACCTGTTCTGCATATGTCACATCAATGGAATCACAGAATATATGTGGTTTTGTGTCTGACTTCTTTCACTTAGTAAAACGCTTTCCAGGTTCATCCATGTTGTAGCATTAATCAGTACTTGGTCCTTTTTTACGGCTGAATAATATCCCATTGTATGCATGATGGTTAATTTTATGTGTCCACTTGGCTGGGCCACAGTACCCAGGTATTTGGTCAAACATTATTCTATATGTTTCTGGAGGAATTTTTAAAATGAGATTGACATCTAAATCAGTAGACTTTGAGTAAAGCAGATTATCCTTTATAATGTACGTAGGCCTCATCCAACTAGTTAATGGCCTTAACAGAAAAAGACTCACTTTCCCAAGCAAGAAGAAATTCTGCCAGCAGACTGCTTTTGGACTCAAACTGCAACTCTTCCCTGGGTCTCCAGTCTGCCTGCCTAAGCTGCAGATTTTGAATTTGCCAAGCCTTCACAAATTTGTGAGAAAATTCTTTAAAATAAATCTCTCTCTCTCTCTCTCTCTCTCTCTCTCTATGTATATACACACACACACACAGACACACACATATATACTATTTGTGTATCCATTAACCTGCTGATGGATTTGTTTTGTTTCTATATTTTGGGATAGTGTTGCTCTGAATACATGTGTGCATGTATCTGTTTGAGTATCTGTTTTCAGTTATTTTGCATATATACCTAGGAGTAGACTTACTGGGCCATATGATAATTCTACATTTAACATTGTGAGAAAACCCCAAAATGTTTTTAATAGTAGATGAAGCAGTCTCACCAGCAATATATTAGGGTTCTGACTTCTCCACATCCTTACCACACTTGTTACTTTTTAAAATTACAGTCATCTTAGTGGGTGTGGAGTGATAATTTTCAACACTCTAATAACTACTTATGCTTATTGGAGCTCACTGCGATTCCATGTCAATTTGAGGACTGGTCTTTCTGCAAAAAAAAAGGCCACTGGAATCTTAAGAAATTGCATTGAATCTGTAGATCAATCGGTTAGTATTGCCATTTAACAATATTATGTCTGCCAATCCATGAATATGAAATGTCTTTCCAGGTATTTAGGAATTCTTTCAGTGATGTTTTGTAGATTTCATTTTATAACACTTTTGTTTCCTTGGGTAAATTTACTTTCGGGTATATTATTCTTTTGGATCCTCTTATAAATGAAATTGTGTTCTTAATTTCCTTTTCAGGGTGTTACTTTTTGGTGAATGGAAGCAAAAATAATATTTGTTTATCAAATGCAGGTCAAATGCAGGATAAGAACCAAGGAGTATTTTATGGCCATTTGCACTCTATATGCCAGCCATATTGAACTATCTTTGAACTTGCCTTGCCCTCAAATAGATGGTCCTCAATGGGGTGTTTATTTATCCTTCAATATTTAGCTCAAGTATTACCTGTAAAAGCTTTTCTGAGCCCTCTTCCTTCTGTATGAATTTAAGAGCTCCTTCAACGTCTAGTTTTGATAATATATACTATCTATCTACCTACCTCTATCTGTCTATTATCTACCTATATTTATCTTATACCTATATCAATATTTGACTTTTTACTTTTCTCTTCTCCCTAGCCTAGTTGAATTCTTCAAGAAATGGGACTGTATCCCAGTTATTTTTGCATCCTTGTTGCCTCCTTCAGTAGCTAACTGATAGTGGGTGCTCAATAAATATTTGTTGGAGAAGCAATTGAATAAATACCTTTTAGAACTAGAAATACCATTTAATACACTATAATGTTTGCTCCTTATTATTTCTTTTAAATGACAAAGAAAATTCTTCTATAAATTATTGGACTACATCATTTCCCTCTACCTGTCATATTTTAAATATCATAATAGATACCACAATTTCTCACATTGGGTTCAATAATCTTTCTCTTGACCATCTTTAATTGAATCAATTTTATAGCTACATTTCACAGTGTATTTTTCACAGTTATTGTAGGGCTTCCATTTTTATGCCCAGTAAGGTCTCCAAAAGGGGGCATATCTATTTAGAAGGATGTATTATACTCTTCAGTTGTCATACTCCATTCCTTTATTCCAATAGCCAAATAGCCTCCAACTCTGTATTTTGACAGCTTCAATTACACAGAATATACCTGGCTTCATCCATCGTGTTTTTAGAAGTTTTTGTAAATTCAGAGCACATCAGGAGGATTAGGCCTTTTAGGTTATTTCAGCTATTTTGCATTGAACAAAAACACACATTCATCAAATTAAATGGACACTGTCAGAGGCAACAGGAGGCTATGCCAAAAAAATAAGACTAACTAAAATCTCATATGAAAAGAAACATTTTATAAAAGTTTGTCTTGCTCATTTACCAAGTAGGAAAGAAGATACAGATATTTTATCCCAGTGTATGACAGCTATTATAACTTTCTAATATCTCATCTGCTTTACACAACCAATTTCATTTGACTACTCTACATTTATTTTTGGTATCCGAATAATATTCAACAATTTTTATTGTTGTAACATGCTACAAATCTACTTGAATACTGAGAAAAAATTGTAGTATAGAAATGGCATTCTCCCACTCTCATTATATGTATTCTATCTTATGAGACCATTATCTATTTCAGATGGGATTTATGTTGTTTCATCCATTCAGTCATGATTTTGGTTTCTATCTCTTTATCCATTATTTATTAAGAAAATATACTCATAAGTGTCTAGAATCGTATACATATATCTGGATTCAATGATATAAAATATACAGTGTACATGAATGTGTTTTTTTTCTTTCACATAAGCATATCTTCCCCTGGGATTAGATGATGTTATGAATACCTCTCTTTATTCCTAATTCAAAGGACAAAGTTGAACTAATTTAAATAAAAATTGCTAAGCATTACTCAGAGTAGACTGAGAATATAGGTATTTCAGGATCAGAATTGCTAGAAATGTGTCTTGAATTGAATTTTAACAGGTGTCACAGGGAAAATTTATGTATACAAATTTGAAATTTTGAGGGTCATTGGTGTAAAGGGTAGGTCAAGTATGCAAGTAGGCAACATGATGACAGCAGAGATCAAAGCAAGTACTAGATGAGGAAAACTCTTGAAGTAAAGAGAAGAGTCAATATGGACATAGAACTAAATCAGAAAAATATAAAAGGAACATATTATAAATACAAAATTTTGATTCATCCAGTGGCTTTTAAACAGCTTCTTCTATGGTGTAGGCCAACTTGGCAGGAAGGCTGCCTTAGGTAGCAAGTAGCCTTACCCCAGCTCAACATATACTCAGTTTTCTTCACGAGTCTGTTAAAGATCTTGGTCAGAGGACAGAAGAAAGAAGAGACATATGAAGGAAATGTGAAAATAATAAAAAACTAAAGGTAAACTGAGTTGTTTAAGGTAGGTATCTGACAGCAGGGGAGAGGAGAAATCTGAGCATTACAGATGGAAAAAGATAAATCCTTATCTCTATTTCTATTTCTGTCACTGTTTGTATCAGGACTTCCCAGGTGGTGCAGTGGGTAAGACTCTGTGCTCCCAATGCAGGGGTCCCGGGTTCAATCCCTGGTCAGGGAACTAGATCCTGCATGCATGCTGCAACCAAGAGTTCGCATGCTGCAACTAAGAGGTCCGCATGTCACAACTAAGAGTCTGCATGCCGCAACTAAGAGTCTGTATGCTGCAACTAAGAAGTCTGCATGCTGCAACTAAGACCCACTGCAGCCAAAATAAACAATAAATAAATAAATATTTGTTTATATCATCTATATGTAGTGGTAGAAAGCAAACAGTTGAGGGAATGAGAGAGGGTGGGTGAGAAGAGTGATTTAAATCCTCTTTATGGAGTTGATAACATGTGTTATTTGATCAGTGAGGCACTACAGTTGGGAATAATAACTAAGTTGTGAAAATTGCTTCTAGTATCATGTCAATTTTAAAAAAGAATTTTTTCTACTATATTGAAGTCTAATGCAAAGTCTGTTCAGGTTCATTCTGTGCTTATTGGACCTTCCTAGGTCTGAATTTCTAATCAATTGGGCAATAGCAAACGTAGGTGTAACAGCAGCGAGACAGTTGCCTAGCAGCTGATGGCTGGCCATAACTCTAGTACATACAGTAAAGGAGCATTAAACATTGCCTATTCTTAATATCCTGTCAAGGTATATTTTGTTCTTTCTTTTCCTTTCTTTTCCACTAGAATGTGTTCCTCTTACATTGTTGAGCTCTTACCTGTGTTTGGTTAAAATAATGTATTAGGGGAACCATGTTAGTATGGCAAGACCACGTCTCTGTAACATGCCCTCCCCCCACAAAAACCCCCAACTCTTTTATAGGTCAGTTAACTTTTCAATGTGGCCAACAATTAATTAAGGGCAGGTGTCTCAAATCAGACATCACTACTGGATATAGCACTTTTTACCTTGTCTTGGTGTAATGGATTAATAACATCATTTTGGGAAATGCAGCATTAATAAATTACGTGATGGAAGCTAAAATCATGTAATGTGCTTAAAGATGAACATATTACCATAAGAAGCTACCTGTACACATACAATGTAACATATTCCTGCCTTCTCAAACTTTTATTATAAATGTGCCTTAAGAAACAAAAAACTGAGAGTGTTTAATTTTATTAATTGTGTATTCCTATATTTTTATGCATAACATTACCTATAATTTCTTTTCATCACTGGGTATGCTTAAGGAAGTGAGGAATAATGCAAAGTAACAACATTCATCAGAGCTGCCTGAATTTGTTAGAATTTAAATAGTGAACATGTTGGTTCATTTTAAGTTTGAAAAATTATTCAAAAATAAAATCCGATATCAAATATCATTTATATTTAGGTTATCGTACTTGAAACTACAAAATATTGCATCTGACATTTCCTAAGCTGACTACCTTTTTAAAAATAATAATACCAGATAGCTGACAAATACAAGTTTTAAGATTCAACATTATTCTATATCTAAAATGCAAAAACATATGTAACAACTTTACTTTTAATCTTGGGAAGAAGGGTTATCTAGGTGGTTATAACCTAACATCTCCCATTAAATTAATGGCTTTACCTAATTCTTATGTCTGCTGAATGCAGCTCATTAAGCTTTATGTTCTTTTATATTCATTACAATAGCACTTTGTGAATTTTGTGGGTTTTTTCTTTATGATCCTCCTATAAATCACTTGATAGGTGAGGAGGCTTAACCTACTTTCCCAAAGATAAAAATCTCTTCAAATAACTGGTCCAATATAATCTTGAAAATACTGTCTACTAGCGCCTAGAAGATTTGCATGGACATAAGGTAATATTTTAGTCAGCTTGGGCTGCCATAGCAAAATACTATAGACTGAGTAGCTTAAACAACAGAAATTTATTTTCTCACAGTTCTGAAGACTAGAAATCCGAGATCAGGGCACCAGTATGGTTGGATTCTGATGAGAGCTCTCTTCTTGGCTTGCAAATGGCCACCGTCTAGATGTGCGCTCACATGGCCTTTCCTCTATGTGTGTATGAAGAGGTGGAGAAAACAAACTCTCTGGTGCTTTTTTTTATAGAGACACAAATTGTATCAGACAAGAGCTCCACCCTTATGACCTCATTTAACCAAAATCACCTCTTTAAAGCCCTAGCTCTGATACAGTCACATGGAAGAGGACAGAGCTTCCATGTATGAATTCTGGAGGGACATAATTCAGTCCATCCTAGCATCACAGAATGACTGATACCACTAAGAAATCACCCTGGGTGTCCCTTTATAGTAGTTCAATAATTAGTGACCCCATTCCATTAACTCAACAAGTAGTTACTGTTCCAGGTACTGTTGCAGGGCTAGGTATAAAGTGATAAACAAAGAACTGTTGCTCTTTTATATGTGTATGATACATGCTTATAAAGGAAAAGTTCTTGATATGAAAAGCTTGTGGGATGAGGAAAGGCTTTTCTGAGAACATTGAAGGTGAGACTTAGGATGAATTGAAGGATGTTCACAATGCCCTGCTGGACATTCACTCAAGAGGCTGGACCAGGGAGATTCTGAGCCAGGTTTTGCTGCTGCACAGCCTGCAGGAGCGCCACCAGCAGGTGTCCTACCTGCATATCAACCTGGAGCTGCCAGAGTGCATTTGTTTATCTGGTGTCTGCTTTCGAGATCCCCTACGTGGCTGCCATGGATTTTGGGGAGACACAAACATTCAGTCTACAGCAGCTATCTATTTGAAACTTCACCTAACCTATATAAGAAAGAAATACTGGATTTGACATGGTTTAAATTTCCTTTTGAAGAACAGAACTCATAATCTTTGAGTAAATGATAAACACAAACTTTCAGTTGTTTAAGTTAGATAATTGCATGGGGGGAAATGTAAAAATGCTGGAATCTTACAATGTTTGCCCATGACCCTGAAATAAAGCAATTATTTAAAAAACATACATACAACATATGCATATATTTATATAAAATACTAATGATGTTTGATGTCTTATTTGCTTTTCTTTAACCAGATATCAGAACAAACTGGAACTGCAAAGCAGCTATCATGAAGGGCTTCACTGGTCCCTGCAATCAGTTGCTAGTACAATGAGGGTGCTAACAGGATATATTCATAATCTACCTTTAAATTCTGGGAAGAACTGACAATTGTGAATAGAAGGAATTGAGTCCCATAAAATCTCTATTGTGTTTAACACTATTTATTTGTTAAAATGAATTGATAAAAAATTGGATTGCTATTCACCTTTTAAAGAATAGTGGACAATTAAAAATGGTTGCAGTAAATGGTCAAGACTTCCTTTAATCTCTTTCCTCCACTCATTTGACAGTGAAGTATTGACATCTGCCCATTACTAGCCTGGGTTCTCTTTATTTTATGCACTAAATTTCAAATACCACAAATCTGTCATTTAGAGAATAAGCCTGGGACAGTGACAAAGGTTGACATTTGGAGGTTAATACAATAAAGTAGGTTAGCAAAGGATCCTTTTAGGATCCTGTGGTTCTTATTTCCACAGGAGTGAAAGGGCACTAGATCATTAATTCCAACAATAACCTGTTAGTAAATAGGTTAGTAAATCTTCATTTGTTTTGTCCATTTCCAAGTTTGCTCCCTAGAGAAGAAATTAAAATTATATGATCTGAAACAGTCTGAAACAGCATGACAGTTCTCTTTTAGAAACTTTCCATTAATTTGAAGGATTCACATTGGTCTCATAATCTAGAAGTGTGGTTTCTGAAGCTCAACATTGAAAATAATGGGTCAAATATGTTACAAGCATCAAAGAAACAAGAACGGAATTTTTTGTCTAAACTCAGTAAATGAATTAAGAGAATGGGTTTCAAGAGATGAGTAATTTAAAGTACAATTAGTTCCACTATAATGCTTGTTTGGAAAATGGAACTTGTTCCATTGCAATTGATATAATGGGAACAGTTTAAACATAGGATGAATTTTATGTTTGCTTATAATTTTCTTCGTGAGAAACATGAGGTGAACACAGAAAACTGCAAAAAAGCTGAACCCAACAGCATAGTAACACATAAACATACACATCTACCAGCTACTTCAGGGTACCACATGTGTTATGAGCCCCACCCATCCATATTTGGTGTCATAACTTTCATTCTGATTTCAGATTACCCTACTTCCACCACTTCAGTAACTCAGGAGTTTCATCTCTTCTGATGCCCATTTCCACAACTAAATTACAGTTCTTTTTCAAGGCAAAGAGACATATTTATTATAGTATTTATGTACTTCTTAAGAATTTAACATATATGAAACTGTGCTACCATTGTTATTAAGTTTCTATTTTCCTCTCTGTAAACCCAGAGTATTTTATTGCTCAATATTTCACAGCCAGCAATTTTAGGACTACATACGTAGGGTTATAGGAAAACTGACTGTATTATATTTAATTAATTAAAAACATCAATTACACTTGATAGGAAAAGAATAAATGAGGATAGAGTTTATACTTATCTTAGGGTCTCTGAAGAACAAAAGATTAATTAGCATCATTAAAATTAGCTGTAGGAGGACGAGGGAAAGATGGTGGAAGAATAAGACGCGGAGATCACCTTCCACCCCACGGATACACCAGAAATACATCTACACGTGGAAAAACTCCTACAGAACACCTACTGAACACTGGCAGAAGACCTCAGACCTCCCAAAAGGCAAGAAACTCCCCACGTACCTGGGTAGGGCAAAAGAAAAAAAAATAAACAGAGACAAAAGGATAGGGACGGGACCCGCACCAGTGGGAGGGAGCTGTTAAGGAGGAAAGGTTTCCACACACTAGGAAGCCCCTTCGCAGGTGGAGACTGCGGGTGGCGGACGGGGAAAGCTTCGGAGCCGCGGGGGAGAGAACAGCAACAGGGGTGCGGAGGGCAAAGCAGACAGATTCCCGCACAGAGGATCAGGGCCGACGAGCACTCACCAGCCTGAGAGGCTTGTCTGCTCACCCGCCGGGGTGGGCGGGGCTGGGAGCTGAGGCTCGGGCTTTGGTAGGAGCACAGGGAGAGGACTGGGGTTGGCGGCGTGAACACAGCCTGAAGGGGTTACTGCACCACGGCTAGCTGGGAAGGAGTCCGGGGAAAAGTCTGGACCTGCTGAAGAGGCAAGAGACTTTTTCTTCCCTCTTTGTTTCCTGGTGTGCGAGGAGAGGGGATTAAGAGCTCTGCTTAAAGGAGCTCCAGAGACGGGCGCGAGCTGCAGCTAAAAGCACGGACTCTAGAGACGGGCATGAGACGCTAAGGCTGCTGCTGCCACCACCAAGAAGCCTGTGTGCAAGCACAGGTCACTATCCACACCCTCCTTCCAGGGAGTCTGTGCAGCCCGCCACTGCCAGGGTCCAGGGATCCAGGGACAACTTACCCGGGAGAACGCACGGCGCACCTCAGGCTGGTGCAATGTCACGCCGGCCTCTGCCGCCGCAGGCTCGCTCCACGCTCCGTGCCCCTCCCTCCCCCGGCCTGAGTGAGCCAGAGTCCCCGAAGCAGCTGCTCCTTTAACCCCATCCTGTCTGAGCAAAGAACAGACGCCCTCCGGCAACCTACACTCAGAGGCGGGGTCAAATCCAAAGCTGAGCCCCTGGGAGCTGTGAGAACAAAGAAGAGAAAGGGAAATCTCTCCCAGCAGCCTCAGAAGCAGCGGATTAAGGGACCACAATCAACTTGATGTACCCTGCATCTGTGGAATACATGAATAGACAACTAATCATCCCAAATTGAGGAAGTGGACTTTGAGAGCAAGATTTATGATTTTTTCCACTTTTCCTCTTTTTGTGAGTGTGTATGTGTATGCTTCTGTGTGAGATTTTGTCTGTATAGCTTTGCTTCCACCATTTGTCCTAGGGTTCTATCCATCTGTTTTTTAAAAAAAAATTTTCTTAGTAATTATTTTTTATTTTAATAACCTCATTATATTTTACTTACTTTTTTACTTTATCTTCTTTCTTTCCTTCCTTCCCTCCTTTCTTCCTTCCTTCCTTGCTCCCTCCTTCCCTCCTTTCTTTCTTTCTTTCTACTTCTACTAATTCTTTCTTTCTAATTTTTCTCCCTTTTATTCTGAGCCGTGTGGATGAAAGGCTCTTGCTGTGGCAGCCAGGAGTCAGTGCTGTGCCTCTGAAGTGGGAAAGCCAAGTTCAGGACACTGGTCCACAAGAGACCTCGCAGCTCCACATAATATCAAATGGCAAAAATCTCCCAGAGATCTCCATCTCAACACCAGCACCCAGCTTCACTCAACGACCAGCAAGCTACAGTGCTGGACACCTTATGCCAAACAACTAGCAAGACAGGAACACAACCCCACCCATTAGCAGAGAGGCTGCCTAAAATCATAATAAGTCCACAGACACCCCAAAACATACCACCAGATGTGGACCTGCCCACTAGAAAGACAAGATCCGGCCTCATCCACCAGAATACAGGCACTAGTCCCCTCCACCAGGAAGCCTACACAACCCATTGAACCAACCTTAGCCACTGGGGACAGACACCAAAAACAATGGGAACTACGAACTTGCAGCCTGCAAAGAGGAGACCCCAAACACAGTAAGATAAGCAAAATGAGAAGACAGAAAAACACACTGCAGATGAAGGAGCAAGATTAAAACCCACCAGAATTAACAAATGAAGAGGAAATAGGCAGTCTACCTGACAAAGAATTCAGAATAATGATAGTAGAGATGATCCAAAATCTTGGAAACAGAATAGAGAAAATGGAAGAAACACTTAACAATGACCTAGAAGAACTAAACAGCAAACAAACAATGATGAGCAACACAATAAATGAAATTAAAAATACTCTAGATGGGATCGATAGCAGAATAACTGAGGCAAAAGAATGCATATGTGACCTGGAAGATAAAATAGTGGAAATAACTACTGCAGAGTAGAATAAAAAAAAAAGAATGAAAAGAACTGAGGACAGTCTCAGAGACCTCTGGGACAATATTAAACACACCAACATTCGACTTATAGGGGTTCCAGAAGAAGAAGAGAAAAAGAAAGGGACTGAGAAAATATTTGAAGAGATTATAGTTGAAAACTTCCCTAATATGGGAAAGGAAATAGTTAATCAAGTCCAGGAAGCACAGAGAGTACCATACAGGATAAATCCAAGGTGAAACACACCAAGACACATATTAATCAAACTATCAAAAATTAAATACAAAGAAAACATATTAAAAGCAGCAAGGGAAAAACAACAAATAACACACAAGGGAATCCCCATAAGGTTAACAGCTGATCTTTCAGCAGAAACTCTGCAAGCCAGAAGGGACTTGTAGGACATGTTTAAAGTGATGAAGGAGAGAAAACTACAACCAAGATTACTCTACCCAGCAAGGATCTCATTCAGATTTGATGGAGAAATTAAAACCTTACAGACAAGCAAAAGCTGACAGAGTTCAGCACCACCAAACCAGCTTTACAACAAATGCTAAAGGAACTTCGCTAGGCAAGAAACACAAGAGAAGGAAAAGACTTACAGTAAGAAACCCAAAACAATTTAGAAAATGGGAATAGGAACATACATATTGATAATTACCTTAAATGTAAATGGACTAAATGCTCCCAACAAAAGACACAATTTGGCTGAATGGATACAAAAACAAGACCCATATATATGCTGTCTACAAGAGACCCACTTCAGACCTAGAGACACATACAGACTGAAAGTAAGGGGATGGAAAAAGATATTCCATGCAAATGGAAACCAAAAGAAAGCTGGAATAGCAATTCTCCTATCAGACAAAATAGACTTTAAAATAAAGACTATTAGAAGAGACAAAGAAGGACACTACATAATTATCAAGGGATCGATCTAAGAAGAAGATATAACAATTGTAAATATTTATGCACCCAACATAGGAGCACCTCAATACATAAGGCAAATACTAACAGCCATAAAAGGGGAAATCGACAGTAACACAATCATAGTAGGGGACTTTAACACGGCACTTTCACCAAGGGACAGATCATCCAAAATGAAAATAATAAGGGAACACAAGCTTTCAATGATACATTAAACAAGATGGACTCAATTGATATTTATAGAACATTCCATCCAAAAACAACAGAATACACATTTTTCTCAAGTGCTCATGGAACATTCTCCAGGATAGATCATATCTTGGGTCATAAGGCAACCCTTGGTAAATTTAAGAAAATTTAAATTGTATCAAGTATCTTTTCCGACCACAACGCTATAAGACTAGATATCAATTACAGGAAAAGATCTGTAAAAAATACAAACACATGGAGGCTAAACAATACACTACTTAATAATGAAGCGATCACTGAAGAAATCAAAGAGGAAATCAAAAAATACCTAGAAACAAATGACAATGGAGACACGATGACCCCAAACCTATGGGATGCAGCAAAAGCAGTTCTAAGAGGGAAGTTTATAGCAATACAATCCTACCTTAAGAAACAGGAAGCATCTCGAATAAAGAACTTAACCTTGCACCTAAAGCAATTAGAGAAAGGAAAACAAAAAACCCCCAAAGTTAGCAGAAGGAAAGAAATCATAAAAATCAGATCAGAAATAAATGAAAAAGAAATGAAGGAAACGATAGCAAGATCAATAAAAGTAAAAGCTGGTTCTTCGAGAAGATAAACAAAATTGATAAACCATTAGCCAGACTCATCACGTTAAAAATTAAGAAGACTAAAATCAATAGAGTTAGAAATGAAAAAGGAGAAGTAACAACTGACACTGCAGAAATACAAAAGATCATGAGAGATTACTACAAGCAACTGTATGCCAATAAAATGGACAACCTGGAAGAAATGGACAAATTCTTAGAAATGCACAACCTGCCAGACTGAATTAGGAAGAAATATAAAATATGAACAGACCGATCACAAGCACTGAAATTGAAACTGTGATTAAAAATCTTCCAGCAAACAAAAGCCCAGGACCAGATGGCTTCACAGGTGAATTCTATCAAACATTTAGAGAAGAGCTAACACTTATCCTTCTCAAACTCTTCCAAAATAGGACGGTCAGTCCCAAACTCATTCTACAAGGCCACCATCACCTTGATACCAAAACCAGACAAGGATGTCACAAAGAAAGAAAACTACAGGCCAATAGCACTGATGAACATAGATGCAAAAATCCTCAACAAAATACTAGCACACAGAATCCAACAGCACATTAAAAGGATCATACACCATGATCAAGTCGGGTTTATTCCAGGAATGCAAGGATTCTTCCATATACACAAACCAATAAACGTGATATACCATATTAACAAATTGAAGGAGAAAAACCATATGATCATCTCAATAGATGCAGAGAAAGCTTTTGACAACATTCAACACCAATTTATGATAAAAACCCTGCAGAAAGTAGGCATAGAGGGAAATGTCCTCAACATAATAAAGGCCATATATGACAAACCCACAGCCAACATCATCCTCAATGGTGAAAAACTGAAAATATTTCCACTAAGATCAGGAACAAGACAAGGTTGCTCACTCTCACCCCTGTTATTCAACATAGTTTTGGAAGTTTTCGCCACAGCAATCAGAGAAGAAAAGGAAATAAAAGGAATCCAAATCGGAAAAGAAGAAGTAAAGCTGTCACTGTTTGCAGATGACATGATACTATACATAGAGAATCCTAAAGATGCTACCAGAAAACTACTAGAGCTAATCAATGAATTTGGGAAAGTAGCAGGATACAAAATTAATGCACAGAAATCTCTGGCATTCCTATACACTAATGATGAAAAATCTGAAAGTGAAATCAAGAAAACACTCCCATTTACCATTGCAAAAAAAAGAATAATATATCTAAGAATAAACCTACCTAAGGAGACAAAAGACCTGTATGCAGAAAATTATAAGACACTGATTAAAGAAATTAAAGTTGATACAAACAGACGGAGAGATATACCATGTTCTTGGATTGGAAGAATCAACATTGTGAAAATGACTCTACTACCCAAAGCAATCTACAGATTCAATGCAATCCCTATCAAACAACCACTGGCATTTTTCACAGAACTAGGACAAAAAATTTCACAATTTGTGTGGATACACAAAAGACCCTGAATAGCCAAAGCAATCTTGAGAATGAAAAACGGAGCTGGAGGAATCAGGCTCCCTGACTTCAGACTATACTACAAAGCTACAGTAATCAAGACAGTACGGTACTGGCACAAAAACAGAAAGATTGATCAATGGAACAGGATAGAAAGCCTAGAGATAAACCCACGCACATATGGTCACCTTATCTTTGATAAAGGAGGCAGGAATGTACAGTGGAGAAAGGGCAGCATCTTTAATAAGTGGTGCTGGGAAAACTGGACAGGTACATTTAAAAGTATGAGATTAGAACACTCCCTAACACCATACACAAAAATAAGCTCAAAATGGATTGAAGACCTAAATGTAAGGTCAGAAACTATCAAACTCTTAGAGGAAAACATAGGCAGAACACTCTATGACATAAATCACAGCAAGATCCTTTTTGACCCACCTCCTAGAGAAATGGAAATAAAAACAAAAGTAAACAAATGGGACCTAGTGTAACTTCAAAGCTTTTGCACAGCAAAGGAAACCATAAACAAGACCAAAAGACAACCCTCAGAATGGGAGAAAATATTTGCAAATGAAGCAACTGACAAGGGATTAATCTCCAAAATTTACAAGCAGCTCATGCAGCTCAATAACAAAAAGCAAACAACCCAATCCAAAAATGGGCAGAATACCTGAATAGACATTTCTCCAATGAAGATATACAGACTGCCAACAAACACATGAAAGAATGTTCAACATCATTAATCATTAGAGAAATGCAAATGAAAACTACAATGAGATATCATCTCACACCAGTCAGAATGGCCATCATCAAAAAAATCTACAAACAATAAATGCTGGAGAAGGTGTGGAGAAAAGGGAACACTATTGCACTGCTGGTGGGAATGTGAATTGGTACAGCCACTATGGAGAACAGTATGGAGGTTCCTTAAAAATCTAAAAATAGAACGACCATATGACCCAGCAATCCCACTACTGGGCATATACCCTGAGAAAACCATAATTCAAAAAGAGTCATGTACCAAAATGTTCATTGCAGCTCTACTTACAATAGCCCGGAGATGGAAAAACCTAAGTGTCCATCATCAGATGAATGGATAAAGAAGATGGGGCACATATATACAATGGAAAATTACTCAGCCATAAAAAGAAACAAAATTGAGCTATTTGTAATGAGGTGGATAGACCTAGAGTCTGTTATACAGAGAGAAGTAAGTTAGAAAAAGAAAGACAAATACCGTATGCTAACACATATATATGGAATTTAAGGAAAAAAGTATGTCATGAAGAACCTAGGGGTAAGACAGGAATAAAGACACAGACCTACTAGAGAATGGACTTGAGGATATGGGGAGGGGGAAGGGTAAGCTGTGACAAAGCGCGAGAGAGGCATGGACATATATACACTGCCAAACGCAAAGTAGATAGCTAGTGGGAAGCAGCCGCATAGCACAGGGAGATCAGCTTGGTGCTTTGTGACCGCCTGGAGGAGTGGGATAGGGAGGGTGGGAGGGAGGGAGACGCAAGAGGGAAGAGATATGGGAACATATGTATATGTATAACTGATTCACTTTGTTATAAAGCAGAAACTAACACACCATGGTAAAGCAATTATACTCCAATAAAGATGTAAAAAAAAATAAAATAAATAAAATGGAATATTCATTACTGACAAAAAAAAATTAGCTGTAATATGTATTAAGTCCTTGTACTGTGCACGTTTGTAAGTAGAGTATGTTTAGTAAAAAAGTTGATTTATATAAGTTTATTTTAAAAAAGTATATAATAGTCCCAGTTATCTGGTATTTATCATTCTTTTTGTTTTTACTTGTTTTTCTGAGTTAAATTTAAAATAATTGTGATATATATTAATAAAATAGTGTTTTAGAATATTTTATTTCCATAAAATTCTTTATGCATTAACACCTAACTAAATGTTCATATGCAGATGCATATGTAAGTCCATTAGATTCACAAATGTCATTGCTTCTTTTGAGCTGGTGTGATATTTGTGTTTAATATTTCTTTTTTGGGTATCAGCAGCTGCATCACCAACCATTAAAATTACTGGTTTAAGATAACAATAATTCACTATTTCTCATGATTCTGAGGATTTCCTTGGATGATTCCTCTGCTATTTTTCCTGCATTTATCAAAGGGTCAGCTGGGCTGGACAAGATTTCTGATGTCCTCACTCACTTGTCTGGCAATTGTTGCCGCTTATCAGATAGTGAGCGTTGGTTCTCCTCCATGTGGCCTGTCATGATCCAGTAGTCTAGCCAGTCTCCTTACATAATACTCAGTGCAGCACTCCAAGAGATCGAAAACAGAAGCTACAAGTCATCTTAAGGCCTAGGCCAGAAAGTATGACTTCACTTCTGCCTCTTTGTATTAGAGTAAGTCAGAAGACCATTCCAGATTCAAGGGGAGTTTAGATAGACTCCACTTCTTGACAGGAGTGTGGCAAAGTCATGTTGGAAAGGATCATTAGGGGAATTTTTTCACTCATATTTGAAAACAATCTACCATTACATGTATTTTGAAATATGTTACTGGAGAAAATTGTATGAACCTTTTAAAAACAGAAACAGAAAGAAAGATTGTTATAGTTAAAAGAGTTATGAGTTGAATTGGTTAATGTAAACAAAATAAAACAAAAATATAAGTAGCTGACCCAAACTGGAATTCATACAAACTATAAGTTTGTATGCAAGAAGTTCCCAACGTATTGCTATATTGGAACAAGTACAGAATGGTGTAAAGAAATAGATGACATAATTTTGGTAGAGTGATGGAAGTTTCTCATCTGGGATAGTATAAAATGAATTTTGCAAAATTTCAACTGTCTTAATATGTGAATTTATTGACTTGTGGCAAAAAATCTAACAGCGGTACAAATTGCAGGCAGTTTCAATCAGGACTTCTGTGTCTTTTTTTCCTAATTATTTCAGTTTTCCCTCTTGTATATATTAATTTTAACATGAGATTGGCTTCCCTTATGGTTACAAAAGGATACTCATAACAATCAGAACTGTATGGTTCTTGTATACATTTGGTGAGCATCTTAATCAACTTGGGCTAGTATAATAAAATACCATAGACTAGGTAGCTTAAACAACAGACATTTATTTATCACAATTCTGGAGTCTGGGAAGCCCGGACCAAGGTGCTGGCAGAATAGGTTCTTGCAAGAGCCCTCTTTCTGGACTGCAGATGGCAGCCACCTCACTGTGTGTTCACATAATTTTCTTTGTGTGCATCTAGGAAAAGAGAGTTCTCCTATCTCTTCCCTTTATAAGAGCACCAGATCTTATCATAATGGCACTATGTGCATGACCTCATCTAAACCTAATTGCCTCCCAAAGGCCCCACCTCCAAATCCCATCATATTGGGGATTAGACTGACAACAAAATTAAACTTTACAAATATCATGAAGCTCAGATGCAGAATTTTAAAATATCCATAATTTTTCTATTCCACAATTATATTTACTATAATACTTACATAAATACACACATTTACTATAAAATTAGTTTTCTTTTCTTGTTTTTCCTTTCTTGAGCCAATCTACTTAAGCATAAAACAAAGGGAAAAAGTTGGTCACAGAGACAATTTTATCTTTAGCGTTAATAAATAAAACATTTAAAAATTTTACAGCAATACTTGGTAACTCATATTGAGCTTAACTTCCTTTAGTTATCTCCTATTATTTATGTTGAATTATAATGCACTTACTGACTTTAGTCTTTACCTACTCATTATTGCAGGTCCAATGTCAGTGTCTCAACTGTGATAGGTTGAGATATATGTTAGACAGTTGATGATTAATCTATTCACAGGTGACCAAATTATTGGGAACAGATTCAGGATGAACCAAACTCAAAAAATAGTAATATAAAAGAAAAAATGAAATGCCTAATTTGGCATTTTAACGAAAGACTTTTAAAAAATATAAGCAATGGACATGTTCTCTTTTCCAATGATCAGTCCATTCTCTCTGCATAGGACAATCTCTATGGGGTTTGCTTCCTTTAGTGGACTTTTGTTACATCATTTCTGTGAAGGCTGAAATCATTTTGCTATTCATGCCAATGTTTTGAATCCTTGAAAACACCCTACCATTTCTTAGTCCATTATAAGAGTAACCAATCTCATTTTCCAGATCCATAAGTGAGTCCTTACCTAGGCTTGGACAATAATTTTAACATTTTTCATCCCTTATAATAATATTTATGGAGTACCTATAATGTGACAAGCAGTATCTTATGATGCTGGGAATACAATGATATAATAAGACAGATAAGGCCACTGATGTCATGAAGAATACACTGTAGTAGAATACATGTGCATTTTACTCTTCCCCCTTACCCCCAGCTCTAGCCATGGGGTTCAAGGATGGGCAAGTGATTCAAGCTAGCCAAATGAAATGAAGCCCTGGGATTTCTGATAGAAATATGGGAAAACAAAATGACCTCAGCCACTCCATTCAGTGTTTAAATGACCGAATGTAAGCTAGTGTTCTTGCTGCCAAATAGTATGAGGCTGCCTGAATGGAGCCAATTATAGTCAACTGGATCCAGCTGTTCCTGAAGCCTATCACTCAGATTTTCTGTTATGAGACATTGTTTCTCTCCTTTTTTTTTTTAAACGAAAAAATAGTTTGATCTTAATTTCTTTTACCTGCAACTGACAATGTGGTGAACAAAGAAACAGAACAAAGGATTTAGTGAGGTAATCTCAATGTAGAGTGACACCAGGATACAACCACCAAATGCCCTCAGTTAAAGTCTTATTTGCTACAAAGGCCCATACACTTCCTCTCCTCTGCACAGTACTGGAAGCACTGACACAGACTCTTTTATGCTTCTTTCCCTGATCAAACACTTTTAGTTTCTCAATAACTTAATTTTCATTCAGATATGTGAATTATATCACATTCAATTTAAAGT
Source organism: Delphinus delphis (assembly GCF_949987515.2). Taxonomy (NCBI): domain Eukaryota; kingdom Metazoa; phylum Chordata; class Mammalia; order Artiodactyla; family Delphinidae; genus Delphinus; species Delphinus delphis. The sequence continues at coordinate 91,535,181 of NC_082685.1, read as the reverse complement.
TACTTAAAGTCTTGTATTCTAATGTGACCCTGTAATTTATGCTCTAGTCCACACTACTTATTTCTTAGTTTAACTCTCATAAAATCAATCTTGTACATTTATTCCTAGAGTTTTTAGGCCCTTCCAAGGGATAGCATTTCCTATAGCCTTATACAAACTTAGCCCCTTTTTTGACTTGACTTAGAGATTCCTGTATAAAGGAATGTTTAAAAGAAATGAGCAGCAATTCACACGTGGAGATATCAAGAAGCATCAAGAGACTGATCCCTAGTGAAGAGTATCTAGGGGATATGTAAAAAGTTGGAATAAACAGTAAGAAATCTTAAGAGATTTTTTTTTTTAATTGGCTATGGTAGAAGGAAAAAAAAACTTTTCCATTTCATATACACATTTCAGAACAGTATTCTACCAAAGGTTATTTTCTTTCTTTTTTGGGTCATGAAAATATATTCCTCCAAGTGGAAATGGTAAGGTAGATATTTTCAAATTCAATTACTAGGTTAGGTGGGTTATGTTTATATATATATGTTTATATATATAAATGTTAGACAGTTGATTAGACAGTCTAACATTAGACAGTAAAATAATTTCTCTTTACTTTTATACAGTGACTATATTCGCTGGTCTGAGGGGGAAAAAGTATTTAACGGCATGAAGAATGAACAGAATTTTATTATACAGAGTGTAGAATTTAATTATATTGGAAATAGGGATAATTTAATTATCAGGCTCTCATTATTGACTTTAATTAAAATGTGAAAATTAAAATACTATATATCATTAGTAGAGAAAAATGAACTAAAATTGTTAAAATTAACTTTCCTGAATTAATATAGCCTTCCAAAGAAAAGTGAATTCTGGTTGTTCTATAGTAATATGGCTAGTAAAGAGTGATATGCAGAGTGATCTTTCTCTTGAATGTACAAAATTGAGTATTGGAAGGTCCATATTTTGCTGATATAGTTTTATATATATATATATATATATATATATATATATATATATATATATATATCAGTATTGAAATATGCATGTGAATAAATTTTTTTAGAAAATCCCAAATTGAACTATGTTAATGGTCTAGTGGTCTTTTTAAAAACAAGTTTGTATGGGCAGATTTTCATTTTGATTTGCTTTACACACACTCAAAAACAAGCATGTTAACACTTTTGCAAATACTTCTAGTATCTAGAGAATATTTCAGCACTTCTTTTTGGTAATCATTTGAGAAATAGATCCACATCAAAAAAATTCTCATGACATTTATAGTGAAAATGATTTTGTCTTTTGTTAGAATTTATCTTATCTTGACTAATTTCCTCTTTATTTTAATAGTCTAACTCAAATCACTGGAACATCATCACTTGATGAAGTGCAGGAATAAGTATCTCTGCTTAGAACTAAGTTAGTTTATAATTTGATTTGAAAAGAAGCTTATTTTTGCTAAACTTTATTTCTATCCTTTTCCATTCCTCTACCTTGTTTGTCACATTTATTTTCTTCTTCTATTTTTATATTTCCTCATAATATTTGGTTTGAAAATTCAAGCCCCTACTTGAAACTGATGGAATGAATTCACATATTTACGCTTATTTCCTCCCAATGTCAACACAAATAAAAATAAAGGGACACTTTAAAGCATAAATCTGAAGGACAGAAAACAGGGGAGTTGATAAAAGTAAATATTGGAAAATAGATAGCAGAAAAGTAAATGCTATTAACTAGGGATGGTAAAACAAAGGGTCAATTTCCTAGGAGACAACATAAAATTTTGAGGGCAGCCTTGTAATTCTAAAAGAATGAAATTAAAGGAAAGTGTGTGTTAAATGCTCAATCCCCCCTTCTACCACAGCTAACAAAATCCTGGCTGTCTGACATATTATCTAGGCAGGAAATGTGTGGATTCTTCCATGTGGGCTCTGACCACTATAAAAAGGACCACTGACATTAAAAGTTCCCCATGAATTGGTCTGTTCAAATAAGCATATGATTCTCTGCACAACTTCTCATGCAGCCCTCCAGTGTGCACAGAGAATTTAAGACTTTTGAGTACCATGATCTTAAATATGAGCACAAATCCAAGATCAACAAACATCTGAGGAAAACCTCTAATACTGACAGAGACCAAAACAAACAGTAAAAAAGTAAAACTTGGAGGGATCATAGACTACACAGGGAGAAACAAAACAAAACAAACAAACAAAACCCCGAAAAACCTATTAGACATTTGCCCAGGAAGATTTAAAAAAGATACTGTGTCCATTAAACACGAACTAGATATTATGGGAAAAAAGGACAATCTGAGAATATGAAATATATTTTGTAAATTAATATGAAAAAAATAACTCAAAAGGAAGGTTGAAGAAGTCCTCAGAAAATAAACAGAATGAGGAAAAGGAAAGTAATAGAGAAAACAGTAGTAAAAGAGAATTATTCGACAAGTCAGATATCCTACTTATGTGGATTTGAAAGAACAGACCAAATGGAAAAGAAGAATTATTCACAGAAATATTCAAAAAAGTTTTCCAGATTTGAAGGACATGCATTTCTAGATTGAAAGGATCCATTTAATCCATCACAATGTGTGAAAATACACCCATATCAAGTCATGACACTTACATTCCTGAACACAGAAGAATATCCTAAAAGTTCCAGCAAAAGTGGCGAGGGAAAAATCACATATACAGTAGTCCTCTCTGGTTGCGATTCTTTTCTCTGTGGTTTCAGTTACTCAGGGTCAACGACAGTTTGAAAATATTAAATGGAAAAGTCCAGAAATGATTCCTAGGTTTTAAATTGTGCCGCTGTTCTGAGTACCGTGATGAAATCTCGCGCTGTCTTGCTCCTGCCCGCCTGTTAGTCGCTCAGCTGTCATCTTGCTTACCAGATCTACTGTCGAGGTATCGCGGTGGCAGCGCTGTGTTCAGGTAACTCTTATTTGACTTAAAAATGGCCCCAAAGTGCAAGAGTAGTGATGCTGGCAATTCAGATTTGCCAAAGAGAAGCCGTAAAGTGCTTCCTTTAAGTGAAAAGTGAAAGTTCTCGACTTAATAAAGAGAGAAAAAATCATGTGCTGAGGTTGCTAAGATCTATGGTAAGAATGAATGTTCTGTTCCTGAAATTGTGAAAAAGGAAAAAGAAATTCATGCTAGTTTTACTGTCACACCTCAAGCTGCAAAAGTCATGGCTAGTGTGTTATAAGTGTTTACTTAAGATAGAAAAGGCATTATATTTGTACAATAAGGTATTTTGAGAGAGAGAGACTATTCACATAACTTTTATTGCAGTATGTTACTATAATTGTTCTGTTTTATAATGAGTTATTCCTGTTAATCTCTTCCTGTGCCTAATTTATAAATTAAACTTTATCATAGGTATGTGTGTATAGGAAAAACAGTATGTATTGGGTTCGGTACTATCTGAGGTTTCCGGCAACCGCTGGGGGTCTTGGAGCATATCCCCCGTCATGAGTTGGGGAACTAATGCACATTACTTTGAACTTTTCAACCACATATCTGGAACACAGAGGACTTGTGTTCTGTGGTTATCGTGTTTTACTAAGAAATTTTTGCCTTCCCCAAGGTTAGACATATTTTTCCTGTGTTTCCTTCTAGAAGTTTTATTATGTTAGATTGTACATTTAAACTAATCTTTTTCAAGTTGATGTTTGCATATAGTATGAGGTAAATTCTTACAAGGTTTCGTTTTTCATGCTGTGTTTGATCTTCTGTCAGATAATCCATCCATTTTCTTTAAGGAATATATCCATTTTGTTTATGTTTTTTACTTGATTTGCATAAAGTTGTTCATAATATTCCTTTGTTATTCTGACCAGGTTGTTCTATATCCTCACCAGAAATTGGTATTGTCACTTTTTTGTGTGATTTTTTTTTTTTAACTTCTAGGCCTTCTATTAGGGTTATAGTGGTATCTCACTGTTGTTTTAATTTGTAATCCCCTAATAATGAATACTTTAGCATCTTTTCATATGATTATTTACTGTCTGTATATCTTGTTTGGTGAGGAGCCTATTATATCTTGTTTGGTGAGAAGCCTATTAAAATCTTTCACCCATTTTTTAAGTGGATTGTTTTCTTATTGTTGAGCTTTCAATATTTTTTCTATGTATGTATTTTGGCCATATGTTCTTTATCATATACATGTTTTCCAAATATTTTCTCTCATTCTGTGGCTTTCATTTTATTAACAGTGTCTACTACTGAGCAGAAGTTTTTAATTTTAATAAAGTCCAACTCATTATTTTTTTCCCTCATGGATCATACTTTTGATATTGTATTTATAAATGCATTGCCAAACCTAAGATCACCTAGATTTTCTCCAACACTTCTACTGGCAAAAACAGAACAGGTTAAGAAAGCTATTCACCTGGAAACATGGGTCATTTCTTTCAGAAAATGAAGGATCACTCCGAGGTTAAATCTGGGAACCTTGAAGAACAATTGCCTGGCCACAGAACTGGGTCTGAATTAAAAGAATTGGTGACTGGTTGCTTTTCAGAATCCTTGTGGAGCAGTAACTACTATACTGTATACCTCCTATTATCTACCATTTTGAGTGGAAATAGCTATTTTGTTGTCTTTGTTACTGGCTCAGCACTATGTTTTGGGTTTCTAGAAGGCGTTTATTTGCCTGTTAAGTTTACTGGTCATTAGGGCAAGAGAATCTGTACTTGAGGAGCTTCATTGGTATACCTAGACCTGATTTAAATGATGAAATCACAGGCTTCAAGCCTGAGCTGATGCCATAATGGGTTGCTGCTTTGGGGATATTGGAAAGAAGGTAAATGAAACATTAATCATTAGGGGCTGTATCTCAGCCTACAGCAGACTGGTGGTTTGTTGACCCCTAGGAGACATGCTTCAGGGTCTACACACAATGGTTTAAACTATCCCTTTGATTATGGCCTGGCCCTGTGACTTGTTTAACAAATGGGAAGTAGCAAATACAACACTGTATCAGTTTCTAAATTAAGACTTAAGAAAGAAGGTCTGGGAGCTTCTGCTTTTGCTTGCTGTGGGAAACCAGCCAACATGTAATAAGTATAATCCACTTGGGAACACTATGCTGTGAAAAGCTTATTTACCCAAATTGATAATCCTTACGCAAAAGAACTGAAACCCAGACCAAGTCCCTGGTGAGGTCTCACCCATCAACCAGAACCAATCTGCCAACCATATGAGTAAATTCATTTTGTGGGTGGATCTTTCAGCTCTATCTGAGGCACCCCTGTTACTGCCAAGTGGAGGAGAGACAAGATATCTCCATATAACCCTGAGAAATTTGCATAATCATGAGCAAACAAATAAAATGGTTGTGTTAAGCCACTGAGCATTGGGATAGTTTATAACACAGCCTGAAATAATCAAAACACTATTTTTAATTCTTTTTCTGTGCTATGTCCGTTTATCCATTTGGTGGCTTGTAGAAAAAATTTCAGACTAGGTATTTCTCACTAAAACATCACAAACAATTGAACATCCTATCCCTATCACTATTTATTATTAACATATTATCTTACTCTGACACACACATACACACTAATGTAGATAAAGATATGTATAAATATATTTTTGACAATTAACTATCTAATATTTAAAAAATAAAATTATTTGTTGATTCAGTAGCAAATATGTAGTGATAAAGTTAGGATGCTACAGTGTGATTTTTTAAGAAATAAGAAATGACATTCAGAAGAAGATAGAAGTGACAAACATAATCAGTTTTGCTACTTAACAGTCAACACTTATATTTATGCATGGTGATTTGTTGGGAATAATTTGTCACCAGTATTTTCCAAAACAAAGCATCACATTACAGATTCATAGAGTTGACTCTCTGAGAGTCCTCATACATATCTATGCTTTTTTGAAGAACTGTATATAACATTCTCACCCTCTGCCAACCCAAGCAATTAAAACCCTCAATAATCTCATTATGTAGAAGCTTACTGACTGTTAATTTGAAATGATCTTACAGATTATTAATAGGTATTTTGGTACCTATTTATCATATATAATAGAAATTATTTGTGATTTTGGCTATACTTTTTCATGGCAAGACATTGAAATGAAGAAGTTGATTCTGTTATCTTTTCTATTTGCTCAATTCCTATCTTAAATTATTAATTATTGGATTCTTTAGGTTCATTAGGTTATGAAATGATAGAATCATTTATCTAAATTCAATGCATATGGTAAATATTAGTTGAAAATATCTTTGTAGAATACAATGGGAAAAATATATTCTCCTATGTAAATAATGAATCCATGGGTAATGTCTCATTTAAACTGCAGTTCTAGATATCTCAGAAGCAAATATTTTTGGACCTTTTCTATGGTAATATAGACAATTCTATTAACTTCACTCAACAAATCTCTGCCTAAATCTGTTCCCCAATATGCTATTTTGTAATTTTCTTTACACATCAGAAAGTGCACATCTCATAAATATACAAATTAGCAAACTTTTAAAAAGGGAAAAGAGCTATGTAGCCACCAATGAGATTAAGGACAAGAATGCAGGCTACTCCATGCATGGCACAGGGAGACCAGCTCAGTGCTCTGTGACCACCTAGAGCGCTGGGGTAGGGAGGGTGGGAGGGAGACGCAAGAGGGAGGGGATATGGGGATATATGTATACGTATAGCTGATTCACTTTGTTATACAGCAGAAACTAACACAACAGTGTAAAGCAATTATACTCCAATAAAGATGATGTTAAAAAAAAGAATACAGGCTACTCCAATCACCTGTTGTGCCCCCTTCTTAACATTACCACCCCCCCCGAAACATCTACAAAAAGAAGTCACTGTCTTAATTTCTAACACCCTTATGGGCTGTAAAGTGTACCAAAGTAGAATCATCAATAAAGTATTCTTTTCTCTCATGTTTCTTTAACTTAACATTATATTTGTGAGAGTCATCCGTATTGTTTTATATAGTTATAATGTATTCCTTTTCATTGCTGCATAGCATTCCATTTTGTGAATACACCAAAATGTGTTTTCCTTTCTATTGTCAAAAGATATGGATATTTTATATTTCAGTGCTTATTAATAGTGCTGCTATTAGTAATCTGATATATGATATTTTGTGATAATAAGCATGCTTTCTTCTTGGCATACATCAGGGTATGAAATAGCTAGTTCTACAATATGTTACCTCTATAGTGTAGTTTTCTTTATGGTAGATTTTGGTATTTGGTAGGGTAAATTCTCCAAATTTGTTGTCCTTCCTCAAGACTGCCTTGACAGTTTTTTGTCTTTAACATTTCCATTTACACTTTAAATCAGCTTGTCAATTTCCATGAAAAAATATGCTGAGATCTAGATGAGAATTGCATTGTATCTAAAGATCAATTTTGAGAGTGTTGATATGATAATATTACTAAATCTTCCAATTTATAAATTGGTATGTTCCTCCATTTATTTAGTTCTTCTCTAATTTTTCTCAATGATATTTTGTAGTTTTTAAGTATAAACATCTTACACCTTTTTGCTATACTTATGCAGAGGAATACAATGTTTTAAATATTATTGCACATGGTATTTTATATCAATTTTATTTTTCTATACATATATGGAAATAAATTAATGAATAATTCACCAACCTTGCTAGATTAATCCTTAATTTTATTATTGTACAGATACTTTTGTATTTACTGTGTTTAAAATCTCAAATAACAAGAGCTTTATCTCTTTTCCAAAATACCTCTTTTTTATTTCCCTTGTCTTTGATTTTTTTATATCCCAAAGAATTATAGTCTCTTTTACTCTAAGCTGTAACACCTTCTTTGATTTAGCTCTCCCATTATTATGTGGTATTTCAATAAATTTGATTTCAGTTTACTCTGTCAAAAACCACGTGCACAAGTCTGGTCTCTATGTCTGATGCAGCCCAACTCCGGTAAATTTCAGAACCCAGGCCAGGGGGAAAAAAGTGCTCAAAGTCTGAAAGTTCTTAACACACAAGCCATGGATGGAGGATTGGAGTGAATTTACCCACCTCCTCCAGAGGCGGTGAGAAAGCAGCGACTCAAGGGGCTCTGCAGTAGACCTTCCCCAAAGAGGGAATTTACGGCAGTCTTATTTCCCAGAAGTTACCTGGATCTTCGGATGACCTGTTCCTTCTGTTCAGTAGATAAAATTCTGCACATATGAGGATGGGAGAAAGGGGCACTGTCCATGGAAAAAGAAAGCAAGACCTTCAAAGGAGATGTGCTGCACACATGGTCTGCTGAGCTTCTACAATCCTGCACAGCCCTCTTCTCCTCCATGCACAGTGGTTGACCTTGCCCAACAATGCCCTGCATCCTTGTCAGGCAGGAAGGCTTAACACATTTCAAGCCATGTGGCTGACAGGGTCTTGGTGCTCTGGCCAGGTGTCAGGACTGAGACTCTGAGGTGGGAGAGCCAAGTTCAGGACATTGGACTACCAGAGACCTCCTGGCCCCCGTAATATCAATCAGCAAGAGCTCTCTGAGAGATCACCATCTCAATGCTAAGACACAGCTCCACTCAATGACCAGCAAACTCAAGTGCTGGACACTCCATGCCAAACAACTAGCAACACAAGAACACAACCCAACCTATTAGCAGAGAGGCTGCCTAAAATCATACTAGGTCCACAGACACCCTAAAACACACCATGGGACATGGTCCAGCCCACCAGAAAGACAAAATGCAGCCTCATCCACCAAAACACAGACACCAGTCCCCTCCATCAGGAAGCCCACACAAGCCACTGAACCAACCTTACCCACTAAGGGGCAGACACCAAAAACAATGGGAACTATGAACCTGCAGCCTGCAAAAAGAAGACCCCAATCACAGTAAGTTAAGCAAAATGAGAAGACAGAGAAATATGCAGCAGACGAAGAAGCAAGGTAAAAACCCACCAGACCTAACAAATGAAGAGGAAACAGGCAGTCTACCTGAAAAGAATTCAGAGTAATGACAATAAAGATGATCCAAAATCGTGGAAAGAGAAAGGAGAAAATACAAGAAATGTTTAACAAGGACCAAGAAGAACTAAACAGCAAACAAACAATGATGAACAACACAAAAATGAAATTTAAAATTCTCTAGAAGGAATCAATAGCAGAATAACTGAGGCAGAAGAATGGATAAGTGACCTGGAAGATATAATAGTGGAAATAACTACTGCAGAGAAGAATAAAGAAAAAAGATTGAAAAGAATTGAGGACAGTCTCAGAGAACTCTGGGACAACATTAAATGCACCAACATTTGAATTACAGTGGTCCCAGAAGGAGAAGAGAAAAAGAAAGGGACTGAGAAAATATTTGAATAGATGATCATTGAAAACTTCCGTAATATGGGAAAGGAAATAGTCAATCGAGTCAGGAAGCGCAGAGAGTCCCACAGAGGATAAATCGAAGGAGAACCACGGCAAGACACATATTAAATAACTATCAAGAATTAAATAAAAAGAAAAAATATTAAAAGCAGCAAGGGAAAAGCAACAAATAACATACAAGGGAAACCCCATAAGGTGAACAGCTGATCTTTCATCAGAAACTCTGCAAGCCAGAACGGAGTGGCAGGACATATTTAAAGTGATGAAAGGGAAAAACCTACAACCAAGATTACTCTACCCAGCAAGTATCTCATTAAGATTCGACAGAGAAATTAAAACCTTTACAGACAAGCAAAAGCTAAGAGAAAACAGCACCACAAAACCAGCTTTACCACAAATGCTAAAGGAACTTCTCTAGGCAAGAAACACAAGAGAAGGAAAAGACCTACAATAACAAATCCAAAACAATTAAGAAAATGGTAATAGGAACATACATATAGATAATTACCTTAAATGTAAATGGATTAAATGCTCCAACCAAAAGCCACAGACGGGCTGAATGCATACAAAAACAAGACCAGTATATATTCTGTCTACAAGAAACCCACTTCAGACCTAGGGACACATACAGACTGAAGTGAGGGGGTGGAAAAAGATATTCCATGCAAATGGAAATCAAAAGAAAGCTGAAGTAGCAATTCTCATATCAGAGAAAATAGACTTTGAAATAAAGACTATTACAAGAGACAAAGAAGGACACTACATAATGATCAAGGGATCAATCCAAGAAGAAGACACAATTGTAAATATTTATGCACCCAACATAGAGGCACCTCAATACATAAGGCAAATGCTAACAGCCATAAACGGGGAAACTGACAGTAACACAATAATAGTAGTGGACTTTAACACCCCACTTTCACAAACGGACAGATCAACCAAATGAAAATAAATAAGGAAACACAAGCTTTAAATGATACCTTAAACAAGATGGACTTAATTGATATTTATAGGATAGTCCATCCAAAAACAACACAATACATTTTCTTCTCAAGTGCTCATGGAACATTCTCCAGGATAGATCATATCTTGGGTCACAAAGCAAGCCTTGGTAAATTTAAGAAAATTGAAATCGTATCAAGTATCTTTTCCAAACAGAACGCTATGAGACTAGATATCAATTACAGGAAAAGAACTGTAAAAAATATAAACATAGGGAGGCTAAACAATATGCTACTAAATAACCAAGAGATCATTGAAGAAATCAAAGAGGAAATCAAAAAATACCTAGAAACAAATGACAATGTAAACACGATGGCCCTAAACCTGTGGGACGCAGCAAAAGCAGTTCTAAGAGGGAACTATATAGCAATACAATCCTACCTCAAGAAACAAGAAAAATCTCAAATAAACAATTTAACGTTATACCTAAAGGAACTAGAGAAAGAAGAAGAAACAAAACCCAAAATGAGTAGAAGGAAAGAAATCATAAAGATCAGAGCAGAAGTAAATGAAATAGAAACAAAGAAAACAATAGCAAAGATCAATAAAACTAAGAGCTGGTTCCTTGAGAAGATAAACAAAATTGATAACCCATTACCCAGACTCATCAAGAAAAAAGGGGGAAGACTGAAATCAACAGAATTAGAAATGAAAAAGAAGTACAAACTGACTCTGCAGAAATACAAATGATCATGAGAAACTACTACAAGCAACTATATGCCAATAACATGGACAACCTGGAAGAAGTGGACATATTTTTAGAAAAGCACAATCTTCCGAGACTGAACCATGAAGAAATAGAAAATAGAACAACACCAATCACAAGCACTAAAATTGAACTGTGATTAAAAATCTTCCAATAGGGGCTTCCCTGGTGGCACAGTGGTTGACAGTCTGCCTGCCGATACAGGGGACACGGGTATGTGCCCCGGTCCTGGAAGATCCCACATGCCGCACAGCGGTTGGGCCCGTGAGCCTGTGCATGGCCACTGAGCCTGCGCGTCCGGAGCCGGTGCTCTGCAATGGGAGAGGCCACAACAGTGAGAGTCCCGCATATTGCAAAAAAAAAAAAAAAAAAAATCTTCCAACAAACAAAAGCCCAGGACCAGATGGCTTCACAGGCGAATTCTATCAAATATTTAGAGAAGAGCTAACATCCATCCTTCTCAAACTATTCCAAAATATAATTGAGGGAGGAACACTTCCAAACTCATTCTATAAGGCCACCATCACCCTGATACCAAAACCAGACAAAGATGTTCCAAAAAAGAAAACTACAGGCCAAATGTCACTGATAAACATAGATGCAAATATCCTCAACAAAATACTAGCAAACAGAATCCAGCAGCACATTAAAAGGATCATACAGCACGATCAAGCCAGGTTTATCCCAGGAATGCAAGGAATCCTCAATATATGCAAATCAATCAATGTGATACACCATATTAACAAACTGAAGGATAAAAACCATATGATCCTCTCAAAAGAGGCAGAAAAACCTTTCAAAAAAATTCAACACCCATTTATGAGAAAAACCCTCCAGAAAGTAGGGACAGACGGAACTTACCTCGACATAATAAAGGCCACATATGACAAACCCACAGCCAACATCGTCCTCAATGGTGAAAAACGGAAACCATTTCCACTAAGATCAGGGACAAGAAAAGGTTGCCCACTTTCACCACTATTATTCAACACAGTGTTGGAATTTTTAGCCACAGCAATCAGAGAAGAAGAAGAAATAAAAGGAATCCAAATCAGAAAAGAAGAAGTAAAACTGTCACTGCTTGCAGATTACATGATACTATACATGGAGAATCCTAAACATGCTACCAGAAAACTACTAGAGCTAATCAATGAATCTGGTAAAGTAGCAGGATACAAAATTAATGCACAGAAATCTTTTGCATTCCTATACACTACTGATGAAAAATCTGAAAGAGAAATAAAGGAAACACTCCCATTTACCATTGCAACAAATATAATAAAATGACTAGTAATAAACTTACCTAAGGAGACAAAAATGCCTGTATGCAGAAAACTATAAGACACTGATGAAAGAAATTAAAGATGATACACACAGATGGAGAGAGATAACATGTTCTTGGATTGGAAGAGTCAACATTGTGAAAATGACTATACTACCCAAAGCAATCTACAGATTTAATGCAATCCCCATCAAACTACCAATAGCATTTTTCACAGAACTAGAACAAAAAATTTCACAATTTGTATGGAAACACAAAAGACCCCGAATAGCCAAAGTAATCTTGAGAAAGAAAAATGGAGCTGGTGGAATCAGGCTCCGTGACTTCAGACTATACTGCAAAGCTGCAGTAATCAAGATAGTATGGTACTGGTACAAAAACAGAAATATAGATCAATGGAACAGGACAGAAAGCCCAGAGATAAACCCATGCATATATAGTCACCTTATCTTTGATAAAGGAGGCAAGAGTTACAATGGAGAAAATACAGCCTCTTCAATAAGTGTTGCGGAAAACTGGACAGCTACATGTAAAAGAATGAAATTAGAACACTCCCTAACATCATACACAAAAATAAACTCAAAATGGATTAAACTCAAAATGTATGGTCACCTTATCTTTGATAAAGGAGGCAAGAATATACAATGGAGAAAATATAGCCTCTTCAATAAGTGGCACTGGGAAAACTGGACAGCTACATGTAAAAGAATGAACTTAGAACACTCCCTAACACCATACACACAAAAAAAGTCAAAATGGATTAAAGACCTAAATTTAAGACCAGACACTATAAAATTCTTAGAGGAAAACATAGGCAGAACACTCTATGACATAAATCACACCAAGATCCTTTTTGACCCACCTCCTAGAGAAATGGAAATAAGAACAAAAATAAACAAATGTGACCTAGTGAAACTTAAAAGCTTTTGCACAGCAAAGGAAACCATAAACAAGACAAAAAGACAACCCTCAGAATGGGAGAAAATATTTCCAGATGAAGCAACTGGCAAAGGATTAATCTCCAAAATATACAAGCAGCTCATGTAGCTCAATATCAAGAAAACAAACAACCCAATCCAAAAATGGGCAGAAGACCTATATAGACATTTCTCCAAAGAAGATATACAGATTGCCAACAAACACATGAAAGGATGCTCAAGATCACTAATAATTAGAGAAATGCAAATCAAAACTACAATGAGAGGTATCACCTCACAGCCGTCAGAATCGCCATCATCAAAAAATCTACAAACAATAAATGCTGGAGAGGGTGTGGAGAAAAGTGAACTCTTTTGCACTGTTGGTGGGAATGTAAATTGATACAGCCACTATGGAGATCAGTATGGAGGTTCCTAAAAAACTAAAAATAGAACTACCATATGACCCAGCAATCCCACTACTGGGCATATACCCTGAGAAAACTCTAATTCAAAAAGAGTCATGTACCACAATGTTCATTGCAGCACTATTTACAATATCCAGGACATGGAAGCAACCTAAGTGTCCATCGGCAGATGAATGGATAAAGAAGATATGGCACATATATACAATGGAATATTACTCAGCCATAAAAAGAAACAAAATTAAGTTATTTGTAGTGAGGTGGGTGGACATAGAGTGTGTCATACAGAGTGAAGTAAGTCAGAAAGAGAAAAACAAATACCGTATGCTAATACATATATATGGAATCTTAAAAAAAAAAAAAAGGCTCTGAAGAACCAAGGGGCAGGACAGAATAACGACACAGACATAGAGAATGAACTTGAGGTTACAGGGAGGGGGAAGGGTAAGCTGGGATGAAGTGAGAGAGTGGCATTGACATATATACACTATCAAATGTAAATAGCTAGTGGCATGCAGCTGCATAGCACAGGGAGATCAGCTACATGCTTTGTGTCCACCTAGAGGGGTGGGATAGGGAGGGAGGGAGGGAGGGAGACACAGAGGGAGGGGATATGGGGATATATGTATACATATAGCTGATTCACTTTGTTATACTGCAGAAACTAACACAACATTGTAAAGCAATTTTACTCCAATAAAGATGTTAAGAAAAATCTACAAACATAAATGCTGGAGAGGGTGTGGAGAAAAGTGAACACTTTTGCATTGTGGGTGGGAATGTAAATTGATACAGCCACTATGGAGATCAGTATGGAGGTTCCTAAAAAACTAAAAATAGAACTACCATATGACTCAGAAATCCCACTACTGGGCATATACCCTGAGAAAACCATAATTCAAAAAGAGTCATGTACCACAATGTTAATTGCAGCTCTATTTACAATAGCTAGACATGGAAGCAACCTAAGTGCCCATCGACAGATGAATGGATAAAGAAGATATGGCACATATATACAATGGAATATTACTCACCCATAAAAAGAAACGAAACTGAGTTATTTGTAGTGAGGTGGACGGACCTAGAGTCTGTCATACAGAGTGAAGTAAGTCAGAAAGAGAAAAAGAAATACTAACATATATATATATATATATATATATATATATATATATATATATAAAATCTAAAAAAATATATATGGTAACATATATATATGGAATCTAAAAAAAGAAATGGTTCTGATGAACCTAGGTGTAGGACAGGAATAAAGACACACACATAGAGGATGGACTTGAGGACACAGGGAGGGGGAAGGATAAGCTGGGACGAAGTGAGAAAGTAGCATTGACATATATACAGTACCAAATGTAAAACAGATAGCTAGTGGGAAACAGCTGCATAGCACGGGGAGATCAGCTTGGTGTTTTGTGACCACCTAGAGGGTTGGGTTAGGGAGGGTGGGAGGGAGACGCAAGAGGGAGGAGATATAGGGATATATGTATATGTATAGCTGATTCACTTTGTTATACAGCAGCAACAAACACAACAATGTAAAGCAATTATACTCCAGTAAAGATGTTTAAAAAAAACACATGCACAATTTTCTTCTATAATGTCTCTCTCTCTCTCTCTCTCTCTCTGCACCCTACTCCAACTTTCCTGTATGTAATTATAGGTACTTTGGGCATATAGACTTCCAGTTCTCTTTCTAGAGTCTCTTTGAAGAGCTTAAAGAATTGACTAGTTAGCAAAATAATACTTTCAGAGGTTTTAACAATAAGGTTAAAGCATTCACTTAACTTTTTTGTTCTGAGGCTTTCTCATAATAGCCGTACAGTGGATTTCATCTTTGTCCCAAAGCTGTCTTTGTGACAAGTTTAATTTGATGAGAAGCATTTTCATGTATTTAATGTTGAAATTTCAGGAACTAATAAACTTTCTATTTTACATTAATTACGTTTGCAGACTGAACTCATTTTTTCTTGTAATACTTTATACATCAGATAATAAAAGTCAACCTCCAACCAATATTTGGCCTCAAAACTTACTTGTCCTACTAAATGCATTTTTATTTTATGCATTTTTATTCCCTCCAATTTGTTACAGGTGGTATTTTTACCAAATGTTTCACCACTAACATATGTATGCACCAGCAAATGTAAGTAACCATTCTGCAGTTTCTCACAACAGTTTCCTTATACTTTCCACCCAGTTGTAAAGCTATTTTTTTTTTGTTTATTGAAGTACCTCATTTCTAGGTGCCAAATCCTGTTTTAGAAATTTGTTGCTCTAAAAATAGCCTATAAAATAAACAACTTCAAGTATCACAATGATAAAACAAGTATTTATATTTCATTCACAGGTCTGCAGAAGGCTAGGAGGTCAGTCAATCAAGACAGACCAGCTAGGATTCTATGCTTTAGGCTATGTATTGGTTGGACTTGGCTTAGTGCTGAAGATTAGGGTTTAGAACTGCTCCATTAGAATTTTTGTAGCTCAATAATAAACAGAAAACTATCTGAATTAAAAATGAGCAAAATTATGAATACACAGTTAACCAAAAATTATATATAAATGGTAAACAGGCATGTGAAAAGATGCTAATCATTGCTGGTCATCAAGAAAAGACAAACTGAAACCACAATGGGATAACCACTACACTCTACAATGGGTAAAATTTTAAAAAAATTATTACTTAGTGTTAGTGGAATTCTCCAATATTTCTGGCAAAAATATAAAAATGGACAAGTACTTTAGGAAACGGTTTGGCAGTTTCTTATAGTTAAATATGCAGTTACTCTTTAAACTAGAAGTTCTGTGATATGTGTTCTAGGGCTTGCTCACACCGGCCTCATGAGTGCTTTCCAGGCATATCTCTTCTTGACTCTGCCTTTAAGGAGTAATGTTTGTTCTCATTCATGGTGAGAATATTTACACTGTGGCAGTCAGCAAAGACTACAATCAAAGTTTTCTCCTTCGACATCCAGAAAGCTGGCTGCTAAACATTTACATCATGCCTCTACAGCAATTCCACTCTTAGGTATTTGCACAAGAAATTAAAACATATATCCACAAAGACTGTACACAAATAATATACAGCATTATTAATAATATGAAACATGTAAAGAATACCCATCAAGGACTTCCCTGGTGGCGCAGTGGCTAAGAATCCTCCTGCCAATGCAGGGGACACGGGTTCGAGCCCTGGTCCGGGAAAATCCCACATGCTGCAGAGCAACTAAGCCTGTACGCCACAACTACTGAGCCTGCACTCTAGAGCCCATGAGCCACAACTACTGAGCCCATGTGTCACAACTACTGAAGCCTGCGCACCTAGAGCCTGTGCTGCACAACAAGAGAAGACACGAGAAGACCATGCACCGCAACAAAGAGTAGCCCCTGCTTGCCACAGCTAGAGAAAGCCTGCATGCAGCAATGAAGACACAGTGCAGCCAAAAATAAGCAAATAAAATAAATAAATTAAAAAAAAGAATGTCGATTAAGACATCTATCAAGAGGTAATGTCCATTAAGAGGTAAATGGATAAACAAAATGTGGCATAATGTTCTGCAATAATAAATGGCAGAGAATAATGATGTAGAATGCAGCAGTAATAAACAATGGTTGCAGGTACATGCAACAACATAGATGAATCTAAAATCATTATCCAAATTAGACAATCCAGACATTTGGACTATATACTATATATGTCCACTTACATGACATTCTAGAAAAGATAAAATTATAAAAATATAAACAAGAGCAGTAGTTGCTAAGGGCCAGGGCTTGGGGGAAAGCATTGACTGAAAAGTGTTCCCCAAACTTTTTGCGGTGAATGAAATGTTCTAGCTTGATTTTAATGAAGTTTATATGCCTATGTACACTTTATTAAAGCTCATAAAACTCTACTCTTCAAATGGTGTATTTTGATACAAGTAGATTATATTTAGACTAAGAAAATATTTTAAAAATTTAGCACAGTCTAATCTTGGGAATCTAAACAATGAATTTATACTGCATACCTGATAGAATTATAATTTATGTACAAGTGGAAAAATGGTAAACAGGGGAAATTATCTAGGCAATTTACAATAAAGAATTACAGAAATAAAATAAATTTTTTAAAAAGTGTAATTAAAATGTTAAATGGTCCCTGAAAATATAATCATTTCTGCCTGTGTTTATTTATATATAGAAAAGATTTTCGTTCTATGAATATATACAAATGGCCTCTAGATTTGATTTACACCAAAGCACGACTCTGTAATTTAGGAAAAAATTTTTACTGTTAAAAAATTTTTTTTAAAAAGCCCTGCATGTTAAAAGGGAATTAATTTGAGAAATAACACTTTTTTTCTTTATGTGAAAATAGGTCCAGTGTCACAAAATCATAGAAGGCTCAGTCAGTATTTGTAGAATAAATCATGTACTTAATATCAACTCCTAAAAAGTATTCCTAGATTCACATTCTCCTTATTAAATATGAAAGATCATGTAAAAAATCAATACTGGACCTAAAATGTTTCCATTAATATATTTGTGAAAGCAGTTCTTATGCTTCACAGTTCAAGAGATGCAATAGGCATAAAGAAACTCCCCAAACCATGGTGGAATTTGCTTTCAGTCCATTATCAAATTATCAGCTGTATACAATCATTATTACATAATCAGCATAATGATGTTTACTTACTTTCCCAACATGACTATTAAGAATCTAAGTATTCAGTAAAATGATTTTTTTCCTTTAGAAATACATAAGTATTACTTATGAAACTGTTGATGTTACAGTCCTTTTAAAAAGTTACATTACTAGAAGTGTTATCAGAATCTCAGGTTAGTGATCCAATTCTTATACAGAGTTTGATATAGTCTAAAATAAAAATGAAATAAAAATATAATAATCATCCCAGAAAAATCTACTCTAACAGTTTCTCTTAGTTCATGGTGCTTCTTGTACTGCAGTAGATACCCAAATTCCCTTGGTTTTAATATAACCATTTAATTTGGCTATTCAAATTTGTATACACTAATCTTTAAATTGATAAGAACTACAAATTTGAAAGAAAATGTGAAAAGCCTCCTTCTTAGAGATGGGGAAGTGGGCAATACACAATGGAATTACCAAACCAAAATCGAATTAGGGTAAAACTTATTAAGTAAGCTAAAACTGATATCATTTTTATCCTGAATAGCATTGCAAAGTCTGGTTACATTTTTTAATGTAAACATTTCTATTAACATATTATATACACAAAACAAGTTAAATATTTTAAATATACAATTTGTTGAATATCCACAAAGTCAACATACCCATGTAACTAAAATCCAGATCAAGAAACAGTACATTACCAAAACATGAGAAGCCCTCTCCTGCCTTCTTAGTCACTACCTCGCTTACCCTTCCAAGGGCAACCATTGTCCTGAATTCTAACACCATATATTAGTTTTGCTTACTGTTAAACTTTATATAAAAGAAATCATTCAGTATGTACTTACTTGTGTCTGACTTATTTTATTAACTGATACATTTGCCATGTGTATTTGTAGTTTGTTCATTCTCATTGCTGAAGAGTATTAAGCTGTATGGCTACACTACCATTCTACTGTAATGACGTTTAGGTTATTTTTAGTTTACACACTCTGAGAATAATGTTGCTATAAGGATTACTGTACAAACCTTTTGGTAAAAATGAATATGTTTATGTGTATATAAGTGGAATAGATGTTCTTAGTATTACACATATTTATTTTTAGTAGTGTCAAGAAATTTTCCAAAATGTTTGCATGATTTTTATTCCCACTAGCAATGTACAAGGGCTTGAGCTGTTCCACACTGGGTATGGCCTGTCTTTTTCAATTTAGCCATGCTGGTAGATGTCTAGTGGCTCTTACTGTGGCTTTATTTTGTATTTTCCTGATGACTAAAGAAATTAAACACTTTTTTCATATGTTTGTTTAATTGCCAATCTGTTATCCTCTTTGGTGAAATTTATTACCTTTTAATACATTTTCTTCTGTCCATTTTTCTATTTATTTCTCTGCTCTTTTCTTACTGATTTGTAAGAATTTTCAAATATTATTTACACCAGTCTATTGTACTGTATATACCAGATATCTGTGTTACAAGTACCTTCTTTCAATCTGTGTGTTGTTTTTTCACTCTATGAATGGAGCCTTTTGATGATCAGATGTTCTAAATTTTAATGTAGACTACTACAGCAGATATTTTTCTCTCATGATGTGTTTTGCTCATTTCAAGGTCATAAAGATATCTTCTAATATTTCTTTTATATTTATTGTTTTAACTTGCACATTTATATTTGCAATCCATCTGCAATTGACTTAGAAAATAGTTTAACAGGTTCTGTTTCTTTTTCCCCATATGAATATCCAATCAACCCAGAATTATTTGTTGAAAGACTATCCAGACTATCCTTACTCTCAAAAATTTAATGGCATCTTTATCCTAAATCAGGTGACTATAAATATGTGATCTACTTCTGAATTTCCTATTTTGTTCCATTCCTCAGTTTATCTATGTATAATGGATTGTAAGTTCATTTGAATTCTCTGCATTTATGTCATCTCTGAATAACAACTGTTTTATGTATTCCTTATCAATAATTATTTTCTTTTTGATGTACTCCAGTAGTTATGTCCTCTAATAAATTTTTTTTAAATAGAGGTAGCAGGAATATTTGTCACATGCCCAAACTCAGGCAGAAAACTCAGTAATTTGCCATTTTATCTAACACCTAGTAGACAGTAGATGCTCAACAAATATGCAGATATGAGTCTCCTCAAGGGAGCAGTGCTGCATAATAATTTGTAACACATCCTGAATAACAGAGATATGACTATGAATACTATATCACTTTAATTTATGAATTAGAGGAAATTACTTTGATCTATGCTTTGGTCAAACATTTGTAAGACAGGTATAATAACTAGTAACCTGTTTCTTAGAATTAATGTTATAATTAAAATGTGAAATCCTTAGCTTAGTACCTGTCTAGAGTAAACACTCACTGTATGTTAGTTTAAATACATTTATATTTACATGGTATGTTTATATACATAATGATTCTCAGATGAATATGTGAACATAGTAGTCAAATTTCAAAAATAACTGAATTTTTAAATATGAAACCCCTTTCTCACAAAGAATAGTACCAGGTTTATAACAGAACAACAAAAACACATTTGAGAATTGAGATTCTATTTCCCCTTCAGATTGAAATTCATCTGCCACATTTTGATGTAATCCAAAATTTGGTCTCATTTTGACCAATTTCCAAGTACATTCCTTGCTTTTAGACAGCTGGTTTACTCAGTCTCTTCTTAAAGTAACCTGTACTTCTCTGAAGCAATTCATCCTACCTAGAATACCCTCCTTTCTTTGTTTTACTTCTGCAAACCTCATATACACTTGAATAAGACCAAGATCAACCCTTATATTAAAACCTTCCATAACTCCTAGGCTTTGTAATAAACTTTTCAATTTATGATACCCCATTAGCACAAGCTTTGGTTGAAATATCATCTTCTCAATGAGATTTCTAAAGACAACTCATTACTTTCCATTACTGCCATTATTGGCATATTAATACCCCTTACTCTTTCCTGCTTGTTCCATAGCACTTATTCCTTTTCAACACACTCATAATATTTATGTATGTATATCATTTCGTATTGCATAGTTAGGTAAGTACATGTCTATATCTATATAGATAGGTAGGTAGGTATTTATTTGGTTTACTTTTTTATCTGACAATTCCACTAGAATGCAAGCTACTACAGTGCAAGTATTTTGTCTCTTTTCCTCATAATAATTCTCCCCAGTTTATGACATACAGTTGATACACAAGAAATATTAGTAAAATGAATGAATAAAAGAACATATATTAATCTTTCCTCGTATGTATGTTACAAAATGACCTGATAATAACCACTGTGTTTTTTTATTCACCTTCACAACAATAAAATTAAATCCCTCACAAAGTAGAATTCTTTAGGATAGTCACCATTTCAAAAAGAGACACATCAAAATCTTAAAAATACAGTGGGTTCAGGATGTTGGTGTTTAATGGTAATATAGAGAAGATGGGAAATGGGGTAAAGGATGTAGTAACAATAAATGTCAGAAAGGCCTGAGAATGTAGCAAAACCCCTAGCCTTTGCAAGTCTGGTTTCAGGATTGATCTATGACTCAGAATATGCTGGGCTGTGGATACTTGCAAGACTGAGTGAATAAACAGCACTGCAGTTTGGGAAGGGGAGTGGGCCAATATAATGGGATGGTTCAGAGAAGAATTATAATACCAAGTTCAAATCCTGTCTCTGTCACTTATTTGTAGTGTGAGCTTGGCAAAGTCGATATTCCTCCTCTGTTCCACATTTTCCTCAATTGCAATAAGAAGATGAGAACAGCACATGTCAGTTCTTTTGTGTATATATCCAGAAATGCAATTGCTCTATCAAATGATAATTCTATGTGTAAAGTTTTGAGGAACGATCATACTGTTTTCTGCAGCAGCCACACCATTTTCAATTCCCACCAGCAATGCACAAGGGTTCTAATTTCTCCACATTTATGTCGACACTTGTTTTCTGCTTTTTCTTTTAATAATAGTCATCCCAATGGGTGTGAAGTGTTATCTCATTGTGGTTCTGATTTCCATTTCCCTAATGATTAGTGATGGTGAGCGTTTTTCATGTGCTTATTGGCCATTTGTATACCTTGTTTGGAGAATTGTCTATTCGTCTTTGCCCAATTTTGAAATGGGTTGTTTTATTGTTGTTGAATTTTAGGAGTTCTTTATATATTTTACATATTAATTTCTTCCCAGATATGTGCTTTGCAAATATTTTTCCTCATTTTGTGGGTTGCCTTTTTACTCTGTTGATAATGTCTTTTGATTCATAAGTGTTTATACTTTCGATGAAGTCCAGTTTGTCTTTTTTTTTTTTCTGCTTCTGCCTTTGGTGTCATACCCAAAAACACAACATGGCAAAGCTTTTCTCTAATTTGTTGGCATAAATAACACAACAATCCTGGAACCAGAGTTGCAATTCCCAAGTCTTTCCATATATTATTTCCAACCTATAATTATCACTGACTTATAGGTAAGGCAGACTAGTACTTGGAGTAATATGGGACACATTACACAGTCAAAGTTAGGCCAAGGGAGTGAGTGTCATATGTATGTTATATATTACAGATTTCATGAAGGCATTAGGCATGAAATGTACAGGATTTGAAGCCCAACAGACCAAAAGCTAGTATATCTATTCATGGCACCTTGGGCAAGCTTTGAAATCTCCCAGTCCCAAACCCCAAGTACCCAAACTCTAAAAATGACAATAATACTTACTCAGAGTTATGTAAATAACTTGTGCAGTTCTTGGAATCTACTACTAGGAACTCTACTTATGGTAGCTAAAACAACCATTGAAAAATGATACGTACGTCTCAAGTATTCTCCCATTCTGTGTAGCATATTGGTTGACATATAGGAGTTAAATAAAAGCTGTGGTTTAAGTATATGTATATCACGAGCTCACAGTGAAATGACTCTACTGCCTCTATCCAGAGAAAGGAGACTCGATTTCTCAGTTATCACCTATGCTCTGTTTGAGATCCTTATAGTATGCATGTGAAAAACATATGAACTAAAAATACTTGAATTTGCTAGAACAAAAGATGACAAAGTATAGTTGTAATAATCACAAAGTCATTGTAGTTGTATGCTTTCTTAAATACCAAAACAATTTTGCTGCTTAAACTGGAGGGGGCATTTGGGGACCACACAAATAATACATAGAAACAAAGGAGGAATTTAACTTGATGCAAAATTGCATTGAATTTGGATACTTTACATTTGCTTTTTAATTGAACAGAAACTGACACTTTTAAAGAAAAACAAATATAAAGCTATTCATTGGGCTTCCCTGGTGGCGCAGTGGTTGAGAGTCTGCCTGCCGATGCAGGGGACACGGGTTCGTGCCCCGGTCCGGGAGGATCCCACGTGCTGCGGAGCGGCTGGGCCTGTGGGCCATGGCCGCTGGGCCTGCGCGTCCAGAGCCTGTGGTCCGCAGCGGGAGAGGCCACGGCAGTGAGAGGCCCACGTACCGCAAAAAAAAAAAAAAAAGAAAAAGAAAAAGAATAAAAGATATTCATTAACATTTTATCTGAAAGCGGTATGGGAATATAATCCAATGTCTTCTTTTGACTGTTATTTTTGCTAAGAACAAGTGAATTGTCTATTTCTTTATAAAGCTTAAACTGCTTTTTAATCAGAGGACTATTTTAAACATGGTGAATTATTTTTCTTATTGTAAAAGTAATATACGTACATTGTTGAAGAGGGAGGAGTGAAGAATAATAAAAAATAATAAATAATAAATAGAAAATAGTTGGTAGTGACAACTATTAATGTGTTAGTGTGCCCTCTTTCATTTTTCTTCTTTTTATAAGTTTTAACATTTTAGTATCAACTAATAGACTCATATTGTTTGTATCCTCAATTTTCATGTAATATTATAATGTAAACAATTTCCTAGGCCATTATTTTTAAAATCTGAGTTTTCATAGTTGCATAAAATTCCATTATATGAAAGTGCCATAGTTTACTTACTATGCTAAAGCTGGAATTTCACTTTTGTTGCTATTACAAATACAACTGTGAATTAGTCAAAGTCTTATTTTAGAGCAACAGAAATCTAACTCAAATCACCTTAAGCAAGAAGCAGACCAAAATTATTTTATTTGAAAAATACTAGTATATCTCCTGCAGATGAAGGATGACTTCCACCAACAAACCATAACAAATATATGAGTATGGCAGGGTCTCATGAATCACTGGGACTAGGGTTTCAATTCCTCCAAGATCCATCTCTCACTCTGTATGATATTGTGATTTATAATAAGAAATATATATTTGGTCTTTGTCCTTGTTTCTGGTACAGAGCTCCTAAAATCTTTGAAATTTCCTGAGTGATAAAAGGTGTGTTGTTATGTTAATAGGGTTACTTTTGGACCTGTGGGAGCTGGTTGCCAGGAGAACCAACCACATGATTAGAGGGTTGGAAATTTCAGTTCCACCCCAGATCTCTGGGAAGGGGAGAGGGACTGGAGGTTGAATCAGTCAACAATGGTCAATGATTTAATCAATGATGCCTATGTAATGAAGCCTCCATTAAAAACCCAAAGGGAGTGGGTTTGGAGACCTTCCAGGTTGGTGAACATGCGGTGATTTGGGGAAAGTGGCATACTTGGAGAGAGCATGGAAGCTCCAAGCCCTTTCCCCATACCTTGCCATATGCAACTCTTCCACCTGGCTGTTCCTGAGTTATATTCTTTTATAATAGACCAGCAATCTAGTGAATAAATGGGTTTCCTGAGTTCTTTGAGCCACTGTAGCTAAGTAATCAAACAGCAAGGTAGCAGGATACAAGATTAACATACAGAAATCAGTTGCATTTCTTTACACTAACAATGAAATATCAGAAAGGGAATGTAAAAAAAAATCCCTTTAAAAATCACATCAAAAACAAATACTTAGGAATAAACCTGACCAAGGAGGTGAGAACTATCAAACATTAATAAGGGAAACTGAAGATGATTCAAAGAAATGGAAAGATATCTCAAGCTCTTGCATTGGAAGAATTAATACTGTTAAAATGGCCATACTACTCAAAGCAATCTACAGATTTAATGCGATCCCTATCAAATTACCCATGACATTTTTCACAGAACTAGAACAAATAATCCCAAAATTTATCTGATACCATAAAAGACCCAGAATTGCCACAGCAATCCTGAGGAAAAAGAACAAAGCAGGAGGCATAACCCTCCCAGACTTCAGACAATATTACAAAGCTACATTAATTAAAACAACATGGTACCAGCACAGAAACAGACATATGGATCAATGGAACAGAATAGAGAGCTCAGAAATAAACCTATGCACCTATGGTCAATTAATCTTTGACAAAGGAGGCAAGAATTTACAATGCAGAAAAGACAGTCTCTTCACCAAGTGGCATTGGGAAAGCTGGACAGCCACATATGTAAATCAATGAAGTTAGAACACACCCTCACACCATACACAAAAATAAACTCAAAATGGCTTAAAGACTTAAATATAAGATGTGACATCATAAAACTCCTAGAAGAGAACATAGGCAAACATCCTCTGACATAAATCATACAAATGTTTTCTTAGGTCAGTCTCCCAAGGAAATAGAAATAAAAGCAAAAATAAACAAATGGGACCTAATCAAACTTACAAGTTTTGTACAGCAAAGGAAACCATAAAGAAAACGAAAAGACAACCTACAGAATGGGAGAAACATTTGCACATGATGTGGCTGACAAGCACTTGATTTCCAAATGTACAAACAGCTCATACAACTCGACAGCAAAAAAACAAGCAACCCAATCAAAAAATGGGTAGAAGTCCTAAATAGATATTTCTCCAAAGAAGAAATACAGATGGCCAACAGTCACATGAAAAGATGCTCAACATCACTAATTTTTAGAGAAATGCAAATCGAAACTACAATGAGGTACCACCTCACACCAGTCAGAGTGGCCATTATTTAAAAATCTGCAAATAACAAATGCTGGAAAGGGTGTGGAGAAATGGGAACCCTCCTACACTGTTGGTGGGAATGGAAATTGGTGCAGCCACTATGGAAAACAGTATGGAGGCTCCTCAGAAAGCTAAAAATAGGATTACTATATGATCCAGCAATCCCACTCCTGGGCATATATCCAGACAAAACTATAATTCAAAAAGATGCATGTACCCCTATGTTAACAGCAGCACTATTCACAATAGCCAAAACATGGAAACAACCTAAATTTCCATCGACGGATGAATGGATAAAGAAGATATGATACATATATACAATAGAATACTACTCAGCCATAAAAATGAATGAAATAATCCCATTTGCAGTAACATGGATGGAACTAGAGATTATCATACTAAGTAAAGTAAGTTAGAAAGAGAAAGACAAATACCATATGGTATCATTTACATGTGGAATCTAAAATATGACACAAATGAACTTATCTACAAAACAGAAACGGACTCACAGACATAGAGAACAGACCTGTGGTTACCAAGGGGAGGTGGTAGGGGAGGGATGGATTCGGAGTTTGAGATTAGCAGATGCAAATTATTGATATTATATATAGAATGGATAGACAACAAGGTCCTTACTATATAGCACAGGGAACTATGTTCAATATCCTATGATAAACCATAATGGAAAAGAATATTAAAAAGAATGTATGTATATATGAATAACTGAATCACTGCTGTACAGAAGAAATTAACACAACATTGTAAATCAACTATACGTCAATAAAATAAATTTTAAAAAAAGAGAATGAGAACCAAAAAATAAAAAAATAAAAATAAATATAGCCAGTAAGTCAGAAGTACAATTGATAATTTGGACTTGTGATTGGCATCCTGAGTTGGAGGGGGACATTGGAACCTCCAGTTTGTAGTTGGCTGGTCAGAAACACAGCTAACAGCCCGGGCTGGTGACCTGTGTCTAAAGTGGGTAGCAGTTTGGTAGGACTGAACCCTAAACCTGTGGAACCTGATGCTATCTCCAAGTAGGTAGTGTCAGAATTAAATTGACTTCTCCGGCAACCTGCTGGTGTTTGAGAGTTGTTTGATGATGTAGGGAAACCCCCTCTTCCCAATGGAATTGGTACCAGTACCCTTTTATTCGCTCTCCTGTCATCTTGTTTCCTTCCTTTTTCAGTTTTTTTCTTACCAAATGCAGACTGATTTCCACCACATGGCAAGATGTTCATTGATAGTATCAAGCCTTATTTTCCTAGTTTCTTCCACAAATAAACAACCCAAACTGCTTTACACAGTTTTGGTGAAGGATTTTAATTGGCTTATCTTGGTTCTAGGCAGATGCTACCAAAGCCATGAGGAAGTGAGCTGTGGTGGGGAATGGTGTCTAGGAGAAATGAAGGGTACACTGCTGACCACAGTATAGTGATCCATATATATATGCTGTTTGTGATGCAAACAGCATCTTGTGCACTTATCTTTCCCCATATCCATGATTATTTCTCAGGATAAACTCCTAAATGGGAACTACTCTTTCAAACCGAAAGAGTGCTTTTAAGGCTTTTGATACACATTGCTAGGTTGACTCTTAGTAATGTGTCATCAATTTTATACTCAGTAAAAGTGAGTTTATAATGAAAATTTCACCAATGACATCTTAGCATATTTAAAAATTACGTCAGATTGATAGAAGATATTTGTGTATTAGTTTTTTATTGCTGAGTAACAAATTATAACAAACTTAGTGGCTTAAAACAATTACTTGTTATCTTACAATTCTGTACGTCAAAAGTCCAGATGTGCTTAGGGTCTCTCAAGGCCAATAATAAGATGTGGACCAAGTGGGACTCCTATTTAGAGGCTCTGGGAAGAACTGCTTCTGAGGCCATTCAGGTTGTTGATACAATTCATTTCCTCATGATTGTTGAACTGAAGTACACGTTTTATGGCTTGATGTCATCTGGGAATTGCATTTGGTTCCTAGAAGCTGTTTTTCAGTCTTTACATGTAGCTCCCTCAGTCTTCTAGCCGGCAGTGGTATGAGAAATCCTTCTCATATGTCAAGTCTGTCTGACTTCCCCTTCTGCCACCATCAGGAGAAAGTGCTCAAGCTATTAAGGGCTCATCCAGCCCACCTGGGTAATTGATCTATATTAAGGTCAACTGTGACATACAAAATTAACGTAATCATGGGAGTGATAGCTCATTATATTCAAATTCTAGGGACCAGAGCTGGGTATCTTTGGGGAAACATTTTAGAAATTCTGCTTACAGGATACAGAATTTTACAGGTTTAAATACATAGTTTTGTGAAAAGTAATACTATAAGGAAGTCAAGATATTTGATATCTAGATCTGACATATCCACTAGTTATATGTGTCTCCATGAGCAATATATTTACCTGTCTAACCTAAGTTTTCTCCTATGCAAAAAAATTGTAGTATATAATTCCTAGCTTTCTTTCTATTCAAAAAGAGCCTAATATTTGAAAGACTAATATGGATCAGTAAACTAAACAATACACTATAGATTCTATAGGCTGTTTCTTTGTCTTCCAGAGATATATCCCTACACTCTAGTTTGACCTATATCACAAAGCTGGACTTATCCTTCCAATCGGCTTTCTCTCCATAGTATTATATCTGCCAGTATATCCATCTCTTCCTTTGATATCCAACTCCTATGCCACTAACTTCACTTCTTATGATGATCTAGTAGTAGGAATCTCAGATTCTTTACAGGTCATAAATGGGCAAAAAAATCTTCATCAAGAGGGGAGTGTTTTGTTCTGGCTAGCTGTGGGAAGAGAGAGAATTAAGAAAACAACAGATCAGGAGATAAATGAAGAAAAAATGAGGTCTCATTGTTTAGACTCTATTCCATTTGGTGACACATCGAGAACTTGGCAGGAAGGTGACAAATTTCTAAAACCGATTCATCAAAATTTTTATGAGTTGGATACTCTTAATCAATTAAGTGATGCCTCTGAAAACTGTATGCAGTATTGCACTCCATTTCAATATATTCTTTATGCATTAGAATAAATTCCTTATTGTACTCTAGAGGACTTGAATGAAATTTTATAAGACTCTCCTGACATAAGTTGTACACAGGGCTCTTATCTCAAATATTAGTACATCTCGATTAAATGTAAAATGAAATCTTAGAACAAGTGGGATATCTTATATAGAGAATAGGTCCGTATACCTTCTATGAAAAACTAGGGGTGGATTTTTTTGAAGAGAAGCGTTCTATAATTAGAACTTTGTAAATGTATCAGTATGTTTCCTTTGAATAGATTAGTTTTGGTAACTTACATAAATGTGCAGAGGATGGTATGTTTGTGCTACTGTTCTGAAAGCAAGGGGATATTCTTATTAGCTTTATCTCCATCTGTGTATAAAATAACCAGACAGCACTTGTTAATAATGTCAAATTATCTTTGTGAAAATTTGACCAAGGAGCTCTCTTTCAAAACCCTTTAGCTAGTATCTTTCAGAAAACTGAATGCCATCTGCTGATGTGAGACTATGTAACATAGCAACTACAGCTCTTTAGCAGGAAGATACTACACTAGCCAGACAGCTGACTTTGGTTGGGTAATAACAATACCATTTATTTTTAAGAGAAACCATGTTCAAATATTTCAGTTATTTTCATGCTTTCCAGAAAATTATCAGACTTATGGTATCTAGCTTGTTTCTCTTTAACTGGGAATATATTATATTTATAGAACGAAGAAAATCATTTAACACACATAATTTATCTACTTTTATAATTCAGAGTATTTCACTGTACTTGCATTTAGAATTCAATTCCAATACAAATTATGAAACCAAAAATAATTGACTTATCAAGAACTACCTGAATGTGCCAATAGCTATATTTAATGTGCCCTGTGGATCTCTGGACTGCAGGAAACAGATATTCCTCTATACTTCATCATCTGAAAATAACAGATTATATTACGACTCTTTGGTCTGGCTGTGGTTGGTCAGCCTATCTATCTATCTATCTATCTATCTATCTATCTATCTATCTATCTATCTAGAAAGAGAGGGATAGGGTTTTACAGATTTACACAAGATGAACAAAAACATATCATGAAGAAAAAATACATATTCAATAGCATTGATTCATACTGAGCCTGCTTAGCCTACTCCTACCTTAAAATCAACAGCAGAATTTTTTCCTGCTATTCTTGCTTAAATGTCTGTTTTCCATTCTCAACTCATGCTTACTCAACTATTTTATCTCTTCGTGCCATAAATTAACACTTGAAAATACCAGTACATTACATAACTGATAAGTATATCTGGGTAATATTTTCCACCAATGTCTTCTTCTAGCACCTTCACAGACAGCATATTTATTGTGTAAAGAAAAAGAATGAAAAAAAGAAAATAGACAGTTGTAGCCATATTTATTGTGTCTATGTGTACCGATTATCAAGTCATAGAGAGTGAATGTCCTTTTAATGGTGCCTATATTGAATTAGAGAATAGCAACGGGACAAAGCAAATCTGGCAGTATAAAATTTACTCTGATAATAATTTATCCTAATTGCTAGGCTACCACTTAATCCAAGTGGTCTGAAAGACTTACTGCACTTCTTTATTTATATTACTCTCTAGGAATAAGTCATAGCTGTATGAAAGAGTTCTTAAATTTTAAAGAACCACAGAAGAGATCTACCCAACTTATTTTGATCCAGAAAATGATTATTACAACTACAGTTGATATATATCAGCTTTGGTTGTCTTTGATTATGAAATAAGACATGTTCATATATTTGCTAAATTTGCTAAATTAAAACTATTTGAAGCTCTCAACAGGTTTACTCAGAAACTAGCCCAATTTCAAGGGGCCCTTTTATTTTGGGGGGCCCCTAAGACACAGTTCACACTTCTACAGGTCAGTCTACCAGCTGCTCCCACCACATTATGCTACACTTGATAACAGATTTTCTTTATTTTTAAAAAAAAATTATATATTTTAAGCTATACAACAAGATGATTTGTTATACACATACATAATGAAATGATTACTGTAGTCAAACTAATTAAGGTGCTACTACAGGAGTGGTTTTTATGGTGCAAGTGTGCCTCAGCTTTTCCTACCATTTTGATGTGGGTATTTTCTTAGTAGCCCAGTGTAGTGTGTAGAAGTCTCTCAACTAGTTCTGGATTTCCCTCAGAGGGAATTGATCTATGCGTAGCTGTGTATTCTGTGGGTCCCTGGGAACAGGGTAAGTCAGGAGCCTACTATTCTGCCATTTTCTTGACCCATTAATGTATTTTGTTTTCTTGCTTCAGCTACTATTTCTTTAGAGCCATAATGCAGATTTGAGGGTTGAAGATTTGAAGAAAATTGTTAAAAATAAAATCTCCTGCCAATCCAGTAAGAGCTCCTCACAAAGAAATAGAAAATGAAACAGTTTTATTATTAAATAAGCATTAAACCAGACCATTATACACATCACAGGCAATCTTCTAAAGAGATTACAAAAAAAAAAAAAAAAGGAAATCTTACACTTTCATATGGTCAGGCAGATATAATCTATTACATATGTGTTAACTGTCTTTATCCAAAGGAAAGATAAAACTTCTTCATTTTCGCCACCAGAAGCAGACTACTACTTGGAGCCTGGCATCTACACTAAATTCCCACAATGACAAGGAGACAGGATGCCAGTCTCTTTAATAAACATACTTAAAAAGATGGTTCTATGTCCCCCAAGAATGACATTTCTGGGATGCAGAACTGGCAAGAGTCTTATTTAGCTTTTGAAAAGATTTACATACAACTTAAAGGGACAGACAAAATATTTACAATATCAAGTTCTCTAAAGAAAATACGAAAAGAAAAAGGAAGTGGAATTCCCTTTCTCTTTTGACAACAGAAAAAAGTTCTTAATTGTTTGTTAGTTTTAGATTTGTATTTTCCCTTACATGATCCTTTCACCAATCTGTGCTACAAATATCACTGGAAATGAAGCAGTTCTGCTTAGGGAGGTTTACTCAAAATTATACACAAACCGTTTAGTCAGTTTATATGCTTAATTCTCCTAATTTGGGGGGTTGAATTAAGGTCTTGAGGCAGATAGTAAAGAGATGCCCTTCTGTGTCCTCCTTTTTCCTCTTCTCTGCACCAAGTCAACTTACCTCCTCCTGTGGTTACAAGCCCCCCCCGCATGACGCTGGAGTCAGGCTATAGTGGTGGGGGTCATAGGATCACAGACCCAAGAGATTACCAGCCTAAATATGCTATTAGATGTCAAAAAGTGGAATAAGGCATATTGGTATACGGTGGAATTTCAGTCCTTTTATAAAATCAAAAGGTCTGTAAATAATTTATGTTACTGAATGTGTGATTTCCTATTTAATGTCAGTTTGTATGTGTGTGTGAATGTGCAGAAAAAATTACTTTACTTTGAAAATATGTATAACTCTTCGTTTCCTGTAACTGAGTTCCTCATAAGTCAAATATTGGTCTCAAGACTCCTAGTCTACTCTGTTAAGAACTACTGCAGTACAGTCATTTATTTAATCAAAACTACAGTGAGGTACCACTTCACACTGGTCAGAATGGCCATCATTAAAAAGTCTACATATAACAAATGATGGAGAAAGTGTGGAGAAAAGCGAACCCTCCTACACTGTTGGTGGGAATGTAAATTGGTGCAGCCACTATGGAAAACAGTATGGAGGTTCCTCAGAAAGCTAAAAATAGAGTTACCATATGATCCAGCAATCCCACGCCTGGGCATATATCCAGAAAAAACTAATTCAAAAAGATACGTGCACCGCCTATGTTCATAGTGACACTATTCACAATAGCCAAGACATGGAAGCAACCTAAATGTCCAGCGACAGATGAATGGATAAAGAAAATGTGGTACATATATACAATGGAATACTACTTAGTCCTAAAAAAGAATGAAATAATACCATTTGCAGCAACATGGATGGAACTAGAGGTTATCATACGAAGTGAAGTCAGAAAGACAAATACCATGTGATATCACTTACATGTGGAACCTAAAATATGACACAAATGAACTTATCTATGAAACAGAGATGGACTCACAGACATACAGAACAGACTTGTGGTTGCCAAGGGTGAGCGAGTGTGAGGGAGGGACGGAGTGGGAGTTTGGGGTTAGCAGACACAAACTCATATATAGAATGGATAGACAACAAGGTCCTACTGTATAGTACAGGGAACTGTATTCAATATCCTGTGATAAACCATAATGGAAAAGAATTTTAAAAAAGAATGTATATATATATAAATATATAATAAATATATATAATATATATAACATATAACATATTATATATTATATATAAATATATATATTATATATATTTATGATATATATTTATATATATATTATATATATATTATATATAAATATATAAAAAATATATATAACTCTTCTATGTGGTAACTACCCTCAAACAAAAATCGGGAGCATTCCAAAATGTAATCTGGAAGTATCTTAAGCAAAACTTAGTAATTTTTAGGCACAGGAACAGTTAGAAACACATTCAGTATATTTAGACATTTTATTTTACTTCTTCTGGAGTTAGTTAGAACAGAAAAACTGAAAGCAGACCCTTTATGTGAAAGGACTTACTCCTGATAATTTTTGTTTTCTTGTACCCTCTTCCCAAAATAGATGGCATTTTTGCAAAAAAGTAAGCTAAGTAAGTCAATAACAAAATGAAGGGAAGGCTGAAGAGAAGCTAAACATATTTACCCCTCACTGGAGATCACACATGCATAAAGACAATGAAAGAAGTTTAGAGCTAGAAAGGAAACCAGTGACCAACAAATTTGATGCTTTCATTCTGAATATGAGGAAAACAAGACCCAGGGTCATTAAATAATAACTAGAAATTTTAGATCTAACTATTGCTGTGTCCAAACCTTATCCCCATTTATCCTTAGCTTGGGAATCAGAATTGATGGTTCAAAGGCCCTCAGAGATACCAAGGGTTCTACAACCTGGCTGCATATTAGAACTACTTGAGGATCTTTTAAAATTAACTATGATTGGCCCTGCTCCTTGAAATTGTTGTTGTAGAGTGAGGCGGATATATCCAAATATTTCAAAAGCTTTCCGTGTTTTTCTAAAGTTCAGCCAGAGTTGAGATCCATTTCCAAGGGACCTGAAGCCTTTTTACACCAAAGTGGTCACCAACTTAGAATTAGTGATCTATTAGCTCAAGTTTGATAGTATTCATAATTTTTGTAATCTTTAATACACAACATATTTTTCTTTGTGGAACCCAGTAATTCATCTAGATATACTGGATTTTACTTTAAAAAAATCTCCATTCAAAATCCATTACCTGTTTGACACATTATTTATAACATCAGACTCTGATATGCTGGGTTGAAGTTCAAAATATTTATCAGCTGATAAACTTCCATGATGAATGAGACAGGAAAGAGAAATCTTGCACAAACAGCTTTCTCCCTCTGTTCATAAGCAACACTGTCTTTTCTTCTAGTAGATTATAAAGATATATCAAAACAATTTGCCAATAAAATATACCTGAATGATATAATGTTGGCATATGGCCAAATTATATTGAAAAACTAAATATGGTTGAGAAAATTATTATTCCCCAACCTTGAAACCTTTACAGACTGTTGAACACTAAAATAGGCCAATATTTCTTTAAAATAGCTAAGAACAGTAAGTAAAGTTAAATAATATATCCTCCATCAGCTCTCAAGGGAAAATAAATCTGCTTTGTCAATTCACCTCAAGGGAATAGTTTAATTATATTTCCATTGTAGCTGTCCTTTCTGAGGTTATCATATCTGAAAGAAACTAGCCATAAAGCCTGAACTAGGCATCTTCTGGGAGCCCTAAAACATACGAACATGTATACAGGAATCAATGAGATTTCTTTCCTGATCCACACTCTTTCCCAGAAAGTACAAAATAGTGCCCTTATATTCCAAACACTGGAAAATGTAGTTTCTTTTTAATCAAGATATGTCTTCAAGCAATAAAATGCACAAGTCTTACATTCAGGTTGATGAAATTGGCAATTACATAGCCCCAAATAACTACCATGCAATAAAAAATATAGACATTTGCATCACCCTGGAGTTTTCCTCAATGTCCCTTTATAGTTATTTTGCCCAACCTTGTCCACCCAGTGGCAGCAACTTTCTAATCTCTACCACCAATAGTTAGTTTTACTTGTTTTCTCAAGTTTGCCTTCTTTCATTCAAAACTATGTCTTGAGGTCTTGAAGTTCAGTCATCAGAAGTTCATTCCTTTATACTGTTAAGTAGTATTTCATTGTATGGTTGAGCCATACTTCATTTATCTATTCTCTTGTTAATGAACAACTGTTCTTCTGTTTTGTTTTGCCTTTGTTTCTGCAGTGCTAGCTCTTATGAATAATGCTGCTATGAATGTACTGTTATGAGCATATATTTTCATGGAAATTAATTGCAAAGTATAGTGTAAACATATGTTTAAAAGAAACTGCCAAAGAATTCTCTAAATTGTATTACCACTTTTACATTCCCAGCTGCAGTACATGAGGATTCCATTTGCTCTCTATCCTCACCAACATTTTGCGTTGTAAATCTTTTTGACTTTAGCCCTTATGTTTTGCAATGACAGGGAAGACTTAAGAGCTGCTATAATGTGCAGTTTTTGTGCAGGTATTTTTGTGCAGATGGTATTTTTTTGCAGCTTTTTCTATAGAAATTGGAACACAGTAGAATGTAATATATTTTTTATATCAATTATTACTTAAATAAAAAGTATTACTCCTGGCAGGAGAGAATTAAATATTTGGAGCATAGCTAACATTTTCAAGATTTCTTAAACTATGGGAGTGGGATATAAATATTTCTGACTTTAATCATGTGGGTGTGTATTTTTCTCCTCTAGTTGTCTACAGCTCTTATTTAGAAATTGCTGCCACGATTACGTGAATCAAAGTGTTAAAATAAGCATATATTTCCAAAGCTAAAATATGTATTCTGAAATACTTCTTTGCTCTTACCACACAGGACACTAACTCACTAATAGCAGTGACTTAAGCAAATTACTGTCAAAGCCTGTTGAGCACCCTTAGCAGATAATTTTGTTCTTAGGAGAAGTCACAAGTGTGCTATAAAAGACTTTTTCCCTTTGTGCACTGATATTTCTTGGCTCCACTTTCTGTCCCAAACTGTGGTACTTTCTTAATGACCTCAATTGGGGAATATTTGCTTTGGAAAGTTGTTTTTCTCTGTTTGTCCAGTGTGTTCTGTATTTAACATTTTGTCCTTTTCCCTTTGGTTCCAGAACCTACTTATAGATTTTCCCTTTTAATGTGTTGTCTAAGGTCATAGGCTAATTCCAGGATACACCCTTGTCTAGTCACTCCTTCTGTGAACAAATGCTGGATCACAGATTTTCCGTTCTTGCTTGCCTGAGAGTGAAGTATAGAGGTTTTTCTCTGAAGCCAGGGTTCTATGTCTGGTTACAGAAGTCACAAATGGCAAGCAAGGTGACCTTAATATTCCTTAATTATAATACTACCCTTCATCTATAGATTTTCCATATGCAGCTGAGGATACTTTTTGCTAAAACTGACTTTGCATATTCTCCCAACCACTGTACCCTCTCTATGGAAGGCGACTGGAGGCATGGAGCAGTTGAACTAATGTTCAACTTAGACTACTCTCATGCACTTGACACAGAAAAAACCTTCAAGTTCATGACGCTGTCAGTTCTTATACAAGTTATCCTTTAGGACTTATTCTCACATTGTGAGTATGATGGTGCGAGTAGATTCAAGCTTTCTTTCTATGACAACTTACTCCCCTTCTCTTTTCAACTTTTTACTGAAGTATAACATACATATATAAAAGTACACAAATCACAAGTGTGTATAGTGCAATACACTTTCACAAAGTAAACAAGCCTCTGTAACTGCTAATAAAAGCAAGAAATTGAATATCTCCATTGCACAAGCAGTGCTCCTTGTATGCCTTCTAGTCAACACTCCCCCCTGCCCCAAAGATAATCCTAAATTAACTGGGACACCAACTATTTGATTTGCCTCTTTACTAAATTATAAATAAAGGAAATCTTACAATATGTCAAGCTCCTTTTAGTCAACATTGTTTTTGAAATTAATCCATGTTTTAGTAGAGTAATAATTAGTTTATCTCAATGCTATAATGCTATCTCCTGTAAAGGGCCAGATACTAAATTTTGTATGCTTTGCAAGCCATATA
The DNA here is from genome assembly GCF_949987515.2 of Delphinus delphis. NCBI lineage: Eukaryota > Metazoa > Chordata > Mammalia > Artiodactyla > Delphinidae > Delphinus > Delphinus delphis. Next base: position 91,497,636 of record NC_082685.1, on the reverse strand, counting down.
GGTTGTGTTGTAATTATTCAACTGCTGTTGTAGCACAAAAGAAGCTGCAGACATACGTAAACAAGAGTGTGACTGTGTTCTAATAAAACTTTATTTACAAAAACAGGTAGTAGGCCAGCTGGGCCAGATGGTTTTAGTTTGCTGATTGGCAAAATCCCCTTGAAGGGGGACTGCCCAGTCCCCTTGAAGGCCTGGTTTCTGAACTGCCTTGGCAGTTACTTGGCTGAGTGATGAGATGTGCAGTTCAAAAGGAGTGTGGCAGGTACCACAGACAGAACCAAAGCAAAACAAGCCATTTTTTGGAGGTTTATCCTGCCAGGGTCTGGGTTGATTTTAAAGACTGCTCAAAAAGTCTCATACTGAGACCACTGCCAACTTTCAAGTAGTCGATAAAAAATTTTTAGAGTTTTATGGAAATAAGGCAGAAAAAACATATGTATTGATTTTTAGAATAATAAAGAATGAAGATACCCCACTACCTTTATAACTAGCTAGTTCCTTTCATTTTTTTTTTTTTTTTTTTTTTTTTTTTTTTTTTTTTGCGGTACTAAGGCCTCTCACTGTTGTGGCCTCTCCCATTGCGGAGCACAGGCTCCAGACGCGCAGGCTCAGCGGCCATGGCTCACGGGCCCAGCCTCTCTGCGGCATGTGGGATCTTCCCGGACCGGGGCACGAACCCGTGTCCCCTGCATCGGCAGGCGGACTCTCAACCACTGCGCCACCAGGGAAGCCCTTCTTTCAATTTTTGAAAAGCTATATAATAAATCGTATTGCCAGATTTGTTTGTTGATGTTGAGTTAACATGAGCAAAAGAAAACTATTTGTTCCATCATCAAATTGCTGAGCTTGAAATATTTACTTCTATAGAACACACAGCCTATGCTGACCATGGGTAATTGCCTATTTTATGATTTGAGTCACTCTGATTAACTTTATAATTGACTAGGTCACCCTAATATAAAGTTTCAGCTTTTTAAAAAAGTCTAACACTTTTTTGTTTTAATTATAGTTTTACTTCATATCTCAGGGGAAATTCCTAGTCCTTTTTTTAGTTCCATATTATTTTAATTTTATTTTATGTTAGAATAATCTATGTAGAATACAGTCAATGCTCTTTTTCTAAAGTTTTAAAAATGACTTAAAAATGTCTGTATTAAAGATCAAAAACTTGAATATTTATCCATTTTCATAGTTTTAAAATACATCAAAGTATTGAATGACATGTGAAAAACACTAAGCAGAGCTCATCATTATTATCTTTCTGTTTCATGAATAAATTAGCAAATGAAAATTAAGTTTCATGAATTAATATCAAAGGATTAGTCTGTTCCTGACAATAGGTTAATAGATGGCAGAGTAAGCTACAAAGACCTTCCTTTTAAATAATTGGTATCATCTATTGTATACTTAGATATAGGAATTTATTCTATGAATATATTTCCTTGGAAATCTACTGAATCAAATGTAAAGATTTATGTTGCAAGATGAATTATTTTTTCCTTTCAAATAATTTTCAAATGTACACATCATATAAATCAATATGAATGGGTTACCAGTTACCATCAGTTGGCAAAATAAAATGTATTAAATGTCATAAAAGGTAGGCAATACAGTAAAATATCACTGAAAACAAGACATAAAAATTAATTTGTTACTCTAACAGCTATAAATTATAAAATAGTTTTCAATGCAATCATATCAGTAAATACTTACACTTCATCTGTTAATGTAATCTCCTAAAGTACTTGGACAAGTTTTTCATTGTCATAAAAGGTTTAATAAACATTACTGTAAACATATTTATAAAACTCAATTGCTGAGTAAAACTTGTAAAACACATGGAACAAATCCCAAGATGAACTAGACTTTCCTGTTCTGTTTAGTTTTCTACCAGAAGACTGAATTGATGCTGCTTTATTATTTATACAGTTTTAATTCATCTGTATCAACTATACTTTCTTAAAGTTGCTTTAGTTCCCAAACATTATATCTGAAGAGTTACAGACCTGGTATTTTGAGCTGTCCAGTTCTTCACAGGAGCTTATAATTAAAACATAGAGCAAAACCTGAAATCAAGGACTACTCTGGTAACTCAGTGTCCAAGAACCTCCAACTTGCTTTCTGAGAAAAGGAAGGAAACAGTGCACTAGACACAGTACATTGGAGGTGTCTCTGGACTTGTATTTTCTGCTAAAGGAGCTCAGAACATTTAGGAAGAGCCACTCAATCATTAATGTACCATGGGCCAATCCAACACCACCTCTGACATTGATTAACTAAAATAATTTCTTTTTGTTTCATTCATATGTTTAAGCACTTATTTTTTAATAATGTTTTTAATAATGTTGCCTAATAATGGAAATAATGGAATAGAAACTAAGGATTTTTCTGTTTATTTATGCATTTCAGAAATATTTACCCAGGTGAACAAGCCCATGAATAACTACATTTAACTCTATATTTAAATCTCTAAACAATGCATAAAACAAATATATTTCTGAAAAACATTTTTTGCTTCTTTATTTCATTATTTATAAATGGAACAATAATTTTTTGTATAGATCCTGGCTACCTATAGATCATAGATTTTATTGACTCTGATCAATAGTAGCCATTAGATTATTAATTTTCTCTGAAAGTAAAAGAGAGTGATTATCAAGCTAGCATTGATAGGTTCACAATAAGCGAAAATATTGGAAGCTGATTTAAAAGTGAAATGACATAAGTTGTGAAAAGACAGATGTGCAATAATTTGGAAGAAAAAATTACACTTAAGTATGTGGAGAGCATGCATAAAATTTTTTAAAAGTCATTTCTGGGCTTCCCTGGTGGCGGAGTGGTTGAGAGTCTGTCTGCCAATACAGGGCACACGGGTTGGTGCCCCGGTCCGGGAAGTTCCCACATGCTGCGGAGCGGCTAGGCCCGTTAGCCATGGCCGCTGAGCCTGTGCGTCCGGAGCCTGTGCTCCGCAACAGGTGAGGCCACAACAGTGAGAGGCCCGCGTACCAAAAAAACAAAAAACAAAAACAAAAAAAGTCATTTCCACATAGGTTCAAATACAGCATTTTCTTTGCAGAGAGTATGAGTTAGTACTACATTTGTTTTTTAAACATCTAAAAATAGGCTGGTATCCTGTTAGTAAGGACTGAAGTAAGCCAACCTCTGTTTTAGCTGCCATGATAATTATCAGAGAATAATGTCCCAGTTTGAGACCCTGCATTTTAATAATAGCAGAGAACAGCAATCATGATTAATGACTTAAGAAACAAGACCTATAAGATAGATAAAAAGAACTAATTTTATTAATCTTGGAGGCAAAGAAAGAAAATATATATAGGTGAACCTGAAATACAGGTTAAACAAAATAATTTCCTTGGTCAAAAAAGATATACTTGAATAAAAATAGGTAGGATTCAGCTCATTATTTATCATTTGTAGGAATTTTTCATTTCAGAAAATATTTATTTAAATAAAACTAGCTTCAGTTTTTCCATAGTTGAATACATATTGACCTTAATGTGCTAGTTCAGAAACTTAATCTTAATGCAAATAAATCAGTGAATTTTGAGTTTTTTTCAGTGAATGACACATTTCCTGTTCCTCCTTTTTGTTTCCTTGTACTTGAAGTTCTGGGTGATTTGGACATAGAAGGGCAACTGACAATTAATCATCATATTCTTTCCCTGCTGGCTCTGACTGACATTTCTATGCAACCCTCTTGTTCCCATGCAAGCCATTATGCCTCCTGTTAATCCCAGACATGACCCTTCTTAGATCCCCTGGTCCTCTCTCAGATACTTCTATACTCCTTTAACAGAAATATTTAGATAATCTCTTATAACAGCAGTCCCCAACCTTTTTGGCACCAGGGACCACTTTCATGGAAGACAATTTTTCCATGGACCAGGGGGTGGGGCGATGGTTTGGGGATGATTCAAGCACATTACATTTATTGTGCACTTTATTTCTATTATTAGTACATTGTGATATATAGTGAAGTAATTATACAACTCACCATAATGCAAAGTCAGTGGGAGCCCTGAGCTTGTTTTCCTGCAACTAGATGGTCCCATCTGGGGGTGATGGGAGACAGCGATACCCGAGGTGTGTTGCTTATGTCCAGTCTACTCCATAAAATGCAGCCTAATTGTCACTTGCCACTCACTGATAGGGTTTCAATATGAGTTTGCAAGCAATTTATTTATTGTGGTCTCTGGGCAGTCAAACCTCTCCGCTAACGATAATTTGTATTTGCAGCCGCTCCCCAGCACTAGCAACACAACCTCAACTCCACCTCAGATCATCAGGCATTAGATTCTCATAAGGAGCGTGCAACCTAGATCCCTTGCATGCGCAGTTCACAGCAAGGTTCATGCTCCTATGAAAATCTGATGCCACCACTGATCTGAGAGGAGGTGGGGCTCGGGCAGTAATGTAAGCGATAGGGAGCAGCTGTAAATACAGATGAAGCTCCACTCAGTTGCCTGCCGCTCATCTCCTGCTGTGCAGCCCAGTTCCTAACATGCCACGGATTGGTACCGGTCCATGGCCCAGGGGTTGGGGACCCCTGTCGTATAACACTCTGAGGCATGAGCAACTTGTAAGGTGTCTCAGACCTTTCTATTTCACTGAGCCAGGAATGTATTTCCAGCCTTCTGTTGCTACAATGGAACTTTGGGAAAGGGACCAGTGCCTCCCAAGTTTTACATTGAAAGGGAAGCACCTGTTGTCATTGTTGTTTCATTCTTTCCATTAATAGATTCTAAAATTTAACTAGGATTCTAACTTTCCCTTATTCCAAGTTGTGGATTAATGAGATGGGTTTGGTAAAAAAGATGTCTTCCCTCAGGGACAACAATACCTTGCTTTAAATCAACATTTAGCCCCTCTCCTATCAATGCCCACCATTTCATTTCTTTCACTGAAATAAAATAGAATCTTACACCATTTTTCCAAATATTTGTTTTTATGCCATAAATTTCATTTGTGAAATCCTTCAGATATTTTCTTTTCTAATCAGATGGCAGGCTGTAAAGACTCAAATCCTCCTCTCCCCCCGCCAAAAAAAATCAAAAGAAGATTAGTGAGTTGCACTCAGTGTTTTTCTCAGAGATGCAAGTTAAAAAATATTTGAAGTTCAATTATATAATTGACTACATTAACAGAATTAGGGAAAAAAATTAAAGATTGGCTTCATTAGGGGCAGAAAAGGCAATTGAAAAATCCAACATTCATTCATGATAAAAAGAAAAGAAATCTTACAGATTTGGATTAGAAGGAAATTTCCTCAACCTAAAAAGTGACATCTAAAAGATGTTATAGATAAATTATTCAATAATTGGTGAATTATTGAACTATTTAAATCCTTCTAAGTTAAGAACTAGTCAAGGATATCAACACTCCCTCTCCTATCCAACATTATAAAGAGATCTTAGTACAGTGAGAAAAAGAAAAAATAGTATAAACTTAGAAAGGAAGGCGTTAATCTGTCTTCATACAACATAACAGTTCACATAGAAAATCTAAAAGGTTTACAGAGTTTGAGGTCAAGATTTAAAATCATTAATATCGCTGTATATTAGCAACAGACAATTGAAAAATAAAATTTTAAAAATTCTATTTACCTTGACATCAAAGTCATAAAAAATCTTATGCTTAGCCAGCTTTACCAAAATATAAATAACTTTATTGAGAGAAATTAGGAATGAAAATAGGTTAATGGTTCGAAAGAACACTCTTCATATGTCAATTTCCTCAAACTGATTTATAGATTCAATTCAATTTCAATGAAAAATTCAAATTCAATTCTATTTTGTAGAAATTGAGGAGCTGAATCTAAAATTTACAGATTAGGGAAAACACTGATTTTAGACAATATGATAGGATCATTCCCTGGTGTCACCCTAAATACATACTTTATTCTTTTGTCCTTTGCAGACAGAACTCTATGCCAGGTGACTTGAAGAAAGAAGTAGTGTGCACATATTTAAACAACTCTTTTAAGACTTTATAAGACTACCAATTCAAAGACATATTTTCTTTTATTTCTAAACTTGATCAACTTAATTATGATTTGGCAGTTGTAATAACCCCAAAGTTACAAATCTCCTCCTTATATTTTCTTGTTCTAAGGTTATATAAAATATGATTACTGCAACTCATACAGACTGTTAAAATTAGGAAACTAAATGTTCCTATGGTCAGAGCACTTTGGGATAAAAAAAAATTCTTCAACATTTTGAGAGTTTATATTTCATTTGATAGGCTATTAATTTTTAATAGCCTTAATATTTGAACACAGAATTTGCTCAAAAAAGGTATTCAAAATGAGAAAATATTACATTTGGAAAGACAACTAATTAAATGTTAATAAAATTTATTCTAAATGTTATAGTTTGTGAAATTAGCACAACGCTGTAAATCAACTATGCTTCAATAAAAAAATAGAGAATAAGAAAAAGAATTTTTTAAAATTATTAACTGAGCACCTACTAATGCTCATGTACAGTTTTAGCCCCTGGGCTTCAGCTCGTGGAGGGCATAGAGTGAAGGAGATGACCCCTATTTATTCTTTACAAGCACTTAACTCATTTGCCAAATAACGCTATTTTTTCCAGATAAATTATTCAAACCATATTTTTTAAAGTATATTTAGTCATAAGGTTAAGCATGAACTGATGTGGGATAGAAATGCAGACAATATGGGGCAACACAAACAAATCCCCCCAAATGAAAGTATATTTTGGAAAGTCCATGCAATCTTCTCTCTCTGAATTCCACTTACAACTAACACCTCTGTATTTTCACTATTCTCAACTGTTCAGGGTATAGGTTTGATATTTACACAACTTACTGGAAAAACATCTTAAAATGTGAATTTTTTTTGTTTTATTCAAAGAACATGACACTGAAAGATGAGAATTCAGCAACACCATCTTGCTAATCTGAAACAATCATACTAATTTTGGAGGGGAAAATCTGGTTACTTGAGCTCAGAAAAACAGCATATTTACCACAAAAATTCAGAAGGCATACTTTAAGCAGATAACATGCATGGTTTCATTCAAACTTTTCCATATTTTCCATAATTTGAGTAAGTGCATGTCTAATAAAAGATGTGTGTGTAAATACGGAGTTTAATTTCATATTGCACTGCTCCACTGACTGAATATTCAAGTGATCACCTGCTCAGGAATTTCTGGTTAGCTCATTTGAGAGCTTCTGAGCTATGAAACTTATTAGAGAAAGCTGAATCATGTGGCCCAGAGTGGCAGTATTAATTAATGTCCTCATAATGATCAGTGGCTTAATCACACATATAATTTAACTTTAACAAGTCCTGTGTCAGCTTTTATCAAGGTGTTTAGAGTTATAACACAAAGAGTTATCCATGCAATATTTGATTAGTAGTCTCTAACAAGCTCACTTTTTTCTTTAATTTTTTTCTTTTCAGATTTCCATTTCCATTTGAGGTTTCTTCCAATAATAAAAGGCAAAAAACATTGTAAAGGTAATAATGATGAACAAATACATTCTTTATTACTGTACCCATGTTTCGTATCAGTCAAATCTGTCCATTATAAATAGGTTAATACATAAACAACATTGCATATATACTTAAATAGATATTTAATCAAAAAACTAAATACATAAAGAAATTTTAGTGCCATCCATCAAGAGCATACTGTCAGACACTCTGTTAGGTGCTTAATATATATTATGTTTAATTCTCACAGCAACTCTACAAGGTTAATGAGAAATCTCATTACATATAAGAAGACTGCTTGAGCAGTTAATGGAAACTTGTTTGAGCCCACACAGCTAACAGAAAAGAGGCCCAATTAAAACCAAGTCTTTTGGCCCCAAATCCTGTTCATCCTGTTATGTTATGTTGCTATCAGGTGCTATGAGGTCAAAATGCAACAGATTAACTGTTTTACATGTTTTATTTTGTTTTATTGAGAACAAGGTTTTCAAAGTCCAGTATGTGTTCACAAAAATTAGAAACAAAATGTTCATTTTGCATAATGATACAAGGACAGTAACCCCAGCACTCCTTTAAGTGGCAGTATGAAAATTATGCATTCCTAAGGTGATCCCCAAAATTAGTAGTATTAGGACTCAAAGCCGCCTTCTTTTTTTTTTATTTACAGCTCCACTGCATAAAACCAATACCCACCCCTACCTGCTCCCAAAATGACCTTGATAAGAAACAGATATATTAACAAATACATTTTCCCTCTTCCTATCTTCTAAACTTTCTACTCAGTTGCTTCCATTTTGAACTTTGCAAACAGGGTTTGGGCTTTCTGTGTTGCAGGACTGGTAGAAAAATGAGAGGAACAGAAATAAGAGAAAGCTCTGGTGAATGCTATAGAGAAAAGTTGAGTGAGCAAAAGAAGCTAGAAATTCTCAGCATATAGAAGGTATGGAAGTGGATGAAGTTCAGTGGGGTGAGGTTAAAGTGTTGAGATGTCTGTGAGAACACAGCCTGGAACATGATTTTCTAGACATTGAACAGTGAAAATCTTAGACACTTGGAAGGAGAAAGAATTTGTGAGTTAAGAAAAAGGGATTTTTATAAGTTCCATGGATTACATGTTTGGTTCTCTGGGTCACAGAGCCCATATAACTGTTTGATGGGCCAAGAAATTGTTCATTTTCCCAGAGGCAGTGCTTTCTCCATCTTCGCATACCTAAATCTGTTAACCATCACTGAGAGAGCCTGTTTAACAAGTATGCTTTGTAATATCTCTGTTAGAGAGCAGAGGGTGCCTACATCTCAAACCCCAAAGAGAAAAAAAAGGTTGTATCTGGTTATTATTTCTGCCAATACCCTAGCATATAAAAGATGGAAATGAGTTACTTCACTGACAGAGGAGAAAGCAGTGAGTAAATCTGTTGGGTTGGCCAAAAAGTTCAAAACCTGAACGAACGTTTTGTCCAACCCAGTATTTGACTGTCCTAAATCAGTGCTATGAGTGGAGAGTAACAGAATTGTTTGAATCACTGCTCAAATTTCTGTAACTGTTGAAGAAGAGAGACCTCATCAGTAGAGAGCTGAAATACCTGTGTAGGTCAGATCTTGCGGCGAGCCGTTTCTGACCGGCAGAATAACGAGCCGCCACACGCAAGATTCTTCTCGTATCACACTTTATTGGAGCACAGCTTGGTTGAAGAAAGATGGAAGGAAGACCCCGCAATCCTATAGCAGTCTGCTTATATAGGGATTAAGAACATGTGTCGCTCTGTGATTGGCTTTCGCCGATGGTGCGATTTGTGAGCCAGCATCGGATAGGTCGCTACTTTAAAACCTCATTAGTATACTTAGCGCAAGCGCAGTGGCCACAGGAAGGATGACTCAGCTTATTTCAGCTTCCTGCCGCGTAGCAGTTAGCTGACCGCGCCCTACAAGATCTGATACTATCTGCTAAATTAAGAAATTAAATATTACTACGGTCAGAGCCCTTCGGAGTAAAAACGTTTTTCAACATTTTGAAAGTTTTTATTTGATGAACTGTTGTTAACTTATTTTGTAATTTCCTATAACATTTCAACAAAGAATATTCTCAAAAATGATGCTCAATATGAGAAAATAATGACACTTTGAAAGACAACGAATTAAATAATATATTAATAATATGTATTAATTCTATTGAATTATGAGATTTTTTTTTTTTTTTTTTTTTTTTTTTTTTTTTTTGCCGTACGCGGGCCTCTCACTGCCGCGGCCTCTCCCGCTGCGGAGCACAGGCTCTGGACGCGCAGGCTCAGCGGCCATGGCTCACGGGCCCAGCCGCTCCGCAGCATGTGGGATCCTCCCGGACCAGGGCACAGACCCGTGTCCCCTGCATCGGCAGGCGGACCCCCAACCACTGCGCCACCAGGGAAGCCCCGAATTATGAAATGTTATTGCATATTTCTTCTCTGTAGGAGATGCCAACATTTTATTTACTGACTTGTTTTAAAAATAATTATTAATTAATGTATATCATAGCAAAGAGAAAGGAATCTCTTCTGATCTCTAATTTGAAAAAATGTCCAAAAATAATCCTTTTAATCCTTAACATAGTATATTTTGTTAGCTCATTTGAAGTCAGAGTCATTAACTTTGGGGATCTTGAAGCTTGTATCTTAGAAAATACACCTGACTCAGAGCAGTTGGAGGGCAGCACCTCTGTCTTTGGAATAACTCAAACAGTCAGGGTGCAGATATGGCAGATATAACATTTGCTCTGTCTCATCTAGTTTGGCCTATTCATTCATCGTCATATAAGTGATGACCAAAACTTAATCTTCAGTTGTTTTCAGAGGAGACATAAGGAAATAGATTTTGCAGCACTCAATAAAACGGAATTTCATATTAGCCTAATTTTCAAGGTTAGTAAGAGTAAAATATAACAAAATCTTCCATAAAACACTTGGAAAAGCACAAGCTTTATGAAAGTGGTTGATAACAATAATTTTCTTTTTGCTGAAAGGAATATAAACAAAGCTATGTTTTTAGTGCATTAAAATAACATGCACACTCTGGTCCATTGGATGTCCTACATTCAGCAAATTAATTGGGACAAACCACTTCAGGAAAAAAAACCAGTATGCTGAAAATTATTTTATTTCCTTTTAGTTATGCTTGAAAGACACACTGATAAAAAGGTTTTCCAAAAGCAAGGTTGTTAATTTCCAGGGTTGTTCTGCTCTCAGATCACATTTAAACTGCAATTACTCTAAAAGCAAGAATATAGTTACTGCAGTTGCCCAGTTCTAAACCTATATCAACGGGAAGGTTTTATAAGTATTAAATGGATTGTGACTTCACTGTTTTCTCTAATTATTTTGTTTATTTGGGAAAGGAAGATAATTGTCATAAAATTAAATGTCTAATCACATAGGCTCAACTGACAACTTGCAACTAAACTATTTTGTAGACTAAAACGATTTTACAAATGCACTTGGTCCTAAAAAATAATGTCTGTGTTGTATCTCTCAGACTTCAATACCATTCTAAAGCAGAAGAAGATTGTATCTTAAAAAAAAATGGGGGAGGAGAAAATATGGTTATAGTAAGTCAATTTTCAAGGTGCTCATCGTGTTCTGTGACGGACTACACTGCCCTCATGAGTTCATGGGAAATTTCTTACAAATTTTATAATATTTTCTTTATAATATGTTAGGATATGGAGAAAAAATGTCACATGAAGAAAAAGTCAGTAATCTGCCTCTCTTTTACATCATAAAAACAGAAAAATGCCAAGTAGAGCAAACTAACACTTCTACCTCATTGAGAAAGTATCTTACCAAACTTAGACTCCACAGTTCTGAATTATTTTACTACGTTTTACTATTAGTTGTAACCTTGAGTTTATACCTATTGTATATGTTTGGTGGACATGTTATATTAAATGGTCTGCTACTGCACTTATCTTTGCAACACCATGGTCAGTGATGTCACAGTGATAGCTTGGAATCTGCCATGGTGGAGTATTTATATTACAAAAATTAACAAATGGTACAAATCAAGGCTTAATTTATTGTCTTGGTTCTCCAGACTTTCAAAAGTGACAATAATGCAAGATTAAACTTAAAAGTGTATCCTGTCTGTAACTAGTGCATTAAGAATAGCACAAAATTTTAAGAAAATGTTCTTCCAGCATTTAACAACTATCACTTAATTCAGCAAAGAAGTTGTTCACATCATTGACAGAAGAGTAAAGGTGTGACATATGTTTTTTCTTACACTGGTCTTATAAATGAAAATATCAACAAACATTTATGTTAGAATTATACTTGTTCATCATTTGCAATCATAATTTGGCTCCAGATGTAACAGTCTGGCAAAAAGCAATGATGGCATTTAATGAGAATAAATTGGCTATGTGGAATTTATTGTTTTGTAGAGTTTAGTATTAAAATTTAGTATTATTTAAAAATTGTATTCTACATGTCTTGTATATCAATACAGTTTACAACATAAATTATATATACATATATAAATTATATATGTATACACATGATTTTTTGAAAGGTGATTGTTAAACATTTAACAACACACTGCTGATCCCAACATATTGTATCAATAATTACATAAGATATGAGAAGACAAAAACCTCATTTAAAAGACAAAGATGGTCAGAGTTGATCGAAAATAATGTGGAGCCTACTATATACGTCTTTGAAGATATTAATCTTACAAATAGTTATATAAAAATAATGAAAGTAAAAATATGTTCAAAAAAACATAATATGCAACACTTAAAGCAGTATCAGGCAGAACAGACTTGAATGCAAGAAGTATTATTTGAAAAAAAGAGGAAATTTTTGTTATATGAAAATAGACCTTCTTCCTGAATTTAAATGCTCAATTAATGTGCAACAAATAACATACTCATACAATATAAAAGAAAAATTGGCAAAACTAAAATAAGAACTATATAACCCTCAAAAATAAGAGACTATTTTAAGATACTGTTCTCCAAAACTAATACTGAAAATGTGGAAAAAAATCAGTGAGGATATAAGAGATTTGAACAATAACATGGGCAGAATTGGCACAATGGCTATATAGTTAACAGAAAATTCATCAATAGCAGAAAAAAACCTTATATAGGTACACATGTGACTTTTACCATAATATACTATGGCCTGAGCCAAAAAGCAAGTCTTATGGAAAGTAAAAGGATGAAAATATATTATAGAACATATTATTTGATAACAATGGGATTAGTGTATAAATCCATAAAAAATATGTTTAGAGAATGATCAAATGCTTGGAAATTTAAGAACAATACAATTACAAATAAATCAGGGGTCAAAAAGAAAGTGGAAATGAGTTTTGTTGCTCCCCTGCCGAACACTGGTGGAAAGAAACAAACAAATGAACCAACAGACTCTGCTATAACCAAATATCATAGCCTGGGGGGCTTATAAACAACAGAAACTTATTTCTCACAGTTCTGGAGGCTGGGAAGTCCACTTGATGGCACTGGTACTTCCCAGTGTCTGGTGAGAGGCTGCTTCCTCAGTACAGGGCCTTCTTCTCACTGCAACCTCACATAGTGGAAAAGACTAGCTAGCTCTCTAGGGTCTCTTTTATTAGGTTATTAATCTCATTAGCAGAGCCCCAGTGATTGAGACCTCTTGATCTAATCAACTCCCAAAGGCCCCACCTCTAATTATTTCACGTTCACCTTGCAGGTGAGGATTTCAGCATCTAAATTTTGGGGTGACAAACATTCAGACCGTAGCACACCTCCTGCCTCCACACCCCACCAAAGTTGTATATTCTATATTTGCCGCAAATGATGAGCCTACATTAACACATCATTATCACGCAGAGTCCAAATGATAACTAAGGGAGAAAAGATGAACAAATTGTATAAATTCCTTCTGTGGGACATTACGGACATTTAAAAAGAGAACTTTAGATTTATTTGCATTATAAACACATGCAGGGTGTGTCTATGTAGATATGTATACATACATATATATTATGGACTTTTTGTGCATATACACAAAAAATTGTAACATATACAGTGCTGTCACTTTTTTAAAAGTCAACTGAAAATAATGGGTATAGTTTAATCCAATTTTTGCCAAAAATTACAAAACAAAAACATGTAAAACAACTTAAAGACATTAATGTAGTACCTTTTGTGAGGATGAACATAAAAAATATGTAAGTGAAGTGAAAATGCATCAATAACCTTTAAATTTGGCACATAGTGACATCATCTGGCCTTCACTAGAGGCCAAGGCATCATTTCACTTAAATATTAAGACAACTCCTGTTTTTATTTGCTTACAATAGTAAAGAATTTTTACTTGGCACCAATATAATTATGTAGAAAAATGAAACCACAGGCACTGAAAGCACGTGGCAAAACTCAGGTACCAGGTAGTTCTCTAAAACATTTATAAAATGCTTATATTATTGTATATTTTATCATAGATAAAAAGTGCAAAAACATTGAAAAATAATCTTACCGAAGGAATGTCTCAGATCCCTATATCTATTTGTTTACCATCTATGTTCTGCTTATCCATTTGTGAGAAAAAGAAACATTTTAAACACATATTCTTTTATGCAGAACCCAGCTTCCAGTTATGTTAACCTTAGGTAAAATTATGGAGAAAGGTTTGTCCAGTTTACTGAGAAGTCTCAAAAAGTAATACATGAAACTCAGTGAGTTTTTTTTTTTAATTCCAAGATAAATGTCTTTACTGCCATTTTGTCCAAACTCCATACTTTTTAGCATCTTAGATTAAGAGGAGGATCTTACTCTATTATTTAGGACTCAACTGAATCCATTTTCAATGCTCTCTCTGCCCCTCAGACACGATTATAACTCAGAAGATAGGAAGTGGACTGGAAGAGAGACATGGTTAGTATTTTAAATGTCTCTAGTCAGCTCTCTTTAAGGCATTAGATCCACAGATGTTGAGGAAGGAGGAAGAAGGAAAAGAAAAAGAGAAGGTGCTCTTACTTGAATGGCAAGGTGTTAATCCTCTGGGACTCCTGCTATTTTCTGGCTAACACTGACTGGCTTTCAAAAACCCATAAAGGCAGGATTCTGAATGCATTTTCACTTGGGCGTGTATCTGTGAGTACTTTGGAAAGCCCAATGCAGGACTCTACTCAGCAGAGTTTCTTAATGTAGAAGATCCTGCTGGAACTCATCTCCATGCCTGTCTCAGTCCTATCCAAATTTGAAATCTCTTTCCAAAATCTGGCCTCCTTTCTTCCAGCTATTCCACTGTACTGTTTGGGGAATGAGTACCATGATGATGCTGGGACTGGTTCTAGCACCTTTTAAAGCAGCTCTCTATAGAAGTGGCTGAGCCCACTGATTAAGGACTCTGAAAACTTTGATTTTGGCTACTGAGCACTTTTTCTCTAACATTGGGCTTTAGTCACAATTCTGATGTGGTTGGAAAAAAAAAATCCCCTGAACATAAAACTACAATAAATATTAACACTTCCAAATTCCTCTGACTGCATGTAGTAATTTTCCTTATTTTAACTAGCTCCAAGACCACAAATTGCCTGATATTCTCCTTCTGTCCTATTCTATCTGGTACATAAAATACATAAAAACAATATTTCTTAATAAAGATACTTCTAATCATGTCCCACATTCAGCCCTATGATTTGTGCATTATTACATGCATTTTGCTTTAGCTTTTTCTGTGTTTTGACTGATATTTACTCATCTCCCCCAACTGTCTTAACATACAGTTGGTATTTATTCACTAATCAAAATTTATGTAGTTCATCCCATGTACTGTGTACTGGCTTAGAGAATATAAAATCAACAATGAGCAAATTAGATACTGTCCCTATTTTTATGGTATTTTTTTCCTTTAATTCTAGAGAGTGTTAAACTAATTTAGGGTTAGGAGTGTCTCAGAGAGTGCTAGTATTGTATAGTAAAATGATAATAAAAAGATTTTTATCAGAGCATTAAAATGAGATATTTATAGCCAACATAATCCTTAATATCCAAGGATAAATGCAAATATAGCTTCATTTATTGTATCTTTCATAGCATTACTATTTAAAAATGGCTTATGCCATTTAATACTGAGCAAAAGGGAAAATCCAAGCTCTCCTTAATAATTAGCACTTTCCATTCAATCATTTATATGTACCAGATGAAAAGTTTATCTCCCTCGCACTTTGTAAACGTAAAGTAATGAAGAATACTTCTGAAGACTATGGACTTTCAGAAATGTTAGTCTTTATCATAATACTGTACTGTAAATGAAATTCAGAACCACAGCAAAACAAAGCTGTATTACATCCTTGATAAGAAACGGGCACAGTGGCAAAAGAGCAAGTATGTGGAGGGGGAGTTTTCTAAAAAACGCTGGTAGTATGAGCAACTGTGGAACACGAGAAAGCTTGTTGTTAGTCTGAATATAATGCAATCAAGAAAATGTTAAACAGAGTTAGACAGATTAGAATTTTTACCCAGTTATATACCATGCAGAATTGTATTGCTTAAGGTATTAAAGTCCCTGCATCTATTTTAATGACAGAAATTATTATATGCCTTATGCAATTCAAAGGGGTTCTCTGAGGCACCAATGTACAAATGTATGTAGAGTTCCATGTGCTATAAGAAATATTGCAGTGCATAGTATTATTATCAAGTATATACATCTTCTTTGTCATTTATTAAATAGAAAACATGAGCCAAACATTTATGTGCTTGAATTATTTACAGTATAAGTTGAATATAACTGGTATAATTAAAATCGCTTGATTTTTCAGCAAGTATTTACCTAAAAACATTCTGTCAAATGTAAAGGAAGCTTAATAATGCTTTAATCACTACAGAACAACCATATGGAAGCCAGGGACCTTACCTTCTGACACATCTTGAAAATTTCCAGGAGCTAATAAGTTTTTTTTTCCTGCTAATATGCCTAATCAATGTGTCTAGTTAATACAATATTCCATTTGTTGCTTCACTTGCAGCTCTATGATTATCACCATATCAAGTCCATATTCTTAATTTTTGGCTATATTTATAACAACATTAACTAATGTAGCAAATAAACTAAGAATATAAACAAGCAAACAAAATCTCCTCAAAGTTAGAATGGAGTAAATCCTCACTGTTAAACAAACAATGTCCTTTGATGTTTTCAGAAGAAGAAGGCAGTCTTTAAAAAACGTAGCAAAATGTGTGGAATACTGTTTTTCTGTGTTGAAGGGTGTTACTTTAAAAAAAATTTGTTGATGATTTAATCACATCACAGATTTAAGAGCCCTTTGAAAAGCAGTGCATATAGTGTACATATATCCATAAGTGTCCATTAAAATTACCATTATTTTTACTAGTACATACACTACAAATAAGTAGAAATAATGTGCAAGTCTTTTACCCTCACTGAGCATTACTTTCTCCAGCACACTTCCACAAAAATAATGGCATAGATATCATGTCTAAAAAAGAAAATGATTGAATCATCTAACAAATGTGTATATTATATACCAGTTACTCATTGTCTAGGCAGTGCTACTCTACCAGTGGCCATGTAAAGAAAAATCTCTAATCTCACATAACATAAATTACATTAAATTAGATAAAAAACTAATCGGGCACATGAATAAGCAAAATGAATAAAAATTTAAAGTAGCGAATGCAAAGCAACACAATAATGTGAGGAAGGAGGATGGGACTAATCAAGCATAAGAGAAAAAAGGGTTACCTAGAGAAGGCTTTATTGAACAGATGACATTTTAGTGACGATGTGCAAGAAGTATGAGAACAAGCCATGCTAACATCTGGGGAAATAAAATTACACTCAAGGAAAACAGCAAGTGCAAAGCCCTGAGGTAGGAGCTTGCCTGGCGTGTTTGCAGACCAGCAAGTTGGCCACTATGGTTTGATCAGAATGAGGAGGAGAGAGAATTATAAAGATGAAGTCAAAAAAGTAATAACAGGAGCTTAGAAGACATACTTGCTTATACATCATTTTAAGGAGGTTGGCTTTTACTTTTAGAGAGATGGAAAGCCATCAAAGGGTTTTGAGACAAGACATACCAGAATATGACATATTTTAGTAGATTCACTTTGACTGCTGTATTGTGCATAAATTTCAGGGATGGTGAATAAAGGCAGTTTAGAAGTCTATTAGAATAACTAAGGAGAGAAATTTTACAAAGTTGGGCTGGAGTGGTTGCAGGAGGAGAAAAACCAAGACTGTCATGACTTTAAAGCTAAAGTGAAGGAAATACTTCAGGCAACAGTTGTGATAAGCTGTCTCAAATGTTGATGAGTCAAAGAAGAGGGTAAAATATTGGCAATTAGGAGTAGCATCATATAGATCAACTGTGACCTTGCCTAGAACAAATAGTTATGAAGAGTCAGTATTTCCAAAAGTAAACTGAGTAGATCATATAATTAGCCACTGCTTTGAGACATCAAGTTTCAAAGAAAATTTTAAGAATTAGGTTTTTCATTAAAAATACCTCAAAATAATTTCTGAAACTATAATTTTATAGCAGAGCTTATATCAAAATAACTCAGAAATATGATTTTACCATCTGAAGTGGGTCATAAATTTTCATTTTGGTTTATTTTTTTAACATCTTCATTGGAGTATAACTGCTTTACAATGGTGTGTTAGTTTCTGCTCTATAACAAAGTGAATCATCTATACATATACATATATCCCCATATCTCCTCCCTCTTGCGTCTCCCTTGCACCCTCCCTATCCCACCCCTCTAGGTGGTCACAAAGCACTGAGCTGATCTCCGTGTGTTATGAGGCTGCTTCCCACTAGCTATCTATTTTACATTTGGTAGTGTAGGTATGTCCATGCCACTCTGTTCATCCCAGGTTACCCTTCCCACTCCCCGTGTCCTCAAGTCCATTCTCTACCTCTGCATCTTTATTCCTGTCCTGCTCTAGGTTCTTCAGCACCTCTTTTTTTTTAAATTTAGATTCCATATATATGTGTCAGCATACGGTATTTGTTTTTCTCTTTCTGACCTACTTCACTCTGTATGACAGACTCTAGGTCCCTCCACCTCACTACAAATAACTCAATTTCGTTTCTTTTTATGGCTGAGTAATATTCCATTGTATATATGTGCCACATCATCTTTATCCATTCATCTGTTGATGGACACATAGGTTGCTGCCATGTCCTGGCTATTGTAAATAGAGCTGCAATGAAAATTGTGGTACATGACCCTTTTTGAATTATGGTTTTCTCAGGGTATATGCCCAGTAGTGGGATTGCTGGGTTGTATGGTAGTTCTGTTTTTAGTTTTTTAAGGAACCTCCATACAGTTCTCTGTAGTGGCTGTATCAATTTACATTCCCACCAACAGTGCAACATTTCTCCACACCCTCTCCAGAATTCATTATTTGTACATTTTTTGATGATGGCCATTCTGACTGCTGTGAGGTGATACCTCACTGTAGTTTGATTTGCATTTCTTTAATGAATAGTGATCTTGAGCATTCTTTCATGTGTTTGTTGGCAATCTGTATATCTTCTTTGGAGAAATGTCTATTTAGGTCTTCTGACCATTTTTGGATTGGATTGTTTGTTTTTTGGTTATTGAGCTGCATGAGCTGCTTGTAAATTTTGGAGATTAATCCTTTGTCAGTTGCTTCATTTGCAAATATTTTCTCCCATTCTGAGGGTGATTTTTTCATCTTGTTTATGGTTTCCTTTGCTGTGCAAAAGGTTTTAAGTTTCATTAGGTCCCATTTGTTTATTTTTGTTTTTATTTCCATTACTCTAGGAGGTGGGTCAAAAAGGATCTTGCTGTGATTTATGTCATAGAGTGTTCTGCTTATGTTTTCCTCTAAGAGTTTTATAGTGTCTGGCCTTACATTTAGGTCTTTAATCAATTCTGAGTTTATTTTTGTGTATGGTGTTAGGGAGTGTGCTAATTTCATTCTTTTACATGTAGCTGTCCAGTTTTCCCAGCACCACTTATAGAAGAGGCTGTCTTTACTCCATTGTATATTCTTGCCTCCTTTATCAAAAATAAGGTGACCACATGTGCCTGGGATTACCTCTGGGCTTTCTAACCTGTTCCATTGATCTATATTTCTGTTTTTGTGCCAGTACCATACTGTCTTGATTACTGTAGCTTGTAGTATAATCTGAAGTCAGGGAGCCTGATTCCTCTAGCTCCGTTTTTCGTTCTCAAGATTGCTTTGGCTCTTCGGGTTCTTTTGTGTTTCCATACCAATTGTGAAATTTTTTGTCCTAGTTCTGTGAAGAATGCCAGTGGTAGTTTGACAGGGATTGCATTGAATTTGTAGATTGCTTTGGGTAGTACAGTCATTTTCACAATTTGATTTTCTTATCCAAGAACATGGTATATCTCTCCATCTGTTTGTATCGTCTTTAATTTCTTTCAACAGTGTCTTATAGTTTTCTGCATACAGGTCTTTTGTCTCCTTAGGTAGGTTTATTCCTAGGTATTTTATTCTTTTTGTTGCTATGGTAAATGGGACTGTTTCCTTCATTTCTCTTTCAGATTTTTCATTATTAGTGTATAGGAATGCAAGGGATTTCTGTGCATTAATTTTGTATCCTGCTACTTCACCAAATCTATTGATTAGCTCTAGTAGTTTTTGGTACCATCTTTAGGATTCTCTGTGTATAGTATCATGTCATCTGCAAACATTAACAGCTTTACTTCTTTTCTGATTTGGGTTCCTTTTATTTCTTTTTTTTCTCTAATTGCTGTGGCTAAAAGTTCTAAAACTATGTTGAAAAATAGTGGAGAGAGTGGGTAACCTTGTCTTGTTCCTGATCTTAGTAGAAATAGTTTCAGTTTTTCACCATTGAGAATGATGTTGGCTGTGGGTTTGGCACATATGGCCTTTGTTATGTTGAGGTACGTTCCCTCTATGCCTACTTTCTAGAGGGTTTTTACCATAAATGGGTGTGGAATATTGTCAAAAGCGTTTCCTGCATCTATTGAGTTGATCAAATGGTTTTTATACTTCAATTTGTTAATATAGTGTATCATATTGATTGATTTGCATATATTGAAGAATCCTTGCATTCCTGGGATAAACCCCACTTGATCATGGTGTATGATCCTTTTAATGTCCTGTTGGATATTGTTTGCTAGTATTTTGTTGAGGAGTTTTGCATCTATGTTCATCAGTGATATTGGCCTGTAGTTTTCTTTCTTTATGAAATCTTTGTCTGGTTTTGGTATCAGGGTGATGGTGACCTCGTAGAATGAGTTTGCGAGTGTTCCTCCTTCTGCTATATTTTGGAAGAGTTTGAGAAGGATCGATTTTAGCTCTTCTCTAAATATTTGATAGAAGTCGCTTGTGAAGCCGTCTGGTCCTGGGCTTTTGTTTGTTGGAAGATTTTTAATCACAGTCTCAATTTCAGTGCTTGTGATTTGTCTGTTTATATTTTCTATTTCTTCCTGGGTCCGTCTCAGAAGGTTGTGCTATTCTAAGAATTTGTCCATTTCTTCAAGGTTGTCCATTTTATTGGCAGATAATTGCTTGTAGTAATCTCTCATGATCCTTTGTATTTCTGCAGGGTCAGTTGTTATTTCTTCTTTTTCATTTCTAATTCTATTGATTTGAGTCTTCTCCCTTTCTTTCTTCATGAATCTGGCTAATGATTTATCAATTTTGTTTATCTTCTCAAAGAACCAGCTTTTAGTTTTATTCATCTTTGCTATTGTTTCCTTCATTTCTTTTTCATTTATTTCTGATGTGATATTTATGATTTCTTTCCTTCTACTAACTTTGGGGTTTTTCATTCTTCTTTCTCTAATTGTTTAGGTGTAAGGTTAAGTTGTTTATTTGAGATGTTTCTTGTTTCTTGAGGTAGGATTGAATTGCTATAAACTTCCCTCACAGACTGCTTTTCCTGCATCCCATAGGTTTTGGGGTGTCATGTTTTCATTGTCATTTGTTTCTAGGTATTTTTTGATTTCCTCTTTGATTTCTTCAGTGACCTCTTGGTTATTAAGTAGTGTATTGTTTAGCCTCCATGTGTTTGTATTTTTTACAGATTTTTTCCTGTAATTTTTATCTAGTCTCATAGCTTTATGGTTGGTAAAGATACTTGATATATCAATTTTCTTAAATTTACCAAGGCTTGATTTGTGACCCAAGATATGATCTATCCTGGAGAATGTTCTATGAGGGCTTGAGAAGAAAGTGTATTCTGTTGTTTTTGGATGGAATGTCCTATACTTATCAATTAAGTCCATCTTGTTTAATGTATCATTGAAAGCTTGTGTTTCCTTATTTTCATTTTGGATGATCTGTCCATTGGTGAAAGTGGGGTGTTAAAGTCCCCTACTATGATTGTGTTACTGTTGATTTCCCCTTTTATGGTTGTTAGCATTTGCCTTATGTATTGATGTGCTCCTATGTTGGGTGCATAAGTACTTACAATTGTTATATCTTCTTCTTGGATTGATCCCTTGATCATTATGTAGTGTCCATCTTTGTCTCTTGTAATAGTCTTTATTTTAAAGTCTATTTTTCCTGATATGAGAATTGGTACTCCAGCTTTCTTTTGATTTCCATTTACATGGAATATCTTTTTCCATCCCCTCACTTGCAGTCTGTATGTTTCCCTAGGTCTGAAGTGGGTTTCTTGTACACAGCATCTATATGGGTCTTGTTTTTGTATCCATTCAGCCAGTCTATGTCTTTTGGTTGGTGCATTTAATCCCTTTATATTTAAGGTAATTATTATTATTATTTTTTTTTGCAGTACGCGGGCCTCTCACTGATGTGACCTCTCCCGTTGCGGAGCACAGGCTCTGGATGCGCAGGCTCAGTGGCCATGGCTCTCGGCCCAGCCGCTCCGCGGCATGTGGGATCTTCCTGGACCAAGGCACAAACCTGTGTTCCCTGCATCAGCAGGTGGACGCTCAACCACTGTGCCACCAGGGAAGCCCTAAGGTAATTATTGATATGTGTGTTACTATTACCATTTTCTTAATTGTTTTGGGTTTGTTATTGTAGGTGTTTTCCTTCTTTTGTGTTTCCTGCCTAGAGAAGTTCCTTTAGCATTTGTTGTAAAGCTGGTCTGGTGGTGCCAAATTCTCTTAGCTTTGCTTGTCTGTAAAGGTTTTAATTTCTGCATTGAACCTGAATGAGATTTTTGCAGGGTAGAGTAATCTTGACTGTAGGTTTTTCCCTTTCATCCCTTTAAATGTGTTCTGCCACTCCCTTCTGGCTTGCAGATTTTCTGCTGAAAGATCAGCTGTTAACCTTATGGGGATTCCCTTGTATATTATTTATTGTTTTTTCCTTGCTGCTTTTTTCTTTTTTTGTGGTATGCGGGCCTCTCACTGTTGTGGCCTCTCCAGTTGCGGAGCACAGGCTCAGGACGCCCAGGCTCAGCAGCCATGGCTCACGGGCCCTGCCGCTCCGTGGCATGTGGGATGTTCCCAGACAGGGGCACGAACCCGCGTCCCCTACATCGGCAGGCGGATTCTCAACCACTGCGCCACCAGGGAAGCCCTCCTTGCTGCTTTTAATATTTTTTCTTTGTATTTAATTTTTGATAGTTTGATTAATATGTGTTTTGGCATGTTTCTCCTTGGATTTATCCTGTATGGGACTCTCTGTACTTCCTGGACTTGATTGACTATTTCCTTTCCCATATTAGGGAAGCTTTAAACTATAATCTCTTCAAATATTTTCTCAGTCCCTTTCTTTTTATTTTCTTCTTCTTCTGGGACCCCTATAATTCGAATGTTGGTGCGTTTAATATCGTCCCAGAAGAGACTGTCCTCAATTCTTTTCATTCTTTTTTCTCTATTCTGCTCTGCAGTAGTTATTTCCACTATTTTATCTTCCAGGTCACTTATCTGCTCTTCTGCCTCAGTTATTCTGCTATTGAATCCTTCTAGAGAATTTTTAATTTCATTTATTTTGTTGTTCATCACTGCTTGTTTGCTCTTTAGTTCTTCTACGTCCTTGTTAAATGTTTCTTGTATCTTCTCCATTCTATTTCCAAGTTTTTGGATCAATTTTCATTTATCTTTATGTTAAAATATTATTATTTTAAAATAATATTAGTCCCAGTAAGCTTCTGAGTATTATTGATCTTATTATTTGTGTAAAATATTGCAGAGATGCTTTAAAGTAAATTATTAAAAGGTACCTGAGAAATCTGTTGCAAAGAGATATTGCCTGAGGTGAGAAAGTGAGTAGTAAGAAAAGGTGAACTAGTAAGCATTCCTGTAACCCATGCCTTCTCTATTCCAGAATTCCCAGGGAAAAGGAATGACTTTTGTCAAATTTCCTTGTAAACATGCCAGAAAACAAACATAAATGGTATTTACCAGCTGAAAAATAATAGGAAATCTTCACCTATGAAATATCCTTGGCAGGATTCATTTGATCTCACTAGGTTGCATAGGATAAATTAACCTGAAATTTATTGACTTGTGGGGCATGTTTGGTAGAGACTTTCATGCAAGCTGAGTATTTAATAGGATAATGACAGAAAGATGTTCCATAACTGAAACATCTCTCTCTGTGAAGGCAATATTCTGCATGTATGACTTAAATATTGCATATTAAATATGATCCAGAATGTATCCTAAAGCATAAAAGAAAGAATTTTTAGGGTTTTTATTGACAGTCTAGGACTTCTTTTGCAAGAAGAGAATGCTTTAGAAGCCTCAAGATGGCCTGTATACTTTGAAATATTAATAAAGTTTGTCACTGGTTAATATTTATGATTCATGTAATTCTGGTTTAGCATTCACTAGACATCTGTGTTTTTTATTTTATTTTTTTGTTTTTAATTGAGGTTTAATTATACAGAGTAAAATGCACAAGTCTCAAACATATATGTGAAAATGTATACACCCACGAAAGCAACAGCAAAATAATATAACATTTTTTCTGCCTAAAAAGTTCCCTTACAACTATTTCATTTTAATTCACACTTCGCTAATAATGAGCTATACTGAGCACCTTTTAGGAATTGCAGAGCAATCTGCATTTAGTTTGAATTGTTGATTCATCTCTTTCGTCCCTTTTTTCTGTTATTATTTTTGCAGCTCAGATTTAAAGAGATCTTTATATATTACTGATACTGGCCTTTTGTTATTGTATTTTTCCTAGAATTTTATCATCTTTTGTCTTTGCCTATGGTATTATCTTTTTCATGTAGTTTTTCTTTTTATTATGTAGTAAACATTTATATTTTCTATCATTGACTTGGGGTCAGTCACAGTAATAAAAGATTTCTCCATTCTTGTCTTATAAACGTTTTCCTTTAGATTTTGTATAATTTTCATTTAAATATTTGATCAATTTACCTTCCAAAATGTTATTTTGTATATTTACATTTGGATGTTAAATTGACATATAGAAGGTATATACATTTGTCATGAAAACTCAATTTTCCACCCTAGAACAAAATAGCTTATTACATTCTTGATTTTTATAGTGAAAATAGGTGATAAAAAACATTTTTGTTACAATTAAAATTGACTCTAGAGTAATTCATGGGGCCTTAGAGATTATGTATGACATAATCTGTTCAAATAAAACCCACCCAACAACACTGACTGAAGACCATAGGCCTCAATGAACATTTCTAATTATTTGAAAATATTATTTCAAAGAGATCATATTTCACTGCTGGAAATACTACATGATTATTCCTTTAGTAAGCCAAACTTTATTTCCTTTCAGTTCTCATCTTTTGATCTGAGTTTTTGTTTTTCCATAATATTATAAGAATAATCCTACCATTTAAGTGACAAATTAACAAAAATTTCAAGTCAGCTGGTAAATATTTTGTAACGTTTTCTTTACTAACTTAATCTTTTCCAATTAATACAGTGATTTCTCATAAAATATTATTTCTAGTCCCTCCTCACCCTGATTATCCTAACCTTGTACACTCTAGTTTATCAATGTGCCTCTTTTAATACGTTGCTATATCTAAGCCTAATTCAGCGTAACCATTACTTTCATTGTACTTCTATTAACTAACACTGCCTAAAAGTTCATTTGCATTTCTCATATTGTGACCTTTTTGTTGTACCTAATTTGCTCTGTATTTTCTTCATGGATTATAACCTATTCAAAACTTCTACATTATGCTTTTAAAACTACATGCATGACTTTTAATTATATGACAAATTCATTTAAGCAATTTCTTGGTTTATGTGTGCTAGAGTATGACCCCTACAGTTCATGTTCTAGTCTCAGAGCCACATCTCTTTTTTGTAAAATTGTTAGCACATTTAATAAATAAATGTTTTCCTCTTGAATTAAAATCTGATCTTCATTCAGAAGCTTATTTCAATACCTGCCTTCGGAACAATACAGAATAATTCTATTTTTCCATATCGTTATCCATTAAATATTTATTTATTTATTTACTTTTAGAATATTTTAAATCTAAGTATGAAGAAGGCTTTTATTTATTTATTTTTTACTTTTTATTTTATATTGGAGTATAGCCAGTTAACAATGTTGTGATAGATTCAGTTGCACAGCAAGGCGACTCAGCCATAGATATACCTGTATCCATTCTCTCCCAGACTCCCCTCCCATCCAGGCTGCCACATAACATTGAGCAGAGTTCCATTAAATATTTAAAAACCACTTTCAGGGACTTCCCTGGTGGTGCAGTGGTTAAGAATCTGTCTGCCAATGCAGGGGACATGAGCTTGTTCCCTGGTCTGGGAAGATCCCACATGCCACCAAGTAACTAAGCCTGTGCTCCACAACTACTGAGCCTGCACTCTAGAGCCCACAAGGTATTAATACTGAGCCCGCGCCACAACTATTGAAGCGTGTGTGCCTAGAGCCCGTGCTCTGCAACAAGAGAAGGTCCCGCTCACTGCAACTAAAGAAAGCCCATGAACGGCAATGAAGACCCAACACAGCCAAAAGTAAATAAAATAAAAAAACATATATATATCTAAAAAAATAAAAGTAAAAGCAAAAACCACTTTCAAGATAAAATTTGCATATAAATCATTAAAATTATATAAAATATTAGGCTAAAGCTTACTAAGATAAGGATCTTAGTTTATCTAATTCCCTCAGAAAATTTATGCTTATCATAGTATTATATTTGGATTTCATACCATTTTATATTGTGCTCATAAGTTTATACTTTTTTAGAGTTGACCAAATAATTCTGACTTCATAATGACTGATTAGCAGTTGAGATATATAATTTTATTTATCTTAAGACAGCTGTAAATAACTGTTATTTCCTATGTATCATCTTCTAAACATTAGCCTATTTCTGTTCATTATTCTCTTTAATTTCCCTGATGCAAGAATATCCTAAATATATACAAAGCAGTGATCACTGGTATAGTAGGCATAGTTTTTCTTTGACTCATAGCTAAATAGAATATCTTTATAGATATTAAAGATCAATAATGATCCTATATGAGCTACAGACAAATGGTATGTAATCAGAAACTTGTGTTCGAGAAAATAAACATGCATGAATAATTCCATTTTAGCTAGTCAACTTTAATTAAAATGAGTCTTCTAACTAGCTAATTTTTATCATGTTTGCTCAGTAAATGGCAGCATATTTAACTGGAATTTGGGTTACTAATAAAGTGATAACATTCTCTTCTATAATTGAGGTTTGAGTTATCTAGTAACTGGTACCTAAATGAATAAATACTTCTAATTTGTCCAATGGGCTTAGGAAGGAAGCATTACCATATCAGTTGGTAGGGGGATTTAGATAAATTATGACAGCTTTATAAAGTAAAAAGAAAATCAAATCTACCTACAATTAAAAGGAAAGAACTGAAATTTTTTTAGAGCATAAATGCCTTGCCTACAGTGATAGGAACAAATAAACTTTACACTCTAGCAGAATAGTTGATTCTGTTGGAATGATGAAATGCAATGGTTGGTTAAGTTCCTCTGAGAAAATATACTAGTCTAGACAATAAATCGATCATTTCATTATATCAGTCACCACTACAGATTCTTGAAATACACACACATACATCTCACAATAATCAGGATTGAAGTTTACAACAGAGTATGTATAAAAATAGAACTCAAACATCCTACTTAGTGAAATATAGCCATTCAATCCAGATTGTTGAAAGCTTCTGACATGAAAACAAACTGTTATGGTCTGAATGTTTGTTCCTCTCCCCCAAATTCACATGTTTAAATCCTAACCCCAAAAGATGATGGTATGTGATATTATTCATGAATGGGATAGTGTTCTTATAAAAGAGACCTCACAGAGATTTCTAGCCGTTTCCACCATGTGGGGACACAGCGAGAAGTCACTTACTATGAACCAGGAAAAGGGCCCTTACCAGAACAGGCCCATGTTGGTGCCATGATCTTGGACTTCTCAGCCTCCAGAACTATGAGAAGTAAGTTTCTGTGGCATTTTGTTATACTGGCGCCAAGCAGACTAAGAAATGTACCCTCTGAGATTCTAGATAATGAGGTTTTTTAGTCACATAGTGGAATAAAAAATAAACATTAGAATGTGGAGAAGTAACATCTATTGAAAAGTTAATATTATTTCGAAAACAATACTTTCCTAACTTTTTATTCTGAATTGTTAAGAGTGTGTGTGTGTGTGTGTGTGTGTACATGAAGTATGTTAAGACATACACCTTGAATTCACAGTAGACCTTCTGTGTTAAAGTAACTAACAGACATCCATCAAAGTTCACATGTTGGGTAGATATTGTAGAAGAAATGCCAGGTATTTATCAAAACTTAAAAATGTTAGATGAACTTTTGCCTTTTTGTGGTCAGAATAGCTAGATTCTGTCCTGGATTTTGTTAAATAGCTCTAATGCCTTGCATAAATCATTTAATCTAATTGGGCTAGAGTTTCACACTATAAAATGAAGATGTTTCAGTAATTTTTGCAGTACCTTGCAGTTCTAAAATTCTACATTATATGATATATCTCTTGTGTGATGGTAATTGTCTTAATTTAATCCATAGACTATGGAAAGTCACTGTTCCTAAAATTTTATTGATTATATTTTTAGATCACAAAGATAAGTGCTCTTGAAATTTACCATAAATGTTTCCTGAAATGTTTTATTGTGATGAATCAAAGAGCTTATTAACTGGCGTAAAGGGAGATACTCAAGTTTTTTCAATTTTTTACACTCATCCTCTGCATGACAGTCTCTAGATCCATCCATGTCTCTACAAATGGCCCAATTTCGATCCTTTTCATGGCTGAGTAATATTCCATTGTATATATGTACCATGTCTTCTTTATCCATTTGTCAGTTGATGGGCATTTAGTTTGCTTCTATAACCTGGCTATTGTAAATAGTGCTGCATTGAAATTGGGGTGCATGTGTCTTTTTGAATTATGGTTTTCTCTGGGTATATGCCCAGGAGTGGGACTGCTGGATCATATGGTAATTCTATTTTTAGTTTTTTAAGGAACCTCCATACTGTTCTCCATAGTGGCTGTATCAATTTACATTTCCACCAACAGTGCAAGAGGGTTCCCTTTTCTCCACACGCTCTCCAGATTTGTTGTTTGTAGATTTTCTGATGATGCCCATTCTAACTGGTGTGAGGTGATATGTCAGTGTAGTTTGATTTGCATTTCTCTAATAATTAGTGATGTTGAGCAGATTTTCATGTGCTTCTTGGCCATCCGTATGACTTCTTTGGAGAAATGTCTATTTAGGTCTTCTGCTCATTTTTTGATTGGGTTGTTTGTTTTTTTTTTAATATTGAGCTGTGTGAGCTGTTTATATATATTGGAGATTAATTCTTTGTCTGTTGATTTGTTTGCAAATATTTTCTCCCATTCTGAGCATTGTCTTTTCGTCTTGTTTGTAGTTTCTTTTGCTTTGCAAAAGCTTTTACACGTTTCATTAGATCCCATTTGTTTATTTTTGTGTTTATTTCCATTACTCTAAGAGGTGGATCAAAAAATATCTTGATGTGATTTATGTCAAAGAGTTTTCTTCCTATATTTTCTTCTAAGAGTTTTAGACTGTCCAGTCATACATTTAGGTCTCTATTTCATTTTGAGTTTATTTTTGGGTATGGTGTTAGGGAGTGGTCTAATTTCATTCTTTTACATATAGCTATCCAGTTTTCTCAGCACTACTTATTGAAGAGATTGTCTTTTCTCCATTGTATACCCTTGCCTCCTTTGTCATAGATTAGTTGACCATAGGTGTGTGGGTTTAGCTCAGGGCTTTCTAACCTTTTCCATTGATTTATATTTCTGTTTTTGTGCCAGTACCATATTGTCTTGATTACTGTAGCTTTGTAGTATAGTCTGAAGTCAGGGTGTCTGATTCCTCCAGCTCCACTTTCTTCCCTCAGTACTGCTTTGGCTATTCAGGGTCTTTTGTGTTTCCATACAGATTGTGAAATTTTTTGTTCTAGTTCTGTAAAACATGCCATAGCAAATTTGAAAAGGATTGCATTGAATCTGTAGATAGTTTTCGGTAGTATAGTCATTTTCACAATATTGATTCTTCCAATCCAAGAACATGGTATATCTCCCCATCTGTTTGTGTCATCTTTGATTTCTTTCATCAGTGTCTTATAGTTTTCAGAGTACAGGTCTTTTACCTCCTTTGTCAGGTTTATTCCTAGGTATTTTATTCTTTTTGTTGCAATGGTGAATGAGATTGTTTCCTATTTTCTCTTTCTGATTTTTCATTGTTAGTGTATAAGAATGCAAGAGATTTCTTTGCATTATTTTTGTATCCTGCAACTTTACCAAATTCATTGATTAGTTCTAGAAGTTTTCTGGTGGCATCTTTAGGATCCTCTATGTAGAGTATCATGTCATCTGCAAACAGCGACATTTACTTCTTCTTTTCCAATTTGTATTCCTTTTATTTCTTTTTCTTCTCTGATTGCTGTGGCTAGGACTTCCAAAACTATGTTGAATAATAGTGGTGAGAGTGGGCACCCTTGTCTTGTTCCTGATCTTAGAGGAAATGCTTTCAGTTTTTCACCATTGAGAATGATGTTTGCTGTGGGTTTATCATATATGGCCTTTATTACGTTGAATAAATAAAATTCCTCTATGCCCACTTTCTGGAGAGTTTTTATCATAAATAGGTGTTGATTCTGTCAAAAGATTTTTCTGCATCTATTGAGATGACCATATGGTTTCTATCCTTCAATTTGTTAATATGGTATATCACATTGATTAAATTGCATATATTGAAGAATCCTTGCAAACTTGGGATAAATCCCACTTGATAATGGGTTATGATCCTTTTAATGTGTTGCTGCATTCTGTTTGCTAGTATTTTGTTGAGGGTTTTTGCAGCTATATTCATCAGTGATACTGGTCTATAATTTTCTTTTTTGTAGTATCTTTGTCTGCTTTTGGTATCAGGGTGATGGTGGCCTCACAGAATGAGTTTGGGAGTGTTCCTTCCTCTGCAAGTTTTTGGAAGAGTTTGAGAAGGATGGGTGTTAGGTCTTCTATAAATGTTTGATAGAATTCACCTGTGAAGCCATCTAGTCCTGGACTTCTGTTTGTTGGAAGATTTTTAATCAAACTTTCAATTTCATTACTTGTGATTGGTCTGTTCACAGTTTCTGTTTCTTCCTGGTTCAATCTTGGAAGGTTATACCTTTGTAAGAATTTGTCCATTTCTTCCAAGTTGTCCATTTTATTGGAATAGAGTTGCTTGTAATAGTCTCTTAGGA
Organism: Delphinus delphis; assembly: GCF_949987515.2. NCBI lineage: Eukaryota > Metazoa > Chordata > Mammalia > Artiodactyla > Delphinidae > Delphinus > Delphinus delphis. Next base: position 91,466,463 of record NC_082685.1, on the reverse strand, counting down.
TGCTTTCTACTTCTGCAGTGTCTGTTGTAACTTCTTTTGCATTTCTAATTTTATTGATTTGAGTCCTCTCCCTCTTTTTCTTGATGAGTCTCGCTAAAGGTTTATCAATTTTGTTTATCTTCTCAAGGAAACAGCTTTTAGTTTTATTGATCTTTGCTATTGTTTTTTTTGTTTCTATTTCATTTATTTCTGCTCTGATCTTTATGATTTCTTTCCTTCTACTAACTTTGGTTTTTATTTCTTCTTCTTTCTCTAGTTCCTTTAGGTGTAAGGTTAGACTGTTTGTTTGAGATTTTTTGTGTTTGAGGTAGGCTTGTACTGATATAAACTTCCCTCTTAGAAATACTTTTGCTGCAACCCATAGGTCTTGGATCATCGTATTTTCATTGTCATGTGTCTCTAGGTATTTTTTGATTTCCTCTTTGATTCCTTCAGTGATATCTTGGTTTTTTTGTAATGTATTGTTTAGCCTCCATGTGTTTGTGTTTTTTACATTTTTTCCCCCTGTAATTGATTTCTAATCTCAGAGCATTGTGGTCAGAAAAGATGCTTGATATGATTTTAATTTTCTTAAATTTACTGAGGCTTGATTTGCAACCCAAGATGTGATCTATCCTGGAGAATGTTCTGTGTGCACTTGAGAAGAAGTGTAATCTGCTGTTTTGGGATGGAATGTCCTATAAATATCAATTAAATCTCTCTGGTCTATTGTGCCATTTAAAGCTTGTGTTTCCTTTTTAATTTTCTTTCTGGGTGATCTGTCCATTGTTGTCAGTGAGGTCTTAAAGTCCCCCACTAGTACTGTGTTACTGTTGATTTCCTCTTTTATACCTGCTAGCACTTTCCTTATGTATTGGGTCCATATATATTTATAATTGTTACACCTCCTTCCTGGATTGATTCCTTGATCATTATGTAGTGTCCTTCCTTGGCTCTTGTAACATTCTTTATTTTAAAGTCTATTTTATCTGATATGAGTATTGCTACTCCCACTTTTTTTGATTTCCCTTTGCATGGAGTATCGTTTTCCATCCCCTCAGTTTGTCTGTATGTGTCCCTAGGTCTGAAGTGGGTCTGTTGTAGACAGCACATATATGGGTCCTGTTTTTGTATCCATTCACCAAGCCTGTGTCTTTTGGTTGGAGCATTTAATTCATTCATGTTTAAGGTAATTATCAATATGTATGTTCCTATTACTAATTTCTTACTTGTTATGGTTTTGCTTTTGTAGGTCCTCTTCTTCTCTTGTGTTTCCCACTTAGAGAAGTTCCTTTAGCATTTGTTGTAGAGCTGGTATGGTGGTGTTGATTTCTCTTAGTTTTTGCTTGTCTGTAAAGCTTTCGATTTCTCCATCAAATCTGAATGAGATCCTTGTGGGGTAGAGTAATCTTGGTTGTAGGCTTTTCCCTTTCATCACTTTAAATATATCATGCCACTCCCGTCTGGCTTGTAGAGATTCTGCTGAGAAATCAGCTGTTAACCTTATGGGTGTTTCCTTGTGTGTTATTTGTCATTTTTCCCTTGTTGCTTTCAATAATTTTTCTTTATCTTTAATTTTTGTCAATTTGAGTACTGTGTGTCTCGGCGTGTTTCTCCTTGGGTTTTTCCTGCCTGAGACTCTCTTCACTTTCTGAACTGTGTGGCTATTTCCTCTCCCATGTTAGGGAAGTTTTCGACTATAATCTCTTCAAATATTTTCTCTGGTCCTTTCTCTCTCTCTTCTCCTTCTGCAACCCCTATAATGCGAATGTTGGTGCATTTAATGTTGTCCCAGAGGTCTGTCAGGCTGTCTTCATTTCTTTCCATTCTTTTTTCTTTATTCTGTTCTGCGGCAGTGAATTACACCATTCTGTCTTCCAGGTCACTTATGTGCTCTTCTGCCTCAGTTATTCTGCTATTGATTCCTTCTAGTGTATTTTTCATTTCAGTTATTGTATTGTTCATCTCTGTTTGTTCTTTAATTCTTCTAGGTGTTTGTTCTTTAATTCTTCTAGGTCTTTGTTAAACATTTCTTGCATCTTCTCGATCTTTGCCACCATTCTTTTTCCAAGGTCCTGGATCATAATCACTATCATTATTCTGAATTCTTTTTCTGGAAGGTTGCCTATCTCCACTTCATTTAGTTGTTTTTCTGGGGTTTTATCTTGTTCCTTCATCTGGTACATAGTCCTCTGCCTTTTCCTTTTGTCTATCTTTCTGTGAATGTGGTTTTCCTTCCACAAGCTGTAGAATTGTCATTCTTCTTGCTTCTGCTGTCTGCCCTCTGGTGGATGAGGCTATCTAAAAGGCTTGTGCAAGCTTCCTGATGGGAGGGACTGGTAGTGGGTAGAGCTGGGTGTTGCTTTGGTGGGCATAGCTCAGTAAAACTTTAATCCACTTGTCTGTTGATGTGTGGGGCTAGGTTCCCTCCCTGTTGGTTGTTTGTCCTGATGCAACCCAGCACTGGAGCCTAGGGGAACTTTGGTGGGTCTAATGGAGGACTCTGGGTGGGCTCATGTCAATGAGTGCTTCCCAGAACTTCCGCTGCCAGTGTCCTTGTCTCCACAGTGAGCCACAGTCACCCCCCTGCCTCTGCAGGAGACCCTCCAACCCTAGCAGGTAGGTCAGGTGCAGTCTCTTATGGGGTCACTGCTCCTTTCCCTGGGTTTCAACGCACACACTATTTTGTGTGTGCCCTCAAAGAGTGGATTCTCTGCCAGAACCTTTTTTAATTCATTGAATCTTATGCTAACTTAAGGTCTCCTAGGAGTTATAAGGATTAAGAAAAAACCCTCTTTGTTAAAACAGAGTCCAGTAATTCACAAAGAATAACAAAACCAAAATCTAAATTCTATAAGTTTGGTTCAGAACATATCTTCTTTGAGCTATAATATCTTTCATAATATTTTTTTCCTGTAAAATACTAAATTTTTATAAGAAATAGTCCTTTCCTTTATTTTAATAAGTTATCTATCTTCTTGTTTCTGAACATACAGAAATGAGATTTATGTTATACCAAAATTACATTTTTGTTATGCTATGGGTGTAATATTGAGTCAGAATATTCTTCCTCCTCCAAATAACTACTTTTATTGAAAGAGCTCAACATCTCTGCTCCCTGGAGTATAGATGGTTAAAGTTGTAATTTGTTTACATTTTCTGTGTTATTATTTTGCTGAATAAAATTGATGATATTAGAGCTCACAATTCCAACAATTTAGAAAATATTATTTATCTTATTGAATATTTTTTCTTAATCAGCATGCTTGGAAATACCAGTCAATTTATTTATATAGTGACTTAACTGCTAGCAATTTAGCAGTTACTGTATAATATGAAATGATAAAAATATATTAAATATTTGAATTCTTGTCCTCTATCCTTTGTCAGAGAAAAAAAGAAAATTCCAGTAACTATTTTTTGAAAAAACATTTAAATGAGACTATATGCAATACAGTATATTTATACTTTGTTCTCTATTTTTAAAAATATGTTGTTGATGTGTTTAAGTATTATTCTGCTTCCCCTTTCTTTCCTCTGATCCATTTTTTTACAATGTCTGTTTTACCACATTAGAGTAGACTTGACAGTTGTTTACTTCTTATCTGTCAAATGTTCCAAAGAAAGTACAAAGAAGTAACTGGAGATTTCCTTTGCTTTGTTAAAAGTTTTTGGCAAACACTTTATCTTAACAATACCCATCTCTACTTCTTCCTTGAAAATAGAATCTTTATTTAGTTTAGAGTGTCAAAATGGGAACGAATCATGGTAATCACACCCTGATTTCTCACTTTTCCTGTAAAAAAGGTGAACTTGAGGTATGGTTTTGCCTAATGAGAACCACTGAGAGAAGTAGTCATCAGGAAAATCTTTCACTTTTCTTAGACAGCAGGTATGACCCACTAGCATCATTCTCTGGTGTTTACTTCTTCCTCCAGCTTTAAATGCTTCTGTAGTGACTGGAGCTGCACCAGACATCTTGCAGACTCAGGGGAAAGGCCAAGCTAATCACAGGTATATTGGCCCTACAAATGCTAGCAACTTCCTACTTACGTAAGAAAAATACATTGTGTTCTTTTTTTTAACTTCGTTCTTGATAATGTGCACAATGAGATATTTTATCTGTTAGGAACACATTCTACTGTATGAAGTAGTGAACCTGACTGATAGTGGCTTAAACAAACAAGTATTTATTTGTCATCACATGGCCAAAAATCCTTAAAGTAAGAGAGCTGCTGCTTTTTATTCAGCTTCAAAAGTACTACCAGGGACCCCATTATTTTACTTTTCTTCCACATGGCCAATCTGCCAACGTTAGTGGGATAGCCTTCTGATAATTGATACCTCTCAGTTGCAAAATCCTTGCTCTAGTTTAAAGCATCATGGATATTTTTAAGGCAGGAAGAAGGGAAGCAGGTACTGGCACCAGTTGTCACCTACTCTTTAACAAGGAAAGATAGAATTCCACATGCAATGTTTTCATATGCCTTATTGGCTAGAAGTTGGTTACATAGGCAACTGTAGCCAAAAGGGAGTCTGGGAAAGTGGTTGTTTAGTTGGAAACTTTGCACTGATGAATCTAATCAAGTGGGAGGGGGGTCAAGGAAAATGGTAGGGGAGGGGTTAATATTAAGCACCACACTAATAGTTTCTTTTACAGGAAGCATTTTTTACTCTTTGATTGTTTTGTATCATCTACCCAAATATTCATTATAGACATAGCTTTATGTTATTTAATTCCTATCTTTCTAACCGTACAGTCCTCTTTAACTATTCCTCAACTTTTCTCTCCTAGGTAACTCAGGAGTATTATTCCAAAGGTCTTAATTTTTGTTAATTTCTGTATCTCATTTAAGGCTTCACTGGAACAACCTCTACTTTAGGCTGCTTTTTACCTCAATTTCCAATCTTCAATCCCACTCCTCTGTTTTTAATAATAATCTCAAGAGAAGTGACATTGCAATATGTGTGTGTGCATATAAATTTTCATGTTTTCCCCAAAATAAAAAATACTGGAATGTATTTGAATATACTAGAAAAATATAAAGTCTAGTAAAGGAAAATATAAAAGTGAGGTGTGTACTTAAAAGAAAACCCTAGGGCTTCCCTGGTGGCACAGTGGTTGAGAGTCCGCCTGCCTATGCAGGGGACATGGGTTCGTGCCCCAGTCCGGGAAGATCCCACATGCTGCGGAGTGGCTAGGCCCGTGAGCCATGACCACTGAGCCTGTGTGTCTGGAGCCTGTGCCCTGCAATGGGAGAGGCCACAACAGTGAGACGCCCGCGTACCGCAAAAAAAAAAAACAACCCTAACAAAAAATTGTAAATCTTATCGTGTTGAAAATGTTGGGATTATCAGAAGATATTGATGATTTCTAAATATATAAACACAAAAGGGACAGAAAATAATTACTTTGACAAATTCTACAAAAATACTTCTTCTTAGAGAGATAACATTAATGGGCCTGTCCAGAGGAGAAGGGAACCACAGATGCCCCAGACAGAAATCTCTGACAAAATACCAACCCTCCCCTCTTCTCCCCATCCCATTCCTCAATCTTCAAGCAATGCTCCCATTAGTCAAACCACCCAGAAGCAGATCACACCATAGCCCAGGAAACGCAATCTACAGAGATCTGCACTTCTGAAAGAGCAGGGAAAGGTGAGGAAGAAAGATGTAAGGGGTAACAACCTCAGGTTCAGCTTGAATTCCTCAGCCATTTCCCACCAGGTTTTGAAATTAAGCTTGTTGGGGTTAAAGACGGGGAAATAACACAATAAATAAACTAAAATAATAAATGGAGATTTTTTTATATATTTACTTAGATTTTGGAAAATTCAAATCTAGATTCTTAAAGATTAACAAATATCTCTTAATTGGATGCTTAATAGCATTTAACACTTCAAAATAACAGGCAACAACAAAGACATATTTTCAAATATGTGTTGTATTTTTTTCTATCCAGAGGATGTTCTGAAAATGAATGAACTCGTAACATTTTATTTTGCTTAACTTAAATCATTTATTCTGAAAAAAAAAGAATTAATATGAGCCCAGGCCAATTTACATAGTTAATTAGCCAATTATGTTAAATCATTATATTTACATTCTAAGTAATTTAAAAATGCCTGTTTATGGGGAATAGTGATACCAAGAAACTGGAGGCTACTCAAGAGGTGAACTGAAATTTCTTTCATTGCTGAATGAGTCAAAATTTAGCTGATTGTTCACCCTGGGTTGTATAACATTAATAACCTACCATAATTGGAAATTATCATGTCCTTCAAACTCTCTTTAAATAGAAATTAAGTCAATGGAGTAAAGTGGCATTTTCTTCCAAAGTCCCTATACATAAACATAGTTCATAATAGCGACCAACTTTATAACAACTTATTCATCCAAACATCTGTATTAATATTTTCTGAACTCATACTTAAAAATAAGAAGAATTAATTGCTGAAAAATATAGTAGCACAAGCATATTTATAAACCAAGACCCTAAGAATATAATGTACTGTTTCAAGATTTTTACAGTTTTAGAAGAGAGGTCGCAGAGATATCTGTTGTAGTTCAAAATGGTAATGATATAGTAAATAATAAAAATAATTTAATCTTGTAATTGTGTAGGTCAGTGAAATTCTGATGAAATGGGTCTAGAAGCTAAACATCATATATATCCTGAATTACTTTTGTCTTATCAGTGAGACCTAGAGCTCCCAGGGCTAACTCTTAACTTAACCAAAATAACTGCATACATTTGTAAGAAATTATGTCCCATGAACCATATTTTTCACAATTTTACTAAAAGAAGTAAAAAATGTGTGTTTGACACAAAGGTTATGTTATGGGCTGAACTGTGTTCCCCAAAATTCAAATGTGACTATATTTACAGATATAAATCTCTTTAAAGAGATGATAAGGTTAAAATGAGGTCATTAGGGTGGACTCTAATCCAATGTGACTGGTGTCTTCATAAGATGAGGAAATTAGCATACAGACATGTACAGAGGGAAGACCGTGTGAAGACTCAGGGAGAAGACAGCCATCTAAAAGCAAGGAAGAGTGGTCTTAAAAGAAATCAACACTGCTGAGAGCTTGATCTCAGACTTCTAGCATCCAGAATTGTGAGAAATAAATTTCTGTTACTTATGTCACCCAGTCTGCAGTAAACTTTTGTTATGGCAGCCCTAGAAAACTAATACAGATTGCAAACAAGGCATTTTAAAAAATCAAGTAAAAAGATAATTGTCATATTAGTAGTATACTCTTCTGCCCTAAATTCATTTCTGTCCTTGACTTAAATCTGCTAAAATGGAATTGTCAACCAGGAGGACTCAATTCTAGGCCCAATTTTGGCATAAAATTCAACTCTGCACTAACTAAATATTTGTTGAAGGAAGATACACTAAAATACGGAGCAATTATGCAAGATGTGAACATTCTTTGGCCTTTAGTTCCAATTTTCAGATCACCATAAGCTACTGAATATTTCTTTCCAGTCTTTATATTTGCATGTTATCATCTTCTTTTGTATTATTTTCTAGGTCATTCTGTATTTTCACGTAGTGACTGTCTTATTGAAAGTGACTTTTACCATATGTGGAAAAATATAGGATTATTATTTCTAAAATTCATAACTTGACTTGTTTATAAAAGAAAAATACCATTTTTCTTTTCTTTTTAAATTTCATGTATTTATGAGTATAATACATTTTAAGTTCTTTTTTAAACAGCAAGGTAAGATGAAGAATTTAAAGGCAAATGACATACAAATTATAATAAGATTGAAGATGATAGCAGCACTAGTTATATAGAAGAAGGGAAATCATAGAAACATAAAATCATTAAGTCACGTATATTCCAGTCTATAACCTCGACTTCCTGAACCCCATTTGATATTATTTTACCCTCCAGCTCAGGAGATGTACGTGAAACAAAGCAGTTGTAAAAGACTGGAGTTTTGAAATCATGTTGCTGAAGCACAGGTTATATATGCATTAGATTTATTTATTTTTTATCTGTTTTCCCATAAATAAATCTCTTGCTCCAGGCACACTAGTCAGTCCACTGTCTCTATAGAATTCTATGCATATTGCCAACAACACTTTGTCTAAATCAGAAAGCTCCCCCCTTCCTCTGTCATCTGTCTAAATGCTACTCAACCTTCAAGGCTCTGCTAAAGTCTTATTTCTTCCAGAAGCCACTCCAGATCATATTGAGATCATGTAAATTTTTCACTCCTCTGACCATCAAGCCCCCAGAGTCTCTAATGCACAAAGTAGTGCAGGATGGCTTCATCTGACACTGGAACTTCACCCATGAGATTTTAAGTAGTCCTAGGATAGAAGAAAAATGTCTTTTTTTACGTTTGGTGATGTCTCAGAGTAATGTCAGCAAAATGGTGGGGTAGGCAGCTCCAAGCTCTCATCCATTCATAGAAACATTGAAAAACAAGCATAAACTGTCAAAACCAGCTTTGACAAACCCTGGAAAATAGTCAAAGGTTTATAGCAACTAAGTAAAGCTGAATCAAGGAAAAACAAGTTGAAAATGCGAAGAAACCTTTGCGGTTCTTTTACCACACTACCTCCCTGGTGTAGCAGTGGTCTTGAAGTGGCAGCAGCCCATGGTTCTAGTCTGGGATCTTAGTCTCGAGTTCCAGAGAGAGCAGAGAAGACCTTATTCACAGGTTATCGTGTAAGTCTGTTCTCACTGGTCTGGAGGGATACCTGAAGGACTGACAGGCAGTGTCTACCTCTGTTTTGTATAACTTGGAACTCACACTGGAAAAGTAACATGTATTGCTCAAAAATGTTGTAAGGTGAACTAACAACAGATTGATGGAACAGAAGATACAAATATTACATGATATCACTTATATGAAGACTCTAAAAAATCCAACTCATAGTAACAGAGAGTATAACGGTGGTTACCAGGGGCTGGGAGGTGGGGGAAATGGGGAGTTCTTGGTCAAAGAGTACAAACTTACAGTTACAAGGTGACTAAGTTCTGGGGATCTAATGTGCATGGTGATTATAGTTAACAATATTGTATTATATACCTGAAAGTTTTTATGAGAGTAGATCTTAACTGTTTTCAACCAAACAAAAGGAAACTGAAATTATTTAAGGTGATGGAGGAATGACCTAACTCAATGGTTGTAATCATTTTGCAACATGTAAGTGTATCAAATCAATACATTGTACACCTTAAATGTATACATTTTTTTAAATGAAAACTATATCTCAATAAAACTGGGGGGGGCAGGGGAGAAAACAACTTCACAGACACACACACACAAAGAAATAGAGAACTGAACAATGCTGTAATCCAACTAGCTCTAGCAGGATACACTTTATTTTCAAATGCACATGGAATATTCTCCAGGATATACCATATACCACGACAAAACAACTCTTCTTAAGTTTAAAAAGTGTGAAATCATATATATATATACACACACACACACACACACACACATACACGCACACACACATATATATATATATATATACACAAAGGAATGAAACTAAAAATCAAAAACAAAAGGAAACTGGAAAATATACAATGTGAATATTAAACAATATATTCTTAAACTACCAATGGGTCAATGAAGATCACAAGGAAGACTAGAAAATACTTAGAAATGAATTAAAATGAAGTACAAAATATTAAATACTTATTGGAGGTAATACTGGCAGTGCTAAGTGGGAAAATTATACCTGCAAATACCAATGCAGAAAGTAAGAAAGACCTCAAATTACTAACCTTAGTTTATAGCTGGAAAGAAAAAGGAACTTTATATATTGAGGTACTCTCAAACAAATAAATGAACAACAACAACAAAATCAACTAGGAATTAGAAGAGAAAACTAAAGCTGTCATAAGGAAAATATTAAAAATTAGAGTGTTAATAAATAAAACAGAGAATATAAAAACAGTACAATCACTGAACCCAGCAGTTGGTTCTTTGAAAAGATGGACAAAATTGACAAACCTTTAGCTAGTTTGTCAAGAAAAAAGGAAGGAGGCATAAGTAAATTCTGCAATGAATGTAGTGAGATATTATTACTAACTTTACAGAAATAGAATAGATTGTAAGAGAATGCTATAAACAACTGTACACTGACAAATAATCTAGATGAAATTTACAAATCCTAAAAATACACAAATTACCTAAATCGACTCAAAAAGAAATAGAAAATAAAAATCTCAATAGTTCTATAACAAGCAAATCTACAAGTAAAAAGATTAAATCAGTAACGCAAAACCTCCTAACAAAGAAAAATCCAGGATCAGATGTCTTCACTGTTGAATTCTACCAAACATCTAAAGAAGACTTAATAACAATTCTTCTCAAATTCTTCAAAATAATAGATTAGGAGCCACTTTAAAACTCATTCTATGAGATTAGCAATACTGACACCAAAATCAGATTAAAAAGTCACAAGAAAAGAAAATCACAGAACAATATCCCTTATAAATATAGATGCAAAATCCTCAGCAAAATATTAGCAAATCAAACCCAAAAGCGTATTAAAAGGATTATACATCATAAGCAAGTGAGATTCATCACAGGAAAGCAACAGTAGCTCAATATAAGCAAGTCAACCTATGTAATAGATACATCATATGAACAGAACAAAGAAAAAAATTATCATCTTAATTGATGTAGAAAAGAATACTTGATAAAATATAATAACCTTTCATGATAAAAAGTCAGAAAACTAGGAATAGAAAGGATCTTCTTGAACATGATAATAAGCATTTATGAAAAATCCATACTTAACATCATGCTCAATGGAGAAAGACTGAATGCTTTTACCCAGATATCAGGAACAAGACAAAGATGCTGCTTTCATCACTGCTATTTGACATTGTACTAGGAATTCTCACCAGAGCAATTAGACAAGAAAAAGAAAAAAATTGGAAAAGTCAATTATCTGTATTCACAAATAACATAATCCTACATATAGAAAATTACAAAGAATCCAAAAGGAAGGTACTTGAGCTTATAAACAAATTTAGCAAAGTTTCATGGTAAAGATCAGCACACAAAAATCAGTTGTGTTTCTATAAAGCAGCAATGACAATTTGAAGAATAAATTATAAAAGCAATTACATTTACAATAGTGTCTATAAAATACAATAGAAAAATATCTATGAATTAATTTAACCAAGTAAATGAAAAACTTGTGCACTAAAAATTACAAAGCATGGTTGAAAAAAATTTAAAGAAAACTTAAATGAAAAGACATCCCACCCCGTGTTCATGGATAGAAAGACTTAATTTTATTAAGATGTCAATACTACTCAAAACAAGCTACAGGTTCAATACACACCCAATCAAAATTTCAACAGCTTTTTTGCAGAAATAGAAAAGCTAATGCTCAAATTCATATGAAATTTCAAGGAGCCCCACATAAAACAATCTTGAAAAACAAGAACAAAGTTTGAGGACTCACACTTCCCAATTTTAAAATTTACTACCAAGTTATTGTAATCAAACAGTGTGGTGGGACTTCCCTGGTGGCACAGTGGTTAGGAATCTGCCTGCCAATGCAGGGGACATGGGTTCGAGCCCTGGTTCGGGAAGATCCCACATGCCATGGAGCAACTAAGCCTGTGTGCCACAACTACTGAGCCTGCGTGCCACAACTACCGAAGCCCTTGCACTAGGGCTCATGCTCCACAACAAGAGAAGCCACTGCAATGAGAAGCCCGTGCACAACAATGAAGAGTAGCCCCCGCTTGCCACAACTAGAGAAAGCCCATGTGCAGCAATGAAGACGCGATGTGGGGGAGGTACAAACATTCAGTCTATAGCTAACTAAACAACAAAAAGACAAACAACCTAATTTAAAAATGGGCAAAGTTGAGTAGACATTTCTTCAAAGAAGATATACAAATGGTTAGTAAGCACATGAGAAGATTCTCAACATCACTAATCACTAGGGAAATGCAAATCAAAGCCACAATGAGATACCACTTCATATCCTTTAGAATGGCTATTATGGAAACAACAAACAAAATAAAAAGTGTTGCTGGATGTGTAAAGAAGTTGGAATTCTTGCACATTGCGGTAGGAATGTAAAATAGAGCAGCAACTGTGGAAAACAGTTCAGTAGTTCCTCAAAAAGCTAAACATTACCATATGACCCAGCTATTCCACTATCTCAAAAAGCTAAACATAACATTACCATATGACCCAGCAATTCCACTCCTAGGCATAAAATCAAACGAACTGAAAACAGGGACTCAGACAGATATCTATATGTCAGTGCTTATTGTAGCATTATTAACAATAGCCAAAAGGTAGAGATAATCCAGTATCCATCAACAGATAAATGGATAAAGAAAATGTGGTATATACATACAATGAGGTATTATTTAGCCATAAAAGTGAATTAAATTCTGATACATACTACAACACAGATGATCCTTGAAAACATTATGTTAAGAAATAACTCTGACATGAAAAAAAATATTGTAAAATCTATTTACATGAAATATCTAGACTAGGAAAATTTATAAAGACAAAAAAATGGGTTAGAGGTCAGCAGGGGCTGGTGGAAGAGGGAATCTTTTAGATAATAGAAATTATATATAAATTATATATGTCTCCACTGGCCTAATAATAGAGTGGATGAAGGTCTGGATCAGGACCCAAGTTTGTTAGGTCAAATGACAGAACAAAGAAGAGCAATCAACTGAACTGGTCTATTTTAAGAATAGAGAGGGTATGAAGAGCGAGACTGTTTGTGTTGTATACACCTCTCTTCCCTAGTTTTCCCTCCCTCTGAGCCTTTCCTTCTACCCCTGACTTCTCTGGCATGCTGCCAGCCTTTTTCTGTCATGTTTACGAGGAGGAAAAAGAAAGTTAGGCTCCTATACTTTACCTAATTGAGCCACTACGAGGTTTGCTGGCAACTTTGGCCATATTACTCGTGAGGTGACTTTCTTTTTTGTGTTCAGAGTGACTTTTGATTCTGATCTTTATGTGTTTTGTATGCAGCAGTATTTTGTGTTTTAGCAGAACTGTTCCTCTGTACCCTTTATGGTTTTTCCTTGTTTTTGTTTCCTTTTAAAACTATGCATAGACTTTTTGTGTGTGCAATAAAAGCCTTTATTAACCTTGAATAAAATTTTTATACATAATAAAGATTAAGTATTATAACATATACATGTAAAATATTATAAAATTATGTGCACATAGAATAATTCTTAATATTCTCAACTTTTGTGACACTAATTTACAAAGTTGATTGTCTCTGTGGCTCCACTTTGTGTTTTCTAGAATTAGTTTAAGACTAGGCAACAAACATGCAACTTGTCATTTTCTTTTGCAGGGTATATTCACACACCACTAGACATGAAACACTCATGATTCAATGTGATACATTTTTAAATATATCACATCAAGATAGTTAGACCATGCCCATTCTTTTGAATCTCAATGAGTCGTTACGACTGCCTTCTCAAATAATACGCTGTGGAAGTGATTCTTAGTGACCTGAAGCTAGGATAGAAGATGCCATGTACCTTCTGGGAGCCTCAATCACAACGTAAGATGGTCAGTGACTATGTGGCTACTATATAAAAAGACTACAGGAAGTGACAATACAGACAAAGAAGGAGGGGGAGAAAGAGGAAAGAGGGAGTGCGAGAGAGAGAGAGAGAGAGAGCGAGAGAGAGGGCAAGAGAGAGAGAGGGCGAGCGAGAGAGAGCTACTGAATAACTCCAGCTGCTTCAGTGTCCAGATGTTTCTCAGCCAGGCACAAGAAAAGTGACAGAAGAAGCCTTCAGGAGGACTGTAGGCACATCTGACTACAACTGTATGGGTTACCCAAAGAGAACTGCCCATCTGATCCTAGGCATGTCCAGGTTCATGAGCAAAATAAATGAGAGATATTGTTTTAAGTCACTGACTTGCAGTAGTTTGTCAGCCATAGATAACTGAGAGTGAATTTATTTAGAATCATCCCTAGGACTGTTACTGCAATTAGATACATAACCTTTTGTTCCAACTAAGTTAATAGCCTTGAATCTTAAAATCTTTGAAGTGATAATGTTTCTGTGATCTCTCTGTATTTTTTTCTGAGATAGTCTTTCTGTGTATCTCAAGAGCCCTTACTTTTATTAACAACTAAATTTGTCAAAATTCCTCTTTCTTCATGAATTCAATTGACTTGCTTATAGTAATGGAAAACAGTTTTGCATGAATCATCTTTCTAAAGCCTTCACTTGAGCAAGTTTCCTGGTAAATCCCCTTCATTTGCTTGGGTGTCTTTTGACAGAAGAAATTTGAACTGTGATGTTTAAGTCAACACTGTGCTCTCTATATTTTAGGTTTTTTTTTTTTTTTTTTTGCAGTATGTGGGCCTCTCACTGCAGGGGCCTCTCACTGCAGTGGTCTCTCCTGCCGCGGAGCACAGGCTCCGGACGCGCAGGCCCAGTGGCCATGGCCCACGGGCCCAGCCGCTCTGCGGCACGTGGGATACTCCCGGACCGGGGCACGAACCCGTGTCCCCCGCACCAGCAGGCGGACTCCCAACCACTGCGCCACCAGGGAAGCCCCTGCTCTCTATATTTTAAACAGCAAGAAAAGCTCTAGTCAAATGCTTTAATAACTACAGACTATTGTCTTTATTTCTTGGTCATCCTTTTCCTTTCAAAACCTTAGACAAAGTATGTAGTATTTAACTATATCAAGCAATAGGGATACCGGAGTCCATATTACTAAATTCTGTTTTGAGTCTTACTACAGATTCACTATAGAAACTGGAATAATTGCTTAAACTTGCAGGGCATAAAATAACACATCTGAGAAATATGTCCTTCATTTTCACCAGTGCTTATTCTTCCAATATTAACATCTGAGTATATTTGAGAAATGCTTTTAGAAATGCCTAAATGTTGAAGTACAGCAACTTCTAAATGTGACATCATCTCAAATCTCAAAAGCTGAAACAGAAGTAAACACTTCAGCCAAGAAGTTCAGAAATTAAAAAAAAAAAAGTACCCATTGCATATAGAAGTCATTGAAAGCTGCCATTAAAAAATGGGGAGGTAAACTTAGCTCTCCTCCTTTCACCTCTGTGGTGACTTGATTCTCAGAATATTCTCTCCTTACAAGATTTGTTTTTGGCTCTTTCCTGCCTTCTGACATCACAAATTACAGGCAGAAAAGAAGAAAGAATACTTAAGTAATAGTGTCAGGAAATGGAAGTAAATTTGTACTTTAACAGCTGTGTGCCATATACATAGTCAAATAAAAACTGAATTAAAATAGGAAACATATTTCATAATACTTCCCATTATTCTCATACTCTAAATTGATGTTAGATATATTAAGATTTTAAACATTCCTTGATCAACTCATTTAGTTATTTTATCAACCCATTCCTTAGCCAATTTATTAATTTTTCCAACTTTTTAACAATAGGCTATCTGAAGACCCTAGGAAATGGAAATAGGATGCAAACAGTTATAGTTATTTACATCAAACTGTGCTACTAGAATTTTAAACATGGATAAAACAATTAAATACCTATAAAATCATGATGATTATTAATTCATTCTCAATAGAGGATGCCAAGTGTGAAATTCCTTAAAATTCTGGAAAATCATAAGTAGCCTAGAGATCAACCAATTATGAATTAATAATTAAATTTTAGTACCCAGATGCAATCAGTCATCCATTAAGTGATTAAACAAATATGCATTCACATGAAATAATATTAATTGCATATTAAGTGAAAAAAAAATTTTAATTTTAAAACAATAATGAATTATACCTTGTTCTATGAAATAATGAAATAGCAGAGACTAGATTTACCCTCCAACATTAAAATGAAAACCAGAAAGCTGTACAAATTATATAGAAGAGCAGTGTTTACACACCGGACATCATGCAGAAAAGGACTGTGATATCCAGAGAAAGACTTAAAGGCAAGCCCAGAAGCTATTAAACTGATGACTAAGTTTAAATGCATGCCAGGACAATGTCAAAACTAATTAAAAGAACACAACAAAACCCTGGAACCAACAATGTAAAATTGACAATGTACATTACCCAATCAAAAGTGACCAGGCATGCAAAGAAACAGAAAAATATGTCTTTTCACCAGGAGAAAATCAATTACTAGAAATAGAGTCAAAATTATAGAGATAACAGAGTTACGAAACATAGATGTGGGTAAAGAAAAGCTTTTATAACTATGTTCCACACATTTAAGAAAGTAGAGGAAAAGATGAATATGATGATGAGTGACATAAAAGATATGTGGAAAAGTTCAAATGAACTGCCACAAATTTAAAATTTATGAAATGAATAATACACTGGATTGGATTGACAACAGATTAGACACTGCAGAAGAGACTAGTGCTATTGAAGACAATACAATAGAAAATATCCAAAATGAAACATAATGGAGAAAACAGGAGTTGAAAAAATAAACAAAGCCTTGTTAATCAGTGGGACAATATCTCACCATCCAATATCTATATATGCTCCCAGTAAAAGAAGAAAGGTAGGGGAGGACCAAAAAATGGAAGAAATACAGGGTTTAGCAAAGCTCTCTTCATTTGTAGGTGATATGATGGTCTATATAGAAAATCTTAAGTAATCTACAAAAATGCTATGAAAAATATTAAATCGTTTCATCAGGTTGTGGGATGGAAATAAATGAAAATTTATATCAACAAAAATCAGCATTAAAATCAGTAGCATCTGAAACGTGAGAGAAAAACATAAAGAGGAAATAACTTGTGGAGTATGTTGAAAAATTCAAATGCAAAGAGGATTATCTTAAGCAATATATTTTCATGTCCCATAAAGGAATATATGTCAATTGCCAAGAAAGGGCTATGTAAAACCTACACACTGTGCTTAATTTCCAGAGCCATGTTTTCTCTTTTCATGAGGAAAAGCCCCAATTTATATGTGAACACTCTGTCTGTGGGAAAAGATTTGCAATGAAACATTCTCAGTTAGGTGTGTCCTGTGCTTGACCTGACAGGAAGAAAATGAAGATCAAAATAAAATCATCTCATGAAAAAAAAAGTTTACCCTCTCATCTCAGTGAATATATCCCTCCTAAAAGGAAATGAGGACAAGGATTACTTTGCCTGAAACGAAGAGTCACTGAACTGTATTAAAAACAAAGTGCTTTCCACAGTTGTAATACTTATCTCTCAGCTAAATAACAGACTGCTTTGTTTAAAGGACTACAGACAAACAAGCTTATTTTCTCTCAGAAGCATATTTTTCTTTATTAAAATCACTAATTCAGTCTGGAATATCTGTTCACTGATGTCAGTGGGGTGTTAAAGTCTCTTACTATTATTGTTTTTCCATTAATTTCTCCCTGTATGTCTGTTAGTTTTTGTTTTATGTATTTAGGTGCATGCTTCCAGACAGAAAATCAATAAGGTAACAGAGATCTTGAATGACACAATAGAACAGTTAGACTTAACTGTTATTTTCAGGACATTACATCCAAAATAACCCCGAATATACATTCTTTTCAAGTGCACATGGAATATTCTCCAGGATAGACTACATCATAGGACACAAAAGAAGCCTCAACAAAGTTAAGAGGATAGAAATTATTTCAAGCATCTTTTCTGACCACAATGGCATGAAACTAGAAATCAACCACAGAAAAAGAAAGGAAAAAAAAAACGAATAAAAAACATGCTCCTAAACAACCAATGGGTCAATGATGAAATCAAATTAAAAAAATACCTTGAGATACAAGACAATGAAAACACAAACATACAAAATCTATGAGGTGCAGCAAAAGCAGTTCTAAGAGGGATGTTCATAGTGATATAGGTCTTCCTCAAAAAACTTCTAAATAAACAACCTGACCTACAACCTAAAAGAATTAGAAAAAGAACAAAACCTAAAGTTAGCAGAAGGAAGGAAATAATAAAGATCAGAAAGGAAATAAATAAAATAGAGATTAGAAAAATTAAGAAATCAATAAAACCAAGGGCTGGTTTTTTGAAAGGGTAAACAAAATCGACAAATCTCTGGCCAGTCCCACCAAGAAGAAAAGAGAGAGAACCCAAATAAACAAAATAGGAAATGAAAGACGATGAATAACAAATGATACCACAGAAATACAAAAAAAATAAGAGGATACTATGAACAAATATATGCTAACAAATTGGACAACCTAGCAGAAATGGAAAAGTTTCTAGAAATAGCCCACCAAAACTAAATCAAGAAGAAATAGATTACTTGAACACCAATCACTAGAAGTGAAACAGAATCTGTAATTTAAAAAAATGCCCTGGGGCTTCCCTGGTGGCGCAGTGGTTGAGAGTCCGCCTGCTGATGCAGGGGACACGGGTTCGTGCCCTGTTCTGGGAAGATGCCACATGCCACGGAGCGGCTAGGCCTGTGAGCCATGGCTGCTGAGCCTGCGCATCTGGAGCCTGTGCTCTGCAACGGGAGAGGCCACAACAGTGAGAGGCCCGTGTACCGCAAAAAAAACACAACAAACCAAAAATGCCATGTAATCAAAAGTCCAGGACTGGATGGCTTCACTGGGGAATTCTACCAAACGTACAAAGAAGAACTTATACCAATCCTTCTCAAACTCTTCCAAGAGACTGAAGAGAAGGGAACACTCCCAAAGTCATTCTATGAAGCCACCATCACCCTGATACCAAAAACAAAGACACTAACAAAAAAGAAAATTACAGCCTGATATCTTTGATGAATATAGATGCAAAAATTCTCAACAAAATATTAGCAAACCAAATCCAACAACACATATAAAAGACCATACACCACGACCAAGTTGGATTCATCCCAGGGTCACAAGGATGGTACAACATATGCAAATCATCAATCTGATACACCACATCAACAAAAGAAATGACAAAAACCACATGATCATCTAAATAGATGCAGAAAAAGCAGTTGATAAAATTCAACATCCATTCATGAAAAAACTCCTACCGAAGTGGGTATAGAGGGAACATATCTCAACATAATAAAAGCTATTTATGACAAACCAACAGCCAACATAATACTCAATGGTGAAAAGTTGAAAGCTTTCCCACCAAAATATGGAATAAAGCAAGGATGCCCACTCTCACCACTTCTATTCAACACAGTATTGGAAGTCCTAGCCAGAGCAGACAAGAAAAAGAAATAAAAGGTATCTAAATTGGAAGAGAAGAGCTAAAATTGTCATTATATGCAGATGACATGATACTACATATAGAAAATCCTAAAGACTCCACACAACAACTACTAGAACTGTTAAACAAATTCAGCAAGGTAGCAGGATATAAGATTAACATTCAGAAATCTGTTGCATTTCTTTACACTAACAACAAAATATCAGAAAGGGAAAGTAAAAAAAAAAAAAAAATCCCTTTTAAAATCACATCAAAAAATAAAATACTTAAGAATAAACCTGACCAAGGAGGTGAAGGACTTACATGTTGAGAACTATAAAACATTGACTGATAAAGTAAACTGAAGATGATTCAAAGAAATGGAAAGATATCCCACGCTCTTAGATTGAAAGAATTAATATTGTTAAAATGGCCACACTACCCAAAGCAATCTACAGAATTAATGCAATCCCTATCGAATTACCCATGACATTTTTCACAGAACTAGAACAAATAATCCTAAAATTTACCCAGAACCATAAAAAACCCAGAATTGCCAAAGCAATCCTGGGGAAAAAAAGACAAAGCAGGAGGTATAACCTCCCAGACTTCAGACAATACTACAAAGCTACAGTAATCAAAACAGTGTGGTATTGGCACAGAAACAGACATATGGATCAATGGCACAGAATAGAGACCTCAGAAATAAACCCACACACCTAATGGTCAATTAATCTTTGACAAAGGAGGCAAGAACAATGGAGAAAAGACAGTCACTTCAGCAAGTGGTGTTGGGAAAGCTAGATAGCCACATATAAATCAATGAAGTTAGACACTCCCTCACACCATACACAAAAATAAACTCAAAATGGCTTAAAGACTTAAATATAAGACAGGACACCATAAAACTCCTAGCAGAGAACATAGGCAAAACATTCTCTGACATAAATTGTACCAATGTTTTCTTAGATCAGCCTCCCAAGGCAATAGAAATAAAAGCAAAATAAACAAGTGAGACCTAATCAAACTTATAAGTTTTTGCACTGCAAAGGAAACCATAAACAAAATGAAAAGACAACATACAGGATTGGAGAAAATATTTGCAAATGATGCGACTGACAAGGGCTTAATTTCCAAAATATACAAACAGTCCATACAACTCAATAACAACAACAAAAAAAACCCCAGACAACCCAATTAAAAAATGGGCAGAAGACCTAAATAGGCATTTCTCCAAAGAAGACAAACAGATGGCTAACAGGCACATGAAAAGATGCTCAACATCACAAATTATTAAAGAAATGCAAATCAAAACTACAATGAGATATCACCTCACACCAGTCAGAATGGCCATCATCAAAAAATCTACAAACAATAAATTCTGGAAAGGGTGTGGAGAAAAGGGAACCCTCCTACACTGTTGGTGGGAATGTAAATTGGTGCAGCCGCTATGGAAAACAATATGGAGGTTCCTTAAAAAAACTAAAAATAGAGTTATCATATGATCCAGAAATCCCACTCTTGGGCATATATCCAGAGAAAACTATTAATTTGAAAAGGTACATGCACTGCATCCCAATGTTCATAGCAGCACTATTTACAATAGGCAAGACATGGAAACAACCTAAATGTCCATCAAGAGATGAACAGATAAAGAAGAGTTGCCATATATATATGAATACTACTCAGCCATAAAAAAGAATGAAACATGCAGCAACATGGATGGACCTAGAGATTGCCATACTAAGTAAAGTGAGTCAGACAAGGAAGGACAAATATCATATGATATCACTTACATGTGAGATCTAAAATATGATAAAAATGAACTTATTTACAGAAGAGAAACAGACCCACAGACATAGAAAACCAACTCTGGTTACCAAAGGGGAAGGGGGGAGAGGGATAAATTAGGATTTTGGAATTAGTAGATACAAACTACTATACATAAAATAGATAAACAACAAGGTCCTACTGTATAACACAGCACAGGGAATTATATTCAATATCTTGTAATGACCTAAAATGGAAAAGAATATGAAAAAGAATACATATATATATATAACTGAATCACTTTGCTGTACATCAGAAACTAACACAACATTGTAAAACAACTATACTTCAATTTAAAAGAATGAAAAAAATCACTAATTCAGAAAAAAAGACTTCAAGGAAAGTTCTAGAGATGACAAAGAAATGTCTGAAATTTAGAATAAACAGCATAAGATTCTATAAGAATATATATAGGTAGAAAAAAGATTAGTGAACTTTCATGCACAGCAATTGAAACTATCCAACATGAATTACAGAGAAAAAATTGAAAAATAAAGAGCATCAGTGAATTGTGGAAAATTTTCATATGACTGAATATATGTGAAATTTGGATATGAATAGGTTCTGAATAAATAATGGCTGAAATTTGTTGAAATTTGTTGAAAACTATAAAAACATTTCCAAGAAGCTCAAAGAACCTCAAGAACAAGAAATATGAAAAAAATTACATCAAGACACATCATAAATAAATTTCCTAAAACAAATGATAAAAATTATAGCAGCTACAATAACTACAACAACAACAAAGGTTTATTGTCAGGAACAATGAAGCAAATATCTTTAAAGCAGTGAAGGAAAAAATAGGTCAACTAGCTCATTCTATGCTCAACAAAAACACATTTTGAAATTCAAGGCAAAATAAAAACTTTTTCAGATGTACAAAGGCTGAAAGAATTCATTAGCAACAGATCTTTGCTACCAGAATTGTTAAAGGGAGTAATCCAGACAAAGTCATTTACAAGATCATCAAAAAACAAAATAATTAAGGATAAAGCTGACAAAACATATGAATGTCCTGTACACTGAAAACTGCAAAACACTGCACAAAGAAACTTAAAGAAAAATAAAAGAACAGATATACTGTGTTTATGGATTGGAAGACTAAATATGGTTTAGATATCAATTACCCCCAAATTGATCTATAAATTAAACGTAATTCTAATCCACATCCTGGCAGGCATTTGAAAAATTGTATCTGATTTAAAAATTCATGTGGAAATGAAAAGAAAATTGAATAGTCAGAGCAACTTTGAAAAAGGAAAGCAAGCTGGAGGACTTACACTGCCTGATTTCCATACTTACTATAGAGCTATTCCAAAAAAAAAAAAAAAAAAGGAGGATATGTGTGCTTGTAAATTAACACTAAAGTCAGGACATGTATAAAGAAGGCTCTATTAGTGGTTATTTCTGAGGAGGAAAATATGATTGAGGATTCAACAGAGCTTCCACTTTATTGAGAAGGTTTGACTTCTTTTTTACTAGAACATTGTGTATGTATATTATTTGAGCAATTATAAATACATTTGAAGTAAAATCAAAAATTTTCAATGCCATTTTTTCTTATTATAATTGCATTTATTTGGGACTGCAGTTATTTAGCAAAGACTGGATCAGGTTTTATATTCATTTGACAGTTGGAAAGGAAAAATACTAATACCAAAGAATTAGATAGTATTACTGAAGGTATTTAACACGTTAGGTTATTTTTCTTTTATTCTATAAGTCACAGTCAACAAGTTATGGTAGTTTCTTGAATAGATTTTAAGGAATTGTACAAAATTGCATATAAGAGGATTGCAATTTTAGGTGATATTGCATGAATATTTTACCAATTGGAAATTCTTGAGACCACCATCAATATTTTAGCAATATACTGCAAATTCATTTGATATAAAAGGGGATGGGAGAGTCAGAAGAGGCTCACCCGAAAATCACAAATGAGAATTTAAAGGAATGTACTTTTAACTTCTACTGCTGTGCTAACTTTAGTTCTGATGAGTTTTGAGTGTATAAAGTACTTTCAACTATGTTTGACTTTAATATATGACAAGCATTTGATTTTGCTATTCATCTCGCTATATAATAACTATGCCTGAAGGCCATAACATGCATCTATTTTAGAGTCTCAAATATCAGTCATAAACTCAAGTTATTAAAACTCAAAGAGATAAAAGTTTCTATATAAATTATTATAATACAAAAGGGAAATGAGTCTGTAGCCTGGTTGGAAGATAAACTCTACATTTGGGAATAGGCTTAGAGAGTTTAGTAGCATTGATGCATTTCACATTGCTCTTCACAGAGAAGAAATTGCCATAGAAAACTCCGGAACGTAAATGAGACAAAGGCTGCATCCTATGCATCTCACTTTTAAAAATGTCTAATTTAGGGCTTCCCTGGTGGCGCAGTGGTTGAGAGTCCGCCTGCCGATGCAGAGGACACGGGTTCGTGCCCCGGTCCGGGAAGATCCCACATGCCGCGGAGCGGTTGGGCCCGTGAGCCATGGCCGCTGAGCCTGCGCGTCCGGAGCCTGTGCTCCGCAACGGGAGAGGCCACAACAGTGAGAGGCACGCGTACCGCAAAAAAAAAAAAAAAAAAAAAGAAGTCTAATTTAAAAGATTTTAAAAGCTGTTCAATTTAATTAATAACGAAGCAAAAATTTTCTTCTATGATTACAGATGCTTCCTTCCTGTTTCCTAGGAGAAGTAAAGCCTAGTGAGATATTCTCACTTTAGGGAAAGAACTTATTATAGGTTCATAGAATGTTTGCTTCAGAAAAAACTCTCAGATCTTAGTTTTCTCATCTCCACATTTTACAAATTGGAAATTAAAAAGATGTTTCTTCAAAAGGCAATAATCCCCCTTATTTTACCTAACCATTATTCAAGAAGTCTTGGCTAACTCCAAAAGACTGCATTGTTTTCTTGGTTACATGTACAGGTGACTCACTACTCAGTCATGAAGTACAGGAAAGGATCAGCTGGAGGATTTTAGGAGACAGTAAACATGCGGATCATAACTCAAGGCAGAATACGGCTTTTATCCTTTTTCTTCTGGGAACAGGTTACAGAGGATCCAAAAGAACAAGAACAACATCAACAAAAAACAAGCAGAGAAACAAAAGAAAAAAGAGGAAAGAAGTACTGTTCCCACAAATAACCCTCAATAATCAGTATTCTATTGTTCATAGTGAAAAATATATACTATAGAGGAACATGATATTCTGTGGTTTTGAATGCCATGACCATTTTTATTTTGAGATTTTTGAGTTAGGTCCTTTTAATGTTGTTGCATCATATATTCTTAGCTTCTATGGTAACAGATATTTATGTTCAAGAATGGCATTTTTAAAAAGCCAATAAATACTATAATTAACGATGTTTTCAGGTGATGCTCAGAATTGTGAACTATTACACAGGGCTGGATCAAGTGTCGAGCCACATCATTGATGAGCCACCTGACCAGCAATGAGATCCTCAGAAAGTTGTCTTTATTAGGACAAAACCATGCTGTGTTAAAGATGACATGATGAAAACCGGAATGTGAAAGGTGCTATGCAGGATGCCCACAACTCAATTGCTAGCCACCCTCCTACACAATGTACAATCCCAACCAGTTAGCTAATGTTAATACAAGACAGAGACAGCCTCATATAAAGTAGGAAGGGAAACTCATTTCTAAAAGAGAACATAATGGAACTGTGTGCTGTTGTCAAGGTAAAAACCCCATGGCAGTATGAAATAGAAAGAATCTAATTAGAATATGCAGTTTAACTTCTTACTAACTTAAGATGCAGTTCCCAGGGAGGGGACTTAATCCCTAATTTTAGTCAAAGGGCAAATGTACAATTAAGCTAACACAAATGCCTCAGCCAATCATTTAGGAGAATTCTATTAGTCCTGGACTCCCTAACCTGCCACAGCTTAATAAGAAGTTCCAACTGCACCAAATTGCTGTTTGTCAGGCTGAAAAGAGCACAGCCCAATGCACTGCTTTACAGACACTTTGCTCTGAACAGAATGTGAATATAAAATAGAGTAAAGCATGCATAGTTGCTAGAACTGAAAACATACTTCATTTCTTCATGCATGGAAAATACCTCATTTAGTTCCAACCCCCAAGTTTCCCTGCCAGCCACTGTTGGAGCCACCACATACAGCCAGACTTTGGCCACCAAATGAATTTGATAATAAGTAAGTATATGAAATCACAGGCTTTATTTTAAAAGTTTCCAGAATAAGGAAGTTCATAATTATAGGAATGCTTGTGCCAGTACCTCCGGTGGCCTGAGTCTGCTTATGTGTTAACGGAGAGGTATTTCTAATCTACAGAGCTGGTGATGGGTTGAGTACTGTTGGTTCACATTGCTTGCTCCTGTGAATAAGTATCTTACCCTTCCTGATGATGAAGCTTGTCTTTTGACTGGTGAGGGTTCACTAGCCCCTCTTCACCTCCTGCAAAGGACCCTTTAGGAAAAGGAAATAATGAGGGAGCTTTGAAAATTAAACCTGATTTAAGAAAATGGTCTGGCCTTAGCTAATATGATGCACTGCTTCATGGCCTCTACTCAACCAATTTAAATTTCAACTCAAATGCACTCAGTTACGTTTATCCAATACTTTTAACATCCACATATTAAATTTGATGTCATCAAGGTTTCCGGGAATGCACAGGAAAACAAAACAGACTCTACACTCAAACTTCCAGTTTATTAATGAAAATTAAAAGTTCACAAATAAAAATATCTCGAAGAAGAATATAAAACTATGAAATAGTACAAACAACATCTCAAGAAGAATAAAATAAAAAGGTATCAAACGCACCCAATCATGCATATCTGCCCCTGCGCCTCCAATTGGACATACTAGGAAAATTGGTTCCTTGCTCAAATCATGCTACTGTTACTTGCTTAAAATTTGTCACAAGAATCTTCCACGATTAGAAATGTGAAAATTACCTCTAGAGTTGCACTCATATATCAGAGACATGGAATTTTGAAAAGAAGCATTAAAAAGTATCATCACTTGCAGATAATATTATCATTTACTTAGAAAATCTAAAATCTTTTGGTGATTACTGACAAACTATTAAAATTGCTCTGGAGTTCAAAAAGATGGTTGTTTGCAGGTCAACATGCTATGTATCAGTGTCAGAACTGTACCTGGAAAAAACATCTAGTTACATAGGGAAAGTATTTGGGCTAGTTTTTGGCAAAATTGTCGGGTAGTAATTAACTAATTTCTCCAATGATCATATTAGACAATGTAAGTTACTCAGTATTCAACTGTTTACCAAGTGTTTACTGAATGTTTATTGTTTTGGTACCTTACCAGGGCAACTGCAGTAAATTACAATGCAGGAATTAGTTACGGACTCCAAAGGCCAAAGGCCATCTGCTCCTATGCATAGATACATGCTTTGACTAAAATCGACATGAAACCTGTGTGTGTGTGCGTATATGGGTGTGTATGGTGTGACGGTCATTTATAATAGTTTGCATAATATATTTTCTAATCAGGAACTGAAGAAACAAATCAAAAAGATATGCATTTATTCCCCATTTTTAAATTATTCTTGAAACACTGCTAAACTGAGATCTTTGTTCTCTTTATATTTTCTTTGTGATTGGCAACATTCTGTGACTCCAACTTCAGGTTGTCATATTATGTAACTTTGGACTTCACAAAGAACACATAACGATTAGTATAAAATTATTACCACTAACATAGTGGTAAAATAAGCGTAATAATTATATCACAGACTTTAGGTATTCTTTAGTGTTTTGGGGGTTTTTTTGGCCACACCCAGAAGCATATGGAATTTTACTTCCCTGGCCAGAGATTGAATTTGTACCCCCTTCAGTGGAAGTACAGAGTCTTAACCACTGGACCACCAGGGAAGTCCCTAGTGGTTTTTATATTAATTTCTAATTACACATTTCTAGACACTTAAGCATATATGGTTAGGAGTATTATCTCTCTGGTCTAGATTTCTCTTCTTGTGCCATACAGACCATGTCTTCTCTGCCTTTTCTTTAGGTTCTGAGTTCTTGTTATTATGTGACTCTATGCAAGAATGTTATTTTTTGCAGGGCCATTGTTATGAAGCACAGCAGCATTATTTAAAAAATCTTGTGTGCAATCAGACTTCACGTTCTTAATTATTTTTGAATCCAGTGAATTTTTTTTTTTTTTTTTGCGGTACGCGGGCCTCTCACTGTTGTGGCCTCTCCCGTTGCGGAGCACAGGCTCTGGACGCGCAGGCTCAGCGGCCATGGCTCACCGGCCCAGCTGCTCCGCGGCATGTGGGATCTTCCCGGACCAGGGCAAGAACCCGTGTCCCCCGCATTGGCAGGCAGACTCTCAACCACTGCGCCACCAGGGAAGCCCCTCAGTGAATTTTTAGAGGACACTGCTTCTCTTAATTATCCTGTTGAACACGTGCCATTTTCTATTTACTTTAAGATAAATATTTTGTCTTTGGGTTAACCTGCAGCTTTTGATTTCTCTTTCATCAGTCATATTCTGGTGGCTGCTTCTGAGTTCGTTTCTCTAGTCCAATCCCATGCTCTGTTTGTATATATATGTGGAGGGTGATGTCAGGAAGTGAAAGAGGGACAATTTATCATGGACTTAGTCTGGTTTATCCTGGTTCCTAGAAGAAAGTAGAAGTAGATCTAGAATGTATTCACACAGAATGTAAATCCCTGATCTGGCCAGAAATGAAGACACCATAATATTCCTAATGTCATGTTATCGTACTTAACCGTGGGCTGCACTGGCTCAGGAATTTACTATTATCAAATCATGGTAATTATGAAAGTTTGGGGGACTTAATAATTTATCAACTTTCTCCTCAGGCTGACATACACAACAAGCTAGAAAAGAGTCAAAGAATAGCTTCGATTTTATTAGTGGCCATACTGTGCCTATAAACTTGCAAATACAAGGATTTTGACATATACTGTTAGAAGTAATGACCAGGACTTGAGGCCAAAATGAAGTTGTCTACTGCTTACCCCCCAATCTAAACTTTAACACCTGTTATTGTATTTGTGGGGTTAGGAATTTACCCAACTGGCCATTTGGAAAATATTGGTCTGCTTCACAAACCTGGCATCAGAGCTGCATTATGACTTCCATAAGCCCTAGACAGTTTGCTTTCATGGCAACAATATGACTGCATTGATATAAATATAAATATACTATACTGTATGTTAAAATATTTCCTCAGCTTAAAAGTTTATTATTTTCTTCCAATTTTAAAAGAAGTTAAAACATTTTTGGGGGGCCCTAAAACATTTTGGGGGGCCCCTAAAAGTATGCCCTAGACAGTGCACCTACTATGCTTAATGGATAATTCAGTCCTGCCTGGAAGAACAGAGATTAGCAGAGAAGGCTGTTGTTGTTGTGTGTGTATGCGTTTGTTTGATGTTTTGTGTGCATAGGAAATCTTTCATTGATTAACATGGCCTAATGGGTGTCTGGCTCTCCTCTAACATCATAACTTCTCCCCTGAGAAAATTATAGCTTCTCTTACAGAGAGGAGAAAGTGAAAGGATTAGAAGGGAGAAAAATTATCATTTCCATACTACATTGCCCTGCAAAACAGAGTGAAGGTCCCCTCTTTTCAATGGAAAGGTGTGCAGCAACAGGTAAGCCTCCCCTCAAAGACAGGAGGGTCTACATTTGACTCTCCCCATTTCTATAGAGTACAGTACAGATACAGTAGGACAGACATGGTTATCATTTATGTGAAAATGTATATAAGTCACATTTGATCATTTCAGAGGAATGTGGGTTTTCTGCTTTTTCTACTTTTAATAGTGTGTGTCTTCCTTCAAATTATTGAATGCTGGTCCCTAACATCATATTTGGGAGAAAGAAACAGTTAAGACCACAGAATTGTTAAAAGGGGAGAAAATGGAATGTGATCCCAGCATAAAGACAATACAGACAGGTAGTTAGTGCATGTCCAAAAAGCATGCAGTTAACAGACAGCTTTAGAAAATATAAAGTATTTATTTATAGATCAATAGTATAGATAAATAATGATTTTCAGTGAGATCTGGATGCAGTTCTCAAAATAAGAATCAAATCTCCAGATGGGAAAGGACATCAGACAGGGAATGCAATTCACTAGAGGGCATTAAAGAAAACACACATATCCCTCTTTGTTTTACATGCATCCTGTACAGTCTTGAAAAAAAAGTTTTATTTTGACCTTACTGCCATTTTCCCTATAATAAAGTTTTCTTCTTGTTATCATGAGACTATCTTACTTCTTGATGTATCTATCCCTCTGTAAATGAACTATTTATTATCTTAATTATTATTCCTCCAGTAGTCAAGTCCTTAAAGAATTAAGATTTCTGGGAAAAATTAGGTGCTATGGTCAAGTCAGTAGTGATTTCAAGTTTACAAGGTAACTTAGGGCTGCATGGATGGCGCTGGCCTAGGGTCAAACCTGGTCTCACATTCCAGTAAGGAGTTAAACCTACTGATGGAGGTTAATTAGTTGACCGGTGAAGGGTAAAGGAACTTAAGGCAGGAAGTCTGCATCTTTCTCGTCTCTACTTCTATGTCACATTATAAAGCAAGTATGTCTTAGAAGTTACTCCCTTGTTATTCATTCTATAGACCAATATATTTTTTTTCTTAATTGTGAATAATCGTGTTTAGGCAAAAGCCTCCAACTTTATCTCAATATTTCAAAAGAATCAATATTGTCCTACATTTAATGTACATTTCATTGTCCTAAATTTCACGTTTAGTGATTTTATACTTTGAGAGTATATTTTTAGTTTATTAACTCATTTATTCATTCATTTGATAAATATTTATTGAGCACTTGCTCCTTGTGGATACCGTAGTGAACAAGACTGAGGATCCCTTTTCTTATGGAGTTATCAATGATGGAAAGAGATAAAATAAAAACAATTCACTGCCAATCACATATCCTGAGATGTGATGTGCTACAGCACACATATATTTTTAACCAATTTACCTACAGAAAATAATAATAATTAGTCACTTTATATATTGCTTACAATTTCCCAGGCATAATCTTACTTAATTACTTACAACAAGAATGCAACAGATGAAATACAAATCTCTGGGAAATTAAGTGACTTGCCACAACTCAAGAGTCAGGAATTTTCAATGCTGGACTGAGATACAGGTTTCCTGAGGTCAGACGCTTAATTAACATAATATACTTGGTCTATTCATTTTCACAACAGATGTTTGGACAGCATGAACTCCACTTTATATATCCATTAAGACTGTATTGACTGAATCATCAGGTAAAGAGCACATTTCATTAAATGTAGCTCTAAACAAATTCATTACTCTTTGGGGGAACCCACTTTCAGTTAGGTTACAACATTTTAGAAATCACAGAAGAAAGTCAAAGGTAAAGACATTAATGATGAATAAAATGTCTTTGGAGAATTAAAATGGTAATTTACCTCAAAACATGTGATTTATAGATTCCAAATTACATTTCTCATTACACAGAACAATTTGTAAAGGATTCATTTTATGAAGCTCAATGGATCGTAAAAGTCAAATAAATAGGGTGATTTTACCACTGAGATTTCTTACGTATTTCTTTTATTGCTCCAATAGCACAAAATATTAGGATTTTTCTCTCAATTAAAATTATTATTGTTTTTATTCGTTATAAAGTCCCTATGGCTATCTTTGACAAAATTTCAAAATTCAGCTACTTACCTATTAAAAATAACTTTTTGGTTCTCAGAATGTCTTTTCTCAAATCACCAGAAAAAATAATGCCTAAAAACACTACGAAGAAAGTTCCTTTATCTTGATTGCAAGCATTTAAAAATAAAAATAAAACCCTCAATTTCAAGTGATAAAATTCTTCAAATTTTAGACATGGAAAATGTGATCTTATATAACCTAACACACCATTTACCCTCTGGACTACTGCTGCTGAACACTTAATTGTGACCCAAATGAATGTTCTAACATTTTAGAAACCATTTTCTTTTGAACAATAACAGCACTAAGATTCAGGTGGCTGGAGAATACTCACAATAGATGGCTTCTAATTAAATGGTGGTACCCTTGAAAGCTTTTGTGTTTAGGCAGCAGGGTGGGAGTTATTTATTAGCCATATACTAGCCACTCTAAAAAGAGGAGGTCAGGCCATTGCATAATACACTCACTGTTTTATTTCTGCTCTTTGAAAATATGTTGAGCATCAGAACAGTGATAAAGAAAACCATTTATAAGTAAGCATCAGGAACCTGGCACCAAATGGATATAAAATAGATATATTGCATCCCTGGAACTTTATCCCTTATTTCCGACACAGCTCTCATTGTTAGGATCTCCGTGAGTACTGTATGATTACTGCTTTTCACACAGTTCAAGGAAACAACCATGTGGCATCGTTAAGGCATTTCTGTGCAGAAACTTAAAAAGAATTCCCAGAGGTGAACACTGATAAAAAGGATGGATGAGGATAGGTATTAGAGGGAGACCTGTCTAGAAAAGTTAGGTCAAGTCACCTCTGGTCATGTGGCTAGAAGAAAAATAGAGTGTGCAAACCAAGAAGCCATTCTATGTCTCCCTTTACCATTCTTCATTCTTAATATTTTTTCATGTAGACATTTAAGATCATCAGGACTCAATTAAAAAACTGTATTTCTCACCTGGCTTCTCATTCAGAGTAATGGAAAAAAGACAACTGTGTTCATTATTTGTCTAGTCTGATTTATATCCTAGAAAAGTCCATGGGAGTAGGTGCATATGTAAATTCTTTCTAGTCATAGTTATTTAAAAAATATATAATGATAAATAAAAATGACATCTTCAGTAGTACAAACAGATAGCCATACCGTAAGGTGCTATTTTTATTCACTTGATAATTCTAATGATTTCTATCTGAATAATTTTAATAAATTACTTTAAAATCTCATATATAACTGATTCATATAAGAGAAGTTTTTACAGAGTAGCATAAGTTCAATGTTAGTTATTAATTATTGACCATATTAGAGTTATGACTGACAACTACCATCATGATTTGAATGTTGATATTTGATTCCTTTAAACACCATTGATATATAGGAAATATGGGAAATTCTGGAAGAGTTTAGTTATTCAGAGCACTTGGCAACGTTTTTCCCATAGACAGTAATTCAAGATGAACTTTCTTATGTTAATATAGCTTTTTGATCAGATACTACAGCCAGGAAATCAATTAAAGATGTATTAGACATAGAAATCAGTGAGAGCACAAAATAAAGGCACTGTTCCTTCTCTGAAGGAACATACAGTCTACTTAAGGGTATTATACACAGATCCATAAAATTACAACTAAATATCTCTATGTGAAATTCAAGTTACAGACAATAGCAGAGAGAGAAGGGAGATAGCCATGAAGGATGTGAGGGTGGGGGGTGGTAGAAGCCTGAGAAAAAAGTAAGATACATATAAATGAAGAGCAATGGAATCCCACTGTAAGCAAGTATTAAGAGGTGAAAGTGGATTTTGCATATACAGAAAAAAAAAAAAGCTCCTGGGCTTCCCTGGTGGTGCAGTGGTTGAGCGTCCGCCTGCCGATGCAGGGGACATGGGTTCGTGCCCCGGTCCGGGAAGATCCCACATGCCGTGGAGCGGCTGGGCCCGTGAGCCATGGCCGCTGAGCCTGCGCGTCCGGAGCCTGTGCTCTGCAATGGGAGAGGTCACAACAGTGAGAGGCCCGTGTACCAAAAAAAAAAAAAAAGCTCCTATTGACTCTAATGATTGAAGAGTTCAGATTAGGAGACAGAAAGAAGTCTGGAAATTTTGAGAAACAAGTTCAAAGTGATCTTGAATACCAAGCTAAGTAGCACAACCCTTCTTGTCAAAATATCGGGTTGTACTGATGTCGTGTGTGTGTTAAGAGAATGACATGAAGAAAGTAATCTCTTACTATGGTCTAATCGGGCTGTAAAACAGAATGGATTTGGATGAATGAAGAAACTACTCTGGTGGTTAGGATAGAAGTGTTAGGACCTGCACCACAGTGGTTTTTATGTGGAAGGACATTTTAGATAGAGATTATATTAAGAAAGAGGACCATAAAAGGCTTTTGGATCAACCAGTTATACAGAATAAAGTAGGTACAGGTTACAGATTTTGCTTGTCTGATTTATGAGCAATTTAATCATGAAAACCAAGGAAAAGCTTTCTTTATTTCTTCCAGACCATATTTGCCCTTAACCTAAGGTCAAAATTCCCCATCTACTGTTAATTCAAACAATAAATAAATAAACTAGACATCTGAAAGACAGTAACTGATAAAGTGATAACAGCAATCTATCATAACATCCTGCATAAATCATTTGAACCTACCTTTATCCAATATTTTTCAATTAATTATACAATTACACACATTTCTTTTCATTGGAAAGTGGCTGGTTACTCATGCTACTGCACTATTGGAATTAAGCAAGATCATTTCAGATACTTTCCTAAGTAAGTGTCTAAGCTCTATAAGGCATCTCTCATAGTTTCATAATATGCAGTTGCTTTGTTTCTCCCCCTCCCAAGAAGAGTTTGATTATGTTCAGGTCACTTTACATTTACTATATCTTAATCCTTTAGCACTTTCAAGGTAATTTAGTCATACCATCCCTTAATATTTAGCCTGGGCAGGGAAATCCCTTCTCTGTACAGCACAGAACAAACTACCTCCCATGTGGAATTTTCCACATACTGGAATGTAGATTTGAAGTATTGGTCACGAAATGATAGCACATGGTTTGGGGTTGGGCAAATCTGAGTTTAAATCCCAACTCAAACTTATCTAATAATTACCTAATTCTTTAAGGCCCAATTGTTTCACCTACATCATGGATATAATGACCTTAAATCTAAGATTTCTTGAAGGCAGAAAATGAAGAAAAATATGTAAGACACTTTTGGCATACCTGGAATATAGAGTTAATAAATCAGAAAAATAATAATCATCATTACATTTGTATATTCATTGAGAGAATATATGGATTTAAATTTCTGTTGTGCCACTCACTAATTTCATGACTTTTGTAAGTTATCTGATCCTGGTTTAATAATACACACTTATAAGGCTTTAATTTTTTTTTTTTTTTTTTTGCGGTATGCGGGCCTCTCACTGTTGTGGCCTCTCCCGTTGCAGAGCACAGGCTCCGGACGCGCAGGCTCAGCGGCCATGGCTCACGGGCCTAGCCGCTCCGCGGCATGTGGGATCTTCCCAGACCAGGGCACGAACCCGTGTCTCCTGCATCAGCAGGTGGACTCTCAACCACTGCGCCACCAGGGAAGCCCCTAATTTCCAATATTGACAAAGTGTTATCCTAAACAATCCAGAACTTATACTATTGTTACTATTTCATATTGAAAATATTTGCAATTATATGAGCCAGTTAATTTTATTTACTTTTTTCACTATTCTGTATATTTTGAACCCCCAAAATGCAGTATTAAATATAACCATTACTATAGCAGAAAGAAAAGACAATTTGGCACAAATAGTGAGTATAACTAATTCTTTGTAGATAATGAGAGTGTATCTGGGAGGCAAAGTTGAAAAAGGTGCATCCCTCTCTGTAAAATGTTGAATTCTAAAATATTTTATATATTACAGTACACATGCAAAATGAATTTTTCCAATTATAAATATACACAGGTAAAGTATTATATAAAATAATATATATTCTGATTAAAATATTTCCCTTCCATTTTTTAGAGGTGCAGCTGTATATAATATCACATACTACACTACTGTCAAAGCAAGAAATTCCATATGATCAATGTGGATTTATAATCCTGGTGAAGATGACAATGTAGCAGAAAATGTCATCTTTTGTACTGTGCAAATAACCAATATTTAATATGTTTACATTAGTTAAGTGGTAACAGGAATAAAATATCATTTAAATTTACATTATTAGTGAAAAGATTGGAAAAATAGAGCTTTGAAAGTTCAAAGGAGAAATCAAGGTGACTATCACAATAAGAAATTCACTTTTAAAACGTAAGTTCAATGATATTCAGAAGGAATTAGAAAGAAAAGGACTTCAAAGGTCTCATAAGCATAAAGAAGTCAAAGAAGGTCAATCTTGAAACTGCTGCTGGAGGGGATCACAGAGATAAAACTTAAGCCTCATAATTACTGTTAGAAAATTAAAGGAATAAAAGTGGCTGACATCAAATCAAAAGCTTTCAAACTGGAAGAGGAGATTCCTGAGAAACAGCAATAAAATCCATCTGGACATAGTGATCAGAATTCACATTAAAAGATGATTAAAGAAAAAAACAGCCTTTATCAATACACTATCAGAAAGTCCCGAGAAATCATTCAGAATAAGTAGTAAATGACAGAAAATAGGAAAGATGACATTTTCCTGAGTCATGGAAAATTAAAAACCTTGAAAAAAAGAAATAAAATTCTAAATTTGAAATCTAACAAGACCCAAGTCAAGGATGAGCTCCTGAATGGCATTAGTAAATTCAACTGAAGCAGCTCTGATTCTGTGGGCAAACGGTCCAGTGACCAAGTAGATCAGAAAAAATTTAATTTATGTGGTTCTTTGAGATAGCAATTTGTATACTATTCTCAGTAATCAAGTATAGAAACTATGAATCAGTGTGAGTTTTTCTACTTTCTGAGTAAATTCCACCAGAAAGCATTCATATCTACAGGAAATTAATCATACTTAGTAAAAAAGCTTAAGTAGTGTGAACCCATTCTGACAAAATACTGAGTAAATAAATAAATGAAGGCAAATAGACCCATTTTCCTGTGCACAATAATTCCAAATAATTTACATATACACTCCATACTCAAGGAGGTAGAGCATAACTCCCCATCCTTTAAGTGTGGGCTGTGCAAGGAGACTTCCTTCCAAAGAGTACAGCGTGTAATGGGGGAAGGAGAGTAATGTTACAATGGAGAAACCTGACATAACACTACCTCAAGTCAGATAATCAAGGTCAACATCATCAGTGGTAAGTTATATTGATAGTGTGTACCCTTGATAGGACGAGATGAGAACGGTACTTGGCCTCTGTGCTCTTCCTCCCAAAACCCATAAACACAGTTTAATCATGAGGAAAACATCTGGCAAATTCCAACTGAAGGACATTCTATAAAATATCTGGCTAGTGCACCTTAAGCTGTCAAGATCATCCAAAACAAGGAAAGTCTGAGAAACCATCACAACCAAGAAGAGCCTAATGACACGTGACAACTAAATGTAATGTGCTATCCTGAGTGGGATCCTGGAACAGAAAAAGGATGTGAGGTAAAACCTAAGGAAAACTGAAAAGAGTATGGACATCAGTTAATTAAAACAAAACAAAACCAAAAATCCTTATCAGGGTGATATTAAAAACTATATAAAATATCTTCAATTTTTAAAACTATTCACATACAGGGAATTACTATCTATAAGTCCTAAAAATTAGGCTATAGCCAAAAGATGACACTGTAGTCGAGGGGTGCAGACATCTCTGATTCCACAATTATTCATTCACCTTAGGTTGTCTGCCAATATAATAATAAAGCATACAAGTATAATCTTAACTCTGTGGAAACAGAGATTCAAAAACTGAGAGGTCCAAGTAGAGTGAATTATAAACACAAAAAATTTTATCACTTGCCTTGGGTTTGTCATTAAAATGATTTAAACAATTTTCAAACACTAATTCACAAATATATTGGTGGATGCATACATGTGTTAGTAATATTCTTAAAACTGGGTGAGAAAAACTGTTAAATTTTTACATAGAACCTGTTTAATAGAATTTCTTCCAGAAAATAACTTAAACTATACACACATACACATAGGTACATTCACATGCACATACGCACATATATATACACAAGTATTTTGTTTTCAATTATTAACACATGATTCCATTAACCATCAGCTACTTGGAGCAAAACTGTGCTACTGTGGAAAGTATGTTTTAGCCTTATCTTTAATGGTGGGTTCTGTGATAAATACACTATTTTACTGTCATATTGATGCTATTAACGAAGGTGTTAGTACACATCAGTAATAGTATTTAAAATGACACAAGACAATCAAATGGAGTTCGAATGTTTCTTCCAGAGTAAAGTTGATAAAAGATTAAGGGTTTTGTCTTTATGAGTTTAATGAGTAGAGAAGAATTATCACATAAAACAAAGTAGTCTCTAAAAAAATGTGCTAGGATAAACTTCTATAAATAAACACTTTAAAATTGAAAGTTATAAATGCTCTTCTGATACAAATAGAAAAATTTTATCAATGAGAAATTTAGTTTTGAAGAAAACACTCTAATCAACTATTATAAAAGCAAATGATCAACAAATTGAAAATTATCTGTAAGCATGATAGATCAGATATATTATACTCTGTAGAAAGTATTGACTAAGAAATATTAATAATTCTAATGCTACTTCTCTATCAAGCCAACATCACCCTCTCAAATGATTTACTGTAATAGCGTTCTAGATGTTCTCCCTACTTCCATGTTTGCCTTTCTAGAATCTATTTTCATATAGCAGCCAGAGCGATGTTGGTAGAATATTAGATCATTTCACATCTCTATTCAAAACTATCTGATAACTACTTGCTTCTTTCAGAGTGGAGGCCAAAATCTTTACAAAGCCTAGACGGCCCAATGGACCGTGACCCTTAATTAACTCTGTGATGACTACCCTCCCTCTTCCTATTCCCCTCCCCCTCACTCCTTTTGCTCCATCCATATGGAATATCACAATTGAATCTGGTCCTTTTTAATTATTTTTGTTCAGAAATCTAAAAGAGGAGTTATTAGGACCTTGAAAAGGAAACGGAAGGAAGTAATGTAACAAGGTAAAAAATATATTAAAGAACATATCCTACTGAAATGAAAAGCAACTCAGCAACCCAAGAACTAAGGAAACTTTATAACTCGGATAAGCTGATGTCTGTGGCATTCAGACAGGTAAGAACTCTTCCAGGCCCTACATTCTACCCATCAAAATTGAGAGTATATAGAGAAAAGCTGTTAGGAGGATTGGTTCTGGAGTCATACTTCCTGGCCTGGAATTCCTGCTTCTTTGCTTTAAGAACAAGCTATTTTATTTATTTTGCTTATTTTGCTTCAATCCCTGCTTAGCTCATACACTTTATTTATTTATTTATTTATTTATTTTTGCGGTACGCAGGCCTCTCACTGTTGTGGCCTCTCACGTTGCGGAGCACAGGCTCCGGACGTGCAGGCTCAGCGGCCATGGCTCACAGGCCTAGCCTCTCCGCGGTATGTGGGATTCTCCCGGACCGGGGCACGAACCCGTGTCCCCTGCATCAGCAGGCGGACTCTCAACCACTGCGCCACCAGGGAAGCCCTTTTTTTTTTTTTTAAAGAAGATGTTGGGGGTAGGAGTTTATTAATTAATTAATTTATTTTTGCTGTGTTGGATCTTCGTTTCTGTGCGAGGGCTTTCTCTAGTTGTGGCAAGCAGGGGGCCACTCTTAATCACGGTGCGTGGGCCTCTCACTATCGCGGCTTCTCTTGTTGCGGGGCACAGGCTCCAGACGCGCAGGCTCAGTAGTTGTGGCTCACGGGCCTAGTTGCTCCGCGGCATGTGGGATCTTCCCAGACCAAACTCGAACCCGCGTCCCCTGCATTAGCAGGCAGATTCTTAACCACTGGGCCACCAGAGAAGCCCCCAACAGTGCCTATCTTTGTCAGATTTTTCTATCATTCCTAGATTTACTTCATAAAAATAAATGGAATATTTTCCTTCCATTTGCAGTAGTTGTCCCACCATCTCTTGAACTTTCATAAGATGGAAGTTCATCTTATGTAGTCTTCTTGATTGGGGATCAGGAAAAAATATTCTCTTTGTTCACCTAACTTCAGGACTGTTGTCTACAGCAATTCTGTGTGAAAGACATTTTAGCCAAACATAAAATGCAATTCTTGCTTCGTCTTTCTTTCCTTGAATGAATTTGCAGATTTTGCAGACATGTTCCAATAAGTGAGTGTTTTTATTGAGAATTCTGAAATTCAACCTGATATATTTCATTTTATAGGTGAAAAAAATTTGTTTTATTGTGTAAACAATCTGAAGTTCTAAAAACGTAACAGGTTATGCCAAGGTGTTGACTTTGTATTGACATTCCAAACAATTTGTCCTGTTATACACTATGACATACTAATAAGTCTAATAAGTATCCTTTTTATTGCAGAGAATTCTTCTACAAATACATCTTTAATTTTTGGTTACTTCAAGTGTTCTGGTTTTCTTTTTTGGGTTCTCTAATTATGTGTACATATTAAATGTCCTTTAGGTTCACTGCATTTTTAAATATTTTTAACCCACAATTTATTTGTATTTCATGCAGTTTGAGTCCCTCCTATGCTCTTTTTGGATTAGCAACAAGATAGGATAGAAATATCAATCAATCAATAAAAGTGAACATTAGAAACAGACTCAGAAGTGGTCACAATAATGATGCTTATTAGATAATTATTTTAAAATAAAAAAGTCAATATATTAAAAAATAACATTGATTCAAAATATTTAAAGCAAAAACTTGACAGAAGTGAAACTTCTGTCAGAAGTGAAACTTGATCATTAACATAGGAGATTTTAGTACTTTTTCAATATGTAATAGAAAAAGAGAAAAAGTCAGTAAGAGTACAGAAGATAAGAAAAATAGAAGTAACAGATTTGGACTAATCAGCATGTGCAGAACAGTACACCCACAAAAGGCAGAAAAATAAATACATATATATATATATATATATATATATATATGTATATAAATGGCAAATGGCTCTTTTCAAGCACACATGAAATATTTTATAAGTATTGACTATATTTTGGGCCAAACAACAAAATTTAAAAATTAGAAATCAAACCAATCAATGACAAAAAAATCAAATAACAGAAAGTTAAATTAAGAAGTATACAAATATTTGAATGAATGTAAAACAGTATACTTCAAACATGATTCAAGGAATAAATCTCAAAGGAAATTAGAAATTTTGTACTGAAAAGATAATGAAGATGTGACATATAAAAATATATGGAATACATCTAAAATTAATAGGAAAATATTTGGCTTTAAATACATATGAGATAAGAAGAAAGGCTAAAATTCAATTATTTAAGTATGAAAGTAAAGTTTAGAAATGAGCAAGAAATCAATCAAAAGAAAGTAGAAGCATATAGTAATAAATAAAATAACAGAAATCAATAAAATTAAAAGCAGTTGTGCAATAGATACAAATCACCAAAAGTTAATGTTAGTTCTCCAGAAATATTAATAAAATTGCTAAAGTCCTAGAAAGACTGATCAAGAAGAAAGACATAAAACACAAATTTCCAATATTAATAATGAAAAAAGTGGACTTCACTATAAATCATACCTACATGAGAACAACAGCAGAATAACATAATCACAACTTGGTGCAAATGTATTTGCTAATCTAAATGAAATGGGAAAATTCCTTGAAAAACATCATTTATCAAAGCTAAAAATAGAAAAATCTCAATAGTATTATATTCATTAAAGATATGTGCAATTCCATTTTTGTTTTTTTTTAAATCAGTTTTATTGCTGTATAATTTATGTACAATAAATTACAACCCTTTAAAGTTTATAACTGAGTGAACTTTGAGAAATGTATTTAGCTATAGATCCCTTGTCAGAACTAAGAACAGTTCCATCACCCCCAAAAGTTTCCTCATTCCCCTTTGCATTCCATCATTTCCTCTCCTACAGGCCCCAAGCAACAAATGATCTCATCCTTGTCACAACAGATTAATTTTATTTTCTAGAAGTTTACATAAACGGAACCGAACTTTATGTACCCTTCTTGTCTGGATTATTTCACTCAGCATAATAACTTTTAGATTCATCGACATTATATCAGTAGTTTGTTCCTTTGTTGCTAAAGAGTATTCAACTGTGGTAAATATCACAAAGTCTTTACATATTTATCTATTGTTGGTTGTTTGGTTATTTCCAGTTTGGAGCTGTTGTGAATAAAGCCCCTAACAGCAATTGTATCTGAGCCATTCTCTGGAATATATTCCTTTTCTTTGTTACAAGTACCTAAGAGAGGAATGGATGGTATGGTGGATATAAGCTTAAATTTTAAAATTCTGTTAACTTTTCAAAGTGCTTAACATTTGCATTCACAATAGCTGTGCCTGAGGGTTCCAGATGCATTATATTATCACCAACTGTTGATATTTTTAAAAGCCTTTCAATTTTTACTCATTTTAATGAGTTTGTAGTGATATTTCATTATACTTTTAACTTTAATATTCCTGATGACAACTGATGATGAGCATCTCTGTGTGTGCTTACTGGCTTGTTGTACACCTACTTGGTAAGTTTCTGTTCAAATCTTCTGCACATTCTTTTAACTTTTTAAAAATTATTTTTTATTGGAGTATAGTTGTGTTAGTTTCTACTGTACAGCAAAGTGAATCAGCTATATGTATACATATATCCCCTCTTTTTTGGATTTCCTTCCCATTTAGGTCACCACAGAGCATAGTGCAGAGTTCCCTGTGCTATACAGTACGTTCTCATTAGTTATCTATTTTATACATAGTATCAATAGTGTATATATGTCATTCTCAATCTCCCAATTCCTCCCACCCGCCATTCCCCCTTGGTATCTATACATTTGTTCTCTCCGTCTGTGTGTCTACTTCTGCCTTGCAAATAAGATTATCTATACCATTTTTCTAGATTCCACACATACGCGTTAATTTACGATATTACTTTTTCTCTTTCTGACTTACTTCACTCTGTATGACAGTCTCTAGGTCCATCCACGTCTCTACAAATGACCCAATTTCATTCCTTTTGATGGCTGAGTAATATTACATTGTATCTATGTACCATATTTTCTTTATCCATTCCTCTGCTGATGGACATTTAGGTTGCTTCCATTCCCTGGCTATTGTAAATAGTACTGCAATGAACATTGGGGTGCACATGTTGTTTTTTTTGGTTTGTTTTTTTACCTCTTTATTGGAGTATAATTGCTTTACAATGTTGTGTTAATTGCTGCTTTATAACAAAGTGAATCAGCTATACATATACATATATCCCCATATGGCCTCCCTCTTGCATCTCCCTCCCACTCTCCCTATCCCACCCCTCTAGGTGGTCACAAAGCACTGAGCTGATATCCCTGTGCTATGTGGCTGCTTCCCTATCTATTTTACATTTGGTAGTGTATATATGTCCATGCCACTCTCTCACTTTGTCCCAGCTTACCCTTCCACCTCCCTGTGTCCTCAAGTACATTCTCTATGTCTGTGTCTTTATTCCTGTCCTACCCCTAGGTTCTTCAGAACCTTTTTTTTTTTCAGATTCCATATATATCTGTCAGCATATGATATTCGTTTTTCTCTTTCTGACTTACTTCACTCTGTATGACAGTTTCTAAGTCCATCCACCTCACTACAAATAACTCAATTTCGTTTATTTTCATGGCTGAGTAATATTCCATTGCATATATTTGTCACATCTTCTTTATCCATTCATCTGTTGATGGAAACTAAGGTTGCTTCCATGCCCTGGCTATTGTAAATAGAGCTTCAATGAACATTATGGTACATGAGTCTTTTTGAATTATGGTTTTCTCAGGGTATATGCCCAGCAATGGGATTGCTGGGTCATATGGTAGTTCTATTTTTAGTTTTCTAAAGAAACCTCCACACTGCTCTACATACGGCTGTAACAATTTACATTCCCACCAAGCATGTATGAGGGTTCCCTTTTCTCCACACCCTCTCCAGCATTTATTGTTTGTAGATTCTTCCAGCATTTATTGTTTGTAGATTCTTTGATGATGGCCATTCTGACCAGTGTGAGGTGACACCTCATTTTGGTTTTGATTTGCATTTCTCTAATAATTAGGGATGTTGAGCATCTTTTCATGTGTTTGTTGGCCATCTGTATGTCTTCTTTGGAGAAATGTCTATTTAGGTCTTTAGCCCATTTTTTGATTGGGTTGTTTTTTCATATTGAGCTGCATGAGCTGTTTGCATATTGTGGAGATTAATCCTTTGTCACTTGCTTCATTTGCAAATGTTTTCTCCCATTCTGAGGGTTGTCTTTTCATCTTGTATATGGTTTCCTTTGCTGTGAAAAAGTTTTTATGCTTCATTAGGTCCCATTTGTTTATTTCTGTTTTTATTTTCATTACTCTAGGAGGTGGGCCAAAAAAGATCTTGCTATGTTTCTTTTTTTTTTTGCAGTATGCGGGCCTCTCACTGTTGTGGCCTCTCCCACTGCAGAGCACAGGCTCCGGCCACGCAGGCTCAGCAGCCATGGCTCACGGGCCCAGCCGCTCCGCAGCATGTGGGATCCTCCTGGACCGGGGCACAAACCTGTGTCCCCTGCATCGGGAGGCGGACTCTCAATCACTGCGCCACCAGGGAAGCCCCTCTTGCTATGTTTTATGTCAAAGAGTGTTCTTCCTATGTTTTCCTCTAAGAGTTTTATAGTGTCTGGCCTTATATTTAGGTTTTTAATCCATTTTGAGTTTATTTTTGTGTATGGTGTTAGGAAGTGTTCTAATTTCATTCTTTTACATGTAGCTGTCCAGTCTTCCTAGTACCATTTATTGAAGAGGCTGTCTTTTCTCCATTGTATATTCTTGCCTCCTTTATCAAAGTTAAAGTGACCATATATGCGTGGGTTTATCTCTGGGCTTTCCATCCTGTTCCATTGATCTATATTTCTGTTTTTTGTGCCAGTACCATATTGTCTTGATTACTGTAGCTTTGTAGTATCATCTGAAGGCAGGGAGCCTGATTCCTCCAGCTGCATTTTTTTCCCTCAAGATTGCTTTGGCTACTTGGGGTCTTTTGTGTTTCCATGCAAATTGTAAAATTTTTGTTCTAGTTCTGTGAAAAATGCTATTGGTAATTTGATAGGGATTGCATTGAATCTGTAGATTGCTTTGGGTCGTATAGTCACTTTCACAATGTTTATTCTTCCAATCCAAGAACATGGTATATCTCTCCATCTGTTTGTATCATCTTTAATTTCTTTCATCAGGGTCTTATAATTTTCTCCATACAGGTATTTTGTCTCCTTAGGTAGGTTTATTCCTAGGTATTTTATTCTTTTTGTTGCAATGGTAATGGGATTGTTTCCTTAACTTCTCTTTCTGATCTTTGTTGTTGATTTCTTTCTTTGTTCTGATTTCTGTTGTTAGTGTATATGAATGCGAGAGATTTCTGTGTATTAATTATCCTGAGACTTTGCTAAATTCATTGAAGACCTCTAGTAGTTTTCTGGTGGCATCTTTAGGATTCTCTCTGTATAGTATCATTTTATCTGCAAACAGTGACAGTTTTACTTCTTCTTTTCCAGTTTGGATTCCTTTTTATTCCTTTTTCTTCTCTGATTGCCTTGGCTAGGACTTCCAAAACTATGTTGAATAATAGTGGTGAGAGTGGACACCCTTGTCTTTTTCTCGAGCTTAGAGGAAATGCTTTCAGTTTTTCACCATTGAGAATAATGGTTTTTGTGGGTTTGTCGTATATAGCCTCTATTATGTTGAGGTAGGTTCCCTCTATGCCCACTTTCTGGAGAGTTTTTAATCATAAAAGGGTGTTGCTGTTTGTCAAAAGCTTTTTCTGCATCTGTTAAGATGTTCATATGGATTTTATTCTTCAATTTGTTAATATGGTGTATCACACTGATTGATTTGCATATATTGAAGAATCCTTGCGTCCCTGCAATAAATCTCACTTGATCATGGTGTATGATCCTTTTAATGTGTTGTTGGATTCTGTTTGCTAATATTTTTTTGAGGATTTTTGTATCTATGTCCACCAGTGATATTGATCTGTAATTTTCTTTTTTTGTGATATCTTTTTCTGGTTTTG
This sequence comes from Delphinus delphis, assembly GCF_949987515.2. Taxonomy (NCBI): domain Eukaryota; kingdom Metazoa; phylum Chordata; class Mammalia; order Artiodactyla; family Delphinidae; genus Delphinus; species Delphinus delphis. The sequence continues at coordinate 91,421,607 of NC_082685.1, read as the reverse complement.
GAATCAGGTGATGGTGGCCTCATAGAATGAGTTTGGAAGTGTTCCACCCTCTGCAATTTTTGGAAGAGTTTGAGTAAGATAGGTGTTAGCTCTTCTCTAATGTTTGATACAATTCACTGTTGAAGCTATCTGGTCCTGGACTTTAGTTTGTTGGAAGATTTTTCATCACAGTTTCGATTTCATTACCTGTGATTTGTCTGTTCATATTTTCTGTTTCTTCCTGGTTCAGTCTTGGGAGGTTGTACTTTTCTAAGAAAAACCTGTCCATTTCTTCCAGGTTGTCCATTTTATTGGCATGTAGTTGCTTGTAGTAGTCTCTTACGTGCACGTTTTAAAATTGGGATGTTGGGCTTCCCTGGTGGCGCAGTGGTTGAGGGTCCACCTGCCGATGCAGGGGACATGGGTTCGTGCCCCCGTCCGGGAGGATCCCACATGCTGTGGAACGGCTGGGCCCGTGAGCCATGGCCACTGAGCCTGCGCGTCTGGAGCCTGTGCTCTGCAACGGGGGAGGCCACAACAGTGAGAGGTCCGCATACCACAAAAAAAAAATAAAATAAAAAACAAAAATAAAATTGGGACGTTTATCTCCTTATTGAATTGTATGAATTCTTCTATATTCTGGACCCCATTCGTCTGACAAAGTATTTCTCTTGCAGTATTTTTCCTGTTCTTTGGCTTTCTATTTTATATCACTTTTAAAACAAAGTCCATAGGTCATCATAAGTAATGTAAGTCCATATCAGTGATAATCAGAACAACAGGGCAGTTAAAATATAATAAAGTACCTATTAAATAGGTATTTCTACTTCGGTTGTTAAGGTTAATTGTTATTTTCATCAAATGTTTCTATCACCTGGAAACTCAAGGAAAGTGTGATTTCCCAAGAGATTAAAAAAAAAGTTGCATAGCATCAGCATCCATGGAATGATATAAGAAGGCAGATGATCATTTTATATTCATTCACTATATGAAAAGAAATATTCTAATATCAGAATTGTCTGAATGCTAAGCTTTTTAAAATAAGATAATTCATTCACTACATGTTGACATAAAAAACACACTTTTAAAAAATTTAAAATATTTTCCAAAGCAAAATAAATTTTTGAAAATAGTAGCCTTGTTTTACTTTTTTTTTTCCTTTTGGTCTGGCTTACTGGAAGATAGTGGTACTCTCGTATAAGATTCTACATTTAATCTGTTACAATACATTGTTCCAATTGAAACATACAATGAAAATCCAGCCCAACTTTTCAGATAAGTCTGGATATACTTTGATACTACACCAACACTTTAGGTGCGATGTGGTACTTGTTGCAATAATATTTAACTCTGAGGTAAAAATGGAGGGAAATGGAAAGAGAAGAGTGGTAGGGAGTGGAAGTGTATTCAAAGAGCTCACATTTATCTGTAATATTCTGTATATTTTACTTTAAAAATCTGGAGGATATCTGAAAAAAATGCTAATGGATATCTATTCCATGAAGTCTCAAAATCAGCATCATAGATTCTCTATTACTTTAAATTTTCTCAAAGTAATGTTTGAAAGTATGGCTTTGATATATGGAAGGTAAACCAGTAACTACTACTTCAGAAAAATGTTCCTTGAAGATTAAAATAATCAAATAAAACGATTTTGACAATTTACCTAAGAAATTTTACTCTGTTTTTTCTAAAGAGTATTTTTTTAAATTCATTTTTAAAATCTTTAATTTATTTTATTTTTGGCTGTGTTGGGTCTTCATTGCTGCATGCAGGCTTTCTCTATTTGCGGCGAGGGGAGGCTACTCTTTGTTGTGGTGCGCAGGCTTCTCATTGTAGTGGCTTCTCTTGTTGCAGAGCACTGGCTCTAGGCATGTGGGCTTCAGTAGTTGTGGCATGTGGGCTCAGTAGTTGTGGCTCGTGGCTCTAGAGTGCAGGCTTAGTAGTTGTGGTACATGGGCTAAGTTGCTCTATGGCATGTGGGATCTTCCCAGACCAGGGCTCAAACCTGTGTCCCTTGCATTGGCAGGCAGATTCTTAACCACTGCGCCACCAGCAAAGCCCTTACTCTATTTTTTATGTAATAATTAGGGAGATTAATTGCAATGAATTTAACAGAATAGAACTCTCATGTAATGAAAACCCAGAGAAGTATGATAGCATTAACAAAAGATGCTTAAGTTCTAAATATGAAAACATGGAGAGATATAGGTTAATGTACACATATTTAAAAATTGTGAATACAAAAAACTAAAAATATAACTTTTTTTGCATGATATATTCAAGAGTATTTGATAAAATTAAATTTTAATATTATATGAAAAACCAGCCAGCAGCGAGAACATGACCAGCTGTAATGAAATGACTGATTCTCCTACTTTCAGGGCTGATTAGTTATGTGATTTGGATGACCTATTGTGTGCTCCTAACATGTTCTGAAGCGACTGGGAAAAATGATTAGAGTTATGACTCCTTATGTTTCCTGGAGTAAGTTGATCACTGCCAGAGCTAAATAACAAATTAAATCCACAGTGCTATATCAATAACTGATTCAGCACCCTGGAACCACAATTTATTTGTTTCTTTCCCATTTAACAGAGGAAAAGAAAAGCTTTGTAGACTAGTTTGTTAAAAGTTCACATCCATACACCAGAGACAGACAGGCAAGGTACAAATGAGCACTACTCCCACCAGCTAATCCTTCCTGAACATTTATCCCTTCTCCCCAGTAGCCAAGTTGCATCTGTGTCTCTTCTATGAAACTGCTGTACAATGCTGCTGGGAGAACACTTACCCAATCCTTAGGCAAGAAATCTTTTGAAATGGTTATTTTTGGTATATCTCTTCTCATTGTTACTTGACAGGCAGAAGGATTTCAGACATTTACTTATTTTGGTGGAGAACTTAAGCGACCACTTTGATCAACAATGTCAATGAAATCTCACTTTTGTTAACATTTTAATGCTTTCAAGAGCTTTTACCTACATTATTTCATTTGCTTTTTATCACATCTTTGGGGGGATGAATTTATTTTAAAGTTTGAGGAGAATAAGACATTTAGAGACTTTCAGAAGCTCTTCAGGAAATACTAACAAAAGAAGAACTGGAATCACAGTTCTTTTGAGCCCTTTCAAACACTCTTCCCATGATACCTTGTTTCTCATGATAAGCAGTGCTAGGGGCACTTGAAATAATACTTCTTAAAAATAACAACCCCAGTAGAATGTTGCCCTAGAAACTTTATTTGCAAACAAACACATTAATCCAGAATTTGTCTTTCAATAGACAATCACTTATTAAATCATGATTAACAAATCTTTGTATTAAGTTTCCCCTGTTTAGTCTAGTGTGTGGTTTCTGTTTCTTTCTTAGACTGACCCAGGCTGCTAGAGCTCTCAATTCACACAGCATGAATGTCAAACTTGTCAAATGAGAGTGATCCCAGGCACTTGTTTAAATTCAAAAACACAGAAATTTTTTCAAATTAATTCATTGCTTTCTCTATCTCCTTTGTTCCAGGGGTACCATCTATATACAAGGCATACTAATGGGTACTCACAGCTTAAGAGAAAATACCTTGTTTGATATTAGCATCTGTTTAAACTTAGGTCTATTCAATTATGCACTTTCAAGAAATTCTAAATTCCTCTTTTTCTGTCTTACTCTTCTTTCTCTGCAGGAAACACTCAACAAATATTTGTGGGAAGAATACAAAATGAGCAGGGAACTCTGTTGTGTATGCTTGGCCCCACATTCTAGTAGTCATGAAAAATGATAAAAATTGCAGGAAAAAATTTGCAGATTCTTATTAATTACTTAAAGAATTTTCCCAATAACTGAATGTATTAATGGTTCGAAAGACAGTACACATACCCTAAGTTTATTCTTTCCTTGCTCATCCTCTATGACACTGTATATATCTTTTTCTTGAAAAGATTTTCTTTTTTTTTTTACAAAAAGAAAGAACATATTTTTTTCTTCACGTCCCAAAACTACATGCACACATTTAAGGTACCCAATGCTAAAATAACAATGTGTTTCAAGGGTGCATATATTTAGTTGCATCCTGTGTTTTTATGAGCTTATTGACTACTTCAAATCAAACCACTTAAAACATTTAGCAAATATCTACCTGCCTACTCATTTGGAGTATGTTACTATGTATTTGTGCTCCAAGAAGTAAGAAGCTACTGAATTCATTAAGTTATTTAAAATCTTTTTAGGATTAGAGGGCATTAAAACAATTTTTAATTAGTATATATTTTTGTTATTTATTTACAACTCTAACTTCATAACTGTGACAAATATTTCCCTTTAAAACGCTCTTCTATTAACTTTGAAATTTTTCACTATATAAGTGAGAGAAAAGTCATTATTTCCTAATTGTAACACTTTTCCTCTTTTTAAACTTATCAGGATGACAATATCATTTTGTCAACATTTTAATCAAACCTGCATGCATGAGATTCATGTCTGGTACCCACAAAAATGGCCATATATAAATCTGTCCTTGAATGACTACTTCCATGCTCTGTACCCTCAAGATGGGTATCAATGTTTTAGATATAGAAAGTATTGTATCTCTTGGCCTGGAAGAAGTCCAATTATTTAAAACTGTATACATGAAGTTAATAATACTTCAGGATTTCATTAAATAGTTCAATATATGACCAGTCCCACCCATCAGGAAGCTTACACAAGTCTCTTAGATAGACTCATCCACCAGAGGGCAGATAGCAGAAGCAAGAAGAACTACAATCCTGCAGCCTGTGGAATGAAAACCACATTCAAAGAAAGATAGACAAAAGGGAAAGGCAGAGGACTATGTACCAGATGAAGGCACAAGATAAAACCCCAGAAAAACAACTAAATGAAGTGCAGATAGGCAACCTTCCAGAAAAAGAATTCAGAATAATGATAGTGAAGATGATCCAGGACCTTGGAAAAAGAATGGTGGCAAAGATCGAGAAGATGCAAGAAATGTTTAACAAAGACCTAGAAGAATTAAAGAACAAATACATAGAAGAATTAAAGAACAAACTAACAGAGGTGAACCATACAATAACTGAAATGAAAAACATACTAGAAGGAATGAATAGCAGAATAATTGAGGCAGAAGAATGGATAAGTGACCTGGAAGAAAAAATGGTGGATTCACTGCCATGGAACAGAATAAAGAAAAAAGAATGAAAAGAAATGAAGGCAGCCTAAGGAACCTCCAGGACAACATTAAATGCACCAACATTCACATTATACGGGTTGCAGAAGGAGAAGAGAGAGAGAAAGGACCCAAGAAAATATTTGAAGAGATTCTAGTTGAAAAATTCCCTAACATGGGAAAGGAAATAGCGACCCAAATCCAGGAAGCACAGAGAGTCCCAAGCAGGATAAACCCAAGGAGAAACATGCTGAGACATATAGTAATCAAATTAACAAAAATTAAAGACAAAGAAAAATTATTGAAAGCAACGAGAGAAAACCGACAAATATCATATAAGGGAACGTCCATAAGGTTAAGAGCTGATTTCTCAGAAAAAACTCTACAAGCCAGAAGGGAGTGGCATGTTATATTTAAAGTGATGAAAGGGAAGAACCTACAACCAAGATTACTCTACCTGGAAAGGAACGCATTTAGATTGGATGGAGAAATCAAAAGTTTTACAGACACGCAAAAGCTAAGAGAATTCAGCACCATCAAACCAGCTCTACAACAAATGCTAAAGGAAATTCTCTAAGTGGGAAACAAAAGAGAAGAAAGGTACCTACAAAAACAAACCCAAAACAATTAAGAAAATGGTCATAGGAATATACATATGATAATTACCTTAAATGTGAAAAGATTAAATGCTGCAACCAAAAGACACAGGCTCACTGAATGGATACAAAAACAAGACCCATCTATATGCTGTCTACAAGAGACCCACTTCAGACCTAGGGACACACAGAGACTGAAAGTGAGGGGATGGAAAAAGATATTCCATGCAAATGTAAATCGAAAGAAATCTGGAGTAGCAATACTTGTATCAGATAAAATAGACTTTAGAATAAAGAATGTTATAAGAGACAGGGAAGAACACTACATAATGATGAAGGGATCAATCCAAGAAGAAGATATAACAATTATAAATATATATGCACCCAACACAGGAGCACCTCAATACTTAAGGCAAATGTTAAGAGCTACAAAAGAGGAAATCAACAGTAACACAATAATAATGGGGGACTTTAACATCTCACTTACACCAATAGAGAGATCATCCAGACAGAAAATTAATAAGGAAACACAAGCTTTAAATGACACAACAGACCAGATAGATTTAATTGATATTTATAGGAAATTCCATCTAAAATCGGCAGATTACATTTTCTTCTCAGGTGCACATGGAACACTCTCCAGGATGGATCAAATCTTGGGTCACAAATCAAGCCTCAGTAATTTAAGAAAACTGAAATCATATCAAGCATCTTTTCTGACCACAACGTTATGAAATTAGAAAACAATTACAGGCAAAAAAAATGTAAAAAATACAAACATATGGAGACTAAACAATACATTACTAAATAAGCAAGAGATCACTGAAGCAATCAAAGAGGAAATCAAAAAATATCTAGAGACAAATGATAATGAAAACTCGATGATCCAAAATATATGGGATGCAGCAAAAGCAGTTCTAACAGGGAAGTTTACAGCAATACAATCCTACCTCAAGAAACAAGAAAAATCTCAGGTAAACAATCTAACCTTACACCTAAAGGAACTAGAGAAAGAAAAACAAACAAAACCCAAAGTTAGTAGAAGGAAAGAAATCATAAAGATCAGAGCAGAAAAAAAATGAAATACAAACAAAGAAAACAAGAGCAAAGATCAATAAAAATTAAAGCTTGTTCTTTGAGAAGGCAAACAAAACTGATAAAACATTAGATAGACTCATCAAGGAAAAGAGGGGGAGGACTCAAATCAGTAAAATTAGAAATGACAAAGGAGAAGTTACAATGGACACTGCAGAAATATAAAGCATCATAACAGACTACTTACAAGCAATTATATGCCAATAAAATGGACAACCTGGAAGAAATGGACAAATTCTTAAAAAGGTGTAACCTTCCAAGACTGAACCAGGAAGAAATAGAAAACATGAACAGACCAATCACAAGTAATGAATTGAAACTGTGATTAAAAATCTTCCAACAAACAAAAAGCCAGGACCAGATGGCTTCACAGGTGAATTCTACCAAACATTTACAGAAGACCTAACACCCACCCTTCTCAAACTCTTCCACAAAATTGCAGAGGAAGGAACACTCCCAAACTAATTCTATGAGGCTACCATCACCTTGATACCAAAACCAGACAAAGATACTACAAACAAAGAAAATTACCAACCAATATCACTGATGAATATAGATGCAAAAATCCTCAACAAAATACTAGCAAACAGAATCCAGCAACACATTAAAAGGATCATACACCATGATCAAGTGGGATTTAACCTAGGGATGCAAGAATTCATCAATATACGAAAATCGATCAATGTGATACAGCATGTTAACAAGCTGAAGAATAAAAACTATATGATCATCTCAATACATGCAGAAAAAGCTTTTGACAAAATTCAACAGCCATTTATGGTAAAAACTCTCCAGAAAGTGGGCATAGAGGGAACCTACCTCAACATAATAAAGGCCATATATGACAAACCCACAGCAAACTTCATTCTCAATGGTGAAAAACTGAAAGCATTTCCTCTAAGCTCAGGAACAAGACAAGGGTGTCCACTCTCACCACTATTTTTCAACATAGTTTTAGAAGTCTCAGCCACGGCAATCAGAGAAGAAAAAGAAATAAAAGGAATCCAAACTGGAAAAGAAGAAGTAAAATTGTCACTGTTTGCAGATAAAATGATACTATACATAGATAATTCTAAAGATGCCAACAGAAAACTACTAGGGCTAATCAATGAATTTGGTAAAATTGTAGGGTACAAAATTAATGCACAGATATATCTTGCATTCCTATACACTAACAATGAAAGATTAGAAATAGAAATTAAGGAAACAATCCCATCCACCATTGAAACAAAACGAATAAAATCCCTAGAAATAAACCTACATAAGGAGGTAAAAGACCTGTACTCAGAAAACTATAAGACGCTGATGAAAAAAATCAAAGATGACACAAACAGATGGGGAGATATACCATATTCTTGCATTGGAAGAATCAATATTGTGAAAATGACTATACTACCCAAAGCAATCTATAGAATCAATGCAATACCTATCAAATTACCAATGACATTTTTTATAGAACTAGAACAAAAAGTCTTACAATTTGTATGGAGACACAAAAGACCCCACATAGCCAAAGCAATCTGGAGGGAATAAAAGAGAGCTGGAAGAATCAGACTCCTTGACTTCAGACTATACTACAAAGCTACAGTAGTCAAGACAATATGGTACCAGCACAAAAGCAGAAATATAGATCAATGGAACTGGATAGAAAGCCCAGAGATAAACCCACACACTGAGGGTCCAGTAATCTATGACAAAGGAGGCAAGGATATACAATGGAGATCTCTTCAATTAGTGGTGCTGGGAAAACTGGACAGCTACATGTAAAAAATGAAATTAAGACACTCCCTAACACCATACACAAAAATAAACTCAAAATGGATTAGAGACCTAAATGTAAGACTGGACACTATAAAACTCTTAGAGGAAAACATAGGAAGAATACTCTATGACATAAATCATAGCAAGATCTTTTTTGACCCACCTCCTAGAGTAATGGAAATAAAAACAAAAATAAACAAATGGGACCTAAGGAAAGTTAAAGGCTTTTGCACAGCAAGGGAAACTATAAACAAGATGAAAAGACAACCCTCAGAATGGGAAAAAATATTTGAAAATGAAGCAACTGACAAAGCATTAATCTCCAAAATATATAAACAGCACATGCAGCTCACTATTAAAAAAACAAAAAAACCCAATCAGAAATAGGCAGAACCTAAATAGACATTCCTCCAAAGAAGTCATACAGATGGCCAAGAGGCACATGCAAAGCTGCTCAACGTCACTAATTATTAGAGAAATGCAAATCAAATCTACAATGAGGTATCACCTCAAACCAGTTAGACTGGGCATCATCAGGAAATCTACAAACAACAAATGCTGGAGAGGGTGTGGAGAAAAGGGAACCCTCTTGCACTGTTGGTGGGAATGTAAATTGATACAGCCACTATGGAGAACAGTATGGAGGTTCCTTAAAAAACTAAAGATAGAATTACTATGTGACCCAGCAATCCCACTACTGGGCTTATACTAAGAGAAAACCATAATTCAAAAGACACACGCATCTCAATGTTCACTGCAGCACCATTTACAATAGCCAGGTTGTGGAAGCCACCTAAATGCCCATTGACAGATGAATGGACATAGAAGTATGGTACATATATACAATGGAATATTACTCAGCCATAAAAAGGAACAAAATTGGGTTAATTGTAGAGATGTGGGTGGACCTGGAGACTATTATACAGAGTGAAGTAAGTCAGAAAGAGAAAAACAAATATATTAATGCATATATGTGGAATCTAGAAAAATAGTACAGATGATCCAGTTTGCAAGGCAGAAATAGAGACACGGATGTAGAGAACAAACCTATGCACACCAAAGGGGGAAAGTGCGGGGGAGGTGGTGGTTGTCGTGGCATGGATTTGGAGATTGGGATTGACATGTATACACTAATATGTATAAAACAGATAACTAATAAGAATCTGCTGTATACAAAAATAAATTAATAAAAATTAAAAAAATACAAATGTTTTAAAAAAATAGTTCAATATTTAATGAACAGTTATGGTGAATAACTTTTATTCGCTCTGTATATTCATGAAAAGAGTAGTTTATATTTAGAATGCTACATATTATTTACATGGTTTATCAAAGTTATATATGTCTGTAATATGTAACTGATTTTCTTGCTTGGAAGATTCCATATGAAAAATTACATTGGAAAACTGATATATCAATACATTAACATCACTAAAACTGAGACTTTAAATTTTAAATGACTTAATGAGCTAAATTCTTCAGTAAATAACTTAAATCTTGGAGTAAGTCACTTAAGTCATCCCTTTAGTTCTTTCAAGCCATTACAGGTTCCATTTCTGCTCAACAGGCTTATTATAAGCATTAGTAGAATTCTTTTATGATTAAATCATTGCTGTCTCTATGACTCTTCTCCTTTGTTTTCTTCTTGCTCTCTACTTGACTGTGGACTGTGAAGGACATGGAAGATCTTCCAAGACTATTCCACTAAGATCTTAGGTGTTAACTCAATATTGAAAAAAACAACCAAATTAAAAAATGGGCAGAAGACCTGAAGTGACATTTTTCCAAAGAAGACATACAGACAGCCAACAGGCATATAAAAAAAAGCTCAACATCACTAATCAGCAGAAAAAGGTAAATCAAAACCACAATGAATTATCACCTCACACTTAACAGAATGGCTATCATCAAAAAAACCACAAATAACACGTGTTGGCAAGGTTATGGAGTAAAGGGAACCCTTGTACACTGTCGGTGGGAATGTAAATTAGTGCAGACACTGCAGAAAACAGTATAGAAGTTCCTCAAAAAACTAAACATATAACTACCAGCAAGTCCACTCCTGCGTTTATACTGAAAGAAATTGAAAACACTAATTCAAAAAGATACAAGAACCCTAATGTTCATAGCAACATTATTTACAATAAGCAACCGAAGTGTCCAACAGATGAATGGATAAAGAAGATGTGGGATATATATGTATATAAAAAAATACTACTCAGCCATAAAAAAGGATGAACATTTGCCATTTGCAACAACATGGATGGACTTGGAGGGTATTAGGCTTATTGAAATAAGTCAGACAGAGGAAGACAAATACTGTATGGTACCACTTATACGTGGAATCTAAAAAATAAAACAAACTCATGAATATAACAAAAACAGAAAAAGATTTGCAAATATAGAGAACAAACTAGTGGTTACCAGTGGGGAGAGGGAAGCGGGGAGGGGCAAGGTACGGGTAGGAGATTAAGGGGCACAAACTACTATGTATAAAATAAATAAGCTACCGGGATATATTATACAGCACAGGGAATATAGCCAATATTTTATAAAAACTTTAAATAGAGTATAAATTATAAAAATTTTGAATCCTATTTTGTACACCTGAAACTAATATAATAATGTAAATCAACTATAGCTCAATAAAAAATTAGAAATTACATATATATATATATATATATATATATATACACATATATATGTATATATATATATATCTCAGGTGTTACATTTTTCACTCTGGATTCCTGAAGTCTTTCTACCACGTCACCAGATAATTATAAATTTCACTTCTCCTTATATAAATTATACATGGTACTGGTGCACAGCACATTTTAGTGGTAGGTCTACATTCTTAATGAAGACATATGCTACATTCAATTAGAAGGTTCTTGAAATGGAGAAAGGAAATTATAGTAATAAAGTATATTATGTTATAAACCCATCTGTGCTTTAAGGTAGGGTAAGGCAATTAACGTATATGTAAGTGTGCTATGCAAACATTTAGCTGTTTTTGGAAGTAGAGAATTCATGGATGTGATTTACCTGTTGATCTTTCTAATAACTTTTTCAGAACATTAAACTGTATATATAGATCTGAAACTAAAACCTGATGGTATAATGGCTAGCCACATGAATTGTTTGTGTCTTGGTTCTCTATGTACATATACCATCATCTATATTTCCTGATATCAACATGAATTGAATCTAGCTTTTAGAAAGTTTAATGAAAAGAGTGGATATGTATCTGTTACCTACCATCATGCTTCAGAAATCTAGCAAAACCCCACTTAGTTCACAAGTAGTAGTTATTATTCTTGTAACCTCATATCATACTGCTCTCCATTTCACTTTCAGCTTCATGTAAACTGACACAGTTCTTGTTTAGGGTTTTGAATTTGCTATTTCCTCTGCCTAGGAAGTTCTTTTTCTAGATCTACCTTGGCTTATTCTTTCACTTCCTTCAGATATTTGCTCAAATATTACCTTCTCAGTGAAGTCTTCCCTAACTACCTTATCTAAAATTACAGTCCCTTCTCCCTGATATTTCCTATTCTAAATACCTGATACATTTTTCTCCATTGCAGTTGTCATGTTCCAATAAAGTTTGTGTGTGTTTATGTATATGTTTGTGTGTGTGTGTGTGTGTGTGTGTGTGTGTGTGTGAGTGTTAAGGTTACCAGATAAAAAGGAGGATTCCTGTTAAATATGAATATGAGATATAAGTATGTCCAAATACTTTATGGGATATAATAATAATAAAAACATTATTTGTTGTTTATCAAAAATTCACATTTAGCTGCATTTTAATATGTAATATATGGAACATACATTTAAAATACAATATATTGTACATTCTTTAACCATGCAATATTTGGGATGTATTTATACCAAAATTTATTTGTTGTTTATCTGAAATTAAAATTGTTATTTTTGTATTTTTTCTATAAATTTGGCCATCTGTGGGTACATGTACACACAGTGTGTTACCAACTAGAATGTAATCTCTACAAGCAAATTTTTGCTGTTTTGTTCCCTGACGTAGAGGTGAACAAATAAACAGAGGTGCTCAACAGTATGTATTTAAGAATGAATTTAGTTACTTAACCCTTTATAATCTAGGTTTCATTATGTGTTAAATTAGGACAACAATATCTACCTACAGAGTTTTGGTATCATTTAAAAGAAATAATTTATGTAAATAGTTTTTCACAGTACCTAGCAAGGTACTAATTTTTTTTTTTTCCATACAGGTTTGCTTTTATTTCCACATTCAGCCTGTTGAGACAATGGTAGTAAGTATTTGATGATTATTTATTCTTTTGCATTTGTTATTAATATAGCCATTATTATTGTTATTGTTCTTAATCCCAACAAGGGCCCCTAAATATTCAGGGTAAAAATTTCTAAAAATCTGCAAGTTTTTCATTTAGAAAATGTCATTAAATGCTTTCCCTAAGATTGAGCTCAAAAGAGATTTGCTTTGCTTCTGAAAGACATATGCAGTGTCTATTGAGTCACTGTTGGAATTCAAGAATATTTTTCTATTTTTCAAAGGATATAAAAATAACAGATTTTTTTCTTTCCTCATTTGGGAAGAAATAAGATGGGTCAAAGAAATCTATAAAGGTTTGGACTGAAGCTATAAAATGACACTTCAAATGTTATATCTCATTTTCAAGTAGAAGTCTGTTGTAGACCAGAGGATGGTATGGGTGGTGGGAACTGCTTAAAAAGCAGCTGCAACGTATTTTTAAATAGCACCATTTCAAAACTTGCAACTTCCTTGTTTTCTGAAATAAGCTTGATAAGAGGTGAACACATCAAATGCACTTTAATGCATTATGTGCTGATTCTCTTTTATAAGGAGACACCTAAGAAGCTGAGTGTGCTGCAACGGGGCAGGGTTGGGTCCTCTGGAAAACAGAGGGCTACCTCCTCTTTAACAATATAGAACCACAGGTTTTGTACATGTATCAGACATTGGGGCTTTTGCTTTCAGTTCATCATCATGGCTTCTTCAGAAATCAGGTTTACATAAGTTTAAGCAATAGATGCATGCTTGAAAAGATGGTTGTAAACTGATTATTTTCTATAATGCATCTTGTATATCAAATTTCTCTTAGAGGATTTACCATTTAAAGAGACATTTTAGTGAACATTCTTGTGAAGTGAGAAATATTTGGGGATTTCATATAACCACACACTAACTTACCTGTTTTGTAAATTTGGACATTCACAAAGTTATTTTATTTTTCATGTTGGAAAACAGCTAGTAAGCATCAGATAGACTTAAAGCCTGATACTAGAATTTTGTTGTGATTATATCACTGACAAAATTAAACAGATATTTAATGTCCCATTCGGTGACACACATTATTCATAGTACTCTATTGAGCAAAAGACACCAAATTAAAAAGGGATATACTATTACTAAGATTTATATTTGCATTTTTATAAGTACACTTACATACCAGAATCCTCATGGTTCCTAATTGGGTATAAGAATAAGCATACACTTGAGTTTTCACATAAATGACTTTAGTAATAGACATGTATGGAGACACTCTATTTTTGAATTTGCCAATGACTATTTTCCGTGGTAGAAGCAAATAAAGAACAGAGGTTATAAGCAAGGACTTTAGAGTTAGGCTCCTGTTTAGCCCCTTCCTACTCATATAATCCTGCAAAAACTACTTATTTTCAAGGCCGATGCTCACTAATTTAATTAATGGGGGACTATAATAGTACCAGACTCAAAAACCTTTTGCGGTGGTATAGTGACATAGTTCATGTAGGGTGCTTACCACCAAACCTTCTATATAGTATAAAACACGTAAATTGCAATTCTTACTATCATTTCATATCATATCATGAAGAAATGTGTATAACCACTGTAGGGGAGCAAAATTTGCCACCCCAAAATGTCTCTTTGGTATGAGGAATGTTTCGAGCTGAAAACAATCAAGGCCCAAAAGACTCAGGAAGAAACTTTGACCTTCCCCCTAACTGTCTGAAAGAATGTAGATAGAGGAACTGTTCTAGGAAGGGAGCTGCCACCATAGATAACTACAGTATGAACTAGGTGTGATAGGGAGGAACCTAGCAAAGTCTGCTTGTTAAAAGTCCTCTCTGTGTCCCATTGTCTCTGCATGGCCCCCGCAAACACTTTACCAAATACTCGCCTTTCCATCTCTATGTGAATTGCCTTATTCCTCTTTGAAGTCCTAAACCACTATCCCCAACATCCTCTTTTATCGTTAGCTGAAGAGGTATTTAAAGGGAGGGTTTTGGCCATTTTGGCAAGTACTCAGTTTTCCTGGGTCTCTCTCATGTGTACATGTTATTAAACTTTCATTCGATTTTCTCCTGTTAATGCATCTCATGTTAATTTAATTCTTAGACCAGCCAGAAAAACCTAGAATGGTAGAAAATGTCTTCTTCCCCGACACCACTGTGAATATGAAGAACTCATGACCCTCTTGGCAGTTATTACCATTACTATCATCATCATCATTATTTTAGTTGTTATTAAAGATATTAAGAAGTTTTTGTGTTACAGATGATCCTTTTACACTATACAAATATATATATTCATATTTTCCATTCCATACACACATATATTTTACATGCCATGCTTACATTTTTGAGAAGAGAACTGTCAAATTTTAATAGCATCTTCATATTTTAAAGTAAGGAGGACAAATAGGCTACTTAGAAATTACTTCTCTCCATATAATTTGCAGAATGGCAATTTCTACTCTTTATTTAGTAAAGTTTTATATTTTGTGTAATACTACTGTACTTACAAAAGCTTGTGATTTAAGTAACATATGTAAATGAACTTAAGTGGTATTTGCATACTGACTCATTTAATCATAATATTCACAATCAAATGAAAATCATTTTAGGTAAGCATAGCCCTAAGGAATGTAGTGAATTAGCTTTAATTTGCAAATGAGGGCTTTTAAATAATGCTTTTAAAATTTGACTTCATATCGAAAAAACATTGATCATTCTTTTCCAACTTTAAAGAAAATATTGGAAGCTGACTAGTTTAATTCAACCACTCTTTGTTTCTGAACAAAAAGTTTTATAATATGTTATTGACCTATTGTATAATAAATAACAATGTAATTAGTCAAATGACTGACTGACTAAACCTTTTAAAATGATAAAATTCTAACTTCCAGTTAGTAACCATCTCATCTATAAAAGCATCTTCAATTGAAAAATAAATCACAAGATACTGTACAACTTACATTTCCTGGAAAATGGAGCCAGTATATGCATGAATATAATACATATTGGTTTCTTGTACTCAGTTTATCAGGAAAATTAATAGGAAGTATCCAACAGTTTCTAATTTTTTGAAAGCAAAGATTTAATAAACAATTTTAATAAGGCATAACTCATTTTATTGCACTTCACTTTATTGCTCTTTGCAGATAATTGCTTTTCTTTTTTTTTTTTTTAAATTGAAGGTTTGTGGCAACTCTGCTCAAGCAAGTCTTCTGGTGCCATTTTTCCAACAGCATTTACTCACTTCATGTCTTTGTGCCACATTTTGGTAATCCTCGCAATATTTCAAACTTTTTCATTGTTATTATATTTGGTATGGTGATCTGTGATAAGTAATATCTGATGTCACCAGTTGTTTGGGGGTGCCGTGAACCACGCCCATATAAGATGGCGAACTTAACTGATATATGTCATATTTGTTTTAACTGCTCCACCAACCAGCTATTCCTCCATCTCTCTCCTTCTCCTTGGGCATCTCTATTCCCTGAGACACAACAATATTGAAATTAAGCCTATTAATAACTCTACAGTGGCCTCTAAGAGTTCAAGTGAAAGGAAGAGTCACACAAATCTCACTTTAAATCAAAAGCTAGAAAAGATTAAGCTTAGTGAGGAAGACATGTCAAAAGCCAAGTCAGACCAAAATCTAGGCCTCTTGTGCCAAAGTTGTGAATGAAAAGGAAAAGTTCTTAAGAAAATTAAAAGTGCTACCCCAGTGAACACACGAATGATAAAAAAAAAAAAAAAGAAAAAAGAAAAAATAAGTGAAACAGCCTTATTGCTGATATGGGGAAACTTTTAGTGGTCTGAACAGAAGATCAAACCAGCTACAACATTCCCTTAAGCCAAAGTGTAGTCCAGAGCAAGGCCCTAACTCTCTTCAACCGTATGAGGCACAGAGAGGTGAGGAAACTGCGCAAGAAAGGTTTTACGCCGGCACAGGCTGGTTTATGAGGTTTAAGGAAAAATGTCATCTCTATAACACCAAAGTGCAAGGTGAAGCAGCGAAGGACTGGGATAGAAGCTGCAGCAAGTTATTCAGAAGATCTAAGATAATAAATGAAGGTGGCTACACTAAACAGATTTTCAGTGTAGATGAAACAACCTTCTATTGGAAGAAGATGCCATCTAGGACTTTCATGGTGAGACAGAATTCAAAGCCTGGCTTCAAAGTTTCAAAGGACAGGCTGATTCTCTTGTTAGGGGCTAGCAGCTGGTGACTTGAAGTTGAAGCCAATGATCATTTACCATTCCAAAATCCCTGGGGTCCCTAAAAACGATAGTAAATGTACTCTGCCTATGCTCTAAAAATGAAACGACAAAGCCTGGATGACAGCATGTCTCTTTACAACATGATTTACTAAATATTTTAACCCTACTGTTGAGATCTACAGCTCAGGAAAAAAAAGATTAATGAACCTGGTCACTCAAGAGCTCTGATGTAGCTATACAACAAGATTCATTCTGTTTTCATGCCTGCAAGCACAACATTCATTCTGCAGCCCATGGATCAAGGGGTAATTTTTTTTTTTGATTTCTTTATCAGTATATATATATTTTCTAACATCTTTATTGGAGTATAATTGCTTTACAATGTTGTGTTAGTTTCTGCTTTATAACAAAGTGAATCGGCTATCCTTATACATATATCCCCATATACCCTCTGCGTCTTCCTCCCACCCTCCCTATCCCACCCTTCTAGGTGGTCACAAAGCACCAAGCTGATCTCCCCTATTACGCAACTGCTTCCCACTAGCTATTTTACATTTGGTAGGGTATATATGTCAATGCTACTCTCTCGCTTCATCCCAGCTTACCCTTCCCCCTCCCCGTGTCCTCAAGTCCATTCTCTATGTCTGCATCTTTATGCTCAAGGGGTAATTTTGACTTTCAAGTCTTATGATTTAAGAAATACATTTCATAAGGCTATAGCTGCCATAGATAGTGATTCCTTTGTTGGATCTGGGGAAAGCCAATTGAAAACTTTCTGGAAAGATTCACCATTCTAGATGCCATTAAGAACATTTATGATTTATAGTAACAGTTCAAAATAGCTACATGGGGCTTCCCTGGTGGCGCAGCGGTTGAGAGTCCGCCTGCCGATGCAGGGGATATGGGTTCGTGCCCCGGTCCAGGAGGATCCCACATGCCGCGGAGCAGCTGGGCCCGTGAGCCATGGCCGCTGAGCCTCACGTCCAGAGCCTGTGCTCCGCAATGGGAGAGGCCACAACAGTGAGAGGCCCGCGTACCGCAAAAAAAAAAAAAAAAAAAAGCTACATGAACAGGAATTTGGAAGAAGTTGATTCCAACCCTCATGGACGACTTTCAGGAGTTCAAGACATCAGTGGAGGAAGTCATTGAGACGTGGTGGAAAGAGCAAGGGAACTAGAAGTGGAGCCTGAAGATGTGACTGAATTGCTGCAATCTCATGATAAAACTTTAATGGATGAGGAGTTGCTTCTTATGGATGAGCAAAGGAAGTGGTTTCTTGAGATAGGATCTACTCCTGGTGAAGATGCTATGACGACTATTGAAATGACAACACAAGAATTAGAATATTGCATAAACTTAGTTGATAAAGCAGCAGCAGGTTTTGAAAGGACTGACTTCAATCCTGAAAGAAGTTCTGAGATCAAAATTCTATCACACAGAGTTGCATGTTACAGAGCAATTGTTCATGAAAGGAACTGTTGATTGATGTGGCAGACTTCATTGTTGTCTTATTTTAAGACATTGCCACAGTCACCCCAAACTTTAGCAACTACCACCCTGATCAGTCAGCAGCCATCAACACTGAGGCAAGACCCTTCCCCAGCAAAAAGATTATGACTCACTGAAGGCTCAAATAATGGTTAGCAAGTTTTAGCAATAAAGTACTTTTAAATTAATGTTTGTACATGCTTTAGACATGATGCTATTGCACACTTAATAGACTACAGTTTCATGTAAACATAACTTTTATAGGCACTGGGAAACCAAAAACTTTGTTTGTGACTTGCTTTATTGCAATGTTAGATTTACTGTGGTATTAGATTTATTGTGATGTCATGAATCCAACCCACAGTACTTCCGAGGTATGCCTATATATTGTAACCACCTGTCTATACGTGAAGGTAAGATAATATAGTTTTTAAGAATATGGATATCTGAGTCAGAAGGCCGCTGTTCCAATTCTGGTACCACAGCTGCTGTGTGACCTTGGGCAAATTATTTAACTTCTCTAATACTTTTCTCATCTTTAAAATAGCAATGATAACAGTACCTAATTCATATATTTATTGAATTATGTAACATCATACTTGGCAATCTTTTAAAAAGTAAAAGTACTTAATATATACTAGCTATTATCACTATCAGTACTGTTATTTGCTAGAAGGAAAAGCTTATCTTTATATACTTCTTGATATTTTGCCCACCAATATGGGACCTGTTTAAGAGAAAAATTACAGGGTATGGCAGACCTCCTACAACAACCAGAAACAGATGAATAATCTCCTCTGTATCCACTCCTGGAAGAATCACATGAACCCTGTGGCTTCCAAACCTGACACTTCCAAACCAAAAATGTTTGGCCTGCCCCAGGTTAGATTATATGTGCTTGGAGCACTTAACTAACAAACATGTGTCCCATAAAACTACTATGGCTCTCACCCTCCTCTCACTTCCTCACTGTGAAACCTAATTTCCACACCCATATTTAGATGTTACTCTATTCCACTGGTCAATCTGCAATACAGCAGATATCTATAAGGAGACAACCCAGTTTCCTGTACTTTCAAACAAGTTAAAAGTGGTTTATGCCCATAGATTTGTGCAGTGTCCAAATTAAACTGAGCTGAAATACAAACCCATTTCAAAGTGACTTATTGTCATGCAAATTAGTTTAGATTACGTATTTTCTCATCCTATTTAAAAACATATTCCAAGATAAACTATTTTAGTAGTTAATGTTATTACACCTGAAAATTTAAAAATTAACTTATTTTAAAGGCTTCCACATCACATTGGCGTATTTGCCTCTCCCAAAAACCTTGTCAAAGAGACAGGGCATAACTAACTGTTAGTTATATTTTATAAATGAAGATCAAAGAACAGGAAGACACTGAGGTACAGAAGAAACTAAATTCAAAGAGTTGGATTGTAAGCAAAGGATTCTTGTTTCTGGACCACCAGATAAGCGCGTGTGCATGCACGCACGTACACACCCCTAAACTGAGGGGATAATAAATATGTGGTAGGCAGGTAACAGTCTCTACCAATTCAAAAGTTTAATTTTCAACCTATTACAAATCTCTATCCTCACAGTAATCATTATGAAGTAACTAAAAATTCTACAGATTTGTCCATAAACTTGAAGCCCAAATCTTAATGTGTCACAAGGTTTTCAAATCATCCCAATTTTTTCACAAATTTTCAGTGAAAATATTTTTACATTTTACCTAAGATATTTATAAATAGTAGAAATACAGACTACATACAGTCTACAGGCTGAACAAATGAGAAATATCTTCTTTGGGCAATAGATCATAGTGACCCTTCACATCAAAGTAAGTTTTTTTTTTTTTTTTGCGGTACACGGACCTCTCCCCACTGTGGCCTCTCCCGCTGCGGAGCACAGGCCCTGGACACGCAGGCCCAGCGGCCATGGCCCAGTGGCCCAGCCGCTCTGCAGCACGTGGGATCCTCGCGGATTGGGGCACGAACCCGTGCCCCCTGCATCGGCAGGCGGACCCCCCAACCACTGCGTCACCAGGGAAGCCCACATCAAAGTAAGCTTTACAAAGACTCATTATTAAATTGACCATGTAGAGGAGTTGTTAATTAGGAAACGAATACGCACAGCAACTCACACACAGAGAAAGACATACACTAGAACTTGCTTGAATCTTCTAGTCTGATAGCTGAATAGACCAATAATTCTGAAGTAGAAAATAATTTTGAATTTTAATAAATACGAGGTAAAAAAGAGAGTTTAGGTTTATTAATTTAAAGGACATTCCTTATGTTAGTTTTGAAATTTTTGTGCATTATATGAATTTCACAAAGATTTTTCTTTTGTCTTGTTCAAATTTGATTCTTGAGATAGAGTTACCAGTGTGTTTATTTTCAAAATGTTGCAAAACAGAAAATGCTGGTATTACTTAAATATTAATAGGGAAAGTATATCCAGTTAAATAGATAAAATTAGTTAAAGCCATTGCTTTAAGCAAGAGGAAGACTCTACTTTAGTTAATATGGATCAGACCCATCTTCAGTTATATCTTGCAAACATGACATTTCTAACATCGAACTAATTCTGGGAGCAAAATATAAACATTTTATCTTTCGTCATTTAAGAAATGTTGGCCAAGTTGCTAGGTATGATACATAAGCATTATTTCTTCTTTACTTAATATTTGTTGCTAGAGCACAGACCTCCAAAATGCTGGCAAATACCTCCTTCATACCTAAAAGCATTTATCTATGTACTATGGTGTCAGAAGTGTTATCATACCAAAGGTGTAAATTTTATTGTTACCAGGTTGTTGCTAAGGGGGAATTTGTAGATTCTTGAAAGATAATGGTTATGGGACTTTCAATATTTTTTCCCACATCACCCATATAATTTAGCCAAATAATTTATAATTAAAATAGAAGAAAGATACTTAAACAAATCAGCCTTACTAAAACTTTAAGAAACTACTGACAAAATTGAATGGGCCTTTAATCTATGGCCTGTAAACCACCTCTCAGGATATCAAAACATACAGACAAGAAGATTAATTAATGCAATAGTGAATATCTGTCTTGGATGTTTTAAGTATTGCTGGCTTGAAGGCAGAGATGTGGGCTCATGATTTCAGTCTTTTCAAATTCTTAAATATAGTGACCTTTGAAAAGCTGCACTGTGAGTTACCATCTATTGATATATTTCACTGTGATATGCAGAGAAAATAAAAACCTACTTTTAAAAACTTATGTGTCAACTTTTTAATAATGCAACACTTTAGTGTATATTATAGCGAGCCTCTAATTTTCATATCTTGAAGATAATTTACTGATTGCACATAAGGATAGTAGTGCCTAATCTAAATGTGCTTGCCACCATCCTGACCACACACAGACCCTGGGGAAAAATAAATAAATAAATAAGCCTATGAGCCTGAATGAGCCTTAAAGAGTTGGGGGCGAAAGGGAGGGAAGGAAGATGAAACTAAAAGTATATTTCTATGCATAATAGTGTCCATTTTTTTTGTTGTTGTCATGGAAGTGAATATGAAGTGGAAACCAGAGCTGGAGTCTCTAAAAAGTTATGTCAACTTAACATTTTATTAAATACTTATAATTTGTCTTCCACTGCACTAGACACTTAGAATTCAAAGTTGAAAAAATGAGGCATTTTGCCCCCTCAAGGAGCTCAGTGTCACAATCAGTGCGAGATGAGTAAAATGGTTCTGGCAGTATGGTGACTGATGTGCTAACCGCACAAACATACTACCATGAGAATACAAATAAGAATTTGTTCATGTTGAGCAGAGGGAAGACTTTGCTGAAGGAATGATGTATGAGTTGGACCTTGTATTGTATAATACAGTAGTTAAGCATGTAAAGTAGTTAAGCATGATGGTATAAACTGAAAGATTCACAAATGGCACTATGGTCATGCATACAGAATTTTGACTCCTTGGCTGTAATTTTTTCCATAAAATTGAAGTACTGTTACATGCAATGTCATATTCTAGATCAGATCCTGGGACAGAAAAAGGACTAAAGTGAAAAAACTGGTAAAATCCAAATAGGGTCTGGAGTATAGTTAATGGTAATTTATTACTGCATTTGTTTTAGTCAGTTATATTGATGAGGGTCACAGTCACTTTCTTATAGTACTAGTTTACTGCTGGCTATCACACTATAGCAACAGCTTGCAAGACTACTCCTACCTATAGTGCACCTTGCATCTGAGAAGAAGATGCGAGCCAAACACTTTTTCCAATTTCAGTGGGTTCTATGGGACCTAGTAATGGAAATATTTGGATTGTAGAGGCCCCAGAATTAAGCTGATAGTAAATTCCTTTAAAGCATGGAGTTTATAAATTTAAAAAAACTTTATAAATTAAAAAAAACTTTATAAATTTTAAAAACCTTTTCACTACATTTGACAAATTCCTAAAAAAGAAGCAACATACCAATAAAAAGTTGTGAACCTAAAAGCAACTTTTCTAAGATATCAATAATTAAAACAAATTCTTATAGATCATGCCAGAGGAAATCTTGAATTGTCTTTCTATTTGCTTTATAGAAAATAGTATTTAAATATTGTCAGCAATCAAAGAATATTCAGTCAACATACATAAAGCATTATGGAAATGGGATGGCAATAATAAAAATGTTAATTTTCTCAATTTTGGATTATTTTTATAAATATATATTTATATAAATCCTTTTATGTCCTTTTTGCATATTGTACCTTATTTTTAAAGTTATGATTTTTGTAATATATATCATAAAATGACTCCTCTAAACTTTGTAAGCTAGAGGTCACAAAAATTCCTGGATTCATCTCTGTAAGTAGAGTCGCTAAAAATGACTGATGGGAAATTAAAACAATGGCATTTGTTAGAAAAACTCAAATGCCCGTAATTACAAAATGTGCTTTATGAGGTATATTCTGCATACAAAGAGTAAAGGTGGTCTAAGTCTGATGAACAAAAAAGTCTGTGTTATGTGAATAAATGGCAAAAAAGGAGAGGAATTACGTGAGGCCTGTGCTGCTTGTCTTCTGTGTGAGGAATATTTTCAGAGATTGAACTAGGTGTATACCCGTCCCTTAACCCTGATGCATCACCTCCTAGAACCCTGAGGGTAACTACAGATGAGTTATTGAAGCTGCTTACAGAATGGTTCACTAAAAACAAACAAACAAAAACAAAGACAATAAAACAATAAGGATTTTAACTCAAACTGACCTGGGTCCTGAGTTGCCTTCAAGCCTGCAGTAAGTATACTCTATAAAACTCTACTCATAGATCACTTCCTGACAACACTTCTCAACTGCAGACATGACTCTTTAAGAGGGATGCTAAGTCCTGGTTTTTACAGAAGAACAGAGCCATTATGGAATAGTTTATCATATGGCTGAGAAGGAAGAACAGATGGTCTAGTGGTCAACATGCAATCTCTGTAGCCAGATTGCTCAAGCTCATATGTAAACTCCACCACTGAATAATGCCAGGGCATTGAACAAGTTACTTAGCCCCTCTGTGACTAGATTTCCTCATCTATACAATGCGGATAATGATATAACCTATCTCAAGTTGTTGTGATGAGGATTAATTGAGTCAGTACTCATAAAGTACTTAGGATAACGCCTGGAAGATAATATAAAACTTATTTAGTTAAAAAAAAAATCACTAAACAAGTTGTTAATCTGTAGGCAGAAAGAAGCAAACTTGGGAGACAGGATCATTATTTTGAAAAATCTAAATTTTCTTTCTACAGAAAAGGACCTGGTCTAATTGTGATAAAAAACAGAAATGACAGTATAAACTACATGAGATTCAGAATCACATATGGTAGGACTTTTGAATCTCTTTCTCCATATCATTCTACCCTCACCTAGGCAACTACTCTAATGTGCTTAATTAATATTTTATTTTGCGAAATTGGCATCATTGTTTTATGTGTGCATGTTTTTAATTTGCAAAAATGGTATTGTATCATATGCCTTATTAAATATCTTTTTTCAATAATCCCCATGCTATGGATATTTACCAATGTTGTTTTCTGTATCTCTAAACCATTTCCTTCAAACACTAATACTTCATGGTGTGCATTCAGTCCATTTTACCCATTTTGCTCTTCGAGTGACAGACATACAGTCTAACTGGCAAACATTTGAAAAATGTGCCTAATGTTAGTAAGGACCAGAAACTGCAAGAACATCCATACACTCTGGTTAAAGGACAGATTGATATGGGCATTCTGGGAAGTAATCTTTTACCAACTATTCAGTTTAAGTAATAGCTCCTTATTTCAACATGCATGTATCTCACAAATGATTATTTTATGCTTTCTTCACATATGTGCTTTCAGATTTTTCACTTTTTTTCTGAAGAGTCTACTCATGTCACTTAACAAATTTTTCTACTAAAATTTCCCCTTTTGAAACAGGTTCTTGAATATTTTACATAATAATCCCCAGCTTATTTTAGACATTGAAAGATTTTTTCCCGTCAGTCATCTATTTCTTAACTTGGTCTGTGGTATCCTTGGTTAAGGAGGCGTTGATTTTCTTAACCTTTAATTTCAAATTCACAGAAAAAGCTATAATAATACTCAAATTATCTCATATGCCGTATACAAGTACGCATCAGTTGTTTACAATTTGCTTTTGCTAAATTATATATAAACCTACATATATAAACACATCCACAATATCATAGATATATATTTGTATTTTTTTGTCAATCATTTGAGAGGAAGCTGCAGAAACTATGCTCCCCTACTTTTAAATATTTCACTGTGTGTGTCCTAGGAGCAGAATTTTCAAAGTCAGAGAATAACATTGATTCAATATTTTCTAATCCACAGTCCACATTTAAATGTTGTCAGCTATCCTGATAATGTTCTTTAAACTTCTTACCATTCCCAATCTGGGATCACACAACATATTTTGTTATTTTGTCAGATGACAAAAATATTGCAATTAAGTCATGTGTTTAATGACCCTTATTCAAGAGAAAACAACCTATGGTTGGGGAAGTGCAGTGGCTCACAAGCAGTGGAGCACTGTTCCTGAGAGAACTACATTATCTTCAATTTGCTTTTTTAAATCAGGGAGAAGATCTTCAACTAAAATGGAAATCAAAAGATCTTGTATTCTAGATTTAGAGCTGTTTGTCTTTGGAATGTTTTTCTTTCCCTCTGAGTATATAGTTTCATTTAAGCTTAGGGGAGAAGGCCTAAAACAAAAAGTTCTTATCAGGCTCTGAATATCAGCTTCCAACCTGGCAAACTTCTGACCATAAAGCTGTTTAAAAAAGCCTTTCAAATATTTTGTCAGGTTTCAGCTGGTACAAATAATAAATATACCTGGTGGTACTGAATAAACACATGGAGGAAAAAGGCATCCTCAAAGAGGGTGCAAAAGATACTATCCTCCCAAGATCCAGAGCCACTCCAAAAGATAGCCAAAAGAAAAAAAAGACTCAGACAACTCCCCTGAGAACTGGCAACAGTTGGTATGACCCTACCTGCAAATGGAGTGAAAGCCACATTTCTGTCTGGCCATATTTTGGGGGTCCCAAACCTGATGGTTGAGCTGCCTGCATATGCAAGAACCCAATAACCTGTGTGCCCCAGGCAGGGTAGAAAGCCAAGCCAAGCTCTCAGAGCACAAAAAGGAGACAAACATGAAGGAAACTGCTGTTCCTGGGAGAGAAAGAACCGAAAAATGGGCGCCGCAAAACCAAATCCACAAGAGTATAAATTTGGAAAGGAAGAGACAATGTGAAATTTCACCTTTTCTAGGTACTACTAAGGTCTGGAAGAGCTGACCCTGGTAAGAACTCTCACCCTTCACTGGCTTCTGCCAATTTTCCCAGGATGCCATCTGTAGGCTCTGGAGTGAGTGGTATTTAAAGAACAGAGTGTAGCTCTGGTATCTACCAACATTTAGCAAGGTTTTTTATTATTATTTTTTTTTTTTCGGTACAGGGGCCTCTCACTGTTGTGGCCTCTCCCGTTGCGGAGCACAGGCTCCAGACACGCAGGCTCAGCGGCCATGGCTCACAGGCCTAGCTGCTTCGCGGCATGTGGGATCTTCCCGGACCGGGGCACGAACCCATGTCCCCTGCATCGGCAGGCGGACTCTCAACCACTGCGCCACCAGGGAAGCCCGGTTTTCTATTAATTTTAATTTTAGTTTCCTCTTGGTTGCTTAAGGGAATAACTGGTAGCAGTTTACCACAGAATCCCTGGAATTTCCACCAACCCTGAGAGGGGAACCATAAACTTTCAAGGACAATCTCTTTTTCCAGTATCCTGGTTGATGGCAAATGAGACAACAATTTCTGGGCCAGGGTTTTGATGATGCACGCTTGGTAGGGTACAACAGGGGACACTAGATCTTTAGTTTAGGTTTCTGGCCTTGGAGCTGTTGTAGTTGTCAAGGCACTAACTTGATGGACTTTGTTTACAGTTTTGTAGTCTCTTCAGAGTGGAGAGGCAATTCAGTTAGAGCAGGGGTCCCCAACCCCCGGGCCATGGACCAATACTGGTCTGAGGCCTGTTAGGAACTGGGCTGCACAGCAGGAGGTGAGCGGTGGGCAAGAGAGCGAAGCTTCATCTGCTGCTCCCCATCACTCCCATTAACTGCCTGAACCATCTGAACTATCTCCCCAGCCCCTGCATCCGTGCAAAAATTGTCTTCCGTGAAACCAGTCCTTGGTGCCAAAAAGGTTGGGGACCGCTGAGTTAGAGGATTAGTAGGTTGAGTGCTCAAGAGAAGGAGGCTAGAAGGGGTAATTAGGAGTCAAGTCAGTTTTATAGTCTTTTGTTTTAGGTACTTCTTGTGTCTTTAATTTTTCATTAGCCTTTCGTAATGAATCTTTCAACAAAGCTATTTTGGAATCTTGAGGCCTTTCGGAGGCTTCTGCATGCCAGTTAAAATAGGTATCCCATTCGGTGTATTGATTTGGGAACACCTGCTTTCAAGTACGCTTCTTAAATAAACAATCTTATCTAACTGGAACATTCCCCATAACAGCCACTTTGTAAGATTGTGCCATATTTGTAGATATATACAGTTTCTAGGATCACAGTTCGAAGACATAAAATATGCAGGTGTGCTGGAAGGTGGTACGCTCATTTCTTTGAAACTTGAGGATCCTGTTTCTTTAGCTAAGTGTTGGATCTCTTGGAGCCAAATCAATACCTAATAGGGATGCGCCACTGGGTTGGGGATTTTGTGGTGTTTTACAGTGCACCTTGTTGCACAGAAATTTTCTTGAGGTTGGGAGGTGCCTAGTGTCAATAGAACCCATTCCATGACCAACTTATCCTTGCCTGGGAGTCTTTACAATTAGGTAGCAAGAGTTCTAACAGCTTTTAAGCACTAAACCCACTACCAATTTTGTGAGATGTGGCTTCTTAGATTCCCATTAGCAATATATCTCTTATTCTTTCCATGAGAATATTTCTTTATAGTGGTAGATTCCCTAATGGCTTTGAATAGTCTGACTTGTGCCTAGTTAGATTTTGATGTGCCATTGGTCAAAAAACCTTGGACTTCTTGTCTTAATTTATTTCCCAAGTCCCCCAGTGGTTTCTGCTATGGACTTAACCTCCAGGCTTTGTGAGTCTCCTAAAGGCTGCCATCTTGCTTTCTTAGATTTAGGGGTACCCATTATTTTCCCTTGAAATAATCCTCCATAATTCAACCAGACTTACTGTTTCTGGATGCCTGTGCACAGTTCTTAAGAACTGAAAGTGTCAAAATGAAAATCTGGAGTCTCTCACACTCCAATATACACTCTGTGAAAATGTGGAGTCTCTCACATCCCAATTTTCCACCCAGAAGGATTAGGACAAACAAACTCAAAGAGCTCAGAACGCAAAATAAGCGGAGCTGAATTCAAGAGAAACTTACCAGAGACTCTGGAGAATAGCCAAAGAGGCAGCAAGCCAAAGGGGGTCTGTGGGTATCTTCACCTGCATCTAGGAGCTGTCCCTGGAATCTTCACCAGCTGTCTTCGAGTACCATCTCACCCCCAAACTATCAAATGACAAAAATAATACAATTTAGTAATGAGTTTCTTGTCCGTTATTCAAGGGAAAACAATCTATGGATTGGAGGAATACAGTGCCTCACAGGCAGAGGAGCACTATTCCTGAGGAATTTGGGCCAAAAGTAAGTTGTATAGAGTGTTAGAAGTAGAAACACAGGAATAGGGCATGATTGGCTAGGAAGTTGAAGATTTCCTTACAGGGCTAGCAGGTCCCATTTTCTAGGGTAAGGTAAGCTAACTAAAGCTGAGTTGGAGGATTGTGATTGGTATATGTTAGGATTCCTTCACAGGTGTTTCCCGTAGCATAGGCTGACATAGATTTAGATTTGCTATGTGGCCTGGGCCACTGGGGCGGCCTCCATTTTGTGGGTCCCAATATATGAATTAACTGTATCACTCATGACTATTCTTCTTTAATATAAAACACTTTCTCAACTTTTCTTTGATTTTTGACCTTGATATTTTTGAAGAGTATGGGCTAGTTGTTTTGTACAATGTTCTACAATTTGGGCTTGATTGATATTTCTTCATGATTGGAGTTATGCACTTTTGCAGGAATAACACAGAAATGATATTGTGCCCTCTTAGTGCCTCAAATTGGGAGGCACAATATTGTTCCAATATTAGTGATGCTAGCTTTGTTCTCTTGGGGAAGGAGGTCTCGGCCAAATCCTCCACCATAAAGTTATCAATTTTTCCTTTACAATTGAAAACTCATTTGTGAAGAGGTACTTTGAGTTCACACTCTCCTGTTCAGAGTCAATATTCTTCCCACTAGTTTTAGCATCCTTGGATGATTTTTTTTAACCATACAATTCTTCCTTATTAGTTAGCATTAAAAGGTAAAACAGCTTAGACTTCTTCCCTAATTATTTATTTATTCACTTTTTATATCTGTATGGATTCATGGATTTTTATTTTATTCAATGGGCTATAATATATTGCTAACTTTATTTATTTTGATGCTCAAACTGTCCCAGATTTGGCCAGTGGAGGTCCCTTTGAGAAGGCTCCTGTGTCACTTTGACATGGGCCTATAATTTTTTAAAGAATTTCCTTACTTTCTGGAAATATGGCATTTGGGGCTTATATTTCCCCTATCTCTGCCCTGAAATTAGCCATTCCTCCAAGGAGCACTAGATTCTTGTAGTTGAAAATAATATTTAGAATCCAAGATCTGAGCAAGCTAGATATGCTCATTGTGACTGATGAATCATTGCATCCAGGCCTCTCTATTATGTATATTAAATATACATATTAAACAAATATATATAAATGAAAGCCAAGTTTTTCACTGATGAAAGAGTTTCAAATATAAAAAGAAAAAGAAACTAGGTGGAATCCTGAAGTAATGGAATGGAACTGGAGGTTTCAATGAAAACTCATGCTGTTATAGTTAGGTTGATGGGGGATATAAAAATAGACACAAATAACAAATATACTTAATCACACACACACATATATATATATATATATATATATATATATTTGTATCTATTTTTATATCTCTCCATTGATCCATCCAATAATAGTATTTTACAATGTGTTAGAACAAGTCCTTCCCTCTTTCCTTTAGATTGAATGATCTCTTTGCAGATCTTATTCCCTCTGATTAAATCTTAGAGTAAGTTTATTGTGTCCCTCAAAAAAATTCAACAGGAAAAAACAAATTCAACAGGAAAAAAAAAATTCAACAGGAATTTTGATTGGGATTGCTGGAGTATGTTTATAACTATATGAACGTAGAATTAGATAAGTCCTGAGACAAGAAGTCAAAAGATCTGGATTTGAATATTGGCTATATAATTAGCTGGATAAATCATCAAGGGCAGATTACATTCTAAATAAGCTTTCCTCTTCTCATCTGTAATATGCATATAGTAATATATATTATAAACTATTGTCAAAATAAACAAATGAAAAATTATGATTATTGTTTATAAATATATTTTTCTTCTCCTTCCAAATTATTTTCCAGTTATTTCCTAAATACCACAGAAAGACAAATTCCAATAAGCTGGAACTAATTAAATAAATACACTCATAGGATGATGACTTCATTTATTTTAATTTACGTTTAACTGATATGAATTGTAGCATTCCAATTATGGAGCAACTCAATATTCAGATCCTTATCCTTAAATTTTGATTAAAAAACTTTAGCATTTTTAAATTATAATATTTATATTATAGATCTTATCTGTAAAGCTGTGCTTTATAAATCTAGATAAAGTATGAATTAGATACACATATCATTATTTTAACAATTTTAGAAATTATAACAATGGAGAAGTAACAGAAGAGACAGACCCACTAAATTAAAAATAACAAATAGAATATTTGTTTGTTTGTTTTTAAGTGTTCCTAGTAATCATTTTCTAAAGTTCTTAGTGACTAAGAAATTTTGTCCTTAACATCGCTGGGTCATTTTTGTCATGGTAATGAATGCATTTAGTCCTCAAATTAAAAAAACAACAACAACATATATACTGTTTCCTTTTATAATAAGATTTGTTTTTATTATGTAAGTCCTTTGTTAATCTTAACTAGGAGACGGTTTTCATTCAAATATTATTGCATCCACATTTAGGAGGGCCTGCTTTACAAAGTACTGTCTGATAATGTTTTTCAATCAACAAAGCCCTTGAAACTGTTTGGCTTGTTAGCCATTTGCTGTTGAAGAGTGCATCCATCTCTGAAAACAAGATGCAAGGAAACACAGTCCTCATTTTCTCCAGTAGTTAGCTGTTCAAAGGACTGTAGCCATTTCAAGAGGTGCTAGATATGCATGCATAAGGCTTGATAGAGCTAACAATGAAGAAGTATAATGAGCATTTATGATTTGAATTGAAGAGTTTCAAAAGAATGCAAATCAGTATCTTATCTAAAAGGATAAAATATATCCCAACAAGTTAAAGAGCAGTTTTTCAGATTTTAAGCTTATCATGAGTATTTAAAAAACAACCAGTGTTTACTACCCTGCTGAGAGTACATCATATCAGTTCATTTCCCCAGTGGGAGAGTGCTTCAAAGATATCAAGGACTCTCACAAATCTTAACAAAGTACACAAGTATGGAAGGGGTTCATGATCATAAATGGGAAATGTTATCTGAGAAAACAGAGTACTGTATACATTTAACTGTCAAAGTTAAGAGAAAGGAGATGTCATTCATATTTATCTTTATTAGTTTTATACTGCTGTGTAACAAACTACCACAGACCTACTGGCTTAAAATAACACCCAACAGTTTTGATTTAGTTCTGCTGGTGAGAAGTCTGGGCAGACTTGGCTGGGCTCCCTGATGAGGCATTCCGAAAGCCAAAGTCAAGAGGTCAGCTGGGCAGAGCTCTAATCTGGATGCTCTGGGGAAGAATCTATTTCCAAGCTTATTCCCAACTATGTCAAAATTCAGTTCCTTACATCTGTAGGACTGAGGAGGAACAGAAGAAAAAGAAGTCACCAAATCTCTCCCTAATAAGATAGGATAAGTGAAGGGTAGCAAAGTATACCACCCAAAATATGCCTCATTGGCATACTGAGTATTTTGAACTGGTTATTTTTAAGAAACAGACAAAATCTCTGAAAACCTAGTAAAAGTTACCCTTTTGTAAGAGACATTTACATTTATAAGGGAAATCTCCATTGGTAAGGGTCTCCCTCTCTGTACCAGGAAGAAGAGGATGACCAGATCTCAAGAAACTCATATCAGTAGAAAAGCAGGACTTAAATCTGCCTAACAACCCATACCCTTGCTTACTGGGCTTTTCCTGGTAACCTCCCATAACTGACCTCCCACACCCTTAATAGCTTTCTTCTGGCTTTAGCTGGAGACGGTATTTAAGGTGGTGCCTTGGGCCATTTTGAGGAGTTACTCAGTTTTCTGGAGTTTCTCTCCTGTACACAGGAGGTATGCATGTTATTAAACTTCTGTCTGCTTTTCTCATGTAATATGTCTTTTATTACAGGGGATCTTAGCCAAGAACCTAGAAGGGTAGATGGAAAGTTCTTTTTCCTCCCCTATAACAGAAATTTCTTATTCTTCCCTCATTCTTCCTTCCTAACTTTCTTTTCCTCAGATACTCCCTTTGACACCTCTACAGGAGCAATTGAATGAATGACACTCAATAACTTTCCTTAATGTGAAGGACAAGATTATAAACATACCTTCCAGTCCAGGTGTCTATAGAAAGCTATGCTCAGGCAGGCACATATCGAGCTGCTGCAGTGAAAAAACCTCCTGCTCCTATATACCATGTCTATTTTTAGTGACACTACCTAAACATCAATTCAGGAGTTGATAAAAACTAAATAACTTCCCACAACGTTACCACTAAAGCATTTTATGCTACCATAAAAGACATACTAATTAGCACACAAAATCAGGGACGGTTTTGTCTTTCCTCTAAATTATAGAAATCATGAAAAATTCTATATTTAGTATCATTCTTGTTGTATGTTATTTAGAGAGAACTATAGACCACTTGTAAACTTTTGCAAAGCCCACAAATTCACAAATCATTAATGACATGTATTTACACTGTAAGAATTTTTTTAAAAGGATATACTGAGTTTATTTTAGACAAAACTTTTTTTCATTTTTGCTACATAATCATAAAAAGGAGTTCCATAAGTGGGTCTCCAGTTTTCTACAAATATTCCACATCAGTAACAATAAAGCTTTTCTGCAAAAGTAAATGGTTTTTTAAAAATGACAGATTCAAACGAAATGACTCAAAAGTTATCTTTGTCTTCCACATGCTAAACCTGGACACAAGAGGACTGAGGAGCATCATTTTATTTCATTTTCACAAATTATTGTCTAGAATGTGCTACTCAAAATGTGCTTCTGATGGAGACCTTCAAGATGGCGGAAGAGTAAGACGTGGAGATCACCTTCGTCCCCACAAATACATCAGAAATACATCTACACGTGGAACAACTCCTACAGAACACTACTGAATGCTTGCAGAAGACCTCAGACCTCCCAAAAGGCAAGAAACTCCCTATGTACTTGGGTAGGGCAAAAGAAAAAAGAAAAAACAGACAAAAGAATAGGGACGGGACCCACACCAGTGGGAGGGAGCCATGAAGGAGGAAAGGTTTCCACATACTAGGAAGCCCCGTCGCAGGCGGAGACTGCGGGTGGTGGAGGGGGGAAGCTTCGGATTCACGGAGGAGAGCACAGCAACAGGGGTGTGGAGGGCAAAGCGGAGAGATTCCCGCACAGAGGATCGGTGCCGACCAGGACTCACAAGCCCGAGAGGCTTGTCTGCTCACCCGCCAGGGTGGGCGGGGCTGGGAACTGAGGCTCGGGCTTCGCAGGTCGGATCCCAGGGAGAGGACTGGGGTTGGCGGTGTGAACGCAACCTGAAGGGGGTTAGTGTGCCACAGCTAGCCGGGAGGGAATCCGGGAAAATGTCTGGAACTTACTAAGAGGCAAGAGATCATTGTTTCCTGGTGCCCAAGGAGAGGGGATTCAGAGCACTGCCTAAAGGAGCTCCAGAGATGGGCAAGAGCCGCGGCTATCAGTGCGGACACCAGAGACGGGCATGAAATGCTAAGGCTGCTACTGCAGCCTCAAGAAGCGTGTGTGCAAGCACAGGTCACTGTCCACATCTTCCCTCCCGGAAGCCTGTGCAGCCCGCCATTGCCAGGGTCCCACGATCCAGTGACCACTTCCCCGGGAGAACACACGGCGCGCCTCAGGCTGGTGCAATGTCATGCTGGCCTTTGATACCGCAGGCTCACCCAGCATTCCACACCCCGCCCTTCCCCAGCCTGAGTGAGCCAGAGTCCCCTAATCAGCTGCTCCTTTAACCCCGTCCTGTCTGAGTGAAGAACAGATGCCCTCAGGCAACCTACACGCAGAGGCAGGGCCAAATCCAAAGCTGAACCCCAGGAGCTGTGCGAACAAACAAGAGAAAGGGAAATTTCTCCTAGCAAGCAGCCTCAGGGGCAGTGGATTAAATCTCCACAACCAACTTGATGTACCCTGTGTCTCTGGAATACCTGAATAGACAACGAATCATCCCAAAATTGAGGCAGTGGACTTTGGGAGAAACTGTAGACTTGGGGTTTGCTGTATGTGACTGACTGGTTTCTGGTTTTATGTTTATCTTAGTTTAGTACTTAGAGCTTATTATCATTTGTAGATTTATTTATTCATTTGGTGGCTCTCTTCCATTTTTTTAATATATATATATTTTTAATATATACATATATATATATATTTTCATTTTTCTCTTTTTGTGAGTGGGTATGTGTATGTTTCTCTGTATGATTTTGTCTGTATAGCTTTGCTTTTACCATTTGTCCTAGGGTTCTGTTTGGTTTTTCTTTTTTTTTTTAAATATAGTTTTTAGAGCTTGTTATCATTGGTGGATTTGTTTTTTGTCTTGGTTGCTCTCTTCTTCCTTTCTTTCTTTTTTTCTCCCTTTTCTTCTGAGCTGTGTGCCTGACAGGGTCTTGGTGCTCCGGTCAGGTGTCAGGCCTGTGCCTCTGAGGTGGGAGAGCCGAGTTCAGGACGTTGGTCCACCAGAAACCGCCCAGCTCCACATAGCATCAAACAGTGAAAAATCTCCCAGAGATCTCCATCTCAACGCTAAGACCCAGGTCCACTCAATGATGAGCAAGCTACTGTGCTGGACACACTATGCCAAACAACTAGCAAGACAGGAACACAACCACATCCATTAGCAGAGAGGCTGCTAAAAATCATAATAAGGTCACAGACACCAGGTTAAAACACACCACCAGACGTGGACCTGCCCACCAGAAAGGCAAGATACAGCCTCATCCACCAGAGCACAGGCACTAGTCCCTCCACCAGGAAACCTACACAACCCACTGAACCAACCTTAGCCACTGGGGACAGACACCAAAAACAATAGGAACCTGCAGCCTGCAAAAAGGAGACCCCAAACACAGTAAGTTAAGCAAAATGAGAAGACAGAGAAACACATAGCAGATGAAGGAGCAAGGCAAAACCTCACCAGACCTAACAAATGAAGAGGAAATAGGCAGTCTACCTGAAAAAGAATTCAGAATAATGATAATAAAGATGATCCAAAATCTTGGAAACAGAGTGGAGAAAATACAAGAAATGATTAACAAGGACCTAGAAGAAGAGCAAATAAAGAGCAAACAAACAGTGATGAGCAGCACAATAAATGAAATTAAAAATTCTTTAGAAGGGATCAATACCAGAACAACTGAGGCAGAAGAACGGATAAGTGAGCTGGAAGATAAAATACTGGAAATAACTACTGCAGAGCAGAACACACAAAAAAGAATGAAAAGAATTGAGGACAATCTCAGAGACCTCTGGGACAACATTAAACACACCAACATTCGAATTATAGGGGTCGCAGAAGAAGAGAAAAAGAAAAGGACTGAGAAAATATTTGAAGAGATTACAGTTGAAAACTTCCCTAATATGGGAAAGGAAACAGAACGCTCTAGGACATAAATCACAGCAGGATACTTTTTGACCCATCTCCTAGAGAAATGGAAGTAAAAACAAACAAATGGGACCTAATGAAACTTAAAAGTATTTGCACAGCAAAGGAAACCATAAACAAGATGAAAAGACAACCCTCAGAATGGGAGAAAATATTTGCTAATGAAGCAACTGACAAAGGATTAATCTCCAAAATTTACAAGCAGCTCATGCAGCTCAATATCAAAAAAACAATCAACCCAATCCAAAAATGGGCTGAAGACCTACATAGACATTTCTCCAAAGAAGATATACAGATTGCCAACAAACACATGAAAGAATGCTCTACATCATTAATCATTAGAGAATTGCAAATCAAAACTACAATAAGATATCATCTCACACCGGTCAGAATGGACATCATCAAAAAGTCTGCAAACAATCAATGCTGGAGAGGGTGTGAAGAAAAGGGAACCCTCTTGCACTGTTTTTGGGAATGTAAATTGATACAGCCACTATGGAGAACAGTATGGAGGTTCCTTAAAAAACTGAAAATAGAACTACCATACAACTCAGCAATCCCACTACTGGGCATATATCCTGAGAAAATCATAATTCAAAAAGAGTCATGTACCAAAATGTTCATTGCAGCTCTATTTACAATAGCCAGGACATGGAAGCAACCTAAGTGTCCATCAAGAGATGAATGGATAAAGAAGATGTGGCACATATATACAATGGAATATTAGTCAGCCATAAAAAGAAACAAAATTGAGTTATTTGTAGTGAGGTGGATGGACCTAGACTCTGTCATATAGAGTGAAGTAAGTCAGAGAGAGAGAAACAAATACCGTATGCTAACACATATATATGGAATCTAAGAAAAAAAGAAAAAAAATTGTCATGAAGAACCTAGGGGTAAGACAGGAATAAAGACACAGACCTACTAGAGAATGGACTTGAGGATAGGGGGAGGGGGAAGTGTAACCTGGGACAAAGTGAGAGAGTGTCATGGACATATGTACAGTACCAAGCGTAAAATAGATAGGTAGTGGGAAGCAGCCCCATAGCACAGGGAGATCAGCTCGGTGCTTTGTTACCACCTAGAGGGGTGGGATAGGGAGGGTGGGAGGTATGGAGATGCAAGAGGGAAGAGATATGGGGACATATGTATATGTATAACTGATTCACTTTGTTATAAAGCAGAAACTAACACACCATTGTACAGCAATTATATTGCAATAAAGATTAAAAAAAATAGTCCAGCTTGGAATCACAAAAGAAAGGAGTAGTGCCTAACAGATCTGACAATTTTTAAAGACAGAGCACTAAGAGTCAGCAGGAGAAATCTGAGGACTAACTTGCCTCTGGTTTGAGAGTAACTTCCTCGTAGTACAGCAACAAAAGACTAATTTAGGGAGTCTGGAAGCATGGCATCATGGAGTGAGCACTGAAAACAATCTAGAAATATTTAGATGGTAAAAGGCTTCAGGCAGAAAATGCTTTAAAATGAAGTGTCTGAGAGAATTGTTACTTAGATAGCTATGTAGTTTTAGGCAATTTAACTATTAATGACATAAGAAAGAAGAAATAGGTCATGAGGTAACAAAATAACAACTAGAAAATTCAGACTACTGGTAAATCTGTAAAAAAGTAAAATAAAATAAAACTTTAATGGTTTGACTAGAACATCAGAAGAAAGCTTAGTTATAATTCTTTCTTTTAAGTAAATATCTACCTAGCATAAAAAAACTGAGGTAATATAGGGCTAAATAGAGGGTAAAAAGTAATTAAGAGTTAAGGTATTAGGACCTTGTTTATAATATTGATTGACAGTAAAATTGAATAAAATATGCAGATGTAATTGATCAAAATCAGTTCAGATTAAACAGATAATATTTTTGAGCAAGAACACAATTGCCTACTACCCAAAATGAATTTTACATTATTTTGAACCCATAATTTCTGTATTTTAAAAACTTAGCCCATTTCTTTACTTTTTTTCCCTGGCCACAGCAAATCTAATGTTGCACATACATGACTTCTATGCTTCCAACTCCCACACCTCCACACACAAATACTTAAGCTTCTACGTATGCCTCAGAATATCTGAATTCCAGTGCAGCTACATTAGCATAGAGACAGGTCTAAGCACAACGTTGTGCTCTGTAAGTCCTATCTCAGGTACCGCCATTTTTCCCCCTTGAGTCTGCATTTTCTAAGTCACTGATGATATCCGTTATGCAGGAGGACTTTACTAAAGTCTTGCTTCACGTGTGAAATTTATTGCAATTTTAGACATAACCATATTTCTCACTAGCTGTGCCATCAGAATAAGTGAATGGATATGAAAGTGTGAATAGCCTATAATGGCATAGTAGGATATTTCATCAGAGCATTTGTGTGGCATTATATTGAAGATTCCTGTAGCTAAGAGAGCAGCTATTTTTGAGTGTCTATGATTGTACAGAGGCACTCTTCTGATACTTTACACAAATTATCTAATTTAATGTTCACAAAAAAAAGCTGTTAGGTAAAAATTATTATTTCTATCATACAGTTAGAAATTTGAGGAAGAGAAAAGTAACTTCCACAAAATCATAGTATTCAAAAACTCATTTTGTCATAGCCAGGACACAAGCTTTATTTTATCTTTCTTCAAAACTTATACCTGGAACCACTCTGATACCTGTGTACAGAGAAAGAGGATAGCCGAAAAGTAAGTGGCTCACAACATAATTTCACCTAAGATCAGCCTTCTCCTAATAGGATGTTAGTTGAAGCCAAGATAATTATCATTACTGAAAAATATCTATAAAATGTTCTAACCTTGATATGCCTCAAAAAGAAGAGGGACTCTAGCATATTCTGCAAAGGGGAGCTATCACTTGTCAGTAGGTCTAAGTGATAATTAATAAAATGTAATTCTTTAAAACAGTGATACAAATCCCTCACTCAACTGGGTTCATTTATATCTCACTAAACTGGCTTTCAGATAGGGTATCACAACATAATAGTTAATTCACAGTGTTAAGCACAGAATTCAAGAAACAGATCCATGAATATTTTTAGCTTCTTAAGAGAACACTTTGTACCTTAAACTAATTTTATTTGTATATTTCAGGAAGATTAAGAAAAGGCATAGTATAAATATACTGTTGAATATAATAATGTACTGAGATCTGAGTATATTCTGCAGTTGTTACATTGCATGATAAAAATAAAAAGTAGCTGGTTAAGTGAAAGAGACAAAGGGATATCAAAGGATAAGGCAAAGAATAATACAGCAAAACAATAAGGAGAAAGTGGAAAATTCAATCTGTTACTTGCTAGGCAAACAATAAACACCAAGGAAGAACTTCACATAACAGCACTCTGAGAGGGAAAAGTCAGGAGATATTAAATGGCAGAAAGGAGGAATTCATAATCCTGGTCTTAATTAATCATTTAAAACTAGTTCTCCAGATGGAACAGAATGAATTACTCGTATGTTTATATTCGAGTGAAGGAGTCCATTTGTTCATTGGAAAGCATCTTCAGTTCAGGCCAGCAATGATTTCCCAGATGATGTTACTCAGAACCAGTCAAAATGAAGCAAAAATTTCCAGGATTTTTAGAAGTAAGCCAGCCTTTAAAAATGTTATAACAGTTTAAGATTTACATAAAACTTGTGAAAACTGTAGTTCCAACAGAACCTAAACCCAGTTTTCCTTATTATTAAAATCTTACATTAGTATAGTATATTTGTCACAAGTAATGGACCATTACTGATGCTCTTGTTAACTAAAGTTTATACTTTATCTAGATTTCCTTAGAACCCCATGCAGGACTCCACATTACATTTAGTGGTCCTGTCTCCTTAGTCTCCTCTTGGCCATAACAACTTCTCAGACATTCCTTGTTATGAATGACCTCGACAATTTTGAGGAGTACTAGTCAGATATTTTTTTAGAATGACCCTTAACTGGAGTTAGGCTGATGTTTTTTCTCGTGGTAGGACTGAAGTTAGGTTATGTTTGGGATAGAAACTGCAGAGACAAGTGTCATTCTTGTCACACCCTATCAAATGAACACAGTATAACCTGGTATCACTTTTGAGGTTAATCTTGACCACCTGGTTGAAATAGTGTTTGTCAGATTTCGCGATTGCATAATCACTCTTTTTTTTTTCTTCAATGCCATATGGTACTCTTTGGAGGGTAGCCTATGTACACAGCGCATTTAAGGGGTAGGGAGATATGGACCACCTCCTTGAGGGCAGAGTATCTACACAGATTCTTTGGAATTCTTCTACTGGGAAGAATAGTGTATTTTCTCCACTTACTTATATATCCAATCATTTATTTATATAAGTATGGACTTAAATATTTATTTTATACTATAGATTATAATTCAGTATTATTTTATTTATTTTGTTGCTCAAATTATTTTAGGTTTAGCTATTGGGAGCTCTTTCAGTTGGCTCCTGTGTCTTTCTGAAATATCTCCATGGTCACATTGGTTTGCTTTTGTGAGCACTTCCTTATCTTTCTGTCAATATAAAATGTCACTGGCACACCTTGTGCATTTGCAGCAGCAGTCGTGCAATCAGTCATTTGCCCAAGGGTACTTGGTTTTGTTTTGTTTTTTAATGAAGAATATAAAAATTTAAAAATATATACAGTATATATAATACACATGCATATAAACAGATATATTTTAGATATTCTATATATCATATATATATAATTTCATATGTGTATTTAGATTTTTATATATATTAGAAACAAAAACTGGACACTAGTGTGCATGTTGCTACAGGGATTTAGTACTTCTAGGCCCTTTCAGCTGACAGAAAAAGGAAATATTATGTGTGTATTTTAACACACACATACAAACATTCTATATGTATCAACATGTATCTACATAACATTAAACATGAGTTCATACTGATGTCTCCAACTCTAACCAATTACTAGATGGACCATTCTAACCTTTTCCCCTTCATGGTCTCTAACTTCTCATGGCCACAATAAGACACCTCGCCCCAGCACCTGCCGTTTATTTAATTAATTGTTCAATTCCATTATAAATATATAGTGGTTTCAAAATTGATAACCTTACCCCCATAGGATACAACTTTATCAACTAAAGTACAGCGCTTACTTATAGTCCTTTTGCCTTTAGTCTTACAGCTGCAACTCATTTCCAAAGTTACATAGGTCAGCATGTTTTCCTCTACTCCATTTAGTGAGGTTACTTCATGCACTTGTATTACGATTAGATTGTTTTGTTCTGTCACTTTTTACAAAATGGGATCCTCTGTTCTCCCAAATGTTTTGTGTTGTTGTTTTTAATTACTCTACATTAAAGTTCTCTCTTTGTGTTGTAAAGTTTTATAGGTGTTGATAAATGCATGTCATATATTCACGAGCATCATTCTTACCAAATAATTTCAACCCCCTAAAATATTCAAAGTACTGGTACTTCACATATTCAGCCCTACCCCCAAACACCAGGCAACAGCTGATCTCTTTAAAATTCATTTAGTTTTGCCTTTCCAAAACATCATATAATTGGAATCATGCAATATGTAGCCTAGCTTCTTTCACTTAGCATTTAGATTCAGCCAAGTTTTCGCACAGATTGACAAATCATTATTTTTATCTCTGAATGGTAGTCCACTGAATTGATATAGTAAAGTTTATCCATTCACTTATTGAAGGACATCTTGGTTATTCCAGATTTTTGTGATTATGAATAAAGTTACTATAAAAATTCACATGCAGGACTTTGTAAGTACCTGGGGGATGATTTTTATATCATGTGGTAAAACTATGATTTGTTTGGGAAGAAACTTCCACACTGTGTTTCAAAGTCCTGTATCATTTTTAATTTCCACCAGTACCGAATGGAAGGTTCTGATGCTCCATATCCTTGGCTGTCTATTTCTGGATTTTAAGCATTCTAATATGTGTGGTGTTTCACTCTTGCGTAAATTTGCAGTTCCCTGATAAGAAATGATGTTAAACATCTTTTTAAATACATACACGCCATCTATATATTTTCTTTGGTGAGCTGCCTGGTCAGATCTTTTATCTATTTTTTTTTTAATTGGAGTATAGTTGCTTTACAAGGTTGTGTTAGTTTCTGCTGTATTTTATCCACTTTTTAATTGGGCTGTTTAAATTTTTTTGTTGAGTTCTAAGAGTTCTTTGTGTACTGTGGGCACACATTCTTTATCAGAGATGTGTTATGAAAATATCTTCTTCCAGTATGTGGCTTGTCTTTTCCTATTCTAACACTGTCTTTTATAGAGCAATGGTATTTATTTATTTATTTTAAAATTTATATTTATTTATTTATTTATATAGGGGTATAGTTGTTTTACAATGTTCTGTTAGTATCTACTGTACAGCGAAGTGGAGCTCCCTGTGCTATACAGCAGGTTCTCATTAGTTATCTATTTTATACATGTTAGTGTTTATATGTTAATCCCAAACTCCCAATTCATCCCACCCCCTTTCCCCACCTTGGTGTCCATATGTTTGTTTTCTACATCTGTGTCTCTATTTCTGCCTTGCAAACTGGTTCATCTGTACCATTTAGTGGTTTGTATTGTAATAAAGTCCAAGTTATTAATTTTTTCTTTCATGAATCAGGCTTTCAGTGTGGTATCTAAAAACTTATTGACAGGGAATTTCCTGGCAGTCCAGTGGTTAGGACTCTACACTTCCACTGCAGGGGGCACAGGTTCGATCCTTGGTCAGGGAACTAAGATCCTGTAAGCTATGAGGCATGGCCAAAAAAATTAAAAATAAAAACTTATTGACAAAGACAAACCAATTTTTCTCCAATGTTTTCTTTTGCAAATTTTAATATTTTTGCATTTTACATTTAGTGTTACTATCTAATTCGTAATAACCTTTGTGTATGACGTAAGGTATATGTCTAAGTTCGTTTTTTTGTAGACAGTTGTCCGATTTTTCCAGTATCATTTATTGAAAAGCTATCTTTCCTCCTTTAAACTGCCTTTGTGCCTTTTTTTTTTTTTTTTGCGGTACGCGGGCCTTTCACTGTTGTGGCCTCTCCCGTTGTGGAGCACAGGCTCGGGACGCACAGGCTCAGCGGCCATGGCTCACGGGCCTAACCTCTCCGCGGCATGTGGGATCTTCCCGGACCAGGGCACGAACCCGTGTCCCCTGCATCGGCAGGCGGACTCTCAACCACTGTGCCACCAGGGAAGCCCCTGTGCTTTTTTTTAAATTACTTTTTTTATTGCAGTTTAGTTGATTTACAATATATTAATTTCAGGTGTACAGCATAGTGATTCAGTATTTTTACAGATTATACTCCATTAAAATTTATTACAAAATAATGTCTATGATTCCCCATGATATACAATATATCCTTGTTGCTTATCTATTTTATGTATAGTAGTTTGTATCTTTTAATCCTATACCCCTAATTTGTCCCTCCCACCTCCCTCTCCACTTTGGTAACCACTCCTCATTTTCTATATCTGTGAGTCTGTTTCTGTTTCACATATTCATTCATTTGTATTATTATTTACTTTCCACATATAAGTGATATCATACAGTATTTGTCTGACTTATTTCATGAAGCATAATATTCTCTAGGTCCATCCACATTGCTGCAAATGGCAGAATTTCATTCTTTTTTATGGCTGAGTAATATTCCATTATATTTATACATACACAGATAAATGCATACCACATTTTCTTTATCCATTTGTCTGTTGATGGGTACTTGGATTGCTTCCACATCTTGGCTATTGTAAATAGTGCTGCTCTGAACATTGGGGTGCATGTATTTTTTCGAATTAGTGTTTTCATTTTTTTCCAGATACATATATACACCCAGGAGTGGAATTGCTGGATCATATTTTAGTTCTATTTTTAGTTTTTTGAAGAAACTGAATAATGGCTGCACCTGTTTACATTCCCAGCAACAGTGTACAAGGACTCCCTTTTCTCCACATCCTCTCTAACATTTGTTATTTGTAGACTTTTTGATAATAGCCATTCTGACAGATGGGAGGTGATATCTCAGTGTGGTTTTGATTTGCATTGCTCTAATAATTAGCCATGTTGAGCATCTTTTCATGTGTCTGTTAGCCATCTGTGTGTCTTCTCTGGAAAAATGTCTATTCAGGTCTTTGATCCATTTTTTGATTGGGTTTTTGTTTTTTTTTTAAAAAAACATTGAGTTGTATGAGCTGTTTATATATTTTGGATATTAACCTCTTGTCAGTCATCTCATTTACAAACACGTTCCATAGGTTGTCCTTTTGTTTTGCTGATAGTTTCCTTTAAGGTCCCATTTGTTTACTTTTGCTTTTATTTATTGTGCTTTAAGAGACAGATCTAAAAAAATATTGCTATGATTTATGTCAAAGAGTGCTCTGCCTATGTTCTCTTATAAGAGTTTTATGGTTTCATTCTTATATCTAGGTCTTGGATTAATCCATTTTGAGTTTATTTTTGTATATGGTATAAGGAAATGTTCTAATTTCATTCTTTTACATGTAGCTGTCCAGTTTTCCCAGCACCACTTGTTGAAGAGACTGTCTTTTCTCCACTGTATATTCTTCCCTCCTTTGCCATAGATTAATTGACCATAAGCGCATGGGTTTATTTCTGAGCTCTCTAGTCTGTTCCATCGATCTATGTGTCTGTTTTTG
The DNA here is from genome assembly GCF_949987515.2 of Delphinus delphis. Taxonomy (NCBI): domain Eukaryota; kingdom Metazoa; phylum Chordata; class Mammalia; order Artiodactyla; family Delphinidae; genus Delphinus; species Delphinus delphis. The sequence goes on along the minus strand of NC_082685.1, from coordinate 91,376,823 downwards.
TGCCAGTACCATACTGTTTTGATTACTGTAGCTTTGTAATATATAGTTGGAAGTCTGAGAACCATGTTATCTCCAGCTTTGTTCTTTTTTCTCAAGAATGCTTTGGCAATTTGGTATCTTCTGTGGTTCCATGTGAATTTTAGGATTATTTTTTCTAGTTCTGTGAAAAATGCCATGAGTATTTTGATAGGGATTGCATTAAATCTGTAGATTGCTTTGAGTCGTATGGCCATGTTAACAATATTAATTCTTCTAATCCAAGACCACAGGATATCTTTCCATTTCCTTGTATCATCTTCAGTTTTCTTCATCAATATTTCACAGTTTTCAGAGTATTGGTCTTTCACCTTCTGTCTTTGTGCCTTTGTAAAAATCAATCAATTATATTTGTGTAAGTCTATGAGTTCTCTATTATATTATACTGACCTATGTATCTATTCTGTCACCAGTAACATGCTACCTTGATTACTAAAGTTTTATATATTAAGTCTTGAAATCATGCAGTGTGAGTCCTCCAACTTTGTTTTCCTTCTACAGCAGTGTGTTGACTCTTCTAGGTCTTTTGCCTTTCCATAGGAAGTTCAGGATCAGTGTGTCAAGACCTCTAAGATAGCTTTCTAGGACTTTGATTGAGATAGTTCTGAATATACAGATCAAGTGTAAGAGAATTTATACCTTAAAAATACTGTTTTCCAATAATACACATGTAATAACTCAATTTATGTAGATCCTCTTTGATTTCTTTGATCAGCATTTTATACTTTTCAGCAAACAGATCTTGTACATATTTCATTAGATTTACACTTAGGTTACATTTATATTGGTGCCACCATAAATGATTTCTTTTTAAATTACACATTCTGATTGGGTATTGCTGGCCTATAGGAAAGTAAGGCTTTTGTATAGTGACCTTATATGTTTCCAGTGAATGTGCTATAATTACTTGTTAGTTCCTAGAGATTTCAGGTAGATTCTTTGTTTTCTACGTAGATGATCACTCTCTCTGCAAGAATAGTTTTATTTCTACCTTTTGAATCTGTATTTTTTTAAAATTTCTTCTTCTTTATAAAATTTTTGTCCTATTGCACTAAGTAGAACTTCCAGTAAAAAGTTAAATAGGCATGCTGATCTTAGGAGGGAAGTGTCCAGTCTCTAACCACTTAGAATCATCTTAGTGCTAGGTGTTCTGTAGGCAGGGTTTTTTATTTGTTTGTTTTTGTTTTGATCAAGTGAGGAAGTTTCCACTTATTCCTAGTTTGCCGAGAGTTAGTATCATGAATGAGTACTGGCTTTTGTCAAATGCTGTTTCTAAATCAATTGATATTTGGGTTTTCTTCTTTAGCCAGTTACTGTGGTGAATTACACTGATTGATGTTTTAAATGCTGAACCTACTCTGCTCCCCTGGCATATATCCCATTTGGTATATAATTTTTTCTCACATTTTTGGATTCATTTGCAAATATTTTATTTAGAATTTTTTTGTTCTCTGTTCATGAGAATTTCTGGATGATAGTTTTCTCCCCATGTAATGTCTTCATCTGATTTAGTTTATGGTAGGACTAGCCTCACAGAATATAGTAGGAAATGTTTCTTCTGCTTCACTGTGTTGGATGGAATATTCCATAAATGTCAATTAAATCAAATGGATTAAAAGTGCTGTACAGGTCATCCATATCCTTACTGATTTTCTGCCTGCTTTATAAATTCATTACCAGCAGAAGGGTATTGGCATCTCCAACTATAATAGTGTATTCTGTCTCAAAATAAAAGTTAAAAAATGGAAGAGAAATCAACTTAAAAAAATCAGCAACTAAAATATCAGAATATGGAGCAGGAAAAGAGTAAAAATCCATCAGGGCTGTGTTCTGAGTACTGGGGAAAGTGTGTCCATGAATATTTAGTCCTTAGAAGGCCAGCTGTGGCAGGTTCATGTTTCCCGTTTGCAGTAACAAATTTGGGGGAAGGAATTGCTCACTTGGAATCACATTTCCCAGCCTTCCTCCAGCTTGAATTTAGGTAGGTTCATGTGACCCTTTCTAGGCCACAGAATGGTTGCAGAAGTGAGGTATATATATTTCAAGCCACAGTTTGTGAAAGACCTATAACTTCTTCACCTTTTCTCTTTTCATTTCAGACTTGATGGCAAAACTCAGGGCAATTTGGGGAGTTACTTTTCTAGATGGCACAGCTTTTGTAGCTGGAACCCCAAAGACTGTGTGGAACAGAACATGGCTCACCCACCCCTGGAATGTCACATAACTAAGATATTTTTTTTTACTGTGTTCAGCCACCGATTTTATCTATATCTGTTACAGTGCGTATTGTTACCACAACAAATACGATAATCTGCTGTCCATCCCTTACCATAAGACTTGGAGGGATAGAAAAAAGGAAAACAGACAGCTGCAGAAAATGACAGGCAACTTACAAAAGCAAAATAAAACAAAACTACAATAATAATAGCAAATTTTTAAAATGCAGGCTTATTTAGGACTGTCATTTAAAGAGAAAGTAATATTTCTTGCCAGCCATGAAGAATTAGAATCTAGTGATGTGATGTTGTAACTACTTACCTAATTAACTTTCAAGTTTCTGGAAAACCACAAGTGAAAAACTCCCTCACTAAAAGTAAATAACAATATATTCTTACCTGAATGCACAGTGTTTTGTTCATGTCACCCCCATAACCACAAAATGAGAAAAGGTATAAATTCTTTTCCACTGAAGTAAAATTATGCACTTTAACATTTTTAGTGTTATTTTTAAAAAGCATAAACCATGAGTTGACAAATAAAATTGCATAAGTTCATTTTCAAGTAATTGGGAAAAATTATCTCCAAAACCAACACATGCACACACATACACACTCACACACACACACGTACACATACAACAATTTTCCTTCTTTTCTAGGAAATAAAAACAAGTTATGGAAGATAATTCTCCACATATTCCCAGATTTAAACAATATACCATCAGATAAAACACAAAAGATTAAAAGGGAATTGAAACTTGACAAAGTAGCTTCTTTAGCATATCAAAACATAACTAATAAAAATATGAAAATAAAATTATAGTTCAAAATTTTTGTCCGAGGTGTAAAAAATGACTGAAGGAAATGAATGAGATTCACAGATTTTAGAAAACAACAGCCCTGAATTACACAGTCCTTCATGAGCTCTGTTAGCATTTACTACCTCTCTCAAATTACAAAATTTTCATTTGGTAATTAGAAAAGAGTATTTGTCTTTAAATTTTATATGGTATGCCTGTGTTCAAATTCAGATCTCTAATTCACATTCACGTCATAATATATTAAAATAAACAATTGTCTTGGGAAATTTTATTAATAAGGATGGGTGTATTTTCAGCCTAGTGCATATGAGTAAATCTGAGCCACAAGGCTCAGAAGAAAAGGAAGAATCAAAAAAGGGAAAAAAATAATAAAAAAATAATAAAGTAATATAAAAAATAAAATTAAAAAAAGGAAGAGAGCAACCAAACCAATAAACAAATCCACCAATGATAACAAGCACTAAATACTAAACTAAGATAAACATAAAAATCAGAAACAAATCAGTCTCAGAGAGCAAACCCCAAGTGTACAGTTGCTCCCAAAGTCCACCGCCTAAATTTTGGGAACATTCGTTGTCTCTTCAGGTATTCCACAGATGCTGGGTTCATCAAATTGATTGTGGAAATTTAATCTGCTGCTCCTGAGGCTGCATGGAGAAATTTCCCTTTCCCTTTGTTTGCACAGCTCCTGGAATTCAGCTTTGGTTTTGGCCTCTATTCTCATGTAGGTCGCCCTCAGGTGTCTGTTCCCCACCCAGAGAGGAGCGGGTTAAAGCAGCGCTGATTAGGGCTCTGTTGCTCACTAAGGCCGGGAGGGGGTTGGGTACAGTAGTCATAATTGGAATGTGGTCTGAGCCTGCAGCGGCAGAGGCCAGCATGACATTGCAACAGCCTGAGGCGCACGCTGTGTGTTCCCGACCTGTGCTTGCACACAGGATTCTTGGTAGCAGCGACAGCAGCGTTAGCATATCATGCCCGTCTTTGGGGTCCAAGCTGACAGCTGCGTCTTGGCCCATCTCTGGAGCTCGCTTAGGCAGTGCTCTGCCTTCTGTGCGCAGACAGGGAAGGAATCCCCTCTCCTCTTGCACCCTGAAACGATGGCCCCTTGCCTCTCCAGCAGGTCCAAACTTTTTCCCGGACTCCCTCCCGGCTAGTTGTGCCGCCCTAGCCCCCTTCAGCCTGTCTTCAAGCAGCCAACCCCAGTCTTCTCCCTGGGATCTGATCTCTGAAGCCTGAGCCTCAGCTCCCAGCCCCCATCTGCCCCGGCAGGTGAGCAGACAAGCGTCTCAGATTGCTGAGGTCGGCACCGATCCTCTGTGCGGGAGTCTCTCTGCTTTGTCCTCTGCACCCCTGTTGCTTCACTCTCCTCCGAAGCTCTGAAGCTTCCCTCCTTCCCACCTCGCATCCCTGCCAGTGAAGGGGCTCCCTAGTGTGTGGAAACTTTTCTTCCTTCACAGCTCCCTCCCAGAGGTGCAGGTCCTGTTCCTATTCTTTCGTCTCTGTTTTTTCTTTTGCCCTACCCAGGTACATGGGGATTTTCTTGCCTTTTGGGAAGTCTGAGGTCTTCTGCCAGCATTCAGTAGGTGTTCTATAGGAGTTGTTCCACATGTAGATGTATTTTTGATGTATTTGTGGGGAGGAAGGTGATCTCCACATTTTACTCCTCCGCCATCTTGAAGGTCTCCCAAGTGGGCGGTGCGTGCAGCTGCCATGCACTGGAGGAACTCAGGTGTCCAGTGGTTCCAGAAGTTTCACTCTGAACCGCTCCTTTTCCTCTCAAGCTTTACCAAAGTGCCTCTTCTCATGACATTTGAGGGGCTGGGAGTATGGTGCACAGGGCAGCAGGCACTGCGCTCCATCACGTCTGGGCAACCCGACTGGCTATGATGATTCAGTGAGTTAAAAGAGTGCTTAGAAGACTGCCTGGTAACTTGTAACATTTAAACAAAAATGAGTGAATGATGGTGATGATGATTCTAATTTGCTGCCTAAACTTTCTGTACTACCACACATGGTGGCAAGAGGGTATAAATTACAGTTAATATGTACTATTTGCACAGATAAAGGCCAGAGTTGGGAGAGTAAAAATGCTATGTATTGCCATGTGACAGGAGCTAAGCTAAACAATGGAGATGGTGATGAAATGGTGAACAAAATATATGAGTAAATTAATAAGAGTTAACCATCTAGTATATAAAAAGGAAGTATATAGGATACGATATGAACATGCTACATGATAATAACTTGTGCATACACATACATTTTGGTCTCTTCTCTGATCTCTTATGTATGGGGTATGTATCTTATAAAATTTGTTGAATTCCGTTGATTTTTGTGTATGAGCTACAATATCTTACTTATATGTTTAATTCTAGGAGCACAGTTCCATGCCTTCTATATTTCTACCACCCTGCACTTAATTATATCTCAACTTTGGACCTGAGTGTCTTAGCACCTAGGATAAAATTATAGGATAAATTCTATAAATTTCATGTTTAGCTAATGTGAGATTTTATGCATTTCTCTGAGAACCTTGAGAAGATACTCCTTTATAAAAATTAGCACAACCTTAAAATAGAAATGATAGGAATTATAATCATATTGCAATGATTAGAGACTGAACTGCTGACCCTCAAACTTTGCAGATCTTCTTGAACTGAAACCTATTTCTTTCTTGAAAAAGACATATATAGTCCAACACTTCTCCGTCATGAACCAGGGAGCAAAGCAATAAATCTCCACTTCAGAGGATGGCAGAATTCATTCTCCTATGAATGGGAGAAAGAGTCCTGGCTGAATTCAGCCTCAAAAGCCACTACAGAAAACACAGCTTTGAAAAAGTTGTCAACCAGATGTGGAAGAAATGAGTAGACTATGGTAGGCTAGATGGGAGTGCAAAAGGGGGCATATTGATAATTAACATCAAGTGATAATGCTATAGATGATGTTATGCTGAGATCAGTGAATACAGCTGTCCATTCACTCTCACTGCTCACTAATTCCAGTGGAATCACTACCACTACAGAATCAAAAATCAAACAGCAAACACTGCTGTATGATTTAAACGCTGAAATATGTTAGATAATGAACTTTTTGCAACAAGTTATATGCTTAACTAAGTACATAAAACAGCTAACACCCAGAGAGCACTTCATATGTGAAAGGTATTATTCCAATTTTGCAAATACTGCACATGCTAAGTAATTAAATGCTCACAACAACTCTGTGAGGTGGTGCTATTTATCCTCATTTTACAGATGAAGAGACTGAGGCACAGGGAAATTTAGTGACTTGCCCGCAGGAAGCCAGACTCTATAATCTGATCGCTGATTATTCACGGTAACTCAACAGTTATTTTCCCATTCATCTGCCAACCACGGCCCCAAATTAAAACAGATAAATAAGTATAGCAAGAGGCCTACAGTACACTGAGAAGAAGCCTAGAGGTAACAAGACTCCTGAAGAAACTGAAGAGCTAATGAGTCATCTGTTAATAAACTGTGAATTTCTTTTTTTAGTGTCTTTCTCAATCTGGCATCTTTCACAACCACTAAGTAAATTTTCAGAAACAATGAACAGTAGAAATAATAAAGCCTGTGGTAAGTGTTGGTTTATTTGCCTTCTAAGCTGTAGCCATAACTTTGTACTTCTATCCTTCAGCAACTGAATTTATAATTCCAGCCAACATGAATGAGAAATTCTCAAAATGTTTAGAGACCCCTGCAAATATCTACATGGTCCTGAAGCTCTTGAACCTACTGCATACCCACTGAGGCACTGTGTCCACTGTCTGGAGAGGGAGCCCCTGATGATCAGGCTGCACCACAGTATCTTCCCTGATCATGTAGTTCCACAAAGATATAACAGCACTTCAGTTCTGGAGTGAAATTATTCTTCCTACACACTGTACGAGGCCCTGATTCCTCTTAGAAATAGTGAGGAACCGAATGTGGACAAAAGAGTTAAATATTATGGTCACTACTTAATGAGCCAATAGAGAACCTTAGGAGCTTGTCACAATGCTGATGATGTTCTGCCCTGCAACACAAGCATGCATACATATGTGTGTATACATACATACATACATACATACATATACTGTTTTGCCTTTTTGTAGCAGTGGTTTTGTCCAATTCATCTCTATGTTTCTTAAAATAGTTACTACAAAACCTGCCAGTTCTAGGCACTGATACTTACACCTGTATGCATTAGGTTTAATTATTTATATGTTCAGCCCTCTGCTTTCCTCATCTTTGAAAGAAAAATGGAAATAATACAACACAGGATTTGGAAGAGGATTAAGGGCAATAAAATATATAAGCACCAGCACCTTTTAATCTATCAATAAATATTATCTGCTATTATTATTATTATTTTATCAGTTAATTTGAACTTCATGTTAACCTTTGAGATAGCTGAGAATTTGAAAGTAAAGAGAGTTTCAGAAAGGCCAACTTAACTGCTGAAATTATTATCTGTAATAAGGGGAAGACTGACAATTCTTTTACTGAGTAGTTTGTTAAAACTGAACTTGATTTAGAAGTTAATAGATCATTTTTCATACCTGAGCCTCAACCAATCCTATTTTAGCCATCTTTTTTCATTTTTAAAGACATGTATAAAAAAGGCTATGGTTAAGTCAGCATTTTCCAAATTATTTGGGACATATGTTCATATGTATCCTCCTTCCTCCCTAAACAAAAAGGATTAGAGATTTCCAGTTTACGCTCACACAGATAAACAGCTTGGGAGTCATCACTCCCATCCTGTCAATATGGAAAAAGCTGAACAAACTAAAAATCAACAACTCTGCTTAGATCCATCAGAGAATTGAGGGCAAACTTCTGACCAGAAAACTGGAGAGAAAGAAGAATATAGTGAAGAGCAGCTTACTCAGAGTAGAAGGAGCTGGAGCCAGTAACTTCCAGGAACACATAAACATTAACTGATTAATTGCTGGAGGCTGACTGTGAACTAGCTTCAGAACTAAAAACTCCAAGAGGCCCAGTTTTAGAGGGGGGGCCTCACACTTGGACAAGATTTATCTCCAAGAGCCCCACTAGGTTCTCATGGTGAAGACTGGACTGTGCTTCTTAGGTCAGGAGGAGGGGGACAGTAACCGTTCTGAAATATGCCCAGAGCTTTCTGTCTCCATAACAAAAGCCTGCCCTGAAGAGAAAAAAACTTTACCAGAACCTTAAATGATTTAGGGGAAGAGGAACACACAACATGACTCCCTTCTAGGCTTCCTGTATCTCCTAAGGGGAGGATAAAAGGGTAAACAACTTTTCTGAAGGCCAAAGCCAAGAGACTCTGGCCCTCCAAAATATGGAGATTTAGTCATAAGATTATAGAAAGCTTCCCCTCCTAAATATCCTATGACCACATCAAGAGGACTCCAAGATAACATGGATTACAAATTAAAGAACTGAAAGCTACAGGGTCTAATCTAGATGGAGTTTCTAGGGAAATCCAAAGACAAAGGAGAAGACAAAATAAGGACAGCAGAGGAAACTGAATCCTCTGACACACACATTAAACATAGCTTAATTCCAGCCAGATAAACATAAATCCACACACTAAAGGCCTATTTAACTAAGTACATATTAGGTGATACATCATGTCTGGGTTTCAACCAAAAATTAAAAGCCATGACAAAAGACAAGGAAAATACACAGCCTAAGAATAAAAAGCAAGCAAGAGAACTAGACACAGATATGGCCGAAATCTTGGAATTATAAGACATGAATTTTTAAATAACTGTAATTAAGGGCACTAATGGAAAAAGTGGACAACAGCAAGAATAGATGGATAATGAAAGCTGAGAGATGGCAACTCTATGAAAGAATTTTTTTAATAGTAGACATAAAAAAAACCCACAACACTGTAACAGAAATAAAGAATGCCTTTGATGAATTCATTAGTAAACTGTACGTAACTGAGGAAAGACTCAGCGGGTTTGAAGATATGTTAATGGAAACTTCCCAAATCGAAAAGCAAAAAGAAAAAGGAATGAAAAAAAATAGAACAGAATATACAAGAATTGTGGGACAACTATAAAAGATGTAACATATGTTTAATGGAAATGCCAGAATGAGAAGAAAGAGATAATCAATAAACAACCTATAACAGGAACAGAAAAGAGTTTTATTTGAGCCAAACTGAGGATTATAGCCTGGAAGACATGGAATCAACAGCACTTGAATTGTGTTCTGCTTGACTACAAAATGGGGAAGTCTTATAAAGGCAAAAACCACAAAATTACATAAGTTGTTTGCCAAGAATTAGGATTGGAGTTGGCAAGAAGCAAGGGTGCTTATTAAAAGTAAGGATTTGTTGGGGTCCAAAATGGCTGCATAGTTACAAGGGGAGACCTTGAGACCATAAAGTTGCTGCTGGCAGCTGCTATAGCAGATATTGTTTTGAGAAAGGCTAGTGGTGTCCTTGGGTCTGATACAGTTCAGAAAATTCAAGTTCTCAGTGATGTAGGAACGTGTCTGAAATCACATCCATAACGGCCACCTGGCTCCATCATGGATGCCTGAACCATAGTTACTCCATTTTGATTTTTAAATGCATTCTTTTCTTTAATGGTTAAAGCAGATATACAATATACGTTTGACATACCACAAAACAGGCTCTTCTGGTTAGCATAAAATTTAAGTAAAATCATGTAGAATCTAGAATGACTTCCTCATGCCTCAGTATGTGAAAATTTCTTCCATCAGAAAGAAAGAAACAGAAGATATACCTGAAATAATCATGGATAAGAGTCTTCCAAAATTAATGACAGATAACAAATCACAGATCCAGGAAGCTCTGAAAAAACCAAGCAGGATAGATATCAAAAACGTATAACTAGGTATATCCATATTCAAACTGCAGAACACCAAAGGTAAATAAAAAAATCTAGAAAGAAGCCAGGAGGTGGGTGGGGGGTGGGATAACTTACCTATAGAGAAACAAAGATATATATTACATTGGACTTCTCTTTAGAAAACTTGCACACAAGAAGAGGATGGAGTGAAATATTTGAAGTGTTGAAAGAAGAAATTCAGTAAAACAGAATTCTGTATCCAACATAAGTATCTTCCAAAAGTGGAGAGGAAAAAGTCTTTCTGAAACAAACAAAAAATGAGGGAATTTGGTCACTAGTGAATGTTAAAAGAAGTCCTTCAGAAAGAAAGAAAATATGTTTTACACTCAGATCTACACTTGGGGGCAGATAAGAGCAAAGTGAAAAGGGTGGATGGCTTACTATGTCATATGGCTCTGTGAGACTGAGAAGAGGCATAGAACCCAAGGTTTCTCCACCAGGTGGGAGAGAGAAACTGGAGCATGCCTCCAAAGCCCCAGCCTCTGGGTGTGCCGCTCAAGAGGCTAGTTTCTGTCTTGCCTCCGTTGGAGATGGAACCCTTATAGTTTGATGGGGGCAACTAGGAATAAAGGAAAAGGGGCAGGCAATCTGCTGTGCCCAGTATACCTCAGCAAATTTGGGAGAAGGCACAGAACTCAAGGCTTCTCCACAGGGAAGGAGGAGGAGAAGTAAAATGTGCCTCCAAAGTCCTGGCCAGAGGTATAGCAGTGAGACACCAGAGAGAGCAGGAGATTATGGGCTTGTTCAAAGAAAGAGAAAGCAGAAAAATCCACTCTAATTAGGAATCTGAGTGAGTCCAGAGAATACACATCCATAGGAAGCTTAGATAGGCTCCCAGAATCTCTAGTGAATTAGTGAAGGTCTTCTCTGTCAAAGCCAGGCTATAAAGACTGAGAGGTGGCTGTTTCTTCAAATGCAGATACCAATACAAAGCCAAAAGGAACACAAGAATCAGGGAAACAACACAATCAACAGAACAAATGTCTACAAATAGTATCAATAAATGCTGCACAGGGTGTGGAGAAAAAGGAACCCTCTTACACTGTTGGTGTGGAAAACAATATGAACATTCCTTAAAAAACTAAAAATAGAGCTACCATATGATCCAGCAATCCGACTCCTATGCATGTATCAAGAAAACATGAAAACTCTTAATTCAAAAAGATACATGAACACCAACGTTCATAGCAGCACTATATACAATAGCCAAGACATGGAAGCATCCTAAGTGTCCATCAACAGATGAATGGGTAAAGAAGATGTTTTATGTGTGTGTGTGTGTGTGTGTGTGTGTGTGTGTGTGTACATGGATGGATGGACCGTGGATGGACCTAGAGATTATCATAGTAAGTGAAATCAGACAGAGAAAGACAAATATCACATGGTATCGCTTATATGTGGAATCTAAAAAAAATGATACAAATGAACTTATTTACAAAATAGAAACAGACTCACAGACACAGAAAACAAATTTATGGTTACCAAAGGGGAAAGGTGGGAAGGGATAAGTTAGGAGTTTGGGATTAACAGATACACACTACTATATATAAAATAAATAATAAGGACCTACTGTATAGAACAGGGAACTATATCTTGTGATAAGCTATAATGGAAAAGAATCTGAAAAAGAATATAAAAAACTGAATCACACTGCTCTACACCTAAAACTAACACAGTATTGTAAATCAACTATAGTCCAGTAAAAAAGATTTTAAAAAATCAAGTACACAATCAACAGAACAAAATAAATCTCAAATAACTGACCCTAAAGAAATTGAGACTGAGGAGTGATGTCATCATCATGATGGAATAAACGCGAGAAAGCAAGGAGGGATCCTCCCCTAGAGGTTTCAGTGTGACCACAGCCCTGCCAACACCTTGAATTTGAACTTCTAGCATCCCAAACTGTGAGAGAATAAAATTATGTTGTCTTAAGCCATTCAGTTCATAGTAATTAGTTATGGCAGCCCTAGAAAGCTAAGACAGTTTGTGTTTGTTTGTTTGTTTGTTTATGGCTGTACTGCATGGCATGCAGAAACTTAGTTCCCCCACCAGGGATCAAACCTGTATCCCCTGCAGTGGAAGCGTGGTGTCCTAACCACTGGACTGCCAGGGAATTCCCTTAGACAGTTTATTTAACAACAAAAGCAGAAAAACAATTCCTACTTCACTCTATGAGGCCAGCCTTGCCATAATACCCAATCAATGAAGATATCACAAGGAAAGAAACCTATAGACCAATAATTTCATAAACACAGACCCAAAAATCCTAAATAAAATATTTGCAAATGAGTCTAAAAATTTAAGAATTGTACCCCATGACCAAGTCAAATTTATACCAGGCAATCAAGGAAGATTCAACACACACACAAAAATCAATGTAATTTGAGACATCAACTGGCGAGACAGAAAAAAACATAATCATATCACCTGATGCAGAAAAATCATTTGACAAAATTCAACACCCATTCATGGTTAAAAACTCTCAGCAAAATAGCAATAAAGGGAAACTTACTCCCTTGTTAAAGAATGCCTGCAAAACATCTAGAGCTCATATGATTCTTAGTGGTGGGAGACTGGAAGCTTTTCTAAGATGGGAAACAAGGCAAGGATGTCCTCTCTCATCATTCCTATTCAACATTTTATTGGAAGTTCCAGCTAGTTCAGTAGGCCCACAAAAAAGAAAGAAAAGGAAAGAAAAAAGGAAGAAAGAAAGATGAGAAGGAAAGGAAGGAAAGGAAAGAAAAGAAATACAAGGTATACAGGTTGAAAACAAACAAATAAAACTTCCTTTGTTTCAGACAGAATGAGTATCTAATTAGAAAACTTAGAATCTACCAAAAATCTCTTGTAACTAATAATCGATTATAATAAGCTCACAGGAAACATACAAGATAAATATACAAAAGCAAATAACTTTCCTATATAACAGCAATGCAGAATTAAATGTGAAATAAAAAAATAATTTACAATAGTACCATAAATGTATTCTGAGTATAAATCTACTAAAATATGTACAGGTGTTGCTGAAAACTACAAAGCCCTGATGAAAGACTTCAAAGAGGATTTACATAGAGGGACCTTCAAGATGGCGAAGGAGTAAGATGTGGAGACCAGCTTCCTCCCCACAAACACATCAAAAATACATCTACATGTGCAACAACTCCTACAGGACACCTAATGAATGCTGGCAGAAAACCTCAGACTTCCCAAAAGGCAAGAAAATCCCCACATACCTGGGTAGGGCAAAGAGAAAAGAAAAAACAGAGACAAAAGAATAGGGACAGGACCTGCACCTCTGGGAGGGAGCTGTGAAGGAGGAAAAGTTTCCACACACTAGGAAGCCCCTTCACTGGTGGGGACAGGGGGTGGGTGTGGGGGGGAGCCACGGAGGAGAGTGCAGCAACAGGGGTGCAGAGGGCAAAGCAGAGAGATTCCCAGAGGATCAGTGCCGAACAGTACTCACCAGCCTGAGAGGCTTGTCTGCTCAACCGCTGGGGCGGGTGGGTGCTGGGAGCTGAGGCTTGGGCTTCGGAGGTCATATCCCAGGGAGAGGACTGGGGTTGGCTGTGTGAACACAGCCTGAAGGGGGCTAGTGCACCACAGCTAGCTGGGAGGTTGTCCAGGAAAAACTCTGGACCTGCCTAAGAGGCAAGAGACCATTGTTTCGGGGTGCAGGAGGAGAGAGGATTCAGAACACCTCCTAAAAGAGCTCCAAAGATGGGCACAAGCCACGGCTTTCAGTGAGGATACCAGAGACAGGCATGAGACGCTAAGGCTGCTACTGCAGCCACCAAGAAGCCTGTGTGCGAGCACAGGTCACTATCCACACCTCCCTTCCCGGGAGCCTGTGCAGTCCGCCATTGCCAGGGTCCTGTAATCCAGGGACAACTTCCCCAGGAGAACACAAGGCGTTCCTCAGGCTGGTGCAATGTCATGCCAGCCTCTGCCACCGCAGGCTCACCCCGCATTCTGTACCCCTCCCGGCCTGAGTGAGCCAGAGTGCCCTAATCAGCTGCGACTTTAACTCTGTCCTATCTGGGTGGGGAAAAGATGCCCTCAGGTGACCTAAACACAGAGGTGGGCCCAAATCCAAAGCTGAACCACAGGAGTTGTGTGAACAAAGAAGAGAAAGGGAAATCTCTCCCAGCAGCCTCAGGAGAGGCAGATTAAATCTCCATAATCAACTTGATATACCCTGTATCTCTGGAATACATGAATAGACAAGGAATCATTCCAAAATTGAGGCGGTGGACATTGGGAGCAACTGTAGACTTGGGGTTTGCTTTCCACATCTAATTTGTTTCTGGTTTTATGTTCACCTTAGTTTAGTATTTAGACCTTATTACCATTGGTAAATTTGTTTATTGATTTGGCTGCTCTATTCCTTTTTTTCTTTATATATATATATATATATAATTTTTTCCTTTTTCTCTTTTTGTGAGTGTGTATGTGTATGCTTCTTTGTGTGATCTGGTCTGTATAGCTTTGCTTTTACCATCTGTCCTAGGGTTCTGTCTGTCCGGTTTTGTTTTTTTTTTAGTATACTTTTCAGTGCTTGTTATCATTGGTGGATTTGTTTTCTGGTTTGGTTGCTCTCTTCTTTCTTACTTTTTTTTTTATTACTCATTTATTCTTTTATTTTAATAATTTAAAAAAAATTTTATTTAATAACTTTTCCTTCCTTCCTTCCTTGCTTCTTCCCTCCCTCCCTCCCTCCCTCCCTCCCTTCGTTCTCCCTTTTCTTCTGAACCATGTGGCTGACAGGGTCTTGGTGCTCCAGCTGGGTGTCAGACCTGAGCCCTAAGGTGGGAGAGCCGAGTTCACGATATTGGTCCACCAGAGACCTCCCAGCCCCACGTAAAATCAAATGGTGAAAGTTCTCCCAGAGATCTCCATCTCAATGCTAAGACCAACTCCACTCAACAATCAGCAAGCTACAGTGCTGGACATCATCTGCCAAACAACTAGCAAGACAGGAACACAAACCCACCCATCAGCAGAGAGGCTCCCTGTAATCATAAGAAGTTCATAGATAGCCCAAAACACACCACTGGAGGCAGCCCTGCCACCAGAAAGAAAAGATCCAGCCTCATCCACCAGAACGCAGAAACCAGTCCCCTCCACCTGGAAGCCTACACAACCCACTGAACTGACCTTACCCACTGGGGCACACACCAAAAGCAATGGAAACTATGAACCTACAGCCTGTGAAAAGGAAACACCAAACACAGTAAGTTAAGCAAAATGAGAAGACAGAGAAATACACAGCAGATGAAGGAGAAAGGCAAAAACCTACCAAACCAAACAACTGAGGAGGAAACAGGCAGTCTACCTGAAAAAGAATTCAGAATAATGATAGTAAAGATGATCCAAAATCTTGGAAATAGAATGGAGAAAACACAAGAAATGTTTATTAAGACCTAGAAGAACTAAAGAGGAAACAAACAATGAGGAACAACACAATAAATTAAATTAATAATTCTCTAGAAGGAATCAATAGCAGAATAACTGAGGCAGAAGAATGGATAAGTGACCTGGAAAATAAAAGAGGGGAAATAACTACCACAGAACAGAATAAAGAAAAAAGAATGAAAAGAATTGAGGACAGTGTCAGAGAACTCTGGGACAACATTAAATGTACCAACATTCGAATTATAGGGATTCCCAGAAGAAAAGAAGAAAAAAGGGACTGAGAAAATATTTGAAAAGATTATAGTTGAAAACTTCCCTAATATGGGAAAGGAAATAGTCAATCAAGTCCAGGAAGCACACAGAGTCCCATACAGGATAAATCCAAGGAGAAAAACACCAAGACACATAATAATCAATCTGTCAAAAATTAAATACAAAGAAAACATATTAAACGCAGCAAGGGAAAAACAACAAATAACACACGAGGGAATCCCCATAAGGTTAACAGCTGATCTTTCAGCAGAAACTCTGCAAGCCAGAAGGGACTGGCAGGACATGTTTAAAGTGATGAAGGAGAGAAACCTACAACCGAGATTACTCTACCCAGCAAGGATCTCATTCAGATTTGATACAGAAATTAAAACCTTTACAGACAAGCAAAAGCTGAGAGAGTTCAGCACCACCAAACCAGCTTTATAACAAATGCTGAAGGATTTTTCTAGGCAAGAAACACAAGAGAAGGAAAAGACCTATAATAACAAACCCAAAACAATTATGAAAATGGGAATAGAAACATACACATCAAATAACCACCTTTAATGTAAATGGATTGAATGCTCCAACCAAAAGACATAGACTGGCTGAATGGATACAAAAACAAGACCCATATATTTGTTGTCTACAAGAGACCCACTTCAGACCTAGGGACACATACAGACTGAAAGTGAGGGGACGGAAAAAGATATTGCATGCAAATGGAAATCAAAAGAAAGCTTGAGTAGCAATTCTCATATTACACAAAACAGACTTTAAAATAAAGACTATTACAGGAGACAAAGAAGGACAATACATAAAGATCAAGGGATCAATCTAAGAAGAAGATATAACAATTATATATATTTATGCAAACAACATACGAGCACCTCAATACATGAGGCAAATGCTAACAGCCATAAAAGGGGAAATCAACAGTAACACAATAATAGTAGGGGACTTTAACTCTCCACTTTTACCAATGGACAGATCAACCAAAATGAAAATAAATAAGGAAACACAAGCTTTAAATCATACATTAAGAAAGATGGACTTAATTGATATTTATAGGACATTCCATCCAAAAACAACAGAAAACACTTTCTTCTCAAGTGATCATGGAACATTCTCCAGGATAGATCATCTTGGGTCACAAATCAAGCCTTGGTAAATTTGAGAAAATTGAAGTCATATCAAGTATCCTTTCTGGCCACAACACTATGAAACTAGATATCAATTAGAGGAAAAAATCTGTAAAAAAATAAAACACACATGGAGGCCAACAATACACTACTAGATAACCAAGAGATCGCTGAAGAAATCAAAGAGCAAACCAAAAAATACCTAGAAACAAATGACAATGAAAACAGGATGACCCAAAACCTATGGGATGCAGCAAAAGAAGTTCTAAGAGGGAAGTTTATAGCAATACAATCCCACCTTAAGAAACAAGAAAAATCTCAAATAAACAGCCTAAACTTACACTTAAAGCAATTAGAGAAAGAAGAGAAAAAAACCCCCAAAGTTGGCAGATGGAAAGAAAGCATAAAGATGAGGTCAGAAATAAATGAAAAAGAAAGGAAGGAAACAATAGCAAAGATGAATAAAACTAAAAGCTGGTTGTTTGAGAAGATAAACAAAATTGATAAACCATTAGCCTGACTCATCAAGAAAAAAAGGGAAAAGACTCAAATCAGCAGAATTAGAAATGAAAAAGGAGAAGTAACAACTGACACTGCAGAAACACAAAGGATCATGAGAGATTACTACAGGCAACTGTATGCCAATAAAATGGACAACCTGGAAGAAATGGACAAATTCTTAGAAAATTACAACCTTCCGAAACTGAGCCAGGAGAAATAGAAAATATAAACAGACCAATCACTAGCATTGAAATTGAAACTCTGATTAAAAATATTCCAACAAACAGAAGCCCAAGAACAGATGGCTTCACAGTCAAATTCTATCAAATATTTAGGGAAGAGCTAACACCTATCCTTCTCAAACTCTTCCAAAATATAGCAGAGGGAGGAACACTCCCAAACTCATTCTATGAGGCCACCATCACCCTGATACCAAAAGCAGACAAAGATGTCACAAAGAAAGAAAACTACAGGCAAATACCACTGATGAACACAGATGTAAAATTTCTCAACAAAATACTAGCATTCAGAATCCAACAGCACATTAAAAAGATCATACACCATAATCAAGTGGGGTTTATCCCAGGAATGCAAGGATTCTTCAATATATGTAAATCAATCAATGTGATACACCATATTAACAAAACGAAAGATAAAAATCATATGATCATCTGAATAGATGCAGAAAGAGCTTTCGACAAAATTCAACACACATTTCTGATAAAAACGCTCCAGAAAGTAGACATAGAGGGAACTTTCCTCAACATAATAAAGGCCATATATGACAAACCCACAGCCAACGTCATTCTCAATGGTGAAAAACAAACCATTTCCACTAAGATCAGGAACAAGACAAGGTTGCCAACTCTCACCGCTATTCAACATAGTTTTGAAAGTTTTAGCCAGAGTAATCAGAGAAGAAAAAGAAATGAAAGGAATCTAAATGGGAAAAGAAAAAGTAAAACTGTCACAGTCAAGATGCTACCAGAAAAGTACCAGAGGTAATCAATGAATTTGGTAAAGTAACAGGATACAAAATTAATGCACAGAAATCTCTTGCATTCCTCTACACTAAAGATGAAAAATCTTTAAAAAATTTCTTTAAAAAGAAATTAAGGAAACACTCTCATTTACCACTGCAACAAAAAGAATAAAATATTTTGGAATAAACCTACCTAAGGAGACAAAATTCCTTTATGGAGAAAATTATAAGACCCTGATGAAAGAAATTAAAGATGATAAAAACAGATGGAGAGATATACTATGTTCTTGGATTGGAGAAATCAACATTATGAAAATGACTATACTACCCAAAGTAATCTACAGGTTCAGTGCAATCCCTATCAAACTACCAATGGCATTTTTCACAGAACTAGAACAAAAAATTGCACAATTTGTATGGAAACACAAAAGACCCCGAATAGCCAAAGAAATATTGAAAAGAAAAACGGAGTTGGAGGAATCAGGCTCCCAGACTTCTGACTATATTACAAAGCTACAGTAATTAAGATAGTATGGTACTGGCACAAAAACAGAAAAAAAGATCAATGCAACAGGATAGAAAGCCCAGAGATAAACCCACGCACATATGGTCACCTTATCTTTGATAAAGGAGGAAAGAATATACACTGGAGAAAAGATAACCTCTTCAATAAGTGGTGCTGGGAAAACTGGACAGCTACATGTAAAAGAAAGAAATCTGAGCACTCCCTAACACCACACACAAAAATGAACTCAAAATAGATTAAAGACCTAAATGTAAGGCCAGACAGTATAAAACTCTTAGAGGAAAACATAGGCAGAACACTCTATGATGTAAATGACAGCAAGATCCTTTTTGACCTGCCTCCTAGAGTAATGGAAATAAAACCAAAAATAAACAAATGGGACCTTTTGCAGCTTAAAAGTTTTTGCACAGCAAAGGAAACCATAAACAAGATGAAAAGACAACCCTCTGAATGGGAGAAAATATTTGCAAATGAAGCAACTGACAAAGGATTTATCTCCAAAATATACCAGCAGCTCATGCAGCTCAATATCAAAAGAACAACCAACCCAATCCAAAAATGGGCAGAAGACCTAAATAGACATTTCTCCAAAAAAGATATCCAGATTGCCAATAAACAGATGAAAGGATGCTCAACGTCACTAATCATTAGAGAACTGCAAATCAAAACTAAAATGTGGTATCACCTCAGACCGGTCAGAATGGCCATCATCAAAAAGTCTACAAAGAGTAAATGCTGGAGAGAGTGTGGAGAAAAGGGAAGCCTCTTGCACTGTTGGTGGGAATGTAAATTGATACAGCCACTATGGAGAACAGTATGGAGGTTCCTTAGAAAACTAAAAATAGAACTACCATACCACCCAGCAATCCCACTACTGGGCATATACCCTGAGAAAACCATAATTCAAAAAGAGTCATGTACCACAATGTTCATTGCAGCTCTGTTTATAATAGCCAGGACATGGAAGCAACCTAAATGTCCATCAACAGATGAATGGATAAAGAAGATATGGCACATATATACAATGGATTATTACTCAGCCATAAAAAGATATGAAATTGAGTTATTTGTAGTGAGCTCGATGGACCTAGAGTCTGTCATACAGAGTGAAGTAAGGCAGAAAGAGAAAAATAAATACTGTATGCTAACACATACATATCGAATCTAAAAAAAAAAAAAATGGTTCTGAAGAACATAGGGGCAGGAAAGGAATAAAGATTCGGATGTAGAGAATGGACTTGAAGACACAGGGAGGGGGAAGGGTAAGCTGGGACGAAGAGAGTGGCATGGACATATATACACTACCAAAGGTAAAAGAGATAGCTTGTTGGAAGCATCCACATAGCACAGGGAGATCAGCTCGGTGCTCTGTGACCACCTAGAGGGTTGGGATAGGGAGGGTTGAAGGGAGACGCAAGAGGTAGTGGATATGGGGATATATGTATATTTATAGCTGATTCACTCTGTTATACGGCAGAAACTAACACACCACTGTAAAGCAATTATACTCCAATAAAGATGTTAATAAATAAATAAATATAAAACACCTAAGAATAAAAAAAAAGAGGATTTACATAAATTTAGTTACTTCGTGTTTATTACTGGAAGATTCAAAATGTTAAGATTCCAGTTCTTTCCAAGTTTATTCATAGATTCAACACAATCCCAATGAATATCTCAACCCAATGAAAACCCCAGAAATAATCCTGTGGATATTGACAAATTAATTAAAAAGTTTATATATAAAGGAAAGACCCAGAACAGTCCACAGAATACTGAATTAGAACAAAGTCAGATGACCACCTCTTCCCAAATTTAAGAGTTACTATGAAGCTACAGTAATTAAGACATGTGGCATTGGCAAAAGAAGAGACAAACAGATCAGTGGAACAAAATAAAATGCCCAGAAATAGATGCACACAAATATAGTCAACTGACCTTTGACAAAGGAACAAAGGTAATTCAATGCAGATAGCATAATATTTTGAACAACTGATACAACTGATGCTGAAACAACTGGGTATCCACATTCCAAAAATAAAAACCAAAACCTAGACTCAACTCAAACTGAATCATAGACCTAAATATAGAGTACAAATTTATAAAACTAAAATATAACATGGGAAAAAAATCTAGGTGGCCATGAGTTTGACAATGAAATTTTATATACAACACCGAATACACAATCTGTGGAAGAGAATAATCTGATCAGTTGTACTTTATTAAAATTAAAAACCTCTACTCTGGAAACTGTTAAGAGAATGAGAAGACAAGCCACAGACCAGAAGAAGATATCTGGAAAACATATCTCTGATAAAAATACTTGTATCCAAAATGTACAAAAAACTCTTAAAACTCAACAATAGGACAGCAGACAACTCAAAAAGTGGGGAAAATATCTGAACAGACACCTTCCCCCAAATATATACAGACAGTAAATAAGTGTATGAAAAGCTGTCCAATATTGTACTCCATTAGTAAATGTCAAATTAAAACAAAATGAGATACCATGACACACCTACTAGAATGGCTAAAATCGAGAACACTGTTAACACCAAATTCTGGTGTTGATGAGGAACTCTCATTCATTGCTGGTGAGAATGCAAAATGCTACAGCCACTTTGGAAGACCGTTTGGCAGTTTCTGGCAGAGCTAAACGTAGGCTTAACCATGTGATCCAGCAATTGTGTGCCTAAGTGTTTAACTAAAAGGGTTGAAAACTTATGTACACACAAAAATCTGCACATGGATGTTTATGGCAGCTTGATTTATAATTTCCAAAACTTGGAAGCAACCAAGATGCCCCTCAAGAAGTAAATGTGTAAACAAACTGTGGTTTATCGATACTATGGTATATTACTGAGTGATAAAAATAAACAAGTTATCAAGGCACAAAAAGATATGAGGAAAGCTTAAATGCACATTTCTAAGTGAAATAAGCCAGTATGAAAAAATTACATATCGTATGATTCCAACTATGTGACATTTTGAAAAAGGCAAATTATAGACAGTGGAAAGATCAGTGATTGTCAGGTATCTGGGGTATGGAGCGAGGAGGGATGAACAGTTGCAGTATAAAGAAGTTTTAGGACACTGAAACTACTCTATATGACACTGTAATGTGGATACATGACATTACACATTTATCAAAACTCATAGAACTGTACAACACAAGAGTGAACTCTAACATAAACTATGGACTTTAGTTAATAATAAAGATTGGTTCATTAATTGTAGCAAATGTACCACACGAATGCAAATGTTCAAACAGAAACTGCAAGGAAGGACAAAGGGTATATATGGAAAATCTGTGCTATCTGCTAAGTTTTTCTGTAAAATAAAACTGTTCTAAAAAATACAATCTATTAATAACAAAAAAATTAGGAAAAATCTGCTAACTAAACACGCACTCAAAATGTTTCATTGGACACTGACTTGTTAAAGACTGAGATACCTTTCAATGAACAATTTATTTAAGCCAATGTTTCCCCAGCTTATTTGACATTATCTTTTTTTTTTTTTTAGCAGAATGCCCATTTATAACAAAGATTTTCTTGTACCATGCAATATATATTGAAGCATCATGCTGGTTCTTCACTCACATTCACACATTCCTAGATGGAACAATCAGCATCATAAAAAATAAGAGCTGGCCAATATTCTTTTTATCTTCACTCAGGCAGCTTGCTGAGTGAGGTATCTCTACACAGCAGTTTCTCTTGCAGTGGTTACTGATATTCTCAAGTCAACAGCTGTCCCAAGACCTTTCCAGTTGTTCCTTTTCCTCCTTTGTCTATAAATTTTTAGCCTCCAAAAGTATCACTTTTACTTACTATTATTGATTGTCCTATATTTCTTTCTACTTCCATCTCATTGTAAGCTGGTAACAATTTCATCTCATAGTAAATGGAATAGTATCTGTTTCTGAAACCTTGCAACTCATTAGCAATGGCATGAGTGAATAGATTAAACTACTTGAATCTACCCAGGCACACTTCTTGCCCTCAGCCCTGCCTACAACTTTACCAACAGGTAACTTGTGTATCACTTGTATCTCTGTATAACTTCTAACATCATTCTAGTAATCTGTTGAATGCAGTATACTTCTCTCTTAAACTCCAAACCATTGTCTACATGTAAAAAGGCCTGTCACGGGGCTTCCCTGGTGGCGCAGTGGTTGAGAGTCCGCCTGCTGGTGCAGGGGATACGGGTTCGTGACCCGGTCTGGGAGGATGCCACATGCCGCGGAGCGGCTGGGCCCGTGAGCCATGGCCGCTGGGCCTGCGCGTCCGGAGTCTGTGCTCCGCAACGGGAAAAGCCACAGCAGTGAGAGGCCCTAGTACCGCCAAAAAAAAAAAAAAAAAAGGCCTGTCATAAAGTCATAGATTTTCTCACACTGTATTTTCAGTGTCTGAAATCCCTGTCCCAGTATGCTTAGTATGGCATTCTATTACCCTTGTGTAAATGACTCACTCTTTTGTCATGAACTTTCTCCTAAGGTAGCCAGGTATATGACACAGGCACATATTGACTGAATTTCCTTTCATTCTGAGGTCAAAACTTATTGATCCAGGAGAATTTAGAGGAATTTTAAAGTAACTAGCAGATCCATACAGCTTAATCACCGTTAGGATTCAAACCAATCTTAGTAATTATTATCAGAGTACACTACTCCCCAGTGAGCATGCTGTCATATTACTATTGCTGTCAAACTTAATCGAACAGCTTCCCCAACATTTTAAGACTTCATACTAAGTTGATCTTTAACAACTGAGACATTAAAAATAAAAATTTTAAAAATAAGGAAAGAAACAAAGAAAGAAATCCACTACCTTCATTCTAATGAACACATTCAAATTACTTGGGGAATCAACCTGGTGATTGGAAAAGGAAATGGACTATCTGAATTGAGAATACAGAGGGAAATATATAATTAAAGGAAACAACAGCAGCAAAACGATTCAAAACCATCCAATATACAATATAATTATACCCAGTCCTATCCTTCATGTGTCTACTTCAAAATTTCATTCTCTCATACTATTTAGTTTGAGTAAGTATGTGTAGGTAATGGCTAATTAAGTTCAGGCAGAAATAACCCTCTTGAAGCAGCCAGTTGTGTGCCAGTTTAGTTTTCATTTTGGAGGGGGTTATTCACTCTAAAAGCAAATGCAGACACATCAGTGGATATAAAAGAATACCATGAGATCATTATGGAGACAATACTTATATAATGATTTTAAATTTGGCCTTTTTTAACACTTCCGAGATAATGATCTCTTTTATCTAAGAAGGATTTCCTTAGTTTAAGTCATACCATAAACACTCTTTCTCATTAACATCCTTTGTACAATGAACTTTCAAGAACAGAACATACTATCAGTAATCTTCCCAAGTGTTTCATCACCCTCATTATCATCATAATTAACTCCTAACTTTCCCCACATCTGTTTCATTAAACTTTTATTTATTTATTTATTTATTTATTTATTGGATTACAGCTGCCAACGTGTTCCAATATTTGAAAAATTTTGAGATAAAATTATATTGTTGTTAATAGCGGTATTCTCTTCACATCTATTTGAAAAAGACAAATAGAGACTGCTATCATTTTTAAGATTGCTCAACACAATGAATGTACAGATGGCTGAATCAAAATAGTAACAGTCAAAAGAGAAACAACAATAGTAATAATCTCATTGGGTGCTTATACATCCTACACACTTTGTGTTTTTATGCCCATCTTTTTTACCCTCATAGTAACACTAAGAAATAGAAATATATGAGGACTAAGTAAATTTTTCCATGAACACACATAGTAAAGCCGAAGCAAAATAGGCATTATAAAACCGATTTTTTCTTTTACACTTATAAACACAACTTCAAAAAGTGGATGCTAATATTTTTTATTAGAACCCACAATTTTCCAAATCAAAAATTCTGTCACAAACAGGCTACAAAACTGTAAGAAGGATGAATGTGACCATATCCACAATATGAACCCACTAGCTCATCTTTAAGAAAACCCAACTACAAATTAGTAAAGGCAGCGTTTTCAAATCATGATTTATAGATTTAAATTTATGAAGCAATTTACTCAATGATTACTCAGATCAGTTGATTAAAATCTGTATTTATGCTTTTTAAATGCAACATTGTTTTGTAATAATGGATCAACTTGATCAACTATTTCTTTCATGTTTGTTTCTTTCTTTTTGGCCTCAGATTTTTAGGCAACTATATCCTTGATGCAATATAAAAGTTATTTCTATATTTGGACCTTTCAAAGTAGGTTTATTCTTATTAAATAAAAGTTTTCTTTAGTTAGAATATATTTCATATTTAGAATTTCCATAACAATAACTGTAGCAGAGACAAATATTCACAGTGTAACTGAGCAGGACAGACGCCTCCCCCATATCCTCTGCTTTAGCTCCTCTCTGAAGTACCTAGATAACAGTATATGGTGCACATTTCCTGAGTCGTTTTACAAAGGCTAAAACCATCACCAGATGGAAGAAATTAACTGCTTGATGATTATGAGCATGTAGCCCCCTGATCTACTGGTGCCTAAGGATTGATAATGTGACACTCTGTGACACTGCCCTGTTACCTCACCATCAACAAATCAGAGAATTGTGTGCAAGCTGATAGTATACACTGGTATGCCCCTCCCTCACCTTGCCTTTAAAAATGCTTTGCTAAAACCCATCGGGGAGTTCAGGCTTTTTGAGCACCAGCTGTCCCAGACTCCTTATTTGGCACCCTGCAATAAACACTGTAGTTTCCTTCACCACAACCAGCTGTCAGTGGATTAGCTTTACTGTGCGTGGGTGAGCGGACCCAAGTTTGGTTCAGTAACAACAGCACCATTCCAGGCTCAAGAGAAATTTATCATAATTAAGTGTACAAGTTAGGCCTGTAAAGGTCCCATTACATTATCTATAACAGGTAGCTATATCACAAATTACAACTCATGTATGGGGACTGAATTATTTGCTTAATAGTGAAATGTGGTATTTGACCCTGGGGGGGAAATGATACAAAATGATCTCTTTCAACTCACTCAGAGAGAGCACAAGATCTTCTTCATGTAAGGTATAGCTTTATTCCCTATGATTACTCTAGATTCCATTACAATGCTTGAAGCAAACTCATGTGTGGATTGGATGGTGTTATGAAAATCATCAAATACAGTTCTCCATGGTCTATATTCCTTATCTCACTCCTAGGTCTTCGTGACCTGAGGTATCTTCATTAGTCTTCTACAGTTGGATTCATTCTGAGAAAGCTAGTTCCCCATCATGTCTGTCCACGAGTTACTTAGAAATCATTGGTATCGTAGTAATGTAATCACTGAAGAGATTACGTTAGGCTCTGTATTTGGTTTTGAAGAATAGACCAGTGTTTGAAGAGGCCAGAAAAAAGTATTTTGCTTTGAGACAATGCAATGAGAAAACCACCATGGATTCTCAAGCAGGATTAAAGACAGTCTGGAAAAAAAGCCACTATCTGTTTCTCAGTCTCACAATCATTTTTTTTTCCCTAAATTTCTTCACCTGTAAAATAACACTGACAATGTAATCTTCCCTGCAGTGACTTTGTAAGGTATGACTAATGATGCTAAATCATGCTGAAAAAAAACCCCAAAGCTTTATATTTAGTATAAGTTGTAACAATAAGACAAGGGCATCAGCAAAGCCTTTGAGCAATTCCACATGCTTCCACTTTCATATTTTGGATTATTGCATGTCTTTTTTTGAACACATGTAAAATTGGCCAAGATAAAGGCTACTGGAGCATTTTCTTGTGCCCCCTAATAGATCCATGATGAAGCTTGTTTTTCGGTTTCACAAAGAAAAAACAAGATTCCCTTGATTCATTATTTTAAAAATAGGACTACAGAAGTTGAATAACCTGACAGATGAGGGAAGAATTACAGGATACTCTGCAGATGTCAATTAGAAATATTTGGCACAGTGTTATTTCCTGCCGATACAAAGTGCTAGAACTGAAGAAGATCAAAATTAAACTGTAAGCGTTTGAAGAAAGATTGGAAACTTTTAAGTGAAATACTTAATGGAAAAAAACATCTGTGACAAGGTCACTTGGCTACTTGTAAGGGAAATACTCTTTACCTGGAAATGTTAATTTTATTTTCATTAGCAGGAAGAGACAGAGGATGCTTACAACAATAGAATTTATAAGGAGAATGCAATTAATTTTATTCTGGATGAGAGGCTTTTTATTATTCTGGATCTAGGACAAAGCAGTTTGCACCTTAATAAGATTTCCTCAAGGACTTTCAAGAAATCAGAATAGCATACATTCATGCTGGTTTTTATAAAGTTAGTTATCAGATTATTTTTCATCTTAGTGGCTCTTTTCAATATAAAATCACTCTTACCTCATCTTTTCCTACTTTTCCATGAAAAATACAAGGTTCATTAAATTTTATGATCTTTCAGGTACCATTATTAAATAGTTATATTAGCTCATCACCTGATAATCATTATGTACTCAAATTAGCCAATCAGTATAACAAAAACAAGCACATAAACAATAAATAAATAAACAGAAACTTCTAAGAGCTGATGGATATATATTTAAAAGTCAGAATTTCCTAGCACTGTGTATGCATAGTGAGATTAGGTTGATTTGCAAATGTATTTATTGCATGTCATGGTTTTTCCTTCATTGTTAATCCTCCCCCACCACCCATAGATAGGGATTTATATGAAGCAGCACTAGTACTGTAGAGGGTTTTATTTTAAGTTCAGAGGTATACAGGGAAATTGTCTTATTTCCTACCAGATAGCATTGGTATCATTATTAGAGACAGACCTCAGGAAAGTTCATTTCTTACATTATTCCATATCACATATTTGGTTACATGACAAAGGGAAAATAACATGACAGATGTAATTAAGTTTAGTAACCAAGTGATCTTAAAGTAGGGAAATTATTCTACATTATTTGGTCATGCCCAATATAGTCTCAAGAGTCTAAAAAATGAAGGAAAAAAAGGCAGAATAAGAGTCAATGTGGGTGTAATATGATGTGAAAAAAAATTAACTGGCCATTGCTGGCTTTGAAGACAGAAAGGGGAGCACGAGTCAAGGATTTCGAGCAGCATCTAGAAGCTGGAAAAGGCAAGGAAACAGATTTTCCCCTCAGAGCCTCCAGAAAGGAATTCAGCCCTCCCAATACCTTGACTTTAGTCCAGAAAGATTTGTGTTGGACTTCCAAGGTACACAACTATTGGATAAATTTGTGTGTATTTTTTTTTGTTTTTTTTTTTGTGGTACGCGAGCCTCTCACCGCTGCGGCCCCTCCCGTTGCGGAGCAACAGGCTCCGGTTGCGCAGGCCCAGCGGCCATAGCCCGGGCGCAGCCGCTCCGCGGCACGTGGGATTCTCCTGGACGGAGGCACGAACCCGCGTCCCCCAGCACTGGCAGGCGGACTCCCAACCACTGCGCCACCAGGGAAGCCCAAATTTGTGTTGTTTTAAGCCACTAAGTTTGTGGTGATTTGTTACAGCTGCAACAGAAAGCAATACCATGGCTAGCATGGTGTGATATCTCCTCTAAAATATAGGGCTGAACACTGCTCAGACTGACCAATACCGCAACTAGGTATAATGAAAGATGGGTCATAAATTTCAACAAGTAACAAAATAATTTTCACGAATCCTAATCATTTCTATTGATCAAGAAGCATGCGTGCACACACGCGCACACACACACACACACACACAGACACACACACACATTACCAGGATATAGTATTTGAAGAAATGACTATAGTTTTTCGGTGTGAATTCCACCTAATTCCTCCTTCTGTGTTACCATGTAAATGTAAAATCCTTGCAGGGAGGAAACACACACACACACACACATACACACACACCCCACAGATAAAATCTTTCCTATCAGTCATTAATATCTAGGAATTCTTAAAATGATAGTTGAATAAATGTCTCTTCCTGATAACTTGAAACAAATGATAGCCCTTTTTTTCGCTCATCTTTATCTTTTTGGTGTTTGCTTTTTGAGGACGGGCTAGTTGTCTCTGTCCATCTTTAGACACCTTTCCCATTGTGCCTTGTATTCTTTCAGAAATCATTAAAAATATGATGACTGGGTTTACCTACTTAAACAGTTCTAGCTAATCAAAACAAAAGGAAAAATGTTACTGCTTAACATCTAAATAATTCAGACTCTTCCCAGGGTTAAAAAGAGGAAAAATTATAGAGTATATAAATTCCTTTTAATATAGTTATAGGTGTAAATATTCCGAATATTTAAGCTGTTTCCATTTTATCTAAACCTAATGAAGCAAAGAAAGTTAACCTCATAACCCTTAATTAGAAGATTCTCTTATGTAGTTGTGATTTATATCCTAATACTAGAATGATACATTGCTGACAATTTCATATTACTCACTATTGTTGTCTATTTCTAAAAATAGGTACTTTTATGTTTCCCTGGGCAATTCTTTACAGATCATTAGGAATACTCTCAGAATAACTAAGACATATTAAACCTAAACAACGATTAAAGAAACACACTAGCAAGACGTCCTTATCTAAAAATTGCAGAATTTAGGCCAATACAGTATGATCTTATTCTAGGGCACAGAAAGTAAAGTACACTGTTTAGGATGAAACACTCAGGAAGTTAAAAGTAATCAGGAACAAACATATTTTTAAAAATATCTCAGTGGATACCATGTGCACCTATTAAATTCATGAAGGCCAAAATAATGATAATCTCCAATGAAAATAAACATTTAGCTTAGTTTTCAATGAGTGACAATGCAAATTTCTAGAAATACTTATGAAAGAATTTTGACAACTTATGTTTTAAAGGCATTAAATATATCTATCTATTACCTTACAGTGTTAAGGGTGATTATCTCTAGGTGGTAAATCACTTCTATATTCTTCTTATTTCTTATATATTTTCTGATTTTTCAGTATTGAACAGTTATTACCAATATCATTTAGAGATTATTACCATTTTAAAGAGCAACAATGTCCCAAACATTTAAAAATATCTTTATAAACTTTTTTCTCCTATTTTTAGGGATTTATCTTAAGTAATTTCTGGAAAAAATGTGTAAAATAAAATTTATTCATTTTCGATAATGATGCATTAAAAATCTATTTCTAAATATTTTCTCTTGCATTTTTCTTGGATCAATCAGGTAAAATAAAATAAAATGTGCATTAAATTTTTTTTTTTGTTCCAAATAGTGTACCCTTGCAAAATGGCCAGAATCCATCCCTTTTATCAGCTACACTCTCAAGCACTACAAAGGGTTATTAGATGAAGTCCTGAAAAACTGTGTCCTGAATTCATAATGAATGGAATAAGCCACCGCATTTAAAAAAATTAACTAGAACATACATTCATGTTATGGGAAAGCAGTTATTTTTACACTCAGGATGAGATAGAAAATTTACCTCCCCGAAAAAGAAAATTTACCCTAAATTAACTACTGCTGATGAAGGCTGAATATTAATTCACATTATTTGCTCTAAACCTATTTATTTTGAAATAACTTTTTAACAATGTCATTTTTTCTCAGTCATCTCACTTTCTTCTTACTTTCTCCTTAATTGTACAATGGTGTCTTAGGATTCAAATAGTGATGTTTTAAAGAAAGCATCTATCCATAAAAATAAAAAAATCAATCTTGACAAATATTCAACAAGTAAACATATCTTTTAGCCAGGTCCTTACAATTAAAAAATAAAACATATACCTAAAGATAATTATCTTATAGGGAAAAAGTACATTATGACTGCAATGTTCATCCCTAGGAAATTAAATGCAGTCTTTCCAAATTAAATGTGGCCTTCTAGATTTTGCTTTCTACCTAAGAAAAATAACTGCCTCAGTAGCCTGATACGCTCTATGTAAAAAATGTTTTCGATATTTGTTGGAGCATACTAATAACTAAGGACAATGGCAACAACAAAAAGTTGAAGGGTCATATTTCAACATTCTAATGATTCAGGGAAGAACACTAAAGGAAGGTTAAGGCTTGTCAAAGAGCTAGCCGTGACCTCCAGAAGCCAAAGCACATGGGCTCCTGCACTGCTGCACAGCAGAACTAAAAAGACACCTTGTGCTTACTGAAAACACATTTGATATTCAAGGCCAGACACTGATGAATCAAGCGTGTCCTCTTTCCTGAAGAGACTGCCAAGGAGATCCTGAGGTCATTTTGGTCAACATACAAAGTGTGCGAGCAGAGGGCAGACGAGTCCAGGGTAAATATTCACTTCCCCTGACATCTACCATCTCATGCTATTCAGTTTGCAAAGGAACAAGAGTTTCAGCCCAAATATTGTAATCAGAATTGAAAAGCACTTGGTCCAGGGGCTTCCCTGGTGGCGCAGTGGTTGAGAGTCCGTCTGCCGATGCAGGGGACACGGGTTCGTGCCCCGGTCTGGGAAGATCCCACATGCCGCAGAGTGGCTAGGCCCGTGAGCCATGGCCGCTGAGCCTGCGCATCCGGAGCCTGTGCTCTGCAACGGGAGAGGCCACAACAGTGAGAAGCCCGCATACCGCAAAAAAAAAAAAAAGCACTTGGTCTGAATAAAAAAGAAAAGTTAATTAGATTGTCTTCTTTATCCAGTGAAATCTACAATAATTTTGAATGGTTTTAAGATTTAATATCTTGCATTCATTTTTTTTGAAGAACTAAATGGCAAGGAAATCTACATATTGATTTATTTTCATTCCCCAAACTTTGTGTGATCTAAATATTATTCAGAAAACTGAGAATGTGGAAGACATAAATTCATCACTTGAGATTATCATGCAACAATTAGATACTGGGGTTAGAAGACAAAGAAAGGCATTACTGACTTTAAACCAAACACTGTTCACTGTTACACCACATTGCCTCATTTACTGAAAATTTTCTTTCACACAAAAATCTTCTACCATATCACCTCTTTTTCTTTTTAACTTTTTGGTTGGAAGTCTAGTTTTAGGCAGGTGGGAGAATAGCACAGCAGAGCTGCCTTACTTAGTTCTTACTTATCTCTGTAGCAATGGCAACAACCCTTGGTCAAACACAGCACTGAACTGTAAAGTTCTCCTAGTGACTGTGTAATGTGATGGGTCAAGAAGAACCAAGCTGTCATCATATTTAAAGAAAATATGAAGAGTCATGATATATTTGTTCCTGGTTTAAAGTCTGTGTCTTTAAGAATTCTAGACCCCAAGACTCAGGTGGGCTTCTTTGGGTAGAGACATCTCACAGGAGAAAACCGCATCCTATGCTAGGCTATCAGAGAAAGAGGGAGAACATGGAAGCCTGTGTGTGACTCCTTTGCATATGTGTCTTTGTTTCATGTTCTTCCTGCAATATATCTTTTGCTATAATAAAATCTTAGCCATGATTATAACTTTATGTGGAAGTGTGTTAGTCCTTCCAGCAAATAGTCAAATGAGTTGGGTACTCCCCTCCCCCTGAACAGTAGTGACTAACAATATATGGTGATGGAGCTAAAACATTGTATTGTTTTGCTTTTATTACATAAAAAAACACTTCCTAATTTATTGGCTTCATTACTAAATTAATATTAGTGAGTTTTTTAAGTGTGGCTGTTCAAGGTTTCCAAGTCATCACGAAGGTTGGAAAGCATCTCCAAGCTTGATCTATAGCTTGGCTTAAATTAGATACATTCATGTCTGTGAACTTCATGAATTTTATGTTTTATTCTCTGCTTCTGTTTATCAGCACAGAAATCAGCTAAGATTAGACTTTCAGAGTTCGAAGACCAAGGTTCTCAAGGTAGAAAGAATCACCTACGAGCTTTATTTAATGTGAAAATTATGAGTAATTAATGAAAAGGAAGTAATTAAAGATCTTACAGTATAGCCAACAGCATAGGAAGTTAAGTCTCCTGAGGCCCAGTTCCACTAAGCAGAAAAGATGACCACGGGCCAGTAAAACAATTTGAAGCTGAAGAGGCCCAGTCTACAAACAGGCCTGGGGGAAGCATATTCTATGGGGAACACACTAAAGATACAGTCCAATATGGAGAGAAGGGCTGAGGATTGCAGACTATCACAGCAGCCAACCATTGAACTGTTAGCTCACCAGCAAGGGTGAGTTCTCCTAAGAAAGAAAACAAATAGAACTGTCTTTCGAGCTTCAGTAAGCCTTGTAAAAAGTATTACAAGATAACCAGTGAATTATGGAATTGGAGTTCTAGGTCGTATGTTTTTATAATAGGGAGGAACAAATCTGACCCCATATTGGATCTTTTTCTTTTACTTTAAGTTTCATATTCTATTGGTTTTGCTATAAGTTAATCACTAAGGGGATGTTGCCTGTAGCTTAAAGCACACATAATGGTCCATCTCTGGGAACCCTGCCTACCATGCCTGAGCTTATAAGCTACAAGGCCTTTGTTTCACTCACAGCCTGACCAGGCCCAGGTGAGAATGGTTGCAGGAAAGAAGAAATGAACACATCCTCTCTGGAGTCTGGCTGGAACCAGGAAATATTTGCGACAACTTATTGCCTTTTTTACTTTACCTCCTCACCTCTCCCTCTTTGTTCTATAAAAGAAACTAGCATCCAAACCCTGGCAAGATGGTTCTTTGGGACACTAGCCCACCATCTTCTTTTTCAGTCAGCTGGTTTTCCAAGTTAAGTTGCTATTCCTTGCCCCAACAACTCGTCTCTCGGTTTACTGGCTTATTGTGCGGGGAGCAGTACAAGCCTGGACTTGGTAACATTTTCTGTCACAAAACTTCTGATCATTCATTGCTTCTCAAATATACTTCTCCAAAACAGTCCCACTATTTTCTACATACAATTTTCAAATGTAACATGCAGTGTTCTACCAATGAGAAAAAGTGTATCTATCTTACAAGACAAGTATAGTTATTAATACATATATTTCTCCAGTTTCAAGTCCTTTTTGAGGAAACATTATAAAAATATCACATACAGACACCAACTTTTGAGGATTGTTGTCAAAAATGGATAAAGATTTTCTAATAGCTTGCATTTTTCATGTTTTTCTTCATATTATTAAATGGCATTATGACTATTCCCAACTGGATTTTGTTATCAATGTAATACTCCTTATGTGTCTAAATGGACTATTAATTAGTTGTTCCATTTATTAACTTATCTGTTTATTCTTTGGCAGTGAATCAAGATTCATGCATAAGTACCTTCTAGTGCAAACATTCAGCAGTTAGTAGCACATCTCAATGAGGTCAGAAAAATACCTCAGAGTGTACACAATTCATTCATTCATATTCAACATATTAATAAGTTTTAACCCTCTGGTGATGCATAAGGGCCCTACATCAAGTGAATGACAACTTTTGGGTTAAAAGAAAGCAATTTTTTTTCCCCCTAGGGAGAAAAGAGGGAACATAGGTGAGTGAGGGGGAAGGAAGAACAAGGGGAAAGAACTGAAAGAGGAGAAAATGAAAGTTTGTTCAATTCAAAAGAAAATATTTTTTGAAATGTATTGAATATATATGAAAATATATAAGTATAAACAAGAGAGTATCAATTTTCAGAGCTCAGTAATATAGCCACACTGCCCTCCGGTTTTCAATTCTGGAGTAATCTCACCAAAGTCCTTCTATTAATGTCTTTAATGAATGTTACATCAGCTGTGTTAACCAAAATTTCAGAAATGGAGACCTGATTGAAACAAAGAGGCGTTTATTGGGGGTTTGTTAGAACTGCAGCCTGGGAGACATAGATTCAAGAAGTACTTGAATTGTGTTCCACTGACTACAAAATGGAGGAAGTTTATGGAGGCAAAAACTTCAAGGCCACAATTAGTTACATGAGTTATTTATCAAGAATTGTACTTGGAGCTGGCAAGAAGTGAGTGTGCTTGTTAAGCATGGATAGGTTGGGATCCAAAATGGCTGCATAGTTACAAGGGGCAAAAACCTTGAGACAAGGCTGCAGGTAGCCGATGTTGTTTTAAAAACGGCTGATGCCCTTGGGTTATGTATAGTTCACAGAAAGTTCAATTTCTCAGTGGTGCTGGGAGTTATCTAGCTGGAATTTATCTAAGCCCTGGTCCTCAATTGTCCCCCAACTCCATTTTTATATGCCTGAACTGTGATTACTCCATTATCATTTCAATTTGTCATCAGCTGGCATCTTTAAAATTATCTCATTAGTAATTATGTAAATATTTGATGATAACATAGGTATGCTTTGCTTGCATTGAGTTTTTTCAACGTCAGAAACATTTAACTTTTGTATTAAATAGTTTGCTTTCCATTATATTTAGGGACTCTGTAATGGATTTAGAATCTTTTTCTCTTTTCTAGATGTTTTGTTTTTCTTGTTTGATTTGATTCAACTTCTAATATATGTTGTTTTTTACCTAAAATACTTTATTTTATTTTAAGAAACAGTGCATATTTATACTAATCAAAAGCTTATAGTATTATCCATGAGAAAATGATGCCAGATTAAAATGAAATAAACTAAATTGTACATTATGTTGATATATTCTTAATTTACAATTTTCACATCACTAAAGCAGTGCTCCTAACCATCATTAAACCCATTAAACCCACATGGTATGATTAAATTACAGTAGTTGTATTTGAATCAGGGAGTCACTAATCTAGATTATTTTAAATACTTATTCTTCAGGAGAAGATAGAAATTATATATAAGCTTCAAACATGTATTTTGGTACTAGAAGAAATTATATATAAGCTTCAAACATGTATTTTGGTACTAGATGAATGATTATAGCCTATATATATGTCCATCGATGGATGAATGGATGAAGGAAATGTATATACATACAATGGAATAATTTAGCCTTAAAAAAGAAGGAAATCCTGTCACATGCGGAAAAATGAATGAACCTTGAGGTCATGAGGCTAAGTGAAATAAGGCAGCCATAGGACAAATACTGCATGATTCCAGGGGTGTGGGGAAAATGAGGGGTTGCTAATTAACAGACATAACGTTTCAGGAACACAAGATGAATAAATTCTAGAGATCTCCTGTACAGCATTGTGCCTATAGTTAACAATATTGTACACTTAATCCATTAAGTGGGTAGATCTCATGTTAGTGTCTTTAATACAATAAATTACAATTTTAAATTCAAGAAAACAAGGTAACTTACATCCAGTGAGGGTCCAGGGCGTCGGATGTGGACCCTGATGCTACAGCAGGTCCCTGAAGTACAGGCTTCTCAGGACGGTGACGGAGACACACCGCTTTAATGGGAATGAGACCACGCCCTGCGCACTGCAGTGCCCATGCGCCGCTTGGCTGCATCCGGCGCGCTCAAGGCTGCTGCTCTCCTGATGACCTAACAAGCTAAGAGCTCTCTTGTGCCCATGCGCCGCTTGGCTGCGTCTGGCGCGCTCAAGGCTGCTGCTCTCCTGACGACCTCACGAGCTAAGAGGTCCCTCTCAGGCTGCTCTTCCAGGGCCGCTCGCTTCAGTATGCGCTCCAGCCGCTGCTCTTGCTGCGGTAAGACCGTGGCTGCGCCCCTTCCTCTCCAGTTCCCCCAGTGGATCCTGGGGCCCCATCCACCCGGGGAATGACCCCAGCCTGGGACAAGGCCTCCACCCACTGCACCTTCTCCACTTCATCTCGCAGGCGACCGGCTGCTTAACTTGTCAGGTGAGGAGCTTGCGGGCGGACGGGCAGCTTGAGAAGGCGGCACACCTCCACGTTCGACTCCATCTTGGAGACACGCTGCCCGTGGGGCATGCGCTCCTGGCGTAGCATAGGCTGTAGGCAGGCATGGTGACCACGAGGCAGATCAGCTGCAGCTTCTCACCAGTGCAGTACATCTGCGTGCTCACGGGGGCGCATCTTAGAAACGTGATGTGCGTCACCAGCATCTGGATCAGGGTTTGCGTCTGGCTCAGCGTTTGCGTCTGGCTCTTCCTATTATGGGCTTCCAACTGGCTGCTGGTGAAGGACATCTGGGCAAGTGGGTGGAGGCAAAGAGCTTGCGGAAGCCTGGGGCCAGGAAGGGCACGTGGCGCAGCTGCTGGAAGCTCTTACAGTGGTGGGTGGCCTGCTCTAGCAGGTTGTGGAAGGCTGGCCAGTCAATCGAGGGCTGCGCATACAGCACCCAGGGCCCCAGGCTGAGTCCTGCAGCCACTGACGGATAAAAAAAAAAAAAAAAAAAGAGAGAGAGCTAATTCTGAGGCAAAGTTGGTAGTCAGAGCAAAAGTATAGAACTAAAACAATTAAAACAGATGAAATTTGGTGTTATGAAGGAATATACAATTAGAGAAGCAAAGGAGAGCAGTTATGGGTAATCTTGTTTTACACTCTCGTGAGTGAGAGTATAAATTAACCATATCATCTTTGGAGGTTAAGTCTGATAAATTTGACAGATATATTCATATATGGTTATATATATTCACTTAAGCTATTATAAGTAAATGATACTCATTCACAATTAGGAGTGAAAGCGAAGGGCTAGAAGCAACCTAAGTTACCCATCTATCCATCCATATGGGACCAGTTGGAAAACTCATGATTTATTCGTACATAATATTATATAAAGTATTATGCCATTAAAAGGTATGAGTCTATTCTATATATACTGACACAATTAATTTGGAGGTATATTGTTAAGTGAAGACAAAGTGTGTGTGGGAGGCTGTTATTGTGTAACAAGGTGATATTTGCACATGCATAGACTATTCTTGAAGGATAATTACTACAATGCAAGTAGTTGTGGAAGAGGGGAGGAATAGGAGACAGGATGGGGAGACTTAGTTTTTACTAGATTCCATTCAGTATAGTTTTGTGTTGTGTGTGTGTGTGCATAATACATGTCGGAAATATTTTAGATAATTTAAGAAAATCGTAACAAATAACCATTTGAATGAAATGTTCAGGGTAGGATTTCATCTAGGTGTATAAATTGAAGGGTTCTTTTTGTATTTGCAGAGGGGCAAATCTTAATATTGGAAAATTGTGATTCCTGGTGATTTTGCAAATGGGTATGAGGCCTCTAGAAGAGTGTTTGGGGTATTTTCCTCTCTTTGGTAGGATAACCAAAATATTGTTGAAAGTCTACTTGTCCATCCTGATTCCTGCATGTTCTGTGGATTGCTTCCCTCACTCAAAGGTTTGCTTTGCTGACAACTGAGATTTAAAGCAAAGTAACAACAGAAAACAAGCTCTAAGTGATGCAGCTCCACTGCCAGGTTACTCTGCTGTTCAGTCACACTGGGCTCTGTGAGCGACTTGGAGAAAAGGCTCCACATTGGCTTTATTCTGCCTGTTATCAGCCCCCAAACAACACTGAGCAGTGGGTGATGCAGCAGTCTTCACCCCTTGTCACCCTTGTGACAAGGGGTGAAGGCTGGAGGATTAATCTTCTCTCTTCCACGAAGCACTCAAGCGTCTTGTTCTGCTGGCAGCTTGATTTTCTCTTTCTTCTCTCAGCATGGCTTTCTCTTTCGTTCTGTCCACAGAGACTTTGTATCAAAAACCAGAAAAGGAATCATTTTGAGAGTCTGTGCTGGATATTTGTGTTATTCAATTTCCTAAATTGTGTAGGTAGGTGTATTTGCTATTTTATACTGTGTTCAATCACCTATGGTTAAGGGATTTTTATTATCTGTGGGAGGAAATATAAATATAGCTTTTTCAGAGTTCACATATTCCATCAAACCAAAGAAATTAACTCAGGAGGCCCAGGAAAGACTAAACATTTTACAAATTATTTACAAATCATTTGCTCATGATTTTTTTTGAAACATTTCCTCTTTTGTTTACTTTTCTTTTTTTACACTGGCATAAAAACATACAATGTCTACTCTTAATGTCCCCTTTTTTTTTTTTTTTTTTTTTTTTGCGGTACGCGGGCCTCTCACTGTTGTGGCCTCTCCCATTGCGGAGCACAGGCTCCAGACGCGCAGTCTCAGCGGCCGTGGCTCACGGGTCCAGACGCTCCGCGGCACGCGGGATGCTCCCGGACCAGGGCACGAACCCGCGTCCCCTGCATCAGCAGGCAGACTCCCAACCACTGCATCACCAGGGAGGCCCTTAATGTCCCTTTTTAAGAACCACAAAACATATTTCCAAGTCTATTAGAGATAGTTAAGGATGAAATTAGGATTCATGTTTCCAGGGTCATAAATATCCCTCATTTGTAATCTCAGTTATACCTGGTAGGGTGAACTGAAGGTATTATAAGTAAATGTCATCTACTAGCGCAATAAATATTTCCTGAAAGGTTGTAAATTAGCCTCATCTGTTATACTCTGAAACAGATGATGTGGCCTATAGGATATGTGAGTCCTAAAAGGAGCCTCTCCTGAGTAGTTTGTAGGCTAAGGATGCACAGCAAATATCTGGGCTACTCTCTGGTCCATGATAAAGATCATTTAGGTACTTCCAGATCAGAGCCTAAAGGCCTAACTATTCCCTATGTCATTTGTCTTATTTCAACCTCCACTAAGTTGTAATGTGACTTAGAGACATCTCTGTTCCTTCCTTCTTAACCAAACCTTTTATAACAGTTCTAAGCCACCGAAGCGTCTCTTCATTCTTCGAACTTAAACTTACTGCCTGTGTCACACAAGTTGGCAACTCATAGGTACTATTAATTTCCTGAATTCTTCTCAGTGTTTTCAAAATACTGCTTTTCTTGGGAATGGAGCTCCGAA
This sequence comes from Delphinus delphis, assembly GCF_949987515.2. Lineage (NCBI taxonomy): Eukaryota > Metazoa > Chordata > Mammalia > Artiodactyla > Delphinidae > Delphinus > Delphinus delphis. The sequence continues at coordinate 91,337,368 of NC_082685.1, read as the reverse complement.
GTTTGGTTGTACTGTACCCACATATCCCAAGCTCAGTGCTAGTCTTAGAAAAAACTCAATAAGGGCCTGTTCATTAATGGTAGAGGAGTGCTTGAAGAAATAATGGCTTCATTTAGTAATACCTAAATGGATCAAGGTTCAAATCCTCTTTAAAACATTCAATTTGAGTCATTACATAAAATATCTCTTGACCTTCCTGTGAACCTTGTGTCAAATTTCTATTTTTGTCAACAGTAACAGATGAGGTTGTGGGAAAGTGGCTTTGTGCTGTTGTTCTGAGAAATGTTTATCATATTTATATAACAAAATTCAGTTTTCAATGAACAACAGACATTTTAAAAACATCTGCCAAAAGGTTGTTTACGTAAGACTGTTTTTTCCCCAAGGGAAGCTGAAGTTTTCAATTGGAAATTCATATGTCCCACTTGGTCCCCATAGGCAGCATTTCACTTAAATATATTTACTTGCTTCCTCCAAATGGATAAGCTGAACTCAGTCTTTGCATAAAACATAATATTTTAGGTGGATAGTTCTCTTTCTGCTCATATGTTGGTATTTTACACTAACAAAGATTAAAATGTGCCCAAAACATTTTTTTAAAAAGCATTCTTAGTATTCTTAGAAACATGTTGCTCCCACTTTTATTTAAGTGACTGCTGTCAAAAATATTGTAGATGCATGGACTTCAAGAGTAAATTTAAGGAACAACAATACTAAATTGATGCTATAACATGCTGATTTGGGGAGCCTGTGTATTATACATTCTCATAGCAACTTCTGTTTCTAACTTTCTTCCATTTATAAGATGTGGATTACTTTTTTCTACACGTTTAATTACTTAATGAATATTTTCTTTTCCAAGCTCCATGAAGGCATGATCCATATTTGTTTTATTAATACGTTTGTATCCTCAGTGCTTAATACTTGCAAATAATAGGTGCTACATTTATATTTGTTCAAAAATTAGTGAACAAATAATGAAAAAACAGATATGATAGATTCTCCTTGAAACTTACAAATTAGCATCCCCTAGAGAACTTCTAATTCCAGTTGAGATGGACTATTTTATATTAAATTTACTCTCCTATAAAAAAACTACAAAATCTGGACAAAATATAGTTAGCAATCTTTTGCAAGCATTGGACAGCACACACAATGCAGGGAAGCATTCATTCTCTCCTACTGTCTCTTTAAGGAGATTTTCCAAACCATAAGTCAGGAAAATACGGCCCAATCAGGAAACAGCAGGAGGAAACAGATTTCTGTCTGGGTGGCCAAAGTTACTGGGATTTGTGGTCAGAATGCTGAGAAGGAGACAGATATAGAGAAGGAACATCAAGAATCTGGGTAAAAGTTCACGTTGGGTTCTGGGCCAACTTCTACACTTCATATATGTTAAGTGTGTGTCTGGAAAGCCTAGCATAGAACAGTGCTGAGTGGCTGAAAACAGAGATTTCCCAGAGTGTTGAGGAGATATTGAAGTTCCAACTCAATCAGGGTAGAGAAAGCTTTGTGGACACAACTGGCTTTCAGGTGAGACTCCAGGGAGACCCTGCCCTAAGCAAAGGATAAGCCCCTCAAAATAAGAGCCACACTTTAGAAATAAGAACAAAGCTCATATAGAACCACTATAAGAAAACCTGAAACCAAGCTATGGCAGAATCAGGATGAACTACCAGTAATTTAACTGCATGAACAAATTTTAACATTCCTAAGTAATGATATGTTCATTTAGAACTCCAGTATCTGGTTATCTAGAAGGGGCAAGATATAAAATTGTGAAACATGAAAACAAGCAGTAAAGTTAACTGATAGGAGATAAAATAGGAAAGAGGGTCAGACCCATAGATGGTCCAGATTTGGAATTAGTAGATAACGGCCTCAAAATGGCTATGAATGATATATCAAAGATGGAAGAATTCAACGGAGGACCTAAATCTGTCAAAAAAGGAACCAAATGGACGTTTTAGAACTGCAAAATGCAATGTGTTAAATTAAGAACTCAATGGATAGATTCAACGATAGCCTGGATAGAGCAGCAAGCATAATTAATAATTTCCAAGACAGGTAGAAGATACCCAAATTCTTCAGTTCAAAGAGGAGAAAAACAAAGTGTAGAAAAGGACAGATTGGAAAAGAAATACGTGACTTTGACAAAAGATGTAATATATATGTCTAAAAGCCAAATGCGTAGAGAAAATATAAAAATTATGCAGATCAGAAAAGCATGCACAATAATGTTCATAGCATCTTTACTCAAAGTAGTGCTAAACTAGAAAACATATGAGTTTATCAACATACAATGTGTATACAAAATGTACAAATTCCTAAGATGAAATATTACTCAGCTATAAAAACATGAGCTACACAACCTAAGTGTCCATTGACAGATGAATGGATAAAGAAGATGTGGCACATATATACAATGGAATATTACTCAGCCATAAAAAGAAACGAAATTGAGTTATTTGTAGTGAGGTGGATGGACCCAGAGACTGTCATACAGAGTGAAGTAAGTCAGAAAGAGAAAAACAAATACCATATGCTAACACATATATATGGAATTAAAAAAAGAAAAATGGTTCTGAAGAACCTAGGGACAGGACAGGAATCAAGACGCAGGCATAGAGAATGGACTTGAGGAGAGTGGGAAGGGTAAGCTGGGACGAAGTGAGTGGCATGGACATATATACACTACGAAATGTAAAATAGATAGCTAGTGGGAAGCAGCCATATAGCACAGGGAAATCAGCCCGGTGCTTTGTGACCACCTAGAGAGGTGGGATAGGGAGGAGATATGGGGATATATGTATATGTATAGCTGGTTCACTTTGTTATACAGCAGAAACTAGCACACCATTGTAAAGCAATCATACTCCAATAAAGATGTTAAAAAATACATTAAAAAAGAATATAAATTCAAATTTATTTCTGATAATGTTAATTAACCTAAAATTGAAAATAAAATCTTAAATTCCCCCCCCCAGAAAAAAAACAAACATGGGCTATAGATACACGAAAGAATTTTGATGGATCTCAAAAACATTATCTTCACCAAAAGAAGCTATACTCAAAAGAGTATATACTTTATGATTTGATTTATAAAAGTCAAAATCAGTGCAAACTAATCTGTGGTTATAGAAGTCAGAATAATAGTTATCTCTGAGGGGGTATTGAGTGGGAAAGGGCACTAGGGAACAATCTAAGAAAATAAAAAATACCAGTTTTGACTTTGAGTGTGTTATTTACTGTAAGCTTATTACACTTTGTTTTTAAAATGCAGATTATTAAAAAATATCTATGGATAAATAATTAAACTCAATAACATTTAATATATTTATGGTTATTAATGGCTATTTATTCCCCAGGAATATTACATTGCCGGGACATTTGCAGGGATGGTGGTAGAGGAACTTAATTCTTAACTTGGGAAACAGAATCTATAAGTTCCAGTTCCAGCCTCACGGGTGACAACACAAGGGAGATCACTGGGTGCTGTCTTCTAGGAGTGCTGTCTTCTAGTGGGGAGGGGAAAACAATGTGTAAGTAAACCCATCCATTAGTGAAACAGGAATAAGCAGGGAGATAGGAGACATGGGCAATTAGAGTGAATTACTTTAAGGTAGGGTGGTTTCTGAGGGATCTCTGAGGGTTTAAGACTTGAGATTAAAAAACCAAACAAACCCAACCTTATGTAGAGTCATATGGTGCTTTATGAAAAGAGCATGCAGACCCCTTCTTGTCTGGGGGGGTCTTACTTACTTAAATACTTAACTCTGCTGGTTTGTCATAACATCATCTGCTTTTTTACTAGAAGACATAAATTGTCCCTATATCCTCATCCATTGCTCCTTCATTATTTACTCATCCATTTGTTCTTTCCTTGAAAAATTACAGTGTGCAAAATTTAAAAACTGAAAAATTACAGAGTACCACAAGGTTTCAGGTAAAGCCAAGGAATCTCCAGTTCTAACACATACCCAAGTTCATTCTTATAGAGGATTTTCATACAGTACACTGAGAAAAACAGGGCTATTCCTTTTCTTTTTCCCCTAATACATGCTATGATTAGATTTCTGGATTTTTCTCTTGCTTTGGCTTATGAGACACCTAAAATTTAGAGGCACTTCTATAGAGAATCAGTTTTAACTTTAATGTTTTTATTTCATTGGAGTAACTCTCAGGGTCATAACCTTTTTTTACAGCATCAGAGACATGTCATTGTCCTTCCTGTGTTTTTAGAGTATTTTTCATGCAAACACTTGAAACACTTCGAACTGCAGAAACATACCAATATAAATGAGTTTGTTCCTGGTCAGATAGATTTGACAGGTTTCCTTCTATCTTTTCCCCTCTCCAGATACTATTCTTCAGAACTTTATATTTTCAATGTAGAGTACATATCCAGACACGTGGATACACTTTTCTGACTATTATGACCTAGGTATCCTTCACACCATTCCTATAGCATTAGAAAAATCATATCATATTAAAATTGAGTGGGACTTTAGAGATTACTTTGTCCAATCCACATATTTGAAAAAACTGAAAATAGGAGATTAAAAAAAGTCTCAAGAAACACAGCAAATTAATGACACAACTCAAGTCAAGAGCCATATCCCCTGATTCATTACATAGAGTCCTTTAAATCCAACCATGCTTACCAAGGCTAGCTGCTATTTAATACACAATGAAGTACTTCCTGTTATTGCTAGTTTAGTTTTTGTTTCTTAATCTGTACCTATTATGCTTAACCTAGATTGTAAATTCTGTCATCACAAATACTATGGCTTAAACTACCTTTCTAATCCCCATTAGAAGCTACTAGCATAGGGCATTACACATAAGCAGTGATTTTAAAGGTAGTTGGTGCATGTATTTCTTTTTCCATTGGTACAGTGTATAACCATGTTCATAAAAGAGTAAATTCATGTATTTAGAAAGAACAGAAGGAAAATGGCCCAGGGAAAAGCAACCAGAACAAGCCAAGCAGGTCACCATGGTAACAGCAGTTTCAAAATTGTCATTCGCCTAAAGTTTCTGACTTTTCTGGTATGTTCAGGGTGCAGGGCGCCATCTAGTGGTTTGATTTAAATTCCTGACATTCCACACCTTTTCAAGCTCAATTCCCAAATAAACAAAAGAATAATGTTTCTCTTTTAGGGTGCACCCGTGCAGTTGCAGGATACAGTCAGAATTTGGTTTGTAAGATGTGTGGTTAGATATCTTGTCAATTACTGAATTACTGTCTCTCAATACTAAAAAAATCATACGGAAAGAGGCATATGAAATTTTAAAATTATTACTAATGCTCTGTAAGATAATATGTAGCGCTAAGTGTATGACATATACAGAGTTTTGTTCACACAAAGAGCTTTATTATGAGGAATTTTATTCCAAAATCACTCATTTATTTTCTTCTTTCTGAAAATAAAAGAAAGGCCTGGGGCTTCCCTGGTGGCGCAGTGGTTGAGAGTCCGCCTGCCGATGCAGGGGACACGGGTTCGTGCCCCAGTCTGGGAAGATCCCACATGCCGCGGAGCGACTGGGCCCGTGAGCCATGGCCGCTGAGCCTGCGCGTCTGGAACCTGTGCTCCGCAACGGGAGAGGCCACAACAATGAGAGGCCCGCGTACGGCAAAAAAAAAAAAAAAAAAAAAAAAGGCCTTATTTTTTCTCTGAAATCTAGGTGCGTCAAAAATAAGTGCATTTAAGTCCATTTGCAAAAGGAACAAAGTTTTAACTTTACAGATACAGTCTGTGTTCGTCACAGGGGAAAAAAAAGACAATTCAGCCTTACTGGGGTATCAACCAACCACCCATGTGTATAAACAGAAAATTTAAATATTAAAAACCCAAGTTTGTGTTTTCCAGATATATACAGAGTAAAAATATGAACCTGTAGAGATAATTTATATTACTTTTGACCCCATAACAACTAATTAATAATTAAATTTATTATATAGTTACATAAAATATAATAGAGTAGAACTATTTCATAGCACTAGTTTGAATGACCTCCAACTATTTTTAAGAAATATTTTTGGTGTGTTCAAATCTGTGCAATAAGTGAAATTTTCATAGTATCTATTGCATACTATACCACATCATTTAAATAACTCTCTTTCACCTATCTATCTAGTAACATTTAGAGACCCATGCTGTAAAAATACCAAGCAAGTAATATGGGAATTATCTACAAAGCTCATTTATTGAAAAAAATTTGTCAGCATTTAAGATAAGCTGATGGGTTTATGGACCATGCCTCTCTCAGTAGTATTTTCTATGTCTGGAACAGTCATCCTATGTCCTGCGGCCAAGATCGCTCTCATCTCTCCCTCATGTCTTAGTTCAAGCACAAAGCCTTCATCAAACCTTAGGCTATCTCGTATGCCTGGCCATCAGTGGGCCTCAAGCTTGGCTGCAAATTGAAATCATCTGGGTAGTGAGGACTCTTCTCATGCCTCTGTTTTCCTTCAGAGACTTCCGTTCACTTGGTCTGGGGTGAAGACTTGGTGTGGGGAATTTTAGAGACTTCATAGCTTAGTCTAATGTGAGCTCCACATTATTCCTCCTCCTTTATATTGACATAATCTGTCCTCCACTTCAATATATGCTTCTTTGTGGAAGAAGTTTAGTTGGCCTTTTTTTGGCCACAGCATTTAACATAGCAATGGTATAATATTAGGCATTGAAAGAGTGTTTATGAGATCATGCTGACTACGGGAACCGGTGAATAATAATGCGGTGGTGTCTAGGATAGGTGTTATTAGGGAAATGTGATGAGAGTATATAAGGTCTGGTATTCTGAGAGAGGTATGAATGAGCTAAGAGTCAGGAATATTAGAGCTAAAGAAGAAAGAGGAATTCCTAGAATATTTGTTATACTGGCAAAGAAGTATCAGAGGCAAAGTAGCAGAAAAAGAAATGTCAGATGGGTCAGTGACTTTCCCTACCTCATGCTAGTTTGTGTCAGGATGCGTGGCACCTGGCTGTGCACCATTCCATTTGAGTGTCTTTCACCAAACTGACAAGACCCATTAACATATTCTCCCATGACCCCAGCAGTCTGGACATGAAACCTAAGGAACAAAGTGTTCAGAACATTCATAGCACTTTATTATGAAGAACGAGGAGATGAAATCTGGTGCTGTGTCTTGTAGTCGAGATGCCTGATCTCTTGACATTTACACAGGGCACGGCTGAGTGATAAGACCATGAGAGCTCACTGCTCCAAAGAGTAAAGACAGTTTTATGGTTTTGTTTGAGAGTTTTCTAAATATTATTAAACCCCAACCACTTTTAATAACTCATGGAGTTCCAGTCTTGTTAATAGCTGACCAACTCTTTGAAAGTAAACATATAAGGATTTGCTTTTATATTTGTGTTAACACAAGCCCACCCTCTACCCACCTCCCACACCAAAAGAAGAATCATTAAAGCTCAGCACAGGGTAGTTGCAGAATAACTACTAGATATATCTTAATCACTGAGGTAAGTAGGCAGAGCAGTCCAAGGCCTATCTTAATGAAATCACTAAATCAAATGACTTTTTTGAAGAGATGAGTCATCTTTACAAAATGAAAAATTAGTAAGAACACTGATCTCAAGATCAAGAGTCCCAGAGAATGTCCCAAGATTATAATTTAAAAAATTACTTAAAATTAGGTTTTTCTTTTTATATATTTAAGAAATGAATTGGGGGCAGTTATTAGTGATGGAGTGAACTAATGAGCTGTTAATTCTAAAATTTTCAAGGAGCAATTTCAGGATTTTTTTGTTTGTTTATCTTCAGGTTATAATTAATTTATGAAACCTAGTTCAGCTGAGAACTAATATCATAAATAACAGTGTTATGTAGACAACATTTCCTTGGAGAAAGAACTAAAGTAAAACAAATCCACTCCATCTATTAGCCAATCAACCATAGCAATATGATGTGTTTTTCTTTATAGAAAAACACTAAGAAATACAGAAGTTAGTGCCTTTTAGGCTGTGTTAAAGTTTTTATAAAATATGATTTAACAGTAATAAATCTCAGGGAGGGTAAGTACTATTGTTTTATTGTTTATACATATGTAGATATTCATATTTACATATATAAATATTTATATACCTATATATGAAGAAACATAGACTTAGAGAAATTAAACAATGTTTTCAGTGTCACATATGTTGTACATTCATAGAGGAATAAATAATTACTGAGAAATTAATGTGCACCAGTACTTTAAAAAATGTATTCAATTCATTTAAATTAAAAAAAGAAAAATTAAAATTTACCCATTATTCTCACCCTCTACCCCCCACCATCACCTCTGGCAACCACCAATCTGTTCTCTGTATCTATGAGATTTTTTAAAAATTTGTTTTGTTTTCTGCTTTTGTTTCTTTGTTTGTTTTTTACATGCTACATATAGGAGAGATCATATGGTATACAGAATTTGGCTTTTTTCTGTCCGACTTATGTCACTTAGCATGATGCCCTCAAGGTCCATCCATGTCACAAATGGCTAAATAATATTCTATTGTATATATATTACAAATCCTTTATCCATTCATTCATTGATGAATAGTTACTTAGGTTGTTTCAGTGCTCCAGTAATTTTATGGGACAGAGGAGGTGGTAGTGATCAAAATACATAGACACTTGTGAAGAAGCTTACTTTTTAGCAGGGAAAAAAAAGCAATATAAATAAGTTAAAAAAATAATCCAATAGAGAAATAACAAATGGTGAAAAGATTTATACAAAGAATAAAAACATGCCAATTGAAAACTTAAAATACCATTTAGTATAGCTTCAAAATATGAAATTGTTAGGAATAGATTTAATAAAATATGTATAAGACCTATAAACTTAAACCTATGAAAGCATTCCTCTTTAATAGAAATTACAAAACCTAAATAAATGACGATATATACTATGTTCACAAATCAGAAGAATCAGTATCGCTAAGATATATATTGCACCCAACTTGATTTATAGATTTACTAAAATCCTGATCCAAAAACCCCAATAGCATTCTCATAGAAATTTACAAGCTGATTCAAAAATTTATATGGAAGTGTAAGGGTCTAGAATAGCCAAAACAATTTTAGGAAAGGGCTAAATTGATGACTCACAATATGTAATTTTAAGACTTATTATGTTTTTTTCAATTTTTAAAAAATTGGAGTGTAGTTGCTTTACAATGTTGTGTTAGTCTCTGCTGTACAACGAAGTGCATCAGCTGTATGTATACATGTATTCCCCTCCCTCTTGGACCTCCTTCCCACTCCCCACCCCATCCCACCCATCTAGGTCATCACAGATGAATGGATAAAGAAGATGTGGTACATATATACAATGGAATATTAGCCATAAAAAGGAACGAAATTGGGTCATTTGTAGAGATGTGGATGGACCTAGAGTCTGTCATACAGAGTGAAGTCAGAAAGACTTATTATTAAAGTACATTAATAAAGTGAGGATAAACGTATAGATCAATGGACAGAATAAAGAATTCATAAATCAACCTGTACATATATGAGTGATTGTTTTGTGGCAGTAGTGCTAGGGTAGCTCAATGGAAAAAGGACAGTATTTTCAACATACGGTGTTTCTATATCCATATGAGAAAAAATGAATCCACACAATGCACAAAAATGAACATGAAGTCAATTGTATAACACTTTGAAATATTTTTTTCAAGGTTATACATATACTTCATCGTACAACTCAGCAACTTCTCTTATAGGAATGAAAACTAATGTCATATGAAAATGACTCAAATGTCTATAGCAACTTAAATCATAGTAGCCCAAAACAGGAAACACCTCAAAAGTCCATCACCTGGTAAATGAATAAACAAATAGGTGGTGCATCTATACAATGCATAAAAAGCAACAAAAGGAAATGAACTCCAAATTCATTCAATGAAACAGTTGAAACTACAAAAAATAACCATATATAAAAGGAACCAGACACAAAAGGGCTGCATATGGTTTGATTTCATTTACTTGAAGGCAGATCAGTGATTGCCATGGGCTCAAGGTGAGGGCAGTTTGTTAATAGCAAAGGTCCTCAAAGTGAGTTTTAAGAGTGACGGAAATGTTTTATATATTGATCTAAGTGATGTTTACACACCTGTATATTGAATATATTCGCCAAAACTCATTGAAAAGAAAACTTATAACTGAATATAAATTACACCTCAGTGAAGCAGACTTTAAAAAAGTATGACATTCTATAAAGAATGGGGGATTGAAGGGGAAGACATCTCCGAGAAAATGATATATTAAAAGTATATATAGAAAGCCAATAAAAATAGTGCAAATGCTAAACCTATTGCTACCTCCACAGCAAGAATCAAGCTAAAATTCCTCCAGCTCCATTTAAACCCTCTAGAAGGAATATATACAATAAAGTTTGGGAGAAAGCACATCCCCAGAAGAAAGAATGGATAGGCAGAAATGATTAAATTACCCTGCAAAAAGAGAAGGAAGGCCAGCATCTCTGTGTAGGCAAAGGGAAAAGACATAGGAGACAAGGTCAGAGAAGTAGCCAGAGACTAGTCACTCACAGCTCTATAATTCAAGGGAAAAGCTGGGATTTTATTCTAATTGTGAAAGTGGGGAGAGGTATTATAGAGTGGAGTGGGTTGTATAATTTGTATTTTAAAAATTTACTCTGGGGACTTGCCTGGTGGCACAGTGGTTAAGATTCCGCCTGCCAATGCAGGGAACAGGGCTTTGATCCCTGGTCTGGGAAGATCCCACGCAACTAAGCCCGTGCGCCACGACTACTGAGCCTGCACTTTAGAGCCCGCGAGCCACAACTACTGAGTCCGTGTGCCACAACTACTGAAGCCCATGCACTCTAGGGCCCGCATGCCGCAACTGCGGAGCCCGCATGCTGCAACTACTGAAGCCTGTGCGCCTAGAGCCCATGCTCTGCAACAAGAGAAGCCACCACAAGGAGAAGCCTGCGCACCGCAACGAAGAGTAGCCCCCGCTCGCCGCAACTAGAGAAAGCCCGCGCACAGCAACAAACACCCAACGCAGCCAAAAAAAAAAATTTACTCTGCTTTGTGTAAAATAGATCTTATGAGGGAAAGTGTGCAAACAAGGAAGCAATTGGGAGACTATTGCCATAGAGAAGTGTTGGGTCAGAGTGGTAGCAGTGGTGAATTGTTTAGAAGGTTAGTTAATAGGACTAGTGATGGATTGGGTGTAGAAAGTGAGGGAAAGAGAAGAATTAAAGATGCTGCCAAACTTTTTGTTCTAAGCAACAGGGTAAATGTGGTTGCTATTTGCTGAGGAGCAGAGGTTTGGGTATACAGTTTGTGGGATAGGTGTACAGTTGAGACCTTGGACTTGAATATCCATCTTCTTTTGTAAGAGATCATACCATTGTATGTCAGAAGAAAGGCCTCTTAATAGATAACGCTTTGTTTCTATTTTCCTGTAACTTTGGATACCTTCTTGTACCCAATTTACATTGCCTTTTACTTTATTTCTCCTGCAGTCTGCAGTATTTATGGGCACTTAAAAGATCTAAGTCACTAATTTTCAGACTGTGTATTGTCCTCAATTTCTGCAGACAGACTCAGAGACCTTACAAGTGAGGAAGAAACCACTCAGGCTCCAGACCTCTGTCCTCAGGCTCTCTGTGGCCAGAAGACCCGCACTTTAATATCTGGGGTTGATAATTTTTTTTTTCGTAAAGGGCCAGAGAGTAAATATTTTAAACTTTAAAGACAGTATAGTTCCTGTTGCAACTACTCAAATTTGCACTGTAACACGAAAGTAGCCATGGGTAATGCGTTAATGAATTAATGTGGCCATCCTTCAGTGTATTTACAAAATCAAATGGCTGGCTGAGAGTGGCCTGTGTGTTGTAATTTGCCAACACTTGATGTAAGGAAATGGTTTCATTTATTTCTAAAGTCCTACTTCTCCATGTTTGCTGACTGAATCTTACAGGTGATATAATTTAGGGTGACTAGGAAATTTGCATGAAAATATGGGTCTTTGAGCAACCCTCATTAATCCTGTAGATTCTCACTCCCATTTATTATAGCAAGAGCTATAAAAAAATACTCAGCAATCAGAATGAATGTTCTTTGAAATTAAGAACTTTAAATATTCCTTCATATTTGATCAGTTTATTCTTTCATTCTTAAAGATGAAGTACTGAGGAAAAAAGCAAACAAACAAACAAAGAAAATGAGCGTGGGGATATCGGTGTATGAGAAAGCAATTAAGAACTGGCTTATGATTGGACTTCCCCAGCGGTCCAGTGGTTAAGACTCTGCGCTTCCACTGCATGGAGCACAGGCCAGATCCCTGGTCAGGGAACTAAGATCCCGCAAGCCACGTGGTATGGCCTAAAAATAAATAAATAAAAATTAAAAAAAAAAAAAAGAAATGCCTTATTAGTGCTTTTACTTTTTTACATGTATGTCTGGGGTTTGAGTAACTTTGGACCAAAAATGGAAATATCACAGATTTCATGGGATCTAATAGATGTCTTTGTGTTTCTTAACCACAAGGACTGGTTTTAACTAACATCCAGGTGGGGGAAGAGAAATCCATAAAAGGAGGCTTAGGGCTGATAAACGCTAGACCAGTATTTCTCAGCCTTGACACTCTCGACATCCTGTGGTTGTGGTTATGTATCCTGGCACCACAGGAGATTTCACAGCATTCCTGGCCTCTACGCAGTAGATGCTGGTAGCACCCTCCACTTGAGACAACAAAATATGTGTGCACACCATGACAAATTCTCCAGGAGGATGATGAAACTGCCCCCCGTTGAGAACCACTGAGATACAGGATTCAAAGTAGTCCTAACACCACTACTTTTCGCTCCAGGTTCAGGCAGAGATTATACTTCTGCTTTTGTTCTTTTCAAGCACAGATACTTTCTCCCTTGACAACAGCATCTTATATTTTAGAAGATAATGAACAAAATCTGTGCATGAAGGATGAATTTTCCTTGATTCTTCTAATTTCTGTGGATAGCATTTATGAAAAGTATGAGAATAAGTATGTTAAATTATTACCAAAATGACTCTATTATGTTTCTGATAGTTTGTAGGGACCATTCACATACACAGACCTATTAAAAGTCAAATGATAGAGGGTATGTATTTTGCATTTACTTTCTGACTATTTTTAAACACTTGCCCTATCAAATGGGAAAATTGCATTTAGTAAAATTCCAGTTTTAAAAAGAAGCATAATGGGAAAATTGTTATACAAGAAACCATATTAAAAGTTGCAAACCAAATCTGTTCAGGTAATTGATCTTAAATTCGGTAATAATTTTATATTGATTTTGCTGAAATCACTGTATTAGACCTGACTGCAAATCTCACAGACATTTAAACAAATATTTTTAAAAGGCATTTATTTCTTACAAAAAATGGACCATCATGTTTATTGTGTCACAGTATAATAATGTGTTTATAGAGGAAAGAAAGTCTAATTCTGTGCAATCTTTTTTTTGTTTTTCTTTTTACTTTTTGGCTGCACTGTGCAGCATGTGGGATCTTATTTCCCTGACCAGGTATCAAACCCACGCACCCTGCAATGGAAGCATGGAGTCTTAACCTCTGGAAAGCCAGAGAAGTCCCTAATTCTGTGCAATCTTGAGAAATTAAAATATCATATAAAATACAGTTTTTTGCATAAAACATTGACATTGCTATAGACTTTTAAAGTTTTAGGGATTTCAATGCATTCTGAACTATTAACTCTTTAATATAACCATATAAAATTCTATGAAATCACTTATATTTATCGAGCATTTAAAATGTGTTAGGATTGAGGACAAATGGATGAATAAGAAATAAAGATTGTTAACTAAAGATCTCACTGATTTAAATATTGGCCCAAAGTTCAATGAAGATGTTGTCCAGAATTCGGTAGGGAGCCAGTCTTACTGGAAATGTTGAGTATTAGACATTGCTCTGCTGCACTGGTACACAGAGCCCTCAGCTGTGCCAGAAAGACTTAATGCTCCCCTTTGCTCTTCACTTTCAAAATTCATATTACTCTGTAGAAATGTAAAAAACTCTTGATGTAATATTTAGCATATATCATAAACACCTAAACCATACTCCACAAGGTCGAAGCTACACTTACCATAGGAGATATTTGATGTAATACAAATATTGGATATATATCACTTTTTGAGCACGGCATTTGGGGACCTGCAGGCGTGGCTACAACATACTCTGCCCCAGGCCTCTTGTGAGGCACAATGGGGAGGATGAAAATACAGTCTCACATACTTTTATTACATGGAGGTTCATCTGAAGTGTTTGTTAGAGACATTAAATACCACAGAAATGCAAACTGGGGAGCAAAAGTGTTATCCAGGACAACACAGACTTGGGCAGTGAAGTTTCATAGAAGACGTGTCTTTCAGCAGCATCAAAACCCCTGGCATGTTTTAAACAAGAGGCAGAGATATGCAGTTGAATCAAAACAACTGAAGGGTTTATTGTTACTGGATTACAATAGTAATGTGAATGGATACAATACTAGTGGGCCAGGAGACTCGAAAAGCTACTGACTAGTTGAACCCAAATGGTTGAAAACATCGTGTTAACGAGTATATAATCTCTCTGCAGAAAATGGTAAGCAAACCAGATCTCTGCACAGTACATTTCAAATGCCACAAAAATGAACATCCCTAGCAAGTTCTTGTAGGGACATATTAGGAATTCTAGTGGAAAAATTTAGCTAAAATGATGACCTTAGACACATTGTTTAAAATCACAGAATAATTTATAAGCTTATCAATAGGGACGGATAAGGTAAATTGTGATCTATTTACTTAATGGAATATTATATTGCTGGTATAAAGATAAGTTTTAAGTTAAGTAAACACTATTTTAAGAAGAAGAAATTGTGGCTCCTCTTAACTAAGTAAAAAAGATGGGTTTATCTTGGAGGAGAAATTAATGCAGTGGAATATGTTTACAGAACATTGAAAACTAGGTTAAACCAGTATATATATATACAATGATTCTTCAGTAAATTTTATAAATTAGTATTGAAACAGGAGGGAAGGGGGCAGGGCACAACCTTTAAAAGAATGACATAGCCCAAGGGCACAACATAAACTGATTAGAACCAAATAGGTCCAAATTGGCAGAAGATTTGACTTCCAGTGGACCTTGAGCCTCATTATATGCTCATTGTAATACAATAGAATATGCTAAATGACACACCCACCAGCACCATGTCAGTTCCAAGGTGGAACATAAAGGTCAGAAGTGGGCGGTGGCCCAATTCCTGGAAATCCCCACCCCTTCCCCAAAATAGCTGGAATACTCCTGCCACTCCTTAGCCTATGAAATCACCCACCCCTATAAAAACTGACAACCCCATAGGTTAGGGCCACTCTCGCCTTCTGAGACAGCCCACACTCTATCTGTGGAGTGTGTTTCTCTCTAAATAAATCCACTTCTTACCTATCACTTTGTCTCTCACTGAATTCTTTCTGCGATGAGACATCAAGAACCTGAGCTTCTTTAAGTCCTGAGACCAGGTGTGTGATCTCAGTTAAAAGACTGTGGGTTCAAGTCCCAATCTGGGTTTTGGCTGGGTTTGAGTGCTGGCACTGGGTTCAAGTCCCAGTTGAACAGTTTCAGTATGAACATTAAATGTTGTAGTAATGAACACCATAATGTTAATGGTAATACTCTCTGGTTTGTAGGATTATGAGTAAGGATTAATTTTACCTCTCAGCTTATCTGCATTTTCTAAATCCTCTACAATGAACATACTTTTATAATAAGCTAAAAGGCTATTGAAATTAGTTTTTAAATTAAAGAGAGTTTCTAATAAGCTGAATGAAGTAACTGATATGAATTCTTTTGGAAGATGTCTAGGGTACCAACAGGAAATGGAGAAATCAAAGATGCTGCTGAAATTTTAACACACAGGGATGTTTAGTGATTTTATTATGTGAGACAGTGATCAAACGGAGGTTATATTGGAAGGAGGAAAATAATTAATTTGGTTTCTTGTATTGTGTTCAAGATGAATTTTGGAAGTGTCAATAAGAAACTGGAACTACTTCTTCAGAGCTCAATACAGGACAGAACTTGCTAGAAAGTGCTTGAATAATAGCCAGCTTGCAGGTGCATGGGTGCAGAGTCAGTTGTGCCAGAGCTTGACTTAGTAAGCCCAATCTGCTGTTCTCATTCAGAATCCCGTTCCTCTGTGAAAAACACTGAAATTTTATCATCTTAACTGAAATCCTTGGAAATTTGATAAAGAAATTCAAGGGACTATTTAAATTTGCAAAATAGTATTTCAAAATTCCTGCCATTGTAAGTAATATAACCAGTAAACGTGAGGGTGTGACACTTTCCGATTTCAGTGATTTTATAACCCTAATTACTACCCCAGTAGTGCATAGGTGAACCAATTCACTATACTTAGAAAGCAATGAAAGTCTAATAAGCCTCAGTTAACTTATACCTATTTATCAAATTCCATGACATGTGTTATTAACATTTTACAATTAAGTATCTTTAAAGTTTCAGGAATTACCTTTTAAAATAAATTAATTTTTGTATATTTTCAAAACTCACATTTTATTTTTTAATGAGAAAATTTTTCTCTATATTACCATCTTTTTTTAAATTTAATTTTTCTATACACCAGGTTCTTATTAGTTAACTGTTTTATACATATTAGTATATATATGTCAATCCCAATCTCCCAATCCATCCCACCACCAACCCCCCCCAACCCGCTTGCCCCCCCTTGGTGTCCATATGTTTGTTCTCTACATCTGTGTCTCTATTTCTGCCTTGCAAACCAGTTCATCTCTACCATTTTTCTAGTTTCCACATATATGCGTTAATATACAATATTTGTTTTTCTCTTTCTGACTTACTTCACTCTGTATGACAGTCTCTAGGCCCACCCACGTCTCTACAAATGACCCAATTTCGTTCCTTTTTATGGCTGAGTAATATTCCATTGCATATATGTACCGCATCTTCTTTATCCATTCATCTGTCAATGGGCATGTAGGTTGCTTCCATGACCTGGCTATTGTAAATAGTGCTGCAATGAATATTGGGGTGCGTGTGTCTTTTTGACTTATGGTTTTCTCTGGTTATATGCTAGTAGTGGGATTGCTGGGTCATATGGTAATTCTATTTTTAGTTTTATAAGGAACCTCCATACTGTTCTCCATAGTGGCTGTATCAATTTACATTCCCACCAACAGTGCAAGAGGGCTCCCTTTTCTCCACACCCTCTCCAGCATTTGTTGTTTGTAGATTTTCTGATGATGGCCATTCTAACTGGTGCAGGGTGATACCTCACTGTAGTTTTGATTTGCATTTCTCTAATAATTAGTGATGTTGAGCAGTTTTTCATGTGCCTCTTGGCCATCTGTTTGTCTTCTTTGGAGAAATGTCTATTTAGGACTTCTGCCCATGTTTTAATTGGGCGTTTTTTTAAATATGGAGCTGCATGAACTGTTTATATATTTTGGAGAGTAATCCTTTGTCTGTTGATTTGTTTGCAAATATTTTCTCCCATTCTGAGGGTTGTCTTTTCGTCTTGTTTATGGTTTCCTTTGCTGTGCAAAAGCTTTGAAGTTTCATTAGGTCCCATTTGTTTATTTTTGTTTTTATTTCCAATACTCTAGGAGCTGGCTCAAAAAAGATCTTGCTGTGATTTATGTCAAAGAGTGTTCTTCCTATGTTTTGCTCTAAAACTTTTATAGTGTCTGGTCTTACATTTAGATCTTTAATCCATTTGAGTTTCTTTTCGTGTATGCTGTTAGGAAGTGTTCTAATTTCATTCTTTTACATGTAGCTGTCCAATTTTCCCAGCACCACTTATTGAAGAGACTGTCTTTTCTCCATTGTAAATCATTGCCTCCTTTGTCATAGAATAGTTGACCATAGGTGCGTGGGTTTATCTCTGGGCTTCCTATCCTGTTCCATTGACCTATATTTCTGTTTTTGTGCCAGTACCATGTTATCTTGATTACTATAGCTTTATAGTATAGTCTGAAGTCAGGGTGTCTGATTCCTCCAGATGCATTTTTTTCCCTCAAGATCAGTTTGGCTATTCGGGGTTTTTTGTGTCTCCATACAAATTTTAAGATGTTTTGTTCTCATTCTGTAAAAAATGCCATTGCTAATTTGATAGGGATTGCATTGAATCTGTAGATTGCTTTGGGTAGTATAGTCATTTTCACAATATTGATTCCTCCAATCCAAGAACATCGTATGTCTCTCCATCTGTTTGATCATCTTTGATTTCTTTCATCAGTGGCTTATAGTTTTCTGAATACAGGTCTTTTGCCTCCTTAGGTAGGTTTATTCCTAGGTATTTTACTCTTTTTGTTGCAGTGGTAAATGGGATTGTTTCCTTAACAATCTTTTGTTGTTAGTGTATAGGAATGCAAGAGATTTCTGTGAATTTTGTTTCCTGCAACTTCACCAAATTCGTTAGTAGCTATAGTAGTTTTCTGGTGGCATCTTTAGGATTTTCTGTGTGTCACTGTTTTCATGTCATCTGCAAACAGTGACAGTTTTACTTTCTTTTTTCTGATTTGGATTCCTTTTATTTCTTCTTCTATTGCTGTGGCTAAGACTTCCAAAACTAAGTTGAATAATAGTGGCAAGACTGGACATCCTTGTCTTGTTCCTGATCTTAGAGGAAATGCTTTCAGTTTTTCCCCATTGAGAATAATATTTGCTGTGGGTTTGTCATAGATGGCCTTTATTATGTTGAGGTAGTTTCCCTGCATGCCCACTTTCTGGAGAGTTTTTATCATAAATCGGTGCTGAGTTTTGTCAAAAGCTTTTTCTTCATCTCATATGAGATGATGATATGGTTTTTATTCTTCAGTTTGTTAATATGGTATATCACATTGATTGATTTGTGTACATTGAAGAATCCTTGCATCCCTGGGATAAATTCCGCTTGATCACGGTGTATGATCCTTTTAATGTGCTGTTGGATTCTGTTTGCTAGTATTTTGTTGAGGATTTTTGCATCTATATTCATCAGTGATATTGGTCTGTAATTTTCTTTTTTGATAGTATCTTTGTCTGGTTTTGGTATCAAGGTGATGGTAGCCTCATAGAATTAGTTTGGGAGTGTTCCTTCCTCTGCAATTTTGTGGAAGAGTTTGAGAAGGGTGGGTGTTAGGTCTTCTCTAAATGTTTGATAGAATTCACCTGTGAAGCCATCTGGTCCTGGACTTTGGTTTGTTGGAACATTTTTAATCACAGTTTCAATTTCATTACTTGTGATTAGTCTGTTCATGTTTTCTATTTCTTTCTGGTTCGGTCTTTGAAGGTTAAACCTTTCTAAGAATTTGTCCATTTCTTCCAGGTTGTCCATTTTATTGGCATAGAGTTGCTTGTAGCAGTCTCTTAGGATGCTTTTTATTTCTTCAGTGTCTGTGTAACTTTTCATTTTTCATTTCTAATTTTATTGATTTGAATCCTCTCCCTGTTTTTGTTGACGAGTCTGGCTGAATGTTTATCAATTTTGTTTATCTTCTCAAAGGACCAGGTTTTAGTTTTATTGATCTTTGCTATTGTTTTCTTTGTTTCTACTTCATTTATTTCTGCTCTGATCTTTACGATTTCTTTCCTTCTACTAACTTTGGATTTTGTTTGTTCTTCTTTCTCTAGTTCCTTTAGGTATAAGGTTAGATTGTTTATTTGAGATTTTTCTTGTGTCTTGAAGTATGATTGTATTGCTATAAACTTCCCTCTTAGAACTGTTTTTGTTGCATTCCATAGGTTTTGGATCATTGTGTTTTCATTGTCATTTGTCTCTAGGTATTTTTCGATTTCCTCTTTGATTTCTTCAGTGATCTCTTGGTTATTTAGTAATGTATTGTTTAGTCTCCATGTGTTTGTGTTTTTTACATTTTTTTCCCTGTAATTGATTTCTAATCTCATAGCGTTGTGGTCGGAAAAGATGCTTGATATGATTTCAGTTTTCTTAAATTTACTGAGGCTTGATTTGTGACCCAAGATGTTATCTCTCCTGGAGAATGTTCCATGTGCACTTGAGAAGAAAGTGTAATCTGCTGTTTTTGAATGGAATGTCCTATAAATATCAATTAAATCTATCTAGTCTATTGTGTCATTTAAAGCTTGTGTTTCCTTATTAATTTTCTGTCTGGATGATCTGTCCTTTGGTGTAAGTGAGGTGTTGAAGTCCCCCACTATTATTATGTTACTGTTCCATTTCCTCTTTTATAGCTGTTAGAATTTGCCTTATGTACTGAGGTGCTCCTATGTTGGGTTCAAAGCTCACGTTTTAAAATTCCAATATTTATTTCTTTATTGCTGTTTTATATCTCAACTACTATCAAAAGCATTCTAATTCAAAGTGGAATAATCAGCAGTAATCTTATTTATCTTTGTATAGCAGATCCAAAGAAGAGAAGATAAAAAGGATTAGACTGAAACAAGCATACTGTAGTATGCAAAAATTCAACTTTACATATTAACGTACATATTGTCTGTTATCTACCCCATAAGTCATGACCTTAAGTTATCAAAGGAATATTTACTATCTTGACACTTTTTAATCAACAGTTTTTTTGTTTATAACTACTATCTGTGCTAGGTTGTATTGGGACATCAAATGAAATGTGTTGTGAACCTTAAGAAAGATATATTGTCTTTGGTTTTTGTCCTCCAGAGGTATTTTACAAAATTTCTCCTCTCCTTTGCCTAATGTCATAAATAATGTCATCATTAGTCTTCTAGTATCTTAATCATAGAAGCCTCAACATCGCTCTTTCTTCATCACCTTTGTTTTTTTTTTTTCAGTACACTGGCCTCTCACTGTTGTGGCCTCTCCTGTTGCAGAGCACAGGCTCTGGACGTTCAGGCTCAGCGGCCATGGCTCACGGGCCCAGCCGCTCCACAGCATGTGGGATCCTCCCGGACCGGGGCACAAACCCATGTTCCCTGCATCGGCTGGCGGACTCTCAACCACTGCGCCACCAGGGAAGCCCACCTTTGTTTCTGATTGCTAAGAAATATCACTATTTTCTCTTCAACCTAGTATTTATTTCTTCTCTGTTTCCTATGGGGATTTCTCCTCATCTTTTAAAATTTCTCAACATCAGATTTTTACAGGATTTGTTCTTAGATAGCTTCTCTATCTTCATTAACTACCTGAGAGATAACATCTCATCTCTTGGTTTTAAATATAATTTATTTGCGGCTGATCACAAAGTTATACTTGCAGCCCAAACTCTCCCCCTGAAAAACCATTCATGCAACTGTTAGTCGGCCTGGCATCTCCACCTACCTGCTGAATAGGCATTTCACATGTAACATGTCTGCAGTGAAACATTTTATACCATGCTCCCTCAATCCCCAAAGTTATCTTATTAGTTTGACTGTGTTACTCATCTCAGTAATTAGCAACTCCCTTCCTTGAGATGCACAGAGAAAAATTACAAAAGACATCTTTTCCTGCTCTCCACATCACACATCTAATTTGAAACCGTGTAACTTGATTGGGACTTGAACCCACATGCCAGGACTCAAACCCTGCCTAAACCCAGATTGGGATTGAACCCACGTATCCGGACTCAAACCCGGACTAAATGCAGATTGGGACTTGAACTCACAGTCTTTTAACTGAGATCACACACCAGGTCTCAGGACTTAAGCTCAGGTTCTTTTTCTTTTTTTGTTTTTCTTTTTATTAGTTATCTATTTTATACATATTAGTGTATATATGTCAATCCTAATCTCCCAATTCATCCCACCCAACCCCCCTCCACCATCACTTTCCCACCTTGGTGTCCATATGTTTGTTCCCTACATCTGTGTCTCTATTTCTGTCTTACAAACCGGTTCATTTGTACCATTTTTCTATATTCCACATATATGCGTTAATATACAATACTTGTTTTTCTCTTTCTGACTTCACTCCTTATGACAGTTTCTAGGTCCACCAACATCTCTACAAATGACCCAGTTTCATTCCTTTTTCTGGCTGAGTAACATTCCATTGTATATATGTACCACATTGAAGCTCAGGTTCTTGATGTCTCATTGTAGAAAGAATTCAGTGAGAGACAGAGTGATAGGTAAGATGTGGATTTATTTAGAGAGAAACACACTCCACAGACAGAGTGTGGGCCATCTCAGAAGGCAAGAGTGGCCCTAACCTATGGGGTTGTCAGTTTTTATAGGGGTGGGTGATTTCATAGGCTAAGGAGTGGCAGGAGTATTCCAGCTATTTTGGAGAAGGGGTGGGGATTTCCAGGAATTGGGCCACCGCCCACTTTTGACCTTTATGTTCCACCTTGGAACTGACATGGTGCTGGTGGGTGTGTCATTTAGCATATTCTCTTATATTACAATGAGCATATAATGAGGCTCAAGGTCCACTGGAAGTCAAATCTTCTGCCAATTTGGACCTATTTGGTTCTAATCAGTTTATGTTGTGCCCTTGGGCTATGTCATTCTTTTAAAGGTTGTACGCTGCCCCCTTCCCTCCTGTTTCAAATTCATCATCCAGTTTTCAAAATAATATCATAGAAATTATCCAGAAACCAACCATTTCTTACTGTCTCCACGGTAACCACTCTCATGTAAGGCAGCATTATCTTTAGCTTGGATTATTTCAGTAGTCTCATAACTGGTGTCCCTACTCCATCTTTGCACTTATCCAGGCTACTCTCCACTCAGCTACCACAGAAATCTTTTTTAAAAATATACCAAATTTAAAAGAGTGACACATTGCTCCAAATTTTCCAGTGGCTATCCATCTCACTAAGACTCATAAAAATCAATGTTCTCACCATGGACTATCAGTTGCTCTGTGATTTGGTCTCCTAACTTCGTAATCTCCTTCTCAACCTTTTTGTTCACCCTGCTGTGCCCACATTGGCCTCCCTGCTGTTCCTCAGTCATGCTGTGAAAGCCCCTGACTCAACAGGCTTTCTTTTAGTTGGTCCTGGAATGTGTTTTCTCCAGTAGTCACATGATTCCCTCCCTCACTTCTTTCAGGTCTCTTTCAAGTTATTCTCATCCTATAGTCTACCCACTACAAAGTAGTTTTATTTATTTATTTTCCTCTTCCTAACATGAATCATCACTTGATAGATAATCTATTGATTGTTTAATGTCTGCATTTTCCTAATCAGAATGCAAGCTGTATGTGTACAGGGGGCTTTGTTTCTGGTTTGTTAATATAGTATATCCCACTTCTAAATCTGAGACAGATGCTTAATAAATGTTTGTCCAATGCATAAATAACTAAATGAACATACTCAGTATTAACACAAATGAGCCCCCACTTTCTTACATAACAAATTTTTGAAGAAAAATATATTTGAAATAATATTGCCAAAAGTAAACTGAAAAGGAACAGTTTTCAATACCAAGAAGCAAATGCTTTATGAAATCACTAAATATACCTGCCTGTTAGACAGCAACATGAAAGATATATTTCTAGAATGCATTTTAATCATTGATTTTATTTTTCTACATAATGTAACATTCAGGATGAGGTTAAAGTATCACTATTTTTTGAATATGTTGTGTTATTTTAAAATCTTTTTTCTAATACAATATTTTTTTTCAAATAAATTGTATTTCCCCTCTCCTACCATTTCACTAAATAAGGGAAAATGCAAAGAAATTTTCAGATACAAATCAACTATACTCCAATAAAAATTTTAAAAAACTGCTAAAAAATATTCAGATACATATTTTTTATATATTAATTGGAGTATAATTGCTTTACAGTGGTGTATTAGTTTCTGATTTATAACAAAGTGAATCAGCTATACATATACTTATATCCCCATATCTCCTCCCTCTTGCGTCTCCCTCCCACATTCTCTATTCCACCCCTGTAGGTGGTCACAAAGCACCAAGCTGATCTGCCTGTGCTATTGCAGCTGCTTCCCAAGAGCTATCTATTTTACATTTGGTAGTATGTAGAAGTCCATGCCCCTATCTGACTTCGTCCCAGCTTACCCTTCCCCTTCCCCACGTTCTCAAGTCCATTCTCTACATCTGTGTTTTATTCCTGTCCTGCCCCTAGGTTCTTCAGAACTTTTTTTTTTTTTTTAGATCCCATATGTATGTGTTAGCATATGGTATTTGTTTTTCTGACTTATTTTGCTCTGTGTGACACTCTAGGTCCATTCACCTCACTAGAAATAACTCAGTTTCATTTCTTTTTATGGCTGAGTAATATTCCATTGTATACATGTGCCACATCTTCTTTATCCATTCATCTGCTGATGGACATTTAGGTTGTTTCCATGTCCTTGCTGTTGTAAATAGTGCTGCAATGAACATTTTGGTACATGTCTCTTTTTGAATTATGGTTTTCTCAGGGTATATGCCCAGTAGTGGGATTGCTGAATCATATGGTAGTTCTATTTTTAGTTTTTTAAGGAATCTCCATACTGTTTTCCTTGGTGGCTGTATCAGTTTACATTCCCACCAACAGTGCAAGAGGGTTCCCTTTTCTGCACACCCTCTTCAACATTTATTGTTTGTAGATTTTTCGATGAAGGCAATTCTGACCAGTGTGAGGTGATACCTCATTGTAGTTTTGATTTGCATTTCTCTAATGATTAATGATGTTGAGCACTCTTTCATGTGTTTGTTGGCAATCTGTATATCTTCTTTGGAGAAATGTCTCTTTAGGAGTTACGCCCATTTTTGGATTGGGTTGTTTGTTTTTTTCATATTGAGCTGCATGAGCTGCTTGTAACTTTTGGAGATTAATCCTTTGTCAGTTGCTTCATTTGCAAATATTTTTTCCCATTCTGAGCATTGTTTTTTCGTCTTGTTTATGGTTTCCTTTGCTGGGCAAAAGCTTTGAATTTTCATTAGGTCCCATTTCTTTATTTTTCTTTTTATTTCCATTTCTCTAGGAGGTGGGTCATAAAGGATCTTGCTGTAATTTATGTGATACTGTGTTCTGCCTATGTATTCCTCTAAGAGTTTTATAGTGTCTGGCCTCACATTTAGGTCTGTAATCCATTTTGAGTTTATTTTTGTGTATGGTGTTAGGGAGTGTGCTAATTTCATTCTTTTACATATAGCTGTCCAGTTTTCCCAGCACCACTTATTGAAGAGGCTGTCTTTTCTCCATTGTATATTCTTGTCTCCTTCATCAAAGATAAGGTGACCATGTGCGTGGGTTTATCTCTGGGCTTTCTATCCTGTTCCATTGATCTATATTTCTGTTTTTGTGCCAGTGCCATACTGTCTTGATTGCTGTAGCTTTGTAGTATAGTCTGAAGTCAGGGAGCATGATTCCTCCAGCTCCATTTTTCTTTCGCAAGATTGCTTTGGCTATTTGGGTTCTTTTGTGTTTCCATACAAATTGTGAAACTTTTTGTTCTCGTTCTGTGAAAAATGCCATTGGTAGTTTGATAGGGATTGCATTGAATCTGTAGATTGCTTTGGGTAGTATAGTCATTTTAACAATGTTGATTCTTCTAATCCAAGAACACGGTGTATCTCTCCATCTGTTTGTATCATCTTTAATTTCTTTCATCAGGGTCTTATAGTTTTCTGCATACAGGTCTCTTGTCTCCTTAGGTAGGTGTGTGTATTCCTAGGTATTTTATTCTTTTTGTTGCAGTGGTAAGTGGGAGTGTTTCCTTAATTACTCTTTCAGATTTTTCATCATTAGTGTATAGGAATGCCAGGGTTTTCTGTGCATTAATTTTGTATCCTGCTACTTTACCAAATTCACTGATTAGCTCTAGTAGTTTTCTGGTGGCATCTTTAGTATTCTCTATGTATAGTGTCATGTCATCTGCAAACTGTGACAGTTTTACTTCTTCTTTTCTGATTTAGATTCCTTTTATTTCTTCTTCCTCTCTGATTGCTGTTGCTAAAACTTCCAAACTATGTTGGATAACAGTGGTGAGAGTGGGCAACCTTGTTTTGTTCCTGATCATAGTGGAAATCGTTTCAGTTTTTCACCATTGAGAACGATGTTGGCTGTGGGTTTGTCATATATGGCCTTTATTATGTTGAGGTAATTTCCCTCTATGTCTACTTTCCGGAGGGTTTTTATCATAAATGGGTGTTGAATTTTGTTGAAAGCTTTTTCTACATCTTTTGATACGATCGTATGGTTTTTGTTCTTCATGTTGTTAATATGGTGTATCACATTGATTGATTTACATATATTGATGAATCCTTGCATCCCTGGGATAAACCCCACTTGATCATGGTGTATGATCCTTTTAATGTGTTGTTGGATTCTATTTGCTAGTATTTTGTTGAGGATTTTTGCATCTATGTTCATCTGTGATATTGGCCTGTAGTTATCTTTCTTTGTGACATCCTTGTCTGCTTTTGGTATCAGGGTGATGGTGGCCTCTTAGAATGAGTTTGGAAGTTTTCCTCCCTCTGCTATATTTTTGAAGTGTTTGAGAAGGATAGGTGTTAGCTCCTCTCTAAATGTTTGATAAAATTTGCCTATAAAGTCATCTGGTCTAGGCTTTTGTTTGTTGGAAGATTTTTAATCACAGTATATATTTCAGTGCTTGTTATTGGTCGATTTATATTTTCTGTTTCTTCTTGTTCAGTCTCGGAGGGTTGTGCTTTGTAAGAATTTGTCTATTTCTTCCAGGTTGTCCATTTTATAGTAGCTTGTAATAGTCTCTCATGATCCTCTGTATTTCTGCGGTGTCAGTTGTTACTTCTTATTCATTTCTAATTCCACTGATTTGAGTCTTCTCCCTTTTTATCTTGATGAGTCTGGCTCATGGTTTATCAATTTTGTTTATCTTCTCAAAGAACCAGCTTTTAGTTTTATTGATCTTTGCTATCGTTTCCTTCATTTCTTTTTCATTTATTTCTGATCTGATCTTTATGATTTCTTTCGTTCTGCTAACTTTGGAGGTTTTTGTTCTTCTTTCTCTAATTGCTTTAGGTATAAGGTTAGGTTGTTTATTTGAGATGTTTCTTGTTTCTTGAGGTAGGATTGTATTGCTGTAAACTTCTCTCTTAGAATTGCCTTTGCTGTATCCCATAGGTTTTGGGTCATAGTGTTTTTACTGTCATTTGTGTCTAGGTATTTTTTTGTTTCCTCTTTGATTTCTGCAGTGATTTATTTGTTGTTCAGTAGTGTATTGTTTAGCCTCCATGAGTTTCTAGTTTTTAACGGGTGTTTTCCTGTACTTGATATATAGTCTCATAACGTTGTGGTTGGAAAAGTTACTTGATATATTTTCAGTTTTCTTAAATATACCAAGGCTTGATTTGTGACCCAAGATATGATCTATCCTGGAGAGTGTTCCATGAGCACTTGAGAAGAAAGTGTATTCTGTTGTTTCTGGATGGACTGTCTTATAAATATCAATTAATTTCACCTGGTCTGATGAGTCATTTAAAGCTTGTGTTTCCTTATTTATTTTCATTTTGGATGATCTGTCCATTGGTGAAAGTGGGGTGTTAAAGTCCCCTACTATGAATGTGTTACTGTTGATTTCCCATTTTATGGCTGTTAGCATTTGCCTTATGTATTGAGGTGCTCCTATGTTGGGTGCATAAATATTTTCAATTGTTATATTATCTTGTTGGATTGATCCCTTGATCATTATGTAGTGTCCTTCTTTGTCTCTTCTAATAGCCTTTATTTTAAAGTCTATTTTGTCTGATATGAGAATTGCTACTACAGCTTTCTTTTTGTTTCCACTTGCATGGAATGTCTTTTTTCATCCCCTCACTTTCAGTCTGTATGTGTCTCTAGGTCTGATGTGGGTCTCTTGTAGACATAATATATATGGGTCTTGTTTTTGTATCCATTCAGCCAGTCTCTGTCTTTCGGTGGGAGCATTTAATCCATTTACATTTAAGGTAATTATCGATATGTATGTTCCTATTCCCATTTTCTTAATTGTTTTGGGTTTGTTATTATAGGTCTTTTCCTTCTCTTGTGTTTCTTGCCTAGAGAAGATCCTTTAGCATTTGTTGTAAAGCTGGTTTGGTGGTGCTGAACTCTCTTCAGTTTTTGCTTGTCTGTAAAGCTTTTCATTTCTCTATCAAATCTGAATGAGATCCTTGCTGGGTAGAGTAATCTTGGTTGTAGGTTTCTCTCCTTCATCACTTTAAACATGTCCTGCCAGTCCCTTCTGGCTTGCAGAGTTTCTGCTGAGAGATCAGCTGTTAACCTTATGGGGATTCCCTTGTATGTTATTTGTTGTTTTTCCCTTGCTGCTTTTAATATGTTTTCTTTGTATTTAATTTTTGACAGATTGATTAATATGTGTCTTGGTGTGTTTCTCCTTGGATTTATCCTGTATGGGACTCTCTGTGCTTCCTGGACTTGATTAACTATTTCCTTTCCCATATTAGGGACGTTTTCAAATATAATCTCTTCAAATATTTTCTCAGTCCCTTTCTTTTTCTCTTCTTCTCCTGGAACCTCTATAATTCGAATGTTGGTGCGTTTAATGTTGTCCGAGAGGTCTCTGAGACTGTCCTCAGTTCTTTTCATTCTTTTTTCTTTATTTTGCTCTGCAGTAGTTATTTCCACTATTTTATCTAACAGGTCGCTTCTCCGTTCTTCTGCCTCAGTTATTCTGCTATTGATCCCATCTAGAGTATTTTTAATTTCATTTATTGTGTTGTTCATTGTTGCTTGTTTCATCTTTTGTTATTCTAGCTCCTTGTTAAATAAATCTCATTTATTGTGTTGTTCATCGTTGCTTGTTTCATCGTTTGTTCTTCTAGATCTTTGTTAAATATTTCTTGCATTTTCTCTATTCTATTTCCAAGATTTTGATCATCTTTACTATCATTACTCTGAATTCTTTTTCAGGTACTGCCTATTTCCTCTTCATTTGTTTGGTCTGGTGGATTTTTACCTTGCTCCTTCTTCTGCTGTGTGTTTCTCTGTCTTCTAATTTTGCTAAACTTATG
Organism: Delphinus delphis; assembly: GCF_949987515.2. Lineage (NCBI taxonomy): Eukaryota > Metazoa > Chordata > Mammalia > Artiodactyla > Delphinidae > Delphinus > Delphinus delphis. The sequence goes on along the minus strand of NC_082685.1, from coordinate 91,308,437 downwards.
TGTTTGGGGTCTCCTTTTAGCAGACCACATGTTCGTCATTCCTGTTTTTTTTTGGTGTCTGCCCCCAGTGGCTAGGTTGGTTCAGTGGGTTGTGTAGGCCTCCTGGTGGAGGGGACTCGTGTCTGTGTTCTGGTGGATGAGGCTGGATCTTGTTTTTCTTGTGGGCAGGTCCATGTCCGTTGGTGTGTTTTGGGGTGTCTGTGACCTTATTATGATTTTAGGCTCCCTCTCTGCTAATGGGTGGTTTTGTGTTCCAGTCTTGCTAGTTGTTTGGCATAGGGTGTGCAGCACTGTAGCTTGCTGGTTGTTGAGTGGAGCTGGGTCTTAGCTTGAGATGGAGATCTCTGGGAGAGCTTTCGCTGTTTGATATTACTTGGAGCTGGGAGGTCTCTGGTGGACCAATGTCCTGAATTCAGCTTTCCCACCTCAGAGGCACAGGCCTGACACCCGGCTGGAGCACCAAGACCCTGTTAGCCACTCGGTTCTGAAGAAAAGGGAGGAAAAAAAAAAGGAAAGAAAAGAAAAGGAAGTCATTAAAATAAAAAATAATTTTTAAAAATGAAAAAAATTCAAAGTAGTAAAAGAAGAAAAAAAAGCAAGCAATGAAGAAAGAACAAAGCAATGAAATCAAAAAGCAATTCCACCAATGATAGCAAGCGCTAAAAACTGTACTAAAAAGAAACCAAAAAGACAGACAAAATCACACTCAGAAGCATATATATACACAGTCACAAAAAGAGAAAAAGGAAAAAAATATGTATATCGTTGCTCCCAATGTCCACCGCCTCAATTTTGGGATGATTCATTCTCTATTCAGGTATTCCACCGATGCAGGTACATCAAGTTGATTGTGGAGATTTAATCCACTGCTCCTGAGGCTGCTGGGAGCGATTTCCCTTTCTCTTCTTTGTTTGTACAGCTCCTGGGGTTCAGGTTTGGATTTTTCCCCAGCTCTGTGTGTAGGTCACCTGAGAGCATCTGTTCTTCGCTCAGTCAGGATGGGGTTAATGTAGCAGCTGATTCGGGGGCTCTGGCTCACTCAGGCCGGGGGGAGGGAGGGGTACGGAATGTGGGGTGAGCCTGCGGCGGCAGAGGCCGGCATGACGTTGCAACAGCCTAAGGCGCGCCATGTGTTCTTCCAGAGAATTTGTCCCTGGATCACAGGACCCTGTCAGTGGTGGACTGCACAGGCTCCCTGGAGGGGAGGTGTGGATAGTGACCTGTGCTTGCACACACGTTTCTTCGTGGCTTCAGCAGCAACCTAAGCATTTCATGCCAGTCTCTGGTGTTTACGCTGATAGCAGCGGCTCTCGCCCATCTCTGGAGGTTGTTTAACCAGTGCTCTGAATCCCCTCTCCTTGGCACCCCAAAACAATGGTCTCTTGCCTCTTATTCAGGTCCAGACTTTTCCCCAGACTCCCTCCCAGCTAGCTGTGGCGCACTAGCCCCCTTCAGGCTGTGTTCACGCAGCCAACCCCAGTCCTCTCCCTGGGATTGTCGGATCCCAAGCCTCAGCTCCCAGCCCCGCCCGCCCCGGCGGGTGAGCAGACAAGCCTCTCAGGCTGGTGAGTGCTGGTCGGTCCTGATCCTCTGTGCTGGAATCTCTCCGCTTTGCCCTCTGCACCCCTGTTGCTGCGCTCTCCTCCGCGGCTCTGAAGCTTTCCCCCCCACCCACCCCCTGTCTCCACCAATGAACGGGCTTCCTAGTGTGTGGAAACATTTTCTCCTTCACAGCTCCCTCCCACTGGTGCAGGTCCTGTCCCTATTCTTTGTCTCTGCTTTTTCTTTTTTCTTTTGCCCTACCCAGGTACGTGGGGAGTTTCTTGCCTTTTGGGAGGTCTGAGGTCTCTGCCAGCCTGCAGTAGGTGTACTGTGGGAGTTGTTCCACATGTTGATGTATTTCTGATATATTTGTGTGGAGGAAGGTGAGCTTCATGTCTTACTCTTCCTACATCTTGAAGGTTTCTTAGATACATATTGAATGCATTTTAATACATTCAAAGATGAAGATTTTGATACTGCTGGAGCAAAGTCCTGATTGATAGGCAACATCATAATGTAATAAATTTTAACTTTCATCAGTTGATGTACAAAAGACGTAAGTTGGTTTCTAAAAGACATTATGAGCATCATTGTGTGAGAGTGTGGACTTTCTAGAATCGAAAGTAAAGTTGATACAAAATCAGAGCAGTGCAGCTGACTCAGTCACTTCTAAGCTGTGAATGAAGGGAATAAGAATTCCTCAGGTTACATAACAACAATTCATATTCCTCTACCCCCAGAGATGCAGAGTTTCTGGAACCACAGAAGACCACAAATCATGGTTTTTAGCGAGAAACTGGGATGCTTCTGGTGTAGGTAGTATGCCTGAGACATAAGAAACATCTAATACATGAGGAAGACATATTATTATAATGTATTCATTTTTTGTTGGTGGTTGTCTCAATGCTTATGTTCCATTTTTCTTGTATTTCAAGTTTATTGACAATACAAAGGCTTAAAAACTGCATCAAGGACCTCCACGTCCTCAGCTTTGCCTCTTCAATCTTTTCGAAATTAGGAGCATGAATAATCTTTTGCCTTCATACTTATTTTTGGAGAGTGTAGATGATAGGAATTTGTCTACCACTGGCTTTTTTAGCCTCAGCTACCCAGTAACAGCTTATAAGTATTCCTTCCATTAGTGTGTCAGTTTGATAGACATTTTGTCAAAGATAAAATGGAAAATTGGTAGGTAGAAAAAAACAGACATTCATCACAATGAAGATTGTTCCATAGTTGGTCTTCTAAGGTTAGAGGGAACAGGATCAATGCACTTTTTGCTTTTGATCAGTTTATGAGTATCATGACTTTAGCTTCCTCCTACATTCTGTTGTTTGATGTTTGGAATAGCCAATCAAGGTTTTGTATAGTAATGTAGGCCATCTTCGGAAGAATAGATGAGGGAAATAGTGAGAGAATTAAACTCCCTTATCATTCTCCTTGCATTCTTACACTAATTTTTTAGTATTTTTTTGAAGCATCAATATGACCCCACACCAGCTCTACAGTTCTGTTTCAAAAGATAGTCACTACGTTTCCAGAACTAATGTGACTGCTTTGTTTTACCCACTCTGGAAAGAAAATTAAGTTTAATTTGTCTTAATGAAGTGAAATCTCCAATGCAAACTCATCTCCATATAACTAATGAAACTATCGTATTTTCCTAGATATTTATAATTTTTTTGATATTTCATTACCAAATCTACGTCCGTATTTCAGTTAACATTAAATCTTCTGTAAGAGTTAACCAGTAACCTTTGGAGAACATTTTGTGCAAAAAATAAAAGGCAAATAAGAGTTTAGATTTGTTTAATATACTTCATTGCTTCCATCATAGAGTACTTCATTGTCTTGATCAGGTATATTGATAATGGACTTGAGACAAATCAGGAAATTAGACTGCTAGTTAATTCAGGTACAGAAATAAATTTAATCTCAATATTTACATTTTATTCAGCATGATAAAGCTAGATTATGATATAAATCTTTCAATTAACCGTGGCCTTAAGATTGCATGTATCAGAAATTGGCCAAGAATATGGTAAAAGATTACTAATCTCTTATCACAGTGACCGAAATGGCTCTTTTTCTTATGCATTGAACATATCATTGAATATTAAAATTTAAAAAAACTGAAAATTCATCTAGTTTAAACCTTTTCCCTTATAAATGTGTTATTTAAGGAGCATAGAGATTAAAGGTCTTGCCACAGAGACATAGCTATAAATTACCTTGAAAATAAAACAAAGATCCCTTGTTCATAGACCAGTAGTCCATCACCTATTTAAAAATATATGGACACATAATGTCCTAAGTCCATATGACATATAATGTCTTTCGTTAAGCTATTACTGCTTTAAAACCTACTTCAATAAGCAATAATGTGCAATCTTATAAACTAAGAAGATAACAAAGAGATACCTGTTGTGCTGAAAGAGTTGGATAAAAAGAGACAGGAAATTTTTTTCACTGTGTAAGTCCACCATTTGTTGTCATTTCATTAGAAAAGCAATGAAAGGCTAAGTATTATCCTGTTAGTCATTTTAACATTTAAAAGTAAAGATTACTTTCAATTTTAAAGTAATCTAAAAATAGAAGAAAGTGTTTATATCAGGTAAATAGTATAAATTACAAAAAACTATTAGTTTACATATGCACATTAATCTATTGTCCTAAAGCATGTCTGTTACATGAGTTACTGATCAGTAAAGACATATTAATTGTATGCTTAGTTCTATATGGTCAACACTGCACTGGGAGGTAATAGGGGGGAAAAATGTGACAGTCCCTGTCTAGGAAACTCTAAAAAGTAGATCAGGGAGAGAAGACTTCAAATGAGGTACCATTTGAGAAAATTACAGAGCAGTGTATAATGAAGGAATAAACATATTTACTCAATCTAAAGGATAAAACTTTGAGAAAGGGAAAAAACGTAATTCAGTTATATTGCATTTATTTATCGTCTCAATCAATTTGCTTTAGTCTACTTCTGCTATATTTTCTAATCCACATATCACTGTATAGTAGATTGCAGCTTAAAAACCATAAGAGAAAGCTCCATATGGAAAGAAGCTCAAACTTCTTGACATAGTATACAGAGGATCACCATTTGGTCCCTGCCAAATTAATATAAACTATACTTTTTTCCACATTAGGTGTTACTATTACAGTGAATAACTTGAAGCTTCTCCAGAGTGTCAGATTATTCACAGCCTCCCTGGAAAGCCCTTGCTTCCACCATTGCCCAAAACATGCTTGTTTTTGATGACCTTGACAGTTTTGAGGATTATTGGTCATAATTTGTGTGATATCCTTCAATTAGGATTTGTTTGATGCTTTTCTCCTTATTAGGCAGGGCTTATGTGTTTTGGGGATGAAGATTGCAGAGTTAAGGTGCCATTTTCATTACATATCAAGGATCCATATTGCCAACATGACTTATTACTATTGATGTTCACCTTCATCACCTGACTGAGGTTGTGTTTGTCATGTTTCTCTACTCAAAGGATATTCTTCTTTTTCTCTTTCCACATTGTTCTCTTTGACTACTATGTGCAGCCCACACTTAAGAGGTGAAGGATTATGACCCATCAAACTGAGGGGTGGTGGAATATTTACATAAATAACTTAGAGTTATTCTGCGTGAGTTTATTTGTCTCATCCTCAATTTATTATTTATTCAATCATTTATATAAATATGGACTCCTGGGCATTTATTTTATACTTTGGTTTATAGAAAGGATAATTTTCATCCTCATTTAAACATGGTAAATATATCCTAAGAATTTGCACAATTTTTGATTGTAAAGGAATTTTATAGATACTACTGCCATTGAAGAAGTTTTACTTTAAAGTTAACATTAAATCAAATAGATCAAAAACAACAAAGTACAAATTGAACTTCCACTCAAGAAATTTAGTGTAAAAGGAGGGTATCAAGAACTAGGTCTCCAGCCATGTTCTTTTTCATAAGCTTTATTTTCTAAGGGTTATAGGAAACACTAAGAACTGATGTGCTAGAGATAATTCTACTACTTTTTATTCCCCATTTGAATGGTATTAAACTAGGTCAGACAAGGCTGGAAGGGAAAGAACAAATAATTGTGGGGTTTTTTCCATCTCAGAGGTGCTTATTTCTCATTTCCAAGACGTAATTTTGAGAAATACAAGCGCATTTTTGAGGCTATTGACACAGAAGGTGTTTAGACAGATAGACCTTTTCAAACCTATGGACTGGGTGTGGTGCAGATGGAATGAGAAGTTTTCTACATATCTTAGGGTGGGATACAGAAAGCCTAAGTGAAAGGAACTAAGGTTGAGCTGCGAAAGCCACATAGTAAGACCTCAGTAGCAGAGACCATGGCCTTCAGCATGTTATATAAGCAAAGTACCCAAAAAAGACAAACCAGAAAACTTTGAGTAGGTCTGAAGAAACTCCAATGAATAGATGAAGGAAGATAGAAGCTAGGTCCCAGCTGATAGCATATAAGCCATTTAAGAACTTAGGTAGAATCTCAGGCTGAAAGAAAAGAGAAAGGTAGGTTGGAGAGAAACTATAAGACTATGTATTTATATTAAATATAATTAATTAACATGTAACTGATATTTGATATTGAAAATGACTAACTCTAAGGTAGAAAATTTGAGAGTTTCTCTTCACCAACAAGATTGAGAAATATGACCAGTTTAAATACAAAAAAAATCAACAATTATTCAAATATTTTTGATGAACTGGGGTTCTCATAGTTGTTAGATGACTCCAACCAGCTGGATCCTCTGAGTTCAAATATACTGATCAAATAAAGGGATGAGTCAGGTGGCATGTTAACCCTGAGGTCTAAAAGAGGCCTAAATTTGCAAGGGACTCATGATTCTAATAGCCCATGGCTGATGCTAGAAATCACTCTCATCTACTTCCATCTGTGACCTTCAGGAAAATTAGTATGTGTGTGAACTAAAATTTAACTGAATAACTATACCACACTGGGATTTTTTTTTTTTCATGAGACCACCTGACAGAGTGTGACATTGAAAAACATTTATTAAGGGATCCCCATGACCTAGAGGAATTATGATGGAATTATGTTAGTTAGATTGAGAGTGTCACTAGGTGACATTGTCAGGAGATGGTTAGTATTGGGCTACCCGGGTGACACCAAGGCTCTTTCTTTCGGGGACCATGGTAAATGAAGACTCTGGTCCAGAAAAATTGATGATAGGGCCTACCTCCTTCTTTATGGGATGGCTGTGGTTTTCACATAGTATTCAGGAAAACGCACAAAGAAGAGAACTAGAAGCGGTAAAAACCAGGTGGTTGGGCCAACTACAAGTAATGGAGTTTTGTTTTAGAAGGTTCACTTGTGATGATCTGACTTTCCTGGCTGGTGGCAGCTGGCAGAGTAATAGAGCGGACATATGATCCATATTCAAATGTGAGAAAACCTGGAAATCCTTTGAGGCATTTCAAGATGGCTACCATAAGATATGGCAAATCTTTCTGATAATTTTGTAGGAAATGTGGACCTAGTTTGTAATCACAGGCAGATAGGTATAAATATTTATATTACATAGGTAATGCTCTTTGAATGTTTGGAACTTTAACAGATTCAATGAATTGTAGTTACATGCCCTCACTGCAAAACTCTTCATTAAGAGGTTTTTTTTTTTTTCTGACAACCAGCCAGCCTTATTATTCTGAAGGTATTAAAGCTGTAAAGGGAGCTTAGAGAAGGACGTGAAACATGAAACTCCAATAAAACACAACTTTTCAAGATTACAGTTTTATAAGTTAAAACAAATATCTACAAAATGTGAGATTCCAAATTATGTACGTTATTTGTGAAACTATATAAGTATCATGATGGTAATCTTCTTTCTTTTAGGCTATGCTTCACCTATTCTGGAATCTTTTTATTCTTTGTTGATGTCACTAACATGGGGATAAAACCTGAATCATTTCAATGTAACAACTGTGGGGAGCATATTCTCCTAAGACTATAAAAATAATTATTATACCCCCATTATATAATAGGCATATAATGAGACAAGCAGTAATCTCAATCAGATATATATTGACCAAATAGTTTTTAAAGAAATTAGAGTACCAATAGATCAATACTAATACATTTTCTACCATAAGTTGTTTTAGAAAGAGTGAGTCCTAATCAAGTCAAGTTGAAACCGCACACACCTACACAGAAATGCCAAACGAATTTGGCAATAAATAGTGCATAGACCAGTTTATCTTGGCATTATATTTACAAATTACTGGATGAAGAGAGACATTTCTATGACTATTGGTTATCAGGGTATTTTTCTTTTTTCATGGAGATATAACTGACATAAAACATTGTGTAGGTTTGGTGTGTACAATGTGTCGATTTGATAGTGCCTTTGAAAATATCTGATGTGTTCCACAGTGAAGTGCCTTTTTACAAGTACTCTCAAGTCTTGCTTTTATTAGACTGACTGATGCCAGTATGTGGTTAAATGGTTAGTTCCAGGAACAAGAGCCATTTATTCAAAATCTGAATGTGATGCCTAGTGAGTCAGAAATTCCAGGAAATCAAGGAGGTGGTAATGGCTTAAAAAAAAAACAAATGTCCTATTTAGAATAGCATTAACATTTTGGAACCCAGCATTACATTTTGTACTGCCCAGCTATTAGTCTCCAGTTTATCAAAATGGGAAAAATTCTATGTATAGTAACATTTAAACTATGGATCTGTTAAACCAAACATCTGCTTGTGAAATTTTAAATGCATCAAGAATCCCCTTGAATTTTCCCCTCCCCCAGTTTCCCTCCCCAGTGTATATCCTGTATCTGAAAATTTTCTATCATATGTCAGTTATTTTACATACTTTAAAAGGCTTCTCCTATACCAAAAAGCAAATGCCCTAGAAGAAAAATATGCTGAAGTTATTTGCTCATGGAAAAAAAATGGCAGAGACAGAGCAAACTCATCAGAAATGATTTTTGCACACAACCCTTCGGTGTTGAAATAGGCAGTGGGATGGAATTACAGTTTTTGAATGGCAGCCACTCCTAGCTGTCATGTTCAATTGTGCAAACTCTTCTACATTTATGGGTGACACAATTCCAGCAAACAACTTTTAAGGGAAGATTTCTAGGAAAGCATTTTGCTTCAAGATAAAAACAGTAGCAGAAGAGAACTTTCTTATAGTGCCTCTTTGTCCTTTCTGCCTTCTTGAACACATATGGGAAAACAGGACTTGTGACAATCTTCTTATTGCTTCCCTGCTGAAATCCTGACTGACTTGTTGCCTTGAATTATAATTTTAGTCTCCATAACCCAAAATAATGCATTATTTCAATGTCACTCTTCTCTTGTCATCCTCCATGCCATGCATTTTGGAGGAGAAAAAGTCCCAGTGGAAAAACAAAGTGGCCATAAATATTTTTTGTCCATATATCTACATGTATTTCAAAGAATGTTTATAAGATATACTATCCAAATACTCCTTACTTTATATTTATAATGTGGCTTTATTATTAGAAATTTTTTCAGTAGTTAAGTTTGCTTAAAATAATGCCTGGTCAATGGTCAAGACTTCCAAATTATTGCTTGATATTTTTTACCTTCGAATTCTAGCAAAATTGAATGGAGAGAAACAATAGCTAGGGGCAGTGCAAACTGCTTAATCTAAAAGAGCTTATGGGAGTGTTTGTCCTTCCCCATTGACTGCATTCTTGCCCAGTTAGACCCAAGATCTGAACCAAACAGAAAGTTTTGTCAATTCTCTGTGACATTTTGGTAGTGGTTTATGAAATCACCAGAAAATGATTCCCACACTCATATCAGTGTTATATCTTATACCTTCATGTGAAACTTCAACTATAAGAAAACTATGTGTGTGTGTGTGTGTGTATGTGTCTGTGTGTATTGTACTGAAGATAAGAGCCTAGGAAGATATGTAATTGACAAGGTGCATTTCATAACAGCAATGTTTTTAATAAGCAAGGTGTTCTAATGAAGGTACAGGTTAGAGAGAGTGGCTAAGTGTATAGTGATCAAGAATAGGCCAAGATTCAAATTTCAGTATGGCAAACAACTATTTGTTTCTAGCATGTTTATTAACCTATGCTAGTTGAACGTGTAGTACATGCAGAATATTGGGACAGTGGCTGTGCACAACTGGCTGCCCCTTTAGTTCATACAGGATTTTGTAAATACCCACAGGACATGTGAATGGGAATGGTGCATACACCGTCTCTTTATGAACACCTGTTATGAACTGAGTTCATCTCATTCTAGAATAAATAACCAGAAAGGGAAAAACACTACAGAACAAAATAAAAAGGATAAAGAAGCGTTATGAGAAAATTCTCTTCTGCTACTGTTTTATGCATATTTTATGAAGAATAGATCAGACCAGAAGTGATTCATTGTTGGGAGGGGGGGTACAAGAAATGTTTAAAAAGATATTTGGTATCTTTTAAAGAATATAAGGCAGTATCTTCTCTATGAAATGGAAGCAAAAAGTCATAGAAAAGTTCAGGCTAAGATAAAAGAAAACAGGGTGGCATGAAAAGGTAAGTAAATTATAGAAAGAACTCAAGGAAAGTAGAATGAAAAGGTAAAATTAATATTTGCCTGGGAGTCAGTCAAATAAAGCATTTGCTGTGTAAAATTGAATCAATGATAATGAATAGCAAAGCTGAAAGTTTTTCCAAAATGAAGAAAATAATCTTTGATGAATATGATGATAAAGAGAACATAGTAGGTCTTCCCTGGTGGCGCAGTGGTTGAGAGTCCGCCTGCCGATGCAGGGGACACGGGTTCATGCCCCGGTCCGGGAGGATCCCACATGCTGCAGAGCGGCTGGGCCCGTGAGCCATGGCCACTGAGCCTGTGCGTCCAGAGCCTGTGCTCCGCAATGGGAGAGGCCACAACAGTGAGAGGCCCGCGTACTGCAAAAAAAAAAAAAAGAACATAGTAAACAGATTATAACAAAAATAAGTGGTACATTATTCTTAAGCTAAGAGAGAGAATTACAATCAGAAAAAAAATGAATAAAAAATGAAATAATTTTACTACTTGCTTCTTATTATCCCATCCTTATATATTTCCAAGCCACCAACCTGGGTTAATCTCCCACAATAGAGAAATTCAGGCTTTTATAAGCCAAAACTCATTCTCAGTCCAGAATATAAAAGAAACTGTAGGCATAATACCTGATACTGCAAATTAGAGACATTTCTCTTCTTAGTAAGTAAAAGATTAAAAATGTCATTGAATAAATATCTTCTTCTTTCATAAGACATTTTAATATCCATAAACTATAACTAGATACAATATTTTAAAAATATGTACAATATCTAATGCACTGGAGTGATAATTTTGGGATGATGCTTTTCATAATGTCTAATTTTATATCCATAAAATAACATTAAGTTCTGAAGTATAAGAAACTTGTATTAAAATATATACAAAATAAAAGTTATTAATAGGACTTGCTATAAAGGCCCTGCACAATCAGCTGTTAAATGTTAAAACTGGTATTATACCAATAATGGTAACTTCAAGATTTTAGTAAAGGTTTATTTAGAACATACATTTTCAGTCCCATTAAAGAACCATTTAAAGGCTACCAATGTATAAAATGTTATTCTCATCATAACCAAAAATATAGTAAACTCTTTATTATATCTTATGATCAGGAAGTTCCAGTGAACCCTCTCCCTTTTAAAATGGATGTGATATAGTATAGTTTTTACCAGAAATAGATAATAGTAAAAACTTAAACATGGAAACATCTTTTGTGCCAAGAGAAAATTAAATTACTTTGACCAAACTGGATCAAAATATTAGCTTTTATCTGTTATTAAATAAAACCCTAATTTTTAATCTTTTTTATAATATCAGACATATAGTAAATTTATGAGGTAATAGTTTTACCACAAAAAGTCTAAAGGAACAAACTGATTATTTTGGAGTTAAACTTTCATTATATTGTGAAGCAATATAAAACATTCCTTATTAAGATTGGGCATCATTTTCAGGTTATAACTTCTCATAAGGTGAAACTAAATGGGTATTTAAAAATTACAATAGGCTATTTGACATTTTTTATGAAGGATAATATTTTCAGCATCACTGTTCAGCTGCCTAATGAAATAAAGGCAAAATTTCACTTCAGTGAGTCTTCATGTGTCAGGCACTGTCCTATGTGTTCATGCATTTACACACTACCCTGTTGTATCTCCCTTCTATTTTACATGAGAAGAAACTGAGTCATAGAATAAACACTGCTGAGGTCAGTCACATAGTCTATAAATTTGTTTCTACTACGGATTTACAGTTTGCAAGCATTTGCAATTTCCTCCAAAGAATGACAAGAAATTGTTCCTTTATCTTCTTTTAAACTTTGATTTAAAACAAAATTAACTCTTTTTACAAATCTACACTAAATCAAAAATAATTTTAAGTACTGTGAGCAACATGCATCCAAATCAAGAATCATTGCATCTCCTGGAGTCACCTTAGTGTCTGCTTGCATTGGCCTCGAGCAAGTCAGCTAACTTCTCTTTCCACTAGACATGTAATGAGAGCTGCCAAATGAGCTGGTAGAAATTACATGGAATGATAAATGAAAAATGCCTAAAACAGCATTGTAAACCAGTAAATAGCATGAGCTGTTGCATATATGATTGATATTAAGCTATGTGGGTTTACTTTCAAATGTATAGTCCTTTTAACCAAGAACCTAAGGAGTCACCTTCTCCAAAGACATAAGGATGCTGAGCCATAAAACTCAATTTCCTGTAATCCCTTAATTGAGAGAAAGTTCTTATTATCTCTACCCATCTAACGATGAAAAACTAGAATGGTGTTATAGGAATACTATTTTTTTATATGTAGGGAAATAAATTGTTTTTTACTCAGTTGCCTAAAACATTGAAGCAGCTTTCTAGGTAAGAGATGTAGGCAGTTTGTCTTTGTCAGAAGACAAACCTTCCTAGGTGATTTGTACAGATCACAAAGAGCAGTGGGAAGTAAATGGAAAAATAGAGACTGGAAATGATGTAGTAGCCAAATCTCGTAGAGTGTAAAGGGAGAAAAGCATGAAAGGCAAGAAAAGAAATAACAGCTAGAATGGAAGAACTGAAACCATATTTCCATGTGTCCTGGGAGCAAGGTCAGCTGTATAGTTCTCTGCTAACCTTACTGATAACATAAACTAGTTTTGATATAAATGCTTAGTGATTATCAAAAATGATACATATAAAATCAAATTTGGTTATACCTCAGCGTAATCCACTTTTCCACCTCTCATTATTGTATTCCAAGGATTTTTTTATTATATTAGTTGCTTAGAAAGAAAGAGAAGAGGTAAATCAATAGCAGTAACAGTATAGTAGGTACTTAATAAATATCTACTAATTTATTAATTAAGATAACTTAAATAATCAGTGTCAAAAAATAGTTTCATATCTGGAACACCATGCGACAGTACTTATGTGATATAACTTTTTAAGCTAGAAGCTCTTACTGTAGTTTTTATAGAAAAAGGGGTTTGAAATCTAGTGATTTATTGGAGTTTATTGAGTAGTTAAGAGAATGACTAGGATCAGAAACCTTGTGATTCTTATTAAATGTGTGTCATTGTATATTGTGTGTTATGTGTGCCAGAGATAGAGACAGAGAGAAGGAGAGAGACTCCTAAAGCCAACTTTATTGTGTTTCTTTTTCTTTAATAATGTACCTTTTCAGAGTCAGTGTATGATCTGTGCAGATGACAGCCAGAATCTTTCATTTAAATTGCCACTGAGTTCTAATTACCCTATTCGAACAGACTTCTAAGGGACATTAATAATAGTAAATACAGAATGGTTGGTTAGTTGCTGATCAATTAGGCAATCTATAACTATGTATTAGCTAACCAGTCAGTTTGTCAGTGGATTCTCTGCTATGTGAATCTCTGTGTCTCCAGGCAAATCCCTAACCACTCACCCTCTCACATTGTGTGCTCCAGCTGTAGAACCACTAGTTCCCTATTTACTTCACAGTCTTCCTAGCCTCCAGATCCCTGCAAAGTGCCATTTCCTCTACTATTTCCTTTTATTTTGTTAACTTTAACAGATTCTTACATTCACAAGGTCCTAATGTATATGTCACTTTCAGGAGCTCAAGGCTTGGGTTAAGCATCTTCTCCTATAGGCATCAATAGTGTGCTGTATTAACTTTACATTTCCTATACACTCACTTGTCTCTCTTGTCTACTGTAAGTTCTTTACAAGGCAAACACCTTTTGTCCAATATTATAGTCCCAATATCTAGTAGTATAGGACCTGACACAAAGTGTGTGCTCAATAGAGAAATATTATATAAATGACTTGGTGAGCAGATGAAACAGAATTGTATGTGGCACACAGAATAGTGGTAGGAGGAGGAAATACTATTTACATTTGGGCCATATATGAAATAATTGAATATTCTTTATTCTAATAAATTCCCTCAATATTTTACCAACAACCTTCATGGAGATTAACTGCCTATATACATAGCTAGATTATTGAGACTGACACATGAAAGAACAGAAAACAAATGTTGAATGTAAACGTATAAAATGCATATTTCTGACTAGATGTTCTATATGAATAAATAGATGAAAGAAAGTGATTTGGGATGGAGGATAGAGTGGGAGGTAAGATGAACTTCAAGACATAAACAAAACGGGTGAACCAACTGTTTTTTAAAAGACTAGTTAGTAAATAGTATGAAAGCAGCCATAGATGATATGTAAGTGAATGCGTGTGGGTGTGTTCTAATACAACCTTAAAAAAATCAAGCAGTGGACTGCATTTAGCCCACATGTACTAATTTGAAGACACTTGAACAAGAGGAAACTGAGCAAATAAGGGTATTTTCTTAGAAAAAGAGGACTGACTTTCTGTATGATTCCTCAAAGATTAGGTAAGTCAAAAGTTGATAGTAATTAACTAGCTACATGTAGCTTCCAGAGAGAACTGGTCGCCTCTGCCCACCCACCCATCTAATATCACATGCTTCATACATAAATCATTAAGAACATTTTCCTCACCCATACACATTTTCTAGAATTACTGAAACACACACACACATACAAATACAGGACCTGAGAGAGAGAACACATGCATGCAATGTGTGATCCTACTGTATGATTTTGGTTATGACTGTGATAATGAATATTTAATAAGTGTCTTGTAATTATGAGAGAAATTAGATAGACTAATTTTTATTCTGTAATATTGTTTCAATTTTTCTATCCAGAATGTAGAAATAACCATATTTTGTGCAATTTTATCTCATTATACTCAAAAAATTATAAAGTTATGTTTTTTCTTTCATAATTGGCGTTACCTACCAAAACCCAGTGTACTATTAAATAAAATCACTGTGAAAAACCATTTAAGTATGATTTTATTTTATATATTTTAATTATATCTTTAGATTTTGTGATATAGGAATATAAATTATAAAGCTTACCCAGGTCAGTATTTCCCTTTACTTAATAACTGTCCATAAGTTTACTCCTCTAAGAACTGATAAAACACAACTATCTTTATTTTAAAAGCTATGTATTGAAAAAGGATGAAATCTTAATGGTATAAATTATGAAATCCACCTATCAAAACTAATTGAGTAAAATGAATAAAGAAGACTTCTGTTTCCATTATCATTTCATTACTTCTTCATATCTGATGCTTTGAGATTTTTCTGTTAAATACAGATAAACTATAACGAGACATAACAAACATAAAGTGAAAAAACAAGGAGGTTCTAAAAACACCACAGTGCTTAGCAGTTAAGTTATGAAAGACATAAAAAAAAGTCCTAATAGATATACAGTGTTTAAATAGTTACACAGTTATAAAGATATAATCTCAATATTATGATTCTTCTTGGGTGAAATTCTCATAGTTTCAAATGTCTCAACAATTAAATATTTCTATAAAATATTTTAAAATAACTTTCAGTGTTTCATAAGGGTAAGCTAAATGTCATTGCCTTTTTCTTCTTTTACAGTCTATGGCATGGATTAAAATTAGCCCTAAATTTTATTTTATTTTATTTTTTTGTTATATTTTTTAACATCTTCATGGAGTATAATGGCTTTACAATGTTCTGTTAGTTTCTGCTGTATAACAAAGTGAATCAGCTATATGTATACATATATCCCCGTATCCCCCACTTCTTGAGCCTCCCTCCCACCCTCCCTATCCCACCCCTCTAGGTGGTCACAAAGCACTGAGCTGCTATGCAGCTGCTTCCCACTAGCTATCTGTTTTACATTTGGTAGTGTATATATGTCAACGCTACCCTCTCACTTCGTCCCAGCTTACCCTTCCCCCTTCCCGTGTCCTCAAGTCCATTCTCTACATCTGCGTCTTTATTCCCGTCCTACCCCTAGGTTCATCAGAACCATTTTTTTTTAGATTTCATATATATGTGTTAGCATATGGTATTTATTTTTCTCATTCTGACTTCACTCTGTATGACAGACTCTAGGTCCACCCACCTCACTACAAATAACTC
This sequence comes from Delphinus delphis, assembly GCF_949987515.2. NCBI lineage: Eukaryota > Metazoa > Chordata > Mammalia > Artiodactyla > Delphinidae > Delphinus > Delphinus delphis. The sequence continues at coordinate 91,292,355 of NC_082685.1, read as the reverse complement.
AATTTCATTTCTTTTTATGGCTGAGTAACATTCAATTGTATATATGTGCCACATCTTTATCCATTAATCTGTCGACGGACATTTAGGTTGCTTCCATGTCCTGGCTATTGTAAATAGTGCTTCAATGAACATTGTTGTACATCTCTTTTTGAATTATGGTTTTCTCAGGGTATATGCCCAGTAGTGGGATTGCTGAATCATATGGTAGTTCTATTTTTAGTTTTTTAAGGAATCTCCATACTGTTTTCCTTGGTGGCTGTATCAGTTTACATTCCCACCAACAGTGCAAGAGGGTTCCCTTTTCTGCACACCCTCTTCAACATTTATTGTTTGTAGATTTTTCGATGATGGCCATTCTGACCAGTGTGAGGTGATACCTCATTGTCGTTTTCATTTGCATTTCTCTAATAATTAGTGATGTGGAGCATCTTTTCATGTGTTTGTTGGCAATTTGTATATCTTCTTTAGAGAAATGTCTGTTTAGGACTTCCGCCAATTTTTAGATTGGGTTCTTTGTTTTCTTCATATTGAGCTGCATGAGCTGCTTGTATATTTTAGAGATTAATCCTTTGTCAGTTGCTTCATTTGCAAATATTTTCTCCCATTCTGAGGGTTGTCTTTTCGTGTTGTTTGTGCTTTCCTTTGCTGTGCAAAAGCTTTTAAGTTTCATTAGGTCTAATTGGTTTAATTTTTATTTTATTTCCATTACTCTACGAGGTGGGTCAAAAAGGATCTTGCTGTGATTTATGTAGAGGTTTCTGCCTGTGTTTTCCTCTAAGAGTTTTATAGTGTCTGGTGTTACATTTAGGTCTTTAATCCATTTTGAGGTTTTTTTTGTGTATGGTGTTAGGGAGTGTTCTGATTTCATTCTTTTACATGTAGCTGTCCAGTTTTCCCAGCACCACTTATTGAAGAGGCTGTCTTTTCTCCATTGTATATCCTTGCCTCCTTTGTCATAGATTAATTGACCATAGGTGCATGGGTTTTTCTCTGGGCTTTCTATCCTGTTCCATTGACCTATATTTCTGTTTTTGTGCCAGTACCATACTGTCTTGATTACTGTAGCTTCATACTATAGTCTGAAATCAGGGAGCCTGATTCCTCCAGCTCCATTTTTCTTTCTCAAGATTGCTTTGGCTATTTGGGGTCTTTTGTGTTTCCATACAAATTGTAAAATTTTTTGTTCTCATTCTGTGAGAAATGCCATCGACAATTTGATACAGATTGAATCTGTAGATTGAATTGAATCTGTAGATTGAATCTGTAGATTGCTTTGGGTAGTATACTCATTTTCACAATGTTGATTCTTCCAATCCAAGAACATGGTATATCTCCCCATCTCTTTTTATTGTTTTTGATTTCTTTCATCAATGTCTTATAGTTTTCTGCCTAAAGGTCTTTTGCCTCCTTATGTAGGTTTATTCCTAGGTATTTTATTCTTTTTGTTGATATGGTAAATGGGGGGGTTTCCTTAATATTTCTTTCTGATTTTTCATTATTAGTGTATAAGAATGCAAGAGATTTCTGTGCATTAATTTTGTAACCTGCTACTTTACCAAATTCCTTGATTAGCTCTAGTAGTTTTCTGGTCGCATCTTTAGGATTCTCTATGTATAGTATCATGTCACCTGCAAACAGTGACAGCTGTACTTCTTCTTTTCCAATTTGGATTCCTTTTATTTCTTTTTCCTCTCTGATTGCCATGGCTAAAACTTCCAAAACTATGTTGAATAAGAGTGGTGAGAGTGGGCACCCTTGTCTTGTTCCTGATCTTAGAGGAAAGGTTTTAGTTTTTCACCATTGAGAACAATGTTGGCTGTGGTTTTGTCATACATGGCTTTCATTATGTTGAGATAGGTTCCCTCTATGCCCACCTTCTGGAGAGTTTTTATCATAAATGGGTGTTGAATTTTGTCAAAAGCTTTTTCTGCATCTATTGAAGTTATCATATGTTTTTTATTCTTCAGTTTGTTAATATGGTGTATCACATTGATTGATTTGTATATATTGAAGAATCCTTGTATTCCTGGGATGAATCCCACTTGATCATGCTGTATGATCCTTTTAATGTGCTGTTGGATTCTGTTTGCTAGTATTTTGTTGAGGATTTTTGCATCTGTGTTCATCAGTGATATTGGCTTGTAATTTTCTTTTTTTGTGACATCTTTGGTTTTGATATCAGTGTGATAGTGACCTCGTAGAGTGAATTTGGGAGTGTTCCTTCCTCTGCTATATTTTTGAAGACTTTGAGAAGGATAGGTGTTAGCTCTTCTCTAAATGTTTTACAGAATTCACCTGTGAACCTATCTGTTCTTGGACTTTGGTTTGTTGGAAGAATTTTAATCACAGTTTCATTTTCAGTGCTTGTGATTGGTCTGTTCATGTTTTCTATTTCTTCCTGGTTGAGTCTCAGAAGATTGTGCTTTTCTAAGAATTTGTCCCATTTCTTCCCAGTTGTCCATTTTATTGGGATATACTTGCTTGTAGTAATCTCTCATGATCCTTTGTATTTCTTCAGTGCCAGTTGTTACTTCTCCCTTTTCATTTCTTATTCTGTTGACTTGAGTCTTCTGCCTGTTTTTCTTGATGAGTCTGGCTAATGGTTTATCAATTTTGTTTTTCTTCTCAAAGAACCAGGTTTTAGTTTTATTGAACTTTGGTATTGTTTTCTTCATTTTCATTTATTTCTGATCTGATCTTTATGATTTCTTTCCTTCTGCTAACTTTGGGGTTTTTTTTTTTGTTGTTGTTGTTGTTTTGCGGTACACGGGACTCTCACTGTTGTGGCCTCTCCTATTGCGGAGCACAGGCTCCGGACGCGCCGGCTCAGCAGCCATGGCTCACGGGCCCAGCCGCTCCGCGGCATGTGGGATCTTCCCAGACTGGGGCATGAACCTGTGTCCCCTGCATCGGCAGGTGGGCTCTCAACCACTGCGCCACCAGGGAAGCCCATAACTTTGGGGTTTTTTTGCTCTTCTTTCTCTAATTGCTTTAGGTGTAAGGTTAGGTTATTAGAGATTTTTCTTCTTTCTTTAGGTAGGATTGTATTGCTGTAAACTTCCCTCTTAGAACTGCTTTTGCTGCATCCCATAGGTTTTAGGTTGTCGTGTTTTCATTGTCATTTGTTCTAGGTATTTTTTGATTTCCTCTTTGATTTCTTCAGTGATCTCTTGGTTGTTCAGTAGTGTTTTATTTAGCCTCCATCTGTTTGTATTTTTTACAGTTTTTTTTCCTGTAATTGATATCTAGTTTCATAGTGTTGTGTCGGAAAAGATACTTGATACAATTTCAATTTTCATAAATTTACCAAGGCTTGATTTGTGATCCTAGATATGGTCTAACTTGGAGAATGTTCCATGAGCACTTGAGAAGAAAGTGTATTCTGTTGTTTTTGGCTGGAATGTCTATAAATATCAGTTAAGTCCATTTTGTTTAATGTATCATTTTAAACTTGTGTTTCCTTATTTATTTTCATTTTGGATGATCTGTCCATTGGTGAAAGTGGGGTGTTAAAGTCTCCTGCTATTATTGTGTTACTGTCAATTTCCCCTTTTATGGCTGTTAGCATTGCCTTATGTATTGACAAAGAAGGACACAAAGAAGGACAATCCAAGGGATCAATCCAAGGATCAAGGGATCAATCCAAGAAGAAGATATAACAATTGTAAATATTTATGCACCCAACTTTGGAGCACCTCAATAAATAAAATTTTAGAGTATATATATGTCTACAGAAAGAATCCTGGACATTAACAAAAGCCAGGAGTAATGTATTACATTTTAAAGAAATTATGGCATCTCTTCTTTCTGACTTGTGCCAGAACAGTTATGGGACCCTTTTTTTTTTTTTTTTTGCGGTACATGGGCCTCTCACTGTCGCAGCCTCTCCCGTTGTGGAGCACAGACTCCGGGCGCGCAGGCTCAGCGGCCACGGCTCATGGGCCCAGCCGCTCCGTGGCTTGTGGGATCCTCCCGGACCGGGGCATGAACCCATGTCCCCTGCATTGGCAGGCGGACTCTCAACCACTATGCCACCAGGAAGCCCTATGGGACTCTTAAATCCAAGTAATTGACATAAATGAAATTATTCTTGTATATCCTTCATATTCAGGTTCTAAACATCTAAAATATTTGCAAACAAGCCCTGGTTTGGGGTCAAACTGGTCTTACTATTGTAATGCAATAGGCTCTTCTTCCCCACTCAGCAAGCCACAGTCCTCAGGGTGCTCCTAGAATATGGGTCCACAGGGTGTTACCAGACACTCTTCTCCAAACACAAAGTTTCCTTGTAGTATAACCACAGAAGTCCAATTGCACATTCAATGAATGGATTTTTGTCAGTGGTCTTATGAAGATAAATATTATGAATTTAATTAATGTTCAAGAAATTAGATTATTGAAACTATTGTTCCAAGCTAAAGTCCTTCTGTAACTTTTGTCACATTTACCCTGTCTGATGTTCTGGGTTCTGTGAACTAGGGATAAAAGTGTATTCATGTCATATGAGATCTTTTGACACTCTCTGCTTCTTGATTACAATGGTATTTGTTGCCTGCATGATCAGAGGACATTATTCTAGATGAGATCAAGTCACTTACGCTCTGTTTTTCTTTATATATTGTGGTGACTTGCTTTGCTAATTCAGCCTCAAGTGGACTGTAATTTCATCTGTAGCACAACATGAAAATCAAAATTTTATTTAAATTAGTATCACGAATATTTCTAACATGAAAAAAGAATGGCTCTCTTATATGGAAAAACTATTTCTCTTGATTAAAAGGAAGCAAAATTATAGCCATTTTATGACCTGATAGTAATTATTATAATTAGTCTTTAATGTATATGTGTCTACCATCTTAGAATTGGCTACTTTTTGTGTGGCCAAGAACAACTGGCATTGGGATTACCTGAGAGCTTTTTAGAAATGGTAGAATCTCAGCCTCCACCCACATCCACTAAATAAGTTGAAGAAACACTTTTCTAGAATATTTTACTGCCACTCATAAGCTATTCACATTTCCTGATGCCTCAGCATCCCCAAAGACAGGCTATGAGCAACCCTCCAGATGACCAGGTGCACCAATGTGATCAGATTTCTCCCAAGTTCCCCTTCTTTGCCCTCCTCTGGTTTTGGCCTGGTGACATCCAAATGCACCAGTGAAATACCTTCATGCCTTTTGCTTGTGTCCTCCACCCTGATCCTCCAAAGAGATCCTTACCCAGGAGTCCTCACGCTCTCTCTTAGCTCCCCAACTACTAGGTTGCACCACTCCCTTGGTGCTTCTCCCACGTGGTCCTTGCATGGTGTGCTGTGCCTCCCTCTTCTGGAACCAGTGAATATAGTAAATCCTTTTAATCTCGTATACTTTTCTGAGTGTAATTTCCACAGTCATGTTGGAATGATCCTTAAAGACCTCACATTGGGGGCCTTGCTCCTCCATTTACAACACAAATGGGAATAAGATAAATTATCCATGGTCCCTGCATGAGACCATGGCCTAATGGGAAGGACGTTAGGTACATAGGGCGATTTGGTGAACAAAAGTCAAAATAAAGAGTAAAGAGGAATTATATTTTTCCCCCTCTGGTGGTAAGGAAACTGGATTTGGCCTTAATAGGTGGGAAACATCTTCTCATTTGAGATGAGGATAGTGTATTTTTCATTCCTCTGGAAGACATCTACTTTCCAATAATAAGGGGCATGTGAGAGCTGAGCTTATAATAAGACTTTCTTCAAGTCCTTAATTCTATCAAAAAGGTCAATGTGAAAAACTGTACATTTGGAATAAATGCACACATCATGGACAGGGATCAGAGTAAACTCTATGAAGGGATTAATATGAAACATTATCCATGACTTATGCTCTGCATGGTTAGGGGTTAAGAAGAACCAGTGCATCACTGCATCTCACTTACAACTGCCCTGCCTACCACTAACAATCACAGCCCTGCTGTCACTCTGTACCTTGAGTTCTCTAAGAATGGTGTCATTATGTTTCAGGATGTCAGTCATCACAAGAAGCTGCAGACTACCAGATCACCACCTAGTCATCTGTGTACTCTAATCCTGGTAACCCTTAGCACATTTTCTATTTAGCTCTCTTTTTTAATTGTTCCCAACATCCCAGATGCTTCCTTTGTGCCCTCTGGAATTCATGGCAGATCAACAGAAAAATCTCCTATGTTTTCTACCTTTGTTCTAAGCATTTCTTTTACCTTTTTACTCTGAGGGAACATTGGCTCTCCACTGGGGACCTTGTTTTCCCTGAAGCCGTCTCGCAACTCTGGGATCACTGGGGTTGGAGGTACAGGATTTGTGGTTCTGGCTCCTCATTATCACCTCCCAACCCTTCTGCTTCTCTCCAACCAAAAATCCAAGTTTTAAAACTTGTCAATGTACTATAGCACTACTTTCCCTCCTTGTGTTGTCATCTACAAAAACTCAGTCATTCTCCCTCATTTCTCAGTAAATGTACGTCCTAGATCATTGCCTTTCTTTTCAGGACTTCTCCTGCCTTACTTTTTGGTAGTCTAAAGTACAAATTTAAATAATCTTTCTAATGGCCAGACCTCTCAATCTTTTGAGACATTCTCCTCCAGTGATATTAACTTCTAATTATTTGAGCTCTTCACTGGCCTGGTCATAAACTAGACCCTGTCTTTACTGATATCTGCAACCCTTCCATCATATAGATTCTATAAACCTCAAAGTTTTATAAACCTCAGTCTCTCATTACCTCCTAATTCACTCGTTACCTCCTAATGTTTGACCTCTTTTGCTCTAGAACTACAAATCCTCACTGTATGTCCTATCCATTGTTTGTACCAAGCTTCTTCAAAGTTCCTGCCTTTCTCCCATCTTTTAGTCCTGTGAACCTTTCTCTCTCTTAAAAATTTGCCCTATTTCCCTTATGATCTCATTAGTTTCATGGCTTTAAATACCATGTATATATTGTCCAGGTTCATATTTTTACCCACTTCTCTCTCTTGAACTCCAGATTTACATCAAAAAGTAAGCCCAAGGAGGGCAGAAATCTCTGCTTATTGTTTACTTTGGGATATGGTAGTTCTTCAATAAATACTTGGTCAATATATTTAATATGTAAAATTACACTAGAATACATCCACACAAGGTAATAAGAAATCACTTATTTAAGTTATTTTGTGTAGTAGCATTGTTTATGCCTTGTAAGAGTTCACAAAATCAAAGGTTAGGTTACTATGTTTTCACAGAATTAAATAATCAAAGGTCATAGATCATCCTGGGTAATTTTGCTGTGAGAAAAGAGAACTCAGAAACAGATACTAAATGACATGATTTGAAAAAACTAGAGACTAATTTATTTGACATATCAGGTATATTTCTGTGAATTCATTATTTTAATAACCATATAGAATATAAGCATAATAATTCCTAGGGTATGAAAAAGTTACATAAAATTTTCATTGACAATATATTGATAACTATAAAATAGTATTTAGCAACTTATGTTTTGTTAAGATTATTTTTAAAATATATTGATAAAGAATAACTCATTCCTTTATGCAAAGGAATAACACATTCCTTTATGCTTAAGTGCTTCATGAGAACTTGGAAAAATAAGGATGTTTTAACTTTGTGCAGTTTCACCCCAACTTATAAAGGTTTCTGGACTATTATGACTGTTCCGGTCCCAGCTTATTATATGTTAGAGCTGAGTGCAAGAAAATTGGCCAGAATTCACTGTAAGAACCCTATGTTGTCTCATTGCGTTTTAGGAAATCACTGATCTTTGTGTCACTTTGAGTGGATTGTCATTCTTCCTTCCTAACAGTGCATGAACAGGAATAATGATTTATAATAAGTGGGCCATTCTTTAATAAAAGATTTCTCAGATTGGGGCTAGTGTAGAGAGCTGTGCTCCACTGAAGCAATCATAACTGTCCTTGGCTTTGTCCTCAACACTCAGCACAGAGTCTCAGTAGAAGGAGCAGAAGAATTACATCTATTAAATTTCAATTTTTTATCTCTTTCCTGTTAAGCAAGGCAGCAAAATATTATTAACCCTCCACTATTGCTTGTTAAGCAGCTTATGGTATACCTATTGAAAGAGAAGTTTCTAGCCCTGTGTTCCTAAACTTATTTGCATTTATGCACATGTGCATAGACTTTCTAATACCAAAATAATAACTTTTTTCAGCATCTCCAGCTTTGCTTTCCTATATATGCACCAAGTAAAAAGGCTAAGATGAAATTTCAAGCCAAATACTGAACAGGTTTTATTTAGTAAGGTAAATTATTATCAGAACTGGAAAAATATAAAATATAAAAATATTCTACCAATATTACACTTTTATAATATATAAATTTACTTTCAAATCCTAATTACTAAACTATTATGATCATAAATTTACAGGATTTTCTCCATTTATCTTCAGAAATATTCAAAATATTTTTTAGAACTAGCTTCCTGTCATTCTCTTCTTCTCGTTCTTTTGCAATTTTTGTGTTTGTTCAGAAGAGTCAGGAATGCTATATTCAAAGAAGTTACATTTCTGAGATGGAATTAATTAGCAAGTGCTAGAGTCAATATTAGAACTTAAAGAGACAGGTCTGGAGTCATTCATTTTACCACCTGGTCATACAGCCTTCTTATTAGACACCTTCAGAAGAAGCCTGCTCTTAAGTTTTTAGAGGAATTGACACACCATACTAAGATAGGGGTGGATCTCTGAGGTATTTATTTTTATAATAGCAAGATATTTTCAATTGCTGCCTGGTATACTTGGGTTTTTCCTCATTATACAATATATTTTATTTTTCATTTTCATGTGAGTTTAATGTTCTGTTTAATTATACAAAAATAGTTTATTGTGACTAGTGAAACAAAGGTATGTTTTGAAAAATTAATACCCCATCACCCACACTTCCACTAGTGATCTCTTGATGTAACAAAGATTAACAGCTTTGTGTAACCTTCAAATCTCTCTCCAGCTCACAAATTATACACCAGTATAGGCGATTTTGTCATAGTTTACACACTCCTCTGAACCCGATTTTCTCAGCATTATGAATGGATATTTCTTCATTTAAATAGCTTCAGGTAATTATATGTTATGCATGTATTGCAATCCCTTCAACTATGCCCATCTGGTGTATATTCAAATTCTTTTACCATCTTAGCCAGTGTCACAACTCTTCAAATAAATATTACTGTACACATATCTTTCCATGTTGGTGGCATTGCTTCTAAAATAGAGATTCTTACATATTTACCATTACTAACTGAAAGAGTATGTTGCTTTAATGTTAATATATAGTCAGATTATTCTTAATAAAAAAGTTATAGGAATATACATTCCCACCAGACATATGCATGCGTCTATTTTCCACATCCTCTAAAGCATAGGATGTTTTCACTCATATTCATACTTATGGCTTTTTCTGATCTAATTTTAAAAGTTTTTTTTTCACTTTTTAATTTTCCTAACCACAAATGAAATACAGTATTTTTTTTTGTGGTACGCGGGACTCTCCCTGTTGTGGCCTCTCCTGTTGCGGAGCACAGGCTCCGGACGCGCAGGCTCAGCAGCCGTGGCTCACGGGCCTAGCCGCTCCGCGGCATGTGGGGTCTTCCCGGACCGGGGCACGAACCCACGTCCCCTGCATCGGCAGGTGGACTCTCAACCACTGTGCCACCAGGGAAGCCCGAAATACAGTATTTTCTACACTCATACTACAATGTATTTGTTCCCTATTATGAATTTCCAAATATATATTTTACCTGTTTTTCTGTTAGATTCTCTCTTCATTTTTTTTTTTGTTTTGCCTAGTTTAAGAGTCTTTGTATATTCGGAATATTAGCTATTTTTTATCATATATGTTGCAGATAATTTTTGGAGTCTAGTACTGATTCATTGACTTCATGATGTATGGTGTCTGTACAGATACACAGACATTATTTGGGCACTGACATGGCATAGTACCTGTTATCTAAAACCCTCTGTCTAAAATCAGTTAGAAAATTGAACAGAATGTCAAATAAATGATTTTGGAAATTGGGCAACAACACGTAGCCATGATTTCTCAGAAGGAATAAGAATACAAAGCCTGAGAACACACAGGCTTTCTACCTGGAATAGAGGAGGTTGGCCTAAGGATATTTTGGTATTTTTATCTATTGAAGAGACAAGGGTTAGTCTTTGGGGAGATTGAGGTGGCTGGAATTTGTAGGCCAAACAGCCAGAGAGGAAGAAGTTAATCATAGAAAGAAGTCCTGAAATTTGCATAGAGTGTCTTTTAAATGTTTGGCTCAATCCTAAACTGCAGGAGCAGGGTTAGATTCTGTGAGGCCAGGGAAAGAACAACCAAAAAGTACTACCTGGGAAGTTATGAGCTAACCAATTTTCATAGATCATTCAGGGATGGAAGATTTTCCAGATTTTGCCAGGCAAAGTGGAAGATTTCCTTGTTCAGAACATGGCCATTCTGTAGGAACCTTAGGTATAGAAGTAGACTAGCCTACATCCAGAAACAGTATTATGAAAAATTGAAGGTGAAAGTAGTTTCATGTGTACATTTTCTTATATTTTGCTCTAGTATCTTTATTCTTTTATTTTTAAATTGAATTATTATTCTCTCTAGATTTACATTGAGATATAGCATGAGTTAGTAACATAAGCGTTTTTTTCCTTTGCTTTTTCTCTTAGAGAAATAGACAAATGCAGTCTCCCAGTTATTAAACCATATTTTTCTCACTGCATTGAAAGACAATGTACCTCAGTTTTATGTTTTTTCACAAATAGTTGGATATCTATTTATGGACACTTTATTGTGTTTTGAAGATTTATTTTTATTTTTCTGTGACATTCAGTCTTTTAAATTATATAGTGATTACAGCAAGTCCCCTACATACGAACCTTCAAGTTCCGAACTTTCAAAGATGTGAACCTGCCCCTGTATGCCAGCTGTTGTACTGTACTACTGTACTTTTCAGGGTACTGTACTGTAAGAGTAAAAATGTTTTCTTTATTATTATTTTTTAATGTATTATTTGTGTGAAAAGTATTATAAACCTATTACAGTACAGTACCTTATAGCTGATTGTGTTAGTTGGGTACCTAGGCTAACTTTGTTGGACTTACGAACAAATTGAACTTATGAACATGCTCTCGGAACAGAACTCGTTTGCATGTAGGGGACTTACTGTATATAGTAACATTTAATATTCAGTACAGGATTACCCCACACATTAGTTTTTACTTTGTCTTCATTTAAAAAAATTTCATGGATATTCTTGGGAATGAGTTCAAAAGAATATGACTGTTTCAAAAGGAGAAAAAGAACAAAAAGTCACAACAGCAAAATTTCCTTTAGGATTCTAATTGCAACTGCATGTAAATCGTAGAATACTGTGAATAACTGAAACTTTTGTGATCTTCCTATCCAAGAATAAGAGTGTTACTTTTCATTATTTCAATGCTCATTTTATTTATATATGTATGTATATATTATGTATATATATATATATCCTGTTGAATATACTTATAGACATAAACATTAAATATAATATATATTTCATATTAAATATGCTATATACTATAAAATTCTTATAGTCATATATTTGAACATATATAAAATAGGAAATATAACAGATATTTGGTGTTTTTCTATATGTGTGTGGCCTGATAAAGATATTTCCCATTAAAAATATTGCTAAATATTATATACTTTTGAAACATCTATAAATGGTGCATCAGTTAACTCCTGATTATTGATTAACAAACTACTCCAAAATTCAACTGATTAAAAAAAATAACAAGCCTTTTGTTAACTCTTGAATCAGAAAGCCAATAATTTAGACTGGGTCCAGCTGTTTTTTCCGGTATCAGTAGATCTTTCTCATACCCCTGTCATCAGCTGCTGGTTTGTTTTTACTCTCTGTTTCTGGGTGTTGACTAGCATGACCTGGGGTGCAGTTCCTCACCCTCTTAGAGATTAGCATGTGTTTTCATGAAGGAGGCTGGGTTCAAAGATAAGAAATGAAAGCGCAAAAGACTACTAAATGCCTAGAATTTAAACTGCTAATTAATGTCAGTTTCTCACTAGACTCAGTTGGTGAAAGTAAGTCACACAAACAGAGCAGATTCAAGGAGTGAGACATAGTGGAGACTATGGCAGGTTTTGTTCTTGGGAAAAGCTACAGAGTCAAATTGCAAAGCATGTACACACAAGGAGACTGGTGATGGAGGTCATTGCAGCATTCAGTTCACCACAAAAGAATTATTTGGTAATTATATTTTTTAAATGGTTATTGTAAAAACAGACACATCTTACAAAATTCTGTATTTAATTTTTGCAGATATTTTAGAATTGCATATTAGACCATGGATATATCTGATTATATCATCTAGAAATGCATAAAATTTTATCTAGTCTTTTGTAATATTTTTCCTCTAAAAATTCATTTTTCTATCACATCAGCGAGAAGTTGTAAAACAATATTAAAAAAACATGGTGATAGTAGGTTTTGTTAACTTATTCCTTAGGAATTCCATGGATTAAATAAGAAATACATGTTATTTTGATTATACTTGCTTTCTACATGATTTCCAAGTAACAAAAAATAATTCAACTTAATAACTATAAAAATAACAGATTGATATGTATATTAGAAAAATGACTATTTCAATATTCTGAAAATATTGTTTCTTTCAAACAGTACTTGAATAATGTACTTTATTTAGGGTTCCAACAAGAAACAGAAAACACTCTGAAGGAGCATAATTCAAAGAGAGTTTATTACAGAACTTTAGAAACCACAAAGGGTAGTGTTGGAACTTTGGACGAGTAGTAGACAAACACTCACCACCCCTAGGTTTGTGGCTCAATAAGTTATCTCAAAATGTCCATAGAAATATCTGGGAGTCCTATGAATACTTCAGGAATCTTGCCACTCCCCAGTTAAAAGAGTTAGAATCTATTTCCCCGCTTCTTAAAACTGGACAGGACTTTGTAACTGCCTCAATAAGAAATGGGGTGAAAGTGATGCTACAAGATGTCTGAGGGCAAACCTAGGCTAGGTTTTTAGGCTAAACCTAAAAAGCAGTAGAGTTTCTATCTAGTTTCTATCTCTGTCTTTCTCCCTCTCTCTGTCTCTGTCTCACAATCAGAACACTCACATTAATTTAGTCACCGTAATGTGAGGAGGTCCAGGCTATTTGGAGGGTTCTATGAAGGTGTTCCACAGCACAGCTAAAGTTCCAGCTGATATTTAGCTTCAAACAGCAGACGTAAGAATGAGCAAGCCTTCAGATTAATTCCAGTCCCTGGTTATTTACTATTCCTGACTCTTAATTTTCATCAGAGGCCTCAGACATCATGAATCAGAGACAACCTGATCTTGCTTTGCCCTGTCTGGACAAAGCAAGTTATTTTATACCACTGAGTTTGGGGATAGTTCAAAATGCAACTAAACAAGATCAGGGGACAGGGGAAGGACAGTTATTAGAACTAGAGAAAGGAGAGAGAACTGCAGCGGGTCATCCATACTGAAAGGATCTGTAATCTTCATTGCAAGGTAACAGACAGCTCAAGGCAAGAATGCTGGGAGAGAGTCAAAGGAATCAGCACCCTGACTTCACTCTTCACTATATGTTCTTCCAACTCCTGACAGAGCTCGGCATTGTTTGGACCCAGGAAGAAGAAAAAGGCCTGGGAGTCCTCTTGATCTAGTTTATACAGCTCAGCTTCCCAGACAGAAGGCAGGGTGGAGAAGTGTACAGAATGTGTACTGAGTCCCAAATAAATGATTCCAAGCATATGTACCACAGACAATATTCTAAATGATTTTTCCTGAAGCCAACAATCTAAAAGACAGGCATAGCTACAGTAATCAAGACAATATGGTACTGGCACAAAAACAGAAACATAGATCAGTGGAACAAGATAGAAAGCCCAGAGATAAACCTACGCACCCATGGTCAGCTAATCTATGACAAAGAATGCAAGGATATACAATGGAGAAAAGACAGTCTCTTCAGTAAGTGGTGTTGGGAAAACTGGACAGCTACATGTAAAAGAATGAAATTAGAATACTCCCTAACACCATACACAATAATAAACTCAAAATGGATTAAAGACATAAATGTAAGACCGGGCACTATAAAACTCTTAGAGGAAAACATAGGAAGAACACTCTTTGACATAAATCACAGCAAGATCTTTTTTGATCCACCTCCTAAAGTAATGGAAATAAAAACAAAAATAAACAAATGGGACCTAATGAAACTTAAAAGCTTTTGCACAGCAAAGGAAACCATAAACAACACAAAAAGACAACCCTCAGAATGGGAGAAAATATTTGCAAACGAATTAATGGACAAAGGATTAATCTCCAAAATATATAAACAGCTCATGCAGCTCAATATTAAAGAAACAAACAACCCAATCCAAAAATGGGCAGAAGACCTAAATAGACATTTCTCCAAAGAAGATATACAGATGGCCAAGAAGCACATGAAAAGCTGCTCCACATCACTAATTATTAGAGAAATGCAAATCAAAACTACAGTGAGGTATCACCTCACACCAGTTAGAATGGGCATGATCGGAAAATCTACAAACAACAAATGCTGGAGAGGGTGTGGAGAAAAGGGAACCCTCTTGCACTGTTGGTGGGAATGTAAATTGATAAAGCCACTATGGAGAACAGTATGTAGGTTCCTTAAAAAACTAAAAATAGAATTGCCATATGATCCAGCAATCCCACTACTGGACATATACCCAGAGAAAACCATAATTCAAAAAGACACATGCACCCCAATGTTCATTGCAGTACTGTTTACAATAGCCAGGTCATGGAAGCAACCTAAATACCCATTGACAGACAAATGGATAAAGAAGTTGTGGTACATATATACAATGTAGTATTACTCAGCTATAAAAAGGAACGAAATTGAGTCATTTGTTGAGACGTGGATGGATCTAGAGACTGTCATTCAGAGTGAAGTAAATCAGAAAGAGAAAAACAAATATCGTATATTAATGCATGTATGTGGAACCTAGAAGAATGGTACAGATGAACCGGTTTGCAGGGCAGAAGTTGAGACACAGATGTAGACAACAAACGTATGAACACCAACGGGGGAAAGCTGCAGTGGGGTGGGGATGGTGGTGTGCTGAATTGGGCGATTGGGATTGACATGTATACACTGATGTGTATAAAATTGATGACTAATAAGAACCTGTATAAAAAAATAAATAAAATTTTAATATTAAACAAACACTAATATTAAACTTTTTTTGGGTTATTTGTATGGAAATGTTAATATAAATGTTTCAGGCATTAACATGAAATTCCTAAAAATCTTATATGTTTTGTATAATGTTATAAGTCATAATTTTTGTTATTACTTTAAAATGTATATCTCAGAAATAATTAATTTCCTTGTCAATTGCATTGTTATGAACTTTCATCAAATATTTAACCGTGGTCTTTTTTTTTTTTGCGGTACGCGGGCCTCTCACTGTTGTGGCCTCTCCTGTTGCAGAGCACAGGCTCTGGACGCGCAGGCTCAGTGGCCATGGCTCACAGGCCCAGCCACTCTGCAGCATGTGGGATCTTCCTGGACCGGGGCACGAACCCGTGTCCCCTGCATCGGCAGACGGACTCTCAACCACTGCGCCACCAGGGCAGCCCTAACCGTGGTCATTTTTAAGTCTTTTGTCATTTACATACAGTTCTGGGTGTACTCTGATGCTTTTGCAAAAATGTTCCTATAAAAGGGTTTCATCTTCAAGGAATTTGTGGAAAAGACTCTGACAAGTACAGGTTTCTGGTAACTGACTATACTGCTGAACTGAATGAATAAGCATTTTCAGAACTCTAATGGAAAACTGTTGAATTCATAGAAGTGCTAACAAAAGACCAAGATGAAAAAAAATTACATGGGACTGAGTGAACTGATGAGGATGATTATATTTTTTGTGACTTTCTGTTTGAATTAAGAAACAGGAAAAAATAAATAAAAGACAGACCTAAAAGAGAAAAATACTATTTATTGTGAATGGAAAGCTTACTTCTATACCACGTTGATATTTCTTTTGGCATTCTGAGATCAGGGAAAAGGGGCACAAAATAAAGTATATTCTCTGAGTTCTTGGGAATCAGAATATCCTTATTAGCAAAAGTAGTGAAACAAGTTAGGGCAGTCATGCCAAAAAAACTACTTTCTTTTCTACTTCAATCTGTTTTTACTAGGAATTAATGAAGAAATTTTAAAAAGATAATTATAATTTTTACTTGTCTATTAATATGGAGAGCAGCGTAAACTAGGAAATATGGCTAGAAATTAGAGACACTGATAGTAGTATGGCCAGCATCAGTGCCATTATATGGGCCACATAAAACTGTTATATTAGAAATATTTTTCCATACTGTTAGACAAGCTGTGCAGTAGTTCAGTAATGGCACCTAGGAAAATGAATGTATTCTATAGTTATCAGCCCAACTTTTGTGTCTTTTTATTCTCCACCAGAGTTTGTAATAATATGAAGAGATCACTCCTACACAGATGTTTGCAGTGTAACTGATTCAGCACTCTAGATTGATTGGTTGAATGGCAAAAAGAGTTGTATGTCATCTCTGTTCTGATTGGTCCAAAATAGAAGATTATAATCATTATTCATGTGCTTATTTTTGTTTTGTGTAAATTTAAAATGATGCAGTTGGGATTCCCTTTGTATAATCTTTTATTTCCATTTCTCATTCTCTCTCTCTCTGTCTTTCAAACAGACACACACACACACACACACACACACACAGAGAGAGAGAGAGAGGGAGAGAGAGAGAGAGAGAGAAATGGCTATGGCTATTAATTTCAAATCCCATTATAACACTATTTAGCTATTTCTTTAAGTAATGCATTTACAGTATAAGGGAGGACCTTCAAGATGGCAGAGGAGTAAGACATGGAGATCACCTTTCTCCCCACAAGTACATCAAAAATACATCTATATGTGGAACAACTTCTACAGAACACCTAGTGAAAGCTGGCAGAAGACCTCAGACTTCCCAAAAGCTGACAAGATGTTGGTGCTCCAGCCAGGTGTCAATCCTGAGCCTCTGAGGTGGGAGAGCCGAGTCAGGACATTGGTCCACCAGAGACCTCCTGGCCCCACATAATAGCAATCAGTTAGAGCTCTGCCAGAGATCTCTGTCTCAGTGCTAAGACCCAGCTCCACTCAACGACCAGCAAGCTCCAGTGCTGGACACGCCATGCCAAACAACTAGAAACATAGGAAAGCAAACCCACCCATTAGCAGAAATCCTGCCTAAAATCATAATAAGTTCACAGACACCCCAAACACACCACAGGATGTGGTACTGCCCAACAGAAAGACAAGATCCAGCCTCATCCACCAGAACGCAGGGACCAGTCCCCTCCACCAAGAAGCCTACACAACCCACTGAACCAACCCTACCCACTGGGGGCAAACACCAAAAACAACGGAACTATGAACCTGCAGCCTGTGAAAAGGAGACCCCAAACACAGTATGGTAAGAAAAATAAGAAGACAGAGAAAAATGCAGCAGATGAAGGAGCAAGGTAAAAACCCACCAGACCAAACAAATGACGAGGAAATAGGCAGTCTACCTGAAAAAGAATTCAGAGTAATGATAGTAAAGATAATCCAAAATCTTGTAAATAGAATAGAGAAAATACAAGAAATGTTTAACAAGGACCTAGAAGAACTAAAGAGCAAACAAACAGTGATGAACAACACAATAAATGAAATTAAAAATTCTCTAGAAGGAATCAATAGCAGAATGACTGAGGCAGAAGAATGGATAAGTGACCTGGAAGATAAAATAGTGGAAATAACTACTGCAGAGCAGAATAAAGAAAAAAGAATGAAAAGAATTGAGGACAGTCTCAGAGACCTCTGGGACAACATTAAATGCACTGATATTCGAATTATAGGGTTCCCAGAAGAAGAAGAGAAAATGAAAGGGACAGAGAAAATATTTGAAGAGAATATAGTTGAAAACTTCCCTAATATGGGAAAGGAAATAAGTCCAGGAAGCACAGAGAGTCCCATACAGGATAAATCCAAGGAGAAACACACCGAGACACATATTAATCAAACTATCAAAAATTAAATAAAAAGAAAAAATGTTAGAGGCAGCAAGGGGAAAGCAACATACAAAGTAATCCCCATAAGGTTAACAGCTGATCTTTCAGTAGAAACTCTGCAAGCCACAAGGGAGTGGTAGGACATATTTAAAATGATGAAAGGGAAAAACCTACAACCAAGATTACTCAACCCAGCAAGGATCTCATTCAGATTTGATGGAGGAATTAAAACCTTTACAGACAAGTAAAAGCTGAGAGAGTTCAGCACCACCAAACCAGCTTTACAACAAATGCTAAAGGAACTTCTCTAGGCAAGAAACACAAGAGAAGGAAAAGACCTATAATAACAAACTCAAAACAATTAAGAAAATGGTAATAGGACCATGCGTATCGATAATTACCTTAAATGTAAATGGATTAAATGCTCCCACCAAAAGACATAGACTGGCTGAACGGATACAAAAAGAAGACCCATATATATGCTGTCTACAAGAGACCCGCTTGGGACCTAAGGCCACATGCAGACTGAAAGTGAGGGGATGAAAAAAGACATTCCATGCGAATGGAAATCAGAAGAAAGCTGGAGTAGCAATTCTCATATCAGACAAAATAGACTTTAAAATAAACACTATTACAAGAGACAAAGAAGGACAGTACGTAAAGATCAAGGGATCAATCCAAGAAGAAGATATAACAATTGTAAATATTTATGCACCCAACATAGGAGCACCTCGATACATAAGGCAAATGCTAACAGCCATAAAAGGGGAAATCGACAGTAAAACAATCATAGTATGGGACTTTAACACCCCACTTTCACTAATGGACAGATCATCCAAAATGAAAATAAATAAGGCAGTACAAGCTTTAAATGATGCATTAGACCAGATGGACTTAATTGATATTTGTAGGACATTCCATCCAAAAAAAGCAGAATACACTTTCTTCTCAAGTGCTCATGGAACGCTCACCAGGATAAATCATATCTTGGATCACAAATGAAGCCTTGGTAAATTTAAGAAAATTGAAATCATATCAGGTATCCTTTCTGACCACAATGCTTTGAGATTAGATATCAGTTACAGGAAAAAAAACTGTAAAAAATACAAACACGTGGAGGCTAAACAATACACTACTAAATAACCAAGAGATCACTAAAGAACTCAAGGAGGAAATAAAAAAATACCTAGAAACAAATGGCAATGAAAACATGATGACCCAAAACCTATGGGATGCAGCAAAAGCAGTTCTAAAAAGGGAAGTTTATAGCAATACAGTACTAATGCAAGAAACAAGAAAAACCTCAAATAAACAACGTAACCTCACACCTAAAGCAATTAGAGAAAGAAGAACAGAAAAAACCCAAAGCTAGCAGAAGGAAAGTAGCCATAAAGATCAGATCAGAAATAAATGAAAAAGAAATGTAGGAAACAGTAGCAAAGATCAATAAAACTAAAAGCTGGTTCTTTGAGAAGATAAACAAAATTGATAAACCATTAGCCTGACTCATCCAGAAAAAAAGGAAAACACTCAAATCAACAGAATGAGAAATGAAAAACGAGAAGATACAACAGACTCTGCAGAAATAGAAAGGATCATGAGAGATTACTACAAGCAACTATATGCCAATAAAATGGACAACCTGGAAGTAAAGGACACATTCTTACAAAAGCACAACCTTCCAACACTGAACCCGGAAGAAATAGAAAGTATAAACAGAGCAGTCACAGGCACTGAAATTGAAACTGTGAATGAAAGTCTTCCAACAAACAGAAGCCCAGGACCAGATGGCTTCACAGGTGAATTCTATCAAACATTTAGGGAAGAGATAACACCTATCCTTCTCAAACTCTTCCAAAATATAGCAGAGAGAGGAACACTCTCAAACTCATTCTAAAGGCCACCATCACCCTGATATCAAAACCAGACAAAGATGTCACAAAGAAAAACTACAGGCCAATATCTCTGATGAACATAGATGCAAAAATCCTCAACAAAATACTAGCAAACAGAATCCAACAGCACATTAAAAGGATCATACACCATGGTCAAGTTGGGTTTATCCCAGGATTGCAAGGATTCTTCAATATATGCAAATCAGTGTGATACACCATATTAACAAATTGGAGGATAAAACCCATATGATCATCTCAATCGATGCAGAAAAAGCTTTTGACAAAATCCAACATCCATTTATGATAAAAACTCTCCGGAAAGTGGGCATAGAGGGGACCTACCTCAACATAATAAAAACCATATATGACAAACCCACAGCCAATATCGTTCTCAATGATGAAATACTGAAATCGTTTCCTCTATGATTAGGAACAAGACAAGGGTGCCCACTCTCACCACTATTATTCAACATAGTTTTGGAAGTTTTAGCCACGACAATCAGAGAAGAAAAAGAAATAAAAGTAATCCAAATTGGAAAAGAAGAAGTAAAACTGTCATTGTCACTGTTTGCAGATGACATGATACTATACATGGAAAATCCTAAAGATGCGACCAGAAAACTACTAGAGCTAATCAATGAATTTGTTAAAGTCTCAGGATACAAAATTAATGTACAGAAAGCTCTGGCATTCCTATATGCTAACAACAAAAAATTAGAGAAATTAAGGAAACACTCCCATTTATCATTGCAACCAAAAGAATAAAATACCTAGGAATAAACCTACATAAGGAGGCAAAAGACCTTTATGCAGAAAACTATTAGACACTGATGAAAGAAATCAAAGACGATAAAAAGAGATAGGGAGATATACCATGTTCTTGGATTGGAAGAATCAATATTGTGAAAATGACGATACTACCCAAAGCAATATACAGATTCAATGCAATCTGTATCAAATTGTCAATGGCATTTCTCACAGAGCTAGAGAAAAACATTTTACAATTTGTATGGAAACACAGAAGACCCTGAATAGGCAAAGCAATCTTGAGAAAGAAAAGTGGAGCTGGAGGAATCAGGCTCCCTGACTTCAGACAATACTATGATGCTACGGTAATCAAGACAGTATGGTACTGGCACAAAAACAGAAATATAGACCAATGGAACAGGATAGAAAGCCCAGAGATAAACCTATGCACATATGGTCACCTTATCTTTCGCAAACGAGGCAAGAATATACAATGGAGAAAAGACAGCCTCTTCAATAAGTGGTGCTGGGAAAATTGGACAGCTATACATAAAAGAATGAAATTAGAATACTTCGTAACACCGTACACAAAAATAAACTCAAAATGGATTAAAGACCTAAATGTAACACCAGACACTATAAAACTCTTAGAGGAAAACAGGCAGAACACTGTGTGACATAAATCAAAGCAAGATCTTTTTTGATCAACCTCTTAGAGTTATGGAAATAAAATCGAAAATAAACAAATTGGACCTAATGGAACTTCAAAGCTTTTGCACAGCAAAGGAAACCATAAACAAGATGAAAAGGCAACCCTCAGAATGGGAGAAAATATTTGCAAAGGAAGCAACTGACAAAGGATTAATCTCCAAAATATATAAGCAGTTCATGCAGCTCAATATCAGAGAAAACAAGGAACCCAATCCAAAAATGGGTGGAAGACCTAAATGGACATTTCTCCAAAGAAGATATACAGAGTGCCAACAAACACATGAAAAGATGCTCAACATCACTAATCATTAGAGAAATGCAAATCAAAACCACAGTGTGGTATGATCTCACACTGATCAGAATGGCCATTATCTACAAACAATAAATGCTGGGTAGGATGTGGAGAAAAGGGAACCCTCTTGCACTGTTTGTGGAATTTAAATTGCCACTATCGATAACAGTATGGAGGTTCCTTAAAAAACTGAAAATAGAGCTACCATATGACCCTGCAATCCCACTACCTGACATATACCCTGAGAAAACTGTAATTCAAAAAGAGACATATACCACAATGTTCATTGCAGCACTACTTACAATAGCCCGTACATGGAAGCAATCTAAATGTCCATTGACAGATTAATGGATAAAGAAGGTGTGGCACTTATATACAATGGAATATTACTCAGCCATAAAAAGAAACGAAATTGAGTTATTTGTAATGAGTTGTATGGACCTATATTCTGTCATACAGAGTGAAGTAAGTCAGAAAAAGAAAGACAAATACCACATGCTAATGTACATATATGGAATCTAAAAAAAAAAATAAAAAAAAACCCAAAAAACGGTACTGATGAACCTAGTGGCAGGGCAGGAATAAAGATGCAGATGTAGAGAATGGACTTGAGGACACGAGGTGGGGTGGGAGGGGAAGCTGGGACAAAGTGAGAGAGTAGCATTGACATATACACTACCAAACGTAAAATGGATGGCTAGTGGGAAGCTGCTGCATATCACAGGGAGATCAGCTCGGTGCTTTGTGAGAACTTAGAGGGGTGGGATAGGGAGTGTGGAAGAGAGATGCAAGAGGGAGGGGATATGGGGATATATGTATACTTATAGCTGATTCACTTTGTTGTACAGCAGAAAGTAATGCAACATTGTAAAGCAATTATACTCCAGTAAAGATATTAAAAAAATAAAAAATAGTAAAAAAAAAAAAAAAGCTGAGCATTTCACTTAATGTAACTTATACTTTAACTAAAAATAAATTAATACAAAGAAGAAAAAGTAACCTCAATATATAGTAATTCAAAACAAATGAAAGATAGAAAATAATCATATGTAAACCTCACCTAGCAAAAAGCAAAACATTATTTGCCAAAGACTTTCATTTCAACATTTTTAAAATGTCTGTGCCCATTTTTTTCATAACTCAGGCTAAGTCATTGGGAAAATTATACTTACTGGAGGCAGTAAAGTCATTATTTTGTGGCAATAATTTATTGTGCTTTAATTTTTATTATGAAATGAAAATCATTTATAAATTTCTATACTTTATTTCCTTTAGTAACAGTACTTCATTAAAGTCATAATTTTATATACAAAATTTATGCATAAGCTAAATCTGACTTTGGATCAGATCAGTGTGATCAGGCTATAAGTAACAGTGTGGTTCAGATGTCCTGGCACTTTCGCTGCAGACCTCACCACTGTCTGTAATTGCTCAATGGATCAGTGCACAGCACATTTTGATGGTCCACCTCAGTTTATGTTGTTGCCATCAGTATATTATGATTTGTCACGTACTGTTTTTAAAATGATTTGAAATCCCCAAAGGGAAGCTTCTTTGCTGCCACCTACTACCCTTGGCAGATGCAGCAACTAGCCTACTCAGAAATTTCAAAGCTGAAAATATAAAACAATACAGAAGTTGACATACTTTCCTCTGTTCTCTGATTGAGTTAATAAATTCCCTGCTTTCTAATGTAATATATTCAATATCTTTTTAAAAATTGAAGTATAGTTGATTTACAGTATTAGTTTCAGTGTACAACATAGTGATTCAATATTTTTGTAGGTTATACTCCATGTAAAGGTATTATAAAATATGGGCTATATTCCATGTGCTGTGCAGTATATCCTTGTAGCTTATTTATTTTATACGTAGTAGTTTGTACCTCTCCGTCCCCTACCACTATCTTGCCCCTCCCTCCACCCCTCTGTCCACTAGTAACCACTAGTTTGTTCTTTATATCTGTGGATCCATTTCTGTTTTGTTATATTCATTTGTTTGTTTCATGTTTTAGATTCCAGTCAATGTTTTTTTTTAATTACAAATAAAAAGAAGGCTTAGTTTATTTCTTTGAAGTTCTGATTTTGTCTTTAGCTAATCACTAATGATATGAGCTGTTTTTCAGAAGAGGATAGGCTGCAGTCAGGATGGCTAGATATTTTGTTATAGAAGGAACAATAATGTCACAAGTCTCCCCTGGTGTGTAGCTGAGCTTTTAATGGCTAAACGAAAAACACTGAACCTCTGTAGCAGAATCTGAAATAGGGACTCTAGATTAAACTTTTTATCTCAGGTGACTTTTTCAGTTTCATCTCTGAGACAGATTTCTACCTTGAAGCTTAAAATATGGGTCAGAAAAATAAAGAAGTATGTCACATGATAAAATTAGCTTCTCTCACTGGGGAGGTAGGAAATAAGATATTACATGTCCTACACAAAGGCTGTGCCTATACTCACCCATCTTAAACCTCTTAACCATATCATCTTAAACCTTAAGCCACCTCATCCTATTACTGTTTATTCCTAAATTAGGCAACTTGGCTGAACTAGCTTATTTCTACTTACAGTGCCAATAATGATGCAGTTTTTCTTCTCTGTGGTGTGATGTTGTTGATGGTAATAATGTAATTTTAAAGCTTTTCACTAATTTCTTTCCACAGCAACTGTTGTATCTTCTTTTTCCCTCCCTAATCCAACTCCTGTAGTTTTAATAGGAACAAAATGAAAACATGATTCTATATAATTATAAAATGACACTGTTTTGACTATAACTAGGTCTTAAACCTGCTAACATATTTTCTATATGTCCTTTTGAACCACATTCCTTAGAAGAAAGGAATATGTTTAGGTTTCTAATGAAGCTATCAACCTCAAGCGTGTGACTCTTATTCTTTATCTAAAATTAATTGTGTAACCTTGTATAATGATTTTCTAAAATGAATCCATTTCTCAGCTGCCCATATTATATACTGATATATCCAAGAATAAGATATGTGTGTGTGTGTGTGTGTGTGTGTGTGTGTTTTCTGAGTGATAGCTATCCCTGCATTGCATTTACAAAGTGTATGTAAAATGCTCGAAATAAATCATCCATTCTTAATTTAGCAAAACTATCAGGAATATAAATAGAATTATATATCTGGAGAATATATGTAGGCATAAACACAGACATAAGACATCAAAGATAGGTTTTTAGCAGATGCTGATTAAAACAAAAGTAGTTTAGTCCTCTGTTTATATGTTTGCTTAGAAAAGCACTAAAACATTATTTCAAACAACTCTATGTGTTTTCTTATCACTAAAGCACAACAGCATAATGGTAAAATATGCCAATAATTCTAACAATGTGCCTTTATAGTTATACTTTAGTAATATTAAATATTTAATAATGTATCCTTTACATTGATACTTAAGGATAGAGTAAAACAAATCACTGATTAATAGAATTACTCAGCAATAAAATAAGTAAATAATTTTGTTCATTTATATTTTAAAAAACCTTTTTTACTGACAGCTGATGTCATAGCTCAATACATTATTTTGGGTGAACTGTGGGTATAGAGGAAAGTCAGGTGTCCACGAAGAAGGTAAAACTGTCACACGACAGATGAGATACAAAACAATATATTTAAAACTTAATATTAAATAATTGAACAAGTTCTCTATAGTAGTGGTAAGACCAATGATCTAAGAAGGCTGAAAAAGTAAAAACAAGCTTATTTCATTTTTGTAGCAGGCTCATATATCAGAATGCAGGTTCATTTAAAATAAACTTGTAGGAAAATGATCAAGCAAAGGCTACAAAAACACATGAGTCTCTTTGGAGCTGTAGCAACTGTCATTTTGCAAAAAATTGCTAGTTGTATCTGTTAAGTGCCACAGGGCACACAGATTCTTTAAACATGCTCACTGTCTTAAAGTACTTACAATCTGGTTGAACAGATAGGACTTGAACAAACAAAAGTACAAATCAGGAAGGTATAACATAAGTGTCAAGAACAGGTGGAAATTTTTTCTATTGAAATTCAAAGGGAAAAAAATGACTGATTAGAACTTCACGTGAAACCTTGAAACAATCTCAGAGAAAAAAAGTAATGATGAAATGTTCTGATTTTGGTTAAAGGTAACAGTTTCCTTAGATAATACTAAATTGATAGTGTAGCATCAGGGCCTCTAAAGACCTTATATACAAGCCATAGAATAATTTCAAAGAAATACATTTAAAGTGATAAAAATATATGCAATATAGAAGCAATAAACACAATAAATTCTAGTTTGTATCCTCTTGAATACCTTTATAGTGTGTATTAGGAAGCATACTTCATAGTAAAACAATGAAAATTCAGACAAAAGAGGAGTTGTTGAGTTTTGAAATTTCCCTTTACATACATAATCAGGTCACATTGGTTTATTGGAGAGAGAGAGAGGGAAAGAGAGAGAGAGGGAGAGATAGGAAGAGAGAGAGAAAGTTCCTATTAGTGATAGAACACGTTCGTTACTTAAAATTAAATTCCAATTATAATTACTTTTATGTAGGCATAAAAATAACTAATGGAAGTTAGTGGCTTAACTCAATAAAGGTTGCTTTCTTGATTGAATCACACTCTAGTATTGGTCAGACTACTCTCTTAAGTTTTTCCCTCCATGAGATGAGTCAAGGTGTTGGTTTCTTCCTTAATTTGTCTCTGCTGTCTCCCTCCTAGGCTTTCACTTTCAGCTCCTTAGATAAAGGAAAGAGAGAAGATAGATACTCATGGTGGGTATCTTAGTATCTAGACTTGTAATATTCAATATTCCTACCCACATTCACTATTTGGTGCTATTTAGATGTAAGGTAGGGAATAGAAATGAAGCCCGTGTGAAAGAAATTATACCAAAAAAGAATTGAAATAACTAACATGGGAAGACAGGCAAAATCAGACAAAACTGAATAGAATAATTTTTTTCCTTAAGGTACTTTGTTGAAAGGCCAACAATTTTTTCCAACATATTTATAATTTTTCTTGATGAAAATAACATAATAAACAGGAAAGTATTTGAAGATATAATAAAAGTGTTTCCAGAGTCCTGAAATGGCACTGCATTTCTCAGGTGAACAACAAAAATAATCAGCATGGTGATATATTCTAGTAAAGTTTTCTAAACTTTGTAAACAATAGCAAAAATCATGCATATCCCCTCACAGGAAAACAACAACTACAACAATAACAACCACAAACAAATTTTGAATATTGAATTAATTTAGTATAAACTGTGGTGATTGCAGAAAACAATATAGAAAAGAATGTTATACGCTTTGACAATTTATTATAGGAGACAGGATAGTGTAAATAGGAGAATGTGAGATGTTAATTTCACACTCTTCTCTGTTTTATAGCATAAAATTTATAGATAGAGTTAAATGTGTAAGTACTTAGAGAAATCAAATGCCTTATTGTTTTAATCCCTTTAAACTTTAGAGGTATATTGTGTATATACATATTCCTTGTTAAGAAAATACTTATCTGAAATTCAGCAGTTTCTCCAAATTCTTTTGTCTTACAAAGGAATGTAATGCATTTGAGTATTTTTTTCATTTTTATAAGCAAGTATAATCCAATTGCATTTTATTAAGTTCTTTTTAATATGTAGCTCTTTATAGGCAAAGAGAAATGTCTATAATTTTGCTTAAAAAGCTTCATTGTGACAATTTGTGAGTAAAGAGATTTCAAGTGATATTGTAATTCCTTTTTCATTTTTTCAGAGTGCTTGGTATTTTTCTGAAAGTCATGTGTTTATCTAAAAATAAATAAAGTTCTTTTAAAAGACTGTGGGTTACCCAGATATGTAGAAATACTTCCACTAGAAAATCAACTTTTGAAAATAGTAGACCAATGTTTTTGCATATATGTCCTTGGCATTCTTTTTCAGTGCTACTTTACAAGTAAAGCAAAAAGGGCTTGATGAAGTTCAGAAATCATGTTGAATGAAAGTAAGGAAAAAATCAGAAATGTTAGTTTAGGTACTTGAGTATTACGATGTGAAAATAACAACTGATGCTTTTACTTTGAAATATTTATTAACTTAATGTAAAAACTAAAATTAGGCTAACGGAGAACAGACCATTGCAGTCTAGTTGAAAGCAATTATATGTCTACTCATATTATTTGTTAAGATAGCTCAAATGAGAAAATTATAGAGTACTCCTAAAATCATAGGTCCAATGTTGATGATGAAGCTTAAATAATAAAAATATTTATTTAGTTAGTATCAGTATCACAGATATCTGGCTTGAACTCCATGAAGCTCGTTTGTATATACAGTTAATTATAACACCCTTCACCTGTTACAGAGCACAGTTTTTTAACCCAGAAGATGTATAAATTGAGATTAAATTTAAGTTGTTAAAAACTAAACAGATTATCAATTCATGAATCAATTGTATACTTGTTTGAGATTTTTGGATATATAAAATATGGAATTTTAAAATGCTGACAAAGAAAGAAAGAAAAAAGAAGGAAGGGAGGGAGGAAGAGAGAGAGGCGGAGGTAAGGGTGAGTAGGGGAGGGAGAGAAATGAAGGAAAGAAGGAAGAAAGAAGGGAAAAATTAATATAGGTATAACAGAAAATGAGTTTAGTAAGAAAAGAGCAATAACACAGTGGTTGCCCGGAGGGGAAATCTCATCTGCTGTAATAAACATCAAGTAAAGAGGCCAAGATGAATTTTTCTTTTATTTTTTTTTTTACATCTTTATTAGAGTATAATTGCTTTACAGTGGTGTGTTAGTTTCTGCTTTATAACAAAGTGAATCATTTATACATATACATATGTTCCCATATCTCCTCCCTCTTGCATCTCCCTCCCTCCCACCCTCCCTATCCCACCCCTCCAGGTGGTCACAAAACACCGAGCTAATCTCCCTGTGCTATGTGGCTGCTTTCCACTAGCTATCTATTTTACGTTTGGTAGTGTATATATGGCCATGCCACTCTCTCACTTTGTCACAGCTTACCCTTCCGCCACCCCATATCCTCAAGTCCCTTCTCTAGTAGGTCTGTGTCTTTATTCCCGTCTTACCACTAGGTTCTTCATGACATTTTTTTCTTATATTCCATATATATGTGTTAGCATACGGTATTTGTCTTTCTCTTTCTGACTTACTTCATTCTGTGTGACAGACTCTAGGTCCATCCACCTCACTTCAAATAACTCAATATCGTTTCTTTTTATGGCTGAGTAATATTCCATTGTATATATGTGCCATATCTTCTTTATCCATTCATCCGATGATGGACACTTAGGTTGCTTCCATGTCCTGGCTATTGTAAATAGAACATTTTAGTACATGACTCTTTTTGAATTATGGTTTTCTCATGGTAATGGGATTGCTGGGTCATATGGTAGTTCTATTTGTAGTTTTTTAAGGAACGTCCATACTGTTCTCCATAGTGGCTGTACCAATTCACATTCCCACCAGCAATGCAAGAGTGTTCCCTTTTCTCCACACCCTCTCCAACATTTATTGTTTCTAGATTTTTTGATGATGGCCATTCTGACCGGTGTGAGATGATGTCTCATTGTAGTTTTGATTTGCATTTCTCTAATGATTAATGATGTTCAGCATTCTTCCATGTGTTTGTCGGCAATCTGTATATCTTCTTTGGAGAAATGTCTCTTTAGGTCTTCTGCCCATTTCTTGATTGGGTTGTTTCTTTTTTTGTGATTGAGCTGCATGAGGTGCTTATAAATTTTGGAGATTAATCCCTTGTCAGTTGCTTCACTTGCAAATATTTTCTCCCATTCAGAGGGTTGTCTTTTCGTCTTGTTTATGGTTTCCTTTGCTGTGCAAAAGCTTTGAAGTTTTGTTAGGTCACATTTGTTTATTTTTGTTTTTATTTCCATTTCTCTAGGAGGTGGGTCAAAAAGGATCTTGCTGTGATTTAGGTCATAGAGTGTTCTGCCTATGTTTTCCTCTAAGAGTTTGATAGTTTCTGGCCTTACATTTAGGTCTTTAATCCATTTTGAGCTTATTTTTGTGTATGGTGTTAGGGAGTGATCTAATCTCATACTTTTACATGTATCTGTCCAGTTTTCCCAGCACCACTTATTGAAGAGGCTGTCCTTTCTCCACTGTACATTCCTGCCTCCTTTATCAAAGGTAAGGTGACCATATGTGCGTGGGTTTATCTCTGGGCTTTCTATCCTGTTCCATTGATCTATATTTCTGTTTTTGTGCCAGTACCATACTGTCTTGATTACTGTAGCTTTGTAGTATAGACTGAAGTCAGGGAGCCTGATTCCTCCAGCTCCGTTTTTCGTTCTCAAGATTGCTTTGGCTATTTGGGGTCTTTTGTGTTTCCATACAAATTGTGAAATTTTTTGTTCTAGTTCTGTGAAAAATGCCAGTGGTAGTTTGATAGGGATTGCATTGAATCTGTAGATTGCTTTGGGTAGTAGAGTCATTTTCACAATGTTGATTCTTCCAATCCAAAAACATGGTATATCTCTCCATCTATTTGTATCACCTTTAATTTCTTTCATCAGTGTCTTATAATTTTCTGCATACAGGTCTTTTGTCTCCTTAGGTAGGTTTATTCCTAGATATTTTTTTATTTCTGTTGCAATGGTAAATGGGAATGTTTTCTTGATTTCACTTTCAGATTTTTCATCATCAGTGTATAGGAATGCCAGAGATTTCTGTGCATTAATTTTGTATCCTGCTACTTTACCAAATTCAATGATTAGCTCTAATAGTTTTGTGGTAGCATCTTTAGGATTCTCTATGTATAGTATCATGTCATCTGCAAACAGTGACAGCTTTACTTCTTCTTTTCCAATTTGGATTACTTTTATTTCCTTTTCTTCTCTGATTGCTGTGGCTAAAACTTCCAAAACTATGTTGAATAAGAGTGGTGAGAGTGGAAAACCTTGTCTTGTTCCTGATCTTAGTGGAAATGGTTTCAGTTTTTCACCATTGAGGGCGATGTTGGCTGTGGGTGTGTCATATATGGCCTTTATTATGTTGAGGAAAGTTCCCTCTATGCCTACTTTCTGGAGGGTTTTTATCATAAAGCGGTGTTGAATTTTGTCAAAAGCTTTCTCTGCATCTATTGAGATAATCATATGGTTTTTCTCTTTCAATTTGTTATTAGGGTGTATCACATTGATTGATTTGCGTATTTTGTAGACTCCTTGCATTCCTGGAATAAACCCCACTTGATCATGGTGTATGATCCTTTTAATGTGCTTTTGGATTCTGTTTGCTAGTATTTTGTTGAGGATTTTTGCATCTATGTTCATCACTGATACTGGCCTGTAGTTTTCTTTCTTTGTGACATCCTTGTCTGCTTTCGGTATCAGGGTGATGGTGGCCTTATAGAATGAGTTTGGGAGTGTTCCCCCTTCTGCTATATTTTGGAAGAGTTTGAGAAGGATAGCTGTTAGCTCTTCTCTAATTGTTTGATAGAATTTGCCTGTGAATCCTGGGCTTCTGTTTGTTGGAAGATTTTTAATCACATTTTCAATTTCAGTGCTTGTGATTGGTCTGTTCATATTTTCTATTTCTTCCTGATTCAGTCTTGGCAGGTTGTGCATTTCTAAAAATTTGTCCATTTCTTCCAGGTTGTCCATTTTATTGGCATAGAGTTGCTTTTAGTAATCTCTCATGATCTTTTGTATTTCTGCAGTGTCAGTTGTTACTTCTCCTTTTCATTTCTAATTCTGTTGATTTGAGTCTTCTCCCTTTTTTTCTTGATGAGTCTGGCTAATGGTTTATCAATTTTGTTTATCTTCTCAAAGAACCAGCTTTTAGTTTTATCGATCTTTGCTATCGTTTGCTTCATTTCTTTTTCATTTATTTCTGATCTGATCTTTATGATTTCTTTCCTTTTGCTAACTTCGGGGTTTTTTTGTTCTTTCTCTGATTGCTTTACATGCAAGGTTAGGTTGTTTATTCAAGATGTTTACTGTTTCTTAAGGTAGGATTATATTGCTATAAACTTCCCTCTTAGAACTGCTTTTGCTGCATCCCATAGGTTTTGGCTCGTCGTGTGTCCACTGTCATTTGGTTCGAGGTATTTTTTGATTTCCTCTTTGATTTCTTCAGTGATCACTTCGTTATAAAGTAGTGTATTGTTTAGCCTCCATGTGTTTGTATTTTTTACAGATCTTTTCCTGTAATTGATATCTAGTCTCATAGCATTGTGGTCGGAAAAAATACTTGATACAATTTCAATTTTCTTAAATTTACCAAGGGTTGATTTGTGACCCAAGAGATGATCTATCCTGGAGAATGTTCCATGAGCACTTGAGAAAAATGTGTATTCTGTTGTTTTTGGATGGAGTGTTCTATAAATATCAATTAAGTCCGTCTTGTTTAATGTATCATTTAAAGCTTCTGTTTCCTTATTTATTTTCATTTTTGATGATCTGTCCATTGATGAAAGTGGTGTGTTAAAGTCCCCTACTATGAATGTGTTACTGTTGATTTCCTCTTTTATGGCTGTTAGCATTTGCCTGATGTATTGAGGTGTTCCTATGTTGGGTACATAAATATTTACAATTTTTATATTCTCTTCTTGGATCGATCCCTTGATCATTATGTAGTGTCCTTCTTTGTCTCTTCTAATAGTCTTTATTTTAAAGTCTATTTTGTCTGATATGAGAATTGCTACTCCAGCTTTCTTTTGTTTTCCATTTGCATGGAATATCTTTTTCAATCCCCTCACTTTCAGTCTGTTTGTGTCTCTAGGTCTGAAGTGGGTCTCTTGTAGACAGCATATATATGGGTCTTGTTTTTGTATCCATTCAGCCAGTCTGGGTCTTTAGGTGGGAGTATTTAATCCATTTACATTTAAGGTAGTTATCGATATGTATGTTCCTATGCCCATTTTCTTAATTGTTTTGGGTTTGTTATCGTATGTCTTTTCCTTTTTTTTTGTTTCTTGTCTAGAGAAGTTCCTTTAGCATTTGTCATAAAGCTGGTTTGGTGGTGCTGAACTGTCTCTGCTTTTGCTTTTGCTTGTCTGTAAAGGTTTTAATTTCTCCATCAAATCTGAATGAGATCCTTGCTGGGTAGAGTAACCTTGGTTGTAGGTTTCTCTCCTTCATTACTTTAAACATGTCCTACTAGTCCCTTCTGGCTTGCAGAGTTTCTGCTGAAAGATCAGCTGTTAACCTTATGGGGATTCCCTTGTGTGTTATTTGTTGTTTTTCCCTTGCTGCTTTTAGTATGTTTTCTTTGTATTTAATTTTTGACAGTTTGATTAAGATGTGTTTTGGCGTATTTCTCCTTGGATTTATCCTGTATGGGACTCACTGTGCTTCCTGGACTTGATTAACTATTTCCTTCCCCACGTTAGGGAAGTTTTCAACTATAATCTCTTCAAATATTTTCTCAGTCCCTTTCTTTTTCTCTTCCTCTTCTGGTACCCCTGTAGTTCGAATGTTGGTGTGTTTAATGTTGTCCGAGACGTCTCTGAGACTGTCTTCAGTTCTTTTCATTCTTTTTTTCTTTATTTTGCTCTGCAGTAGTTATTTCCATTATTTTATCTTCCAGGTCACTTATCCGTTCTTCTGCCTCTGTTATTCTGCTATTGATCCCATCTAGAGTATTTCAGTTTCATTTATTGTGGTGTTCATCGTTGCTTGTTTCATCTTTTGTTCTTCTATATCCTTGTTAAATGTTTCTTGCGTTTTCTCTATTCTATTTCCAGGATTTTGGGTTATCTTTACTATCATTATTCTGAATTCTTTTTCAGGTAGACTGCCTATTTCCTCTTCATTTGTTAGGTCTGGTGGGTCTTTATCTTGCTCCTTCATCTGCTGTGTGTTTTTCTGTCTTCTCATTTTGCTTGTCTTACTGTGTTTGGGGGTCTCCTTTTTGCAGGCTGCCGGTTCGTAGTTCCCGTTGTTTTTGGTGTCTGTCCCCAGTGGGTAAAGTTGGTTCAGTGGGTTGTGTAGGCTTCCTGGTGGAGGGGACTAGTGCCTGTGTTCTGGTGGATGAGGCTGGATCTTGTCCTTCTGGTGGGCAGGCCCATATCTGGTGTTGTGTTTTGGGGTGTCTGTGGACTTTTTATGATTTTAGGCAGCCTCTCTGCTAATGGGTGGGCTTGTGTTCCTGTCTTGCTAGTTGTTTGGTATAGAGTGTCCAGCACTGTAGCTTGCTGGTCGCTGAGTGAAGCTGGGTGTTGGTGTTGAGATGGAGATATCTGGGAGATTTTCGTCGTTTGATATTATGTGGAGCTGGGAGGTCTCTTGTGGACCAGTGTCCTGAACTTGGCTCTCCCACCTTAGAGGCACATCACTGACTCCTGGCTGCAGCATCAAGAGCCTCTCATCCACACGGCTCAGAATAAAAGGGAGAAAAAGAAGAAAGAAAGAAAGAGAGAAAGAAAGAGAGAAAGAGAGAGAGGCCAAAAGAGAGAGAGAGAGAGACCGAAAGAGAGAGAGAGAGAGAGCGAGAGAGAGAGGGAGGGAAGAAGGAAGAAAGAGGATAAAATAAAATAAAGTAAGATAAAATAAAGTTATTAAAATAAAAAATAATTATTAAGGAAAAATATATTTTTTTTAAGAAAACAAAAACGGAGGGAAAGAACCTTAGGACAAATGGTGAAAGCAAAGCTATACAGACACAATCTCACAAAGAAGCATACACATACACACTCACAAAAAGAGGAAAGGGGGAAAAAATCATAAATCTTGCTCTCAAAGTCCACGTCCTCAATTTGGGATGATTCGTTGTCTCTTCCTATATTCCACAGATGCAGGGTACATCAGGTTGATTGTGGAGCTTTAATCCGCTGCTTCTGAGGCTGCTGGGAGAGATTTCCCTTTCTCTTCTTTGTTCGCACAGCTCCTGGGGCTCAGCTTTGGATTTGTCCCTGCCTCTGCGTGTAGGTTGCTGGAGGGCGTCTGTTCTTTGCTCAGACAGGACGGAGTTAAAGGAGCAGCTGCTTCGGGGGCTCTGGCTCACTCAGGCGGGGGGAGGGAGGGGTGCAGATACGGGACGAGCCTGCAGCGGCAGGGGCCAGCAGGACGTTGCACCAGCCTGAGGCGCACCGTGTGTTCTCCCGGGTAAGTTGTCCCTGGATCCCTGGACCCTGGCAGTGGCGGGCTGCACAGGCTCCCCAGAAGGGAGGTGTGGATAGTGCCCTGTGCTCGCACACAGGCTTCTTGGTGGCGGCAGCAGCAACCTTAGCGTTTCATGCCCGTCTCTGGGGTCTGCGCTGTTAGCTGCAGCTCGTAGCCGTCTCTGGAGGTCCTTTAAGCAGCGCTCTTAATCCCCTCTCCTCGCGCGCACCAGGAAACAAAGAGGGAAGAAAAAGTCCCTTGCCTCTTCGGTAGGTCCAGACTTTTCCCCAGACTCCCTCCCGGCTAGCTGTGGTGCACTCACCCCTGCAGGCTGTGTTCTTGCCGCCAACCCCAGTCCTCTCCCTGGGATCTGACGAAAGCCCGAGCCTCAGCTCCCAGGCCCCGCCCACCCCAGCAGGTGAGCAGACAAGCCTCTCGGGCTGGTGAGTGCCAGTCAGCACCATTCCTCTGTGCAGGAATCTCTCCGCTTTGCCCTCCGCACTCCTGTCGCTGCGCTCTCCTCCACGGCTCTGAAGCTTTCCCCCTCCGCCACCCGCAGTCTCTGCCCGTGAAGGGGCTTCTAGTGTGTGGAAACTTTTCCTCCTTCACAGCTCCCTCCCACTGGTGCAGGTCCTGTCCCTATTTTTTTTGTCTCTGTTTATTGTTTTTTATTTTGCCCTACCCAGGTACGTGGGGAGTTTCTTGCCTTTTGGGAGGTCTGAGGACTTCTGCCAGCGTTCAGTAGGTGTTCTGTAGGAGTTGTTCCACTGGTGTATTTCTGGTGTATCTCTGGGGAGGAAGGTGATCTCTGCGTCATACTCTTCCACCATCTTCCCCCTCCTCTTAACTTTCTTTTCCGTTATCCCCACTAGGTCGAGTTTTATAAGGACACCTTCTCAAGAGGGCTCATGGCCCTCTTCCAGCAATGGCATCACTTTGACGTCTGCTTCCATCATCACATCTTCTCTCTGAACAATTTTCTTGCTCTAAAAGAAATTGAACAAGAAAGTTGTTAATTACACCTGGTCACCTTCCCTGCTGTTATATGGAATTGCTCTAAAGACTTTCTGGTTTAAAAGCGATTGGTTAGAGATTTATGTAACATGCAAATTGAGATAGTGGCAGACAGTCTCTAAAGGTGTTTGGAGTAAGCTCTGAAGGAGGACATTTTGTTAATTTTATGAGTATTTTTAGCTTTTCATCTCTCAGACTGAGTGTAATGGAGACCTATCTTTTACTTTCCATTAAGCCAATCAAGAAGCATGTTGAAATGAAATTTGCTGTTAAAGATGAAGAAAGTTGCAGATGGTAGCTCTTTGATTCGAAACTGGGAGTATGTAGATTATAGGAGTATAGAATTTTACATAGGAATAATAAATGTGAGGTCTTTTGCAGAACAGGAGGGAATGAAAGAAAAACTACTAGCTTCAAATGAGAAGACTTTATTTTTTCCTCAAGATATTTTTTCCTCAAGATATTTAGATCTGCTAATGTGGTTGCTTTATTCAAATCAAGACAAGAAGCCTCAAAGTTAAATTAGATCCACGGACTTCCTTGGTGGCGCAGTGGTTAAGAATTCACCTCCCAATGCAGGGGACGTGTCTTCCATCTCCGGTCAGGGAACTAGATTCCACACGCATGCCGCAACTAAGAGTTCGCATGCCATAACTAAGACCTGGCACAACCAAAAATAAATAAATAAATAAATTTTTTTTTAAAAGTTAGATCAGGTCCAAAAGCACTGTGTTATGTTGACCTTGTATTCCACTCATCTACATAGATACTTAGACTTCATCAAAATTAAAACTTACACTCTTTGAAAACCACTAAGAAAATGAAAACATAAGTTGCAGAATGGGAGATATTGTTTGTGAAACATATATCTGATAAAGGACTTGTATCTAAAAATGTCAAGAGCTCGTACAAATGAATAACGAAAAGCTGAAAGAATTAATCTCAATGGACTAAATATTTATATAGGCTCTATTTTGAAAAAGTTATATAGAGGTACACATGAAACGATACTCAAAATCGTTAGCCATTAGGCAAATGCAAACAAGAACCACAGAGAGATAAAACTACACTTCCATTAGAATATCTACAATTAGAAATGCTGATAATAACAAGTATTGAAAATATGTGGATTGATTTGACCTCTCATATATCACAGGTATATCATTGATATATAAGTGAAATAAAGACATATGCCAACACAAAAAATGTGTAAGCAGATATTCTACATTATTCATAATAGCCAAAACCTGGAAGCAAACCAAATGTCTATTAGTCATGGAAGAATACAAAACCTGTGTTATAGCAATACTGTAAATACTACTCAGCAACAAAAATGGAACAAAGTGTTGATACCACCAACAACATGAATGAATCTTCAAAGCATTATGCTAAGTGAAATTAGGCAGACACAAAATACTATTATATGATTATATTTGTATGATTTTATAGACATGTCAAATCTGTAGATTAAGTGGAATGTTGGCTGCATGACATAGGGTATGGCTGATTACCTGGGGGTAAGAGGGAACTCTTTGGGGAGATGGCATCATTCTATATCTTGATTTTGGTGGTAGTTGCACAAGAGTATATGTTTATCAAAACACATTGAACTCTAAACTTAAAATCACTGAACTTTATTTTATATAAATTATATCTTAATCAAGTGGATTAAACAGCAAATTAATCAATATTATGTGATTTTCAAATGAAGAATATACATTTCAACCAAATTAATGCATACCCCTAGCCTCTTCCCTAGACCCAGTATCTCTAGAAGTAAAGCTCAGGAATCAATGTGTTTGAAAATCTTGCCATGGACTCTCATTACTGTTTAAAACATATCTCAATAGTGTATTACATATACACTTTGGAAGAGACTATAAAGAAAATAAAAACACAAGTTAGAAAGTTAGAGAGACTAGGGAAAATATTTACAAATCATATGTCTGATTAAGAATTAATCCAAATTAGACAAAGTATAAAGAAATCCTTCAAAACTCAATTATATAAAAAAACTCAGGGCTTCCCTGGTGGCGCAGTGGTTGGGAGTCCGCCTGCTGATGCAGGGGGCGCGGGTTCGTGCCCCAGTCCGGGGGGGATCCCACGTGCCGCGGAGTGGCTGGGCCCGTGGGCCATGGCCGCTGGGCCTGTGCGTCCGGAGCCTGTGCTCCGCGGCGGGAGAGAAAACTCAATTATAAGAAAACAAAATACCCAAATATTTTAAAAAGCACAAAAATTTGAATAGGCCCATTACCATAGAAGATACATAAATGACAAGCATTGGAAAACTATCAATATCAATAGTTATTAGGAAAGTACAAATTAAACCAAAATGAGATAACAGTACACACCCTACACACCAATTACAATAACTTAAACCAAAGAGACTGACCATATGAAATTTTAGTAATCATATGGAGGAATTGAAACTCTCAAACCTGGTCATGAGAATGTAAAATTTTGTTACTACTTTGGAAAATAATTTGCCAGTTTCTTAACGTGTAAACAGACACCTGTCATACAATCCAGCCATTGCATTCAGGAGCATTTACCCAAGGGAAAACAAAGACTTTTACACAAATGCATATAGTAGCTTTATTTGTAATAACCAAAATTTTTCATCTGTAGGTGAATAAACTGTCAAATAGCAATACAACATTATACTATTCAGCCATACATGAATGTACTATTGATATATAGTACCGTATAGATGGGTCTCGAAATAATTATGCTGAGCAAAAAGACTAGACAAAAAAGAGTACATAATACATTAGTTATCTTATATAATTCTAGAAAACACAAATTATAGTGACAGAACAGAGATCAGTGATGTCTGGGGAAGGGGATTCAAGGAGTGGTAGAAAGGAGGCATTATAAAGTGGCACAAGGAAACTTTTGAAGGTGATAGGTATGTTTAGTATCCTGATTATGGTGACCATTTCATGGGTGTATGCAAATGTCAAGAGTTATCAAATTACACACTTTAAATATATGCATCTTATTGCATGCCAAGCATACCTCAAATTAAAAAATTAAATTAAAAGATGCAGGAGAAAAAACCTCCTAGATTTTCTGAGTATTTGGCTGATATGGTAACCAATAATGCAGGAGTAGTCCAATATGTGGGATTTCACTTGTAAGAAATAATGAGTATTTTAGAATGTTTTCTTTCCTTCACATTCTTCCCAGCATGTCACTTGTATTTAATAATTTAATGGCTATGAATTTGTCTTAAATTGCTTTGTAAAGAAAATAAATTGGTTTCAAAAGCAACCAGTGATTCATTAGCAGGTGGTGACTTTTAGTAGCTGATAATTCTTTTAAAATTCTAGCTAAATAGTGATGTCAAATTATTAAAGTTTGTAGTTTAAAAGTGTTAAGCACTATAATCACCCTCTGAGCTATATATCTTTGTTAACTGCTATAACACCAGAGCGTTTTTTTGTCCCTTCCTATAAAATGAATCATCTGCTGTTGTGATGCCTGAAAATAGACTTTAGTTAACTTGTCTCTATCTGGTAGTTTTCTCCAAGGACCTGTCTTATCTTATTTTTACATTTTTTTGAATGGAGTTATTTCTTTTTGCCATCACTATTTTGTCTTTAAATCTTATTTGTAATTTTCAGTAAGCCTTTTAGAGTCGCCCAGGTTTGCCATCTTTGAGACATAACTTTCCCCTTGACTCAACTACTTGTGAAAATGCAGTTTAACTTTATTGCAAAAGATAAGAAGGGAGGCAGAAAAAAATAAACGTTATGAAGACTCCATGTGCTAAGAATTTATTGGGGTTTTTAAGACCCCCAGATTTCTGCTAATATCTCACAACAATTACTAATAGATTTGGTCTGTGGAGGGAGTGCAAAATTAGGAGAAGAAAAGCTTATCATCCTTGACGTCTCACAATAAATTCATTTTATTTCTGTTAATATTTTAATGTTTTCAAAATAACAGCAACTGACAGTAGGACCTTGCCTGTAAATGTTTCTCTAAATAAAATAAAATTCATGATGAATTATCAAGAACTATATAAAAAGACATGTACATGGCTGACTATATCTTTATTCATTGTCTACCTGGAACCAGATATTGTGTTGCTCTCATAGAATCAGAGAAGGCATTGTAACCATCTGGAAGAAGTACATGTATCCTTCCACTTTACCAGCAAACCACCTGCCATGCAGTGCACTGACATAGCAAGTGCTGAAGCAGTTGATGGATACTTCATATGTATATTTCCCTGAAGTTTTGCCAAAATAAATATGAATAACTCTGTACCCCATCCAACTTATATTTGAGAGTTAAACATTTTAGAAAATTGGAAATACTGTGTTCAAAGTGGTTACAGCTAAAGCTGATGCTTCAGTGTTGGAAAAGTCTTGTTTGCAAATATGCCACAGCATCGAATTATAAAGATCCTTCTGTGTATGGAGATTGTTGTGGTAGATCCACAATCCTATAACTGCTGTGACTTGTGCCATTAATTGGGTATGTCCACAAGTCAATCCCAATCCTTTGTAGTTCATCGCTGTCCAAATTAATTCCTTTTTAATAGAAATGTAACAAATGAAAAGCTGAATTGGATTATAGGCTTTATGAGAGAACATAGTAATTCTTATAGTTGAACATAGCGGCAATTAAATATGTAGCAAGGAAAGAAAAGCTATCAGTCAAAATAAAACCACCAAGATGAATATTTGGTGAAAATATATTCCTTATGGG
Organism: Delphinus delphis; assembly: GCF_949987515.2. NCBI lineage: Eukaryota > Metazoa > Chordata > Mammalia > Artiodactyla > Delphinidae > Delphinus > Delphinus delphis. The sequence goes on along the minus strand of NC_082685.1, from coordinate 91,251,809 downwards.
AGAAGAAAATCTTTTAATTTACTCAATGTTATTATGAAAAGCTATTTTAATTTGTTGCTGGAAGCAGAATTTTTTAAAATCAGATTTGGTTAAAATAGTTTCCTTGATAGAGTATAAATATGAAAACTATTTTCTAACAGTTTAGAAACTGTTAGAGTTTTTCTAAGCATCTTCTACATCCTTGTATTTATTTTAAGATAAAATTGGTTATACATATAAACCAGAAACTTGTCAGTGAAAAAGATGATTTTGTAAAGAATTCTATGAACCTGCCCCAAATTATCCTGCAGCCCAGTCTGAAAGAATTACTTTCTTAATTGTTAACCCTTTTCTAGGTTATCACTACATTCAAACACTTGTTTGGAGGTAACTTTTATTTTTTAAATTCTTAATCTTTTGGCAGAGCTGTTAGAATGGCATATGGAATGAAATCTATTAAATAGGATACCTTCAGTGATATACTATGCAATCCTCTACTGGGGACAACAATATAAACTAGAGAAATGAATGATTTTGTTAGAACGATCACATTTATTTAATAGAAGTGACAAATCCTACAAGTAGTAACTTTGCCATGTGTATGAGGAAATCCATGTGTATGTCCTCCTCTTTTACCCCATCTCCTATGATGCCAGTTGGTAGCGTCCTTAGGGTCTCCAAATTAATTCCTCCCTTGATTATTGTATTATTAGCCCCACATGATTTCTCACATGTGTACACTCTGCTGAACACTCTCAAATCACAGCCTTTTAAACACTTTTATGAGATGTTTAATTGTCTTGCTGCTATACAGTGGTTTAGTTTCCAAAAAACAGCCATAAGAGTGTTGACTTTTTGGCATAGAATTTTATATTATGTTTAAACAATTTCTAATATTATTTTTATTTAAAAACACAGAAATATATGAATATAAATACTATGTACTAATTTCACTGATGAGTTTGATGAAACTTAGTCACAGTTGATATGCAAAAGTACCAAAAAATAATCTTCTGTGCATCCGTGAAATTCTCATTATCCATTCTCCAAAAGGCTTTATTTGACCATCTTATCAAAAGAAAGTCTTAGTTTTTATACAGCATCTTTCCTTATTTGTTTGACTCACAGTAATTCTCACAATCTCTTTTCTTAATAAGTCATCTCCTCTTCAAGAAAGGATAAGCTTACTATAAATGATAGAATATTTTATTTTTTAAATTCAACTATAAACCCAAGGTCAAACTCTATAACCAGAACATATTTTTATTAAATGAATTACTAAATAATTTGGATTATAATATTTTTGATAGAAGTATCTTAGAGCTTAGTGATCATTATTTATCCTTTTATTCTCCCCAAAATTATCAAGACTGAAAATGTACAATTGTTATGTGAGGTACAGAGGATATTATGTTGAGCAATATTGATATAACCTATACTTTTATAGAGGAAATAGACTATAAACTACTAATTACTCAATTTAGTCATAACTTTATTATATGTTATAAAAGTATAGAAAGAGAAGTCAGTACAGGAAGTTAGTATGTTTTAGAATGCATTTAACTGTCCTTTTTTCCACATGATATTTTGTGTTTTCTCATGATATCACAGTTTCTTAAAAGTCATCATTATAATGAGTATTATTGGACAAAATTTTTTGACAATATATATTTTGGCAATATATCTTTAGTGTGTGAAAGCTAATCTTCCAAGTAAAATACCAGAAGATCCAGCCTTACAGCTGGTAGAGATATATAGAGACTTAGAAGAATATCTGGTATTGTGGATAATATTGTATGGACGACCATCCATTATTATAAAGAGAAACAGCATTAATCAATCCCAGTCTCTCCACCGCACTACTGATATTATCCCCACTTCCCTTCAGATCATAGGGTTGATTTCAAAGAGATTGTCTTTAGAAATTGGAAAGTTTCAATAAGAGAAAAGGACAAAAATGGTAGATATATATCAGGAGGAAAAACATGAAATACAAGAAACTAATAGTCCAAATATGAAGCAAAGTAAAATGTGGCATAATTTTTGGAACATGAGAAAAGAGAATATTATTTGTTCTAGAATTCATTTCCATTGTATGACAGGGAAATGGTGTTGTTGAATCATAAGGACAAAAATAACCCTAGTGCATTCTTGGCTCTTTAACAAAGAGAATTTACCAGGTTATTAAAATGTGTACTTTATTTATTTTTCAACTTTTAGAACTTTTAGAGGCATTATACCTCAAAAGTATTATAGTAAATAGTGTAAACATTGGAAGGGGAAAGTTTATGATGGGGTGGGCAGATGGAAGTAATGCAGGGCTGTTAATATGGTCATATTACATAATGAGAAGCCAAGATATACTCTTAGCTTAATAAAATAAGAATTAGAGATTTACATATGTAGTGTATGTATATAAAGTATGTAATACAAATATACAAATTCTGAAGTTGGGGCATGAAAAGTTGTGATGAAATAACTTATATGAGAATGGCCTCATCTTTTATTTACTAAGGTTAGTAAATAACATTTTGCATTTATATATTGTTTAGAGTTATAGAAGCTAAAACCAGAAAACTTGAACTGTAAAACAAAAGTTATTGTTTCAGGAGATTAGGTAAGAGTGAGGACCAGGCTTAGGGCAAGGAGAATGTTATTTATTATACATCTTTCTGTTGACTCAGCCTTAATCCATGTCACATTTATTTAAATAATATGTCAATTTGACAATAATTTGAAATTTTCAACTTTGGCATTAATATTTAATTTTTAAATTGCCATTAAGAAAAATAATTGAAGCTTTAGGATACAAATGCTAAAATAACAATCAAATTATATTAACCTCTGTTGAAATATTTGTAGTCATTCATCACTTTTTAGTGAAAATATTTTTTCATCTTCAAATTTTTCTTCTTTTTAAATTCTGCACAGTATTTTTTATTAATTAACAAAAAAGGTAATACTAAAAGCCTAAGAAATATAGCTAGGAAAAGTAACATTTTATTAATCACCAAACAAAATCAAATAGATCTTCATGATCATGTGTGTACACAGTCGTAACCAGAACCAGTCATTTTGATGGAATAAATAAAATTATTGCAAATTTATTATTATCTCAAACCCTCTTTTTTGGTATTTTAATAGATACCATAAACATTCCTTAATGTTTTTCTTATATTAGTTCTACTGTGTCTATCAACACACACACAAATACATACACATACTCCCTTATCTCCTAAAGGTAGCAGTCTGCAGGACATATTTTTGGTCTATTTTTAATATTATGTGTTTTAATGTACCATCTAATATATTTTTTAATTAACCTTTTTATTTTTGAAATCATTGAAGCTTCACATTCTATTTAAGAAATAATATGGAGTCCCTGTGTACAGTTTGTACAGTGTTCCTCAGTGGTAGCACCTTGAAAATTTATAGTACAATATGACAACCAGGATATTGATATTGATTAAACCTACCAATCTCATTGACTCGTGTGTGTGTGTGTGTGTGTGTGTGTGTGTGTGTGTGTGCGTGTGTGCTTAGCTCTTTAATTTATCTTTTATCACATATGTAATTTGAGGTAAACACTAATAAAACTTTGCCTTTCTAAATCTAGTACTCATTTATATGATTATTATCTATGGGTATATAATTGCATTAATCTCATACAATTAAACTATGGTTTACTCTTTACTGAACACCTGCACAATGTGAAACACTGTAAACATATTTTTAAATTTAATCCACATCAGATATGATTCACTGTCTTTTAAAATTTAATCCATCTGATATGATTCATAGTCTGTATCACAAAACTACAGAACTGTGATTCTAGTTTTTTATCCTTTTAAATTCTTTACACCTTATTAAAACAGTCACTTTAATTAAAATAGACTAATAAGAGGAATTTTCCCTCCCCAAAATTGTACCACTTTAGATGTAAAATTCAAAGTTGAAAAAGGAGAATCAAATAGAAATGAAAGTCCTTAGTATAACTTTTCAATAAATCTTTCCAGCAAAAGAAACTTCACAATAAATTGATGCAGCTTTCAAGAGCAAGATAAAATTATGTTTTTCAAAATTTGATTATATATACTGTATTAGTTTCTCAGAGTTGCAGTAACAAATTACCACAAACTTGGTGGCTTAAAACAAACAAACTATTCTGTCACAGTTTTGGAGGCTGGAAGTCCAAAATTAAGGTGTCAGCAGGGTCATGGTGCCTCTGAAGGTTCTAGGGAAGGATCCTTCCTTGCTTCTTCCTCGGTTCTGTATGGTTGTGGGTAATCCTCAGATTGTAGCTCCATCTCTCCACTCTCTGGCTACTTCACATGACCTTTTTCTATGTGTATCTCTGTGAATCCCTTCCTCTTATGAAGATGTCAGTCATTGGATTTACAGCCCACCCTAATTCAGTATGACGTCATCTTAGCTAATAACAACTATAAAGACCCTATTTCCAAATAAGTCAGATTTTGAGGTTCTGTGTAGACATGATTTTTGGAGGAACACCAGTCAGCTCACTAAATGTACAGAAGAAACAATTCTAATTGGTAGAGTTATCATATTTAGTTAGCTGCAATGGTAGAAATACGACCATTTGTCTGTGGTACATAGAATAAGTGCTCAATACCATCTGGATCTCCTTTTGGGCTCCCAGAGAAAACAAAATTTTCTAACAATTTTTCAATAAGATAGAGCATTAAAATTTATTCTTGTCATAGTGGTGTAAGTGGAGTGATATACCTTTACTTCTAGGCTAAATCTTTTAATTATGGGACTTTCTTTCTACCTCTTTCCCTTCTGCAGTGACCAAAGGGACCTCATCTTTATAGAGAGTGGATTGACACAAAAAAACAATGCAGCCTCCATTATTCTGGATGATTCATGACTTTGTGGGGTTGAACCAACCAAACGTGCATTGGATATTTGGGTGAGTGAGAAACAGTTAATGATTTTGTAGGAATTAACCTAGTGTAGGGTTGTTTGTTTGTTTGTTTGTTTTCTGCAGTATCTTCCCTACTTGAACAGATACTTCCTTTCTAGATACTCCCTGTTCCAGGCTCCCTTTCACCCATTATTAGCCAAATGCTCCAGTATTAAATTATTGTCTTTATCTGTAATTTGGTAGCATAACCAACCAAATCTCAACTGTCTGTATTACAAAAAACATAATTATAAATTATATTCAATCTGATGCTTAGTAAATCCACAAACTTCAGGGGCTTTTTATTTTCTCATTTATGGTCCTCAAATAATAAACATTCATCTCTCAGATTTCTTAGTTTCTTAAAAATGTTGTATTAGAAAATATAAAACGATTCAAATTATAAATATATCAATGTAAAGTATGTAAATGTCTTATTAAAGGGATTACATATTTTCTTTTTATTTCCACATATTCCATAATTTTACAATGAGTTTATAATAAAAAATCAGGGTTGTGGACCATAAGAAAGTGTTCTAAAATGTTTTATTAGTTGATATACGAAGTGACTCCTTTCTAGATGATACTATTTCCATGAAGCTATATAAGTGAGTTCATGTTGTTACACATTCTATAGTCCTTGAAATGAAGAATTTGCAGTGGATATGGATTATAAAGAGACTCCAAGGCAGAAATATATGGCAATAACATAAAAATTACAAGTCAATTACCTGCAGAACTTAAAAAAAACAATTATGTGTGACAATTTAGGAATACAAATGTAAGGAATATACGCTTGTTTTCCATTTTAACTCCCATAATAGAGGAGACCCAATTACAGTGTGTTCCAAATTAGAAGGCTAATTAGCTGCTGAAAACTGCCAACTTCATGGTGCAACGTATTGTATTTCAGATCTCAACATTTTAATTTCAAGCGAGTATGCTTTTGTTTATAGCCTTATGTGATATATATCACATATATTTTTATTTTATGATTTTATTTTATATGTTTATATATATTTAAATACAATTTATTATATATATCTAATATTTCCAGAAACGGAAATATGCTACTACATTGTATGTATCATGGAGAATATTGATGATATGTGTGTATGTGTATATGTGTGTGTATGAGTGTATGTTTATGCACATACATTGTTTCCTAAATAATTTTTTATTCTTTCATTTGGATTATATTTATTGGGTCAGAGTCAACTAAACAAATACTTGACTTCACAGGAGTATTAAATGATACAAGGTATGAAAAAGAAAAACATTATCTTCTGGTACCCAAAATAGTTTTTTAGGTGTGTTGAGAGGCTCTTTATCACTTTACAATCATATTTGATGTTTTTCCTCCAAGAGTTATTTATACCCAGTCACAATATTCCTTACTGTATTACAAAAATTTCATTGGACAATTAAAATTATAAAATGAAAGAGAAGAATGAAGTAAAATACAAATGCTAGTGCAGGAAGGAGTGGAAGGGAAGATGATGAGCAAAAGGACCTTTCAATCTATCTAGTCTTACTATCCTCCTTTGTCTACATGCCCAAGGTGAGAATTAATAATGCCAGCAAAGTGTATCTAATGAGATATTTAAGCATGAAGACTCAATTCATGACCACAAGGAATTACAAATTCAACTGGATGTTAGTTGAATCAACCTGAACATCAGCTACTAAATAAAAAGTAGTAACTGATGAAGGTCCAATGAAATCGGCAGAAAAGAAGTTTTGAGTGATGAAACAAATTAATTAGGTGTAGTTGGGTTTGCTAATTTAATATTTTTCTCATAAATTTATAAGTTGAATCTTTTCATAAATAAATGAATCATGAATTTGTGTGTCACTTATAACCCATTTTCAGCCAGTATATTTAAAGCTTATAAGGTATAATTTATATGTATATATGTCATATATATGACAACAAGAATAGATTATATTTTCGTTAATATAGATTTACCTTTTCGACATAGCATAGCATAGATTTGAAAATAAAAAGATTCTCCTCTATACTTCAACAACAGAGATACTCATTTATGAGTAAATGAATCAATCATTCAACCCCTACTAGATCACTTGACATATGTGAGATTGTATTAGAAACGGCACCTGAGATGTTTTGTTACTTTTGGTAATTTCAATAAATAGTCTTTTTTTTCAGATAACTGAAATCTTGCCAGTTAGAAACACATTTCAGCCTGTCACTCTCAAATCCCTATAGGAAAAGCAAATCAGTAATAACAACAATACTAATATTAGAAGGGGGAGGAAAAAAACTATTGAATTACAAAGATCCCAAGTTATTTATTTTCTAACTGTAGAGTTAATATATATCTAAACTTAGATATCAAAAAGTAATGTCAAAATCCACACATTTTTTTCTTTCATTTTCTTTTAAATAAACACAAATGGTAAGGAAGTAGGCTGATTTTAGAAGCCTATTCCAACATGCTGTTTCTAGAACATGTAATAAGATTAATACAGATTTAAAATAATTTTCTGAATTTTCTAATTTTCAAATAATAGCACATAATGAGAACTCTGAAACTTCGCAATATCCTGAAGTAACTTATGGATTAATAAAGACTGTGGTGTGTAGTCAGCACATATTTAGTGTTCATCTTCCCCCCTTGGAAATTGATGCTTCGTTTGTGTGAGTATATTAAGCAAAACACTCCTAGTCACAGAGCAGGAAGCCTCTCCTAGTCACAGAGCAGGAAGCCTAAGTCATACTTAGTACAAATTAGAACATCTAAACTCTTTTCATTTAGTGTATATGGTCTGTGTGTGTATGGTCTGTTAGTAAATGTTGTTTACCAAAAAAACCTTATTGAGTTGGGAATATTGAGTTCAAATGATTTTTTTTCCCATAACCTTAATGGACAAATATTTATGTTGAAATTAGAAGGGGGAATAGCTTAGGTGCAATATTTTCCAATGTCATTTGACTATGGGTGTTTTTTCCATAACAGTTACCATGTCACTGAACTAGGGTTCCATACAACACCATTTTTGAAGCTCTTCCCTAAGCCAAAACCATAATTTTGTCAATGAAATTCTTGCCTCTTGCTTACTTTCCCATCTGCTATTGACCAAATTCAGTCAGTCTTACATGTTATACTTCTTCTTTATCCTATTGCCCTTCATCTTAACTATTGCCATTTGGCTTCTCACAGTTTATTTTGTCCATTCTCACTGGACTCTGTTGTGTCCTCCATTTCGCTGTAATCATGTGCTTTCTTTAGCACAGATGACTCACGTACCTCTGCAGCTACTTTCTGTCCCTGCAGGTCCAGCTTATATGCCATATCCATGAAGCCTTCTGAAATAATCCTACTCAGAATAACTTCTTTATTATCCTTCTTTATTATCCCAAATGTTCTGTGAGTCTGTTACTACAAGGATCACATATATCTATTTTTGCATGGTGTATCTCCATTTAGACTCAAAATTTTTGTTGTTTTTTTTTCCTTAAAAACAAGAAGTAGACATTAGTACAGCTTACCAAGTATTTCCAGTTTTCCTTATGGATCCATGGTAGGATAGCTCTTCATTGACCCTTGGAATTACGGTCATGTGACTCCATCAACATTATGCTAAGTGAAATGTCAGATTGAGAAAGGCAAATACTGTATGATATCACTTAAATGTGGAATCTAAAAAACAGAACAAACTTTATATATCAAAAAAGAAGCGGACTCACACATATAGAAAAGAAACTAGTGGTTACCAGTGGGGAAGGGGGAGAGGCAATATAGGGGTTGGGGCGTGGGAGATACAAATTATTGAGTGTAAGGTAGGCTCAAGGACATACTGGATAACACGGGGAATATTGCCAATATTTTGTAATAACCGTAAATGAAAAGTAACTTTTAAAAACTTTAAAAATTAAAAAAGAAATGAATGGAAGAGATAGTTATTACTTTGGTGTAAAGCCTTAAGACTCACCACATTCTGTCTTTCCTTCTGCATTAGCAACTTGCAGCACTTCAGAGAGCCAGCCTAATCCCAGAGTAAGAAAGACAGGGAGCTGAATTCCAAAAACCAGGCAATGATGCAGCATGAAAGAAAAATAAATTTCTGTTGAGGTTATGGAGTTGTTTATTACAGCGGTGTAACCAAGCTTATCCTATTGCTACACAAAACAAAGAACACACTGCCTTGTATGTACAAGATGCAAACAAATGTGTTAAATGGATAAAGAAGTAATCCCTAAAATTATAACAGTTTATTGAAATAATGAGCTCAACTCTTAAGTTTTTGTTGCTTATCAAATTTTAGGAAAGTGCTACCAGAATAAACACAACAAATGAATTTATTTTAGCTTAAAAATATGAAAATAAATGAGTTCTATTATCATGAATTTCTAGTCAAAGTGGCCCCAGTCATTATCTGCAACTTATTGACCTGCATTCAGTGACTGTCCATGACACAACCATTCCAAACTTAAAGAAGCAAGCACGCAGGTTTCCATGCTAGTCAATAATCTTTTTATTATTACATGTAGGAAAATTAATAAGCATCTAAAGAGATGAAACTAAATTTTAAGGTGGATAGCAAACTCTTCTTATTTTTTATACTGGATTTCCAAAATTTAAGATAAGCTGATCAGTATGCCTGTAATTGGACATAAACCTTCTGACAGGTGTATATCATGGAAAACTCTACAAATTGTGACCATTGAATTAAAATAAACCATCAGGTTCCTTCCCTATCAAAAACTTTTTCCCCTTCTATGATAGAACAACATGAATGTCCCATGGTTTGTGAACTCTCAGGGATTCTGTGAGTCTCTGGAATCAGTAAAGAAGAATGTATGTGTTCATGACTTTCTGGTATTCTGAGGGTATTGAAGACCATTATGGTTGTATCTCTAGTATTTTCCCCACTCTATTACACTATATATCACAGTGCGGTAAATGAGATTGACTCTGTGGTTAGGCACTGATTGAATTCTGATTCATTCTACAAACGGAAGTTGTGACCTATTTGTAGGTTATCAGATCAATTTACAGTGTTGTAGCCAGCATTGAAATAAAATTAAATGTGGGCATTATTTTATCTGAAAAATTTATTTTAGCAACATATGTTTATGCTGTGTATGTATATGCATATATGTGCCTAATGATTCACAATGTAAATATACGGTTTTGCTCGATGAGGTTTGTCATCAAATAAGTTTAAACCCATTCCTCTGAGCTAGCCAGTGTAAGTAATCCTATTCTGTTGCTGGAGGTTCATTTAGACAAGCAGAGTGTGCTTGGTAATCCCCTGACTACATAAATTAATACTATGGAAAGTTTGCTGGGGGCCTTTCCTTCTCTCTTTTGAGTAAAGCTTTAGAAGTGATCTTTCTCTTTTCTTTTGGAAACTGAGTGTGAATATGTAAAACCTAGAAGAACTGCAGTCTTCTAGATGTCAGCCTGAAGATGGAATTCTCACAAAGTATTTCAGAGCAACACAGGCAGAACCTTGACGTACCCAGCCAGCCTGCTTTTTCTTCCTCTTGACTTCCTCAGTTATCTGAACCTGAAAGTCAGAATTCAGTGTTTAAGCTAGGATAGCCAAGGATGACAACAGTCCAAATATTCAATGTAAAATGTATCGTAGGCCATACAGATCTACTGTAGTAGGAACCTTTGTAATATTTGCCATTGTAGTGATGTACTAAGTTCAGTTGCATGTAAAGAAAAGCTAAACGATATAAAAATAATATAGTGTGTTACTGTTTTCAAGTAGAAATATAGATCAGGCAGCTAGCTCACGGTGTTGTTTCAGAGACTTGAAGACATCAGATCTGAAGTCTCAGCAATGCACCTGGTTTGTTTCCTTATGGATATAGGATGGCTGCTTCATCACCAGACATGTTTGAATTTTGTGCAGAAAGAAGGAGGAAATGCTTAAAAGATGAAGGGAGAATGGGAAATATAGATTTTCTTTTTATGCTGGGCATATTAGGGTTAAAACAAAATCAGGGTTCTCATTAGGTGCTAAGGAGAAACTGTATATTAGAGTAGGAGCCAGCAGTCTACTCTGCCATGTCTATTACAGCATGAAAATAACAAGAAATTTCCATGGTGCTGAGAAACTATACCTTTTTTTTCCTGTACATCAATGAGATAAGATGGCAGAAGTGTTATCCATTGTTCCAAAGTTAACTCAAATTCTAGATACTCTAGAAATCCAGGGAAAGAAGTATTTTTCCAGAAGTCTCAAGGAAGAAAATAGAAAAGTCATTTAGGTTTTACAAGATCAAGTGCCTCTCTGTGTAAGACAGGGAAAGACTGATTTTCCAGGGTCATTTTACAAAAAGGATAAATCTGCTGCATGACAAGCACAGTTCAAAACACTAGAATTCTAGCAATATCAAGAAAGAAATAATTATCCATAGAGCAACTTAAAACTGCTCATTATACTAAGGAAATACAATTCTTAGTGGTATGACAGAATGTTTCTCTTGAAATATCTACATTATCCATCTTTAAAAGGACAGTAATGAAAGAAAACTTCTCTCATGGGAGTTACCAGTTGAAGAAGACTTCATGTCTAAAGATTATACAATGAAATAATTCTTTCACATTGTGAAGATAAAATTAAGTTTACATGTATTCGTCTGTTTCTATATAGTTTTTATATGTATATAAAATATACATATATGTGTATAATATGTACATATGCATATATACATACATATATACATATATGTATATATACATATATATACATATATAAAACTATATATCTTATCTATTTACATAATATATATAAAAATTGTCAAGGAGATCTTAAAGTAAGGGTTTGAGATCAGTTAACTCTGGATCAAACATTTTAACAGAAGTTAGTTGTCCACTCAAACAAAAATATGATTTTATCTTTATACAGTTTTGCCAGCTCTTTGACTGAGATGATCATTTGCAAAGTAAAACATGGTTTGCTCCTTGAACAAAGTGGCTACTGAAAATGTTTTACTGATAAAATCAGAAACACTTCTCCTCATAAATAAGCATTTAAATTGTTACATATTTCAATGCGGGCCTGACCATAGAGGGGATGGAGAGAGGAGGATGAGTATATAAGTACAAGGAGAAATAGATCAGTATACAATTTTATTTTGAAATTTAAATATTCCTCTCACAAAAATTGTAGGACAAATAAAAAGAAAATCAATAAGATGTAAAATGTCTGAATAACCCAATCAGCCAACTTTAACTGAGTTTTATAGAACAGTCCACCAAACAAAAGCAGAATACACATTCTTTCCAAGCACAATGAAACATTTACCAAAACAGACCATAAGACAAGTCTCAATTAATCTAAAATGATTCAAACCATACAAAGTGTATTCTCTGACCACAATTGAATTACAAATCAGTAAAAGAAAAGTTTGTGTAAAATTCACAAATATTTGAAAATGCAACAACACATTTCTAAATAGCCAAAAGGAATGCAGGTGAAAATTACAAAATATTTCACCTGAATGAACATGAAAAGAAAATCATAATTTGCAAAAGCCTACTGAAGCAGTACTAAAAAATAAATTTATAGCAGTAGTGCCTTTCCTTATTAGGAAAGAAGAAAGTTTTCAAATCAGTGATCTCAGCTTCCACCTTAAGAAACTAACAAATGATAGCACAGGGAGATCAGCTCGGTGCTTTGTGACCACCTAGAGGGGTGGGATAAGGAGGATGGGAGGGAGGGAGATGCAAGAGGGAAGAGATATGGGGACATATGTATATGTATAACTGATTCACTTTGTTATAAAGCAGAAACTAACACACGATTGTAAAACAATTATACTCCAATAAAGATGTTAAAGAAGAAAAAAAGAGTAAATTAAACCCAAAATAAGCAGATAAAATATACTAAATATTAAAGTGAAAAACAATGTAATAAATACTATAAAATCAGTAGAAAAGATCAATGCAACCAAAAAATGGTTTCCAGGTTTTTCAGATTGTAAAATTGATAAATTTATAGCTTGTCAGATCAAGAAAAAAAAAGACAAATTACCAATGCCAGAAATGAGAACTGTGACATCACTAGAGATTCTGCAGACTTTGAAAGGATAAACAGAAAATATTATGAATGAATTTATTGCAATAATTTGACAATGTAGGTGAAATAGAAACATTCCTTGACTGCCTGTTAAAGGACACTGAAGATGAAAAAGGTGAGCAAAAGAGAACAAAATTCCAGGCCTAGATGTCTTCACTAATGAATTCGACCAAGTGCATAAGAAATAACTAGTACCAATACTACACAGACTCTTCTACAGATTTAACAAGGAGGAAACACTTTCCAATAAGACAAAGACATTACAAGAAAAAACAACAACTGCAGAACAGTATTCTCATGGATGTAGATATAAAAATCCTTAACAAAATTTAGTAAAGTGAACCCAGCAACATTTAAGCAGGGTCTATCTCAAGAATTCAAGACTGGCTTAAAATTCAAAAATCGACTGATATAACCTACTTTATTGACACTAAAAAGGAAAGAAAACACATCAGTATATGTATAAAAAAGCATTTGGGGCTTCCCTGGTGGTGCAGTGGTTGAGAGTCCGCTTGCCGATGCAGGGGACACGGGTTCGTGCCCCGGTCCGGGAAGATCCCACATGCCGCAGAGCGGCTGGGCCCGTGAGCCATGGCCACTGAGCCTGCGCGTCCAGAGCCTGTGCTCCGCAACGGGAGAGGCCACAACAGTGAGAGGCCCGCGTACCGCAAAAAAAAAAAAAAAAAAAGCATTTGACAAAATCTAAAAGCCAATCATGATAAAACTCAGTGACCCATGAATAGAAGGGAACTTCTTCAATTTTATAATACGAATCTATGAAAAACCTAGTGCTAACAGAAAGTGAAATACTGAATACTTTCCTCCAAAAATCCTCATTTCTTTGCAACATTATCTGAGATTTTAGGCAGTGAAATAAGCCAAGAAAAGGCAATAAAATTATCCACATTGGAAAAGAAGTAATAAAACTATTCCTAGAAGACATCATCATCTGTGTAGAAAATTCTGCAAGACTCTCAAAAAAACTTCTAGAATTAATAAGTGAATTTAGCAAGTCTGCATAGTACCAGATCAATATAGAAAAATACCATTAGTATTTCTGTAAACCAGCAATACAATCAGAAATCAAAATAAAAATATACCATATACTGTGGCATCACAAAATATGAAGTCCTTAAGGATAAATTTGAGGAAATACGTGTAACATCAATATCATGAATACTAAAAATCATTTTTGAGAAAAATCAAAGAACATCTAAATTAATGGAGAGACACACTGTGGTCATGGGTTGGATCACTTGATATTGTTAAGGTATAAATTCTCTACATATTGATGAATAGATTCTACCTAAACAAATCAAAATCCCAGCAGGTTTTTTTTTTTCTTTTGTAAAAATTGTCAACCTGATTCTAAATTTCATACAGAAATGCAAAGAACCCAATATATCCAAAACAATTTTGACAAAAATACAAAGATGCAGGACTAACAGTACCTGATTTCAAGACTTTAAAAAGTTGTAGTTTTGGGACTTCCCTGGTGGCGCCGTGGTTAAGAATCTGCCTGCCAATGCAGGGGACACGGGTTCCAGCCCTAGTCCGGGAAGATCCCACATGCCACGCAGCAACTAAGCCCAGGCGCCACAGCTCCTGAGCCTGAGCTGTAGAGCCCACGTGCCACAACTACTGAAGCCCGCGCACCTAGAGCCGGTGCTCCACAACAAAGAGAAGCCACCATAATGAGAAGCCTGCTCACCGCAGCAAAGAGTAACCCCCACTCGCCACAACTAGAGAAAATCACGCACAGCAACAAAGACCCAACGCAGCCAAAAATAAATAAATAAAATAAATTTTTTTTAAAAGTTGTAGTTTTAAGACAGTGTGGTATTGGGCTAATAGAGCAGAATAGTTAGTCCAGAAATATACCTAAAGAAAAAAGGATAACTGATTCTGACCAATGTGCAGATGCAGTTCAGTGGAGTAAGAATAGTCTTCAACAAATGGTGATTGAAAAAGAGGATGTCTGTGCAAAGAAAAATGAAATTTGACCTATACCTTAAATCATAAAGAAATATTAACTCACTATGAATCATAGACCTAAATGTATAACCCAAAACTCAATAATATCAGGAAACAGAGCGTTGAGAAATTATTTATGACTCTGAGTTTCTTGGATCTAGCACAAAAATTATATTTCATAAAGAAATATAGTAATAAGTTGGACTACACCAAAACTAAAAATGCCTGCTCTTCGAAAGACTCTCAAGAGAATAAAAAGAGAAGCCACAGACTGGGAAAACAATTTGCAAATCATGAAGAAATTGTATCTAGAATATATAAAGAACTCACAAAACTGAACAATAAGAAAAAACTCAATAAAAAATGAACAAAAGTTTAGATTAGACACTTTGTAAAAGAAGATACATGGATGGCATATAAGCACATGAAAAGTTCAATATTATTATGTACTTACAAAAACATATATGAATGTTCATTGTAGCTTTATTTGCATTAACTGGAACAACATATTTGTCTATCAACAAGTGTATGGATAAACAAATTATGGCATAATTGGTACAATGGAATACTTCTAACAGTATAAAGGAACAAACTGCTATGTGCAACAACATAAATGAATTTCAACATAATTATGCTGAGTGAACGAAGTCAGACAAAAAAGAAAACCCCAGAAAATACAAATGTAATCTCTATTGGTTGCCTAGGAACAAGTAGGGGATGGGAGGAAAGAAAGGAAGAATTGTAAAGGGACATGAGGAAACATTTAGGGGTGTTCATTATCCATTGTAGTGAAAGATTCAATTGATGCATACTTACCACAAAACTTATCAAATTGGGATGAATTGGGAGATTGGGATTGACATATATACACTAATATGTATAAAATAGATAACTAATAAGAATTAGTTAAAAATAAAATTTAAAAAATTTAAAAATTAAAAAAAACATCAAATTGTACACTTTAAATATATGTAGTGTTTATATGTCAATTTTATATGAATAAAGAAGTTAAAAGACTAGAAAAGGCATATTGCAGTGCAGTATAGAAACAAAAATAAATGAAAAAAATAGACAAAGAAAATAATAATGAATCCTGGCTATACGTGAAACAATGTTCTAAGATGTTTACACGTATTATTTAATCCTTCAAAACAACAGTATGAAATCAATATCATAGTTACCCAGTTTTACAAATGAGAAAATTCAGGCACAGAGATATTAAGTAATTTACATGTGGTCATTCAGCCAATCATGAGTACAGATTAGATTTAAACATTGACAGTTTAGTACTAGTACTAAACTAGTACTGAACTATGTAGTAGTGGCTAATACAGTTGGCTTTCCTTTATTTTTTCCTAGTTACAAACATATTTGAGCTATTTACATTGATAATGATGATAATGTAGACATTAACAATAGTAAGTTATTAAAAATTCTTTTGGTGGAAGCTACACTTCATGCAAACAGGATTCTGCTGTTTCCTTCTGTATTTCTCATGCATAGAAAGAGCACCTAGCTTATAGTTGAGGCTCATTAATCATGTGTTGAAATGATTTATTGAATTAAAAAATGAGAGTATGATACTATCACAACTTAGATGCTGTATTTTTAATTTTCAAAGATTGGCTTAATCCTTCTAGATGAAAAGATATATGGTAGTAGTAGAGTAAGGTAAACTTGATTAGAATACAAGTCAAGACTCCTGAATCCTGTCTTCCACACAAGATGATTTCTGAATGGCTATCACATGCCACTTCTAAGCAACTATTTCCCTTTTGGTAAAATTGAGCTATTAGAAATGACCACTGGCACTGAAAACTAATTTTTGCCGCAAAATATTTTCCCCTTTATCTTCATGTTCTAGGAGTACTGTTATATTTAGGGTAACAAGAAATTTGATTTGAAGACTCATAAAGTAAATGAACTTTAATATCCTTTCCAGGTATAAAATTCTGACTCTTTTAAGTTTAAAATAAAGAAGACTTGCCCCGTTTTTTTTAAAAAGTTACCCCCTCTTTTCTTTGCCTTGAATTTCCTCTCTATGCTCACACCAAGGAAAGTTCTCTTGAATTCACCCTTTAATGTCTATCTCAGTCTCCATCTCCTGGAAGTTTTGCATTCCTCCAGTCAAAATTAATCTCAGTCTCCATCTCCTGGAAGTTTTGCATTCCTCCAGTCAAAATTAATCTCTGTCTTCCTTGTACTTTCCCAGCCCAGTGCTTGTACCATGTCGATAGAGTTTGTCACACTTTGTCCTAAATTGTTATGGAAGTGTTTGTTTCTCCAACAGAATGCACCTTCAGGAAGGAAAGAGCTGTGCCTTATTCATCTCTGAATTCTTAATCCCTTGCTCATAATTGGCTTTCAAAATTTGGCACTTTACAATTCATTTCACACATTTTTTTTGGAAATAGTGGCAGTTAATTAGATGCCTTTTAAATTTAGCCTTTTAAACTTAATTCCCTGCTGTTGGTCAAGAAGTGAATCTGTTCTCAGGGAGAGAAGCAGCAACAGTTTCGCTGCAAACAGTATATAGCAGGTACCTTTGTGCATCAAGCCCTGAACTACCCAGGGAAAAATGTATTCCTTAAGAAATATGTATTGAAGATCAAAGTCCATCTTTATAATGACCTTCTTTATCTGTCTACTTCTGTTCTAGGTAACAGATAGCTTTGGACATTTCGGCATGCTTGAGTTGCCTGCACTTATTTTTCTTAAATCCACACCATAGCAAAGTCCAGCTATAATAGATCTAGATTTGCACTAAATTTCGCTTTTGACTTAATGTTCCATTTTTTGTTAGACCAGATCCAGAAGAGACAAGAAACAAATATATGATTCAACTGCATTACACATTATAGCATCTGATTGCAAAAACAGGGCAATAAAACCAAAGTATGTATATCATGAAATAAGCATGGCCAGTAGGTAGATATTTGCCTTAAACACTCAGGAGGTTTTATGATGCTAAACAATATGATGTGTATAGAAAAGGCTCATAGGCTGTCAAATTCTTGAGCAAATCAATTTCAGCCACTTTCTAGCCTCCGTTTATCCTCAGGAAACATAGAAGTAAATCATAAAAATGTTCTTTAAAAGTAATCGGGAACTTTATTGATGTATTTATTACAGAAGAATAGGTGGTATTTCAACCATTCATTTGGATATGTTGAACATTTTAAGATGGAAAGGGCAATGGTAGTGTTCCATGGTAGAGCTCACATGCCACACACAAAAGCCACAGTAAGTAACAGTTTCTCCCCACACTTATGCCCTGGAGCAAGGCTCTGCTGCACTGTGACTCTGAGGGGTCGGGTGGCTAGGCCTGAGAGGAATTGGGGTTTGCTTGGTAGGTGGTGTGAGCCGGACTTCTTACACATGAGTCTGGGACAAGGGCACCAGAGTACCCAGGTGTATCTCATCCCAGGATGCCCCTGCTGACCCAGTAGACTTACCAAGATCCCGGGAGACTGGGCTTCTTCAGGGAACAGTAGTTGTGGCAGAAACAACTTGGGCCTGATTCTTCCCTTCTCTGAGCCACCCCTCTTGCTCAGTGCATTAGCCCATCTTCTCCCTGACCCTCCTTTAGGAACACACTTACTCCTTCCCTCCACACACACCCAGAGCCACACAGCGCACCCTGTGGGCTCCAGCCTGCATCCCGTTTGCCTGCCTGGAAAACCCCCCTTCCAGCCACCCAGACCAGGCCCCAGCCTCGGCCTGCCAGCATTCCCCATAAAGAAATTAAATTAAATTAGATTAAAAGGTTTGAAAGTTGAATTCATTACTATGAAACTCTTGCTGCCCTATTTTAATTATGTATACAATATTTTATGAAGTGTTTTGCTAAACATATTAATTATTTACATACTATAACAACTATAAGGTCATAGAATTTAAAAAGTGAATTAACTGTAGAGATGTTATACAACTCTCTGTTCCTGATCCCACCTTAAGCTGAAAAAAGGACTTAAGGTGTTATTCTATTTATATAACAAGGGTATTTCTGCCTTGGATGTTTATAACATGCTGAATGAGAATCAAATAATAAATCATTTTTCTGTCTTTGCTGAGATTTTGTCAGCAATATAATCTTTCACTTATGCATTATTTTCTTATCACTCATTCTTCACATACTGAGTGGCTAATAGATTCAAGGTATTTTGCTAGACAGGGAATACAGCAGTGAGAAAGACAGAAAGCCTCTGCCCTCAAGGAACTTGCTGCATCCATTTTAAAACTACACAAGCAAAATATTTTGTATGTGTAATATAATAATTAAAGAGTAATTGATAAGTTCAGTTGTTAGTAGGTGAAATGTTATTTTGTGCCAAGTGTTGCACTACGCAGTTCATATATACTGAGCAGTATAAGTTACAAGCAAAAATAAAATAACATATTTCAAAGTTTTTCTATGTGATAGAAAAAAGTATTGCTCAAAGAAAATATAAAATAGAGATTTTTATATTAAATACTTTATATCATGATGCATTACTAAATTCAAAGTCTCTTTGATTGTTTAAAAGTTTGTGAAACAAATATTGTGTTGTATTTTTACATCAAATACATTTAAATGTATATCTAACTAGTTCTTTTTCTTAAAGAAAAAAATCTACATTTTTCTTGTTTTTGTTTGGTAAACCAGCTTTAGAGAAATGTATTTCTGTTAATTGGAATTCCATGGTTTAGTCTAGCAGGGAAAGGAAATTATTTTGACAAGAACATTTTACTCTGTCATCATGGCCTGTGTCTTTCTTGTTTTGTTTTGTTTCTTTTTTGGTTTGGTTTTTTGTTGTTGTTGTTGTTTGTTTTCAGTAACCAAAATATGTAACAGTGACATGAATAATTTAGGAACACATAACTGATTCTTTTGAATTCCTGAACAGGCAAAGTTCTCTAGTAGACAAATACACAGAAGTATCATTAGACTACCTTCTCAATAACAAGTTTTCTCTAAGCAGAAGTTACTAATTTCCATCTCCTTCTTTGCAATTCTCTTATCTATTTCTTAAGCACATGCTTATTTTTCAACAGAGATTTCTGCTCCCCTGTTTTTTAATTAAAAAATAAATCCCAACTGTTTTCACTCCCTGTATGGAAATGGTGAGGTTTTCATCTATGGTGTTGACATTCATTATACCTGGTTTCTCTATAAGCTAATTATATTTTTATTTTTGTCTGAAAATATAGACCTTACTTAATAATTAATCACTGAATGCCAATAATATTTGACATCTATGTTGAATGGCCAAAAATGTCACCAAAGAAATTTAATAATCTACATACGCCCAAGAGAATCAGCTAAAACAAAAAGAGGAGAAAACAGATATATAGAGGGGAAAAAAAAGCAGTGATTTTAAGGTGAAAGATAAATCACCTAATGGAATTTCTTTGCATTTAGAAGACAGATGATTCCTAGTTTTTAACATTTGAAACCATTTTTGTACATTTTTATGTCTGCAACCAAGATGGAAGAACTAAAGACAGAATTCTTTAAGTGCATCAAATTAGTTGTGGGAATGAGTTGGTTGGTCAGGCAATCCCATTTGAAGCAATTTTGTAGACAGGTCTTGTGCTAGAGAGGTTACCTTGGAGAGAAATGTAATTAACATGTCGTCATTGATTATAAGCCTAGCAACACTGGAAAGAAGAAAAGACTTGAAGAAAAAGTGGAATACTGTCACTGAAATAGAACATCTAATGAAAGTTTCTTGGGGTATTTTCTAGAAACCAACAAATGATTTACAGATACTTTCTGCTGGAGTCTTTCAACACTAAAGGGTCATTAATCTCCTCCACACTTTCACATATTGAAAGCCAAGAAAGGACTTCTGGTAAGAACAATGACATTGTTTTGCATTTAAGCTCATGGGAGTAGACTTTGATGTGTTGTTTTTCCTTTCAACTAATTAAGTTTTCTTTCTACTCCCCCAAGTTATTTTTGTCAGCATTAGTTTCAGAAAACATTGTAAAGAAAGAAAAGTAAGCACAACAGAGTCAAAATAGCCTCCTGTCTATAAGAGTAGGCACGGGCCTATGATGTCAGGATGTTGGGAGGACTGTTGAAAAAAAACAGAATTTCCCTGATTTTCCCATTGTGAAAAGCATGTATTACTCCACAGGTTATTGAGAAAATGCTCCATTATGCTCAGGGTAAGATTCTCTCAGAACATAAAATAAAAATTAAAGTAGAGAAAGCTTTAAAATGTACCATATTACATTTATGAGTTTTATTAAAAGCCACATGATACTAGTACTAAGTTTTTATTGATGATTTCTGAATTTTGGTAAGGTTGACGTACACACTTTTCAATACACTTTGCCATTTAACCAATGGCAGAAATGTTCCTCCACCATAGTTGATTACAGTCACCTTAGGGAAAAATGTCTTACATTCTATTTTTTTTTCAAATTAGAAAAATATAAATTTTAAAGCTTTCTTCCTGGAAAAACCAGGTCACACTAACTTTTCATGATTTGGGGTTTTAGTTCAATGTAATTCTCTAAGACTATTTTGTTTATATAAAAATCACATTCTCAAAATGTTTCAGTGATAGACTTTTCTCATATTGTCATTTCCATATTCAAATGGAACTTCTTCTGATTTTAGGAATTATGATAGAGCAGGGTTCCCCAACTCCCGGGCCATGGACAGGTACTGGTCCATGGCCTGTTAAGAACTGGGCCACACAGCAGGATGTGAGTGGCGGGTGAGCAAGCGAAGCTTCATCTGTATTTACAGCCGCTCCCCATCGCTCGCATTACCACCTGAGCTCAGCTTCCTGTCAGATCAGTGGCAGCATTAGATTCTTGTAGGAGCGCAAACCCTACTGTGAACTGCGCATGCGAGGGATCTAGGTTGCGCGCTCCTTATGAGAATCTAATGCCTGATGATCTGAGGTGGCACTGAGGCAGTGATGCTAGTGCTGGGGAGTGGCTGCAAATACAAACTATCATTAGCAGAGAGGTTTGACCACACAGAGAGCATAATAAATTGCTTGCAGACTCATATCAAAACCCTATCAGTGAGTGGCAAGTGACAATTAAGCTGCATCTGGTGGCAGCCTTTAAGTCAGAATCCGACACTTATTTTAATTCATGTGTGGCCTGCCCATTATTTTATTTACCACTTCTGTCCGTGCCTCTTTCCCACACTGTGCACTTGTCTCAGTCACAGTTTCGGTAAGCCCACAAGCTAACTGTAGCCAAAATGAGTAAAACACAAACGTTGCTGGAGAGCTTCTTTGAAAAGGGGAAAAGACCAACGATGAGAGAGCAGAAGACTCTAAGACTGCCAACAAAAAGAAAGCTGGGGCTTCCCTGGTGGCACAGTGGTTGAGAGTCCGCCTGCCTATGCAGAGGACGCGGGTTTGTGCCCCGGTCCGAGAGGATCCCACATGCCACGGAGCGGCTGGGCCCATGAGCCGTGGCCGCTGAGCCTGCGCGTCCGGAGCCTGTGCTCCGCAACGGGAGAGGCCACAACAGTGAGAGGCCACGTACCGCAAAAGCTGCATTTAAAAGAAAATACCAAGAGTCCTACTTAAATTATGGGTTCATTGCAAAAGGTGATTCACATTCTCCAAGCCCGCTTTGTATAATATGTGGTGACTGGCTATCCAGTGAAGTCATGCAAACTTCAAAACTGCTTCGCCCCATGGAGCCAAGCACCCTGCATTAAAAGACAAGCCTTTGGAGTTTTTCAAAAGAGAAAAATGTGAACACGAAGAACAGAAGCAATTATTGAAGGCCACCAGTTCATCAAATGTGTCTGCACTGAGAGCATCGTCCTTAGTGGCTAACCACATTGCTAAAGCTAAGAATCCCCTTACCATTGGTGAAGAGCGGATCCTGCCTGCTGCTAAGAACATTTGTCATGAACTTTTAGGAGAGGCTGCAGTTCAGAAGGTGGCACGTGTTCCTCTTTCGGCTAGCACCATAACTAGACGAACTGATGAAATAGCAGAGGATACTGAGGCACAGTTGTTAGAGAGGATTAATGAGCCACCATGGTATGCAATCCAGGTTGACGAATCTATCGATGTTGATAACAAGGCAACAGTGCTTGTTTTTGTGCGATATATTTTTCAGGAGGATGTGCATGAGGATATGTAATGTGCACTATTGTTGCCAACTAATACCACAGCTGCAGAACTGTTCACGTCTTTGATGATTACATATCAGGAAAACTGAATTGGTCATTTTGTGTTGGTATATGCACAGAGTGGCTGCCATGACTAGACGGCTTTCTGGTTTCTCTACTCAGGTCAAAGAGGTTGCTTCTGAACGTGAATCTATGCACTGTGTCATCCATAGAGAAATGCTGCCTAGCCAAAAAATGTTACCTGAACTTAACAACGTTTTGCAGGATGTGATTAAAATTATCAGCCACATTAAAGTACATGCCCTTAACTCACGTCTGCTTATGCAGCTCTGTGAGATGACACATTTGGGACTTCTGATCTCCAGAATTGTAAGATAATAAATATGTACTGTTTTAGACAACCAAGTTTGTATTTCATATGATTAGAGAAAGCAGAAGAAAAAATGAAGGAATAGGACAAAATAGAAAATGTTTAAAATAGTTAGTAATGGACTTTTGACAGGGAAATGATCAGAAATAAAAGAAAAAAACCCCTCCAATGGTTAGGTTCCAGCTCCTTCAAACCCCTACCATCATCAGTCATATTGTTAGCATAGACTGTGCGATGTGGGCCAATGACACTCTTATCAGGCTAAACCTTCTAAGGGTCAGAGATTATCTCCCAGCAGCTGAGAACAAAAGCCAAACATTTCTTTTGGCAAGTTTAATCCTTTTCTCCACAACATCATATATTTAAATTCTTAAAACACACTGTGATACATAGCTGCTTGAGAGGACCCTGCTCTCTCTACTTAATTAATTCTTGCTGATCCTTCAGGTCTATGTCACCACCTTGGAAATGGCTTTACTAACCCAATTAACATAAAAATTTAGAGGTATAGCAGAGTTTACTCAGTGCCTCAATGTTACCATAAACCTATTTCGCCTTCTCCACTTTCCTCAACCTCTTGGCCTGTCGTCTTTGTCCTTCATGATCATGAGGTGGCTGCCATAGTTACAAACAATACTTTCTTACTCCAGCAATCTAGCAGGAAGAAAGGGCATGAGCCAGGTCTTCTGCTTGAGAGACTGTGATTTTTCGATCAAAGAAATAATGCCTCACAAAATTCTTCTTGCCCATAACTGGATCATATGGCCACCCATAGCTGCAGGAAAAGAAAGAAAAGTATGAATCCACCAAGGGGGAGTGGGATTATGATTGGTCAGGGTCAACCATGAGACATTCCTTGGGGCTGCCTCAGATGAGCTTGGCCTTCCGTTAGAGGGAAAGTGGACAATGGCTTCTGGAAAGGTACTTACGGTGACTGTGACATACCCCTTTCACTTATCTCAGTCCTGAATGCTAAGTGAGTCTTTAGTATAGACAATGTATGAATAAATGAATGGACTAGATTATAAATAGATTAATTGTCATTTTTTAATATAACAGCTTTTCCTCTTTTCTTAATAATTTCAATGATTTTGGTCAGATTGCTTAATCTGAGTCTCATTTGTCTTCATCTGTAAAATAATGATAGTACTGTTCTGGAGTATATTGAGAGTTCAAAGATTATAGCAATGTGTGAAAGTGTCTTTTACATGCCTGGTGTATAGTGCATGTTTCACCATAAGAAGAAATATATAAAAACTGTGTCCTAAAATGTAGAACAGTTAGATCAGAAAGCACTATGCAAGCAAATATCCATGGAAAGGATCATTGTGTTCTGTATTTAGGTTTTAATTAGGTTTCTTATATATATTGAGGGGGCAGGGCCAGTCCCACACTAGAAGAGAAGCTGCCAGTACTGACAGGTGAGTGCAATAGCCCACCCTCTGAAACTCCCTCACTGTTTTCACTGTTACTTCCCTTGAATTCATTTGGATTAAGTAACTCCACCCAGACTATTATAATTTTAAATATATATATATATATATATATATATATATATATATATATTCTACTAATTATAGAAAAATAGGGCAGACTCTGGAACCATACTTTGCCCCACCCATACTCTTGCCTCTTTTACTTTTGTCTTTTCATCCTGGAAAAGCAAGTTTTGTCTATTCGAAAGAACCTTTTGTTAACTTACGTGTCAACACTGTAGACAGGTTAATTGAGAGTGACTTTATAAGGACAACCAGTATATTCAAAATATAAAGGAACCTCACAATAGTGCTTTATGAAATATCAGATACAATGTGAGCGTTTACTCAGTGTGGTAGAACACAGCACTGTTGCTTGCAAAGCCCCAAGCCTGGAAATGTACATGTGTGGTGATTCCTATGTAATGTGTTAAGACCTGTTAGGTTGAACAGTTCCAGGCCATGTGGTGTGCTTATGAATAATACCAGGAATACAGAAGCGAGGTCTCTGGAACATGCAGTTCCAGAGCAGTTTCATTGTCCTGGAAGCAGCCATATATCATCTGACTAATGGATAAAAGTACTGAGGGCAGGTTGACTCAGAGTTCCTTTGACATGGCTCTATGCCCACATTGAACAGAGCCCATAAAACCAGATGTCCTCAAGAGGTTAAAGAAGTCACAGGAGAGTTTTCACTACTTTACTCTGTGTTGTATCTTTTCACCTATCTTTTTGGATTTAGTATTTTACTAAAATGAATAAACATTTGCAATAATCTTGAATACATATCCAAATATCTGATTTTTTGCTGACCTATTAATTTCCTGAAAGTTTTTAGGCTGAAAAACTACCTCTGCTGTAACTACAATAATAAAACCAGCTCTCAGTGCTGTGAAAACAAATTTTCTTTAAAAACATACATGGTTTTCACTCACGCAGCATACTTCTTCTCCTGAGTCCGTTAGGTAAACCTGCCACTATTATAATCACAGTCTGAACATTTGAAGTATTCAAATGAAAAGCATTACGGAATTGCAAACATACAATAACGAGTACTATTTTTTATTTTAAAGAGAGAACGCTACTTTAATGTGACTTCCTATTATATTCCTCTTAGATCATTCCCAGTGCTATTATAATGTATTCCTAGAAAAAAAATTCTTGCCTCTGTTACATTTTAAAAATCTTAGAATGAAATATTATAAAATATGCTTTTGGAGCAAGCTGTTTTTACTGTTATGGTTCTCAAATAAATCCGGAATCAGAAGAGAAATTACCTATTGTTTATTAGTCTATATATGCTAAGCTCTAGGAAAGGCAAATTGGAGCATGGTGTGAATTTAAATACTAAATATTATATTAGAAAAAATAGGTAAACACATCATATGCAGTTTCTCTCCTTATTTAAAACTTTTCTTTAATAGTCTTTTTAAACACACTTTCATAGCCAATGTGACACCACTGCAATCCTAGAAGCGTCGTGAGCACCTTACATACCACAAAACTTTGTTTCAATCTTAGAAATACCAGAAATACAAATTTCAAAATGTATTATTAATCTGATTCTTAGGATACTGTGGATTTTTGTGGAATAAATGAAAACATAATTTCCTAAAGTGCATTCTGCAGAAATGTCGTTTCTCAAGATGCCCAAAAAAAGAACACAGTTCTCTGGTTCATTATGTTTGGAGACCATACACCATAAGACATCTTTGGAGATTCAACATAAGTTAAATTATTAACATCTCAATAAGCCCTGAAACAAAGACAGACAGATAGATAGATAGATAGATTTAAGTTAAACTTGCAGTTTTCCTCTTTAATTTATCCTGGAAACTTCCTTTTCTGCCTGACCTGCAATACTACCCAGTATAATTAGGGTCCCATAGAATTTGTTTTTGGAAAAACTAAAGTCGGGCAAATATTAATGAACCTTAAGTTCAGACCAGCATTATGCCTGGCAGAGTATCTGATAAAATTCACAAAAGCCTCTGTGGAGTAAAACATGGTGTATAAATGTGTCTCTATTTTTGACAAGAAAAAAGATCAGGGACATGGAAACCCTGACTAGTTGTGAGGTACTATGAAAACTCTGGTAAGCTATTTTATTGATGTTGCTTAATCCTGTCTTAGAAAGTGGTTACCAACTTATTGTTTAGTTCTCTAGCTGTTTTCATATCTAGGGTGTAATGGAGGTGTAAACTGATAGCTTCTCTTTTATTGTATCATATATTGCATTGATTTTATGTTATTTCATGACATTTATAATACTAATGTCATGGTATATATTTATTATTACCTTTTATATGACTCCAGGGAGGCTAACATTTTTAATTAACATTGAAAAGCAATATAAATACTTTCAAAAGTTACTTTAAAATTGCTGTATATCCCATATGATTTTCAACTGGCAGTTACCAAAATTTAAATATATACTACTCATTGATTTGTTTCAATCAGCATATAGCAGTTTCTTTGTAAACATACTTGGGAAGATTCTGCATGATTTACCTTTAGCACATTTTAAGTATTTGTCATTTTTGAGTGTCATTATGAACTTAGACCCTTTATAGAATCAACTTGATAGGATTGACTGCAATTACTGTTTTCTTTTCACGAAGCACAAATTGTCACTATTTGACAGGAGGGGACTCTGATACTCTGGCTTCTTCATTCTTATTGGTACTATTTTAGACATCTTTGAAATTATCTTTACTTTTTGATGGTAATAAGATATCCCTGGGTTATCTTGACTTTTCTTGCCCTAAACTTTGATTTAACTGACTCTTAGTCCAATATTAGAGGCCTAAATTTGAGTGCTAAATTTCACTAAAAATAGCCCTATCTAACCATGCGTGGCAAACAGAGTGACACTAGAAGTTTCAGAAACTCCTTTGTGTCTGATAAGGGGTATATTTTTTTAAATTTCATGAGGTTATATTTATTTCTCTAGTTAAATTTTAAAGTTCTTATCCTGTTCTTCTATACATTTTATTTAATGCATTATTCATTTTGTTGAGCTAGCGGCTTATCTCCTGTCATTAGAGCTTTTATTATCAAAGGTAATAGAATATGCTGTTTAGTTTCTATTGAAGAATGTCATTAAGTTTGTTGTTTATATTGCTCAAATATTTAAATAACTATGTAACCAACATAAAACAGTGAGTAGCATTTTTTAAAATTTTCTGTAGACTATCTGAAATATTGAAAATAACTGACAAGTCAGTTATTTCCTGTCACTGATTTAATAATTTGTGTAGATGAGTGGCAAAACATAGTTTGGATCTGAATGTAGTGATCAGACTTAGGCCTAATTTTAAAGCAGATTTTGAAAGTGGCATCATAAGTGTAGTCAGGCAGGTTTCCTGAAGGACTGGACAAGGTACAGAATTGAAGCAGCTCTTGCTCATAGCTGTACCATGTCATTGGGTGGAAATGACCAGAAGTACTACCACCTTAAGGAAGTGATAAGAGTGACCATGGTGAGTGGTCCAAAATGTCTTCTTTAATTATAAAAGGATAAATATTCTGAAAAACATTTGAGAAAATTGAGGCTATGCAAGATAGCAAGGAATTTGAAAGCAATGAAATCAAGTGAGGCTGGAATAATCCCTAAAATTGTTTGCTGTTGACTGTTGGCAAGTGCATTCTCAAAACACTAAAAAAATCTCATCATAGACTAGATATTAAGGAATCAGAAAAGAACCATACTCTGGTATTTATTTAGCAGGAATGGTGGTATGAATAATCAGAACTTTCCTTTGTTTGTACTAACGGAGATCACTGGCGGTATGTAAGTAAATAGATGAAATAGTTTTGATTGTTGTTAAGGGTGAAAACCAGGTGCTAAAACACACACACAGGTGTGTGTGTGTAAGATCACTTGAGGAAGAGCAATGCCTACCTAGATTTAGACAAGAACCTATGGCTCTGTGATATATAAAAGTCCAACCAAATTAAATCATAAAAAAAAACCATAATAAATTAGATGAGGAGAACTGACATTTTTATTTTACTAATAAATGGTTATAATACTATAATGTTGATTATTTCTCTTTGACCAGATTAACATGAATATTGATAAAACTCACAAATTTAGAGAGTGATAATAATAATATGTTAGATTTTTGCAATAGTTTGAAATTGAATATTTTGGAAATAGTTATTAAGCTATCTCAAATGCATAAAGATATTGAAAAGCAAACGATTCAATATTTTGTATGTAATTCAACTTTTTCTGTTATTAAGTGAGCTGACTTGTTTTGTTTGTTCCAAATTGCTTCTAGTGTTGACAATTTAGTTTCAAAGTAATAGATAATTTTCTTAGGTCTTAGGTCTTTTCCTCAGGAATAGTTTGCAATTTTTCCACATCAATTTTGAGGATTGTTTTTGTATTATCAGCTTCTGATTGTGTCGACATTAATATTCTTTCAAATCGAGAGCTATTTAAAAACCTGATTTTAGTCCTGTATAGTCACTGTGAGTAGTGAAAATTGATTGATATCCAGTTTTATGTTAATGCAAGACATTTTTATTTCCAATCTTACTACCAATGTTGACAAAAACATGTACTTTGAGTAAAGTGAAAATACACAGATGGTATCTAGATACAAACAAGATGTTAGCACTTTACTTTTATGTGGAGAAGA
The DNA here is from genome assembly GCF_949987515.2 of Delphinus delphis. Lineage (NCBI taxonomy): Eukaryota > Metazoa > Chordata > Mammalia > Artiodactyla > Delphinidae > Delphinus > Delphinus delphis. Next base: position 91,222,270 of record NC_082685.1, on the reverse strand, counting down.
ATGTGTACTTGAGGAAAGCTTTAATAATTAGAATAAACACATTATGACGAAGTAGGAAGACTTGGCAAGAAGAGAATATACCCCAAATAGTATTTTGTATTGACTATGACTATGAAATAACAGATGTTTTTCTGAAAAGAAAAGCTAGCCCCAAGATGATGTAATCACACATTTGAATAAAGCACCAAAAACAGTTGAAAGGAAACGAATACATTTGTAATAAAATAAAAAGTCAGATTTTTTCATTTTCAGAGGGAAAGAGCACAGTTCAGTTAGGCTGAAAGGTCTTAACTGACTAGTCATATTTGAATCTAAATTTGAAGAAACTAAAAGGTGATTCCTAATATGGCTTCCACCATCATTTCAAGATTTAATTTTTACAATGTTAGATATTGAAAGTTAATACTATGTTGATATAATCCTCTTCAGTGTTAATATATGAAGACATTAGCTAAACTAGTTAAATGGCAGTTAACTAGTTTAACTGGAAGTTATTTATTTCTATACAGCCCTTTGGTTTTAATGAGGCCTCAGAATGCTTTCTAGGTGCTTGATTTGAAAGTGGGTGGCCTGCTCTTTTAAGCAGGTATTTTTTGAAGCCCCTACAACAGCTATTTTTAAAGTTGTATTTTCAGTATCTACCACATAGAAGCTTTAGGGAGTTAAGTTTGGAAGAAATAAAAGAAAGGACCACATCAAAATTTTATTTCATGTGTAAGATAATGCTAACTGATTATATGAATACTACAAAAGAGAGGCTGAATTAAAATTATGAATGGAAGAACTAATGGACAACCTCAAGAAGTATTAGTGTATGTTTGGAGGATAACTTTTCCCTGAATTTTACTGGTGAATAGACTGTGTTTAAGGTCAGAGTGTTAGGATGAATAACCATTAATGAAAATAACTTTAATTAAGCAGTAAGAGTGTCAAACATGTACTAAGAACTTCATGTATTTCTCACAGATAGGAAAACTAAGCTTAGAGAAGTTAGGTTACCTAGCCAAGAGACAAGGCTATTAAGTGGTTGAATTAGCAGAGAAAATGTTTAGAGCACCTCCCATTGATATAATTTTTGCACATTTTGAATGATTTCACATCTGATCAAATTTTACAAGGAGGACAGGAATTCACGGTTTTTTCTTTCATTGTCCTAGCCTTGTCACAGATATGTATGAGAACTCTTGGCATGACCTCGTAACATCTTTCTTTCTTATTGTATCTCCTATGTTCAGGGTCACAGATGATTCCCCAGGAACGTGTACCCTATTGTGCCCTCAGATAAATGAGACTGGGGATCACTGCAGATGCCATTATTTCATTCTTTTTCTATAGCTGAGTAATATTCCATCATATATATATATTATATATATATAATATATATATATATATATTTCATATTTTCTTTATCCATTCACATATTGATGGACACTTAGGTTGCTTCCATGTCCTGGCTATTGTAAATAGCACTGCTGTGAACATCAGGGTGCATGTATCCTTTCAAGTTAGAGTTTTTGTCTTTTCTGGATATATGCCAAAGAGTGGGACTGCTGGATCATATGGCAGCTCTATTTTTAGTTTTTGAAGGCCCCTCCATGCTATTCTCCATAGTGGCTGCACCAGTTTACATTCCCAGAGAAAAGGTATTTCAAACATTTAAAATACAATATGTGTAGTCATAGTATTATGCAGCATATTAAATTATACTTTATGTGTAGGTTAATTCACATTGTATTGGAGCCTGAGGCAAAAGAGAAAGATCAGTGATGTTGATGCTATCTCTATTTAAAATCTTGTTTCTTTTAATTTCTCATGGATTTTTCACATTCTTTTATTTTTAAAAGTTGCATTTAAATATTATTTATCTTAATTTCTTATTTTTTGGAACTCCTTAAATTTTTCACCATAAAACTCAGTTCTGCTGAATGTTGATTCTTACCTTAGCAAGCAGTTCAATTTAAAGGTATCTTTATTTCAGTGTTCACTGGAATTGTTACAAGGAGCTGAGTGTCAAATATATGGGCCTTTTGTAAAGAAAGGATTGAGAATAGTGACGTATCAGAACAGCTGCAACATGGCGTAATCCAGAAGCCACAGTTTGTGTGAGGCTCTCGTGTATTTGAACTTCTGTAGGCTTGCGGGGTTTTTTTTTGTTTTTTTTTTACGGTACGCGGGCCTTTCACTGTTGTGGCCTCTCCCGTTGCAGAGCACAGACTCCGGACGCGCAGGCTCAGCGGCCATGGCTCACGGGCCTAGCTGCTCCGTGGCATGTGGGATCTTCCCGGACCGGGGCACGAACCCGTGTCCCCTGCATCGGCAGGCAGACTCTCAACCACTGCGCCACCAGGGAAGCCCTTGTAGGCTTGTTTTTAAACTTTGTTAGTGTGTACTGTGGAAGGCCCATGGTATCCACAATCCCTCTAAAATGAGGGACTCAACTTCCAAACCCTTTGGCCTCTGGGGAATCTTTTCAGCTCTCACTTTAAATCTTTCTCTTAGGATGACTTTACAATAAGTATTATGGGTTGGAATGTGTCCCCCCCACAAATTCATATATTGTAGTCCTAACCCCCAAGTACCTCAGAATGCACACTTATTTGTAAATCGGGTCATTTCGGATGTAATTAGTTAAATTAAGATGTGGTCATGCCTGGAGTAGGGTGAACTCCAATCCAGTATGACTGATGTCCTTATAAAGGGGGAGGATTTGGACATAGATGTGCACACAGGAAGAACATCATGTGAACACGAAGACAAAGATGGGGTAATTTATTTCTAAGACAAGGGATGGCAAAGGTTGCCAGTAAACCACTAGAAGCTGGGAGAAAGGCATGGAACAGATTCTCCCTCACTGTCTCAAAAGAAACCAACCCTGCCGACATCTTGATCTCAGACTTCTAGCCTCCTGAACAGTGAAACAATAAATCTGTGTTGTTTAAGTTACCCAAATTATGAGATTTTGTTATCGCAGCCCTAGGAAACAAATACAAGTCTTAATTTAGGACATGATCCTTATATTTCAGGTTTGGTCTTTTTCGTTTTTCAGTGGGATTCCAGGGAGATATTAAGTAGGTTGAACAATTCTGACAGAGTCAGAATTCCTGTGTCCCAAGGAACTCTTCTTCTACTGGAGTTTTTCATTTTCTAGTATCCCCCTCTCAGTCTTTGATCAGCCACTTTCTGGTAGACATGAGTGGTCCTACCCTACAGATGCACAGCCCAGCCCTCAGCCATGGGCTCACAAGGAATCCCCATGCTGACTTCTGAATTCCAATCTCTACACGGCCTCTTCCTTATCAGTACCCTGGCCTGTGGAGTCCTGCCACTTCAGCTGACCAGCACTCTGATCTCTGCCTCCTCAGTACAGTGGCACTGACCTTCTCTGCAGAATTCCGAATGTCTATGCAGCCCAAGTTTCCACCCAGTCAGAGACTCCTCACGTCATGGAGTCATTTCCAAAGTTCTGTCAAGGATTGCAGCTTTGCATTGACTGTGGTCCTCTTTGTGAAACCCAATGCCTCATATGCTTTGTCCAGTTCCATACTTGTTTACAGCAGACTAGTCCAGTTCCAGTTATTCTACCAAGGCCAGCCTATGTCTTTAAGAGTGAAACGTGGAATCTAATAATTTAGATACTGATAAGCTACTATCTAGATATTTAGATACTGATAAGCTACTATCTAAATTTCTATGGAGGTTTGATTAAAAAACTATATCACATCTGCCCCATCACTACTATAATCTTTTGGGTTGATAGTAAATCTCTCTTCTTTTTTTCTCCCTAGTTGATTTTCAGAAGAAATATAAAGAGGAAAATTGATGAAACTGTAGAAGTGCAATTCTAACTTCTTTTCCAGAAGCCTGATGAAAACTGTTCCATTCAATTTTAAATGTTGATTTAAAATCTCTTTGCCTAGCCAAAGAGCTAATTTTAGGTGTAAAGAAAGTGGATAGTAAATCTAAATAGCTTAGAGAATCTCACAAATCACATTTTCCAAGTCTTTCTCAGTGAAACTTCAAATCTATACCATACACAAACAACTGCCCCCCAAGCTCCTCTCCCACCCCACCTCCTTTCTTATTCTATCTATTCAGTTTGACTCTAAGGGTTTTGTGATTGTTTCATTAAGCAGTTCCCATTGACCAAAATATATAAATGTTACAGTGCTGAGTCAACAAAGTCCCATAGTAATCACACAGAACAATGCATTAACCTTTTCTCTCCAGCCTAAATAATTTTCTGATATCATGATACTGTATACTGTATTAACATAGAGTGAGATGTAGTATCTTTGATACTGACAGATCTTCACCTCATAGAAGAAAATAATGGTTTAAATCATTTGCTTTTGGTAACAAAAATTGGTGATCAGTAATCTCAGGTGATCATTGTTTTCAATTCTTACTTAAAGGAGTTGAGAGAAAATAGGTTAACATTTTTTTGAAATCATAATAACAGTGGTTTGATTTGCACATCTTAATTCTCCAAATAATCCTTAATAAAAATACCATAAGCTGCCAGGTGAGCAATGAAGATACAGTAATCAGTCATCAGTAAAGAATATTTTTAAAACTGACAGATGTAACCATCTTGGACAGTTCATAACAACAGAGGCTAAAGACACTATAGAATATAGAAAAGACACTAGCCAAGTAGAACTAAACAAAATATAATGAGACAAACAAAACTAATCAAAATACAAAATACTCTACAAATGTGACTATTTTTTATAACAGGTAGGTGATTTTGACCCAAATGTTGTCAAAAAATATGTTACTATCTGGTCTTGTATTTCAAGTAATATACTTTTTTGCATAATATCATTAAATCTATTTTCCAAAGAAAAGTACTAAGGTTTTTTACAACCCTCTTGATAAGGCAAGCTATTCAAACAGCAATCTTTTAATATCAGATTAAACAAGAGAACATCTTCAGGGAGTGGATGGTCTCCTTTAAACAATAAATTCCCTCATATATTAAAATACTTGACATGCATTGCACTAGGTTTTCAGAGAAAAGAACTTCAGGAGAAAAAACACATACAGCATTATTATAGAAAATTATTTAGAAAATAATGGGAGTTGGGGCTTCCCTGGTGGCGCAGTGGTTGAGAGTCCATCTGCCGATGCAGGGGACACGGGTTCGTGCCCTGGTCCGGGAAGATCCCACATGCCGTGGAGTGGCTAGGCCCGTGAGCCATGGCCGCTGAGCCTGCACGTCCGGAGCCTGTGCTCCGCAATGGGAGAGGCCACAACAGTGAGAGGCCTGCATAACGCAAAACAAAAAAAAAAAGAAAATAATGGGAGTTGTGGAAACTACATTTTCTAAATAGAAAATTAAGCTATACCTGGATGAATGAATGCTTCTAAGGAAATAAGATTTCTGGGGCAACAGCATTTCTCCCCGTTTTCTATAAATTTAATATTTGTGAGATTGAGAGGCAAAACAACTTATAGACATTAGTGATTCTCCTTACTCTAACCTGTTTTTTCTAGTACTGATCAAAACTAGCAACTACATGTATAGGTTTTTTAATGTTTATTATATATTGTTTGTATCCTGCTTCTAAAAGGTAAACCCAAGAGGGTCTAGAAACTTTTCTGTTCTTTTCACTGATGAATAATACAAAGTGCCTAGGCTAGTACCTGTCACATAGAAGGCATTTGGTAAATGTATGTTGATCAAATAAATGGATGAATTAATGAGTGAATGAAGGCATGGGAATAGATCTTGCATGACATTTTTCAGTAACAGCTTATTGTGAGGTGTTATGAAAACTGCCTACACAATGAATCAGACACAGATAGTGAAACATTTCATAAAAGAAAATCTCTTTGTTCCCATATTAAGAATGTAGAGCCCATGTTCGTTCTCAAATACTTATGCTGGTTTTCTCAAAACCTTGTTTCCATATATCCCCCAGAAAAGACACATTGCAGTTTTCAAAGCCTTGCAGTATTACAATCTCTCAATACATTTGGAGCAAAGTATATAAAGAATTATGTTTTCCTGAAGCTTGTTTACATAGAACTTCTGATTCAATTTTTAGTTCTACTAAAATGTTATGATAGTTCCTAGAAAATGAAATAGATCCATTCTTTCATTTCATGAATTATGTGAACTTAGTTCTTCAATGCATGTATCAATTTTGCTATGATCTTTTCTTACATAAGAATGTTTAATGGTTATGTAACAATGTAGTGATCAAATTAAAAATATTTTCAGTCCTATACTTTGATTATCGTTGAACTAAAAGTTAATATCTGTAAGAATTCATATTTATTAAATACACTGTGTAAAACAAATTGATAGTGCCCGAATAGCCAGTTTTAAGGTTTCTGCCCAAGAATATGAGTACTTTTATGCTTTTCAGAAGTCAGTTCCTATATTTAGAACCTTAACTCATAAAACAGTAGCCTTGTTATATGTCTAGTCAAATAGCTTAAAAATATTTTAGATCATCTTGGGATAAGATATATCTTCAATTATTTCTTTCAATTCAATTAGTTCTGTGGCATTTTACTATAAAAATGTAATAATTCTAATTGGTGATGTAGATAAACACCTTTAAAAGGAGGAAACCAGAATTTACAATCAAGTAGAATCAATTCCATCCGATTATGAATTGATTTTTAGTTAATTTGGAATAGGAAGTATAGCAGAAAACTTTGATTCCCATTGCATGTGACAGAGGTAATTCAGGGATATTACACATATACTGCTTGGCAATAGAAATGCGAGTTACTCATTTAAAGATGCCATTTATTCAAGCAGAAATAAGAGTTACCAAAGATAGTGGAAAGGCTGTGTATTTTGATCTTTGTCCTTTTTTGATGATATTTGAAATTGTGGGCATTTTGAGTTCTGAAAGATTCAAGGAGACTTGAAATAATATCAGTGGGGGACTGTGATCACAAACAATATATAAGTTATAGTGAGATTCAGGATGTGTCTTATGGCTAGGGATGGTGTATTTTGTTGATCATTTCCTAAATGTTGTATTTGTGACACTTTTGAATTTTGGATGAAGAACATAAGTAAAGGAAACTAACACAATGGAATATTTTAAATGGATATTACATATGAAATTCAAAATCTTTGTGTAACAGATGGATATTATTTTCACTTTCTTAGTAAAAAAGGGTATAAGTAACATAAGAGGGGGACATTATGTACTTTATTCCATGAATATTTACTAAATATCTGACAAGCACTGCTGTTTATTAATTTATCCAGTCACCACAGTGTCTAGTAAGTGTCACTTACTAAACACTGTGGTTCCAGATAATATGCTATTTGGTGAGGAGAAGCAGTGACACAAGACATGGTCCTTTCTCACAAGAAGCTTAAATAGTTGAGGAGATAGATGAGTAAATCAGTCATAATATATATTAAAACATTTTAACTTTTATTAATTGGTTTATTTAAATGTTAAAATTTGTCTAAAAGTTTTATGGGAGTAGAGAGGAGAAAGAGGGATTGTGACATGAGGTTATTCTAAATTAGAATAATGAATATGTATGAATTAGACCAAAAACATGTGAGTTGCTTGCTACTGATAGAGGGACCTTGGAGACATGTGTTGGTGTAAAGCATAACTGCTTCAAAGGGTAGTTGTGGGAACCAGAGAAGGGTGAGGTTATTCAGGAACTAAATGTCCAAGGGCCTGCGATGAAATGCTAAGTGATATCAGCACAAAGGAAGAAAATGATCGCATAGGATTTTAGAAAGAATATCTGACTTCCGGTGCCAGCAATCACTTGAGTGATTCTTATCTATTGTATATAGAATGACAGTAGGTTAAAATTTCAAAACAGTTTTAAATATTTTATTTCTAAAGCTAATGGGTTGAAAGAGTCTCTCAAATGACAATTATATGTTGCAGGTGTTTATTTGATTCAGGAAAAAAGTCCAAACTGTTTAAAAGTTTTAAGTTTAAAATTTTGATTTACCTTTTTTTAAATTATTGTACTTAAACCAAAAACTTCTCCACATTTTACTTTGAAAAAAGCAAACAGTCTCTTTAAAGTTTAAACCCGTTGGGAGAAAAACTACCTATCAAAACTGGAGTGTGCATTTCTCGGAGTGTTGAGGAAGTTGGCGGAAGAGTAAGACGCGGAGATCACCTTCCACCCACAGATACATCAGAAATACATCTACACGTGGAACTTCTCCTATAGAACACCCACTGAACGCTGGCAGAAGACCTCAGACCTCCCAAAAGGCAAGAAACTCCCCACGTACCTGGGTAGGGCCAAAGAAAACACAGAGACAAAAGAATAGGGACGGGACCTGCACTAGAGGGAGGGAGCTGTGAAGGAGAAAAGGTTTCCACACACTAGGAAGCCGCTTCAAGGCAGGGACTGTGGGTGGCAGCGGGGGGGAAGCTTCGGATTTACGGAGGAGAGCACAGCAACAGGGGTGCGAAGGGCAAAGCAGAGAGATTCCCGCACAGCGCATCGGTGCCGACCAGCACTCACCAGCTGGAGAGGCTTGTCTGCTTACCCACCGGGATGAGTGGGGGCTGGGAGCTGAGGCTCGGGCCTCGGAGGTCGGATCCCAGGGAGAGAACTGAGGTTGGTGGTGTGAACACAGCCTGAAGGGGGCTAGTGCGCCACGGCTACACGGGAGGGACACCGGGGAAAAGCCTGGACCTGCCGAAGAGGCAAGAGACTTTTTCTTTCCTCTTTGTTTCTTGGTGCGCGAGGAGAGGGAATTCAGAGCGCCACTTAAAGGAGCTCGAGAGACGGGTGCGAGCCGCGGCTAAAAGCACAGACCCCAAAGACAGGCATGAGACGCTAAGGCTACTGCTGCAGCCACCAAGAAGCCTGTGTGCAAGCACAGGTCACTGTCTGCGCATCCCCTCCTGGAAGCCTGTGCAGCCCGCCACTGCCAGAGTCCTGTGATCCAGGGACAACTTCCCCGGGAGAACACACGGCATGCCTCAGCCTGGTGCAATGTTACGCAGACCTCTGCCACCGCAGGCTCCCCCCGCATCCGTACTCCTCCCTCCCCCCCGGCCAGAGTGAGCCAGAGCCACTAAATCAGCTACTCCTTTAACCTTGTCCTGTCTGAGCGAAGAACATATGCTCTCAGGCGACCTACACGTGGAGGCGGGTCCAAATCCAAAGCTTGAACTGTGCAAACAAAGAAGAGGAAGGGAAATCTCTCCCAGCAGCCTCAGGAGCAGCGGATTAAATCTCCACAGTCAACTTGATGTACCCTGCATCTGTGGAATACCTGAATAGACAACGAATCATCCCAAATTGAGGACGTGGACTTTGGGACCAAGATAGATTATTTTTTCCCTTTTTCCTCTTTTTGTGAGTGTGTATGTGTATGCTTCTGTGTGAGATTTTGGCTGAAAAGCTTTGCTTTCACCATTTGTCCTAGGATTCTGTCCATCCGTTTTTTTTTCGTTTGTTTTTACTTAAATTTTTTTTCTCAATAATTATTTTTTATTTTAATAACTTTATTTTACTTTATTTTATTTTATCCTCTTTCTTTCTTTCTTTCTACTTTTTCTCCCTTTTATTCTGAGCCGTGTGGATGAAAGGCTCTTGGTGCTCCAGCCAGGCATCAGGGCTTTGCCCCTGAAGTGGGAGAGCCAAGTTCAGGACACTGGTCCACAAGAGACCTCCCAGCTGCACGTAATATCAAATGGCAAAAATCTCCCAGAGATCTCCATCTCAACACCAACACCCAGCTTCATTCAACGACCAGCAAGCTACAGTGCTGGACACCCTATGCCAAAAATCTAGCAAGACAGGAACACAACCCCACTCATTAGCAGAGAGGCTGCCTAAAATCTTAATAAGGCCACAGACAAGATCCAGCCTCATCCACCAGAACACAGGCACTACTCCCTTCCACCAGGAAGCCTACATAACCCACTGAAACAAATTTAGCCACTGGGGAAAGATACCAAAAACAACGGGAACTACGAACCTGCAGCCTTCAAAAAGGAGACCCCAAACATAGTAAGATAAGCAAAATGAGAAGACAGGGAAACACACAGCAGATGAAGGAGCGAGGTAAAAACCCACCAGACCTAACAAATGAAGAGGAACTAGGCAGTCTACCTGAAAAAGAATTCAGAATAATGATAGTAAAGATGATCCAAAATCTTGGAAATAGAATACACAAAATGCAAGAAACATTTAACAAGGACCTAGAAGAACAAAAGATGAAACAAGCAATGATGAAAAACACAGCAAATGAAATTAAAAATACTCTAGAAGTGATCAATAGCAGAATGACTGAGGCAGAAGAACGTACAAGTGACCTGGAAGATAAAATAGTAGAAATAACTACTGCAGAGCAGAATAAAGAAAAAAACAATGAAAAGAACTGAGGACAGTCTCAGACGCCTCTGGGACAACATTAAATGCACCAACATTCAAATTATAGGGGTCTCAGAAGAAGAATAGAAAATGAAAGGGACTGAGAAAGTATTTGAAAAGATTATAGTTCAAAACTTCCCTAATATGGGAAAGGAAATAGTTAATCAAGTACAGGAAGCACAGAGAGTCCCATACAGAATAAATCCAAGGAGAAACATGCCAAGACACATATTAATCAAACTATCAAAAATTAAATACAAAGAAAACATTAAAAGCAGCAAGGGAAAAACAACAAATAACACATGAGGGAATCCCCATAAGGTTAACAGCTGATCTTTCAGCAGAAACTCTGCAAGCCAGAAGGGACTGGCAGGACATATTTAAAGTGATGAAGGAGAAAAACGTACAAGCAAGATTACTCTACCCAGCAAGGATTTCATTCAGATTTGATGGAGAAATTAAAACCTTTACAGATAAGTAAAAGCTGAGAGAGTTCAGCACCACCAAACCAGCTTTACAACAAATGCTAAAGGAACTTCTCTAAGCAAGAAACACAAGAGAAAGAAAAGACCTACAATAACAAATGCAAAACAATTAAGAATATGGGAATAGGAACATACATCTCGATAACTACCTTAAGTATAAATGGAATAAATGCTCCCACCAAAAGACACAGGCTGGCTGAATGGATACAAAAGCAAGACCCATATATATGCTATCTGCAAGAGACCCACTTCAGACCTAGGGACACATCCAGACTGAAAGTGAGGGGATGGAAAAACATATTCCATGCAAATGGAAATCAAAAGAAAGCTGGAGTAGCAATTCTCATATCAGAGAAAATAGACTTTAAAATAAAGACTATTAGAAGAGACAAAGAAGGACACTACATAATGATCAACGAATCGATCCAAGAAGAAAATATAACAATTGTAAATATTTATGCGCCCAACTTAGGAGCACCTCAATACATCAGGCAAATACTAACAGCCATAAAAGGGGAAATTGACAGTAACATAACCATAGTAGGGGACTTTAACACCCCAATTTCACCAATGGACAGATCATCTAAAATTAAAATAAATAAGGAAACAGAAGCTTTAAATGATACATTAAATAAGATGGACTTAATTCATATTTATAGGACATTCCATCCAAAAACAACAGAATACCCATTTTACTCAAGTGCTCATGGAACATTCTCCAGGATAGATCATATCTTGGGTCACAAATCAAGCCTTGGTAAATTTAAGAAAATTGAAATTGTATCAAGTATCTTTTCCGACCACAACGCCATGAGACTAGATATCAATTACAGGAAAAGATGTGTAAAAAATACAAACACATGGAGGCTAAACAATATGCTACTTAATAACGAAGTGATCACTGAAGAAATCAAAGAGGAAATCAAAAAATACCTAGAAACAAATGACAATGGAAACACGACAACCCAAAACCTATGGGATGCAGCAAAAGCAGGTCTAAGAGGGAAGTTTAAAGCAATACAATCCTACCTTAAGAAAGAGGAAACATCTCAAACAATCTAACCTTGCACCTAAAGCAATTACAGAAAGAAGAACAAAAAACGCCATAGTTACCAGAAGGAAGCACATCATAAAGATCAGATCAGAAATAAATGAAAAAGAAACGAAGGAAATGATAGCAAAGATCAATAAAACTTAAAGCTGTTTCGTTGAGAAGATAAACAAAATTAATAAACCATTAGCCAGACTCATCAAGAAAAAAAGGGAGAAAACTCAAATCAATAGAATTAGAAATGAAAAAGTCAAAGTAACAACTGACACTGCAGAAATACAAATGATCATGAGAGATTACTACAGGCAACTCTATGCCAATAAAATGGACAACCTGGAAGAAATGGACAAATTCTTAGAAATGCACAAGCTGCCGAGACTGAACCAGGAAGAAACAGAAAATATGAACAGAGGAATCACAAGCACCGAAATTCAAATTGTGATTAAAAATCTTCCAACAGGGCTTCCCTGGTGGCCCAGGGGTTGAGAGTCCGCCTGCAGATGCAGATGACACGGGTTCGTGCCCTGGTGCAGGAAGATCCCACATGCCGCAGAGCAACTAGGCCCATGAGCCATGGCCGTTGAGCCTGCGCATCCGGAGCCTGTGCTCCGCAACGGGAGAGGCCACAACAGTAGAGGCCCACATACTGCAAAAAGAAAAGAAAAAAAGTCTTCCAACAAACAAAAGCCCAGGACCAGATGGCTTCACAGGCGAATTCTATCAAACATTTAGAGGAGAGCTAACACTTATCCTTCTCAAACTCTTCCAAAATATAGCAGAGGGAGGAACACTCCCAAACTCATTCTACGAAGCCACCATCACCCTGAAACCAAACCCAGACAAAGGTGTCACAAAGAAAGAAAACTACAGGCCAATATCACTGATGACCATGGATGCAAAGATCCTCAACAAAATACTAGCAAACAGAATCCAATAGCACATTAAAAGGATCATACACCATGATCAAGTGGGGTTTATTCCAGGAATGCAAGGATTCTTCAGTATACGCAAATCAATCAATGTGATACACCATATTAAGAAATTGAAGGAGAAAAACCATATGATCATCTGAATAGATGCAGAGAAAGCTTTTGACAAAATTCAACACCCATTTATGATAAAAACCCTTCAAAAAGTAGGCATACAGGAAACTTCCCTCAACATAATAAAGGCCATGTATGAAAAACCCACAACGAACATCATCCTCAATGGTGAAAAACTGAAACCTTTTCCACTAAGATCAGGAACAAGACAGGGTTGCCCACTCTCACCACTCTTATTCCACATAATTTTGGAAGTTTTAGCCACAGCAATCAGAGAAGAAAAAGATTAAAAGGAATCCAAATTGGAAAAGAACAAGTAAAGCTGTCACTGTTTGCAAATGACATGATACTATACACAGAGAATCCTAAAGATGCTACCAGAAAACTACTAGAGCTAATCAATGAATTTGGTAAAGTAGCAGGATACAAAAATAATGCACAGAAATCTCTGGCATTCCTATACACTAATGATGAAAAATCTGACAGTGAAATTAAGTAAACATTCCCATTTACCATTGCACAAAAAGAATAAAATATCTAGGAATAAAAATATGTAAGGAGACAAAAGACCTGTATGAAGAAAATTATAAGACACTGATGAAAGAAATTAAAGACGATACAAATAGATGGAGAGATTTACCATGTTCTTGGATTGGAAGAATCAACATTGGGAAAATGACTCTACTACCCAAAGCAATCTACAGATTCAATGCAATCCCTATCAAACTACCACTGGCATTTTTCACAGAACTAGAACAAACATTTCACAAGTTGTATGGAAACACAAAAGACCCTGAATAGCCAAAGCAATCTTGAGAACGAAAATTGGAGCTGGAGGAATCAGGCTCCCTGACTTCAGACTATATTACAGAGCTACAGTAATCAAGACAGTATGGTACTGGCACAAAAACACAGATCAATGGAACGTGATAGAAAGTCCAGAGATAAACCCACGCACATATGGTCACCTTATCTTTTATAAAGGAGTCAAGAGTATACAGTGGAGAAAAGACAGCCTCTTCAGTAAGTGGTGTTGGGAAAACTGGACAGGTACATGTAAAAGTATGAAATTAGAACACTCCCTAACACCATACACAAAAATAAACTCAAAATGGATTAAAGACCTAAATGTAAGGCCAGACACTATCAAACTCTTAGAGGAAATCATAGGCAGAACGCTCTATGACATAAATCACAGCAAGATCCTTTTTGACCCACCTCCTAGAGAAATGGAAATAAAAACAAAAGTAAACAAATGGAACCTAATGAAACTTCAAAGCTTTTGCACAGCAAAGGAAACCATAAACAAGACCAAAAGACAACCCTCATAATGGGAGAAAATATTTGCAAATGATGTTACTGACAAGGGATTAGTCTCCAAAATTTACAAGCAGCTCATGCAGCTCAATAACAAAAAAACAAACAACCCAATCCCAAAATGGGCAGAAGACCTAAGTAGACATTTCTCCAAAGAAGATATACAGAGTGCCAACAAACACATGAAAGAATGCTCAACATCATTAATCATTAGGGAAATGCAAATCAGAACTACAGTGAGATATCATGTCACACCAGTCAGAATGGCCATCATCAAAATATCTAGAAACAATAAATACTGGAGAGGGTGTGGAGAAAAGGGAACCCTCTTGCACTGTTGGTGGGAATGTAAATTGATATAGCCACTATGGAAAGCAGTATGGAGGTTCCTTAAAAACTAAAAATAGAACTACCATACGACCCAGCAATCCGACTACTGGGCATGTACCCTGAGAAAACCATAATTCAAAAAGAGTCATGTTCCAAAATATTCATTACAGCTCTATTTACAGTAGCCAGGACATGGAAGCAACCTAAGTGTCCATCAACAGATTAATGGATAAAGAAGATGTGGCACATATATACAGTGGAATATTACTTAGCCATAAAAAGAAACGAAATTAAGTTATTTGTAGTGAGATGGATGGACCTAGAGTCTGTCATACAGAGTGAAGTAAGTCAGAAAGGGAAAAAGAAATACCGTATGCTAACACATATATATGGAATCTAAGAAAAAAAGAAAGAAGTTATGAAGTACCTAGGGGTAAGACAGGAATAAAGACACAGACCTACTAGAGCATGGACTTGAGGATATGGGGAAGGGGAAGGGTAAGCTGTGACAAAGTGAGAGAGAGGCATGGACATATATACACTACCAAATGTAAAATAGATAGCTAGTGGGAAGCAGCCGCATAGCACAGGGAGATCAGATAGGTGGATTGTGACCACCTAGAGGGGTGGGATTGGGAGGGTGGGAGGTTGGGAGCCGCAAGAAGGAAGAGATATGGGAACATATATATATTTATAACTGATTCACTTTGTTATAAAGCAGAAACTAACACACCATTGTAAAGCAATTATACTCCAATAAAGATGTTTTAAAAAAAATAAGAATCAGGAGTGTACATCTTTTGTGGTAATAGAAAAAAAAAAAAAAACTCAACCACAAAGACCCCAGTGTAAATATTTGGTGCACTCTCACTAGGCATAATAGTTTACTGAAATGCAGGTGAGGTGTTAGTTAATTTGTCAGTTACCACTGAAATAAAAATAAAATAATATATTTTGGAAAATGACAATATACATGTAAATATTATTAAATGTTTAAAAGGATCCTTTACCTTTTTACACATTGAAAACACATTTGCAGACATGTTAATTGGAAATACATAAAACTGGCAGATGTAGGGTCTCTATAATAATTCACAAACATAAAGACACTGGGCATAAAATACAGTAGTTTCTCAGATGTTAAAATTTTAACATGCTACGAACTATCAGGGCAGATAAAAGAAGTGACATTTATTAGATGCATCAAAATGGATTAAAACTGTCTTGGGTAGACAGGTTAACTTCATGAAAGGGAAGGGTATTCCGAAAATCAAATGTATTAAACTATGAGCACAAGCTGTCATGCATATCTTGGTGAAATTAGGTTGAGAAATGTTCCTTTAATAAAAAAAAAATCAGTTTGATAAATGTAAGCTCCCTTGATTGAAATTATTTTAGGACAAATATTAAATAGTTCATTTAATGGCAAAGGAAACAAAGCTCCTATATTCTTCAAAGGTATTTGAATAAACTGTTACTCTTTGTTACATTAGCCATGTTCAATCACCATAAAATCATCTCCTAAAAATTTCAAATGAAGTCAATTTTTCTTCTGATGAATATGCTTTAAACAATTACTTTTCAGTTCCAGAAATTTGGCCTATAGTAATTTTCCCATCCCAATTGCCAGTTCTGGTTTAGGTATTTTTGTGTAGTAGTATCTCTGTAGATAACTTTGTGTTTGTTGAAAAATAATATATGTATTTTGAAACCTAGGCTAATATTTACTTCAAAACAATAGTGTTTTGAATCTAATATGAAACACCATTAACTATCATTTGAATATCAGTTATAATGTCATGCAACAATTAATTTCTAATAAATGATCATGAATAAATGAATTACTAAACAAAAACTAGTCTTAATGGTTGAGAAACACAAAGGTGTAGTTCTCGCTCTGGCTACATATCCACTATGGTTGGTGGGGGGCTATGCTTTTTATTTTTTATTTCATCATCAATCTTTAACTGAGGATGATGGTTCAGCCAGTTTGAGACAGTGTGGACCATTGCAGCAGAAGTAGAAATGCACACTGGTCCTTATATCCTCAAAACTTCCACTAACAATTCATCTACATAATCAAGTCATATGGTTGATTCTGATATCAAGATGGTAGGGAAGGGCTTCCCTGGTGGCGCAGTGGTTGAGAGTCCACCTGCCGATGCAGGGGACACGGGTTCGTGCCCTGGTCCGGGAAGATCCCACATGCCACGGAGTGGCTAGGCCCCTGAGCCATGGCCGCTGAGCCTGCGTGTCCGGAGCCTGTGCTGCGCAACGGGAGAGGCCACAACAGTGAGAGGCCCGCATACCGCAAAAAAAAAAAAAAAAAAAAAAACAGTAGGGAAGTATTATGTTCACTCTGGCAAAATAATTTTATATTGTTGAACAGAAATACAACGTACTTACCATAGCTAGTAAGTGAAATATTTGGAGGTTGCAAAGTAACCACTGTCTTTTTGATCCAAAGCCCATTCCTTAACCTCTACGTTAGTGCTACACAACTTTAGTAAAAAAATAAAAAAAAATAAAAAACCAGCTAGAGTGTTATTTTAAAAATGAAAATGCTCAGGTCCTAACTCAAAAGACGCTAAGGTCAATATATAGATGAAATATTGGTGAGCTGTTAAACTGTTAGTGGGCTTATCAACTGTTTGTTTTGTTAGTGTTGTCATTTACCAAAAATTCAATAGACAGAGATCAACAAAGGACAAAGAAAAGGATATTAAAACTGCTACAATTGATATGCTCCATATTCTTGTGCATATGAGGAAAAGCATGAACATGAGAGAAATATGTGGCATAAAAAGGTCACAGAAAAACTTTAAGAAAGGAAAATGCATCTGAAATGAAGCACACAATGGATAAGATTATAAGCAAACTGATCAGAGAAATACAAAATCTGAATAGTGCCATATATTTACAAAAATTTGTGTTTATATTAACTCTCCCTGAAAAAACCCACCAAATACGGTGTTACTAATGAATTCTGTTAGACATTTCAGAAGGAAAAATTGCCAAATGTACAGTTTTTTCCGTAAAATAAAGGAGGATAAATAGCTGCTCAGTTTGACAAAACTCAACTTCCATTCAGGATAAAAAATGATCAGCAAACTTGAAATAGTAGGGAACATCCTCAAACTGATAAAGGATCGCTACGAAAAATCTACAGCCAAAATCATACTAATGCTGAAACATGAATAGTTTTTCCTTAAGTGTGGAAACAAAACTAGGATATCTGTTTTCATCAGTTTTATTTGATATTGTACTAGATGACTTAACATTCCAATAAGGTAAGAAAAATATAGATAAGATTAAAAAGGAAGACGTAAAAATTGTCTATTTGCAGATGTTATGATTGTTTACATAGAAAAATCTCGGGAAATCTATAATACAGCTAAGAAACCAAATTATTGAATGTATCACATTAGCAGGACACAGGTTAAATATAAAAATTGACTGTATTTGTATATGTAACAGCAAAGATTGAAAATTTGAAATTTAAAAAATGAATTAAAGTTAATTTAATTTCAATTAATTTTTTAAATTAAAAATAACTCCATTTTTGGTAGAAAAAGTACATAAGACTATATCTAAAAAATTGTGCACAAGTGTTCTACATTGAGAAGTAAAAATATTGCTGAGAGAAGTTACATAAATGGAAAGATATGCCATGTTTGTAGATTAGAATATCAACAGTGCAATAATAACAGTTCTCCCCATACTGATTTCTAGATTAAATTACATTTCCAATGAAAATACAGCAGGTTTTATTTCTGGAAATTGACAATTATTTTTAAATTAATAAAAGAATTCAAAAGACCTATAAGAGTCAAACAATATTTAAAAAGAATAATGTTGGATAAGTTACCTTATTTCAAGATTTACAATAAAGCTATAGTAATCAGGATTTCTTTTTTCAGAAAAAGAAATACATAGCTCAATGAAAAAGAATGGAGAGTCCAGAAGTATAGTCTATTGATTTTTGTCAAAATGCATATGGTCTATTTTTTTCTTGGTTCATTTGTCATCTTGGCAACAGTGAAAGACTTTCATGATTATCTACCATCATCTTCTATTAAGAAGAGAAATGAATATTTAAGTTGTTCCAGTAATAAACTTAGAATATACATCCCGATCAAAAAGTGGATAAGGCAGAAAATTTCAGGAAAATGACTTGCATTGAAATTCATTTGAATTGTTTGACTTACAGGAAAGTCAGACTTTTCAGCCAGCCTTAACTGACAATAGGAAGAATGTGTTATCAAATCTGTTTGCACTTCATACCTTGCTGTTCACAGTTTTAAGTGAAAAATATAACTTGCTAGGAAAAAAATATATTTAAAGTTCTCACCTATTCTCTCCTAGATTCCTGAGTTCTTTAAAAGCAGTCCTTCTGACATGGTAATTGCATTCCCCTGGCATGTGCAAATATTTAATTGGGCTAAAGATTCTCAAGTATAAAATTCGGTTAGATAACAGGTTAATCATACATACCAAATATATGTAGCTCTCTTCCTCATGGAGAAGTTTTCCAAATATACACAAGTCTCAGTAAAGCTCAATAGACAAATTATGTAACAATGAAATGATACATGCATTTAGCTACTTGAACACCTAAATTAACTTTATCACTCCACAGGACTGTGATCATCAACTAATCGAGAAAGTTATGTTATTGTCTAGATCGACCAATAGATCAAGGGAACAGAAGAGTGATGAAATAGAACTATAAACATATGGAAGTTAACTTTTTTCAAAGATGCAAAGGCAATTCATTGGGGAAATATAGTCTTTTTAAGAAATGGGTTGAACCCATTGGATTTCCATATAGAAAAAATAATAATTTTGATCCATATTTTGTACCACAATACAGAATTACCTAATTAACTCAGACGTATTGTGAATATACATGTAACAGCTAGTATTAGAAAACTTCTAAAAGAAAACATCAGAAAAAATGTTTGTGACCTCACTTAGGCAAAGATGTCTTAAATAGGAAACAAAGCACAAGCCATTAAAAAAAAAAGATAATTCAAACTTCATAAAAGTTGAAAAGTTTTGCTCTTTGAAAGGCACTGTTAAGAAAATGAAAGGATAAATTACAGACTGGGATAAAATATATGAAAATTGTGTATCTGGTAAAGGACTTTTAAACATAATGTTTTAAAAACACTTTAAACTTAATGACAAGAAAGTGAACACTCATAAATAAAGGGCAAAATATTTCAAATGGAACGTCTTCAAAAAATATATGAATGACAAATGAGTGAAGTAAATCATGGAAAGAGAAATACATATTATAACATTTACATCAAACTCTATATGATGCAAATTAATCTATAGTGTCAGAAAGTAGTTAAGTGGTTTCCAGGACGAGAAGAGGGCAGGGAGGGGCAGGAGGGAGAGATTACAAGGGGGTATGAGGCAACTTCTGGGAGTGGTGGATTTGTTCAAAGTCTTGTTTATGTTGATGGTTTCACGGAGAATATATACACATATGTATTTATACCAAAACATCAAATTAAATGTTTTAAATATGAGCACTTTTCTACTTTTCTGTATGTCTCATATCTCAATAAAGATGATGAAAAGAAAAAACTAGAAAAATAGCTTAACATTTTTAAGAAACACTCAAAACTAGAATTATAGTTGATTAATAAATTAATATAAAAATTTATAGTATGTTAACCATTCATTCATTGAAAGACATCTGAGCTTTTTTTCAGATTGTAGTTATTACAAATAAAGCAATAATGAATATTAGTGTACATGTTTTATGTGAACGTAATTTTTTATTGCTCTGAGATAAATGCCCAAGTGTACAGTTGCTATACCATAAGGTAATTTCTTTTTTTTTCTTTTTTTTTTACATCTTTATTAGAGTATAATTGCTTTACAATGGTGTGTTAGTTTCTGCTTTATAACAAAGTGAATCAGTTATACATATACATATGTTTCCATATCTCTTCCCTCTTGCGTCTCCCTCCCTCCCACCCTCCCTATCCCACCCCTCCAGGCGGTCACAAAGCACTGAGCTGATCTCCTTGTGCTATGTGGCAGCTTCCCACTAGCTATCTACCTTACATTTGGTAGTGTATATATGTCCATGCCTCTCTCGCTTTGTCACAGCTTACCCTTCCCCTTCCCCATATCCTCAAGTCCATTCTCTAGTGGGTCTGTGTCTTTATTCCTCTCTTACCCCTAGTTCTTCATGACATTTTTTTTTCTTAAATTCCATATATATGTGTTAGCATACGGTATTTGTCTTTCTCTTTCTGACTTACTTCACTCTACGACAGACTCTAGGTCTATCCACCTCATTACAAATAGCTCAGTTTCGTTTCTTTATATGGCTGAGTAATATTCCATTGTATATATGTGCCACATCTTCTTTATCCATTCATCCGATGATGGACACTTAGGTTGTTTCCATCTCTGGGCTATTGTAAATAGAGCTGCAATGAACATTTTGGTACATGACTCTTTTTGAATTATGGTTTTCTCAGGGTATATGCCCAGTAGTGGGATTGCTGGGTCATATGGTAGTTCTATTTGTAGTTTTTTAAGGAACCTCCATACTGTTCTCCATAGTGGCTGTACCAATTCACATTCCCACCAGCAGTGCAAGAGTGTTCCCTTTTCTCCACACCCTCTCCAGCATTTATTGTTTCTAGATTTTTTAATGATGGCCATTCTGACTGGTGTGAGATGATATCTCATTGTAGTTTTGATTTGCATTTCCCTAATGATTAATGACGTTGAGCATTCTTTCATGTGTTTGTTGGCAGTCTGTATATCTTCTTTGGAGAAATGTCTATTTAGGTCTTCTGCCCATTTTTGGATTGGATTGTTTGTTTTTTTGTTATTGAGCTGCATGAGCTGCTTATAAATTTTGGAAATTAATCCTTTGTCAGTTGCTTCAACTGTATTCTCTTCAAATATTTTCTCGTCACTTTCTTTTTCTCTTCTTCTGGGATCTCTGTATTTCAAATTTTGGTGTGTTTAACGTTATTCCGGAGGTCTCTGAGACTTCCTCAGTTCTTTTCATTATTTTTTCTTTATTGTGCTCTGTGGTAGTTATTTCCACTATTTTATCTTCCAGGTCACTTGTACGTTCTTCTGCCTCAGTCATTCTGCTATGGATTCCTTCTAGAGAATTTTTAATTTCATTTATTGTGCTGTTCATCATTGTTTGTTTGCTCTTTAGTTCTTCTAGGTTCTTGTTAAACGTTTCTTGTATGTTCTACATTCTATTTCCAAGATTTTGGATAATCTTTACTATCATTACTCTGAATAATTTTTCAGGTAGACTTCCTATTTCCTCTTCATTTGTTTGGTCTGGTGGGTTTTTACCTTGCTCCTTCATCTGCTGTGTATTTCTCTGTCTTCTCATTTTGTTTAACTTACTGTGTTTGTGGTCTCCTTTTTGCAGGCTGAATGTTCGTAGTTCCTGTTGTTTTTGGTGTCTGCCGCCAGTGGGTAAGTTGGGTTCAGTGGCTTGTGTAGGCTTCCTGGTGGAGGAGACTGGAGCCTGCTTTCTGGTTGATGAGTCTGGATCTTTTCTTTCTGGTTGGCAGGACCGCGTCCGGTTTTGTATTTTGGGTTGTCCGTGTACTAGTAGGATTTTTGGTTGCCTCTCTGCTAATGTGTGGTGTTGTGCTCCTGTCTTGGTAGTTGTTTAGTGTAGGGTGTCCAGCACTGTAGCTTGCTGGTCATTGAGTGGAGCTGGGTTTTTGCTTTGAGATGGAGCTCTCTGGGTGAGCTTTTGCCATTAGATATTATGTGGAGTTGGGAGGTCTCTGGTGGACCAATGTCCTGTACTCAGCTCTCCCACCTCAGAGGTACAGGCCTGACACCCAGTCATTGCACCAAGATCCTGTCAGCCGCACGGCTCAGAAGAAAAGGGAGGAAAAAAAAGAAAGGAAAAATAAAATAAAATAATGTTATTAAAATAAGAAAGAAAATAATGATTACAAATAAAAAAACCAAAAAAGTAATAGAAAAAAAAAGAAAGAACAAAAGAAGAGAGCAACCAAAGCAAAAAACAAATCCACCAATGATAGCAAGCACTAAAAGCTATACTAAAACAAAGAAAAAAAAAAAAGGACAGACAGCACCCTAGGACAAATGGTAAAAGCAAAGCTATACAGAAAAAAATCACACAAAGAAGCCTACACATACACACTCAGAAAAAGAGAAAAAGGAAAAACATATATATATATATATGTATAAAGAAAAAGGAAGACAGCAACCAAATCAGTAAACAAATCTACCAATGATAATAAATGCTAAATACTAAATTAAGATAAACATAAAACCAGAAACAATTTAGATGCAGAAAGCAAACCCTAAGTCTACAGTTGCTCCCAAAGTCCACCACCTCAATTTTGGGATGTTTCATTGTCTATTCAGGTATTCCAGAGATGTAGTGTACATCCTATTGATTGTGGAGATTTAATACACTATTCCTGTGGCTGCTTGGCAAGATTTCCCCTTCTCTTCTTTGTTCGCACATCTCCTGGGGTTCAACTTTGGATTTAGCCCCGCCTCTGTGTGTAGGTCACCTGAGGGTGTCTGTTTCCCACCCAGACAGGACCGGGTTAAAGTAGCAGCTGATTAGGAGGCTCTGGCTCACCCAGGCCGAGGTGA
The DNA here is from genome assembly GCF_949987515.2 of Delphinus delphis. Taxonomy (NCBI): domain Eukaryota; kingdom Metazoa; phylum Chordata; class Mammalia; order Artiodactyla; family Delphinidae; genus Delphinus; species Delphinus delphis. Next base: position 91,199,051 of record NC_082685.1, on the reverse strand, counting down.
GGGAGGGGTACGGAATGCAGGGTGAGCCTGCGGCAGCAGATGCTAGCATTGACGATGCACCAGCCTGAGGCACTCCGTGTGTTCTCCTGGGAAAGTTGTACCTGGACCATGGGACCCTGGCCCTGGCGGGCTGCACAGGCTCCCGGGAGGGGAAGTGTGTATAGTGACCTGTGCTTGCACACAGGTTTCTTGGTGGCTGCAGCAGCAGCCTTAGCGTCTCATGCCCATCTCTGGTGTCCGCACTGGTAGCCGCGGCTCACGCCCATCTCTGGAGCTCCTTTAAGTGGTGCTCTTAATCCCCTCTCCTCGTGCACCAGGAAATAAAGACGCAAGAAAAAGTCTCTTGCCTCTTCGGCAGGTTCAGACTTTTTCCCAGACTCCCGGCTAGCCGTGGTGCACTAGCCCCCTTCAGGCTGTGTTCACGCCACCAACCCCAGTCCTCTCCCTGGGATCTGATCTCCGAAGCCCGAGCCTCAGCTCCCAGCCCCAGCCTGTCCCGGCGTGTGAGCAGACAAGCCTCTCGGTCTGGTGAGTGCTGGTTGGCACCGATGCTCTGTGCGGGAATCTCTCCGCTTTGCCTTCCGCGCCCCTGTTGCTGTGCTCTCCTCCATGGCTCCGAAGCTTTCCCCCCTCCACCGCCCGCAGTCCCCGCCAGTGAAGGGGCTTCCTAGTGTGTGGAAACTTTTCCTCCTCACAGCTCCCTCCCACTGGTGCAGGTCCTATCCCTACCCTTTTGTCTCTATTTTTTCATTTTTCTTTTGCCCTACCCAGGTACGTGGGGAGTTTCTTGCCTTTTGGGAGGTCTGAGGTGTTTTGCCAGCATTCAGTAGCTGTTCTGTAGGAGTTGTTGCACATGTAGATGTGTTTCTGATGTATTTGTTGGGAGGAAGGTGATCTTCACGTCTTACTCCTCCACCATCTTGAAGGTCTCTCCCTTTTGTTGAGTTTTAACAGATAGCGAGAGATGAAGGACGTGGGTGTAGTTAATAAAGGAGCAACATGAAGGCTCCATATGGTGATTCTGTATCCTGACTGTGGTGGTGATCTTATAAACCTACACATGTGATAAAATTACATGGAACTAAATACACCCCCCCCACACACACACACATACACAAATGAGTACAAGTAATATTGAGGAAATCTCTGAATAAGATTTGTGGGTAGTGTCAATGTCAATACCCTGGTTGTGATATTGTACTGTAGATTTAAAAAACATTACCATAAAACGAAATTAAAGAGTACACAGTTACCGCTATATTATTTCTCACAACTGCATTTGAATCTACAGTTATCTCTAAAATAATTTCAAATAAAAATAATCTGCTATATGTCTAAAGCTACACTCAAAATGCATCTGTCAAAAGGTTTAACCAATGAAGAAAAATTGATATACCAAATTTTGAACTCAAACTGAAACAAAGGTAGAAGTAGTTAGGATGGTTTATGTTAGGGATGAGAGAATGTACAGTAAATTTAACAATATAACCGTTATGTATTTCTCAAGTCAAATGACCTTGAGAATTATCAAAATGATATATTATTTTATACCCATTCCTATCTTTTAAAAAATCTCAGTAATGTTGGAAAATAAAAATATTTCTTTGATATTGGTAACTATAATTAGTAGTGGAAAATTATTCACGTTCCTAAAATTACCAGATAGATGATAGAACAGAATACATATAAAGCATAAATACGGTAATATTTTAGTAAAATTTAAAACAGCTATCATATATATGTATATGTGTCTATGCTTATACAAGGAGAATTTGAGGAAGAACATATACTAGGATTTTTTTAAAGTTACCTCAGGTGCAGTGTGAATAAGGAATAAAAATAGGTTGTAATTTATATTTGTATACATTTTTCATACACATACACATATACTTTATATATATTATATATATTTCAGTGGAACATTCTTATTTATTGTTATTGTAACGAGATAAAAATTTTAAAGAAGGAATATTAAATTATAACTAACAAAATTATTACAAAATGCTCAATCTCTACATAGTTTTTAAAATATACGTATTAGATAAAGAAGACAAATTTTAAAATGGATACTATAAAACCTAAGAGAATACTTGCATAGGTGGAGTAAACTCTACGTTCTAGGTTAAGAGGTCTTAATATTTTATATATGATGTTTCTACGTGAAATTTTTTATGAAATTGTCTCAGTTTGGAACGTAAGAGAAATGTAATATAATTCACCTGAGACTAGCCAAGATTAATTTTATGCAATGTTTTTATTTAAAAAATGAGTAAAGAAAGATCTTTCCTACTAAACTGAAAAGTTTTGTGAAGATAGGGTAGTTCAAAGAGTGTGACACTGATTTAGTTACAGGCAAACAGCTTTTGTACATCAGAATATTAAGTACAGAAGCAATACCACCATAAAAATGTGTGTGTGTATGTGAGTAAATGATATATAATAAATTTAGCACTCCAAAAGGTTGGGCAAATGTATCCTTTAATACAGAGTATGAAAATGGTATTAGGTCTACAAAGAAAAGTTGGTATTCATAATGATAATAAATTTTAATTCAAAAGAATTTTGTTTAGTAAAACTTAAAATCTGTTTCCACTTAATCTAAAAGTCAAATTGAAATGCTAAAAATATATTGTATAAAAATACTTGAGTTAATTAAAATAATGAATAAAAATTTCAATATTATATATTTTTAAGGAATTTTGTGACTGTGTTCATGAGAGATATTTGTCTGTGGTCTTTTAGTTTTTCTTGTAATGTCATTATCTGGTTTTGGAGAAAGGGTAATAATCTCTTAAAATTAGTTGGAAAGTAGTTCCTCTTCTATTTTCTGGATTGGGCATATTTTGCTTTGTTTATAACTTAAATGTTTAGTAAGCATTCACTAGGAATAAAAACACCTGGGCTTGGATTATTCTTTTATGTAAGTTTTTTTTTTTAACTACAGATTAATTTCTTCAGTTTGTATAAGCTATTTGTGTTTATTTCTTTTTTAATGTGTTTTGGTTTGTGTCTTTCAAGAAAATGTCCATTTCATCTAATTTATCAAATATATGTGCATAGATTATTTATACGTTTACCTTATCCATTTAATTTCTCTGAGATAAGTAATGAGAGCCTCTCCTCATTTGTTATGTCATATTTGCATTCTTCCTCCCTCTCTTTTTTCTTTCACTGGTTAGTCTGGTTAGAATTTTATCAATTGTACTGGTCTTTTCAAACAACCAGCTTTTGCTTCATTTATTTTCGTCTTATCTTCCTATTTTATTTTATTTTCTGATCTAAGTTTTTTAAACTTTTTGTTGGAGTATAGTTGATTTACAATGTTGTGTTAGTTTTAGGTGTACAGCAAAGTGAATCACTTATACTTACACGTATATCCACTTGTTTTTAGATTCGTTTCCCATATAGGTCATTACAGAGTATTGAATAGAGTTTCCTGTGCTATACAGTGGATCCTTATTAGTTATCTATTTTATATATAGTAGTGTGTATATGTGAATCCCAATCTCCCAATTTATCCCTTCACCCCCTACCCCCCTTATTCTCTTTCTTCTGATTACTTTTGGTTTAAGTAGCTCTTATTTCTCTAGTTTCCTAAAGCACAAGCTTGATTTAATTTTTAAAAGCATTTCTTCTTTTATAATTAAAAAATCAAGATAGAATTGTGTGCACTGATGTATAAAGACACCTAACACATACGACGAATTGAGGAAAAAAGGATGACGTGACAGTATTTTGAGTGGGAATTCATTCTTATTAAAAAAATTTATGTATGCTCACACTAATACATATAGTAAAAAGTACAGAAGAATATGCTAACAGTCTCAAAACAGATTATCTCCAAGATTGCAATGGCAAGATCACCTTATTTTTCATGTATAATTTTGTATTATAATTTTTATAATAATATTTATGTATTTTTTGTATTTTATCAATGATTGTATATGTAATCATCAGTGAGTGGGGAGGCAGAGATGTGGAGAAATAATTTAGTGATATTTAGACAATTGGCTAACTCTTTGGAATATAAAATGTGAGAGCTGAAGCATTACATTCAATATTACACAAAATAAATTCCTGATAAAAAATTAAATGTAAGAAAAGGTAAATATTTTAAAAAATCAGAACACATAGTGATGATTTACTTTTTATGATATTTGGGAATGGAGATATTTAAAGCATAATTGCAAAAGCTTGAATCATAAAGTAAATGGTTTGAATATGGAGGATTGATTTCCTTATGATTTTAAAAACATTAATACAAAATTAGGCAACTTATCTGAGAGAAAATGTTTTCAGAAAAACTGCAATTATTATGCCATAAATATTTCTAGTAAATCCATAAGGATTAGAAAAATTCCAATATGAAAATTGTGTACAATAAGCAAATATACTTAAGAAATAAAGGTGATAGAATGAGAATATTTAAGCCTCAATGATAGTAAATGATCCAGCAGTGGCACTCCATGTTATTTACCTGAAGGAGTTGAAAAATTATGTCCACTGAAAACCTGCACGTAGATGTAGATAGCAGTTTCATTCATAATTGCCAAAACTTGGAAGCAACCAAGATGTCCTTCAGTAGGTGATTGATTATTTAAGTGTGGTACTCCCAAATAATGGGATATTATTCTGTGCTGATAAGAATGAGCTATTAAGCCATGAAAAGACATGAAGTAGTCTTAAATGCATTATTACTAAGTGGATGTGGTCAATCTGAAAAGGAAGGCTACATACAGTTGATTCCAACTATATGACATTCTGGAAAAGGCAAAACTATGGAGACGGTAAAATGATCAGTGGTTGTGTTGAGTTGTGGGGGGAGGGCTGCATAGGTGGAACATAGAGGATTTTTAGGGCAATGAAATACTTTAATGATGGATACATGTCATTATATATTTGTGCAAACCCATAGAATGCACAACACCAAGATTGAACTCTAATGTAAACTATGGACTTTGGGTGATTATGGTGTGTCCATATAGGTTCACTAATTGTAACAAATGTACCACTCTGGTAGAGGACGTTAGTAATGAGGGAGGCTATGCATATAAGGAGGCAAGAGTTATATGAGAAATCTCTCTACCTTCCCCTTAATTTTTCTGTGAACCTAAAATGGCTTTTAAAAATAAAGTCTTAAAAAAATAATAAAGTTTCAGGTTGTTCGTTGTCTTCTTGTGATGTGTTATCTGCATTTTCATTTTTCATAGAAAACTCAATGACTTGTGTAATAAAATTAATAGACTTTAAAATAAATAAGCCAATTTTAATACATAAGATTTATAAAGATCATGAAATAGGTTTACGTACCATCGGTTGAGGATCTTGAATCACTTATGTCACTTTTTTCTATATTGATCAATGGAAGATTGTTGTCATTAGAGAAAATGGATTATGAATTTACCCTTTCTAAAGCAGTGTGTTCTCTCCCAGTTCACCTCGAGACCAAATCACAATATTTTCTTCAGTGGTTTTGTGGCTTGGAGTTTGATTGTAAACTTATTGTTGTGGATTATTGGATACTGTATGGGAAAAGTAAGAACACCTCTTATTCCCCAGAAAAGTTTTTTTTAATTAATTCATACTTTAAATTAACTTTTAAAATATTTATTCATATAAAGGGATTTTTTTTCATTTCTGAACTTATCTAGGAGAAACTCTATGTCTTAGTTGAATCTCTACCAATTAGTACCATGCCTGGCACATAGAAGATCTTAAATGACTATAGAGTGAATGAAAGAATGGGTGAATAAGTGAAGGAAGTAATCATGTTAACATCATATGACAATCCTTTATTTCCTCTATTAAGAAGTGAAATCAATAAGAACCTTTTGTTATTTCTTCATGACATAATTTTATGGAAGAAATAATAATTTCAGTGATATGTTAATGATTTACTTTTTAGAAAATTAAGCTTCAAAAGCTCCACATTAGGGCTTTCCTGGTGGCGCGGCGGTTGGGAGTCCGCCTGCTGATGCAGGGGACGCAGGTTCGTGCCCCGGTCTGGGGGGATCCCACATGCCGCGGAGCGGCTGGTCCCGTGAACCATGGCCACTGAGCCTGCGCGTCCGGAGCCTGTGCTCCGCAGCGGGAGAGGCCACAGCAGTGAGAGGCCTGCGTACCACAAAAAAAAAAAAAAAAAGGCTCCACATTAAAATAACCCATATCCTCAAGTCATAAAAACTAAATGCTTTAGGTGTCATATGAACATGATTGTTATATGTAGCCAGGAATAAAATAGCTCTTCCAAGAAAATATAAGTGACCCTCATGGTAAATTGATTCCAGGCTTCCAATAATTACTCTCCACCCTACCCATTGAGATGCCCTCACTTCTGGCATCTAAAAATCCAAGTGCTTTCCTTTCTCTTTCTATATCAAAACAATAACTATCCCATTATATCACTTTCCTGAAATCAGTTTCAACATGTGAAGCAAATCTTGCATTTATAGCTACAGATTTTAATCAATGACTGTGAAACTAACCATTTATCCCTTGTTAAATTACTTTCAACTAAGAGCAGGTAGGTGTAAAGAGAGTTGGAAGAACCTCACCCACATCTGATTTGACCACCCATACCTACACATTTCTGGAGACATTTATCTAATCTCAGGAGAAACTAACAAATGGTGTGGACAATATCTGGGAAGAGGTGAGGAAAAAAGGAGCAGGCTCTGTGATCACTAGCTTCTTCAGGAGCATTTTAACAAAATAACAACCACCACAAAAGACCTGTCCTGAACACTTAACATTTAGTAACTCATGTAATTCTCACAACCATCCTGAGGATGAGGATGATTTTTCTCATTTTCTAATGAGGCAACTGAGGTTCAGAGATTGTAACCTGATCAAGGTCAAACAAGTACACACCTTTACTTGTCTCAGCCTGAGGACTGGACTCCTGCTCAGCACAGATAATACAGTACCACTCCAGCCCCTGTATCAAGTGGGAACCTTCCATCCACTGCCTAAGTATAATTCAGTACATCCCTACTCACTTTCCTAACACTCACAGGTACATAGTTTATTCTTGAGATAACATTTTTTTTTTTTTTTACTCAGACCGATATATATTTCCCTGCCATAAAGACTTTCTTTTAAAATTCTAGAATGTATCACTAGGCTTCTCTATCATTTGAAATCCTGGTGATGAGCTTCCTAGAAAGGTAATGGATAGATGATGGATATTCCTTTAATTAATAGAAGGATAGTTGCATTACTTAAATTGTGGATCAGGAATTAATCTTAGATTTACATGGGTTCCATCTACCTAAATAAGTTTTAAATCATATTACTTATATCCTTGTTTACTAATCATTTATGGTTCAACAACTATGCCATTAATTTAAAGTATTAAGTATATTTTGCATGTGGATAAAGTATATGTGAATTCTATCTGCTATTTTGATGTATATATTTAATATATATGTAAAGTCTGTATAATAAAGGTACATGTCATGCATATACATATAATAAAATTTTGAGTATATATGTCACTATACTGCACCTAAATATAATCCTACAAACTAATTTGCATCTAAATAGCCATAATGTAATCCTACAAACTAGTTTGCATCTAAATAGCCATTCTTTTTTAACTGAACTTTCCATTATTGTGTTTATTATTTCAGTAAATATTTACTGAATATATAATTTGCATTCAAGTAGAAATAACTTATAATTTGCTTTCACTGAAAAATAATATTCTTAGTCAAGTTATACTACTTAGTAAATTCACCATCAATTAGGTATTTTATACACTGAGCAATCACTGAAGAAGAACCAGTGGGTTTGCCTGTATATTTCAGAACATTGCCAATTATTCAAATTTCACCAGCTTAGTTACTTATTTAGCTAACAGTAATTAATGTATTTATAGTTATATCTATTAATTTAAATTTCTGATTATTTCATCTTTACAGCCAGGAAAAAACTGTATTTTTATTGAAGTTATAGCAATAAATTAAAAATGTATTTTTAAGTACATTCACTAGATTTTTGTGATAGAAATTTTACTGTGGACTAATTTTAGCTTACTCTTCATCTGAAGGTGTCTACTTACTGAAGTACTGGGAAAGCACTGAATTTTAGCTTGGAAGTTAATAATTATCAGATGTAGGCCAAATTAATTACATTTATATATAGAATAATAATCAAAAGCATTAGCCAAATATGGCTATTTCTTTAAACACCATTTTTATTTCAATTGCTCTTTCACAGATGTTTACCTTGAGTAGAGGGAAACATTTTTTATTGTATATTTATACTATAATGCTTTAACTTATCTATTCTATTGGCTTGCTGATAATTTAAATAACAGAAGAATGAAGATAACTGTCAGCCACAGAGAAATAGGGGCCCCTGAAGGAGTTTCTCTCCTTCAACCTGTGTGCTTCATAGTATAGGATCTAATACATCATTCCAACATCAGAAGGCATGACGTGTAGTCATCCATTTTGTTTTCTTCTGTTGCCATATTTAATCAAAATAGATGATCTAGAACTTCTTTTGCTGGGCATATGTCTATCAGTATTTTCAGTTAATAATTTTGCCCAAGGTAACACGGAGCTTAAAGAAAAAATGTATTTTAACGGTTACAACTCCAATATCATAAAATTTTGATTCCATTAAATGTTATTATTTTGCCTTTATCATACATTTTCTTCTAAGTTTTAAGAAAGTTTCCTTTTATTCATACTATGAGAAATTATTTTTTATTCAAATGGAGTCTCTCAGAATTAATTACATTATTTCACTGTTTGGTATAAATGCTAATATTTTTATAACAGTTTTATTGGGATAGAATCACATTCCATATAATTCACCTGCACTGTGTAATACATAGACATGAATCCAGTGTCATGATTCAGGACACAGTTGTTATTATTCCACTCTGCCTACGTATAAGTTCATGAGAAAAATATTACGAGGAGTACCAATATACAAATAGTTCAACCCTCTGGTTTTTATACAGGTAGTACCTACACATATTTCACATTAGATTTAGAAATTTTGGCTTGAAAATTTTTTAATTCAAATGAGAGTATACTATAATTTTATTAAAATGTTATCATCAATGTCCATCCTGTGACACAGCCCTGTAAATTAAACAAGATGATAAAGTCTAATATTGCTGCAATAATTTATATTTGTGTCCAAAATATTTTATATCTATTTTACCTGAGTCAAGAAAATGATTATAGTGTTTTATATTAATATAGTAATTTATATTTTCTTCTGGAATATTTTTATATTTAGTATCTCATTTGAACCTTATAAGATGATTTTATCGTTGAGTAAAGTTATGGCTAGATAGCAGACAAAACGTGTCTAAAATGCATATTTTTTTCAGAGATCTTAGATACCACAGAGATACCAATTATGACTACTGTGAAGTAAAAGAAAAATTAAAAATTAATCTTTCCTACAAAGATATTAATATCTGAGAATAAAAATAAATGCTTTTCCCTATTGTAAACTTCTTTAAGCCACTACTTTTCATTCACCCCTATTACTGAATTCAAGTAAAGTGCTGAGGATGAGGATGTATGGGATAGTGGTGGAATGGGTTGGAAATAAGAGAAGAATAGAGGAAAATGAAAATAGTCCTTGTTTAAAGTAGGAGAAAGAAACCCCAAAAGCCTTTAATTGTACATGCTGTCCCTTTGAAGAATTTAATAATTGTTCTTGAACTTGTACTAGCTATGGACTGCTCCTAGATATTTTTGCTTTTTATTCATATGTACTTTTTAATTTTATTTCATTTACACAAGTATTATATGATTTTTCCAGCAGGAGAGAAAAATTTAAATACTCCTTGATAAATGCACATTATTATTTTAGATGTATCATAACTGACCTTTTTCTATCTGTTTAAACTATATACAAATTTATACACTTAAAAATATAGTTTGTCTTTATTAGACATTATTCATTGAGCTGTAAATAGAAAATCTAACAGTGATAAAAATATAAAGCTTTATCTTTCTTACATGACAAGATTATGGGAAAACGGGAAAAAAACCTAGTATCAGAACATTAGTGGGTACTTTTTTGAAATATAGGTCTTACATAGTTATGTTAACTCCACTATTTCATTAAGATTAATTATTCAAAATTAATTTTCAAAGGACTGGAACTAAACTTTAAACTAAATTTATACATATTTTAAATAAAAAATACAATCTACCAAGAAAAATAAAATTTAAGCATAAAACTATTAAATGTTCATTAACATTTTAATAGAAATTATTAGCTACTATGTTAGTTCAGCTGCTTCCATTGATGCCTACCCTGCTGTCAAGGAAGCCCTCATGGCTGTCACCTTTATAAATTTATTTATTTATTTTTGGCAGTATTGGGTCTTCGTTGCTGCGCCCGGGCTTTCTCTAGTTGCGGAGAGCGGGGGCTACACTTCGTTGCGGTGCACAGGCTTCTCATTGTGGTGGCTTCTCTTGTTGTGGAGCACGGGTTCTAGGCACACGGGCTTCAGTAGTTGTGGCACGCAGGCTCAGTAGTTGTGGCTTGCAGGCTCAGCTACTGCGCGCCATGTGGGATCTTCCCGGACCAGGGCTTGAACCTGTGTCCCCTGCATTGGCGGGTGGATTCCCAACCACTGCGCCACCAGGGAAGTCCGGCTGTCACCTTTAATGTGGCTGAGTTGTTGAGATTTCACATCTTCTTTTTGTCTTAATTCTTCTGAGGGAGCACGTTCAAAACCACCGTCTCCAACAGTTCTGATCTTTCCAATGGATCTGAATTGCGGCAGCTTTGATTTCTCTCACACTAACCAGGAAAGGTGCTTGTGTGTCCCCTTCCCAAGTGAAGAGCTCATTCCTCTTTGTGGGTTTTGCCTGAGATCATGATGACTCATTCTAGGGGAGTAAAAATCGGAAGGAGCCAGAAGAAATGAAGGAGATAGAAATAAAGAAAATTATGAAGACTTGTGTGAGGTATCAGAGATGAGTGGGAAGGGAGGGCATTAAAGAAGAAAGGAAGGAAAGATTGGGAAGAAAACTAGAAAAGTGCACAAAGCTGCTGACCACTGTCTGAAATAGCAGTGTATCAACAAGATGCAAGCGTTTTGTTATGAAAATAATGAATTCACCATAACAAAAAATACTTGAATCCCGGATGCTAAGGAGGAGTACCTATAATAATGACTCCATGCAGCCTTGAGGCCCACACTGCTGTTGCTGAGGTGGAGTGATGCCAAGGTCAGCACTCATTGTGGGAAGATGGCTGGAGCTTCAGCCATAATATAGTGTTCCTCAGGAAGAAAGACATAAAGGAAGCTTTCAGCTGCATTGTGGAGAAATAAGTTAGAAGCAGTAACATTAGAAGCTAAATGTCACTCTGCAGAGTGACATTTAGCTTAACCATTATCACTTGCCAGGGTGGAAAGCCATAAACTTTCCAGCCACATTCAATATAGTATACCTTTGTCTTTTGACAAATTCTGGTTGGTATGCTGTGACTCAGTTTGACCTGAGATTTTTTTGACTTGCAATTAATTGGGTATTTTCCAGTCAAGTTTTTAAAGAGAGATTTTATAGCAAGAAATACAATCTGGTATTTACCCACATTGTTCCCATTGCCATTTCTCTTCATTCTGTTGGTTGGATTCATGTTACCATCTAATGTGGATTAGATGTGAATTTCTTTGTTTTCCCTTTCTGGTACTCGAAATATACAGATGCTTGTACTTCTATTTATATTCCCAAAATCACTTGAACTATTAAATTTTTCCTTCTCTTTATTTTTTCTTGATGTCTTCTGGGGTAATACCTTGACCTGATATTTAAAGTCATTAATTTCTAATTTACCTGTATCAATTCTGTTCTAAATCTCACTCATGGAGTTCTTCATTTAAACTATTTTTATGTTCAATATTTCCAATTAGTTCTTCTGTTAATAATTGTTAACAAAACAGTTGTTTATTTTTTTGTCCCTGATCCATATCATTAATATTTATCTTACCTCTTTGAGAATTTTTAAAATCTTATTTTGGCTTGCCTACTGATATTGCTTCATCTAGTACAAGTTTTTAGGTTTTTATATTTCCTTTAGGCCAGTATTCTACCCAAAAGTCTCAAAGATTTTCGTGGGATACAATTTTCCCAGATAAATCAGCCAATTAAGTGTTATTAAAATGTCTGATCAGGGCTTCCCTGGTGGTCCAGAGCCTGTGCTCCGCAACGGGAGAGGCCACAACAGTGAGAGGCCCGCGTACAGCAAAAAAAAAAAAAAAAAAAGTCTGATCATACCAAGTGTTTGTAAGGATTTGGAGCAACTGGATTTCTCATACACTTCTGGGGGGTATGTAAAATGATAAAACCACTTTGGAAAACCAAATGGCAGTTTCTTAAAAAGTTAAACATACACCTACCATACAACCCAGCCATTTCACTCTTATGTATTTGCCCAAGAGAAATAAAACTATATGTCTGGAGCAAAACTTACATATATATCTGTAGTAGCTCTATTGTGATAGACAAAAACTAAAAACAATCCAGACGTCAATACTAGATGAATGGATAAACAAATTGTGCTATATCCATACAATGTTATACTACCAAACAATTAAGAGGAATTACATATTGTTAAAGGCAACAGCATGAATATATCTCAAAACAATTATGCTAATGTAAAAAGGCAGACATAATATAGTATATGTTGTGTGATTTTATTTATGTACCTTCCTAGAAAATGTACACAAATATATAAAGACAGAAAGAAGTTTTGAGGTTGTCTAGGAATGGAGTAGTCAGGACTAGACAGCAGGGAGAATTCATAAAAGGAAATGATGAAACTTTGGGGAGTGATGAATATATGCATTATCTTGATTGTGGTGAGATATTGTTACCAACTCAGGTTCATTTGTCCGACGTGCAGCAAGCCAAACGCTGAGACAGAGAGAGTTGCAGCACAGAAAAGGTTTATTCCCAAGGCAGTCAAGTGAGGAGATGGGAGAACAGATCTCAAATCTGCCTCCCTGAAGGCAAGGGGCTTGGGGTATTTTGGGGATAAACAAGCAGGGCTGTCTGAGGTGTGGGAAGTGTGTGGGAAAGGTGTTTGGAAATAAGAAAAAGATGAGGTAATTTTCATTCTTCACAGGTGCAAATAAGCTACAGGTTAGCACATTTTGAGGGAGGAGTTTTGGGTGCTCTGCCGTCAAAAGGTCTCTGAGTAGGCACTTGCACAAGCCCACTTGGAGGGTGGTTGTTCCTTACCTGGCGTCACTGGCTGGAACTCAAACTCCATACAGCTGACTCTTAAGTTCCCGGAAAACAGCTTGAGCAAACATCTTAGTGTTTTGGCACTTAGAGGAGATGTTTAAGCTACGTGAGCCTTGGAAGACATGCACGTTTTTATAAAAACATATTAAGCAAGTTATAATTTAATGGCTCTAACTGATGATTACCCTCAGTTTCCGTATATCTCATCTAGCCTGTGCTCCCTCGGGGAGAGAGGTGGCAAAATGAATACGTGAAGACAATCCAAATAAGAAAAAGCAAGCCTTGCTATAGTCAGCCACCACCACTTGCATTTGGCAGAGACTCAAAGTGGGAAAACCTTAGAGAAGAAAAAAGAGAAGGCTACAGATACGTCCTGATTGGAGGCTCCTGGACTAGGGAAGCTGTTGGTGGGAAAACTAGAAGTTGGGCATAGTATGTGATGGGTAAGGATGTGTATTTGGCTCTCTCTGGTTGGTCCTAAGTTGGAAGCAAAGACAAAAATTAGGGAAGCTGTTATTAATCAATTTCTGCTCTCTGGGGCTGATTGCTTCAGGGATTGTTTGGCTTGCTGGACAGAGAGACAGTAAGAGACCGAGACAGGGAAAAAAAAATAGAGTGTGAGAGAGATAGCCAAATAACTCATTTCTATTTTTCTATTTTATTTCAAAACTTTTTTTAAATAATAACATATAATCCTACTGAAAATATTGTCTCAAACTAAAAAATTCATTAAAGTGCCATATATTCTAATATTCTTCCAGATGATCTTTTAACTCCGGACTCTCTTAACTTCTGACCTCAGAATGGCATTTGAATTTCCAACAGTGGCTCTGAACACATCAGTTGGCCCTTTTTTCTTTTTTTTTTTTCTTTGTTAAACACACTATGCTTTTAAAATTCTATATGCTTTTCATTTCATTCCTGTGGGATGCCGAAAGATATTTGAGGAGGTTAATGCCTATTTTTATGGAACTTTACAAAAATGCATGGTGTCTAAATTTAAATAAAATAAAAATAGGCAGTGGAGAAGAAAACTGGGTTTTTGAGAAAAAGATGTGAAGCAATAGAGGTGAAAGTTTGGTAAAAGCAGTAGTCCCAGAATATCTGTATTAGGCAGTTGGGGATGAGTTTGGGAAGGGAGTTAGGGAGAGTCTGGTATTCAGAGAGTATTTCAAAGAATTTCTCAGCTTTCAAGGTCACCATTTACATGTAGAGAAGTAAAGCAGGATTTAAGTAATAGATATGCAGGATTTAAGTAATAGAATGAAATAAGGCAAAACTCAGTGGTTCTAGGGAACCAAATCTTTATTTAAAAAGAAGACATTTGTAAAATTTCTGTACATCTGAAGGGAAAAAAAACCTAAGTGAATAATACTGAAAATCACACTCACCTAAAGTATGAATAAATAGCAGTTAAGAACTCCTGACTTTCAAATATGTGTGGATTTTAACATATGAGCTTTCTTCAGACAATGATTTTAAAATAGGTAGTTTATGCTTCAATTATTTATTAACTAAATAAGTGAACTAGTAAAGTGATATATCCCAAATTAGCATAAAACATTAATTTTGAGTGAAAAATAAGAAATATTGATTAACTAGAACAACAAAAAGCTATTTATTTTCAATAAACATTTTTTGATTTTACATTGGAACAAATGATATTCATAAGGGAGATGCTTTCTAGAAATCTCTGGATTTTCAATAACAAACAGCTAGCAGTGAGGGAGACATGAGCAATAAATAAGAACAGTGGCTTTAAAATCAGACACACCTGTGTTCAAATTCCAGCTCCACAATCCATCACCTGTGTGCTCGTGAAAACATTCTTTAAACCAGGGCTTATTTTATTCATGCATAAAATATGATAATAATAGCAGTCATATCATTGAAATAGCGGCGTTTATAAAAGGCTTACTAGGTATTTGGCTTTTTAAGTATTTCATATGAATTACCACATTTTATTCTTACAGCAGCCTTATGAGTTATGTGCTGTTGTCATCATTCCAGTTTTATGGATGAAGATGTGGAGTCACAGAGAGGTGAAGTGATAGACCGAAGAGTCACACAGCTTATAAGTATAAGAAACAGGCTATGTGGGACTTCCTTGGTGGCACAGTAAAGAATATACCTGCCAATGCAGAGTACACGGGTTCGGGCCCTGGTCCAGAAAGATCCCACATGCCGCGAAGCACCTGAGCCCGTGAGCCACAACTACTGAGCCTGCGCTCTAGAGCCCGTGAGCCACAGCTACTGAGCCCGTGTAACGCAATTACTAAAGGCCCCGCGCCTAGAGCCTGTGCTCCTCAACAAGAGAAGCCACCGCAATGAGAAGTCCGCGCACCACAATGAAGAGTAGCCCCCGCTCGCCACAACTAGAGAAAGCCCATGCACAGCAAGGAAGACCCAGCACAGCCAAACATAAAATTAATTAATGAATTAAAAAAAAGAAACAGACTGTGAACTCAGGCAGTCTGCTGCCTGTGCCTGTTGTGCTTTTATGAGGGTTACATGACATAATGCTTGTGTGTCATACTCTCCATAATTTACCAAATATGCACTTAGGAAAAGTAATACTGTTGGTTATTAGGGAAATAAAATCTGCTACATTAGATGAGCCTCTGTAAGATATATAATGAACACTACCACTTTTGATTAATCACTTTTTAGAGAATTGATTCAAATATAATGATAGCAACGTAAGATTGAATTTTAGATTTGATACTCTTGGCTGAAATATACACACACACACACACACAGCCTTTGTGATAAATTTTTTAAGCTTTAAATAGTTACAATTTTATCTTTGGGCCCTTTATTTGCTAATTTAATTGTTTTGGACTACCTGTCTAGGAAAACCACAAACCAACTAACATTCAGAAAGCCATGTATTATTTGGCCTGGCTGAACCTACAAGTTCAAAGGAATTTGATAATTGCCAAATATGTACTTTGCATTGTATCAGTATTGTTGCTACTGTAATTTGAGGGACTGCTAATAAACACATATGCTGAAAAAGTCAGTAAGGATTTACAGTTAAACCTCCTTTTCCCACGTGCACTATTTTCATCTCTTTTCTTCTTTTGAAACTCTGGAGAACATGTTTTGCTGTTTGGGAAATATTTAGGTAAATCCTGTTAGGATTAAATCATGTTGAAAATGCAGTGAAAATTAGTTCTCCAAGGGAACTAACACTTCTCTATGGGAAGTTACCTAATAACAAGGGAGCTGACTTTGTGACCACAGATGCTAGGTGGAATTGAAAAACTTTTTAGCTAATCTTTGTAGTTGTAACTTCCAATTCAATAATGGGTTTGGAAACCATAGCCCATCAGATTAGAATAAGACCCAACCAGAAACCTGTAAATAAATCTGTACTAGGGGCAAAGATACATTTTAAAGTAACTGAAAATCCAATCAGTAATATTGGACTACTAACGTCCCCAGCTTCTTATATATTGCTTGTGGTGCTGGTGAGAAGAAGAGAGTTTTATAAACTTCTGTGTAAGGACTAGAAAATCCACAAATAGTTCAAAAGACAGAGTAATAGCTTCTATCCACTCCTTGATTTTCCCTCTAACCTCCCTCTGAGCATCTCTGCTGAGACCAGGTGAAAGAGCATTTGAAGGTAAAATGAGGATGTGGACATGGAAACAGTTGACAACTTATTTCCTGGGATTAAGAAGAAAAATAAGTTTTGTAAATTATACCTCAGTAAATCTGGGAAAAAGAGAAGGAAAATAATGCTCAATGACTTAGAAAAGTCATTTTTCTTTATTCACTCTTATGCATAAATATAGCAAAGTAAATAGATAAATGACACTGAGATAATGTAGACATATATAAAACAGAATTGTTTGTTGAAACCATTGCTTTTCAGTGGCTCAAAAACAATAAAACACAAAGGACGATTGTGAGCACTAGCCATAGGAAAACTCTCACTTTAAGAAAAGATTAATAATTTAATATAAAGTCAGAGCAAAAGATAATCCCATGTCAATAATGAAAAAATAAATCAACTGTATTTAGAAAAAGACTGCATTACTTCGATAGCAATAAGAAGCTGAAGCACAAAAACAGGGAGTTTATCAATTTAGAGAGGAAAAGCGTGATCAGAAGCTTTTGGTTTTGTCTTTTGTTTCATTGTGTTTTTTTTTTTTTGGCTGCATTGGGTTTTCATTGCTGAGCGCAGGCTTTCTCTAGTGCAGCGAGCAGGTGCTACTCTTCGTTGCGGTGCACGGGCTTCTCATTGCAGCGGCTTCTCTTGTTGCAAATCACAGGCTCTAGGTGCATGGGCTTCAGTAGTTGTGGCACACGGGCTCAGTAGTTGTAGCTCACGGGCTCTAGAGCGCAGGCTCAGTAGTTGTGGCTCACGGGCTTAGTTGCTCCATGGCATGTGGGATATTCCCCAACCAAGGCCCGGACCCATGTCCCTTGCACTGGCAGGCAGGTTCTTAACCACTGTGCCACCAAGGAAGGTCTCTACTGTTGTTTTTTATCTACACTAACTGGATGTAGAATCATGTCTCCACCTTTGACTGAACAGCAAGTATGTTTTGACACGTTCTGAGAACAGACCAAGGTGAATTCTAGTGTGACACCTACAGTGGCATGGCATCTCTGTGGAGGTGGCAGACCAAGCTCATATGGCCTTTCTTAGCAGTAGAGAGCTGCCCAGGCCCTGGAGCCAGATTTTGGAATTCTGACTTTGGCCTTGGTTACAATTACAATTATAGCTGTTAATGGTGGCTAATTGAGAGCAGAGCAAAAAATCTGTCACTTGTAGGGGGGAAGGCATGTTTAGAATTCCCGTATACAAAGCTTCCACGAAAAACTTGGCTAGAGAGAGCAGAAATGAGGAAGGAGGTGGTTTAGCCATGGCCCCGTGGATATTAAACTACCATGAGTGTTTTGAATTGAACTGGAATGGCTAGGTAGAGTAAGATTGAAAAAAAAAGGCTGGCTGTTTGCCTCATGAACACATTAGAACCTCCTGGCAGATGCCAGAACTACTTTTAGTATAGATGGCTCCAAAATACTGTTGCCAGAGCCCCAAGATCCTCCCCACAGCATTAGCCTTTGGATACAATATCTGCGTCAACTCTCCCAGATACCATCCCAGATCTTAGGATTCATCTCTTTTATGCTGGCCCTCTGCCCAAGTGCAGATACTGACTTGTCTTAAATTTCCAGCACTGTGACACTGACCAGCAACCGTCAGTTTAGCAGAAGCATGAAGTGGCTCAAGTAGAACCAAACCCAGAGGTTCTAAATAACAAGATATTTTTTAAAAGACTGAGAAATTAGAATAGATAATGCTGCCACAGGAATCTCGCATTTTACCCTGCTTTTAAAGCAGTGTAACAGTTAATCTTTTACAAAGTTAATATTTTGTATTTACAGCTAATATTTTACAAAGCATTTCCCACCTACATTATGTAATCTTTATAGCAACAGTATAAACTACATATTATGAAGAAACCTATTTTGCAAATAGGAAGAAACATGAATCTTGCACGCGACCACAGAGGGTGAGTGCCCGGGCAGTGACTCAGACTCTGACCCTAATTCCATATCTGTGCTCCTTCCACAGAAATGTTGTTGTTTGGTTGTGAAATCTGAATAGAAGTCTAAACAAGTGCTGTCAGAAAAAGAACAAGGCTAAACATAGTCAGGAAAATAGACAGACAAATAAAATACTTTAAAACACCAAAGTAAGTATTTTAATGTTGATTTTACAATGGCTCTTTGTATGTTCCCTATACTTTATCTTACAATATCTCCTTCCCATGATGGGTCCAGTAACCTCCCTGGTAGGATCCTATGACCTTAGGCTTTCACTTTCTTCCTGTCTTACCTGCCTTGAATCCTATCCCCAATGGATCCCAAATCACCTTTATCTGCCTTATCAACCGTACCTCTTCAGCCTGTCTTCTTCCATCTTCTGATAAAATTTACACCCCAAACTGGCCTGTATCTAGGGCTGTATACAGATATAGAACATGAGTGCTTTGCCTAGATAGTTTGGGATTGATGGCAGCCATAGCCTCTTTCATTTACCCCTGGCATTTCAGCATTAGGGAGACAATGACAGAAGGCTGCTAGTGTAATTCCTTCCAATTGCCTTTTAGAAACAGTCTCAACCTCATCTTTACACTGGCACATCCCTTTCCATAAGCCAAATATTAGTGAAGGTATAAATAGGGAGAAAACTCATCCCATAGAAGACCTGGGGTGTTTCTGATTCTAGCATCCCTGCTCACTCTTTCCCAAGGAGACTCACTTCAAGAAAAAGGCTTTAACTTTCCTGTGCTGAATTTTCCAAGTTTTATTGAGATGAAATGGCTGCCATTTGGTAAGGAGTGGTCTTAAAAGTAAAGGCAAAGGATACATACACAATAGAATAATGTTAGTTTTTATATCAAATAACGGGAAATTTCAGCAGTCGGAACAATTACTGAGTTAAATACTACACATAGAAGAGAAAATAAGGCCAACTAGTGCTCTGGGTATACTAGAAACATTGTAATCCCATATATATCATGGAAAAGGATGATTAGGTTAGGGAAATGGAGCTTTTGAAAAGAAAGCAATTGGGTTCTAATGTTAAGAATGCAGTTAGAACTCCATGCAGTATTCACTAAACTGACTCTTTATACCTAGATTTAAAAAAGCATTTAAAGTTCTTTACTATTTTCACAGGTGTTTCTATTCATGGCATCATTCATTGATCTCGTAAGGTTGATGATTATCTTTAGTTTCTTAAGTATTCTGCTAAAAGAGATCTCTATGTTAGAACTGAATTCCTGTTGTAATTTTTACTCAATCACTTTGATCTTAGAAAAATGTATTTGGAGACAATGGAAATAGCTAACTCCATGAATTTAGTTAACTGCGCTTGGCTCATTTGTATACAATCAATAAATACAGTAATTTCTTCCATTTACCAGAGCATCATTTAATTGTTGGAGGTGTGAGGAAGCCAGGCAGAAAGGTCTGTTCTTCAGTAATTTTTTTCTGTTGTTGTATTTATCCCCTACTGAAAATCAAGTAGGAGTGTAGGTCTCCTCTCGTATGCCTCTTTCTTAGGGAACACAAGCCACTTAAAGAAGATGGGCTAAGTCTTATATCTTGGTGCAGCAATGTGACCCATGTATATGAATGCCATCATTTCCCTTTCCCCCTACTACCCTCACTGTCATGTAGTGAATTACTAAGAAAAAAAAAAATGTTGGGACTTCCCTGGCAGTCCAGTGGTTAAGACTCCGTGCTTCCAACGCGACAGGGGCGCGGGTTCTATCCCTGGTTAGGGAACTAAGATCCCTCATGCCGCGTGGCACAGCCAAAAAAAAAATGTTAAGTATCTATAAATACCAACCCTGATATTCACTTAAGGCAAGTTAATTGTGTCTCCTCATAATAAGTACAGTAATGATAGCAAAAGAACACTTATCATGTACCATATACTCTTCTAAGAAATGTATATACACTATGGCATATGATCCTCACAATAACTTGGGAGGTAGTTACTAAGGTGTCAGATATTATCTCATTTCACAATTGAGAAAAGTAAGGTAAAGAAAATTTACGTAATTTCCCCAAGCTCTCACAACTTTTCTATGGTCTTCAGGCAGTCCAGTCCCTGAAGCAGTGGTTCTGGCCATTATGCTAAAATGACCTTGAATCTTTTTTTGGCGGTACGCGGGCCTCTCACTGTTGTGGCCTCTCCTGTTGCGGAGCACAGGCTCCGGACGCGCAGGCTCAGCGACCATGGCTCACGGGCCCAGCCGCTCCGGGCATATGGGATCTTCCCGGACTGGGGCACGAACCCGTGTCCCCTGCATCGGCAGGCGGACTCTCAACCACTGCGCCACCAGGGAAGCCCCAATGACCTTGAATCTTGAGCTGTTAAATATGAGGGTGTACTAGATGAGTTCTTAAATTTCTATGAAGTTCTTCTAAACTCGTTATAGTATTCTATAGTAGGTAAGAATGACTAATAAACAAGATTAATATACATCCTGAGATTGATTTTTTAAAAAGAAGCTTGCTGACCCAAATTGGTCAGTGTTTAGACAGTGTGATTAAATAAAGACCATTTGGAGCAGAGACATTTTCTGAAAAGGTCACCTTCCCGCAGCTTCTTAAGAGGTTCATCATGGGAAGCAGACTATGCCAAAGATAGATATGGGTCCTAGTTATTTTAATGTGATTTCATTTGTAAATGAAAACATGGTCTTTCTGTGGTCCTATTCTGAAGTGGATAAGCATTCTAAAATTATTTTTTAAATATCATTTAAAAGACCATAGAGTCACTCTTAGAGTCTTTTTATTTAATGCACAAGTGACAAGATATTTAGTGTTTTAAACACATGTTATGCTGCTGTGTCATGAAAATCTTTGCTCCTGCTACCAGAGAGTATAAAATGCTACTAAATAAATCAGTCACACTAGTCATCTAAACAGGGGTAGGGGAGCGTAGCACAATTTGTAGAAGCACTTTATGAAAATGTTACTTTATATTCCAGTCAGATCATTCCATTTTTCATGTCTATGTCAAAATACAAAAAAGGGTAAAGAACCAGATAATTAGGAGAAGTTGCTCTAGAATATCTCAGAATTTCCCATGAAAAGTGAGTCTTGACTAGTTTTATATTAGTCAAAGGTATATGTTAAATTACTAATGACAGTGATCACATATAAGGAATGAGATGAGATTTTTATCTGATCATATTGAACATATCAGATGAAAAATTAGCTTCTACAAAAAATGCAGATGTAATATACATTGCACGTAAGCAGATGATTGTATCATCCAGTATCTTATGAACTAAAAGCTTTATTTCAACTACTTAACTGCAAGTGTAAATTGACAATCCATTTGTATTCAAAATTCTCTGATTTCCCAGAAGCAATAGCAGGTTCCTAGACCTCTACCAAAAAAATTACATTTATCCTGGCCAGAAGCCATATTGTGCTAATCTTTGTATTGTCCAACATGCCACATGAATGTATGTATTGTTAGGTCAAATTAAGTTATTGCAACTTGGGATGGTGGAAGAAGATTTAAGACAGTGTTTCTCATATGTGAGTTAACTGAGGGTCCATTTAAAGAAACAAAACCAAAGCCAAATTACAAATTAATTTTTTAAAGCTTCACAATGAATTAAATTCAAGCTAAGAGCTTTAGTATAATGTGAGTACTGCTCTTTTGCTTCAGTGTGACTGTAGTACTGGAGTCTACATATGTACCACTATTTAAAGCTAGCATTGGTTGAGAACTATGGGTCAGGTATTGTTCTATGTGATTTACATTTATAGAGTCCTTTAGTTTTCACCACAATTCTATGGGGAAGCAAATTTGTTTTCATAAAAAGAAAAAAAAAAGGAAAGAAAAACTTCTAAAGCAAGAGATCTGAATTAAATTCTCAAGGTTACACAGTTAAGTGATGGAGCAGATTTAAAAATTGGCAGTCTGACAACAGAAATCTCTTAAATACTACATGATAATGCCTCTAAAATTATACACACACGCACACACACACACAATGCTATCTCTTTCCATCACTGAGTACTAAACAGAGTTTTAAAGTGAAATAAAATGTTACTGGGTATTAAAATATGTATTTCTAATGTGTAGGTGGGGAAAATTTTGCCTCTACTGTCTTATATCACTGGGACCTGTAGATTTAATGGACAAAAGACAAATTAACAGGAAAAAGGCATACACATTTCATTTGATGGTAATATTTTAATTTTTTATGTGTATGGAGGTTTTCAGAGCAAAGAAATTCAAGATCCAAAGAAGCAGTTAACTTTGGGGGTTTATACACCATTTTAACAATGGACAAAAATTGTGGAGACGTGAAGAGACAAAGGAAAAGGGGTTTGGGCAGTAAATTATGGAAGGTAAATATATGAGAGAAACTAATGGAAGATAAGGGTTATTTGGTAAGATTTTATGCAGACTCATCTTGGCACTGCCTCTGTCTCTGGTGAGATGGGAAATATATGTCCTGTTTTTAGGCACATAAGGGGAAGAGTATCCTGTGTCTGTTTTTTTCTCATTTGCCTTCAGCTCAAAAGAATCCTTACGCCAGAGTGGCATATTTTGGGGTGGCATTTTCTGATCCCCTTCACATAGAAATCAGAATCTGGCTGTTTAAAATAAAAACACAGTGTGAGAAGTGCAGTTGGATCCAACAGCAGTAATGGAAGTGAACGGTCATTTGCTGGAGGTACTTAAAGTTGCTCATCAAAAGTTAAGTCATGTTAACAGTCATTCTTAACCATGTAGAAACATAAGTAGATTGAGTTCTTAAAAGTTGTCCCCTGCTTTTCTGAATATTTTACATACTTGATGCAAGGAGGTTAATAGGTTACTATATATTGATATGCTTAGTATTTAGAAGTATATTTATGATGTAAGTATCAATAATAAAAGATGAGGAGGGTAAGCCAGCTGGATAGGATAGCATACAATTGTTTAAAAACTTTAAATGCCCTCAAGTTTCTTCCTGAAGAGAAGTAATAAAGCCCACAACGCCTGTCACCATTTTAGATCCAATCATCTGGCAGAAGAGTTGATGCAGAAAATATGCCAACCCACAGGCATTAGTCAGAGCATCATGTGTTGCCAAAGTGTTTTTCATGGTATTTGCATTTGCTTGAGGTGGCACAAGTGGCAGTAGGAAAGAGAGATGGCCCAGACCCTTTGTAAGGAGTTGCAGACAATTTCTGGACTGTCCTTCATAAGCCAAAAGAAGTGAATGTAAAACAGAATCATTAAATGGTTTTAGCCTACTTCCTTCCACTTAACTGACTTGGGGATATGCCCACTGCTAGACTGAGCCCCTGGCATATTGATTCTCCAGGATGCCCACACAGTTCCCTGCCTGACAGTGGAGTTGAATGCTTCCAACAACAGTAGTCTTTTTTTCCAAAACTTGTTTATGCCATTTTTGTTATTATTCTAATTAAGTTAGAATAATTAATTAAATTTAATTAAGTTAAATGCTTTCAACATGGCATAAAAAAAATTTGATGTTAAATGTGAGATGACTGTAAAAGATTGGGGAAAATGAGATTTACATTTGTCACCCAGAGTCCTTTTAAAATATATTTAAGTTCATATTCTAATTTAAAGAAACCAAAACTGAAAACATAGATGCCCTGTGAATACAGGTTAGATAAGAAAGAGCTGAAACTGAATCAGTTTGAGGCATATATTGGTATTAGAAAATAAACAGTATGCATTTTAAGTTAAATATGTATGGATGGATACGCTTTCCAACATTATTTTTTAGGTTAACCAATTCAAGCTTTTATTGTATCTGTCAGTTAAATTAGTGAAATAAATGGAGTGTGACATAAATATGCTCATCATATGGTTTGTGTGTTTTGGGGTGCAGGTAACAGATTGCAACATGCCCTGACCTACTATCGTATAATGTTCTATCCTTTGCCCAACAATCAGAGTCATTGTAATTGGAAGCCAAAATCTATCTTGGTAGGGTTTGAGTCTTCCACAATGGATTCTCATTTTTTTTTTTTGACCAAAAAAACCCTACATGTATGTTTTTATATATATATATATACACACATACACACACACATAGATAGATAGATAGTTATTCTTATGTTTCAGAATTTGCAAGGATGGTATCTGATAATTCCATAGATTATGCTTTATTACATTTTAAAATGAAAGGAGGGCTTCCCTGGTGGCGCAGTGGTTGAGAGTCCGCCTGCCGATGCAGGGGACGCGGGTTCGTGCCCCGGTCCGGGAAGATCCCACATGCCGCGGAGCGGCTGGGCCCGTGAGCCATGGCCGCTGGGCCTGCGCGTCCGGAGCCTGTGCTCTGCAACGGGAGAGGCCACAACAGTGAGAGGCCCGTGTACCGCAAAAAAAAAAAAAAAAAAAAAAAAAAAAAAGAAAGGAAAATGGATTTTTCTCAAGGAAATTGAAACATTATAGTATGATTTGGTGTGAGAAGGAAGATAATAATGTCAGGACATTGAGCTATCTGTTATACCCTCCTTATAATCCAGAGATGGCACTATTGTTTGGAATATGTCAACAGCATTTAATGAATTATTTCCTTGGTCTGTAAGCTACCCCTACAAAAATAAACACAGAGAATTTAAAGTCACACCTTGTCTTAGAATGAATTTCTATAATTCCAAAACCTGTCTAACATATCAGGGGAATAATTTATAATTTAAGAGAACCTGACTCAATGATAAAACAAGACTGTGAATGTATAAATTATCTCACAAGAAGCTTGAGCCACTGGTGATATATTATTTATGCATTGTCATGGGAAAAGGGCCAGTATTGCTTTCCCTGGTTAAGTGCTTTGAAAGTAGTGTTCTACATTGGATCAAATATTGTGACTTCATACAGGTGAGTTTATTTTTGTCAGTATATGTCCTGATTAAACCATTTTGTATATAAAGCATTTATGATTTTCTTTTAGGTTTTCCTTGCTGTGTATAATTTACACAAATATTTACTTTTCAGTGTGATGTAACATCCAACATATATAGGTAACACTCCATGTAAGTTACTCGTGTGAAGTTAAAAGCAGATGGCCTTTGTCATCTGAAAACACAAATTCAAATTCTGTGCCTTTCTACTTGCTAGCTCTTTTTTTTAAATTAATTTTTATTGGAGTATAGTTGCTTTACAATGTTGTATTAGTGTCTACTGTACAGCAAAAGGAATCAGTTTATACATATACATATATCCCCTCTTTTTTGGATTTCCTTCCCATTTAGGTCACCACAGTGCATTAAGTAGAGTCCCTTGTGCTCTACAGTATGTTCTCATTAATTATCTATTTTATATGTAGTATCAATAGTGTATATATGTCAATCCCAATCTCCCAATTCCTCCCACCCTGCCCCTTCCCCCTTGGTATCCATACATTTGTTCTCTATGTCTGCATCAATAGAGGAATGGATAAAGAAGATGTATATATATACTATGGAATATTACTCAGCCATAAAAGGGAACGAAATTGGGTTCACTAGAGAGTGTCATACAGAGTGAAGTAAGTCAGGAAGAGAATAACAAATATCATATATATGTGAAATCGAGAAAGATGGTATAGATGATCTACTTGGTAACTCTTTATTCCATTCA
Organism: Delphinus delphis; assembly: GCF_949987515.2. Taxonomy (NCBI): domain Eukaryota; kingdom Metazoa; phylum Chordata; class Mammalia; order Artiodactyla; family Delphinidae; genus Delphinus; species Delphinus delphis. The sequence goes on along the minus strand of NC_082685.1, from coordinate 91,172,666 downwards.
TCTCCATAGTAAATCCAAGGAATCAGGGTATTTCAGCAAGATTGCAAGATACAAGGTAACACATTGAAATCAATTATATTTCTGCATACTAGCAATGAACAATAGGAGACTGAAATTTAAAATACAAATCTTTATAATTTCATGGGAATGAAATACTTAGGTTTAAATCTAAATTTAAAAAAAATGAGTCAGGGTTTGCATGCTGAAAACACCACTATTGAAAAAAATCAATATAGTAAAGATGTCAAGTCTTCCCAAATTGATATATAGATTTAACAAAATCCCCATACCAATGAAAAAGGTTTGCACATATAGAAAATGCTATTCTAAAATTTGTATGGAAAGGCAATGGAACTAGAATAACTAAAGCAATGTTAAAAAAGAAGAATGTGAGATGAATCATTCTACCTAATTCCAAGATTTACTATGTAAAGATGGTCCTCTTATGATAGTTTGACTTAACGAGTTTTTGACTTTACGATGTTGTGAAAGCAGTATGCATTCAGTAGAAACCATACTTTGAATTTTGAATCTTTATTTTTTTCTGCAGTCTAGTGATGTGCAGTATAATACTCTCCCATGACACAGGGCAGCAGCAGTGAGCTGCACCTCCCACTCAGCCACAGGATCACAGGGTGAACAACCGATACACTTAACAACCACTTTGTACCCATGCAACCATTCTGTTTTTCACTTTCAGTACAGTATTCAATAAATTACATTCAACTTTATTATAAAATATGCTTTGTGTTAGATGATCTTGCTCAACTGTAGTTTCGTATAAGTGTTCTAAGTATGTTTAAGCTACACTAGACTAAGCTATGATGTTAGCTAGGTTAGGTATATTAAATGCGTTTTTGACTTACAATATTTTCAACTTACAGTGGGTTTATCAGGATGTAACCCCATCATAAGCTGAGGAAGATCTGTGGCTACATTAATCAAGTCTATGTGGTACTGGCAGAGAGATAAATATAGATCAATAGAGGAAATAGATAACCTGGAAATAGTCCCATACAAATAATGCTCACCCAGTACTTGTCTAAGTTGTCAAGGCTATGCAGTGGAAGAAAGAGAGCCTTTTAACAATGGTGCTAGAACAATTGAACATCTATAATAAATAAAAAAATGGAAAATGAACTTTGACTTAAGTCTCACACCTTATGAAAATTAACTCGGAATGGATCACAAACTTAAATGTAAAAAGTGAAATAAATCTTTAAAAAATAACACATAGAAGAAAATCTTTAGGATCTAGGGTTAAGCAAAAAGATCTTGACATCAAAAGCATGGTGTGTAAATGGAAAAATGATAAATTGGACTTCATCAAAAATAAAAATTTTTAATCTCTGAAAGACCTTGTTAAGATGATGAAAAAGAAGCTAGCGACTGAGAGAAAATATTTGCAAACCACATATCTGACAGTGGACTAGTATCTGTATCACATAAAGAACTCTCAAAACTCAACAGTAAAAAACAAAACAAATAAGAAAAAAACGAATTGGAAATTGGCCAAAAGACATGAGCAGACATTTCAGTGAAGAAGATATAAAATGGAGAATAATAACGTTTAAAAATATTCACCATCATTAGCTATTAGGGAAATGAAAATTAAAGCTACAGTTAGACTGAATTACTCATTCATACATTTGTGGTGGAAAGATAAAATGGTATGGCCAATCTGTAAAATAAGTTGGCACTTTCTTAAAATACTAGACATGCAAAACCATATGATTCAGCAGTTGCAATCTTGTGCATTTATCTCAAAGAAAATGTATCTTTACACACACAAACACACACACACACAAAACCTTAATAACAATATTTATAGCAGCTTTATTTACAAAAACCAGAGGGGTGGAAGGGGGAGGGGAATAACCAGATGCCCTTCAATGGTGAATGATTACACTGTGATACATTCATAACATAGTACACTGCTCAGCAATAAAAAGGAATGAAGTTCAGATATATACAACAATGTGGTTGAATCCCCAGAGAATTAGGGTGAGTGAAATAAGCTAATGCCAAATGGTTACACACTGTATGATTTCATTTATATAAAATTCTTTCTGTTGATGGTTATAAGGACAGATTAGCAGAGCTTGATTCTTCTGTGAGTTATATTGATATCAGGCTGTCTATAGATCTTATTGCCTTGAGGAGGAAAAAGGTTAGGTAGTCATCCTCCTCAGACATTTTCAGCGGGTAGAACACAAGTTTGAACCCATGCTTTCCACTATGCCTTAATTTCCCTAGTACCCTAAATCACATACACACACACCTTCCATATCTGATATGCTTAATGGTAGGTACTCCCCTGGTTAATTTAACTCAGGAAGAGATACTATAAACAAAAGAGGGATTCACTGAGAAACCAATTGGTTATGGAAATGGTTAAAAAACCAAGTCCGTGTTCCTTCAAGGTAGGGATTTCTCTTTTATTTAGAATTATTTTTCCTAAAACCCATTTTAAATGAGCCTATGTAATAAAATATTTGTTTTAAAAAGTTTATTTCATAAGCACTCACATAGAACTTGGTATGAGCCTATCAGTCCTCCAAGCACCTTAATAAAACTTGATCCTCATGCCAATGCTATGAGCTCAGCACCATTATTATCCTCACTTTGTAAGTGAAAAAAATGATGTAGAGCGAAAATGAGTAACTGCCCAAGTGGTTCAAGTAGTGAGAGGTGGAAATGGGATTCTTTCCAGATTATCAGGCTTCACTATCTGTGGCCTAAACCATTTCACTAAATTTATTAAAAATTCATGTTGGTAATACAGAGACTAATATTAATATATCAGTGCCTTACCATGTGCAGTTGCTTTAAATTTAGAAAATCTGAAAACAAAGTCCACTAAAAAATGATTTATGACATTCTAAAACATCCTTCTGTGGTGCATATAAGGACTGATATTTTGACTTAAAGATTATCTTCCTTAGTAATTCATATCAATGATGACAACATAACAGTTCTTCACTGAATATCTATTATATGCAGAACGTGTGCTAGGCATATCCCATACATAATCTCTTTAATCCCATAGTAACTCCATGAGGTAACTAATACCATCCTCATTCTACCTCTGAGTAAACTGAAACAAATTGAGATTATATGTGTAGTAAGTATCAGAGCTGGGACTTAAACCCAGTTCTTCCTAATAACATGTCATCTCTAAGCACCTGTGTTAAACCTCCCATGAATACTCATTCTGGTAATTCTAAGAAAAACTAGAAGCAGAAAATAATCCTATGTATTTTTCACTTTTGAATAATGTCAAGTCTACCATCAGTTCTCACTCTTAAATCTATATTCTTCTTATTAGAAAATAAAACAAAATAGTTTAATACTAGTTTTTTTAGCTAGCAAACAGTTTACATAAATTAGTAAATGCTCAAGAAATTATAGCACCATGAGCAAGAGCCAGCAGAGAATCAAAAAAGCAGAATCTAACCATTCAAACACTGTAATGATCAGATACAGAATATGAAATATTTCAAAAAATGAAAGAGAACCTTAAATATAAAAAAGAAAACTATTTGAAAAAAGGGCAAAGCAAAACTACTAATAGAAATACAACAGTTGTAATTTAAACCTACTGGATGCTTTTTTTTTTTTTTTTTTTTAATATTATTGGGCTTCCCTGTTGGCGCAGTGGTTGAGAGTCCGCCTGCCGACGCAGGGCACACGGGTTTGTGCCCCGGTCCGGGAAGATCCCACATGCTGTGGAGCAGCTGCACTGGTGAGCCATGGCCACTGAGCCTGTGCGTCCGGAGCCTGTGCTCCGCAACGGGAGAGGCCACAACAGTGAGAGGCCCGTGTACCGCAAAAAAAAAAAAATATATATATATATATATATATATATATATATGTAATTTACTCCAGTAGAGAAAACAAGAAAACAGACTGAAAAAAATTATCCAGAAATTATCCCAAAGATAAAAGGCACATGCATACAATGAAAGGGTAAAGATATGGAGGATAAAGTGAGAAAATCTAATTGGAGTTTCAGAAGAGGAGGCAAAGTTGTAAGAGAGAATAACTGAGATTTTCTCAAAACCAATTCAAAGCATCATTCACACTCTGTAAAGCCCACAAACAGCAAAGTGACTCCTAGCCAGACACAGTGAAACTGCACTACACCATCCTGGTGTGTTGCTTTCTGTTTTGAATGTTTAGTGTCTCTATGATTTCACTGCTAATATTTTAAATATCACCTTTGACATTATAGTAATGACCTTTTGATGAGTCATCCCTGGAAAGTTTCCAATTGGTGTAATAAATTTGTGATATGTTGAAGGATCATCAGTTCTAACACTGATAGTTTTAAAATATGTCCACAAGTTCTTTGACACTGTTACCTTCAAAATGAAAAGCCAAATTTCCCACCCACAAATTTCCCACCCACTAATTTCTGTTACTCAGATTTAGGAACTAACAAATAAAATATAGCCAAGGTGATGCTATGTGATCTCTGAGACTAGATCATAAATAGAGAATAACTTTTTCTTGCTCTGGGGAAGGCAGAACGCTATGTTGTGAAGACATCCAAACAATCCTGTGGAGATCCCTACAGAGAGTGAAACTGAGGCTTTTGGCCAACTTGCTAGCTGTGACTTGCTAGGCAAGTGAAGGAGTTCACTGGAAGTAGATCCCCTATTCCCAGTTAAACCTGAGATGTCTATAAACAACTTAATTGCAACCTCATTAGAAAGTCTGAGATACAACCTCCCAGCAAATTATTCTCCACAGACAATGTGAGAAATAACAAATGTTTATAATAGGGTTTTTTTTAACATCTTTATTGGGGTATAATTGCTTTACAATGGTATGTTAGTTTCTGCTTTATAACAAAGTAAATCAGTTATACATATACATATGTTCCCATAACTCTTCCCTCTTGCGTCTCCCTCCCTCCCACCCTCCCTATCCCACCTCTCCAGGCAGTCACAAAGCACCAAGCTGATATCCCTGTGCTATGCGGCTGCTTCCCACTAGCTATCTACCTTACGTTTGTTACTGTTTATATGTCCATGCCTCTCTCTCGCTTTGTCACAGCTCACGCGTCCCCCTCCCCATATCCTCAAGTCCATTCTCCAGTAGGTCTGTGTCTTTATTCCTGTCTTACCCCTAGTTTCTTCATGACATTTTTTTTCTTATGTTCCATATATATGTGTTAGCATACGGTATTTGTCTTTCTCTTTCTGACTTACTTCACTCTGTATGACAGACTCTAGGTCTATCCACCTCATTACAAATAGCTCAATTTCGTTTCTTTTTATGGCTGAATAATATTCCATTGTATATATGTGCCACATCTTCTTTATCCATTCATCCGATGATGGACACTTAGGTTGTTTCCATCTCTGGGCTATTGTAAATAGAGCTGTAATGAATATTTTGTTACACAACTCTTTTTGAATTTTGGTTTTCTCAGGGTATATGCCCAGTAGTGGGATTGCTGGGTCATATGGTAGTTCTATTTGTAGTTTTTTAAGGAACCTCCATGCTGTTCTCCATAGTGGCTGTACCAATTCACATTCCCACCAGCAGTGCAAGAGTGTTCCCTTTTCTCCACACCCTCTCCAGCATTTATTGTTTCTAGATTTTTTGATGATGGCCATTCTGACTAGTGTGAGATGATATGTAATTGTAGTTTTGATTTGCATTTCTCTAATGATTAATGATGTTGAGCATTCTTTCATGTGCTCGTTGGCAGTCTGTATATCTTCTTTGGAGAAATGTCTATTTTGGTCTTTTGCCCATTTTTGGATTGGGTTGTTTATTTTTTTGATATTGAGCTGCATGAGCTGCTTGTAGATTTTGGAGATTAATCCTTTGTCGGTTGCTTCATTTGCAAATATTTTCTCCCATTCTGAGGGCTGTCTTTTGGTCTTGTTTATAGTTTCCTTTGCTGTGCAAAAGCTTTGAAGTTTAATTAGGTCCCATTTGTTTATTTTTGTTTTTATTTCCATTTCTCTAGGAGGTGGGTCAAAAAGGATCTTGCTGTGATTTATGTCATAGAATGTTCTGCCTATGTTTTCCTCTAAGAGTTTGATAGTGTCTGGCCTTACATTTAGGTCTTTAATCCATTTTGAGCTTATTTTTGTGTATGGTGTTAGGGAGTGATCTAATCTCATACTTTTACATGTACCTGTCCAGTTTTCCCAGCACCACTTATTGAAGAGCCTGTCCTTTCTCCACTGTACATTCCTGCCACCTTTATCAAAGATAAGGTGACCATATGTGCATGGGTTTATCTCTGGGCTTCCTATCCTGTTCCATTGATCATTATGTTTTTGTGTTGGTACCATACTGTCTTGATTACTGTAGCTTTGTAGTATAGTCTGAAGTCAGGGAGCCTAATTCCTCCAGCTCCATTTTTCGTTCTCAAGATTGCTTTGGCTATTTGGGGTCTTTTGTGTTTCCATACAAATTGTGAAATTTTTTGTTCTAGTTCTGTGAAAAATGCCAGTGGTAGTTTGATAGGGATTGCATTGAATCTGTAGATTGCTTTGGGTAGTAGAGTCATTTTCACAATGTTGATTCTTCCAATCCAAGAACATGGTATATCTCTCCATCTATTTGTATCCTCTTTAATTTCTTTCATCATTGTCTTATAATTTTCTGCATACAGGTCTTTTGTCTCCTTAGGTAGGTTTATTCCTAGATATTTTATTCTTTTTGTTGCAATGGTAAATGGGAGTGTTTTCTTGATTTCACTTTCAGATTTTCATCATTAGTGTATAGGAATGCAACAGATGTCTGTGTATTAATTTTATATCCTGCTACTTTACCAAATTCATTGATTAACTCTAGTAGTTTTCTGGTAGCATCTTTAGGATTCTCTATGTATAGTATCATGTCATCTGTAAACAGTGACAGCTTTACTTCTTCTTTTCTGATTTGGATTCCTTTTATTTCCTTTTCTTCTCTGATTGCTGTGGCTAAAACTTTCAAAACTATGTTGAATAAGAGTGGTGAGAGTGGGCAACCTTGTCTTGTTCCTGATCTTAGTGGAAATGGTTTCAGTTTTTCACGTTTGAGGATGATGTTAGCTGTGGGTTTATCATATATGGCCTTTATTATGTTGAGGAAAGTTCCCTCTGTGCCTACTTCCTGCAGGGTTTTTATCATAAATGGGTGTTGAATTTTGTCAAAAGCTTTCTCTGCATCTATTGAGATGATCATATGTTTTTTCTCCTTCAATTTGTTAATATGGTTTATCACATTGATAGATTTGCGTATATTGAAGAATCCTTGCATTCCTGGGATAAAGCCCACTTGATCATGGTGTATGATCCTTTTAATGTGCTGTTGGATTCTGTTTGCTAGTATTTTGTTGAGGATTTTTGCATCTATGTTCATCAGTGATATTGGCCTGTAGTTTTCTTTCTTTGTGACATCCTTGTCTCGTTTTGGTATCAAGGTGATGGTGGCCTCGTAGAATAAATTTGGGAGTGTTCCTCCCTCTGCTATATTTTGTAAGAGTTTGAGAAGGATAGGTGTTACCTCTTCTCTAAATGTTTGATAGAATTTGCCTGTGAAGCCACCTGGTCCTGGGCTTTTGTTTGTTGGAAGATTTTTAATCACAGTTTCAATTTCAGTGCTTGTGATTGGTCTGTTCATATTTTCTATTTCTTCATGATTCAGTCTTGGCAGGTTTTGCATTTCTAAGAATTTGTCCATCTCTTCCAGGTTGTCCATTTTATTGGCATAGAGTTGCTTGTAGTAATCTCTCATGATCTTTTGAATTTCTGCAGTGTCAGTTGTTACTTCTCCTTTTTCATTTCTAATTCTATTGATTTGAGTCTTCTCCCTTTTTTTCTTGATGAGTCTGGTTAATGGTTTATCTATTTTGTTTATCTGCTCAAAGAACCAGCTTTTAGTTTTATTCATCTTTGCTATCATTTGCTTCATTTCTTTTTCATTTATTTCTGATCTGTATGATTTCTTTCCTTCTGCTAACTTTGGGTTTTTTTTTTGTTCTTCTTTCTCTAATTGCTTTAGGTGCAAGGTTAGGTTGTTTATTCGAGATGTTTCCTGTTTCTCAAGGTGGGCTTGTATTGCTATAAACTTCCCTCTTATAACTGCTTTTGCTGCATCCCATAGGTTTTGGGTCGTCATGTCTCCATTGTCATTTGTTTCTAGGTATTTTTTGATTTCCTCTTTGATTTCTTCAGTGATCACTTCGTTATTAAGTAGTGTATTGTTTAGCCTCCATGTGTTTGTATTTTTTACAGATCTTTTCCTGTAATTGATATCTAGTCTCATGGCGTTGTGCTCGGAAAAGATACTTAATACAATTTTAATTTTCTTAAATTACCAAGGCTTGATTTGTGACCCAAGATATGATCTGTCCTGGAGAATATTCCATGAGCACTTGAGAAAAATGTGTATTGTGTTGGTTTTGGATGGAGTGTTCTATAAATATCAATTAAGTCCATCTTGTTTAATGTAACATTTAAAGCTTGTGTTTCCTTATTTATTTTCATTTTGGATGATCTGTCCATGGGTGAAAGTGGGGTGTTAAAGTCCCCTTCTATGAATGTGTTACTGTTGATTTCCCCTTTTATGGCTGTTAGTATTTGCCTTATGTATTGAGATGCTTCTATGTTGGGTGCATAAATATTTACAATTGTTATATCTTCTTGTTGGATCTATCCCTTGATCATTATGTAGTCTCCTTCTTTGTCTCTTCTAATAGTCTTTATTTTAAAGTCTATTTTGTCTGATATGAGAATTGCTACTCCAGCTTTATTTTGTTTTCTCTTTGCATGGAATATCTTTTTCCATCCCCTTACTTTCAGTCTGTATGTGTCTCTAGGTCTGAAGTGGGTCTCTTGTAGACAGCATACATATGGGTCTTGTTTTTGTATCCATTCAGCCAATCTGTGTCTTTTGGTGGGAGCATTTAGTCCATTTACATTTAAGGTAATTATCAATATGTATGTTCCTATTCCCATTTTCTAAATTGTTTGGGTTCGTTATTATAGGTCTTTTCCTTCTCTTGTGTTTCTTGCCTAGAGAAGTTCCATTAGCATTTGTTGTAAAGCTGGTTTGGTGGTGCTGAACTCTCAGCTTTTGCTTGTCTGTAAAGGTTTTAATTTCTCCGTCAAATCTGAATGAGATTCTTGCTGGGTAGAGTAATCGTGTTTGCAGGTTTTTCTCCTTCATCACTTTAAATATGCCCTGCCACTCCCTTCTGGCTTGCAGAGTTTCTGCTGAGAGATCAGCTGTTAACTTTATGGGGATTCCCTGTGTGTTATTGGTTGTTTTTCCCTTGCTGCTTTTAATATGCTTTCTTTGTATTTAATTTTTGACAGATTGATTAATATGTGTCTTGGCGTATTTCTCCTTGGATTTATCCTGTATGGGACTCTCTGTGCTTACTGGACTTGATTAACTATTTCCTTTCCCATATTAGGGAAGTTTTCAACTATAATCTCTTCAAATATTTTCTCAGTCCCTTTCTTTTTCTCTTCTTCTTCTGGAACCCCTATAATTCGAATGTTGGTGCGTTTAATGTTCTAACAGAAGTCTCTGAGACGGTCCTCACTTCTTTTCATTCTTTTTTCTTTATTCTGCTCTGCAGTAGTTATTTCCACTATTTTATCTTCCAGATCAGTTATCCGTTCTTCTGCCTCAGTTATTCTGCTATTGATCCCATCTAGAGTATTTTTAATTTCATTTATTGTGTTGTTCATCATCGTTTGTTTCATCTTTAGTTCTTCTAGGTCCTTGTTAAATGTTTCTTGCATTTTCTCTATTCTATTTCCAAGATTTTGGATCATCTCTCCTATAATTATTCTGAATTCTTTTTCAGGTAGACTGCCTATTTCCTCTTCATTATTTAGGTATGGTGGGTTTTTATCTTGCTCCTTCATCTGCTGTGTTTTTCTGTCTTCTCATTTTGCTTATCTTACTGTGTTTGGGGTCTCCTTTTTGCAGGCTGCAGGTTCGTAGTTCCTGTTGTTTTCGATGTCTGTCCCCAGTGGGTAAGGTTGGTTCAATGGGTTGTGTAGGCTTCCTGGTGGAGGGGACTAGTGCCTGTGTTCTGGTGGATGAGGCTGGATCTTGTCCTTCTGGTGGGCAGGTCCACATCTGGTGGTGTGTTTTGGGGTGTCTGTGGACTTATTATGATTTTAGGCAGCCTCTCTGGTAATGGGTGGGGTTGTGTTCCTGTTTTGCTAGTTGTTTGGCATATGGTGTCTAGCACTGTAGCTTGCTCTTCGTTGAGTGAAGCTGGGTGCTGGTGTTGAGATGGAGATCTCTGGGAGATTTTCGCTTTTGGATATTATGTAGAGTTGGGAGGTATCTTGTTGACCAGTGTCCTGAAGTTGGCTCTCCCACCTCAGAGGCACTGCACTGACTGCTGGCTGCAGCACCAAGAACCTTTCATCCACACAGCTGAAAAGAGGAAAAGGGGAAAAAAATCATAAATCTTGCTCTCAAAGTCCACCTCCTCAGTTTGGGATGATTCGTTGTCTGTTTGTGTATTCCACAGATGCAGGGTACATCAAGTTGATTGTGGAGCTTTAATCCGCTGCATCTGAGGCTTTTGGGAGGTCTGAGGTCCTCTGCCAGCATTCAGTAGGTGTTCTGTAGGAGTTGCTCCACGTGTAGATGTATTTCTGGTGTATCTGTGGGGAGGAAGGTGATCTCCGCATCTTATTCTTCCGCCATCTTCCCCTCCACCCTATGATAGTTTTAAGCCACTAAATTTTGTGGTAATTTGTTATACAGTAATAACTAATTAATAAAGTAAATTACTCTTTATGAAAGAAGCTAGTTAAAAAACATTGTGTTAGTTTATCCAACAAAGCAGTGTGGAAGGTTGGAAAAAGAGGCTTTAACAAAGGTGGAAAACTGATAATAATTGATTATTAGTAACATAGTGAGCAGGATATTAAGAATAAATCTTTTAAAAAATTTATTAGAGATTCCATGGAACTTATAATTTCTGATCTTATGTCATTTTTAGATATAAATTACAGTCCTGAGCTAAATGTCATCACAGTTCACTCATATTTTGGGGAATAAGGATATAAATTAGCTGTCCTGTGTCTGTTCAAGCTCTTTAATCGGAAGGAAAAAAGAATGCAGGTTACCCAATCTATCCTCCTTCACATAAATAAATGAGTGATATTTTCTAAGAACAATAGCCCTTATTTCTGGAATGGTTTTAGGAGGATGTACTTGGCCAAGGATTATGTGGAGTTAATAAACTGAAAATCTATGGTTTATGACGCTTAGATGCCAGGAAAATGTCACATTATGTGGAGTATAAAATGAAGATATTTCACAACCCAGAGGCTTCCTCCCTCTGTAAAGTTACTTGTAGTTCTCATATAGAGATGTCACCTATTTGCTGGGTCAGATTGTTCATGTTCAGTAAGGGAAGAAAAGATCTAGACAGCTGTGCAAGATTTCTTATACCTGCTTTGTCTCAGCATCTTGATTACCTGTATCTTTGAAATTATCAGTAAAACTTGATACTGGATAAGATCTGGTTTGTATGAATCTGATCTAAGAATGCAAACCTTCATGTTGGTTCAGCCTAGAAGAACAAATTACCATATGTTTTGTGTGTTTGGGGGTTCCCAAGACCATCTTCAGTTTCAGTGATTTGCTAGAAGGGCTCTCAGTACTCAGAAATGTTATACTCACAGTTGTGATTTAGTACAGTGAAATAGAGACTAAAATCAGCTATAGAAAAAGGCACATAGGGCATGGTCCAGGAGAGCCAGGTACAAGCTTTCAGTTGTCCTCTCCCAGTGGAGTCATGTGGAAAGTGCTTAATTCTCCCAGCAATGATGAACGACAGCATGCAGGGAGTATTACCAACCAGGGAAGAAAGTTCCCCCCAGCCTTGGTGTCTAGGGATATTATTGAGGGTTATCACATAGGCATGGCTGACCACCTGCATAGCTGACCTTCAGTTTCCATCCTCTCCAGGGGTCAAGCTGATAACAACGGACCCAAGGCTTCAACCATAAATCACATAGTTAGCATAAACTATGATGTTGTCCAAGGATTCAGGTAAACAAACACATTCTGTCCAGGCAGGATAGTAAGGGTTTAGAGGTTATTCCTAGGATATAAGCAAGAATCAAATCTTTCTTTGGAATATGCAAACTTTGGACAATACAGATCTGCTGAGTGAGTCTTTTACTGTACAACCTGTATATAACATAATCAAAATTTCTTATGTATTAAACTAGTCTTATAATTGATAAAGACAAATTGGTAGGAAGGTAGATAGATAGATAGATAGGGAGATAGATGGGGAAATAGAAAGAGATAGAGAGAGAGGAAAAGTAAGAGTCTGAAATCAACGGAACAGACCATCAATAAAGCAATTCCTAAATATTCTAGGAGAAGGAAAATGATCTCAGAAGGTTTGAGATATAAGAAGAAATGAAGAGAAAAAGTGATATGTATGCAGGTAGATTTAAACAAGTGACTGTAGAAAATAAATGTTTTGGAGTTTAAAAAAGTGAGTGACAATCAAAATACGTGAGAATAATAGTTTTATCAGTTTGAGTAATAGGAATTTACGTGTTCTAACCTCCCTTTTTTGTGGAAGAGAGTAAAACTATTGATCAGCCTTTATTTTTTAAAATGCCTAGGTTTAAATTTCCAAGCATCTCAACTAAAATGGACCCCAATAAAAAGGAATCAATAAATTCAAAAGAAACAAGAAAAAGAACAAAGAAAACTTAGATCTCTCACATTCTCTTATTCTCCCTCTTTCCCTTTGGACTGCAGATACACAAATTGGACCAATTATTCTTCTTGGTTTATGGCACATTATTCTCATCATAGGCCCATGAATACCTCACTTTTAATGAATCACTTAGTCATTTTAAGAGTATAATACACTCCTGCAAAGCTACCACTTATAAATGCATACATACATGCATACGTACCTGGGATATACACAACAATGCATGGAGAATGATATGATCTTCACCTCATCTGCATTCCATCTTCCTCAAACAAGAGAAATATTTCCTTGAATTTTTTGGTTAACATTCCCTGTAACATTCCCTGTAAAATGTAACATTCCCTGTAAAATGTTAATAATAACATATTATTAACATTTTACATTAATTAGTATGGTACATTTGTGACAATTAAAGAACCAATATTGATACGTTACTATTAACTAAAGACTGTCGTTTGTTCAGATTTCTTTAGTTTTTATATAATGTTCTTTTACTACTCCAGGATTTCATCTGGGATACCACATTACATTTGGTTGTAATATTTCCTGAGGTTCCTCTGAACTATGACAGTTTCTCCAACTTTCCTTATTTGGATGTTTCTGACAGTTTTGAGGAGTACTGGTCAGATATTTTATATATTTATCTACACATTCATTACTTCATACATTTATTGGTTTAATGTATTAATATTATGTAAATAGTTGGTTTGTATAAATTGATACATTTTATATAAATAGATTTATACATTTGTATTTTGTACATGTATTTATACATTTGTAGAATGTCCCTCAATTGAAATTTGTTGTCTTCCTCATGATTACACTGGGACTATGTGTTTTTAAGAGGAAGAACATAGAGGTAAAGTTTTAGTCTCATCATATCTAAGGTACATACCTATAATATCAATATGTAAAGCATAAAGTCTTCATCTAGGTTCATTTTTTAAAATATGGATGATCAATTGTTTCCACATTGTTGGGAAAAAAACTATCCATTCTCCATTGAAATGTCTTTGTGCCTTTGTTAAAAATCATTTGAGTATATTTATGTTATTCTTGGCTTCCTATTATGTTTCATTGATCTATGTGCCTATTGTTTCATCAATACCACCCTGTCTTGATTATTTTAGCTTTACAGTAAGTCTTGAATAAGGTAGTGTGGTTCTTTCAACTTATTGTTGTCATTCTCCTCCTCTTCATCCTCCTCTTCCTCCTCCTTCTTCTTCCCTATCAACATTTTCTTGGATATTATATGTGCTTTGCCTTTACATATAAACTTTAGAATAGGTAGTTTGACATCTATAAAAAAGCTTGCTGGACTTCTGATTGGGATTATATCAGATCTATAGATCATGTTAGGTATAATTCAGATCTTAACAATGTTGAGTCTTCTAGTCAATGAACACAAAATATCTCCCATTCATTGAGATCTTGTTTGATTTTTTTCATCTCTTTTATAGTTATCTTCATACAGATCTGTACATATAAGATTTATACTGAAGTATCCACTTTTTTGGTGCTATTTAAATAGCAGTTCTAAAATAACATCAAATTCAAAAATTGTCATTGCTCATATATATAAAAGCAATTAACTTGTCTATCAACCTTGTATCTTGTGATGTTGTTCCACTTGCTTGTTAGTGTCAAGCTGTCTTTTTAGTAGATTGTTTAGGGTTTTTTACATAGAATGCTTAGGATTTTCTACACAGAAAATTATGTCATCTGTGAATAAAAATAGTTTTCTTTCTTTCCAATCTGTACACTTTTTATTTATTTTTCTTGTTAGAAAGAACATACTTTGTTCACAGTCTTTAGAGAGTAAGTATTTATCATACTATTAGGTATGATATTAGCTGGAGGATTTTCATATATACTATTTATTAGATTATGGAAATTTCTTGGTAGTCTTCATTTTTTGTGTTTTTATCATGAATGTATCTTGAATTTTGTCAGATATTTTTCCTGCATCTATTGATATGATGATACATTTTTTCTTATTCAGTCTGTTAGTATGATGAAATGCATTGACTGATTTTGAATGTTGAACCAGCCTTGAATTCCTTTATGAACTCCAATTAATCATCATGTATTTTTGCTTGTGTATATTCTGAATTGATTTGCTAATATTTATTAAGTACTTTTTGCAGTTATGGTCATGAGAGATATTGATCTATAATTATTTTTCATATAAAGTCTTTATGTGATTTTCATATTAGAGTAATGTTGCCCTCATACAGTTGTTTCCTCTACTTCTATTATCTGGAAAACATTGTGGGAAATAATTATTTCCTTCTTAAAATTTTGGTTGAATTTACCAGTGAACCATCTGGGCCTAAGCTTTCTTGTTTAGAAGATTATTAATTATTGATTAAATTTTATTAATAGATATAAGATTGTTCAGATTACCTATTTTTTTTGCATTAGTTTTGGTAGTTTGTATCTTTTAAAGAATTTGTTTCATCTACATTATCAAAAATTTAGACAAAATTTTAGAGTTGTTTGTATTATTCCTTTTAATGTCTGTGGAATCAATAATGATGACCCCTCTTTCATTTCTGGTATTATTAATCTATATTCTCTCTTTTTTACTTGATTAGCCTGGATAAAATTTTATCAATTTTATTTATCTTTTCAGAGAACCAACTTTTGGTTTTGTTTATTTTCTCTTTCTTAGCTGTTTTCTTGTTTTCAACTTTGGTGATATCTACTCTAGTTTTGTTAGTTTTCATTCTTCTTTTTACACTGCTTATATTTCTTTTCTTTCTATATTTTCCTAAGGTGGATGCTTAGGTTAGTAATTTTAGATCTTCCTTGTTTTATAACCTATAATTTACTGCTATGAATATCCCTCTATACCTTGCTTTAGCTGTAGCCAAAAAAAAATGATAAGTTCTTTTTCATATTCATTTAATTCATAATATTTAAAATTTCTTTCAAAACTTCTTTGAACCGTGATCATTTGGAAATATATTGTTTGATGTCTAACTATTTGGGGATTTTTCAGCTTTCTATCATTCATTTCTAGTTTAATTCCATTTTAATCTGAGAATATACTTTTTGTGATTTTTTAGTCTTATAATTTTGTCAAGCTGTGTGTCATGGTACAGAATATAGCCTATCTTGGTAAATGTTCCTTGTGAGCTTGACAAGAATGTGGAGTCTTCTGCTGTTGGATTCAGTGTATAAATATCAATTACATTAGGTTGATGATAGTGCTGTTCAGGACTTGTATATCTTTATTGATTTTCTGCCTGCTTGTTCTACCCATTACTGATAAAGGAGTAGTGAAGTGTTCAAGTATAATAGTGTATTTGTCTGTTTCTTCTCATCCTCCTTGTGAGCCACAAGGAATCCTTGGATTCTTGCATCCTCACAGTGGGAACTCGGTGGGATATCTAGAAGGAAACAGTTGGGATGCCCTTAAGACTGTGATCTCCAGGATTTTCTCACCCTAATGTGAATCCACTCTCAGCTTCCAGCAATTCATCAAAATTACCATTAAATGTTTTTGCCAGTTTGTATCTCCAGCAGCTTCTACTCTAGATAAGCAGATCTTGGTTTCTGTGTCTCTGTGTATGTGCCTTTTTCTCCAGATTTTCAGGTGATGGTTTGCTCTTAGACATCAGTTCTCTTTAGGTTTCAAGAAAAGTCATTGATTTTCAGTTTTCCCAGCTTTTTCAAATTGTAATGATAGGAGTGATGAATTCCAAGCTCTTTACATGTTAGATGTAAAACTAGAAGTCCTCTAAATATACCTTTATATGAGCTTCCAAATAGTTTTAGTATTGTACAAAGTACCTGTATCAGTTCAAAGACTTACAGTAAGTTTTACCAATATGCATGTCCTACAACAGCCTTTGTGCTTGCCTCCAGCAACTTTCTGTAACCAGAGAAAGAACAAGAGAAAAAAAAAGAGAGAGAAAGCGATTTAAAAAAAGCATTGATATGAGATTTCAATGTTTGCTATTTATGGTTGAGAATAATGTTAAATATTTCTTTCTAGAATCATAAAATTTTATGATTGAAAAGTGACTCAAAGATAACCTAATCAAGTGCCCTCTTTTATACATATGTAAACTTGAACCTAATGATGTTTTAGTATAATCCACATTATCTTGGAAAATAATTTACTAAATTAATTATGGTGACAATTAAGTAACATACCTCTAGACAATGAACAGATATATTTCCCCCAATTTTTCCTTTACAACAAGAGCCAATGACCACACTTTAACTCTATAGAAAAAAACCTTTTATATCATCGTTATTATGACTTACGGTTTTCAAGCAGCATTTCAAGTAGTATAATTAATCAGAAGCCACACATACATAAAATGGTTAACAATGGAAGCTTTAGCATTCTTAAGTAAGCATGTGGGGAGATCATAAGAAATTTTAGAATATTTTGGGTTTTGAAGTCCTGTTACACTTGGTCTCCAGCTGTGCCTTACAAGTACTTGCTTTTCATAGTGAGTTGTACACAGCAGGGAAGCTAGCCAAGGAAGGATTTAATAAGCAAAAATGACCTAGCATTTAAGAAGGCTATGTTCTGCAAGCATTACAAACAATTACTGCTTCTACCCTAGGTTTTCAGTTTATTCTCATATTTTTAAACATTTGTTAAATGGCAGTTGAGTCTTTGATGACTGATTTTCAACCAATCAGAAAGTACACAACTTTAGCCTTTAAGCCAAGCCTTTCTCCACACCATGCTCAGCCATTTGCCTTAGGTGAGAGTACAAATGATACACATAAATATTAATATACACTGTGACAAGTGGCTTTGAGAATTAGCAATTTTATTTCTTGTTATGCCTAGCAGTTTATTTTATAATTACAAATACATAACTTTCTTTGATCAGCCTTCTAATATGTTTGAAAGGATTTATGTGTAGAAAAAGAAGAATAACTGCCTTCTCTATGCCTACAAAATACACTAGGAAAAAATTTCTTAGTATGATCCATCTTATGTTACAAATAATAGTACAATTTATAGTTGCTGGGAAATGTAGAAATCTGTTTTTGAAATCTAGAAATTTTTGCTTTTTAAATGGTAACACTTAAGAGAAATTATATACATGAAATGTCAAAGTCAAATGAAACTTGTCTTTAAAACAAAAGGAGACATCTATAAAGTTTACCCATGCTATACTTTCAAAGAGGAGTATGGAATTCTGAGCTGAAAAATAAAAACACTCTTCCAATTAGAGAACAATGAAAAAACAATAAAAGTTATGGAAAATGCACATAAAAGTTCAAAGTCTCTAAGTAAACAAAGAAACAAACAACATGACCACCTATTGTCATGAATATTAGAAAGAAATTTAAATCTGATTGAGTTCAACTGCAAATCTACTAGATTTCTTGCTGTGATATCTCTGCCAGTTGGAGGTCCAGTCTCTCTATATAAATAACTTCTTTAATGGGAATCTCACCAATAATTAACCAATTTTTAAAAAAATTAGTAGAGACTCTGAAGCATCCTGCTGAAATTGAGGTGTATTTTGACAAACCAGTCTTTAGATTTCCCAGGAAATTACTCCTAAAAGCAGAAAAGTTAGATTCAGTCTCCCTGGGGGTTCTGTATGCATCATCCAACCATCCTTTTACACTCCCAAGTAGTCCCTGAGATCCTCAGGTTTATCTTTAAATTTTAAGGGTATTTTGCATTCTATCACAGAATGTAAACATATTTGGTTTTATGTCAGTCTCTTAATGGGTGATATTCATCTATCAAATTAAAACAAAAAACTATACTGCGTTCAAGAGCACCAGCCCACATTGTTTGGTTCTATTTTCTGGAAAATTCTCTCCTTTGTCTCTTTATCAGAGTGTACTCAGAAATAGGCTCCCACAATAATGTGGACTTAAAGGGTAAAACATTTTTAAATGTATAAGTATTTTCTAGTTGAGAGAAATTTAAATAAATTCTATGTTAAACCACAAAAAGAGGCAGGGCAATATTGTATATCTCTAAAAAGCAAGACAAAGGAGTTTGTAAAATATAACAGCAGGAATAGGAAAAAACATTTTCCTAATGACAAAAAAATTAAAAAAAAAAACCAGGAAAAAAATTTCAACTGAAAGAGTCAAAGGGATTCTTTGAAGAAACAGACAGAACACTACATATCTTAATTAAGAGAAAAAATGGAAGTATTTTAGCCGAACTAGGATATTATCCTAATCATAATAGAATATTATATATTCTTCTCCCTAATTCATTTGAAATTCTAAATAAACTGGACTGCTTTTTACAAAAATACAATTAAAGTTAAAAATTAAATTAGAAATCCTTAACAGAACAATAACCTGAAAAAATAAAGAAAAAAGTGTTATCAAATTATCATAAAAATAAATGCTGGGTCCAGAGATATTCACCAATGATTTTCTTTAAATATTAAGAAACAGAAATTTTCTATAATATTTCAACTACTATAGAACACAGAGATGGAACTGAGTTTTCATGAATTTCCAGCAGGTATTTCTCTGATATACAAATTTGAAAAAGATGGTAAACACACAAACACACACATCCCTTACTTTTCTTCAGTTACTACTAGTTCCTTTGAACAACCTGTAATTTCAACTACCTATACTCCCCAGTCAGAATCTGATTAACTTTAAACAGTGAGAACAAGGGACATTATTACCATCACAGAGGTTTATTTACAAAAGAGAGGCTTCCCACATGGGCAACATTTTGTAAAGTTCTCATGTTGATTAGCAACAAAAGTTTATTCATTTGTATCCCAAGAAGGAGCAGAACAAATATGCTATGTAAAGAAACTTTGTTATAATAGAGAAAAGTATTTCAATCCTGCCTCAGTTTTACGTACTTAGTTCTAATATTTTTTTGGTGGAGTCATTTGGGTTTTCTATATGTAATAACCTGTCCCCTGCAGAGACAATTTCACTTCTTCCTTTTCAACTTGGATGCCTTTTATTTCTTTTTCTGTTCTAATTGCTTTGGCTAGACCTTCTAGTACTGTTTGAATAGAAATGGCATGAATGGATATTCTTCTCTTATTCCTAATCCTAGAGGAAAATCTGTCAGCTTTTCCACTGTTGAATATGATGTTGGTTCAAGGCTTGTCATATATCACCTTTATTATGTTGAGGTACATTCCATCTATAGCTAATTTGTTGAGATTTATTATGAAACATTGTTGAATATTGTCAAATACTTTTTTGTATCTATAAATGATCATATGATGTTTATCTTTCATTCTGTTAATGTGATGTATCACATTTATTGTTACGCATATGTTGAACCATCCTTGCATACTAGGTATGGATCCTACTTGATAAAGGTGTATGATCCTTTTAATGTGGTGCTGAATTTTGTTTACTATTATACTGTAGAGAATTTTTGCATCTATATACATCAGGGATATTGGCCTGTAATTTTCTTATCTTGCAGTGTTCTTACCTGGCTTTGGTATCAGGGTAATGCTGGCCTAGTATTGGAAGTGCTTTTTCCTCTTCAGATTCTTGGAAGACGTTGAGAAGCATTGGTATTAATTCTTTAAATGTTTGATGGAATTCACCAGTGAAGAAATCTGGACATGGAATTTCTTTGTTGGGAGATTTTTGATTACTGATTCAATCTCCTTACTTGGTTCAGAATTGTATTTATTCATGATTCAGTATTGATAGGTTGTATGCTTCTAACAAATTTTTATTTCTTCTAGGTTATCTATTTCTTTTGCATGTAATTACTTTTAGAAGTTTCTTACCATCCTTAATATTTTGTGTTGTCGGTAGTAATGTCTCCTCTTTCATTTCTTTCATTTCATTTTATTTGAGTCTTCTCTCTCTTTTTTTTACTTAGTTTAGTTAAAGATGTGTCAATTTGTTTATCTTTTAAAAAAACTAGCTCTTAGTTTTATTTATCATTTATATTTGTCTTTCTGGTCTCTATTTCATTTATTTCCATTCTAATCTTCATTATTTCATTTCTTCTGCTAACTCTACAGTTAGTTTCTTCTTCTTTTCCTAATTTCTTAAGGTGTAAAGTTAGGCTGTTTATTTGAGATTTCTTTTTACTTAACGTAGGCATTTTTTTTTTAATAAAACAGGTTCTTATTAGTCATCCGTTTTATACACATCAGTGTATACATGTCAATCCCAATCGCCCAATTCATCACACCACCACCCCACCCCCCACCGCTTTCCCCCATTGGTGTCCATATGTTTGTTCTCTACATCTGTGTCTCAATTTCTGCCCTGCAAAACAGTTCATCTGTACCATTTTTCTAGGTTCCACAAGTATGCATTAATATATGATATTTGTTCTCCTTTTTCTGACTTACTTCACTCTGTATGACAGTCTCTAGATCCATCCACGTCTCTACAAATGACCCAATTTCGTTCCTTTTATGGCTGAGTAATACTCCATTGCATATATGTACCATATCTTCTTTATCCATTCATCTGTCGATGGGCATGTAGGTTGCTTCCATGACCTGGCTATTGTAAATAGTGCTGCAGTGAATATTGGGGTGCATGTGTCTTTATGAATTATGGTTTTCTCTGGGTATATGCCCAGTAGTGGTATTGCTGGGTCATATGGTAATTCTATTTTTAGTTTTTCAAGGAACCTCCATACTGTTCTCCATAGTGGCTGTAGCAATTTACATTCCCACCAACAGTGAAAGAGGGTTCCCTTTTCTCCACACCCTCTCTAGCATTTGTTGTTTGTAGATTTTCTGATGATGCCCATTCTAACTGGTGTGACGTGATACCTCATTGAAGTTTTGATTTGCATTTCTCTAATAATTAGTTGAGCAATTTCTCTTACAGAATTTTCATCATTAGTGTATAGGAATGCAAGAGATTTCTGTGCATTAATTTTGTATCCTGTTACTTTACTAAGTTCATGATGAGCTCTAGTAGTTTTCTGGTGGCATCTTTAGGATTCTCTATGTATAGTATCATGTCATCTGCAAACAGTGACAATTTTACTTCTTCTTTTCCAATTTGTATTCCTTTTATTTCTTTTTCTTCTCTGATTGCCGTGGCTAGGACTTCCAACACTACATTGAATAATAGTGGTGAGAGTGGATATCCTTGTCTTGCTCCTGATCTTAGAGGAAATGCTTTCAGTTTTTCACCATTGAGAATGATGTTTACTCTGGGTTTGTCATGTAAGGCCTTTATTATGTTGAGGTAGCTTCCCTCTATACCCAGTTTCTGGAGAGTTTTTATAATAAACAGGTGTTGAATTTTGTTAAAAGGTTTTTCTGCATCTATTGAGATGATCATATGGTTTTTATTCTTAAGTTTGTTAATATGGTGTATCACATTGATTGATTTGCATATATTGAAGAATCCTTGCATCCCTGAGATAAATCCCCCGATCATGGTGTAGGATCCTTTTAATGTGTTGTTGGATTCTGTTTGGTAGTGTATTGTTGAGGATTTTTGCATTTATATTCATCTGTGATATTGGTCTGTAATTTTCTTTATTTGTAGTATCTTTGTGTGGTTTTGGTAGGTGATGGTGGCCTCATAGAATGAGTTTGGGAGTGTTCCTTCCTCTGCAACTTTTTGGAAGAGTTTGAGAAGTATGGGTGTTAGCTCTTCTCTAAATGTTTGATAGAATTCACCTGTGAAGCCATCTGGTCCTGGACTTTTGTTTGTTTTTAATTTTTTAGATCTTTAATCACAGTTTCAATTTCAGTACATGTGACTGGTCAGTTCATGTTTTCTATTTCTTCCTGGTTCAGTCTTGGGAGGTTATACCTCTGTAAGTATTTGTCCCTTTCTTCCAGGTTGTCCATTTTATTGGCATAGACTTGCTTGTAGTAGTCTCTTAGGATGCTTTGTGTTTCTGCAGTGTCTGTTATAACTTCTCCTTTTTCATTTCTAGTTTTATTGATTTGAGTCATCTCCCTCTTTTTCTTGATGAGTCTGGCTAATGGCTTATCAATTTTGTTTATCTTCTCAAAGAACCAGCTTTTAGTTTCATTGATCTTTGCTATTGTTTTATTTGTTTCTATTTCATTTATTTCTGCTCTGATCTTTATGATTTCTTTCCTTCTGCTAACTTTGGGTTTTGTTTGTTCTTCTTTCTCTAGTTCCTTTAGGTGTAAGATTAGATTGTTTATTTGAAATTTTTCTTGTTTCTTGAGGTAGGCTTGCATAGCTATAAACTTCCCTCTCAGTACTGCTTTTGCTGAATCCCATAGGTTTTGGATCATTGTGTTTTCAATGTCATTTATCTCTAGGTATTTTTTTATTTCCTCTTTGATGTCTTCAGTGATCTCTTGGTTACTTAGTAACGTATTGTTTAGCCTCCATATGTTTGTGTTTTTTACGGTTTTTTCCCTGTAATTGATTTCTAATCTCATGGTGTTGTGATCAGAAGAGATGGTTGATATGATTTCAATATTCTTAAATTTACAGAGGCTTGATTTGTGACCCAAGTTATGATCTATCCTGGAAAATGTTCCGTGTGCACTTGAGAAGAAAGTGTAATCTACTGTTTTTGGATGGAATGTCCTATAAATATCAATTAAATCTATATGGTCTATTGTGTCATTTAAAGCTTGTGTTTCCCTATTAATTTTCTGTTTAGATGATCTGTCCATTGGTGTAAGTGAGGTGTTAAAGTCCCCCTCTATTATTGTGTTTCTGTCTATTTCCTCTTTTATAGCTGTTAGCAGTTGCCTTATGTATTGCAGTGCTTCTATGTTTGGTGCACATATATGTATAATTGTTATATCTTCTTCTTGGATTGATCCCTTGACCAGTATGTAGTGTTCTTCCTTGTCTCTTGTAAGATTCTTTATTTTAAAGTCTATTTTATCTGATATGAGTATTGCTATTCCAGCTTTCTTTTGATTTCCATTTGCATGGAATATCTTTTTCCATCCCCTCACTTTCAATCTATATGTGTCCCTAGGTCTGAAGTGGGTCTCTTGTAGACAGCATATGTATGGATCTTGTTTTTGTATCCATTCAGCAAGGCTGTGTCTTTTGATTGGAGCATTTAATCCATTCACATTTAAGGTAATTATCGATATGTATGTTTCTATGACCATTTTCTTAATTGTTTTGGGTTTGTTTTTTTAAGTCCTTTTCTTCTCTTGTGTTTCCCACTTAGAGAATTTCCGTTAGCATTTGTTGTAAAGCCGGTTTGGTGGTGCTGAATTCTCTTAGCTTTTGCTTGTCTGTAAAACTTTTAATTTCTCCCTCAAATCTGAATGAGACCCTTGCTAGGTAGAGTAATCTTGGTTGTAGGTTCTTCCTTTTCATCACTTTAAGTGTATCATGCCAATCCCTTCTGGCTTGTAGAGTTCTTGCTGAGAAATCAGCTGTTAACCTTATGGGAGTTTCCCTTGTATATTATTTGTCATTTTTACCTTGTGCTTTCAATAATTTTTCTTTGTCTTTAATTTTTGCCAATTTGAATACTATGTGTCTTAGCGTGTTTCTCCTTGGATTTATCCTGTATGAGACTCTGTGCTTCCTGGACTTGGGTGGCTATTTCCTTTCCCATGTTAGGGAAGTTTTCAACTATAATCTCTTTAAATATTTTCTCAGGTCCTTTCTCTCTCTCTTCTCCTTCTGGGACCCCTATAATGTGAATGTTGTTGCATTTAATGTTGTCCCAGAGGTCTCTTAGTCTGTCTTCATTTCTTTTCATTCTTTTTTCTTTATTCTGTTCTGCAGCAGCGAATTCCATCATTCTGTCGTCCAGGTCACTTATCCGTTCTTCTGCCTCAGTTATTCTGCTATTGATTCCTTCTAGTGTGTTTTTCATTTCAGTTATTGTATTGTTCATCTCTGTTTGTTCTTTAATTCTTCTAGATATTTTTTAAACATTTCTTGCATCTTCTTGATCTTTGCCTCCATTCTTTTTCCGAGGATCTGGATCATTTTCACTATCATTATTCTGAATCTTTTTCTGGAACGTTGCCTATCTCCACTTCATTTACTTGTTTTTCTGGGGTTTTATCTTGTTCCTTCATCTGGTACATAGCCCTCTGCCTTTTCATCTTGTCTGTCTTTCTGTGAATGTGGTTTTTGTTCCACGGGCTGCAGGATTGTAGTTCTTGCTTCTGCTCTCTGCCCTCTGGTGGATGAGGCTATCTATGAGGCTTGTGAAAGATTCCTGATCGGATGGACTGGTGGTGGGTAGAGCTGGCTGTTGCTCTGATGGGCAGAGCTCAGTAAAACTTTAATCCACTTGTCTGCTGATGGGTGGGGCTGGGTTCCCTGCCTGTTCGTTGTTTGGCCTGAGGCGACCCAACACTGGAGCCTATCCGGGCTCTTTGGTGGGGCTAATCACAGACTCTGGAAGGTCTCATGCCAAGGAGTACTTCCCAGAACTTCTGCTGCCAGTGTCCTTGTCCTCATGGTGAGACAGAGCCACCCCCCACCTCTGCAGGAGGCCCTCCAACACTAGCAGGTAGGTCTGGTTCAGTTTCCTATGGGGTCACTGCTCCTTCCCCTGGGTACCAGTATGCACACTACCTTGTGTGGGCCCTCCAAGAGTGGATTCTCTGTTTCCCCCAGTCCTGTTGAAGTCCTGCAATCAAATCCCGATAACCTTCAAAGTTTGATTCTCTAGGAATTCCTCCTCCCGTTGCCAGACCCCCAGGTTCAGAAGCCTGACGTGGGGCTCAGAACCTTCACTCCAGTGGGTGGGCTTCTATGGTATAAGTGTTCTCCAGTTTGTCAGTCACCCACCCAGCAGTTATGGGATTTGATTTTATTGTGATTGTGCCCCTCCTACCATCTCATTGTGGCTTCTCCTTTGTCTTTGGATGTGGGGTATCTTTTTTGGTGAGTTCCAGTGTCTTCCTTTCGATGATTGTTCAGCAGTTGTGATTCTGGTGTTCTTGCAAGGGGGAGTCTTAACGTAGGCATTTATAGCTATAAACTTTCCTGTTAAAACTGCTTTTTCTGCATCCCATAAATTGTAGTATTTTGTTTTTCCATTTTCTTTTGTCTCAAGATTTCATTTGCCTGTTGATTTCTTCATCGACTCATTGGTTGTTTAGGAGCATGTTATTTAATCTCTACATGTTTGTGAATTTCCTGTTTTCCTCTTGTAATTGATTTCTAGTTTCATACTGCTGTGCTCAGAAAAAAGGCTTGATACAATTTAAGTCACCTTAAATTTGTTCAGTTTTGTTTTCTGTCCCAACATATGATCTCTCCTGGAGAATGTTTCCTGTGTGCTTTAGAAGAATGTATTCCGCTGTTATTAAATGACACGTTCTGTATATATCTGTTAAGTTCATTTGTCTATCCTGTAGTTTTAGTCCAGTGTTTTCATATTGATTTTCTGTCTGGATGATCTATCCATTGCTTAAAGTTGGCTATTTAATTCCCTTACTATTATTGTATTGCTGTCTATGGCCCCCTTCAGATCTTAAAATATTTGGGTGCTCCAGTGTTGGGTGCATATATAATGATTGTTATATCCTCTTGAAAGTGAACCCTTTATTATTATATAATGACCTCCTTTGTCTCATTACAATTTTTGGCTTAAAGTCTATTTTGTCTGTTATAAGTATATCTATCCTTACTCACTTTTGGTTTTCATTTGCATGGAATATCCTTTTTCGTCTTTTCACATTCACTCTATGTGTTTCTCTAATGCTGAAATGATTTTCTTGTAGGCAGCATATAATTGGGTCTTGTGTTTTTATCCATTCACTTAGTCAAACATACTTGACGTTTTTGATGTCATAATTTACATATTTTTATACTATTTTGTATTCACTACCAAATTATTATACTTATAGTTATTTTTAATACTTTTGTACTTAAGCTTTTATACTAGATATGTGACCACCAACATTACAGTATTAGAGTATTCTGAATTTAACTGTACATTTACCTTTACCTGTGAGTTTTATATTTTTACGTTTCTCATGTTATTAATTAGTGCCCCTTTATTTCAGCTTGAAGAACTCCTTTGTTAAGACCAGTCTAATGGTAATGTACTGCCTTCATCTTTTGTTTATCAGGAAAATCCTTTATCTCTCCTTCCATTATGAAGGACAGCTTTACTGGATAGAGTATTAGTGGTTGGCAGGGGGTTTTTTTGTTGTTGTTTTGTTTTGTTTTTCAGCACTTTGAATGTATTATCTCACTCCCTTCTGGCCTGAAACGTTTCTGCTGAAAAATCTGATAGTCTTATGGGTGTTCTGTTGTATACTACCAAGTTGGTTTTCTCTTTAAAGATTTAAAGATTCTCCTTTTGTTTTTAGCTTTTGACAATTGAATTATAATGTATCTCGTTGTAGGTCTCTTTAAATTCATCTTATTTGGTATTCCTTAGACTTCTTGGATCTAATGTCTGTTTCTTTCCCCAGGTGAGGGAAGTTTTCAGCCATCATTTCTTTGAATAGCTTTCTGCCCCTTTCTCTTTCTTCTCCTTCCAGAGCCTCTATAATTCTTATATTGGTGTAGTTGAAGATGAACACAAGTCCCTTAAGATATCTTACACTCTTTTTCTTTTTGCTCCTTTGATTGAATGAATTCTACTGTCTTGAGTTCACTGATCCTTTCTTTCAATTGATTTAGTCTACTGTTGAACCCCTGTATTGACGTTTTCAATTTAGTTGTTATATTCTTCAGCTCTGTGATTTCTGTTTGGTGCTTTTTGTAATATTTTTCATCTCTTTATTAAATTTCTCTTTGTTCATGCACTGCTCTCCTAACCTCAGTGGTCATCTTTATGACAGTTATTTTAAATTCTCTATCAGGTAAATCATTTGATTTTATTAAGATTTATTTCTGGATATTTATCTTGTTCTTTTGTTTAGAACATAGTCCCTTGTTTCTTCATTTTCCTTGACTTTCTGTGTCAGTTTCTCTGTATTAGATAAAACAGCCACCCCTCCCAGTCTCAACAGAGTGATCTTGTTTAGGAAATAACCTTGTCAATCAGTCTGGTTGCCTGTCAAACCTTTGAGACTGTCCAAGCTGCCCTCTTTGTTCTTAGTAACTCTGCTTCCTCTATGCTGAGACTAAGGGTGATAGCTGCAGGAAGTGCTTGCCTGTCATTGAAAATTACTTTTTGCAAAAAATTTAGTATTGTCTTTTGGGTCTAAGCCCTATTGGCTATCAGAGTTGGTGGTTTGAAAGCCTAACCTTTGAGCAGCAGCTGCAAAAGTTGGGTACTAGATGTTTGGACAAGCTTCTCTGAAGGAACATTTTGGATCCTTGGTTTTATTGTTAGATCGAACCAGAGGGAAGAATGCAGGCTCTTTTGGCTCCCAGGATGATCACAGTCAGAACCTACATACAGATTGTTTAGGAACTGGAACCTCAGACAGCAGCTGAGCAAGTATGTAGTCAGATCTCTTCCAGGGAGAGACTAGGAGATGGGAATTTTTATCTACTCCCCCTGCACTGAGTTTTGGGGGTATAGCCACAATGAGTGCTTGTGCACCTATTAACAACCACTTTTTCTTAGTTCTGTGAGATTTGTGAACACAAGTCGCATTGACTATAAAAGCTAGGTGATTTGGGGGGCCCATCCCCTGGCTGGTAGCCATAAGAGTTGAGGGGCTAAACGTGTGGACAAATTCCTTCCAGAGGATGCTGGCTACTAGGTTTTATTATTGAAACAAGCTGGATGGAAAAGCAGGGGAAATGCCCACCATCTCTTTCAGACTAAGGAGTATTGCAGTTAGCACCTAGATGTGTGCTAATTGGAAGCTAAACCCATAGACAGCATCTTGTAAAGTATGTAGACTGAGAGAAAGGCATTTTTGGTTGCTCCTGCTATGCTGAGCCCTGAGGAAATATCCAAGCTGAGTGCCTTTGTGTCCATTAACAACTGCCTCTATGTTTTTTATAGCCCTGTGGCATTTGTGAACACAAGTTCCTCTGGCTCTCAGGGCTAGATGATCTGGGGACCTGTCCCAAAAACACAGTTATATAAATTTTTGAGACAGAGGACTATACATTAAATGACCTATTGTATTATTTTCAGTTTACACAATCCAGATCTACACATACAAAGTGAGTAGTGGGTCATGGATCTTTGTGACCCCTTACAAGGTTAAGAAGGAACGTTATCTCCTAAGGAATTATCTTGTTTATGCTAGGAAAATGCTAGCTTCAAGGTTGAGCAGGTATTTCTGATAATGGGAAGGTTTGGTCAATGCATAATGAAGATACACAAAGTACAGGAGAGGGGAAAAGGAAGCCAAAAGGCAGAGAAAAGTTTTTATGTTTAAATTTTCCTTGACTTGCCTAATAATACAAATTTTTATTTCATCACTATAAAGGTAAAATTCTTATACTGAGCATTCCTCTCAAGTAAGGAAAATACTTAAAAAAAAAAACCTAGAACAATATTAAAGGAGAAGAACAAACTTGGAGAACTAACACTACCCAACTTCAAGATTTACTATAAAAGCTACTGTGATCAAGAAAATGTGATACTGAGGAAAGAATAGACAGTTAGATCAATGGAACATAATAGAGAGCCCAGATATAGACCCACATAAACATAGTCAACTGATCTTTGACAAAGGAGCAAAGGCAACACAGTCTTTTCAGCAAATGGTGCTGGGACAACAGGACATCCACATCCAAAAAACAAAGAAAAAAATGTATATATGTGTTGTGTGTGTGTATATATGTATATGTAGACAAGACCTTACACCCTTCACAAAAATTAACTCAATGAATCATAGACCCTAGAGGGTATAGAATATGTCACCCAAAAATACATCTCTTTGACGTTAGGATTATTTAGAGCTGATTATTTTGAGAAACAACAGACACAGAAACTACTCTGAAAACAGAATAGAAATTACTCTTTTGTAAGGGAAATGTACATTTTTAAAGGAAATCTTTATTTGAAAAGGTGTCTCCTTCTCTATACAACTAAGAGAAGGATGCCTAAACACAAAATACTCTTATCAATGGAGAAGGCACCAATTTAAATCTGCATAACAATCCTTACTGTCGTTTATAATACTTTTCCTAGTCACTCCCATAATTGGCCTCCCCACACCCTTCTTTCTTTCATTTAGCTGAAGATGGTACTTAAGGCAGAATTTTAAGCCACCTCTGAGAGATACTCATTTTTCCCTGGGTATCTCCCATGTACATATGAGATGCACATGTTAATAAACATCTGTTTTTCTCCTGTTAATATAACTTTTGTTACAGGGACAAGAACCAAGACCTTAGAAGGGTAGAGAGGGAAAATTATTTTTCCTCTCCTACAAACATGTAAATGTAAAACACAAAACTATAAAATTCCTAGGAGATAACATAGTTTTACCCAACCAAACTTGGGTCCGCTCTCCAGCGTGCAGTAAAGCCATCTACTGACACCAGGTTGTGGTGAAAAAAAGTGCAGCATTTATTGCAGGGTGCCAAGCAGGGAGTCCAGGGCAGCTAGTGCTAAAAGCACCCGAACTCCCTGATGGGGTTCAGCAAAGAATTTTTAAAGGCAAGGTGAAGGAGGGGAGTCCCAGAGCCTGTGTTCAGCTCGTGCACAATTCTCTAATTGGTTGATGGTGAGGTAATAGGGCAGTGTTGCAGGGGTTAACATAATCCTTGGGCTCCAGTAGGCCTGGAGGCTATGTGCTCATGGTCATCAAGTAGTTAATGTCTTCCATTTGGTGGGGGTTTTCACATCTCTAAAACAACTCAGTAAATGTGCATCAAATACTGTTATCTAGGTACTTCAGAGAAGAGCTAAAGCAGAGGATATGGGGGAGTGGTCTGTTCCAGGAATGCCCCATAAGGTCCTGCTCATTTACAATAGGACAAAACCTAGATGACCTTGGGTATGGTGATGACATTTTAAATAAAATACCAAGGGCATAATCTGTGAAAGAAAGAATTGGTATGCTGGACTTCATTAAAATTACTGACTTCTGTTCTGCAATAGACAGTATCAAAAGAATGTGAAGACAAACCCATACAAGGAGAATATATTTGCAGAAGACACATCTGATAAAAGACTGTTATCCAAAACACACAAAGAACTCTTAAAATTCAACAATAAGAAAATAAACAATCCAATTAAAAAAACGGACCAAAGACTTTAACATATACCCAAGGAGAAGATATACAAATCGCAAATAACCACCTGAAAAGATGCTCCACATCATATGTTATCAGGGAAATGCAAATTAAAACAACAATGAGATACCACTACATACCTATTAGATTGGCCAAAATCAGGAACACTGACAACACTAAAAACTGGCAAGGAGGTGGAGCATTATGAATGCTCATTCACTGCTGGTGGGAATGCAAAATGGTACAGCCGTTTTGGAGGACAGTTTGGCAGTTTCTTAAAAAATTAAACACACATTCACCATACGATACAGTAACTGTGCTCCTTGGTATTTGCACAAAGGAATGGAAAACATGTTCATACGACTTTATACCAGCTTTATTCATAATTGCCAAACTTTGTAGTAACCAGGATGTCATTCAGTAGGCGAATGGATAAATGTCCAAAGAATGAAATATTAGCACTAATAGGAAATAAAATATCAAGCTATGAAAAGACATGGAGGGAGCTTAAGTACATATTACGCAGTGAAAGAAGCCCATCTCAAAAGGCTCCATACCGTATGATTCCAACTACATGACATTCTGGAAGAGGTAAAACTATGGAGACAACACAAAGATCAGTTGTTGTCAGGACTTGGGGGAAAGGAGGGATGAATAGGCAGAGCATGGAAAATTTTTAGGGCAGTGAAAATACTCTATATGATACCATAATAGTTGGTACATATTATTATACGTATGTCCAAGCCCATAGAAGGTACAACACCAAGAGTGAACTTATTTAAACTATGGACTTTGGGTGATTATGATGTGTCCACGTAGCTTCATCATTTGTAACAAATGCACCACTCTGGTGGAGGACGTTGATAATGGAGGAGGCTATGCATGTGCGGGGGTAGGTGTTATATGGGAAGTCTCTGTATCTTCCTCTTGATTTTGCTGAGAATCTAAAACTCTTAAAAAGATTGTCTTTTAAAAAAAAATCAGTGTTTTCAAATTCAGCTAATCAACAAAATTCTATAAATAGTAGTTGCCTCAGGGGATGGTATTGGGAGACAAGAGAAGAAGGGAAATTATTTTTCACTTGTACTCTTGTACCTTTTGAATTTTGTTATTATATGTTGCTTATTCAAAATAATACATGCATACTTAAAATTTTTTAATTAGATATAGCATCATTCATATGGAAAAAGGAATATTTCGTAGGAAAAGCCTACTCTTACTCCATTCATTGACCAAGAAAATCCTCCCAAATATTGATTTTTAGCCTTGGTAAAATAATTATGCTAAGATAATATACAGTATGATGTATAATCTTCTTTCCTTCTCTCTCTGGTTACTGTCTAACAAAGTCTGGTGATGCATATCTTTGGAAAATGTTGCCATCCTTCCATGATAATTTGGTGAGGCAGGAATTTAGGACTCCCTTCAGTCAGAGGTGCCCATGGGCTGAGCTATGGGGAAGCTCATGGAAGTATAGAAAATCTCACATGGTATTACCACATACTTACGTTTCCAAGGTACCTTTAAAATTAAGTAATCTTTTTTACTCTCATTCTGTATGGGAGACCTCAGATGAGACATGGTTTTAAAAGAAATAGTTATTCAGGGGATACCAACAGAAAGAGGGCAGCAAATGAGGGCTTTGCTAGCAGAATTAGATAAAGGCAAACTCAAGGATAAGTACAGGCCAGATATTGACAATGAGGACATTCTCCTTCAGAGCTTTTTCTTTTTAAGTAGAATCTAAGCAATTACATGGAAAACCTATATTATAAGAGCAAGAAAACCATTATAGTAAATTTAGGAAAGAATAGGTGTGTGAAATATTATCAGCACCAAATTAGATTTCCATATTATTGATGCTGGTTATATGCAAGAGAAATTTATAAGTGACAACAGGCATTTTTTCTCCAAATTTACATGTATGCCTCCAAGATTACATGAGTAATAAACATTTTATATTAGCCCTAACCTTTGCATGAATAAAATGCATCTCAAATATGGTATAACTTGCCGTGCCTAACTTTGTGTGTGCTGTATTTTTTTAAATTTTAAATCAAGGTAGTTTTTGCACTTGATTTGTGTGCAGCATAATAAAAAAGCAAGTATTTACATTGAAAATGAAGAAATTTTTCATAACTTTTTCACAATAGAATACAATAATGGTATTATTCTCCTATTTTATTATTTAATAGCTAATAAAATGATATTCTAAGATTTGGAATCTTAAAAGGATACTAAACATTGATTGAGATCTATATAACAGAAAATGTTTGAACTATGTAGCATAAAATCTCTAAATAGAAAAACATATATTCATATAAAAACAAACCTTTATGTGATCTACAAATGTAAGGTTAACATTGCCCTCTTCTGGCTTCATATTCAAATAAGAACATCTACTACAATGTCAAACAGCACGTTCCATGCCAGAAAGTGGTAAGTCTGAAACAAAGACAATCTATAACACTGTAGCCAAGGAGGAATAGAAGAGGCTCTATTTCACCTACAAGAGGTGCCCGGTCAGAGTTAGAGAGACCTCTACTAGTATTTGGCTCACATGGACACATTAGGAAGGCCTAACACTAAGGAGAAATACATGATACTGAGATTATTGATCTGTAATTTTACTTCTGGCTATTCCTATTTCTTTTTCTCGCAGTCCCTCCCCATGTCATAAACACAAACCTTTTGGAACTCAAGGGAATGTTTAACCCCAATTCCACTGGAAAACTAAACTCTCAAGGTGCAGATCAGAAGGAAGGAGTTCCAGAGATGGTCTACCACTGCTGGTTCCCTACAGCGGATCTTAGTTCCTAGAAAAATCAACAAAGTTCAGTTTGTGCAGTTCAACTCAGAGGCCATGGCTTAAATTCATCTCTGGGTTATCAGACTTGATGCCATATTGTTAACTTCCATGTATCCCTCAAAATATACTAGAAAGGGGACACATACACACATTTGGGTAAACCTCTTAAAATTCTAATAGACCTTCTAACAGTCTAATACTGTATTTTTTTAAATTCCTGGCAGGGAGATCAGTGTATATGTATATGTGTTTTATTTCTTGCTACTCTAGAGACTTAGAACAGTGTAAGCTTTGCCACTGGAGAATCTCTCTCCACCCCAAGGGAGAGAAGTTGCTGCAGAATTGTATTCAAGTACCTGTTCCTGTAGCAACTACATCATTATCAGAAGGTGGCTCCTGCCCTAAAATATTTTCCACTTGTTGGCCTCCATTAGGGTTGCGAGAGCATCACATCCTGTGCAAGGTGAACTTATTTCCAAAGTCTAGGTCTCAAAATAGTCATTAGGGAGATCAGATACTCAGAGATCAGTAAGGTACCAATCAGTTCTCTGTCTCTCTCTGTCTCTCTCTGTCTCTGTTTCCATCTCTCTGTCTCTATCTCTCTCTCATTGCCTCTTTTAAGTAAAAGAGCTTTGACCACACTACTCTCAGAAAATCAATAGAAACTATCCATTTTCAACTCTTGTGTGGCAATAGGTAAGATTAATTAACAGCAACAGGAAATACAGCATCAAATGACTTAAATTACTGGATGATCCAGTATCAAAAGCTCATTCTCCATTTCCATCTTTTTTAGGAATTCATATGATAAGCATTGTATGTAAACTCAAGTCATATGTTACTGAGACATATATTCTACCTCACAGCTCACATGCACTTAACTATCAAATTTGTACTGTCTTTATAAAGCATAAATAATGCGTTGCCTAGGCCATGAAGATGTAAGCAGCTCCTAGCAGGTAAAATTTATTTTTACTCTGGCAGTTTCAAGGGTAAAGGAGGAGAGCCAGCCCCCACCTGTTCTGAGCAGCACTCCACATCATCAGTCTTAATGATGGGAAACACACACACTGTCTATGATCTCCTAGTGAGTTTTTACTAAATATCCAGCATGAGAATTCCTGGGACTCTTATGCTGCACTTAGAATCTCTTGACCAGGTGAGTTTGAACAGATTTCAGGGTCAGGGGAGATATAATAAAAGCAAGGATAGTTAATGTTCAAAACAAATACTGGACCCTGAAAAACAAACTTCCTTTCCTAACACCTGATAGAGTTAGTGTAAGGGAGTTCAATCTCACAATGTGTCCATGTTGTAAAACTCAGGAATGTATTTAGAGTGTAGGTGCTGCCCAGTGGTTCTATCCCAAACTACTTCATGTACAAAACAGGTGGTTTTTTTTTTTTAGGAGTGTACTGATAGTGTTTATTGGGAAGGGCAGTAAATCGGGCCTGTGTATAGCATGACAGATAACAATGAGCCTTCAGGAACTCTGGAGAGTGTGCTCTATAAGCAATCATTTGGAATCTCTCATCAACTTCTGCTGACACACAACAAATCCAAAAATATAAAAAGGAAGAATGAAAACAACAGAATCATCTCTGTTTCACAAGCTCAGAGCAATACAAACAGTAATAGTGTTATGGAAGAAAGGACCGCAGAATGTGTCATCAGTCATGATCTCTTTCTGAAAAAAAAGGGTTTATGAATTAAATAGAATAGAATATTATGCTCTCTTGTTGGTTAAAAAAATGTATAAGAGATAGAAGGATTTAGAAACTGTTAAACCCTGCGTTCTGCTTCACCCAGCAGAGAGCGATTGCAATACTTAATTGCACTGTGATTTAAAGTTCTATATGATAGCTTCAGTTTTCTGCATGTAATTTCATCTGCCATAAAGCAATAAGAAATATTGACTATCCTGTGATGACCAATGAAATCCATGATCTCATCATCTTTTTTTCACAAAATATTAAAATAGAACAATCTGCTGACTTTGGTATAACAACTGCCACATGTTTATGACAGCTATTCATATACTGGTTAGCACAGATTTCTTGTAAAATATGTACAAACAAAACTAGTTTCCTAAGTACCATTTTATGTAGTAGCACTAAGAAAAAATAAAGGATACAATATGACTATTAAAAGTTTTTAAAGCCCTAGAAAATATAAATATGAAATAAAATAAGATGGTAATAATTCAGTTTTATTTCTTATAGATATTGTCCAAGAACAAACACTGACAGCTCTCTAGCGTATTCTAGAGAGTCAAAGGTGTGGTTTCATGGGGAGAAATCAACTATACCCTCTAAACGTTAGAACTCCAGGATCACTTGGTAGCCAGACAGTTCCAGGATGCCCACATGGGGACAGTGGGATCAAGTA
Source organism: Delphinus delphis (assembly GCF_949987515.2). Lineage (NCBI taxonomy): Eukaryota > Metazoa > Chordata > Mammalia > Artiodactyla > Delphinidae > Delphinus > Delphinus delphis. The sequence goes on along the minus strand of NC_082685.1, from coordinate 91,136,721 downwards.
CATTATTGACTGCATTCTGGTTTTTTTGTACATTTGTTATTCCTCTCATCCATTTTCTCTATTATTTTAACGTGTTTAAGTTTGCACAACTCCAAAGTTTGACCAGAGATGGAATGCTATGAATCTTAAAGGAGAACAATCACAGAATATGCTGAAGACTCAAGCCCTCTGATCCCACTGTCACCACAAACAGTGCATTTTGGGAGGTAAATAGAACTGGCACCTGACTCCAGGTTAGAACGTCTGGGATCTGTCGTTAATTCTAGTAAGCCCTCTAATGACCTTGGTCAAATCTCTTAATCTGAGTTTTATCCCTTAATCTCTAGTGGATAGATTACCCTCTGAATTGATTATTTATTGTCTTGGGTTACCTACATTTTCATTTGTTGATAAAAAGAATTATGTCTTTGAGGGAGAGCAGACCATCCCTCCCCATCCACATTTCACATGCAGGGATAGTGCTGACACCCTCCAACCCTAAGCACCTCCCCACTTAGTAGTAGACACAGAAATCAGTACCTTCTACTCCTTAGGCTGAAGCAGTTATTTCAGGGATGGACATGTGACCCAAGCCAACCCAGTGAGACTCAGACTCAAGAATTTTGCTAACATTATTCAAAATAAAGCATGTACTTTCTGTAGGATTGTTAGATAATAGAAAGTTAAAATAAAATTTTTCATGACAATATCAGACTTTTCATGGGGCAAGCTAACTTGAACAGAAGACAAAAAAAAAAGCAGAGCTACAAAATGGAAAGCAATAACGTTCTGACCCTGTAATCTGAGATCCTGAATCCAGACTGACTGAAACCAGCTACATTCATCACTCTGAAGTCTGGTGTTGCATAAACCCCAAAACCCCAATTTAAAAATATAATTTAAGTAAGTATTTTACCAGCTGCAGTTGTAATAGCCCTAAATAACAGGATCTCAAGTAAGACTTCAAACGCAGAGATTATATTATTCTTATAATCTGGATAAATCATTTCCATTACTATACTTTGCTCTTTGACAAAAATATACTACTACTAACTGATTCACAATTCATATATTTCATCAAAGTGGTGTATGATATCCTAGCCACAGCAATCAGAAAAAGAAATAAAAAGCAGCCAATTTGGAAGAGGAGAAGTAAAACTGTCACTATTTGCAGATGACACAATACTATATATAAAAAACCCCAAAGTCTCCACCAAAAAACTATTAGAAGTAATAATGAATTTAGTAAAACTGAAGGATATAAGATTAATGTACAGAAATCTGTTGCTTTTCTATACACTAACAATGAATTATCAGAAAGAGAAAACAAAAAAAAAATCCTATTTAAAGTTGCATCAAAAAGAATAAAATTCCTAGGAAAAAACTTAACCAAGGAGGCAAAAGACATATACTATGAAAACTATAAAGCATTGATGAAGGAAATTAAAGATGGAATGAAGAAATGAAAAGATAACCATGCTCTTGGATTGGAAGAATAATATTGTTAAAATGGCCATACTACCCAAAGCGATCTACAGATTTAATGCAATCTCTATCAAAATACCCTTGACATCTTTCACAGAACTAGAACAAATAATCCTGAAATTTATATGGAACCACAAAAGATCCTGAATTGCCAAAACAGTCTTGAGAAAAAAGAACAAAGCTGGAGGTATCACACTTCCTGACTTCAGACTATACTACGAAGGTACAGTAATCAAAATAATATGGTACTGGCACAAAAACAGACACATAGGTCAATGGAACAGAATAGCCCAGAAATAAACCCATGCACTTGTGGTCAATTAATTTACAACAAAGGAGGCAAAAATATACAATGAAGAAAAGACAGTCTCTTCAATAATTGATGCTGGGAAAACTGGACAGCTCCATGTAAAACAATGAGATTAGAACATTTCCTCACACCATATACAAAAATAAACTCAAAATGGACTAAAGACCTATATAAGACCTGGAACCATAAAATTCCTTGAAGAGAACAGAGGCAGAGCACTCTTTGACATAAATTGTAGCAATATTTTTTGGATCTGTCTTCTAAGGCAAAAGAAATAAAAGCAAAAATAAACAAATGGGACCTAATTAAACTTAAAAGCTTTTGCACAGCAAAGGAAACCATCGACAGAAAGAAAAGACAACCTACTGAATGGGAGAAAATATTTGCAAGTGATGTGACTGACATGGGGTTAGTATTCAAAATACATAAACAGCTCATACTACTCAATGTCAAAAAGAAAAACCAACCCAAGCAAAAAATGGGCAGAAGACCTGAATAGACATTTTTCCAAAGAAGACATATAGATGGCTAACAGGCACATGAAAAGATGCTCAACATTGAAATTTTACTCAGCAAAGATGCTCATAACTATTAGAGAAATGCAAATAAAAACCACAATGAGTTATGAGTTATAGCTTCACACCTATCAGAATTACTATCATCAAAAAGTCGACAAATAACAAATTTTGGCAAGGATGTGGAGAAAAGGGAACCCTTGTACACTGTTTGTGAGAATGCAAATTGGTGCAGCCATTATGGATGACAGTATGGAGGTTCCTCAAAAAACTAAAAATAGAGCTACCATATGATCCAGCAATTCCACCCTTGGATATGTATCTGGAAACAATGAGAACACTAATTCAAAAAGTTACATGTACCCCAGCGTTCATAGCAACATTATTTACAATAGCCAAGATGTGGAAGCAATCCAAGTGTCCATCAACAGACAAATGGATAAAGAAGACGTGATATACATATACAATGGAAATTAGTCATAAAAAAAGAAATTCTGCCATTTGCAGCAACATGGATGGACCTAGAGAATATTATGCTTAATGAAAAAAGACAAATACTATATATTATCACTTATACATGGAATCCAAAAAAATAAAATGAATGTATATTGCAAAACAGAAACACACTCACAGTTATAGGAAACAAACTAATCGTTACCAGTGGGCAGGGGGGAGAGGGAAGAGGAAACATATGGGATTAAGAGATACAAACTACTATGTATAAAATAGATAAGCAACAAGGATATATTATATAGCACAGGGAATTATAGCCATTATTTTGTAATAATTTTTAATGGAGTATAATCTATAAAAATACTGAATCACTATGCTGTACACCTGAAACTAATACTGTAAATCTACTCTACTTCAATTTTTTTAAAATGTGGTGTATGATATACATAAACATCTGTCTACATTCTAGATCTAAATGTTAAATTGATTTTATTTGTAGATCTTTATGTATGTAACCTTGCAATAAGTTACCTTATCTAAATCATTCCACTTTTTAAGTTAGTAATTATTGTCATCATATAACCAGGTTTCTAATACCAGGTTTCCAGGTAATTAATAGAGCTTAGCACTTTTTCTTAATTTTTAATTTAATTTCTAAATTAAGTCATATGCAAATTGTTCTCACTTCATATAAATATTGGTCTCATTCTTTGTTGGAGATCTTTTATGCGTTCAAACAATTATTCCTTGTACATCAACTTCCTCAAGTCCAAGTTCAAGATTTACATCCTCTAAGAACTCAAGTATATCATAGAAACAAAGAATTATGAACCATTCCATTTTGTTTGTTTTGAGTTGGCTAAATATAAACAGATCTCTAAGATGAAGGGATATAACTTGAATGAACTGAAGATATGAAAAACAGTGGAATTGGCTAGATGGAAGGTTAAGGACAGTAAGAGAAGTGTATAGGAGTCACGGTAGAAGTATAGTTTCAAAGAGAAATATCAATGCGTTTCTCATTGGCATTGAAGGCCAATCATCTTTAAATACCCTCATTGTCTTAGTTACTATGTTATCTGATCTGTGAGTAGTGAAACACATTACAGTAGTCAAGCTCTGTATATTATACTGAGGAGGCTTGGATCCCTAACAAGGGAAGTCCTAGGCTGTCCATCAACTGAGAGTATTGTCCAGAATAAATAAGTGGATCCAAATTAATTTGGTCAATCCAAGTTATTTTGGGACAATCTGGAAAAAAAAAAAACACTAAGAGTATAAGGTCATAAGTAAAGGAAGCTAAAGTTGAAAGATATCAGAGGGATACCATGAGTTAAAACTATGCAAGCATAAAGGAATCATCTTAATGTTGGACTAGAGGGCTTCAGCATAAAACTAGAGGAAAGTCTCTTTTTACTCTCTCTGAACAAGCTCATTATTCCAAGGATCAGAAGGCCCAGTTACAGAAACATCAGCAGCAATGCAAAAAGCTCCATAGGAAATTCTATAAAAGCAAGACACTAGAGTGACAAGCATTGAAACAGACCCAATATCTAAACCATATGCTCTCCATCCTTTAAGAAATTATCAGTAGTGTGAATGGGTCTTATCTTGCAAACAGAGGTGGTTAATACGTATACCCAAGTGATAAAAGTAGTAAGTCAGCATAATTGGTTACATAATCACTGTTCTTATTTACAAGTTCCTATGAGCATATAGCAAACCTGTTGAAACACTTGCCTCTCAAAAAGCATAGGACAGTTAATAAGGGAAAGTTGGGAGTGAATGCCAAGTTGTATTTTAATACTATGGCATAACGTTTTATCATTGGACATTATAAGAAATAACACATAAATATGTGCTGTATTTGATGTGAAAATATTTTATGATGCTCTTTGATATATCATCACTCAGTGTTACTTATATGAGACCCTACATAGAAATTAGTGTAAAGGAAACTCTAATCTATCTAGAAGAGCTTTTGTGTTCTTCCATTCTGATAAGATAGAAGTGCTGTCTAAGGGAGATTCTGCTAAAAGGGATGGTGAGAGCCTAAGGTAATATAAGTCAGAATATCACCCTTTTATGGTTTGTATGTTTATTCCTTCTCTTTTTTTGTGGCCTTGGTTTACTAGGTCTGTATATATTTGAATATCCTCATTTTAAGTGTATCACTTATTATAAATAAATCTATTTTAGATAGAAATGAGATATAAACAAATGTGTAATATTTGATGATACCAAATTACTACAACCAGATGAATGAATAGGACATTTTCCCCGCTAGATAATACGGAAACATCTTTCAATAAACATTGCTGCCTTCTATAAGTTTCCTTCCTTGTGTTTTGCTATATATTATGAGTAGAATGTCTATATTGAATTTGGTTTGTGTTTTGAATTGCATCAGAAGGGATATAGATGAAATCTGTTATCTAAAGACATTGTAATGAGTAAAATAATGTGACTAATAGCGATTGTTGAAATCACTTGTCATTATTTCTTCATGTTTTAATATCTCATTTTCTCATCACAAACATTTTTATAGGAAGAATCAAGTAATGTACCCCCTTGGCTTTTGGTATTTTCCTATGTCTTTAAGTTTTAAGTAGAAAATAAGTTTATTTATTCCACAAATGTGTGTACAGTTTTTCCCATGTGTTAGGCACTTTGTGAGAGTAGGGTAATGCCCCATCTATTTTGATGAATAGCTATGGAATCACCTATTTTTTTCACAGTTTAATTAGCAGAGGAAAAGTGTACTAAAAGTTAGGAAGACAAAATCTTCACTTGATATTTATATCCTACATACTTTGCATAAGTCTAGTGAAAGTACAATGAATGGTATGGGAAAATGTCTGAACAATTTAAAATTTAGATAAATTAATATTATCTTAGTAGAAAAAAAGGTAAAGACAGGCATCAGGTTTCATTTAATCTGCTATCAAATAATCCTGTAATCTAATTTTAGATTCTAAATAAAGTGTACATCTTTGTTGCAATAATAGTTTAATTTTTTAATTATTACAAAGTAGATTTTGAACTACTATAACCAAATTTATATTGGTGCTTTTCACAATTGAGCATTTTAATATATAATGGCTCTATCTTTTTAAAAGTAATGTTTCTGACCCCCAAGTTACCCAGAATTGTCCAAAAATAATTCTATCACATGTTCCTAAAAATGGTACAAAAGAAGATTCGGTGGTTTCACTTTGAGTTATTTTTCAGTTGAATATTTTCAGATATTAAACCATTACTATAAAAATGAAGCTCCTCATTTAAAAAAAAAAATCACCCTTTATGTGAAACACAAACATATCAGCTTAAGATGGAAACAGTTTAAATTATGTGACATTAGTTTTCTGATCACTGTAAAGTACCCGGTAGATGGATATTGATATATCATAGTCACTGCTACCATCAATAAAAAATCACCAGCTGTCATGGGCCTCCTAAATACCAGATTAAACTAGTGAATTAGTTGAACATGTAAAGCAAGGCCAAAGGTGGAAGCTGTAGCACTTTATCTACTTTCTTAATGTTCTATTTTTCATTGAGACTGGTTCCAGTATATTGTATTTGGGTTTAAAAGGAGATGAGAGTTTGTCCCAGATGCTGGAAAACTTCACACACACACACACAATCATGGAGAATCAAAATAATAATTTTGGCTATATTGCATTATAAAATGAAAATAATACCTCTTCCTCCCAAAAGGAAGCTAAAGTTCTATGAGGGCTATAAATAAACCATTCATATTGCCAGACACCTGGGTTGAAGAGTCCCTGCACTGTAGAAGTATTAGGAATAATTTCAAATAGTAGTTTATTTGAACTGAACAGCAATGCTTTCAAAATTTCTGTTGGGAAGCACATGCCATAACTTTCAAATTCAGATTGAAGATTGTGCCTGGAAACATTATCACACAGTACTGGCTTTGTAGATTATAGTTTCCAAGTAGAAGACAGAAAAATGTTGTTCTTAGGTATGCCCATTCTAAAATCAAGTAGAGCTGGATCATTTACTGTAATTTTTTGCAGTAATAGAAGCTTTACTGTTAGCCTTAACTTTAAAAAAATCTCTAGAAATATACAGCTCTGGTTTGCCTAGACTAATGTTTTTTTTCCCAATATTCAAACAAATGATTTAGCAAAAGTATAAATAAATCTAGTGAAGTTTGGATAGGACATTTTCTTTTGTCTCAGAAATTTTTGTCTGGGCTGAAACTCTCAGCACAGTGGACAATGAATTTTCACATTTCTAGGCCACACCTCCTCAAGGTTTAGCAGAGGTATCGAAAAAAAAAAAAAAAACCTAGCTACCATTATGCAGGCTAAATAAAAGACAGTCAGAGATTCACTGAGGAGAAAAAATAATTCTTTGAAGCAATTAGTGGCAGGAGAGAGGACTCAGACCTACTCCCTCACATACTTCAAGCCAAGTAAAGTGAGTAGCAAGAGAATTCCTTGGAGAGACTATAACGGTGGTGGTGGGATTGGGTTGGTTTCCAGAGGAGAGTCCAGAATTTTCTTTCTAGCTGGACATTTGCTAGTCTGTAGAAATAGATCTGACCCTGTTATGACACCATCACTAAGAACAATGAAAGAATATTTGATAAACTTGACATCATCCTCTGGAGTTTGGGCAGGACATGAAGATTTGGACTGGACTCTCCTCTGAATTTTCAAGAACAGTTGACTGTTGCTGCCTATGGAACAGAACAGGGAAAGAAGAGAGTGATGAGTGTGCTTCCAAGGTTGGTTGGAGCAAGAATGCCTGAATTCCATTGGCCTTTGCTCTTTGATATGTACACATGTATTTATCTTACAGAAATCTGGCCCAGGATATCTGTCTTCCAGACTCAGCATTCTAGTAGAAAGGATAGAGGTGTAGTGCTGGAGCACAGGAGTTTGGGTGGACGTGTAAGAAGCTATTTGAATAGAATATTACCTACAGCAAGTCATAGTTCAGTGCAGCAGTCACCAAAGGAAGGGTCTCAAAATTGCACAAAAGAGCCTCAAGCGAGAGATAGATAGAATTTGGTCATGCACCGTATAGTGCCAGATTACATCAGCACCAAGCAGAGGAATTTGACCTTTCTTTCTAATTCTTGCTTACTCTGTCCCCTGCCCCTGATCCCATAAAAGCCAGAAACAGCAGAAGTAATTAAGTGTAATAAGGAGAGCAAAATGGTCAGATTATCCCCCCTTTCTTACTGGGTCTGAGAATTCTAGGAGTGTCGTGAGTTACAAGGAGTGTTAAGTTTGAATTGAGTGAGATGTTAAAATTTTGATTCAAATTTGTTAGGACTTTTAAATAACTGAAATGAAACTGTTCTAACAGCTGAAAATGAAAAGGAAATTGAGGGAATATGCTTGAGATGTTGACAAAGAATTAGAGAATAGGAATTTAGGAAAATGAATTTGAAGTCCATGGAGGAAACAAAGTAAAGTTATTTCCATATTGTATCCTAATGAGAATAGCATACTCTGTCTCACTATTACTCACATTGTAAAATGATTTTAAACCATTGGCCTAGCTCAGTGTTCCTCGTTCCATCCACATACCAGGATCAGTCACTGATAACATTTTTGCTTTTCAAGAAAATAATACAAATAAGAAAAATGTAGCAAGTCTATTCAACTTAATTTATTCAATTTAAATGATAACTATTACAGGATTATGTACTTTACATTTAAAATATCCATTATGCTAAAAAATATGAGAAGGGAGAGTAGCAGTGCTTTTATTTTAGTGTACATTCTTTCTTGGAAAAAATTAAAGCTTGTCAACACTACATCCACACCCATACTATTTTTTAACTATCCATCTATGCCATTGATCTAGGACATGTTATTTAATCTGAAATCATCTAGCTAGTCTTTTTTTCTATTCTGACTTCATGGACTTAATAATAACTTGAAAAAATTGGTTTCATTAAATAAAAAAAGTAGAGGTGAATTTATTTTTTAAATTTCTATGGTAAGATAAATGAGTTATTTATGAACCTGAAATTTTAATCTCATTCTACACTGAAGTATTCTTCACTGAACTGGTCTTCTTGTCCATTAGACTGTCTAACATTTCCCTCTCCACCTCTGAAGAAACAAGTGAAATGGACAATGTATTGCGTCATATTTGGAGTGTTCACTCCAGGAAAAACATTTTGGATCAAGGAAAAATTATTACTGGAAATGCCCGCATCTTTATCCTAGTACCCATTTCATTTTGCCTTTATTTCCCAGATACAAAGACATTTTCATTCTTTGAATGTGCATAGCTATCCAAGCCATGTAGCTAATCATTTTAGACTGCAAAAACAAAATCATACGGAGTTAAATGAGTCATTTTCAAGAATAAGCTCCAAATAGCTACTCTCCTCATCTTTTGTTTCCACCGGCACTTTACTTCATAAAACAGAGATTTCTGCCACAGTGTATTGTTGAGTTTGGCTATGGAGGGAGTTGGGGGGGACTCAGAAAAATCAGTTTTGAGTTCAATTCTGCCAATACATACTCTTTAATCAAATCCAGTCTCATAAGTACATTATGCCTTGTTTCATGTATTTTTCTAAATTGGAATTCTCTCTCTCCACCACCTCCATTACCTCTAATACCCATATATAGATGCTACCCATTCTTCATCTCAAAACACCCTCCAGAAAGCTTTTCCTGATCTGTCCAGTGTCCACTGACTTCCTCCTCCCCTTTATCCCACTGCATAGTCTGTCATATAAAGACCTGTGCCTAATCATTTGCTGTTGTGTATTTTGGGATGATCTCCACCACAGGGAGCTTCAAGATTTATATTTTACTTAATCTCTATGAGGCAATTTAGGGATTAGGACATAGGCTTTAGAGTCAGTCGACATCTATTTGGATTCCACCCCACTACATATTGGTGTGCCAAACCATAAAGAGTATTTAACAGAGGGCTTGGCAAACAGAAAGTATGCAATAAATGCTGCTTATTGCTGCTGTTACTGCCGCTGCAGCTGGTATTGTTAAATAGTTTCCATCTAGTTAAGATTAACAGCGTTGATCATTTGCTAAGAACTTAATAGATACTTATTACTTCAATGAAAACTCTTAAAATTCTTTAATTCGTTCAGTCTCTGCTCCCTGACCAGCACTACCAGTGTTTTCACATATTCATATTTTTGAAAATAGAGCCTCATCTTCATTAATCTGTAGACTTTCTTTACTCCACCCCTTCAAAAAAATGTATAAAATTGCATTATATGTTTTTATGTGGATACATCTTTTAGATCTCTATGTCTGGTTTTATTAGTATGAACTCCCTAAAAATAAGTTTTAGAAGACCATGTTGACTGTATTTGTTTAATTAATGACTTTCAATTTTTTTAATAATAAGAATAATGCAAAATCTCAAAAAAAAGAGATAGCATATAATTAAATTCTAATGCTTGCATATCCCACTTCATCTTAGAATGGAGCACCTATCTCCATCCTGTTCTTTTCTATAAAAAAAACTTATTTCTCTTTTCAACAATAAGATGAGCTCTTAAACAATTGTAATTAAATTTTTTAAAAGCATTTTTTCAATAAAAATATGTTAAAGTTTGTAAATTCAGAACAATAAGAAATAGCTAAAGCATTAGACATCAGATTTCAAGGGCAAAAGAATATTTTTAAGGATCTATAGTCCTAGAGATGGGGAACACAAAGCAAAACAAGAAAATCAGGTCTCATTTCTCAGCATAATAACCTCTACCTGGTGGTCAGAGTATCTCTTTTATCTAGCTTCCTTCTATGTCTTTTTCCCAATTTATTTGCACATCCTTTCAAACAGATTTTCTCATCCTTATAGAGATAATGCAGCTATCTCTTCTGAAGCTTAAACTAGTGCTCTGAATAAGAATAAAGGAAAACAACACTATACAGATATAGCTTTCTCTTTTAATGTATGTGATTTAAGAGAACAGAAGGTTTACTGTATGGGAGATGTTTTTTCCCCTAGTTCCATGCATCATTTGCTATATGAGCCCTGCTCGATGGTTTCCAGGATGAGTTTGGAACCCACTGGTCCTGACACAATGCAGCCATCCTTCTTCTGTAGCCAACTCCTTCCTAAGCCCCAGGAAACTGCCAAACACCTGCTGTCAGGGGCAGATGCTCCTAAGGTTAGTAAACATACAACAAAAGTACAAAGCGGCTGGTCCTGTCTTCTTCTGGAGGAAGTGCATGTCTTATTTTATTTTCAGAAACAGAGCAGATCCACTGAATACATAAAAAGCAATCTTGTCTGTAATTTTGTATGGTGATACATTAAGTGCTGTTGTTTTGAAGAGAAAGCTACCAGTTGATTTCATTGGAATATCTGTAAAAAAATTTTTCAGTCATTAGTTTGTGTTTCTACATGATTGTAAATATTTACAGATGACTTTTCAGTTCAACATTTAGATATTTCAGTTGTCACAACTTAGATCTTGCTTTTTAAAGGAAGAACGCACACAATGGTTAATATCAGCTGCAACTATTAATTTCCTAATAAATGTGTTCATACATTATCAGCTTCAAACTTTATATCCCTTTATCTGTGGACATAGGAGAGCATTACTTTAAAAACTCATAGCATTTTAATGACTTATAAGAAAACAGGAAGATAAGAACTGCACTGTTATTAAAAAGAGACAGAGACAGAGAGAGAGAGGGAGAGAGAGAAAACAAATTGAACAGCTCCTTCTCCTGACTTTACTCTTATATATGCGCTTTCACATAGTGAAGTAAATAACAATGAGGAATGTACATGATAAAAGCTACCATGAGTGTACAGTTCCTACTCTTCTTGAGGAAACATTAACTGTCAGAGCAAAACCTTCATCCAGGAAATCTGGAAGACAGTCTACCTTGTTTTCTAACATGGTTGGTGCTAAAAACACTGAAATAAATATCAAAGACGTTAATTCACCAAAGACTTTAATTCATCCATAGACACTAAAATTGCTGTGAAACATATGTATAACTTAGCACTTAAACTATTATTCTGAAACTACATCAGAGACAGAACTCAATTTACCCAACAAAACAGCATTCATGCACATCTGACCTTGCCGACAGCTAAATTCTCCCACTCTGTAAAGCCACACCCACAGACACCATTTATTTTAATAGACAAATTCAATATGTTTTACAAATCCTCTGCTTCATACAGATACTAATGCCAAGTTCAAAACAGAAAGAAATAGTTCTTACATTTGAAGAGCACAGCTGTTATTATAGATGAATATTTTTGCCAGAAAACATAAAATTAAATTTGAACGGAAGACCAAAATTGTAAAACCACTTGAATAATATAAAGTGTAAATTATCAAATTTTAGTATACAGAGCTTTTATTGTTATGTCTCCTCTTTCTTGTGTTTTGAAACCAGAGTTCTTAGATGAATATTCATTAAGAGTTTTTCTGGAATCTTATTTGCCCTCTCTGAATTTGGTCAAAAAAAATACGTTTTAATTCAGGTTACTTATAATCAGGTTCAAAATAAATGTGACTCTTCTAAAATTGGGATTGCTGTGAGTAAGTCAGGCCTCATCTAGGAGTATAACAGGTTCTGACTCACACATTTAAATGCTGTTCCAATAACATTCATTTATTTATCAAACATTTATAAAGCAACTACTGTGTGTCAGGTTGCATGGCTGTAGATAGACTCATGACACAAAAATAGTCCAATTGTTATCCTCAAGGAAATTCAGACTAGTGGAGGCAACAAGTATGTAGAGTTAATTGTAATACATCGTAGTAAGTAAGCTATATAGAGGTACATGTTTGCAAAGATGGCTCATAGGAGGTACAGCCTACCTGTGGAAGAGATCATTAAACTGAGCTACAGTGAATATTCAAAGAATCACCAAGCAGATAAAGTGTTCTAAGCCCTGGGATAAACAAATGTAGAAGCTGTGGAGCATCTGAATACATTAGGGGACTGCCAGACATTTAGTATGTCAGAAACGTAGTGAGGCGAAGAGATGTAGGCAGTGTGGTTTGGAAAAGCAGAAATAGGAAAGGGCCAGATCATGGAGATCCTGGAAAAAATTAAGAAGAAAGTTATTGTGCAGAGGAATGATATAATCAGATACACATTTTTAAAAGATATTTCAGACTAAGTGTTTTCAGTAAAATGCGGAGGGCCAGGAGAGCAGTTAGGAAGTCATTTGATAATCCACGTGAAAGACGTTAAAGGTTTCAAGTAGTAGAGTTAGTTCTGATATCAAAGGAGACGAGAGATTCAGAAGACACCAGCCTGGCCTAAACTTGACCTTATTTGTAAACCCAGGTCTTTAACTACTTAGAATGAAATTTTAGGATATACTAATTATGGCATATCCTAAAATTTTTAGATGTGTAGTCCAGAGGAAGACAGGAGTAAAAAAACAAACACTTCCTTGATAATTCAAAGGAAGTGTGAACATGGTAATTAAAACATGGAATGATCTATCATTCCCTATAATATTAGTAAAGGCCTATAGTGCAAACTAAAATTAGGAGCATAAAGTATGTTCTAGTCTTGACCCTGTAAAAATTATCTGATAAGAGTCACTCGTTTACCCTCTTGGTTCTTCCATTATTCTGTCCATATTAGAACCAAATTACTGTGAGATGAACAAAACAACTTAATGAAAAAAAAAATTATTACCATCATTTTATATGCTATTTTATTTCTAAAATTTTCTACATACATTAAAAAAGGTATTTTTACATATTTCTTAAGTTCCTTGAATATAATGTTAGAATTATGAAAAAAATCTCCTCTCATGTAGTAAGATGACCTCAATTACGTTAGCTTTCTTGTCAATTTGCTGGTAGAGGAGGGAGGAACATGGGCATTATAAAGAGCTATTAATTTTCTAAATTGTACATTTATTATTATAAAATTATAACTAAATAATAAAATTATTATAGAATAAAAATATATATATTTAATTAAAGGGAATTCTCTAACAGCATCCATATGGATTTCCAAAGAGTCAATTTAATTCCTATCTGCCTAATTTTGACACCCTCTTTGTACACTGACAATGAAAAAAAAAAAAACTTCCTACTCTTGAGGACTTTTATATCTTAAGCCACAAAACTCAGGATTCTTTTTTTTTTAACACCTTTATTGGCATATAATTGCTTTGCAGTGGTGTGTTAGTTTCTGCTGTATAACAAAGTGAATCGTCTATACATATACATACATACCCATATCTGCTCCCTCCTGCATCTCCCTCCCACCCTTCCTATCCCACCCTTCTAGGTTGACACAAAGCACCAAGCTGATCTCCTTGTGCTATGCATCTGCTTCCCACTAGCTATCTGTTTTACATTTGGTAGTGTATATAGGTCCATACCACTCTCTCACTTCGTCCCAGCTTACCCTTACCCCTCCCCATGTCCTGAAGACCATTCTCTATGTCTGCATCTTTATTGCTCTCCTGCCCCAAAGATTATTCCGACACATTCTTTATTTTTTTTTAGATTAGGTATATATGGGTTAGCATACGGTATTTGTTTTTCTCTTTCTGACTTACTTCACTCTGTATGACAGTTTCTAGGTCCATCCACCTCACTACAAATAACTCAATTTCATTTCTTTTCATGTCTGAGTAATATACCATTGTATATATGTACCACATCTTCTTTATCCATTCATCGGTTGATGGCCACTTAGGTTGCTTCCATGTCCTGACTATTGTAAATACTGCTGCAATGAACATTGTGGTACATGACACATTTTGAATAATGGATTTCTCAGGGTATATGCCCAGTAGGGGGATTTCTAGGTCATATGATAGATCTATTTTTCGTTTTTTAAGGAACCTCCATACTTTTCTCCATAGTGGCTGTATCAATTTACATTTCCACTAATAGTGCAATAGGGTTCCCTTTTCTCCACACCCTCTCCAGCATTTATTGTTTGTAGATTTTTAGATGATGGCCATTCCGACCGGTGTGAAGTGATACCTCTTGTAGTTTTGATTTGCATTTCTCTAATGATTACTGATGTTGGGCATCCTTTTATGTGTTTGTTGGCAATCTGTATATTTTCTTTGGAGAAAGGTCTGTTTAGGTTTTCTGCCCAGTTTTGGATTGGGTTGTTTGTTTTTTGGATATGGAGCTGCATGAGCTGCTTGTATATTTTGGAGATTAATACTCTGTCAGTTGCTTTGTTTGCAAATATTTTTTCCCATTCTGAGGGCTGTCTTTTCATCTTGTTTATGGTTTCCTTTGTTGTGCAAAAGCTTTTAAGTTTAATTAGGTCCCATTGCTTTACTTTTGTTTTTATTTCCTTTTCTTTAGGATGTGGGTCATAAAGGATCTTGCTGTGATTTATGTCATAGAGTGTTCTGCCTATGTTTTCCTCTAAGAGTTTGATAGTATCTGGCCTTACATTTAGGTCTTTAATCCATTTTGAGTTTATTTTTTTTGTATGGTGATTCGAAGTGTTCTAATATCATTCTTTTACATGTAGCTGTCCAGTTTTCCCAGAGCCACTTATTGAAGAGGCTGTCTTTTCTCCATTGTGTATTCTTGCCTCCTTTTTCAAAGATAGGGTGACCATATGTGCATGGCTTTATCTCTGGGCTTTCTATCCTATTCCATTGATCGATATTTCTGTTTTTGTGCCAGTACCATAGTGTCTTGATTACTGTAGCTTTGTAGTATAGTCTGAAGTCAGGGAGACTGATTCCTCCAGCTCAGTTTTTCTTTCTCAAGATTGCTTTGGCTATTTGGGGTCATTTTTGTTTCCATACAAACTGTGGAATTTTTTGTTCTAGTTCTGTGAAAAATGCCATTGGTACTTTGATAGGGATTGCATTCAATCTGTAGATTTCTTTGGGTAGTAGAGTCATTTTCACAATGTTGATTTTTCCAATCCAACAACATGGACCTCTCTGCATCTGTTTGTATCATCTTTAATTTCTTTCATCGGTGTCTTATAGTTTTATGCATACAGGTCTTTTGTCTCCTTAGGTAGGTTTATTCCTAGGTATTTTATTCTTTTTGTTGTAATGGTAAATGGGAGTGTTTCCTTAATTTCTCTTTCAGATTTTCCATCATTAGTGTATAGGAATGCAACAGATTTCTGGGCATTAATTTTGTATCCTGCTACTTTACCAAATTCATTGATTAGCTCTAGTAGTTTTCTCGTAGCATCTTTAGGATTCTCTATGTATAGCATCATGTCAACTGCAAACAGGGTCAGTTTTACTTCTTCTTTTCAAATTTGGATTCCTTTTATTTCTTTTTCTTCTCTGATTACTGTGGCTAAAACTTCCAAAACTATCTTGAATAATAGTGGTGAGAGTGGGCAACCTTGTCTTGTTCCTGATCTTAGTGGAAATGGTTTCAATTTATCACCATTGAGAACTATGCTGGCTGTGGGTTTGTCATATATGGCCTTTATTATGTTGAGGTAGGTTCACTCTGTGTCTACTTTCTGGAGGGTTTTTATCTTAAATCGGTGTTGAATTTTGTTGAAAGTTTTTTCTGCATCTTTTGAGATGATTATATGGTTTTTGTTCTTCATTTTGTTAATATGCTGTATCACATTGATTGATTTGCATATACTGAAGAATCTTTGCATTCCTGGACTAAACCCCACTTGATCATGGTGTATGATCCTTTTAATGTGCTATTGGATTCTGTTTGTTAGTACTTTGTTGAGGGTTTTTGCATCCATTTTCATCAGAGATATTGGCCTGTAGTTTTCTTTTTTTGTGACATCTTTGTCTGGTTTTGGTATCAGGGTGATGGTGGCCTAGTAGAATGAGTTTGGGAGTGTTTCTCCCTCTGGTATATTTTGGAAGAGTTTGGGAAGGACAGGTGTTAGCTCGTCTCTAAATGTTGATAGAATTCACCTGTGAACCCATCTTGTCCTGGGCTTTTGTTTGTTGATAGATTTTTAACCACAGTTTCAATTTCAGTGCTTGTGATTGGTCTCTTTATATTTTCTGTTTCTTTATGGCTCAGTCTTGGAGGTTTGCTCTTCCTAAGAATTTGTCCATTTCTTCCAGGTTGTCCATTTTATTGGCATATAGTTGCTTGTAGTAATCTCTCATAATCTTTTGTATTTCTGCTGTGTGTTGTTACTTCTCCTTTTTCATTTCTAATTCTATTGATGTGAGTCTTCTCCCTTTTTTTCCTGATGAGTCTGGCTAATGGTTTATCAATTTTTGTGTACCTTCTCAAAGAACCAGCTTTTAGTTTTATTGGTCTTTGCTATCATTTCCTTCATTTATTTCTGATCTGATCTTTATGGTTTCTTTCCTTCTGCTAACTTTGAGGGTTTTCTGTTCTTCTTTCTCTAATTGCTTTAGGTGTAAGTTTCGGTTGTTTATTTGAGAGTTTTTTTTTTCTTCAGGTAAGATTATATTGCTATAGACTTCCCTCTTAGAACTGCTTTTGTTGCATCCCATAGGTTTTGGGCTGTCATGTTTTCATTGTGATTTGTTTCTAAGTAATTTTTGATTTCTTCAGTGATCTTTTGGTTCAGTAGTAGTATATTGTTTAACCTCCATGTGTTTGTAATTTTTACAGTTTTTTTCCTGTAATTGATATCTAGTCTCAGGGTGTTGTGGTTGGAAATGATATGATTACGAGTTCAATTTTCTTTAATTTACCCAGGCTTGATTTGTGACCCAAGATATGATCTATCCTGGAGAATGTTCCATGAACACTTGAGTAGAAATTGTATTCTGTTGTTTTTGGATGGAATGTCCAATAAGTATCAATTAAGTCCATCTTGTTTAGTGTGTCATTTAAAGCTTGTATTTCCTTTTTTATTTTCTTTTTGGATGATCTGTCCATTGGTGAAAGTGAAGTGTTAAAGTCCCCTTCTATGATTGTGTTACTGTCGATATCCCCTTTTTGCTGTTAGCATTTGTCTTAGGTATTGAGGTGCTCCTATGTTGGGTTCATATATATTTACAATTGTTATATCTTCTTCTTGGATCGATCCCTTGATCATTATGTAGTGTCCTTCTTTGTCTCTTATAATAGACTTTATTTTAAAGTCTATTTCGTCTGATATGAGAATTGCTACTCCAGCTTTCTTTAGATTTCCATTTGCATGGAGTATATTTTTCCATCCCCTCACTTTCAGTCTGTATGTGTCCCTAGGTCTGAGGTGGGTCTCTTGTAGACAGCATATATACGGCTTTTGTTTTTGTATCCATTCAGCCAGTCTATGTCTTTTGGTTGGAGGTTTTACTCCATTTACATTCAAGGTAATTATCAATATGTATGTTCCTATTACCATTTTCTTAATTGTTTTGGGTTTGTTATTGTAGGTCTTTTCCTTCTCTTGTGTTTCCTACCTAGAGAAGTTTCTTTTGCATTTGTTGTAATGCTGGTTTGGTGGTGCTGAATTCTCTAAGCTTTTGCTTGTCTGTGAAATTTTTAATTTCTGTGTTGAATCTGAATGAGATCCTTCCTTGTAGAGTAATCTTGTTTGTAGGTTTTTCCCTTTCATCAGTTTAAATATGTCCTGTCACTCCCTTCTGGCTTTCAGAGTTTCTGCTGAAAGATCAGCTGTTAATCTTATGGGGATTCCCTTGTATGTTATTTGTTGTTTTTCCCTTGCTGCTTTTAATATTTTTTTCTTTGTTTTTAATTTTTGATAGTTTGATTAATATGTGTCTTGGCGTGCTTCTCCTTTTCTCTGTCCCTTTCTTTTTGTCTTCTTCTCCTGGGACTCCTATAATTTGAATGTTCGTATGTTTAATGTTATCCCAGAGGTCTCTGAGACTGTCCTCTATTCTTTTCATTCTTTTTTCTTTATTCTGCTCTGCGGTAGTTATTTCCACTATTTTATTTTCCAGGTTGCTTGTGCATTCTTCTGCCTCAGTTATTCTGCTATGGATTCCTTCTAGAGAATTTTTAATTTCACTTATTATGTTGTTCATCATTGTTTGCTCTTTAGATCTTCTAGGTCCTTGTTAAATGTTTCTTGTATTTTCTCCATTCTCTTTCCAAGCTTTTGGATCATCTTTACTCTCATTATTCTGAATTCTTTTTCAGGTAGACTGCCTATTTACTCTTCATTTGTTTGGTCTGGTGGATTTTTATCTTGCTCCTTCATCTGCTGTGTGTTTCCCTGTCTTCTCATTTTGCTTCACTTACTGTGTTTGGGGTCTCCTTTTCACAGGCTCCAAGTTCGTAATTCCCCTTGTTATTGGTGTCTGTTCCCAGTGGCTTAGGTTGGTTCAGTGGGCTGTGTAGGCTTCCTGGTGTAGGGGACTAGTGCCTGTGTTCTGGTGGAGGAGGCTGGATCTTGTCTTTCTTTTGGGCCAGGACTATGTCCATTGGTGTGTTTTGGGGTGTCTGTGAACTTACTATGATTTTCAGCAGCCTCTTTGTTAATGGGTGTGGTTGTGTTTCTGTCTTGCTAGTTGTTTGGCATAGGGTGTCCAGCACTGTAGCTTGCTGTTCATTGAGTGGAGCTGCGTGTTAGCATTGAGATGGAGATCTCTGGGCGAGCTTTCTGTTTGTTATTACATGGGGCCAGGAGGTCTCTGGTGGACCAATGTCCTGAACTTGGCTCTCCCTCCTCACAGGCTCAGGCTTGACACCTGGCCAGAGCACTAAGACCTTGTAAGTCACACGGCTCAGAACAAAAGGGAGAAAAAGAAAGAAAGAAAAAATAAATAAATAAAATATAATAAATAAAGTTATTAAAATAAAACATAAAAATAAATATTATTAGAGAAAAAAAAAAGAAAGAAAGAAAGAAAGAAGAGAGCAACCAAACCGAAAAACAAATCCACCAACGATAATAAGCACTAAAAACTATACAAAAAAATAAAAATAAATGGACAGAGAGAGCCCTATGACAAATGGTAAAAGCAAAGCTATACAGACCAAATCACAAAAAGAAGCCTACACACGCACACTCACAAAAAGAGAAAAGGGAAAAAAATATATTTATATAAAAAAAGGAAGAGAGCAACCAAATCAATAAACAGATCTACCAATGATAATAAGCTCTAAATACTAAACTAAGATAAACAGAAAACCAGAAACAAATTAGATGCAGAAAGCAAACCCCAAGTCTACAGTTGCTCCCAAAGTCCACCACCTCAATCTTGGGATGATTTGTTGTCTATTCAGGTATTCCACTGATGCAGGTACATCAAGTTGATTGTGGAGATTTAATCTGCTGCTCTTGAGGCTGCTGGGAGAAGTTTCCCTTTCTCTTCTTTGTTCGCACAGCTCCTGGGGTTCAGCTTTGGATTTGGACCGCCTCTGCATGTAGGGTGCCTGAGGGTGTCTGTTTCCCACCCAGACAGGATGGGGTTAAGGTAGCAGCTGATTAGGGGGCTCTGGCTCACTCAGGCTGGGGTGAGGGAGGGGTACGGAATGTGGGCCGAGCCTGCGGTGGCAGAGGCCAGCGTGATGTTGCAACAGCCTGAGGCTCACCACGTGTTCTCCCGGGGAAGTTGTCCCTGGATCACGGGACTCTGGCAGTGTCCGGCTGCGCAGGCTCCCGGGAGGGGAGGTGTGGATAGTGCCCTGTGGTTGCACACAGGCTTCTTGGTGGCTGCAGTGGCAGCCTTAGCATCTCATGCCCGTCTCTCGTGTCTGTGCTGAGAGCTGCGGCTCACGCCTGTCTATGGAGCTCATTTAGGCAGTGCTCTGTATCACCTCTCCTCATGCACCCCAAAACAGTGGTCTCCTGCCTCTTCGGCAGATCCAGGCTTTTTCCCTGACTCCCTCCCGGCTAGCTGTGGTGCACTAGCCCCCTTCAGGCTGTGTTCACGCAGCCAACCCCAGTCCTATCCCTGGGATCTGACCTCCAAAGCCTAAGCCTCAGTTCCCAGCCCCCAGCCACCCCAGTGGGTGAGCAGACAAGCCTCTCAGGCTGGTGATTGCTGGTTGGCACTGATCCTCTGTGCGGGAATCTCCGCTTTGCCCTCTGCACCCCTGTTGCTGCGCTCTCCTCTGTGGCTCTGAAGCTTTCCCCCTCTGCCACCCGCTGTCTCCACCCACGAAGGGGCTTCCTAGTGTGTGGAAACCTTTCCTCCTTCACAGCTCCCTTGCACTGGTGCAGGTCCTGTCCATATTCTTTTGTCTCCGTTTTTTCTTTTCTCTTTGCCCTACACAGGTACGTGAGGAGTTTCTTACCTTTTGGGAAGTCTGAGGTCTTTTGCCAGTGTTCAGTGGGTGTTCTGTGGAAGTTGTTCCCCATGTAGATGTATTTTTGATGTATTTGTGGGGAGGAAGGTGATCTCCGTGTCTTACTCCTCCGCCATCTTGAAGGTCTCAAAACGCAGTATTCTAGAAAAGACTGAACACCTACAATAAGTGTTTCCTACTTTTCTTACCAACCATGGTATTGTTGGTGATGAAATAAGATATATTTCAAACACCTTAGAAAACAGGTGCTTTTATTTTTTTCTCTTTTCATATCTGATGAAAAATATCAATAGCCATTGGATAATTTATCTGTATAAATATGTTTTACCTTTGCCTGTTTATTTTAAAATTATTTTTGAGAGTTATTTGAAGTGCATAAAGGAGAAAAGTTGATATCAAATACCAAAATTGTATAGTATTGAAGCTAGAAAGTTAACTTGGCCCCCAAAATGATGGAATTAAAATACATTCTTATTTCATTGAAGTTTTCTTGAACATTTGTTTTTAGTTTTATATAGACCTTATAATCAAGGCAGTTGTTTTATTTAAAAATTTAAAGTCTACATTTAATTTAGCAAAAGTAAGTTGTTATATTTCAACTTTATAGGATCCATATTGATTATATGCTATAACAGACTTTGAGAGAATCTGTTCAAAAGATTTGCTACAGATTTTAGAAGTGAATGCTGCAGTTATGTTCTGTTGGGATGTGTGAGATTGTTCACTGCCCTTGGGTTTATTCATTCTGGATTGCTGCTCAACTGTTATAAGTCTCTTGAAAGAGGAAATAGTGAGTCATTCCTTAAGAGCAATTACCAGTCACATATGAGAAAGCAAATTTGAGCAAACTCATTTGTAACATACTTTTAACTTTGCATTAATGTGGATTTGTTTATACAAATAACCCATCAATTATGTTGTATTCCAAATCCACAGAATTACACAAAGACATAAACAAAGACAAAAACATAAAACATAAAACATAAACATAAAAAAGAAATATGAAATTGAAGAGGTATAATTTAAGAGAAACTGAATGACTGAAACACAAGGAGTGTCCATATCCCTAATTTATGCCTACCTAATCCTTTGATCCTCAGCTCTATTGATGGGAATCTAATTATGGTAAAATCATTGTTCTAACTTCAGAAATGTTGTGTTTTGCTCACATGTATTGCCATTCTTATTTTCAAAAATGACTTAGCTCTTTCAAAATGAAGAAACAGACATGAGAGGTAGCAATATACCTGACAGAACCACTGACAGGGTTTTGTAATACAGAAACTGAGAACACGTTTATTTTTATCTTGGTAAGATTTTGAAAGGATGATCTTAGCAACTTTAGAAGCTGAATGTGGTGGGTACAAGGAGGTGCTGAGTGGAATGTAGGTAAGCAGGGTGGTTTGCAGCATGGGCAGTGGGAAGGGAAGCCCCTTCTTCTGGAGGCTCAGTCAGAGATCTTGTGCTCTCCTGCTTGCCCTGGCTATGCCTCTAACAGGCTGGGTCACTGCTCACCAGGGCAGAAACTGCGTTCTTTTCTTTGTACACACACACACACACACACACACACACACACCTTTTTGCACAACTACTGTACCAACAAGGTCTCTCTGAGAGTACGTGTTTCTGACTTCCAGAAAGGGGGCATTATAAGGAGAGGTACTGAGACTAGTTTAGCGACCCTGGGTCTGCTCCAGTTCTACAATTCTAGTGTTAGCATGAGTGCAGGGTGAGTGTGATGGACCCACAATTTGAAGAACATCAAAATTAATTTCTATATGTGGGTTCTAGTTTCAGCTCTACCACTCACTAACTAATCAGGACCTCAGCCTCCCCATCTGTATAGAGATGCTAAGTTTTTACCTGCCACAGGGTTAGTTGTGCACATCAGTTGGGGTGCTGCAATCACTTCATAAGCTGAAAAGTGCTGGAGACACATGAGCTGTTATTGATAGGTGCTACCCTAGCTGAGGAGAGAGTGGTGCACTTGGAAGAGTAAAGGCAGCTTTTTCTTGGCAATGCAATATTTATCCCAAGAGATTTAAAAAAAAAAAAAGGGAGGAGACTGGGAAATAAAAGCAACAATTTTTGACTTGGACATCTCTTAAGCACCACAGAGCCTATTTTGTGAACATGACTGAAGAATTTTTGATGCTGAAAACAGTTTAGGCTACATGAGAAGGTTGTATAATTTTTAAGACTCAGCATCCACACCTTGAATTTGCATATTCAGGACAGAGAGAAAGGCAGAGGGAAAAAATGGCAGAGAACAGTTTAAGCCATCTGTGAAACTTGGCCAACTGAGGAATATAGAATGTTTGTTCTCAACAGGCCATCTCTACTTTAATCTCTAAACTATTTGATAATCTCAGAATACCAATACCTCACACCACTCTATCTTACAGTTCTCACCAAAAGTAGAGACATTCTGTAAATAGTCCAACCCCGATTTAAACATACCTATAATCACTACATCTAAAATCGTTCTGTCAAGGAAGCTACTTTTTTTTGTTTTTTCCCTAATTTTTCAAATGAGCATTTTTGATTAGAACACATAGGTAAGGCCAGACTTAGCTGTAATGTTTTGGATCCAGTAATTGCCCATGTAGGAAACATGAAACAATGCTACTGGAATTTTAACTGGGGATAGACTCACAAATTCTGTTACATGGAAGAAGTAGCGAAATATACCATGATAACAAAAATAGTTACTGGAAATATTATGTCAAAAAACTGTGAGCTATACCATTAATCAATAGCAGTAACATTAAGCATGTGTCAGTATTGCAGTATTGTGCCCCTGAATTAGTCTAGGATAGGCAGTCATTTGTTCTTCCATGTTATTTGTCCTAACAAATTAAGTACCTAGAGGCCATGGATGCAGAGGAGCTCAGAGTGGGGCACAGTTACAAATTTGTAATAACTCTTCTAACCTTTAAGTCAGTGCTTTTTTTACTAAAAACTCTGTAGGATGTGCTTATAGAATATGCAAAAAGCATTTAGTATCTTTTTATAGCAAAAAAAAAAAAGAGCACATACATATTGTCAAGGCATAAACAATATTCAAGCAGCCCAATTTTAAATGAGAGCATGCCTATGCATAACATAGCTACAGTAATACATCATAAAAATAATTTATGTGACAAGTTATTTTACTTTCTAATTTTCCCCATTTAAATATTGATTGTTTCCTAAATCACAGCTTTTAACACCAAGTCTAGAAACCATTATAAGCATGTTTATTGCCTTTATGATCTTACAAGAAAAATGTAAATACCCAGAGGTTTAGAAGGGTTTTTTATGTAGGAACAAAATAGAATTGGTAACAAAACTACTGCATAAATCACCCAAGCATGGCAATGTGTCTGGGATTGCTTATATTTATCTTTATTCCTCATTCCATTATTACTTCCTAGTGGAATACTCAACATCCCAACCACTGGAATGCCATCTTTCAAACACCTCTATTGTTCACCAAATCATAAATAAGAACATAAATAAGTAAATTCTAAGCACAAACATGGATGGTGTGTCAAGCTTCCTTGAGATTTTGGGTTATATATAACTCATAATTCTTACAGAAGACATTGAAAGATTGTAGGCACTTTGCTCAAGTTTCCCACACAAGTGAATCAATAGTAGTTTTCAGTCATGATTCTGAAATGGTTCTTATGTGCAGGGATTTCCACATCACTGATTCAACCATCAAAGCAGTTTGGAATTTCAAATATTCTGTCTTTAGAGCCTTCATAAAAAAAGAGATAAGCCATGTTCCATTGAGACCTTACTTTTGAGAGATCTTTATCTGCAACTCTTCCTAATAAAGATATCAAGATTTGATTTTTTTTATAAGGGCCATGAGTATAATAGTTAATAAGTTCATAAACTGTTTTCAATCCATGACTTATTAGTCCAAGAAAGTTAACTTGGGCAAAAACAAACGACAATAAACCCAGAAATAAGAGAGGGGTTTATTTGTTGTTTTTTGTCTGTTTAAATTGATTTTGGTTTAATGTTTGTTTGTTTTAAAGAAAGAACAAGAATGTGATTTTTTTGTTCACAGACTGGCAGGACGAAGACAGCAAGAGGTTCTTTTTACATAGCCGTGCGTGAGCATGTCATTTTCAGAAAACAAGCTAACAAGCCAACCAATGATTCCCTCAGGTTTCAGGTCTATCTTGAAGGCTAATGGTCATGTCAAGTGATCAGGGGCATCTCCCTATATAGGTGTCTGTTAAATGGTCTTCTATGAACCAATATAGAAGAAGGGATGGAGAAATGGGCTATTCTTTAGTATCTTCAAAGATTGAGATTTAAAGGCATACTTTTCTTTCTTGTTAAGTGCATATATAATGCTTCAGAGTATTATCTGGTTACAAGAGGGAATTAATGTAGGGAATTATAATTACAACATAGAAAAAATTTGGACTAAAAATTTGGACTCAGCACTTTTAAAACAATGTGTCAATTTCCAAATTATAAAGGTGATGACAAATTTAAATATAAATTTAAATTACTATCAAATCTAAAGCATATGTAGAACATATTTTCTTCTTTCTTATTCCCACAGATCCTTAGAATCAGGAAAAGAATCTAGAATATGTATTAAAATAATACATTGAATTAGGAAAAAAGCTGACGTATGTTTACTCTGATATCATGGATAGAATTATCTTTGCCTTAAACAGTTTAAGTTAGGCGTATGTTAGAAGTTTCTGGATATTAGCATTATTAATTTGTGAAACAATTTCTAATTCTCTTATTTAATAGTAATCTTCCTTACTGTCTGTAATATCACTTTGTTAATATGTCATACCAATTCCTTTTGAATACCTTATATTATGAGGTACACATCTTTTTTTTCTTCCCTGCTAAATTAAAAGTACTACAATGGTAGATACTACATAGTATTTCATTTTTGTATTTATGGCACTAGGTTTGTTGATTGGAGTAGAGGAAATATTTGAAAAATGTTTATTAAACAGAACAGGCCATCTTTCTTCATCTTATTTGCCCTAAGGTCATGACTAAATGTAATTACTTAAAATTGGTGTTAATTGAGAAACGTGATGTGCTCAAGAGATTAAAGACACTGGAGAAATTAGAAAGCATCTGTTTCTATACTTTACATATAAATATTTTAAAAATTATGTTGAAAATTAAATAATCCAAACGTGGTGTTTATGTTTATTTGCAATGATACTTTTCACCCTCTCCCAATCTCACTTAAGAAGGTTTTCTTTTTTATTTCCTGTAGCTGAGTGAAGAAAGAAAATGTATTTTTGGCCCATGGGAAATGGTTAGTTTCTTAAAATTTACTGAAGATTTTGTGAATGATGCCTTAGAACAAATTCTGATTGCAAACATGCAGCATTTTCTAATGATGCTAATCCCGAGATATTTTTTAAAGAAAAATAATTTGCTTCTACTGCAATGAAGACTTAATAGAATCTCAGCAGACAAAGCCTCAGCTTATAGTAAATTCCCAAGCAAGATTTCTCAACTACAAATAAAACATATGAGTTCTTCATGTCTTCATATTTACTGACAAAAGTGTTTACCAAACAGAAAGGCATATAAATAATTTCCGCTGCATCTCAAAATACTAATACTCAATAGAATATTTCATGAAGTATTTATATAGCACTGCTACAGACAACAGTGAACTGTAAATCATGACACACTTCAGTACAAGACTCAAAAATAAGCTCCATGATTTTAGAAACATAACTCGTAAGCTACATTAGATTTTTCTGCCTAGGGTTTGTCACTTGTTTTATACAGATGTACAGCTGCATATACACACCAAAGACCTTTCATTTCATGTTAAACTTCCTCCAATGTGTCCAATTTTGAATCTGTCAGAGTATTATACAACTAATGAAAACACTGTAACAAAGTAATAAACAGCTAAGGTAACTGGACTCATTAAAAGGAGCATGTTCTCATGATTTTCTCTCCAGATCGCCTTTTTAAAAACTGTAATGATTTGTGCTGTACCTACTTTCTGGGGAGCTGAGGGTATGTGTAGAAATGTTTTTGACATGTTCTTGGAGAAAGCAGAAGGTGGAAAAGAATGTGAAAGGAAGAATTAAAGAAGACCAAGAGTACGTGTAAATACACAGAAACTAAAAAGAGTGAGCTTGCAGTTAGTTATCTATCCCATAGGAATTCCTAACAGTTGATTACATGTATTCATCAAGTCAGGAAAAGGGAATCAAAGATTCACCTCCACGTGAAGATTCAGTGTTCAAATTTATTTAAGTCTAGGTAGGTAAACTTGTAGGATAAAACATGAATGAGTGAATCTAAAGAAAGACTGAATTTTCTGGGAACAACATTCCTTTATCTCAATTCACTGGATTATGAGTCCTGGTGTAAAATACAGTACAATCTGTTGATTTGTTTTTACTTTCTTATATATAAGAGACTTCTGACATATAGGCAGTATAACATTAATAAAAATATATTGTGCAATTAAAATGGAGAGACTTTGTTGGGACTGTTTTACTCCAGCTAAATTTTTTATACTCAACACATAAACTGGTAGCTACTAGTATATTATTTAAAGTACTACTGTGAAGTTATCCAAACAGCATTTAATTTAGGTGAAATAATTCACAGTGGGTCAGATTTGAAATATAATTTATTGTTCTCATGTAAAGGAAACAACAGTGAGAAATGAGAAATTTGCAACAACAAATATTTTCAGTAATTAAGTCCAGTGCAGTAAATTAACAAATTCTGGGAAATGCAGTTTCAGGAAACTATCGTTGCTGGATGGATACCCTGAAGTTAACTTATTACGGGGCAGTGGTTCAGAGCACAGGCTGAAGAGCACAGTCTTCAGAAAGTCATACAACTGTTTTCTGCATGTTTCCTTATCTATAAGGTGTAGAGAGTGATAGCATTTGCCTCATATATGTCTTGAGAGCAAGCTGTTAATACATAATTTAATTGATGTAGGCATTTAATCTGATACATGACACATCCAAAATATTGCTGTAATGTCTTGATTCAACCAGCGAAAGGAAAATGATGGTGCTTCAGTACTTACTCATGAGATGATAGAAATCTACTCTAAGCTTTTCTTTTTCTTTCTACTTATTTAGATTCATGACATAGGAAATAGAGAACAAACAAATACACATTTAATGCTTGTAGCTAAACATATCTATGCAAATATTTAAATATAGAGTTACTGGGGCATATGAAGGATCTTACATGTTTTTGTTTTTGTTTTGCGGTACGCGGGCCTCTCACTGTTGTGGCCTCTCGCGTTGCTGAGCACAGGCTCCGGACGCGCAGGCTCAGCGGTCATGGCTCATGGGCCCAGCCACTCCGCGGCACGTGGGATCTTCCCGGACCGGGGCACGAACCCGTGTCCCCTGCATTGGCACGCGGACTCTCAACCACTGCGCCCCAGGGAAGCCCCGTGTTTTTGTTATTTAATTAATTTTTATTGGAGCTATAGTTGATTTACAATGTTGTGTTAGTTTCTACTGTACAGCAAAGTGAATCAGTTATACATATACATATATCTATTCTTTTTTAGATTCTTTTCACATTTGGTCATTACAGAGTATTGAGTAGAGTTCCCTGTGCTATACAGTAGGTTCTTATTAGTTATCTATTTTATATATAGTAGTGTGTATATATCAATCCCAATCTCCCAATATATCCGTCTCCCCCTTTCCAACTCTTACGTGTTTTTGAAAGAAAAGAGAAGAAATAGTTACTTGACAAAGGTCGAGGGACTTCCCTGGCAGTCCAGAGGTTAGGACTTGGCGCTTCCACTGACATGGGCCAGGGTTTGATCCCTGGAGGGGAGCTAAGATCCCACAAGCCACAGGCTGCGGCCAAAAAAAAAAAACAACAAAAGACAGATATAGAGCTAAACATTGTTGCAAGGACAGAGAATATTACAGGAGAAGCCATTATATATAAAATATAGAAAATTGTCTTAAATGAAATTTAAAATGCTTATATCAGTATATTTTTTAAATTATCACATTCTTGATATATAATAATATTTTTTAAACTTGTGTACCTAGAATCAGAATATCTAGGTCAGAAACAATGTTAAATGTAATCAAATCCAATTCTACAACCAACAGGTTAAAAATTGGACCTACATGTACTAATGGAATAAATATTTGGAAGCCTTTTTTAAAGTAATATGTGACATTTAATCTCATGTACAAAATTGGGCACTGACACTGAAAAATAGCTTGATGCAATAAAATGATGTGAGTTGATTGTTAATTGAAATGTTGGTGAAACACTGTCATTGAAATCTGAATCAAATTTTGATGGTAATAAAGGATATTCTCATTGTCCTTTTTTTTTTTAAAACATCTTTATTAGAGTATAATTGCTTCACAATGGTGTGCTAGTTTCTGCTTTATAACAAAGTGAATCACCTATACATATACATATGTCCCCATATCTCTCCCCTCTTGCTTCTCCCTCCCTCCAACTGTCCCTATCCCATCCCTCTAGGTGGTCACAAAGCACTGAGCTGATTTCCCTGTGCTATGTGGCTGCTTCCCACTACCTATCTATTTTACGTTTGGTAGTGTATATATGTCCATGCCACTCTCTCACTTTGACCCAGCTTACCCTTCCCCCTCCCCGTATGCTCAAGTCCATTCTCTAGTAGGTGTAAGCTCTTCATGACCCTTTTTTTCTTTTTTTTTAGATTCCATATATATGTGTTAGCATACGATATTTGTTTTTCTCTTTCTGACTTACTTCACTCTATATGACAGACTCTAGGTCCATACACCTCACTACAAATAACTCAATTTCATTTCTTTTTATGGCTGAGTAATATTCCATTGTATATATGTGCCACACCTTCTTTATCCATTCATCTGTAGATGGGACACTTACGTTGCTTCCATGTCCTGTCTATTGTAAATAGAGCTGCAATGAATATTTGGTACATGACTCTTTTTGAATTAGAGTTTTCTCAGGGTATATGCCCAGTAGTGGGATGGCTGTGTTGTATGGTAGTCCTATTTTTAGTTTTTTGAGGAACCTCCATACTGTTCTCCATAGTGGCTGTATCAATTTATATTCCCATTAACAGTGCAAGAGGGTACCCTTTTCTCCACACCCTCTCCAGCATTTACTCTTTGTAGATTTTATGAAGATGGCCATTCTGACTGGTGTGAGATGATATCTCATTGTAGTTTTGATTTGCATTTCTCTGTTGATTAATGATGTTGAGCATTCTTTCATGTGTTTGTTGGCAATCTATATATCTTCTTTGGAGAAATGTCTAGGTCTTCCGCCCATTTTTGGATTGGGTTGTTTATTTTTTGATATTGAGCTACTTATAAATTTTGGAGATTATTCCTTTGTCAGTTGCTTCATTTGCAAATGTTTTCTCCCATTCTGAGGTCTTCTCATCTTGTTTATGGTTTCCTTTGCTGTGCAAAAGCTTTTCCGTTTCATTAGGTCCCATTTGTTTATTTTTGTTTTTATTTCCATTTCTCTAGGAGGTGGGTCAAAAAGAATCTTGCTGTGTTTTATGTCATAGAGTGTTCGGCCTGTTTTCCTCTAAGAGTTTGATAGTGTCTGGCCTTATATTTAGGTCTTTAGTCCATTTTGAGTTTATTTTTGTGTATGGTGTTAGAGAGTGTTCTAATTTCATTCGATTACATGTAGCTGTCCAGTTTTCCCAGCACCATTTATTGAAGAGGCTGTCTTTTCTCCAATGTATATTCTTGCCTCCTTTATCAAAGATATGGTGACCATGTGTGTGTGGGTTTATCTCTGGGCTTTCTATCCTGTTCCATTGATCTATATTTCTGATTTTGTGCCAGTACCATACTGTCTTGATTACTGTAGCTTTATAGTATAATGTGAAATCAGGGAGCCTGATTCCTCCAGCTCCATTTTTCTTTCTCAAGATTGCTTTGACTATTAGGGGTCTTTTGTGGTTCCATACAAATTGTGAAATTTTTTGTTCTCGTTCTGTGAAAAGTGCCAGTGGTAGTTTGATAGGGATTGCATTGAATCTGTAGATTGCTTTGGGTAGTAGAGTCATTTTCACAATGTTGATTCTTCCAATCCAAGAACATGGTATATCTCTCGATCTATGGATTCTGTTTGCTAGTAGTTTGTTGAGGATTTTTGCATCTATATTCATCAGTGATATTGGCCTGTAGTTTTCTTTCTTTGTTACATCTTTGTCTGGTTTTGGTATCAGCATGATGGTGACCTCGTAGAATGCGTTTGGGAGTGTTCCTCCCTCTGCTATGTTTTGGAAGAGTTTGAGAAGGATAGGTGTTACCTCTTCTCTAAATGTTTGATAGAATTCGCCTGTGAAGCCATCTGATCCTGGGCTTTTGTACGTTAGAAGATTTTTAATCAGAATTTCAATTTCAGTGCTTTTGATTGGTCTGTTCATATTTTCTATTTCTTTATGGTTCAGTCTTGGAAAGTTGTGCATTTCTAAGAATTTGTCCATTTCTTCCAGGTTGTCCATTTTATTGGCATATAGTTGTTTGTAGTAATCTCTCATGATACTTTATATTTCTGCAGTGTCAGTTGTTACTTCCCCTTTTTCATTTCTAATTCTATTGATTTCAGTCTTCTCCCTTTTTTTTCTTGATGAGTCTGGCTAATGGTTTATCAATTTTGTTTACCTTCTCAAAGAACCAGCTTTTAGTTTTATTGATCTTTGCTATCGTTTCCTTCATTTCTTTTTCATTTATTTCTGATCTGATCTTTATGATTTCTTTCCTTCTGCTAACTTTGGGCGTTTTTTGTTCTTCTACCTCTAATTGCTTTAGGTGTAAGGTGAGGTTGTTTATTTGAGTTGTCTTAAGGTAGGATTGTATTGCTATAAACTTCCCTCTTAGAACTGCTTTTGCTGCATCCCGTAGGTTTTGGGTCATCGTGTTTTCATTATCACTTTTTTGTAGGTATTTTTTGGTTTCCTCTTTGATTTCTTCAGTGATCTCTTGGTTATTAAGTAGTGTATTGTTTAGCCTCCATGTGTTTGTATTTTTTACAGATTTTTTTTCTTGTAATTGATATCTAGTCTCGTAGCTTTGTGGTCAGAATAGATACTTGATACGATTTCAATTTTCTTAAATTTATGAAGGCTTGATTCATGACCCAAGATATAATCTATCCTGGAGAATGTTCCATGAGCTCTTGAGAAGAATGTGTATTTTGTTGTTTTTGGATGGAATGTCCTATAAATATCAATTAAGTCCATCTTGTTTAATGTATCATTTAAATCTTGTGTTCCTTATTTATTTTCATTTTGGATGATCTGTCCATTGATAAAAGTGGGGTGTTAAAGTCCCCTACTATGATTGTGTTACTGTCGATTTCCCCTTTTATGGCTGTTAGCATTTGCCTTATATATTGAGGTGCTCCTATGTTGGGTACATAAATATTTACAATTGTTATATCTTCTTCTTGGATTGATCCCTTGATCATTATGTAGTGTCCTTCTTTGTCTCTTGTAATAGTCTTTTTTAAAAGTCTATTTTATCTGATATGAGAATTGCTACTCCAGCTTTCTTTTGATTTCCATTTGCAGGGAATATCTTTTTCCATCCACTCACTTTCAGTCTGTATGTGTCCCTAGGTCTGAGGTGGGTCTCTTGTAGATAGCATATATACGGGTCTTGTTTTTGTATCCTTTCATCCAGTCTGTGTCTTTTGGTTGGAGCATTTAATCCATTTACATTTAAGGTAATTATCGATATGTATGTTCCTATTCCCATTTTCTTAATTGTTTTGGGTTTGTTATTGTAGATCTTTTCCTTCTCTTGTGTTTCCTGCCTAGAGAAGTTCCTTTAGCATTTGTTGTAAATCTGGTTTGGTGGTGCTGAATTCTCTTAGCTTTTTCATGTCTGTAAAGGTTTTAATTTCTCCATCAAATCTGAATGAGATTCTTGCTGGGTAGAGTAGTCTTGGTTGTAGGTTCTCCTTCATCACTTTAAATATGACCTGCCACTCCCTTCTGGCTTGCAGAGTTTCTGCTGAAAGATCAGCTGTTAACCTTATGGGGATTCCCTTGTGTGTTATTTGTTGTTTTTCCCTTGGTTCTTTTAATATTTTTTCTTTGTATTTAATTTTTGATAGTTTGATTAATATGTGTCTTGGCGTATTTCTCCTTGGATTTATTCTGTATGGGACTCTCTGTGCTTCCTGGACTTGATTAACTATTTCCTTTCCCATATTAGGGAAGTGTTCAACTATAATCTCTTCAAATATTTTCTCAGTCCCTTTCTTTTTCTCTTCTTCTTCTGGAACCCCTATAATTCAAATGTTGGTGCGTTTAATGTTGTCCCAGAGGCGTCTGAGACTGTCCTCAGTTCTTTTCATTCTTTTTTCTTTGTTCTGCTCTGCAGTAGTTATTTCCACTATTTTATCTTCCAGGTCACTTATTCATTCTTCTGCTTCAGTTATTTTGCTATTGATCCCTTCTAGAGAATTTTTAATTTCATTTATTGTGTTGTTCATCACTGTTTGTTTGCTCTTTAGTTCTTCTAGTTCCTTGTTAAACGTTTCTTGTATGTTCTCCATTCTATTTCCAAGATTTTGGATCATCTTTACTAGCAGTATTCTGATTATTTTTTCAGGTAGACTGCCTATTTCCTCTTCATTTGTTAGGTCTGGGGGTTTTTGCCCTGCTCCTTCATCTGCTGTGTGTTTCTCTGTCTTCTCATTTTGCTTAACTTACTGTGTTTGGGTTCTCCTTTTCACAGGCTGCAGATTCGTAGTTCCCGTCGTTTTTGGTGTCTGTTCCCAGTGGCTAAGGTTGGTTCAGTGGGTTGTGTAGGCTTCCTGGTGGAGGGGACTAGTGCCTGTGTCTGGTGGATGAGGCTGGACCTTGTCTTTCTGGTGGGCAGGTCCATGTCTGGTGGTGTGTTTTGGGGTGTCTGTGGCCTTAGTATGGTTTTAGGCAGACTCTGTGATAATGGATGGGATTGTGTTCCTGTCTTGCTAGTTGTTTGGCATAGGGTGTAAAGCACTGTAGCTTTCTGGTCCTTGAGTGGAGCTGGGTCTTGGTGTTGAGATGGAGATCTCTGAGAGATATTCGCCATCTCCCCGCCACACTCTCTTCTCTCATTGTCCTTTTTCTTTTCTTTTCGGTACATGGGCCCTCACCATTGTGGCCTCTCCCATTGCAGAGCACAGGCTCTGGACGTGCAGGCTCAGCGGCCAGGGCTCACAGGCCTGGCCACTCTGTGGCATGTGGGATCTTCCCAGACTGAGGCACACACCCATGTCCCCTGCATCGGCAGGCGGACTCCCAGCAACTGCACCACCAGGGAAGCCCTCTCATTGTCCTTTTTTAAAATTATTTTTATTTTTTTGGCCTCACCCCTCAGCATGCAGGATCTTAGTTACCCAGCCCCAGGTCTAGGTGTGTCCCTGCAGGGGACGCGCAGAGTCTTAACTGCCAGACAGCCAGCAAAGTCCCTCACTGTCGTTTTTTAAAATAAGATATCATGATTAAAAAAATGTACCCCAAAAGTACAGATATGTGAACATCGTATAATCCAAAAAATATTAATTAACCCTGCAGCCACTGCATTGCACTCAGTTAGCCACTGTGGGATTAATCGTTCTAAAAGGACCTGCAAAAACTGATGTAATTATAAGGAAGCATTCAGTGTATCACTTTCTAATTGTTAAAAAATACTTCATTCTCTAATGGTAAGGTTTTTTTTTAAATTGGGTTATAATTGCTTTACAATGTTGTGTTAGTTTCTCCTGTACAATGAAGTGAATCAGCTATATGTATACGTATATCCCCTCCCTCTTGGACCTCCCTCTTACGCACCCCACCCCAATCCCACCTATCTAGCTCACCCCAGAGCATGGAGCTGAGCTCCCTGTGCTCTACAGCAGGTTCCCATTAGCTATCTATTTTACACTTGTAGTGTATATATGTCAATCCCAATCTCCCAATTCATCCTACCTCCCTCCATCATGTCCACCCATCTGTTCCCTACGTCTGTGTCTCTATTCCTGCCCTGCAAATAGGTTCATCTGTAAGCAAATTAAGCAGCATAGGTGAATACTAGGCTTAATAATCCATTGAAGGTTGTAGAGAAATGTTATTTGAAAAGAGAGCTATTTAAGAAAATCTAAGATACGTAGTGCCCTCATATATAGGAGACATCCATATGCAACTACTACTATGAAATAAATTATTGTTCTATTATAAAATGATATATAGTATCAGAAAGGATTATTTGTGAAGGATTATAAAGGATCTCAATATATGAAATCATAGATTTAATTTATGTGATAAAGCTACGTACAATTTAATATTTTAAGTCAAAATAGCTATAAAAATAATGTACCTGGAGAAATAATTTTTAACTGAATTATTTTAATTTTATTCAGGTAGGGACATGCCGTCATTTGTTTCTCTTTACTTTTCAGTACAAACATTTTGCTGGATATTACATTTTTGTTGTTGGCCTGGAAAAACAATAATAATTTTTCTTGGTTAAAAATTAAATTATTCTAAGTTCTTTGGAGTATGCTTGCGTTTTATATATATGTATTATAAATATATATCCCATGCAATTCTATGACTTGATATTTAATAGGACAGAACATTGTCTAACAAGCTGTTTTTCAGTAAGAGGTAGCAGTGATTTCGTTTTAAATATTTTGTAAGATAATAGGGACCATGAATAACTTCTTTCCCATTCTGTCAGATGCAGCCCTGTCTTCAAATGAAATGACACTGCCTGGGATCTGTTGTGAAAGTGAACCCCATAAAACTATGAAAAAGCAATAAGAAAATCTTTTCATAATAGGTAATACATAGACAGCTCTATCCCCCACATGTGCTGGCTCATTTCCCATTCCCCAGGGGTGTTCGGGTCAGTGGATCTGGGTGCCTGTCAAACAGCTCTTTGTCTGATGAAGACATCTGCCACACTCTTCACCATTTCCTCCAATTTCCAAGTATACTAATAGAGATACCCATTTTCTACTATATTTGCAATGCCATCTCATTAATGGGAATATCTGGTTGATGTGTCTTATAGTGATTCATTCAAAGACAGAGATTTAAATAGCAGCTATTTATATGTTAATTAATAAAGTGACATACAGAGCCCTGTGATTAGACCATGCACATAGCCTATTGAGCATATTGCTATTTCCTGTTTTCCTCACACATGAGAATGGAGAGCTGCCCTCTCTAGCCCCCTTTTCATCTGGTTATGCAAATGAGCTCTGTCTCTATAACCTTATTAATAAAGGGCATCCTCATCATTTAGAGTAATTTTTAAGGGAAAATAGCAACTGTTTATAAATCATCATATTGATCTTAGTTTGTGAGAATTTTGACAGGCTTTACTAGAAGCTTGCTTTAACCACAAAGCCTCCCTTAGAATTGGATGAAAGGAAGGGGAGAGATTGAATCATGTGAAATTAAAAGAGGACAGATCTAAAGGTGAAATATTTTTCCAAGTCATCAAAGAAAACAATTTGGTAGCCGAAAACATGATGCCACTATCTAAACCAATTAAAGCCTGCTTACAATTAATTTTTCTTCATAAATATGGATTGAGGACCTACTATGGGTAGGCTTTGTGCAAGCACAGTAAAAAGGAAATTCGGGTGGTATGGAAATCTAACATTCTTACAGTATTTTTAACATTAATTGCAATTAGCAACACATTTTCAGGGAATAGTTGTTTGATGATTATATTATAAACTACCTCACAATTTACTGGCTTAATTCAGCAACCACTTATTTTGCTCAGAATTTTGTATATGTGTTAATAATTTCACTTGGGCTCAGCTAGGCTGGTCTTGGCTCAGTTCATTCATGATTCTGTGTTTAGTTGCTACTTTGGCTTCTGAGTTGCTTCTGCTTCTGGGGCTTGATTCATCAGCTGAGATAAGAATGGCCGTAGTCACATGTGTCCCTCATCCAGTAGGCTAGCCCAGGTATCTCCACAATGTGGAAATGTACATCAGAGAGCATCAGGAGAGGGTAAGCTCCAATAAGCAAGTGCTTTTCAATCATCTGTTTATATCAAGTAGATTTGCTATTATGCTATTTGCCAAAATAAGGCATGTGGATAGACAGATTCACTGATAGAGGAGATAACCAGAGGACATGAATATGCAAGGCATGAATAAATGGAGAACCATATTTAAAGAGTATCTACCACAGTCTGTCTTGAGACCTTAATGCTTCACTTTCCTCACAGTGCAAAACACATTCATTTCTTACTAGGATCCCAGAAGTCTAATTGGATAATAAGACTCATTACGCAGATAACTCATTAAATATCTCACTGGATAACTTCAAAATCCAAGAGCACAAAATCTACAATCAAATTTAATGGATATCCTTTGATATAGTTATACTTGATTCAGGAACCTATAAAATAAAGTCAAATCATCTGTCCTCCTCACATCCAGCACTTGATAGTGAGGTAGGAATGCGATAGTCACAAAAGATTCTCCATTTCAGAAAGGGAGGAAACAAGAGGCACAGTCTGTTGCTGTGTAACTTTTCTGAAGTCTTGAGAGGGACCTGTTGCCCAGATCCTTACACTGAGAGCAGGGAATGTTCCTTTACGAGGACTTGGTTCTGCTTCCGGCCAGTGACTCCCCAGTCCATTATTTTCCATTGTTCTTGGCTCTTCTCTCTGGACTCTTGGATTGATCCACTCACTCATTTTTTTCTTTTATGTGAAAAATGGTCTGTACATGCAGTGTAGTAGCTTTCTCAGCCTGCTACTTGTCCATAGAAAGGCCCAGAAGTCTTTTGGCAACTTGAGCAACCTCATTCCATGTTTGTCTAATTTAGTGTGGTCACTTATTAATACAACTCTCTTAAAAATCTGTGGGATTTCTGTGCATCAGATTATGGCCCACTCTGTTCCCCAGAAGATAACGACAACAGTTCTATTTGAGATAGGTCTCTCTCCACTCTGGGCATTTCATGCATCTGTAGAAAATGTCATAAAGATCCTTAGAATCGCTTTTGTCTGACTTAATGGCTCTCAGTGCTTTTGCTCGTCGGGAGACATTTGAAGATGTCTAGAGACATTTTTTGGTTGTAACAGTTGTTGTGAGGGTGGTGTTCTGTCATCTAGTGCGTAAAGGCTAGATATGTTCTTCAACATCTTTTAATGCACAAGACACTCCCACAATAAAGAATTATCTGGCCCCAAATGTCAATAGTGCTGAAGTTATAGTGTCTACTAGGCACTGACTTAAATAGTTTAGAAGTTTGAACAGAAGTTTATGGTTTTTGCAATCTTATCCTTGCCTGAAGACTTCTCCTCAGACTGCATTTTCTTTGAAAAACATAAGCTAGGGAGAATGAAATGAAAGCCAGTTTTATTTCCTAATACAGCAAGTCCTATCCCTCTGTATTTCCTCTAAATTCTGCTTACACATTAAATTGTTCCCTGTTTAGCTTAACTTGTTACAATGCTTTATTTTATATGGTTAGGAATATCTAACACATGTTTTAAACATCCTTTCTAAGCAGACCGCAAAAGTTTTAGATACTTTTTTGAGATTCCAAGATACCACAAGTGACAGTTTTGCCAGCTGTTTGTTACAGACACAGCAAGTTGCCATTTTTCTAGCCTCTAATAACAATTTCCTCACCAGTTTTTTCAGCCTTTACTAACAGTTTTCTCACTGCTTTTCTGGACCGCATGAACAGTTTCCTTGTTGCTACTGCCTGCCACATGGTCCCGAAGCCAGTGTCACGTGTTTTACATTCTTATTACAGCAGTGCCTCGTTTCTCGTGCCAATTTTTGTATCAGTTAGCTTTTTTTCTGCATAATAAACCGTATCAACTTTTAGTAGCAGAAAAAACAAACATTTATCTAGCTCACAATTCTGTGGGTCATCAATTTGGCCTGAACTCAGCTAAGTGATCCTTCTGCTGGTTTGGGATGTGCTTTCTCATACATCTGCAGTCAAATGTTGGTCATTTGGAAAGTGCTGCTTTGTGGGTGACTGGCTATCAGTGTAGGCAGTGGGGCTGCCTGAGCCATATATCTCTTAATATGTGTTAGGCTATCCCAGGAGCAACAATATGGAAGCACTTTTCAAGTCTCTGCTCCTTTGTCATGTTTGATATTGACCCATTATCCAAAAGGCCAAAACAAATTACATGGCCAAAGCCAGATTTGGTTTAGGAAGGGATCTTCCAAGGTAATCATTATAGAGAGGCATAAATATTTGTAATCAACCAAAGGATGTGTTTTTAAACCACTTCATTGAGGTATAATTGACGTATAAAAAGCTGTACTTATTTAAGGTATACAACTCTAAGAGTTTGCAGATAAGTATACACCATTGAAACCATTACCACTATGGAGGCCATAAACATATCTATCACCTTCCAAAGTTTCCTCCCACCCCTCTTTATTATTATTATTTGTGTGTGTGTGTGTGTGTATAGTTAGAATACTTAACATAAGATCTACCCTCTTAGAAAACTTTAAGTATACAATACAGTATTATTAGTTTTAAGCACTATGCTGTAGAGTAGATCTCTGAACTTACCTTGTACAACTGAAGTTTTGTGCTATTTAACCATGACCTCCCCACAAACAACTGAAATGTCCATCAATAGATGAATGGATAAAGAAAGTGTGATATATATATCGATTGATCAATAGATAGAATGTAATATTACTCAGTCTTAAAAAAAGGAGGAAATCCTGCCATTTGTGATGGCATGGGTGGACCTGGAGGCATTAAGTTAAATGAAATAAGCTAGACACAGAAATACAAATTCTATATGATCTCACTTATATGCAGAATATAAAATAGTCAAACTCATACAACCACAAGATTTTAAGAGTTTTTTTTTTTAACAGGTCCTTATGAGTAACAATAAAAATTATTAGGCATTATATTAGTTCCTTTAGTAGTAAAAACATTTCTTTGTAAATATTGCATAAAGTGTTTTATATTCAGTAAATTCTCATAACAGCTATGAAAATTGTAGGGAAATTTAATCATGTAAATATGTATTATATATGACACCATAAAGCTATATTATGATAATGCAGAATGAGAACTCCAGACATGTGATCTCTAAATGTAATTTTGAAAAGAGATTTGGATCAGGATTTACTAGCTTATTCCCTGAATTCTGGCTCCAGTCCTAAACCCTTTATGCATTGTGGTAGTAGCATGACGTTGTGGAAGTTAAATTAGGATTCCCTGCCATTGTATATCCAAGAAAGAGAAGCCAGAGGTGTAACAGCTTAATTCACAGGAGCACTCGGGAGGCTTCCCCTGCCCTGTTTGTTTCTTTGTTTTCTTATTGTTCCAGGAGAAAAGTTTAGATTGGAATTCTCCTTATTCTCCTTTTATCTGTTAACACTTTAAGATCTACATGACAGGGATGTAGCCAGTGTGGGGGTTTTTTGTTTGTTTTTTGGGTTTTTTTGCGGTACGCAGGCCTCTCAGTGTTGTGGCCCCTCCCGTTGCGGAGCACAGGCTGCGAACGCGCAGGCTCAGCGGCCATGGCTCACGGGCCCAGCCGCTCTGCGGCATGTGGGATCTTCCCGGACCGGGGCACAGAACCCGTGTCCCCTGCATCGGCAGGCGGACTCTCAACCACTGCGCCACCAGGCAAGGCCAGCCATTGTGTTTTTGAAGTGGTTTTTATTCCACTGTTGGTGAAAAAAAGACTCAAAGAGTCTTACTTGGCAATTGGACTGGATGTCAAAAGTCAGAACAAAAGTAGACCCTTAACTTCCCATTCTACTCTAGTTCATAAACAACTCAGTCATCTATGGGAAAAAAAAAAATTAGGCTCCATTCAAATATGAAAGCCTAATATCTGGCAAGATAAAAATATTCAGATCCTTAATTTCTGCTCACTAGTAAAAAAAACAAACCCAACCAAGCATAAATTTTTTAAAAAAAGCCATTTTAACCAGTACATCAAATCCTCATGAATCTGTTTCACAGGTTTGGAGGATTTACTGTGGAGAGAGAGAAGGAGAAAGGTAGGGAGGGAAGGAGGGAGAAAAAAAGAGAGAGAGAGAGACAGCCCTCCAACCAAAACTCTTGATCAAGGAAGGATGAACATAAAAATTCCTTTTGTAAGTTGCAGTTCTTCTAGGTACAGTAATAACTTGAAACACACATCATCTAACTCAGTCTAATTCAATTGTTTAGCTTTGTGGCACAAATATTAGCTGTTAAGAAATTAGTTTTGTTTATTTTGTTTTGTTTTACTACAGTCAAGACAATTAGAAAACTTTTAATTTTATTTTTTTACTTTGCAGCTTTTGCTTTTGACTATTGCATGAAATTATAAAAGACATGAGGAACAAAGTCATGTGTTGATAATATTTGCCCATTTCTTTTTGAGTGGAGTGATTAAAAAATTAAAATTCATAGACTTACATAATACTCGGTGAGGGAAAAATATAGACTAATATAGTAATAAATCCTTAAATGTGTTTAAAATCTATAACCATTACCATAGACCCAGATAAATGTCAAAGCTCCCTTAATCTTTTTCCTTGTAATTGAAATGAAAAAAAAAAAAAATCCTGACTCTTTTTCAAAACTAGGTTATTTTTCTACATTTCTTTGGCGCAGTTGGAGTATTAAGATTTAATGAAGTTATAGTTCTTACTTTATTAATAAAAATGTGAATTTTGTAACTAAATTTAGTGATGCCTTTTAGAATTAATGGATGGACCTTTGAAGTAATAGATTTAATCTTCAATAATGTAACAAACAGGTACAGAGTACATAATGACAGCACACTTGCTAAATAGTCACATATTTAAATAAGCAAAGATGCAAATAAAATAAACACAATTCTAAATATATTGGCTAGCCTAGTAATTAGGATATGATTGTAGTAAATACATCAATTTGTCCATATCTTTAAGTAACAAATCCACTAGATGGCAACTAAACCAAAAAGGTCAGGTAAGAATTTTTTAATGATTTATAGAATACATAATACAGTGTGTTATTACCAAGGTGACTAGTCAACTTTCAATCTGATGTTTAAATCATAAAATGCTCGTTTGTAAAATAATAAACAATATCTAAAGGTAAATAGCATTCTTTAGAAAACAGGCATGATGCAAATGTATGTCAATATAGTTTAAGTAAAACATATTTTAAAATATCATCTCCTTTTCATATTCTAGTCCATTACACAAATAATTGTTGCAAGTTTCTATTTTACCTTGAGTAAATTACTACGTACTCTAATACTATATACTCTTTTCACTTAAGAATATTTATCTTTAAATTTTACATGTTTTTCATTTTGTTTTTTATTTTAAAAATCAGCTTTAACAGTGTTATTCATTTACCCAGATTCACTCTGCCACAAATACTTTCCACAGTGCTTTGTGCCTTTATTTATTATATTTATTTTGTTGAGAATCTGTATGTAATTATCTTGCATAATATTTTAATACCCTCCTCAGCTGGCTTGAGTGTTAAGTCTCTGTTTTCTCAAAATTTATCCTCATCCAGATTTAGCATGACTTGTTATTTATCACTTCATATATTATTATAATTCATCACAAAGTTCTTCAGATTAGAGCAGTAGCTTTGTCATACTCAAACTGTAGCACCTGAACTGAGGTAAACCATGACTGATATAACATGTTAGAGGAATTTAACATTCTTTAGGAAGATATATGGGGTTTTTATCACATTTAATTTTAATATACTATATATTTTTTTAATTCCTACATTTTTTTCTTGAGCCTTTGGAACCCACTACCTATTATCTACTAGTTAATGAAAGCAAATAATAAATATGCAGAGATTAGGTACAAGGAACCAAAAGCATAAGTACCTCAGAAGAAGCTAATCATGCTCATTTTGACTGCTGTGTTTCTGTGCATTTATGGGTATGTGGACATTAGTGCTTATGTTTGTAATTTTTATGAAGTATGA
This sequence comes from Delphinus delphis, assembly GCF_949987515.2. Taxonomy (NCBI): domain Eukaryota; kingdom Metazoa; phylum Chordata; class Mammalia; order Artiodactyla; family Delphinidae; genus Delphinus; species Delphinus delphis. Next base: position 91,093,894 of record NC_082685.1, on the reverse strand, counting down.
ATATAGCTTAGTCTTATTTGCCAACAGCCAGGTAATTCCTTGTAGGCATGTTGGTATATAATCAGTCAGCCTTTCGTGGCATTGCATGTAGATCTCCTTAACTTCCAGAACATCTCACCTTAGCAAACTCATCAGACCTAAACTAGGTGCCTCATAATCATGCACTTAACTGTTTGTCAGTTTTTCAAATAAGAGGAAACACCATCAGAGTAGAATTGGAGAACAAGGAGACAAAGCGCCAATGCAAATCCATCGCCAAATATGGGTTACTTTGAGTCACTCAAGACTGAAGTATTTAACACGCATGTTATGGAACAACAGGTACGTTTATGCACTGTTACATTTTAAAAGTCATTTCGTTGAAAGGGAAGTGATTAATGAGCAGCCGATGCACTGACCTCCTGCTAGAATTAATAAATGGAGACCACCACATCCAAGGAGGCACTGATCATAACTTGTCATCTTCTAAGCACATTCATGTCAGCTCTAGATTCATTGCATTTTTTATGGAAATTTAAATCTTTCCCAGTGGCAGAATGCCTCCAATAATGAGCATGGAAATGCAAACAGATTTTTATTGCTGTAAAATGCTGAAGGCCCAGGAGTGCATCATGCGGTGCTGAGGGACGGCACAAATGATCATTTGGGCCTTTTTAATGATATCAGTTCAGCAGAATCTCTTTAAAGCTACTATATTTACAGTCTGTGTGTATTCATTTGTGTGTCTATTAGAAATATTATTTTCTTCTAGATCTAAGGCAATTTTACCTCATTATGAGCAATTCTGGTCAGGAAGCACCCTTAGTCATTTTATTCAGTGATGCATTTTACCTAGATAGGAAATTTCTAGTCTCAACTCAATTCCTAGGGAGCACAGAAGAGAGGAATTATATCATCACCAGCTTCTTTCAAGTCTGTCTTCATAATGTATTAAGTTCACAAAACTTCTCAACTCCAGATTATGAGAGTCAAGGAGATGATAATTATGGTAGACCTTCCTGAGAAATTACATCAGAAATAACATCACAGGGAACCACTTCAATAATTTTAGAAACTGGCCTGTAAATTGCATGAGCACCATTTGGAACACCCACACACCCAATAGACCAACCACGTTACATCACACTAATGTTTTGAGATAATAGAGGTCATGAAAATCCCGAAGGTTTTACGTAGCAACAATGTCAGGACAGCAGATTAGGCTTGTTGGCATTGCTAAAGTCAACAGAATATGGAAAGGACAAGGTTGGCTTCACAGAGCAGGAATCTAGGTAGCAAACTATCTTGGTGCCCGGACAGCAGTCTTACATTATTTTTCACAGTATAGCTATATTGACACCCACCCCCTGCTAATGCTTTTAAAACCATACCATCTTAGCTGTATGTTTGGGTTATTGTCAGAAGAAAAATTTAATAGAGTGAATTTTTATTTAAAAAAGCTAAAGAAATCAGTATTTCTACCTTTGTAACTATTGTCATATTAAAAAGCTCTTGTGCAAAATAAATAACTACTCTGTTGTCAGATAAAAGTGGCCGGTCATCCCATTTCACCCTGAATAGATATCAAATGTAAGGACTCTACATAAACTGGGCCTTTCCTCTCCCCCTACTGTTGCCACTCACACTCTGGTCACTACCTCACTCCATGGTCCAGCCACAGCAAACATTTTTCTATTTCCTGAACATTTGTGATTATTTCTTGCATGATTGCATGTCTTCATTTTTTCATGTATTCAGAGCATATTAATGATTTATTTGGGTAAGGCAAAGTGCTAAGTGCTGGGGATGCAAAAGTGGTAAAGCCAGAAACGGATTCACCCTCACTGAGCTTAAAATCTAGTTGAAATATTTTCATATCTTTGCACACGTTTTTTCCTCTTCCTGGCGTATCTTCCTCTCTTCTTCAGTGCCTGAAAAACTCATATTCATATTTGACATTCAAGTCAAGAATACCTCTTTTTGAAGTCTTTCTGTTATTTTTCACTAAGGAAAATAATTTTTCTCTTAGATATTGATATTAATTCTTATATATGCCTCTGTTGTAGTTTTTTATCCCATTATAGAGAAAATATTTGTTTATAGTCAGCCTCTATCTGCACCTGACTACAACCTCTCAAAGATAGAACTGTGGCTTACTTACCATGTACTTTGTATATAGTTGGTGTTAAGGAGGTTGGTAGCTTTATTGGGATGAATAAGTGAATGAATGAATGAATGAATTGGTAATTTGGAGACTTCTTTAATTTTCTTTTCTAGCAAATATCAGGCATTTATTCTGAACTTGAACACACCAGTAGGTGACTATTTCATGATCTTTATATGGGCAGAATATTTCTGCATAATTAAAACAATGGGAAAAGTCACACAAAAACAGATTTGATCAAATGACAACTGTATTACTTATCTATTACTGGATAACAAATTACCACAAACTTTGTAATTTAATGCAATGTACATTTACTATCTGGGTTTCATGGTTTAGGAGTCCAGGCATAAAACAGCCTCTCCCCTCACTCTCAGAGCCTCACAAGGCTGCCATCAATGTGTCATATTGCTGTGTTCTGGAGCCCAGCGTCCTCTTCCAAGCTAATGTAGTTGTTGGCAGAATTCAATTCCATTTGGTTGTAGGAAGTAAATCCCCATTTTCTTGCAGACTGTCTGCCAGGGAACAACCTCAGATCCCAGATGCCACCAGCAATTCCTTTCCTCTTAAAGGACCTCTTACAGCATGGTAAATTGCCTCTTCAGTGCCACGGGGAATTTCACTTCTGTCCGCTAAGATAAGAGTCTTATGTAATACAATGTAATCCCATCACCTTTCTCATATTCTATTAGGAGGAGATCGTATAAGGGCATGACTTGTTGATGATCACCTTAACGTGTGTCCACCACAAAAATTTTTAAAAAAGAAAATTTATGAGTAAAAACCACCACAAATAAAAAAGTAATGATTGAAGAAAATAACCAATATGACAAATATTCAAAATATTTAACTTCACCTCTTTATCAATAGTTAACAAAGAAATGTCAACTAAATCAATTCCTCTGTCTTCTGATTGGATCCAATTTCTTTAATTTTAATCCTAGTGTAGTAAACAATGCTACTGAAAGGAGAATAGCAAGGTGAGCACTTCCATAGTCTTCTTGAGAAGTACCTTCTTTATGGAAAGCAGAGGTTAAAAAATATCAGAGTCATTACCTGTCTCCACCCTTGCCCTGTCAGAGCAATCATTACAAAGCACCATAAGCAGGAAGAACACATGGAAATTCTTCAGGTTTGTAAATCGTTTTACAGTCTATTAAGCTATTTGAACAATCCGCATGGCTAATATAATTGATAATCATCAAAAGGGGACTTTCCATCTCCAAGAAATGGAAGGTTAACGCTTTTCCTGAAATTGTAAGCGTAACAGAATCTGAGCCCCACCTTTGACAGCCATGATGGCCTGAGAGGAAATATTGTAGTTCAAGCCACGTCAAATAGGCAGGGCCCTGGTACACTTAAGTCACTGTGGATTAGGACCCCAGTGGCTATACTCCAGAGTAAGAGAATCAGAAATAGACCAACTCTAGCAAGAACTGCCAGTCAGTTCAGATCATTCAACCACTCATCCAGATAATCAATTCTTGAGGATTCCATTTGCTATGTATTTCTAAAATCCTTCCTTTTTTTTTTTTTTTTTTTTTTTGCTTGCACACTGCCAGATTCTCATTGCTCAATTCTGGATTACTGCCGCTGCCACATGTTGGTCTTGTTTCCAGTTTCACTCACTTTCAGAATGCCAGCAGAATGACCTTTCGAAAGGGAAAATCCTGTCTTTTTCCTTTAGGTGTCTTCCAGGACAGCCTCAGCACACAATCTGAAATCCTTCGTGTGCCTGTAACAAGTCTAGTCCTTTACATAATTCTTCAATTCATCTTTCTCTGTTCTCCCTTTCTCCATCTTCTTTCCTGTCTCCTAATTTCTGGAACCATTTGCTGTTCCTGTAGTGGAAAATGCTTTTTTGCCACTAGACCTTTACACATATCTGCCATTCACGTGACAGCATCTATTTTCTTCATTTTTTACCTGGTTTTCCCTTGCTCTTCCTTCTGATCTAGCTTGATCATGCCTTTCTCCTGACTTCCAAGAAGTCTCTCCTAACCACCCACAAATATTTCAGACTGTATGTGTCCATCACAGTTGCCTAGATGTATTATGAATGCCAGCTGTTTTTTTATTTTCAGTGTGTCCTGAGAGCTCTGTGTGGGACAATGCTGTTTTCCATGACACTGTTTCTCCAACCCAGTGTTTAGCATTCCACATGTTTTTAATAAATGTACGGTAAATGAATAAAAGATCTCAATATTCACATGCCATCCCTGAAGCCTTAGCAGTCCAAGGATCACCCTGTAATTGTTCATAAAATTCTAGACCTCAGAGTACAGAGTTGATGCCACCTCCCGAGCAGCTTACTGGATACTTAGGTTGACAGATTCACAGTGGGCACTGAAACTTCTAGAGCAGCCTCATCTGCAGAGCTGGGAAGGAGAAGGAAAACCTGGGGCATATGTCAGTTAAGATTTGATAGCTCAGTCTGTCACAGATGGCCTGGGAAGGCACACCTCTATGTGCTCCTGCATATAGTTCTTGCCATCCATAAAATTTCATTCTGTCTCCCCAGGGGAGGCCCTGTAAGTGTTCGTGCATTCATGTTTTGCAAAGCATGTGTTGGTATTCCTTGAATAAAGACACTCTATAAATACAAAGCATTTTTGTCATTAGTCCAGATGCCCTACCCAAGTCCAACCTATTTGATTCTGTGCTACCAAACAGCTGCCGGCACCCACCAAGAGCATCTGGTTCCATTTCATGTTGGCAAGGGCCCCATTAGCAGTAAAACAGCTAATGCCTTTTAGATGGCCTCATGATTACCGTTTTTATTTGTACCCCCAGGTAATTGAGTTAATAAATATAATTGCCAGTACTGACATGTCCTTCCACCATCTCTACTCCCCTAACTTCTTCCCCAGCTCCTCTTGGTCTTCTCTCAAAAAAAAAAAAAAAAAAGGCGGAGAAACCATTAATAAGAGTATGCATCTAATAGGACAGGTGACCTCACAAAACACTTCTGAATGACTTCAAAATGTCACTGAGCCCACCCCTGTTTATTTATAGCAGCATGTGGTGCCATGACTCACATTTACTACCCTTTTCCTTTCAAGATAATTTATAGAACCGTCCACACTACATAGAGCAATATCCAGAGTATATAGTGTATTGCCACAAAGATTTCTAAGGAAGTATTTACAGTTGCAGAGGAGGAAACGGGCACAGATTTCTGGATTTCTCAACTAATAATTCATATACTACATTGTAAATCATGTTGAAATATTACCTAATACGCAATAACACAACAGAGGGGAGATTGAAAACTGAACTTTCTCTTGAGAGGCGTTTTTAAGATCTTGCTGAAAGAATAACAGATCCTGAACTGCAATATGTATTTCTCAAAGAAAGACAGTCTCCTGGATGGCTCTGGGTTGTTTTGTTTGTTAGTTGCTCTTAGAAACTCCCCAGTGTTATCATTGACGAATGCCATATGTCCAAATTGCTCCTGTCCTCCCAAATTAAATCATTTACCCACTTCTCAAACAAATAGTATTACCCTCTTCTCTACCTAATTAAAAGAGGCTGGTGGAGAGATCAGTAGTACACTATAATCTATGCCACCCAACATCTATTATCCAGATTGCTTTCATGCCTGACTCCAGCTCAGTGACCCCTTACACCCTTACGATCACCAGGCTCCTGGCTCCTGTCTCATTGATCTGTGTAGTTTTATTCTCAGTACCCAAAATACTAACTCAAATCAGAGTTTAAAATGATATCCAAGGGCTTCCCTGGTGGCACAGTGGTCGAGAGTCTGCCTGCCGATGCAGGGGACACGGGTTCGTGCCCCGGTCCGGGAAGATCCCACATGCCACGGAGCGGCTGGGCCCGTGAGCCATGGCCGCTGAGCCTGCGCGTCCGGAGCCTGTGCTCCGCAACGGGAGAGGCCACAACAGTGAGAGGCCCGCATACCGCAAAAAAAAAAAAAAAAGATATCCGACAGGGAACCAGTTAATAACTAGTTATTTCCATATATGAAGCACTTCACAAATATTGTTTTTGATTCTCATGTTTTGTAAGGCGGTGGTTGTCAACCAGGGGTAATTTCTAACCCTGGGTCCATTTGGCAAAGTCTGCAGAGATTTTGGTTGTTGCAACTATAGATGTACTACTGGTATCTAGTGGGGAGAGGGGCTAAGGATGCTGCCAAATAGCCTACAGTGCACAGGAGGGGTCCCATCACAAAGAATTGCCAATAGTGCTAAGGCTAAGAAATCCTGCTATAAGGTATTATTCCCATTGTAAGTAAAAGGAAGCAGAAGCTCAGAAAGGTGAAAAAGCTTGCCTAGCATCACTCAGACTGTAAACAGTGGAACACAAATTCAAACCTAGGTTTATCTAATTCTAGAGTTCAGTCTCTCTCTTTCTGTAGGACAATCTAGCTTCTAGGAGCTTCTGGAAACCTGGAAGTTACAGGAAGCATTCAAGCTTTAACTGCTGAGCACCCAAATCACATTATGCAATGAGGACTTTTTTTTCTAATGGTCATCCACTAAAAAGTTGCATTGCTGTGATCATTGCAGAATTCTGCCACAAACTGCAGTGCAGGTGGATGTGTGATTCTTCTGGCTACAAAATTCCACTCAGGGATGTCATGGTTAACAAAGGCCGTAGCAGATGGATCAAAAATTACTGTGTGCAAAGCAGTTTATGTTTTGATACGGGCAAACATTTATAAAACAAAGGTCAGTTACTGCTGAGAAAGTGATGCACAAAGGTAAAAGCTAAAAGAGAAGACGTGACAAGGCATAGCAAGAGCCAGACTATGATAGGGAACATAGTTTCCACAGAACTTCCCACATGTTTCTTTCAGAAAATCCTGGTGATGAGTGATTTTTGTCTTCACTATCAAGGGTTCTGAGGTAAATTAAAATTTTATATATCTTTATTATTTCTTAATGGGTTTTTTTGCCATTCTTAGGAAAAGTTGTGCATTGGAAAATCTAATTTGGGATGTGAAAATTAATAAACTACCTGTTTAAATTCAAATATTTTTTTACAGAGTGTGTTATCTTTACTCTTTTCAGCTGAATCCAGATGTCTTTAATAAATACCAAATACTTGTTTTCTTCAACTGATTATCTCATGTATTTGTACAAGCAACAAAGGTTTTCTAGGATCCTTATGCTTTTCATTTTCTCATAACTTGCACTCTAGAATCACTTAGTATACCTAAAGTTCATTTTTGTCCTGTATTGCTCTCCTTTAGAGTTAAGATATCTAAACTCTGGTAATTTACTTGGCTTAGGAAGGCAGGAGTGGGAGTGGGTGGAGGACAAGACAAAATCAATCCAGAGAGGAGCCCAGTTTAGGGAGCAGAGGCAGAAAGAACAAGCAATGCAACCTGAAATAGAAGACTAAGGATAAGCCAGAGGTGATGTGACGCAAAGAGAGGACCAGGAAGCCAGTCAGATGAAGACATCGAACCTGAGAAGGAGACTGAGAACCTAACTCCACAAAATTAGGTGACTCCTGTTACAGGTAGAGGAGCATTCAGAAGGGGAGCAGGTATGGGCTAGCGGTGGCCAACCTGGGAGAATCCTAGATGCCGCAGCTGGGAGAACCTTTGAAGCACCCTTGTTCTAAATGGGAAAACAGCCCAGTGCTCTCCCACGCTGCACTAGGAATGAGTGCTGGGGTAGAGCTTGAACTCAGATCTCCTTCTTTCTGGTCTAGTGTCTCAGACAGAGAAGGAAAGATTTTCTGAAAGCTCAAGTCTTCTAAGCCAGCGGTCCCCAGCCTTTTTGGCACCAGGGACTGGTTTCCTGGAAGACAATCTTTCCATGGGTGGTGGGGGGTATGGTCAGGCTGTAATAGGTTCGCTTGCTTGGCCGCCGCTCACCTCTTGCTGTGCAGCCCGGTTCCTAACAGGCATGATCACCGGTACAGGTCCACAGCCCGAGGATTGGGGACCCCTATTCTAAGCCACCCACTGCTGCTTCTTTACTTGCTCTTAGTAGAGAATACTGCAGTTGGGCCTTTATTTTCCGTATCTGTGTGCATGTGATTGATTTGCGGCTTCATGGAAGCTCTTCTGACTAATTTGAGCTTAGTGTTAACTCCTCAGAGTTCTTCGTCGTCCTCTTGATTTCCGCAGACTATAGTTGCAGTTTCATATGCTCTTCATTGAAGTCTCTAATTCCCACAGGCAGAAAGCAGTACTATCTCACCTGAGCTGTGATGCTCCACAGTGCTGATAAGTGCTTAGGTATTCATGAAGTCCTTTGATTTCCCACCAATTTTTCCTCACCTTTAAAGCAAAAAAAAAGCATCCCTTTTTATTGGTACTATTTGTAATCAATAATGTTGGTCCTTGTCCCTGTATCAAACCTTCAGTTCCCAGTCTCTTAAGATTCCTCTCCTATCACTATTTTTATAGTCTTGAAATCCCAAAGAACTTAATATGCTATAAGTCCAAAACAGCTTGATACGTTCTGTACATCATAACCATAATTAAAGTGAATCAGATGGAAACCCCAAAACAAATATCCATTCCATTTCTTCCAATAGCACCCAGAATTTATTGGAAAAATAGTGTTCTCACTAAACATGTCTACTAAAGATATTCTCCCACACCTTTGAAACTTACAGGTTAACAAGAAGATAAAGGGAACAGAATATGTCACTGGATCTAACTAGGCCAACTTCTTGTTAAGCCAAAATATTACCTTTGGACAACTGAAGTAGGTTGTTTCAGGAACAACAGCAAGACGTATGTATGTATACCTCTCTCTTTCTCTCTTTCTCTTTGTATACATGTATACATGCATAATATATATAAATAGATATCAAAAGCAGAGCATGAATGGTTGAGGGGAAGAAAAAAGTCAGTTGGTCTGGCACAGGTACCCACCCACCTACCTCTATTCCTTGGAAGAGAACAGAACCAAGAAGCAGATAGGGAAAAAAAAATATTGAGGAGTTTTCAAATTATTTTAAATAGTGGAAAAATATTTGAACACATATATCCTATCTGAAAATTGAATATATAAATTAGATAAAAGCATAGAGTAATTTTGAACTTCTACCCTATCAAGACCTCTGAGATCTCTGGAGTTGTGTGAATATCTAAAAGTAAAGATGGCAAAGCGTTGGTGGGGTGGAAAACCCAGGCTGTAAAGTAAGATACCTGGGGGTGAGTCTGAGTTGTTAGCTATGTGACCTCAAGGAGGTGGTGTCTCTTTTGGGGATTCATCTATGAAAGAATTATCATAAGGTAGAGCCGTACCTTATGTTCCAGTCTACACTAAGCTCTCATTGAGACAGATTTCCCTTACAAAATTTCTTAGTACCTATCAACCTTATTCCTTTGAATTTTCAAACTCATATATACAGGGGAAATGGAGAATTGAGCACATAGACCATCTTCTTGGAGTAATCCTCTGACTGGAGGGAAGTTAGGAACATCCCATAGCAAATAAGGCTTGAGCAGCTATTCATAATCCAGCCCCAGGACTTTGGCTCTGAGGACAGTTGCCCAGGCATTACTTCTTTGGCTGCTCCCATTCCAATGTAGAGTTCTAAACAAACCCAAGAATCTCACTCACTTGTAGTTGAAAATCCCATTTATTTTTGTCAGTGATGGTGGTATCAATATTAGGAAATACAGAATCCGTCAATCTGACGACAACAGGAAAAAAGAGCCAAGGCACCCAAATATGCCGAGGCAGAGACTTTGCAGCAAGGAATTGAGACTGGGTGGATTCTGCCTTTCTACAGGCGCAGTACTAATAGAAACGATGATAACTGTACCTTTTCAGTTAGGATAAGGAGAAAATATATTTTCAGGCGTCCACCAGTGACAGTTTTTTGTACATGGTTTAAAAAACAAACAACAAAAAAAGAGCTTACTTTTGATTGAAAATATATCTGTGTACTCCAAAAGCAAAGTATGCTCCAAAGAGAGAAGTGGAGGAGAAATAGGACAGCTTCATTTTAATCTCTGGCTTGGAGGCCAGCTCCTCATGTGAATCATTGGCATAGGAAGAAATTTGTTTTGCTACTCAGAAAAAAATAAATCCTTCTTTGGAAAGCACCTGAGTTATTCTTTTGAATGAGTCAGAAAAATCCCTGTGACTAGCTGGATTCTCAAAAGGCACAGCGTTTCTCTTTGGTGAAAGGGCAGAGTGTGGATGATAATAGGCCTTCTTTTCTACTTTTACTCTTGGTGAGAGTCTGTAGTACTCAATAGGCTCATAGGGAAATCAGCACCAACTTCATGGAAGCCTTTCATTTAGAATGTTTAGGATGTAGATAGATAGACAGATGATAGATAGACAGATAGGTAGATAATCTACATACCTTTAAGCACTTATCTCTTTGTCCTGCCATCACGGGCAACAAAACTTAACTACTCCCATCCAATGCTAAAATAGAAAGTTTTTTCCACATACAAAATATTAGGAGACACAGAAAACTCAATTTCATTTGAGAAGTCCAAATATACCTTAAGACCTTGAGTATAACCTTAGTATTGGCATATGTAGCTGAAAATGCATCTGTATGACAAGGTAAAATATGTCAGGAGTTACAGAGTGGATCATCCCTTTGATGTATTTTGCCCTTTAGGTATAAAACTATCAAGAGTTACTTGATATAAAGCCCAGTGGCTACCAAAAGCTACACATACATTCTTCCTTGTTTTTTAAAAAATGAAATAGCACAATATATATTAGAGCTGTAACACAGTGTACAGCTTAGGTTTGAAGCCTCCAGTAAAGCAACAAAGCAGTGAGGACTGTAGGAGGGTTATACAGTGTTTTAGTGAAAGAAACCTAGTCATCTGAATTCCTCATTTTACAGATGAATACACTGAGATCCCAAGGTCATCATGCCAGTCAGTAGTGGGGCTGGACAAGAACTAAAGTCTCCTGACCCTTACTCCAAATTTTCCCCATAATCCGTCAACAATTACTTCTGCCCACAGAGCTTCCTTCTTTAGTGCCATGATATTATGATATTGTGGATTATAAAATTATAACTACTTTCCCCTAACTCCTGGAATTAGGAGATTGTAATTAAAACTCCTGCAATAAAAAAAAAAACAGATGTTTTTCTAAGCAGTCAACAGTGAAATTGTGAAAGCATCAATTTCTTACAAACTCCCCAGCCACCACTATTTTTCAACAGAGCACTTTGAGCAGCTGAGGAGGAGAAAGGGGAGTGGGAAGGTGCGAGTGGATTACGAAGAACCATCATCAAAGGCACTACACCGTCCACCCATCTGATCCTGTTCACTCATCCTTTCCATAGGCATGTTTGAGTCAGTACACTGAAAGCCAGTGCTGAGGACACAGGTATGCTAGCCAAGGTAGCTTTACCAGACCAAAGCTGCTTTATCAGGCCAGCTGTGGCCAAAGTCAAGGCCACCCTACTAACCTGGAAATGTACCTTGTCCACATGCCAGGACCTCTGAGATTCTGAAAGTGCTTAATGGGTGTGAGCAAGCACCTTAGATCCCCAGGTTGGGAATTACATCATCAGAAGAATGCTTTGGGCAGTGATTAAAGCATAGTGCTTTAGTTGTTTATTAGTTGTTTACTTAAGACATCACTGAGAGATGGGAAGTCCCAAGGTATTTTCAGGAACTCAGTGATGTCTTCAAGGCTCCTTTGTTTCTTCTTCTCTGCTCTTCTCACTGGTGATGAAGTCTTCCTCCTCTCATATGGAAAGAGGGCTACCTAGCCACAAGCATCATCACTTCACACATTCCTGGTTTTACGATGTACTTTAACAAATGACAAAAGAATTTCACCAAATTAAAGGCTCTGGGGATAAGGTCCCGCAATATTGGAAGTGTACAACTTGGAAATACTGGAAGCATTAACATTAGTAAAGAACACTATCAATACAGGTAATCAATACAAAATCAAAATCAAATTTTTAAATTCATAATGAAAAATAAAATTCTGTTCATGGCATTTTCTAGTCTTTTTAAACTCTCATTTAAGAAAGAAGACAAGTTCTCTTTAAAATTTATTCAGTGAAGTTGGAAGCTTATTGTGCTGATCTTTTGCACTCAAATAATTTTCAGTATCTGTCTAAACAAAAACATTGCCTTCATGTGGACCCATCTGATTTGACAGCATAATCCTTGTCACTGTAACGATCAAGCTGGAGCTTGATTTCACTGCTTAAATGAAAATTAGTTTTCTATTGGAAAAATGCATCATAATTGTGTCGATAAAATTCCTGAGCAAAGCCACTTAACAATGTAAGATTCAACATCAACTCTTCACATTACAGGATACCTCTGCAAATTGCTTCCTAGGAAACCAACTGTTCATTAGTTTCTTCACTTATACCAGGTATTTTCTTATTACAGTACTCAATTTTTATAAACTGGCTATTGGATTCAACTACTAACAAAAATTGGTGTTTAATAATATAAATGCCACTCATTTCTTTTTAATCTTCTTTTTGAGAGAATAACAGCTTCTCCTTCTAATATGGAAAAAAATTTACCTCTGGCTAAGCCACAGATGTGGTAACCAAATGCCAAGGTCATTGGTATTTCCAAAGAGTACTCAGGGATACATTTTTCTCTCTCTTTCTCTTTTAAACATTAAGTCATTTGTTAGTCTCTATATTTAATTTATTTTATTGCTTGAACAGTGAATGAAAAGCACTGCACAAACACATTGCATTATGTATTCTCCTAATCTCAAACTACATTAGAGATGCATATGTCCTTCTGTCTCAATTGCCATGAGAAATATTGAAGATAAAAATATCTTATTAATCAACTAAGAATTTAGGTATTATTAAGCAATTGTGCTTAATAATTTAAGCACAAGTTAAATCCTTTTCAGAAACAATAAAGAATCTAGATCAGCACTGCAATAGAAATATAATGTGAGCCACAAATGAGGACCACATATATAATTTTAAATTCTTTAGTAACCACATATTAACTGTAAAAAGAAACAGTTGAAATTATGTTAAATAATATATATTTACCTAATATATCCAAAATATTATCATTTCAATGTATAATCAATATAAAACTTAATAAGGTATTTCACTTTATTTTTTCAAATTAAGTCTTCAAAATCCAGTGTGTATTTTACATTCACAACACATTTCCATTTTAACTAGCTACATTTCAAGTGCTTAATGGTCTCTTGTGGCTGGTAGCTACCATATAGGGCAGTGTGCCCTAGAGGATATATGGCAAAGAAGACCTGTCCTGACAAAAATTCATTGCCCTAGGACTACTTATGGGAGATCAGAAATTCCTAATAAAATTCCATAAAGCTCAGTAAATTCTAAAAGCCTAAGCAATTTAATAACCTTCAAATTGGATTTCCCTAAGATACAAGGGGTTCAGGGACAAAATACAAATAAGACCCAACATAATACGTATCTAAATATTTAAATTTTATGACTCAATCTAACAAAGTTATTTAAAATATGTTCTGTCCTCCTATTTTAATGTATACTTTTATGTTGAAAAAGTAAAAAAAAAATTGATTTTTATATGACCAACAGTAAACAAAATATCAAAGATGGTTGAAATAGTGAAAAAAAAAAAAAAAAGCCTAAGCAATTTAAGAGCAATCACATTTTTCCTTTTAGGGAACTTCCATGAGCCATGAGAGATAATTCAACAATGGATAGACTGAAAAATCACATCATGCCCTTCCAGTCTTGTTTATTTAACACTAATAATATAGGTAGATATTGAAAAGAATTCTCCTACATTACTTAATATTTAAGACAACTATTATCTCAGCCACTTTTTTCTCACTTCACCCACCTAGTTTATACCAAGCATTTGAGAATCTCTTTCTGGTTGCTTCTCGTGAACCCAGATTAAAGAATGATTCAGATTAAGATATGTACTCACATATAGTACTGTTTACATTTTTAAAAATAAAATTAAAATGATGGCTCTTTAGCATTCCAAAACCTGATAAGCAATTTCATATTTTACTGAGAAAAATATGTTCAGTGTTTGTCTACTACACCTGGCATTTCTCCCCACCTTAAAGGATAAAATGACTTCCCAGCAGAGATGAAACAATCATTTGTGCATAGGTCTGCCCAGTCTTCACATTGTGCCCCATTTCAGCATACTCCAAAAAGAATGATTATTTCCAAGTAATTTATTTGTGGTTGCTCTTGAAGTGATCTGAATCTTAGAAAAGTAGAGGTAACTAATTACAAATAAATGTTAATTTCCAAGTTAAACTTTTTGAAGCTAAATGTTTATTTCCCCCCTTTTACTAGCAAATAAAAAGAGGTAAGCATTCTTTTTGGGGGAATAGGCTGGTTTTGGTTTCCAAGAATGGCATATTTTAGCAAAATGTCTTCAGGAAAACAGGAGTCAGGAAGCAAAGACATTGGTTGCTAATAGAAATAAAGCCTTCGAAATAAACCAATTTACTCTTTATCCATTTACTATTTATTTAAAGTTAAGGGAAAAACGAATGTCATGTTTAAGGCGATTTTTGCCACATTGAGTTGGTTCTGCAAAACTATTGATGTATCTTGGTAAATTGGACCATAAGAAAAGCCATAGTAGCTTCAGCCCTGTGATTCCAACTGAGTAACAAGGCACTCCAGGGCATTTTACGAGCTGCCATGGAAAAATGCAGTGCAACTGCTAGTGATGACCAAAATGAAAACTTTCTGACAGTAATGTCACATTAACACAGAGCAAGCACAGCAGCATAGCAACAAAGCCACAAGGAAAACAAAAAAAAGAACAGTGAATGGTTTTGACATCCGTTGTCTGAGTATTTGGGATGATCCAGACAATAGCAGAGTAAACAATTGCCAATCAAGTGACTTGCACAAGGTCTGAGCAAGGATTGTGACTAAAATAATATCCACTGATCCTTCTAGATTTATATCTGCATAAACTATAAGATAATCTAACAAAAAGCAAAAGAAAAGCCGTTAAAGGATAAAGTGGAATACAGAATTAAATTAAAATTTATCTAGAGAAGGGAACTGATGGGCATTATAATCCTGCAAGCAAACCTTAACGTGCCACTTACTTTCACTTTGCATCAGGATTATTTCTGCTATTGTGATGTATGGGAGCCTTCGGAGGAAAGTATCAGACATTCTGCCACTAAGTAGAGCCTAAAAACCTGGGGATGTGAAAAAGATTAATAATATGAACTGGCAGAAGGTACGGATGGAGAGATTAGTTATGGATGTAATCCTCTGTGGAAGTGTCAGTCAGTGCTTTAAAAAATTCAGCGTGCATACAGATCACCTGGGGATCTTTTTTTGGTTGCCAATTCTGATTTAGTAGGTCTAGGATAGGCCTGGCGATTCTGCCTTTGTACCGGAGATCCCAGGTGATGTCCATGCTGCTGCTCAGCACACCACACTTAGTAACAAGGCTGTAGTGAGCTGTGATGCCTGTATTCCCTGTCTCCCCATCATATATTCTTGCTCCCCTTTCTTTGTCCTCTTTCTTCTGAGGAACCCTCTCTTTGTGTTTGGGTATGTCTGCACACCCCTGCACCTTTTGCCCATACAGGTGGAAACGTTTCCCAGATCCACCAATCAGATTCTTCATTCTCTAGACTGTGATTGGTTTAGGGGTGGGCACAGGACACAAGCCAGGCAAATCAGCCCTGCTTGAACGTCTGCTGAAACTTTCGGAAGAGATATTCTCTTTCACTAAATTTTCTAGCTTGAAAGATAATTCAGTCCACCTGGTGGTGGCTGTTTTCAGTCCTGTTGAGAATGTAGCCAACATGGATGAAAGTAGAGTTAAGAGATGGCGAAAGAGGCAGATTCCTGATCATGTAGCTTTAATGCTGAGATCCAGCCATGTCCGAAGCCCATTTACTCCTTTGAGGTTTCCAGTTACTGAGCCAAATACATCCCCTTTTCCTGCTTAAGTTAATTTGAGTCAGTTTCCTTGATGAGGAAAGAACTCATCTTCTTCCCCTCGTGTATCTAATATGCTCCTACTGAATTTAAAGTTTCAGCTTTTACTTTTTGCCTTCCACAGTCCTCTAGTTTCCAATATTAAAGCCTTAATTGGATGGCCACTCTCCTTTCCCAGGTGTTGGGAACAATCCTGATTTGGCAGGCACTTTATTTTGACCTTTAGCAGAATTCAGGGATCGCCTTGGTGATTCTGGTAGACTCACAGACCCAAAAAACATAAATGCCTATTTTTAAAATATATACTTTAATTTTTTTTAATGCAGAAGAGAAGAAACAGTAATCTAATATACAGGCAGAACTCCTAGATGAATGTGCTAATTAGGCGCCTGCCCCTCAGGCGGTTGCCTATCATATAAGCAGGTGAGCCTCCTTCACTTGATGTCTGGACGCCATCTGCTGCCTCTGCCCGGCCTCGGGGTAGGTGAGTAGCGCGAGCTATTTTTCTCAGATAATTACGTACAGTTTTTTGGGTCTGGAGATGGGAGCATTGTTGGTTTTTAAAGTTAAATGTTTGGGGAGCTTGTTTCTCGCGTACACATCTTAAAAAGTTGAGGTGCCCCGCGTGGGTTTCGAAACCTTAGCTCCTCAGGGAGAAGGTCCTGGTTTTGAATTTTCTCTTTGCTGTGGGTCGCGTCACGGGGTGGTAGGGGGAGGGGGTTTATGTCGAGATTGTGTTTCGGCCTCTTCTGCCCTGCTTTGATGTGGTTTTTCTTTAGTTTATCTGATGTGGAGTTGTCATTCAGCCCGCCTTTAGGTTTTTAAAAGAGGAAAATTTTCGCTCTGGAGCTGCAGACTCAGCATGTCCGCGGTGGCGGGTGGGGTGCGGGGGGAGATGAATTCAGGATGTAACTAGGTCGCCTTCTTGAACCCAGAGCTCCATAGCTGTTTATTTAGACAATAACAGCAGCAAAAGAATAACAATTCTTTTGTGTCATGATTTTTTCCGGATTTACTCTCTTCTTTCCAGCATATTTATTTGGCTTGGTACTGGCATGGTGTTCGTGGTTTTACAGCTGAAAACACTTAGCAATTAATTCCAGTATATTAAACATTCAAACAGAACAAACTTTTCCTGTGTTTATCCGTTTTCCGCTTCTTGATATACTTTCATTTCACTTATTTAATGCAGAAGAGAAGGAACAGCTACCTAGTACCCAGGCAGAACTTTTCCAAACAAAAGTTCAGCAGATGTTATGCAAAGGTGGCATTATTGTCATTCAGCATTTATATTGCTTTTCATATTCATAAAATGGCACCATTCTTTTCACTCTCCTTAAGTTAATGTTTGTTTTATCAGGTGAGGTAAGAGTTCAACAAGGTGTCTTTCTGAAAGCAAAGTAATTTCAAGGTCAATGAGTCCCTAAAATGCTAATCTGAGAATTAAATCATATGTAAAGCCTGATTTCTTCCAAAAGCAGCTCAAATGTTGTTGTGTTAATAAATGCTAGTTTCCATCCTTGGTATCATTTCACTGTAGGACAATTGCTAATATTGTAATATTATTCTTGAATTTAAATTTCTCACATTCAGAACTACTGGTTCACTCTAGACCTATCACAGGGAAAAAACATTGGAAAACTGTACTTCCATGGTTTTTAATTCTCTTTGTGGGAAGGTGCTTTGCCCCAGTGGTCCCCAGGGTCAACATGTAGTTTTTAAAATGTTTTCATGAAGAGAGAGAATTTAGAGAAGCGTGGTCCACACAATAGGCTGTGGAATCTTAGTCTCATCAAATGAGGCCAGAGCATCTTCCAAATTTCCAGCATTCCTCTTCTGACTTCTCACTGCCTCTGTTTTGCTAAGCGTTATTCATTTTCAGGATTTCTCTAAATTCCTACTCCATTTCAACCCTTCCCTTGCCCAATGGTGCGTTACCCTCATGTCATTTCTTCACTTTCTGGAACTCTCCATAGAGGTGCTACACTTTAACTTTTTTGTTGTCTACTCCAAATCTATTTTATTCTTGAAAGAAAAAAGAGTTCTCTGTAGTTTTTGATCTGTAGAGCCTCAGTGAGCTCTCTGCCATAAATATATCCCCAGTGCTGTTTCTGATGACTAAACTTTTACCAGTAGCACTATCTTCTTTGTTCATAATCCACTTACCTAATTAATTAATAATTCTTGCTAACAAATTATTGACTGTTAGTGGTTTCATATATTAGCTTTGCCATGTAAAACGTTATATTTTAATACAACCTTTATCAACCAAAAGAAGCTTAGTGATTATTTTAGGTACTCTAATGGATTTGCTGCAAAAAACAAATTCCTAAACAGAGAAAGCTGTGATTCTTTGTAGGGTAGCCTTGTTTTCTGTGTTTGTTTCCTGCCATGAGTGCTTAACACCTAACATGGTGCCTGGAACCCAGAAGGTACTTAGTAAATTACTGACGAATGTAAGCTAGAATCTGTGTTTGCACTGGGTTCCTTGCATGGTTCCGCCCAAGCTGCTCATGTCTGGGTCCAGAGCTGCCTGAATGGGACAGCTTCTGGCAGGCTGTTCCTTTGCTGATTGCATCAATCATTCTTCCTTTCTTCTTTATAAAATAATCTACTGGGTACCCACTGACCCTTAAATCTCCTTGTCAAAGCTGCTGAATTTTTCAGTCTCTTCACTGAAGTTAAAGTTGCTACATTATCAATGACTTTGATATCAAATATAAAAAAAAATTGGCTGTTTCTAAATGTATCCTCAAAGGAATACTGGCCCTAAAACAAGGTGGAGAAGAAAGAATACTCATTTGATTTGTCCCTGCAGATCATTCTCAAAACGTTGTTTTCGTCACACATAGAGTAAGAGCTAAGAACTGACAACGATTTAGTCAAATTTATGTAAAAGCTAGGACTGACCCAGATTCAAGTCACCTCAAGAGAAAAGCAGTGATTCACTGATAAAATACATGTAATTGGACATAGAAAACTGTCAAAAACTGTGCTGACTCTCTTTCAGGGCCTGGATGGTGTCTGTGGCTCTTCTGGTTGGTTCTCCTTCTTCTATCAGCCAGATTCCTCTACTTACTAATAGGTCCTGCTCCCTCATCCTGTGTGATTGCTCATGACTCATTTCAGTCCCATTTCTAAATCAGTAATCTCTCAATTAGATCAGCATCTGGACCCAGTACCAGCTGCCTCTGTCATTGAACGTTGCCCAATTCCAAATACTCAAGGAAGTAATCTGAAGGGCCCAATACATCTTTGTGCAAAAGGTTATATACACAGGTCGTAAGTTACTAGCCAATCATATATTAATATCCCCACATGTCTTGTTTAATCCCTGATGGTAAATAATAAATAGTGAATATGGCAGCTTAGGTAGCAGAACCTGTGGGAAGAAATTTGCCCCAAAGTCATTGTAGCCTGGTATAGGTATTAATGTGAGCACTAATACAGTAATTGTATATCTATTTATAAGACTATTAGGGAGTGTTCCACACAAAATGAGAAAAATTACTTTAAATTCCAAGAGTGCAGATCTTCAAAGTATTGTCACTTAACAATTTTTATCTTTACAAAACCAAGGAGTTCTCATTTGCTGTCCTTCTTCTTATAAGGGAATGACCTCACAATTACTATGCGTGTCTCTCTTTAAATAAATGTGGTTAGTACATGATATTAGGGCATGGTTTTCCTCTTGAAATTTCCTCTGCCAGAAAACCAAATATAGGTAACAGGGAAGAAGAAAAGGGGAATGAGCCTCTGTCTTAGTAGAAAATTTAAAGTCTGTCTACAGTAGGAAGTGTTCATATGTGATGACTGTGAAACAGAGCATTTGCCTCATGGTAGCAGGCATTTAAGGGACCCAGTGGAATATTTTTCTATATTTAAGATTTGATCACAATGAGAAAGAAATTCTGTGAAGTAATCCAGGACCTATACAAGAAAAAGGTCATTTGTCCCCAAGCCTCATATTTCCAAGAAAATTAAAATTTAGGTTATTAATTACACAGCCAAAAGATGCTACATATGCAGTAGTCATATTACTATGTTAAAAGTATAAATTCTTTCACATTTAAAGAACACCACATTTTTATAATTCTGTTTGGATTTCTTCATTATTAACATATTGAAACCTAAAATATTGGTAGTGTTTTAGACTTTTCTGTCTTAGTTTTTGTCTAAGTTAGTTCTTAGTTTAGACTTTTCTGTGCTGCTATAACAAATTTCAGTAGGCTGGGGGCTTAAAAACAAACATTTATTTCTCACAGTTCTGGAGGCTGGAAAGTCCAAGATCAAGGTTCTGGCAGAGCAAGTGTCTGGTGAGGGCCAGCTTCCTGGTTTAAAGACAACCAACTTCCCATTGTATCTGCACAGGGCAGAAAGAGAGCTAGCTAGCTCTCTTAGCTCTCCGGCCTCTTCTTATAAGGGTACTAATCCCATTCATAAGGGCGCCACCTTCATGACCTAATTACCTCTCAGAGACCCTACTTCCAAATACCATCACTAGAAATAGGGTTTCACCATGTGAAATTTAGGGGAACACAAACATTCAGTTCTTTGCGCTCTCTCAAATTCTGAAAAACTCTAAAATACCCCTTCTAATCCAGGCTGTTCAGATTCTTTGTACTTTAACTCATATTCCTTCTCTTACTCCCTGGCTCTTTAAGTCTTAACCTATCTCTAGTTCTACATGGGTTTACCAAAGGAAATGTCTATTTTTTAGTCCAGAGTGTTAAAAGGGAAGATGCAGCTCCAGAGGTTATAGCAATGACAGCAGCAATTAGAGAGAAAACCTTAAAGAAGCTGATCTGTAATCACTGGATGCAGCTGCCTCTTCATTTTAAGAGATTCCCCTACAGTTCTAATTCTTGGTGACCTAGGATCTATATTATTCAGAGATTTTTGTCACCTTCTCAAATTCTGTCAAATGCCTTCTCAACATAACAACACATTATCGGGAATTAGAAGCTTGTCCTCAAAAACTTTATCAGATCACTTCTAAAGAACAATCTAGTATTTAGAATGTAACTTGCTAAATTAAAAGTTAATTTGACTTCTGACCTTTTTATAAGTAATTAATAGAATATAAACAATGACTTTTAGTCAGCTGAGCTATTTCCATGAAAAAAAAATTTAAAAATAAAAAACATCATTTCACTGCTGCTAAGATTGCCAATTTCAAAAGATAAGACATTGCATCACCCTCCATTACTATTAATGCATTTGTCAACCTAAATAAACTTAGGAGGCAATAGTGAAGCAAAAAGTGTTTATTCAGAATCAAAGAATTGCAATTCAGGACCGAATAGAATCCTTGGGTAACAACTCAAACAGTGTCCCCACTAGGGAGCAAAAAGGGCTTTTAAAGGTAAAGATGAGAGGTTTACATTATGAAGGATTTTAATTATAGTTAGAGACAGAAGCTAGTCTTGGCTAAACTTGATTGAGTGCTAAGGCTTTCCCTAGAGGGAGGTAAAAGTTGTTACTGTGACAAGTTGCAGGTGTTCTTGCAGAGTCATTGGACTATTTGTGGTTTGGCCCAGTTAAAAAGTTCTTGGTTCTGTCTGGTGAGGATGTGCGTGAGGTCCACCACCTTCTTAATGGCCTCCTGGCTCCATTTTAAAGCCCATTGACATAAGAGATTCCATTTTATTTCACATTTCACACATTCCATATTTATGAATTCCAGAACTCTTTTAGTTGAGACACACAGTACTACAGGAAACTGTTCAATCATCCAGTGCTGCCATCTGCTAAGATTTGACTTTATAAGGTGATTGTAACTGCTTATGGATTTACATATACTGTATAACTTTTCCTTTATAACCTTAAAGAAGACTAAATTAAAAGTTATAGGAAAGAAAATGTTACCACTGAGAAAGAAGACTTTCTTGAAAACTTACCTGACCCTTCAAAATCATGTTTGACATATTTTTTCTTGTGCATTTATTGCTTTATAATTTTTCAATGCTCTTACATTATTTAGTTTGATTTAATCTCATTGTAGGAATAAAAACAATGATTATTATATTTTTAATATCCAAATTTTTGATGTACAACTAAATTCCTATTAAATAAGTGCACTCTCCCTTAAAAATAAGAATAATAATTACAGATATGTTAATTACATACATTTCATTAAAATCCACTAATGATGCCAGGAAAAATCACTATATGCATATTGTTAAGGATTTAATATTATTCACGATTTTGCTATTTTCTGGCCTCTTCAGCTTTAATAGCCCTTTTCTGTCCTGATAGGAATGTATCCAATTGTACAGACAGAGAATATGCTTCAGCTCATTAAAAGGCAGAAGCACTTACTCTAACAAATTTTAATGTGTTCTACACTCCTTTTGCAAGTTCAGCTAATTTTGTTCTTTATATGAGAGTTTTTATTATTAAACTCTCTAGTTATACAAAATGGCATACTGCCCTTTTTCCTTTCTCTTTAAAAATAGTGAGAGTACTAAGCAGTGGATTATTTTCAGAAACTGTGTGTTGTATATAAGAGTGTGGGTATTATTTCTCTAACATTTTCATGAAATGTAAAGTAGAACCCCATCATTTCTAATATTAAAATATCGATTTCATAAAAATAATGCTATGAAAAGCACGTAATGGAGTACAGGCATAGGCATACCTGTTTTATTGTGCTTCACTTTATTGCGCTTCACAGAGATTGCGTTGTTTTACAGATTGAAGGTTTGTGATAACCCTACAACAAGCAAATCTATAGATGCCATTTTTTTCAACAGCATTTGCTCACTCCCTGTCTCTGTGTCACAGTTTGGTAATTGTCACAATATTTCAAAAATATTCATTATTATTATGTTTTTTATGGTGATCTGTGATCAGTGATCTTTGATGTTACTATTGTAATTGTTCTGGAGTGCCATGAAGCACGCCCATATAAGACGGTGAACTTAATCTATAAATGTTGTGCTCTGACTGCTTCACTGACCGGCTGTTCCCCTGTCTCTCTCCCTCTCCTCAGGCCTCCCTATTCCATGAAACATAACAATATTCAAATTAGGCTAATTAATAACCCTACAGTGGTCTTTAAGTATTCAAGTGAAAGCAGTAGTTGCACATCTCTTAGTCTAAAACAAAAGCTAGACATGATTAAGCTTAGTGAGGAAGGTATGTCGAAAGCCAAGATAGGCCAAAAGCTAGGCCTCTTGAGCCAAACAGCCAAATTATGAATGCAAAGGAAACCTTCTTGAAGGAAATTAAAAGTGCTACTTTGGTGAACACAGGAATGATAAGAAAGCAAAACAGCCTTATTATAAGTGATAGGAGAAAGTTTTAGTGATCTGGACAGAAGATCAAATTAGCCACAATATTCCCTTAAGCTGAAATCCAGATCAAGGCCCTAACTCTGTTCAACTCTATGAAGGCAGAGAGAGGTGAGGAAACTGCAGAAGAAAAGTTTGATGCTAGCAGAGATTGGTTTGTGAGGTTTAAGGAAAGAAACCATCTTCATAACTTAAGAGCGCAAATTAAGCAGTAAGGACTGGTGTAGACGCTGCAGCAAGTTATCCAGAAGGTCTAGCTAAAATAGTGAAGGTGGCTATGCCAAAAACCAGATTTTCAGTGTAGGTGAAACAGCCTTCTATTGGAAGAAGATGCTGTCTAGGACTTTCACAGCTGGGGAGAAGTCAATGCCTGGCTTCAAAGCTTCAAAGGACAGGCTAACTCTCTTGATGGGGCTAATGCAACTGATGACTTGAAGTTGAAGCCCATGCTCATTTACCATTTACCATTCCAAAAAATCCTTGAGCTCTTAAGAATTATGCTAAATCTACTCTCTGCCTGTGTTCTATAAATGGAACAACAAAGCCTGAATGACAGCATGGTTTACTCAATATTTTGAGCCCACTGTTGAGACCTACTGCTCAGAAAAAAAAATTTTTTTCTTTAAAAATATTACCACTCACTAACAATGCACCTGATCCCCCAAGAATTCTGGTAGAGATACACAATGAAATTAATGTCATTTTCATGCCTGCTAACAGAACATTCGTTCTGCAGCCCATAAATCAAGGAGTAATTTCAAGTCCTGTGATTTAAGAAATATATTTTGTAAGGCTATAGCTGCCATAGAATGTGATTCCTCTGATGGATCCAGGCAAGATCAGTAGAAAACCTTCTGGAAAGGATTCACCATTCTAGGTTCCATTAAGAGCATTCATGATTTATGGGAAGCGGCCAAAATATTAACATTAACAGCAGTTTGGAGGAAGTCCATTCCAACCCCCATAAATGACTTTGAGGGGTTCAAGGCTTCAGTACCGAAGACTGAAGTTGTGGTGGAAATAGCAATAGAACTAGAATTAGAAGTAGAGCCTGAAGATGTGACTGAATTGCTGCAGCCTCATGATGAAACTTAGACAGATAAGGAGTTGCTTCCAATGGATGAGCAGAGAAAGCAGTCTCTTGAGATGGAACCTACTCCTGGTGAAGAGACTGTGAGGATTGTTGAAATGACAATAAACGATTTAAAATATAACTTAGTTGATAAAGCAGTGAAAGAGTTTGAGAGGATTGACCTCAATTTTGAAACAAGTTCTACTATGGGTAAAATGCTGTCGGACAGCGCTGCATGCTACAGAGAAATTGTTCATGAAAGCAAGAGTCAGTTGATGGGGCAAACTTCCTTGTTATTTTAAGAAACTGCCACAGCCACCCAGGCTTCAGCAACCAGCACCCCGATTGGTTGCAGCCTTCAACATCCAGGCAAGACCCTCCCCCAGCAAAGAGATTATGACTTGCTGAAGTCTCAGAAAATGCTTAGCATTTTTAGCAATAAAGTATTTTCTAATTAAGGTATATACATTTTTCTTTTAGACACAATGCTATTGCATACTTTATAGACTAGAGTATACTGTAAATATAACTTTTATATGCACTGGGAAACCAAAAAATTTATGTGACTTGCTTTATTGTGATAATTGCTTTATTGTGGTGGTCTGAAACCAAATCTTCAACATCTCCAAGATATGCCCATAATCCTACCAGTTATCCATTTATTTTTCTCTTAATGTTTGAATCTGTATCTTGAACTAAAGGCCTAAAAAGGTGTTGACTTTTTTCCAAGTATTACTTTTCCATATATAATTTTAAATTATTTGAAGATATTATTTGAAATTATTACTTACAGCTGGGAAAATAGGAGAAGTAATACTTAAGTTTGGTCTTGTGTAGGATTTTAGCAGATGGAAATATAGAAAGTAGAACAAACAGTTTAGGTAAAAGAAATGACGATCATAATAAGAATTCCTATGCACTGCTTAGGCACTCTGACCAGACACTATTCTGTTTTCTTGTTTAAAGACATTCTGCTAAATTTAATCCTGAGATACCCTTATTTGCATATTACGTATGAGGAAACCAATGCCAGATATGTTAGACAACTGTCAAGAATAAATTATCACTATTTGAATTAAAAGTGATAGAAAGTTAGATATAGTCTTGGTCTTCCTAACATCAGGATCAGTGCTAGTTCAAATATACGCATCTTTTCCCAAACGGGCTATACATATCACTGTTTGTAATGAGCTTTTGTGATGATACAAAGAGAACTTTAAAAAATATAAATGGTTAGAAATAGTTAATAATTTTTTATTATTTTCTACTTATGGCAAGTTATTCACTTCCCAATAGTATTAGAAAGATCTCCTCTAAAATAAATCTTTTAAAGTAAATAATGAAAATGTAACATATAAATCCTTATATGTAAATAGTCCATGGCTCATATGGAATTTTCTTTACTTCATAATTTTCATAGCTTTGCTCAAGATAACTACTATCAAGAAATGTTTCTCCCCGTGAAAATCAAATTAAATTAAAATTAAATAAAGTAACAAAATGAAATGAAAAATAAAATAATAAGAAAAAAAATGAAAAAATAAGAAAAAGTAAAACAATGAAAGGCACAGCAATCTTCAACATAATGCAAACTGATATCATCAGCATATTTGGGGGCCCTGTGAGAAACTCAGCATTTTATATTTTCCTGATATGAGCTATATACATACAGGCTACACTTTCTTTCTTTTATGTGCAGTAGTTACTGCTCCTGAAGTTTCATACCAAAAAAACACTCCTCAACAGGGACAGGTTGCTTAAAGACAGCTTGAGTCCAACTAGCCACAATGACATACGTTTGGCAAGCCACCTATTCTTACCACACCTGATAGGGGAATACACGATGCCCCACTGTGGCACTGTGTGATGTGCCTACAGTAGCAGACTTTGCCACCCATCCTTCTGCATTCATAATTCACTGAGCAAAATAAACCACCAATGTCTTTGTTCACTCAGTCTGTACTGAAGTACAACAGTAAACTCCAGAGGACATAACTAGGTTTTTCCAAGAACTCTTGGAACTCCATGTTACAATCTAATGTTTCCCAATCATTTGAACTTTTTTCTCCAAAGTTTTTTTTTCCTTTTTGTAAACATGGTAATTTCAGTTAAAGCCCTAACCTGTAAACGCTAATATCTAAATCACCTATGAGTCTTTTTCAGTTGTCTATTTTTTCTCTTGGAAATATCATCTGGAATCCCTAAAAAGATTAACAGAAAATGGTATTTGATCTAAAATTACTAGACATTCCAAGAGTTAGGATAATAAAATCCTAACCCATGGGAAAAAACAAACTTTGTGCATGTATGAATAAACTACATATAGATAAAGATACACATATAGATAACAATGAAGATTTTCAAGAAAAAAGAATCACTTTTTTAAAAATGTAAAAGCCTTGAAATAGAAACAAATATAGTTATTAGTAACAGTAATTTGGTTAATAGTAAAATAATGAGTGACATATATTTCTGTTATTACAAATGGCCTTTATAATCTAGTTATATTATTTTAAAGGGTTTTTAGTTCAGTAAGACAGAAAAACTAGATTTGTTCTCTAACTTTTGAAACATGACTATTTTGTCTGTTTGGGTTTTTGCTTAATGTCTTCCCCAATTGAAGGATCTGTTGTCCCAAAAATATTCTGGACATGAAGAGCTCAGTCTCTATACTGAATATGAAGGCAGGATTTAAGCCTCATTAGCAAGAAGTGGACTCTGGTTCATAATGCGGAAATGTTTCTTATTCTTTCCCCTTTTAGCCATGATTCATTATTGTGCTGCCTCAGCTGTGCTGAAAATTGGTATTCATAGTATAAATGGCCATTAGTCTACGAAGTTCTAACTCACGTCAACCTTACATAGCATTTATTTACCAATAAATTATATAGGCCTGATACGTTCACTGTAATCAAACATGTAAAGTACTTGGGTCAAAGTTAGTTTTTCAAGAACATTCAGCCTATTTGTTGTACCAAGAAAGGTAAATTACTGTTTTGTTTCATCACTTCAATCAATCTGTTTTTATTTTAAGCCTTTGATCATCTTGACATTGCTCTTAGAACCACCCATTAATTAAGAGTCCAATACATTTCTCCACTTTCATTACCTCTTTTTAAAGCTGCTATAAAGTCAACAATTCAAGATGGAACACATGTAGATTTGCCAAACCATAACTAATAGATAGGCCATGTAGAGATGAGCATAATAATCAAGTTCCTCCTACCCAGGGATCTAAATTTAAACTCCTTGGAAAAAGTTGTTGATAAAAGAGAAATGGGTTGGTGGAAGAAGAGGAGTCTCTGAGGAATGAGAGTAAATGGAAATACTTTTTTAAAGTAGTGCACAGAAACACATTATTCAGACATTCATTCCATAGATTGAAAGGCCCCTGAAGGCACAGAAGCCAAGGTTTTATTCATCATTATTTAACCAGTATCTACCATGGTATCTCATATATAGAAGAAAGCTAAAAATAATATACCTAATAGCTTTTGGTATTTATAAAACTAAACCTACAGATCTGTAAGATTCCACATCTGGAAAACAGTGCAGTGATCTGCCAGGGAGTCTGAGTCTGTTTTGTTTTCCTCTCAAAGCCTGCAATTCCATTCTTAATATGTGTAATCTCTTCTCCTCCCGTAAGCTCTAAAATGCCAACATCACTACTCAGAATAATTATTTATTCATTCAAACTACAGGTATTAACTAAGTCTCCATTAAGTACTAGGTGCTGTGTTAGATGCTAGCTATAAAATGGTGAACAAATCAAACAGAATCCTGTTCTTCTGGAGCTCATAGTCTATTAAACAGTCAAATTCGATATAATAGAATTAGTGCCATCATGGGAAAAGTAGCAGGTGCATCCTAAATAGGAAGGTACCTAAACAGGTTATAGTGGGTCAGGAAAAGCTTCAAGGAGAAAGGAGTTTAAA
This sequence comes from Delphinus delphis, assembly GCF_949987515.2. NCBI lineage: Eukaryota > Metazoa > Chordata > Mammalia > Artiodactyla > Delphinidae > Delphinus > Delphinus delphis. The sequence goes on along the minus strand of NC_082685.1, from coordinate 91,065,586 downwards.
CTGATGACTGAAAAAGGAGTAGGGATTGGTCAAATTGAGATCTGGGGAATGAATGTTCCAGGAAGAAGGTGCTGTACCAAAGAGAAAGATCTCAGCTGAGTGAAGCACTGGTTTCAGTGAGAAAATGGGAAGAAATTTTGTCTTTCTCAAGGAAACTGTTGGGGAGAGACCAGGGTAAGACATTGCATGGGATAAGGAGGAGAGGTTAAAAAATGGGTTAGGTTATTAAAGGCCTTCCAAGTTTCCACATCTGGTCTTTCATGCCACCTTCTAAATTATTTACAAATCAATTTCATCTCCTTTGACTTGTTCCATGCTTTTGTTTTATCATTAGATTTGTAACTGATTTTCCTTCTATATTCTTTAAAGAAATTACTTGATCAGATAAATCTGAAAAGTTATTTCTATGTCTAGTAAAGTTCAAAATATTCTTTAGATTTTTGTTCATTTCTTATAACCTTCATTGACTGAGATATGAAACTGTAGATGATGGCAAGAGAAAACTCAAAAAGAAATAACCTGATTTTTCAAGGTATCGTTGTAAATAAATCATATGTATTGTGGGAAATCTGAATCTAGTTGAGATATCTTATATTCTTCATTGATTGTAATTTGAATTTGAGAAATAAATGGGAGGATAAATCATTTATTAAGCAAATTAAGTACTACTAGTTTCAGAATTGCAAAAAGAGACCACATAGAACAAACTGTAGATCAATTTCTTCTTTCACTATAGTCTCCATGCACTTGGTACTTTGCATACTGTAATAAATAGGATGTACCTTAGCTGCCGGTAACAAAAAGCTTAATTCAAAATCAGTAAGTTTAATTAAAATTTTTATTTTGTATACTGAGAAAGCCTGAGGTAGTATAACTTTACAAGTGAGTATTTCAACAGTCCAGCTATCCTATCATCATACAATGGGTGCTGCAGTTCATCACAGAAAGATGTAATAATGTACAGTGGGGAAAAAAAAGATGCTGTCTACTCCAATTTAATCATATGAAAAATCAAAAAAACCCTTCCAAGAAGCCTCATAGCTGATGTTCCTTCACATCCCATTGAATGGAATTGTATCACATCCTAGATTAATTATCTATGAGAGGTCTGGGGTTTCCATGATTAGTTTTCATTAAAGCACATTTACCCCTAAATTTTTTTTTAATACTATCCCTATTTTCCATTTTTTTTTTTTTTAAATATTGGGGGTAGTAGGAGTTTATTAATTTATTTTTGCTGTGTTGGGTCTTCGTTTCTGTGCGAGGGCTTTCTCTAGTTGTGGCAAGCGGGGGCCACTCTTCATCGCGGTGCGCGGGCCTCTCACTATCGCAGCCTCTCTCGTTGTGGAGCACAGGATCCAGACGCGCAGGCTCAGTAGTTGTGGCTCACGGGCCCAGTTGCTCCGCGGCATGTGGGATCCTCCCGGACCAGGGCTTGAACCCGTGTCCCCTGCATTAGCAGGCAGATTCTCAACTACTGCGCCACCAGGGAAGCCCCTACCCCTAAATTTTGAACAGGGTTATTGTCCTTTTAGAGTAAATAATTGAACAAAATCAGATTCTGATTTTGTTAATAAGGAAGGAAAAAGGGAAGAAATATCTTTTGGGTAGAAATAAAAATCAAATACTGTCTTATATATTCACTCCCATATGACTGGTAAAATAAGGAGCACCAAAATTGTAATTCCATTTATATTACTATTTACATCATGATTTTTTTTTCCATTTTATCAATCTTCTGACATACTATAGAGACATTCAGTAAATAATTAGGTATTATCACCATTACTAGTTTGATCCTTGGATTTAGTTGTCATTAATAGAAATATAGTTTTCAAGTAACTGTGATGGACTAGAATAATACCCTATAAGTGAATTTGTTTATAAGTACACATTTTGGAATTGTTTGATAAGGGAAGAAAATATTTAACCTAAAGGCTAATGTGAGGATGAAGTATAATCTGGAAAGTGCCAAGCACAAAATCTGGCACATGGCACATATTCAGTAAGTGGAAGGCAAATGGATTTACTATAAATGGCATAAAATGGGTACCTGATTTTGTTTATTCCAGAAGTGTTCTTACCTCACCTATTTAAGAATATATGATAAAATACATCTCAAATCTCTTTAAAGTTTCTTTAAAATGTAAGAAAAACAATTTATTTCATGAATGTTTTATAGTATGAGTGAACAAGTGTTTCACCTCCTTGGATAAGATTATTTCTAAGTATTCTTTGTGATGCTGTTGTAAATAGGACTTTTTAAAATTTTTCCTTTTTTGTATAGTTCCTTGCTAGTGTATAGAAATGCAACGATTCTTGTGTGTTGACTTTGTATCCTATAACTTTACCAAGCTGGTTTATTAGTTCTAACATTTTTTGTTAAATTCTTAAAGTTTTCTTTGAGATCATGTAATCTACAAAGAGATAATTTGACTTCTTCTATCTGATTTGTATGCCTTTTACTTCTTTTTCTTGACTAATTGCTCTGGCTAGGACTTCCAGTACTATGTTGAACAGAAGTGGTGAAAATGAGCATCCTTGCCTTGTTTCTGATTAGGAAAAGCTTTCAGTTTTTCACCACTGAGTAGGATGTTAGCTGTCAGCTTTTCATATACGGTCTTTATTATGTTGAGGTAAATTCCTTCTCTGTCAGATACTTTTCAAATTGGACTGGGAGACACGTATTAACTTTGTGTTCAACAACAGTGTTTGACAGATAATTTGATTCCAGTAAAAGTAACAGCTGGTTTCTTAGAAGAAAGGTAACAGCTGTCATACCACTGGAATCAATAATTTCCATAGACGATGGCTAGGATGCCAGTCTACAATTTGACGACTTTGGTGAAAATAGTATGTTTGTTTTGCTCAGTCTTTCGAATGGATGGTATATGGAAACTGGCCTCCTACTGATTTTGTTGCATAGATAGCCATAACCCGTATGCATGTGGCAGAAAGCCCAGGCTTGGACAATTAAAAATACTCATTTCTCTAATTAATATTAAACCATTTCTTCCATTTAAGTAAACTATTTAATCCACCATTTAACTATGTTTTCTCCTCAGGGTTTTCTGGCTGTTCATGTTACTTATAATGATGCAACTGTGCAATAAACTTTCCTAATGGAGTTTAATGAAGTTGTGAGTGAATGTACAATAATAATCATTCATCAGTGATACCTATACAAACTCATTGTGGTAATCGAAATACCAGTGGGCTATCTTTCACCATGACCTCCTGTGGTTAACATCATTATGGAATGTCTGCTCTTACACAGCCATTGAGGAAACAAATTAAGTTGTAGTTTTCTTTCTTTTTCAATTATCAGAGCAATATAGATTGACATGAACTACTATTTTTGTAAAACTACAGCCTGAAAATATGGTGAGATTGAATATTAAAAACCCTAGTACTAAATCTTCTCACTGTAATCTATAACCACAGTTTTTCCAGGCATCTCTGAAACAAAAGAATAACCGGGGTTTTAGAAGTTGTCCTTTAAGATTTTGCCACAGAATTTCTCTTTTCAATTAGGAATTCTGTGGTTCATTTACAAATAGCAAATAGGGAAAGTGAACATAATATTTCCTAGAAATATCAAACTATGTTTCACTTAATTAATGTAAAAAGCATCAATAGCAATAAATGTTAAGAGAAACACTCTGAATTTTAATATAACACATTTTAACCAGTCTAAGGTCAAAAGCCAAGAGCAGTGGTTCCAAGGTACAGTCCCCCATACAGTAATATTAGCAAATAAGAAACCTTCATGTTGATGTCCAGCAATCTGTGTTTTGTCACACAAAGAGATCTCCTATTAGCAATTTTTGTGAACTTGAGTAAAATAAACAGTCCCAATGTGAAACTGCATGGCTTGCATTCTGTTGTACTATGTATTGCAACCCTTGGGTGAATCATTTTCTGCTACTTCAGTTATCCTATCAGTAAAATGAGAATAATAATAGAACAACGTAATTGTTACAAGACTCAAATGTGATAATATATAAAGAACTTAGAACAGTATCTGTAGCATAGGGTACATGCTTCAAAAAAATAGCTTTTCAGTCAATATTCTCTGATAACAATCTTTCAAATCTTTATATCAGCTATGGTTGCCGAATGAAAAACACAAACAGTCAATAGCTCAAACCTAGTAGGTCACCTGAGCAGTTCTTCTGCAGAGGTAACCACTCGCGGAGATCACTCATGGATCTGTGGGCAGCTGGGGGGCCACCTACTGGTAGCCTCTATGCTTATGGCTGGGATCTCACACATCCCTGGTCTCAACTGGGGTGGTTCCGCTCTGCTCGTGATGGTCTCTCATCCTCCAGCAAGCTAGTCCCTGCTTGTTTACATGGCAGCTGGCAGGGCTTTAAAAGAGAGAGAGAAAGCATGGAAGGCCTCCCAAGGGCTGGGCTCAGATCACATACAGTATCATTGCCACCACAGTTTATTTCCCAAAGCAAGTTACAAGAAAGCCAAGATTCAAGGAGTGGAAAAGTAGACTCCACTGTTGAAGTGAGGAGCTGTAAAAGCTCGTTCCTAAGGGGCAAACTCACATGGAACATTGAGAATTGTATCAATGAAACCATACTCCTTGACGGCCCTCGAACCCAGCTGCACCGCAGATTGGAAATTGAACCCACAATCCCTGTCTTAGGAGGGGACTTGAACCCACTTCCTTTTAATTAAAACTGCTCACCTAGTGTCAGGACTTACTGAAGCTCAGGTTCTTTTGTCTTGAAGCAGAAAGAATTCAGCGTGAGGCAAAGTGATAAGTCAAGACTGAGTATATTAGCCCAGGACGCTTGTGAGAGATACATGCAGGCAGGCAAGGGAGCTCAGCCCTGAGAACAAAGAGCGCTACATTTTTATAATCAAAGAAAAACTGGGGAGGGAAGAAGACCACCTTCTTCCTCATTCTTGGGTAGACATTAAGGCTTACATCAGTAGTTCCTCCTTTGACCCTATATGGTCTAACTGGGACTATCATGGCGCTATTTAAATCATATGTATATTAGCAGAAGGGTGGTAACATGTACTAAAATATGGTAATTCATTTTGGGTTCCAGTATAACGTTCCCTTTCACCTAGTTTCTTTCCCCTTTCACCTATGTTCCTGTTTTGGCTACGTGCAGGAATACAGCTTTTTCAGGGTCCATTATCTTACAGACCTCCCAAAGCTGAATGCAGGTCTTATACCCATTTTTCTGTGGTAGTGGCCTAAGTAAGTCTGTTTAGTTTTGAAATGTTCTGATTGTTGCTTAGCTGCCGTATGTTCTGGGCATTTTCTAGTTGGTGTCTAGCTTACTGGTGATCTCCTGAAGTCCCTCTCTATCTATCTTCCCCTAGTGGGATTTCTAGCTGTGAAACTATCTTATTCTATCCCTACCCCTATTATCAATATTTGCAATCTACTGCAAACTTACTCCTCATTCATATGACATGACCATTATTTTCACGTGGCACCTCTGCTCAAAATGAAACTCACTCCAGGTTAACAGAGAAACCTGGATCATTTGCTGTAGGAGAAGAAAACTGGGCAGGATTTGGCCCTGACTATAAATGCACCATCCCAGGAGTGATACATATCACTTCCATTCACAACTAATTGCCCAGAACTAGTTATAGGACTAGCTACATAAGTTATGGGGCTCAATGCATACTTAAAATGTGGTAGCTCTTATTCAAAAAATTGTAGGACTTTAAAGATGATGGTAGGAGAAAACAGGATCAAGCATGGGAACATTCTAACCAGGGCCCTGTGAGACTGCACAGATCACATGCCCACAGATCAGCCCTGGCTAGTTTACAAGTCTCCATCCAACAATAAATAGGTAAGAAAGTGAAAACTAACCATACATTCTAGAGGCACAGAATTTAAAATATTTGAAGAACAGCACCAAAGGTTCTCACAAATTTTTTTTTTAGTTATTATTTTTAGAGTAATTCACTTAAAGTAAGGTTTGTTTTATCATACCCTTTCCTATGATACCTCTGTCACTCCAAGAAGCCTAGTTCCATTATCCTTACCTGAGTTGCACAGAATCCCTCACTAAAACATGCTACTCAAGCCTGACTTTACTGAGTTGAATCTAGATTTTCATGCTACCAAGTTATATTTTAATACGTTTATCCATTAAAATAACCCTTAATAACTTCATTCACACCAAGCTGTTAATATTAATAAAGATTCAAAGTATTCGGCATTCTCTGTATAATTACATAATTATGTAAATGAGAAATACTGTCTTAATCCACTGGAATAAATCTCTAATAATGGATGTTTAAACATAAATAATTAGCCTGCAGGGCAATTTTTCTAAATGTGAGAATTCCTGATGTCCTCTTAAATCCCACTGGATAGAAGCAATGCCAGCCTATGTAGAAAGAAAGATGCACACCCAGTATTCCATCTGTCTCCCCTAAAATCAATGTCCCTTTTCATTTGTGTGGAGTCATAATTATTAAGATGAATAGACTGTGCAATAGACAGGACCAGCTGAAAGCAAAATAAAAGAGTCAGTACCAACCATCTCTTTTCCTGCTCCCATAATAGGTCATATGTACAGATGATGACACTATGGGATGTGAACATTCTATCATCTTGGGTGCCTGAGTTACTGCATAAAACAAAGCTGCATTGTTCATGGGTATGTGAGAAAAATACCTTTCGTTGTATTAAGCCACAGATTTGGGGATTGTTTAAGGCATTGTAACCTAGCCTGTTCTGACCAACCACCTAACATATATGATGGATCTGCTCATAGATTCTTTTCCGCCTGTCAGATGTATTATTTTTGAAGAGACTCCCCACTCACATTCAAGTGTAACAACATTGGGCATAAAATAAAGTAAAATCCCGAACTTTCATAGCTTAAAAAGAGCATGAGTAATGCTAAGTAGATGCATAAATTCTCCTAATTGTGATATTTTATCAAATCTAAACCACTATTTGAGCTGCATCCTCATGTAAAGCGAAATAATACACTACCAGTTATAAGTGTAAAATACTATTGATCATGTTTCTTGATTTATAAAGTAGAAAAAATGCACATTTTAGCATTGTTAAAATACGGTAATATTAAGTATCCATGACTTTTTGAACTTCCTGATTAAAAGAGAAGAAAGGGCTCTTGAATTACCATTGACATATTTTGTTTTTGTCAAAAAGATATATGTGAAGATAGGGCATTAAAGATGGTTGCAAAGTCTTCCCTATTTCTCTCACTGAGAATTGAGATTCTTTCCCCTCTCCTAGAATCTGACTTTATCCTGAAAATTATTTTCATCAGTACAAAGTAGCAGGAATCACACTGTTCAACTTCTGAAGATGGACCTTAAGAGTTCAGAAGCTTTCACCATTCATGCTTTCCATTCTACTTGGAATTCAGCAGACATGCAGTGAGAACTCCGAGCCATGTGGAGAGCCCACCTAGAGGAGGACCATAGCACACTGGCGCACACTGGTTCACAGCCCCAACTGAAATCTGAATGCTGAGCCAGCATCAACTGCCAGCAATGCAAGTGGGCCTCATTTTTCCATTCTCACCCATTAGAGCCTGTGGCCCAAGTAACACTACACAGAGCAGAAGAGCCACTCAACTGAGCCCAGGCAACCCACAGAGTAATGAGAGATGAGAAATGGTTGTTGTTGCTATTATAGTTTTAAGTCATCAAGTCCTGCATAGTAAGTTAAATTTTATTTACTTTCAATTAAGTTCATTTGATTAATTTTAAAATAAACCTAAAATTAATTAAATGACTTTAATAAACAAAAGAGAAAGTTTAGGTTTTCAGATGTATTGACCATATTTCAGTAGACATATCCATAGCAAAATGCACATCCTTTTCAAGTGCAAATGGCATATTTATCAAGATAGTGTATATCCTTAGCACAAAAACAAATCTCAACAAATTTAAAATAATTCAAGTTATATAAATTAAATTTTCTGACAACAATGGAATCAAACTAGAATTCAAAAACAGCAAGGTATCTTAAATATCCCCAAATAATTTGGAAATTAAAAATGTATACACACAGTCTAACTCATGGGTAAAAGGATAAATCAGAAGGAAAATTATGAAATATTGGACCTGAATAAAAAAGAAAGCATAAAATATCAAACTTCGTGAGATGCAGATAAGCAGTGCTTACAGGGAAATTTATAGCCAAAAAAAAGTAGGTAACTGATTCAAGGCCTTGAACAGTGATCTATGATACCAGAAATGAGAAAAATTAGAAAAAATTAAAAGAATATTAAAAGTAACTTTATGCCCATAAATCCTACTACTTAAGAGACAAGTATCTTGAAAGATACAAATTACTAAAGTTCATTCAGGAGGAATATATAACCTTAGTACACCAATAACTCTTACACATCTCAAATTCATATATGAAAACCATCCCACAGTGAAAACCCCAAGTCCAGAAGACTTTGTGGGCAAATCCTATCAAACAAACCAATACTACAAAAACTCATGCAGAAAAATACAAAAGGAGAGAGAATTTCCCATCTTGTTTTAAAAGGCCACTATTACCCTGACTCCAAAATCACACACAAAGAATTACAAGAAAATAAAACTGCAGAACAATATCCCTAATGAACATAGATGCAGAGATCCACAACAGAATATTAGAAAATAAAATCCAGTGATGTATAAAATGTACTATTTCTCCTGTCCATGTAGGTATTACAGAACTGCAAGGGTAGTTTAATTTGGAAAGCAATCAATTTCATTTACTACCTTAATAGATGAAGAGGGAAAAATCATGAGATCCATGTGTCTCTTATTCTTAGACCAGTAGGTACCTGAGAGTCTTCTCATAGAAGGGCAGGAATACAAGTGACCAAGTGCAACTTCAGAGCATATTTCAAACTTCCATTTACATCACAATTGCAAATAACACATGGTCAATGTAAATTTCTTGGCCGAACTCAATGTCAATGAGATGGAGAAGTGTACTGCACTCACATGGGGGCGGGGGAGATGTAAATATTTACTGAGCAATAATCCAAGCTAAGTAGAGCCCCCTTTATAGAGCCATACCTTAGGCAGATATCATTGTGTTCTGTATCATAGAAGAATATATATTTGACAATATAATAGATAAGAGGGAGGTTTTGCTATAGGTAAATGACCTTCCTTTTTGTGCTTAACCATACCCAGGTTTTCAGTAAAAATTAGGACAGAACAGGTGCTCAATAAATTCTTTATATATAGGTTAGTTGGAAGAAAACAAATTTAAAGTCTGCTAGACTTTGTTTGTTATCCTTTTCTGCAACTTACTACCCCAGGTGAAGCTGAGCTAGTTATGTTTTTATTCTGAACCTCAGTTTCCTCATTTGTGAAATAATTCTAAAATCTATATTTTCGTTGTGAGGATTGATTATTGTATTATATGTAGGCCCAATACCATGCCTAGAAGATATGTATCCCCATAAATAGTAGCTAATATGAGTTAACGAAGTGCAGTGTGTAATTAGTATGATGAAGCAGTAGTTAGGTCTCCACACTCAAAGAAAATGAAGTATTAAGGTAATTAACCTGATAACTTTTTTTAAAATCACAAATTATTCAAGTAATTCTCAGCAAAGCAGGATATTGGGGGTAAGTCTGGGGACTTAATTTTTTTATATTTATCATTTATCTGTAGCTAACCTTCTTTTCACTGGAATACCTTGTTGGAACTGTTCATCTTTAAACTTAGAGAGGTGAAGGCAATATTCAATATGTATCACAAGCCCTTTCCATTCCATTGTGAGACTATTACCTCTTTTCTTTTTAAAGATTTTTTTGATGTGGACCATTTTTTTTTTTAAGTCTTTATTGAGTTTGTCACAATATTGCTTCTGTTTTATGTTTTGGTTTTTTGGCTTTGAGGCATGTGGGATCTCAGCTCCTCGACCAGGGATTGAACCCACACCCCCTACATTGGAAGGCGAAGTCTTAACCACTGGACTGCCAGGGAAGTCCCACTATTACCTCTTAATGAAAAAAAGATTGGGCTACTTATTATCATCCAGTAGTTATTACACTTGGTTTGGCTTCAGTTTCTCTACTTAACAGTTAATGCTTGTAATGCTTTTTTGTTAGTTTTTTTTCTATTTTGTTCAATATAAGACTTATTCAAATTGTGTTTACTCCTTTTATCATTTTTGTAAGGCAAATATCCTAGTTTTAGTTTTTACCAGAGATTGGTTGATTCATTCAAAACAGATGAGTGTACCTAAAGTAACAATTTAAGTTCCTGGAATCAAATGAATTTACTGGATTGTTCTAAATATAGTATGTGGGACTATGGTTCCTATCCTACTCAACAGGTTTACGACAAAGAAACAATAGAAAGACCAAACAAAAACTAGATTTTCTTTGAACATCTGCGTACGCATTAACAAAATTACAATTCATTACACATAATTTCATTTATTGTAGAAGAAATAATGAAAATCCAGTGCCTAGCCTCCAAAGTCTGCACCATTCTTATTTACCACAAATAATCCCCAATGCAGCCATCACCTGTAAAGATAGATATTTGGCATGGATGACAAGTAGCAATTTTCAAAGAGCAAACTTGAACACATCACTCAGTTCCACAAAATTCAAATATGCATTCAAATATCTGGTTTCATTATAAGGTTAGCCAGAGCACTTTCCCTTAAAACTAGCTCTTTCACTTCCAAATTGCAAATGATAACATTTATTATTTAAGAAGACTCGAAATAGCTTTAAAAGCCTTTTGTTTGTTTGTGTTTTTTTTTTACACTTATCAGTTAGACAATGTGCTAAACTTAAAAGGATTAGTTAAAGTTTTTATCCTAATTTGGGTTGGAACTTGCTTTATATTAAGGCTATCTAATTGTTGTCCCTATGTCAATTTTATATTGCAATTATGATATGAAAGAAATGCCAGAAAGGTCTATTTTAATACCAAGTACAATGATGGTCTAACCACTCACAAATACAGTTTAATATGATATTGCAACTGAAGAGTGAATTTAAGCTCCATTTTCTCAGATGCCGTTTGCAAAATATTAATCACAGAGATGGGCAACAAGGATCTACCATTATGGCAGTTCGTTTTATAGCTACAATATTGTTTTTTCTTTCTGTAAATTCTAAAGTTTATATTAAGATACTCATTGAAAGGTAGAATCAATGACTTCTGAGCCATTTCAGGAACTACAGTTCCCATTATTTTGTAACTAGAGGAAAGGTTTACAAGGACTCTAAGGCTCTTGTTTGTTTGTTTTTCTGGCAACATTAAGAGAATCTTCATTCTGGAAGTCACAGATTTTGACAGCGTTTTTACAACTCATAATTATGAAAATTTCAGAAAGTAAAAGCTCCCTGAACCCCTGGGTTATTTATAATTCAGTGTATATGTTAATTTAGGGTCTAAGATTCAAGTGATTTATATATCAATTATAAATTCTTTTTTGAAAAATCATATAAAAATTCTGTACTGGGGCTTCTCTGGTGGCGCAGTGGTTGAGAGTCCGCCTGCCGATGCAGGGGACACGGGTTCATGCCCCGGTCCGGGAAGATCCCACATGCCACGGAGTGGCTGGGCCCGTGAGCCATGGCCACTGAGCCTGCGCATCCGGAGCCTGTGCTCCGCAACGGGAGAGTCCACAACAGTGAGAGGCCTGCGTACTGCAAAAAAAAAAAAAAAAAAAAAAAAAAAAATTCTGTAGTGATAATGTTACTTTAATTGGAGGATAGATTGGGTGATATGCAAGCATCCATGTCTTATCTGCTGCAGTTAGACTCCATTAAAGAATTAATAGTTAATTTTAGTAAAGAACTTTCTTTTTAAGGGTATAGTTAAACTTCTAAATACACTCCTAATTTGAATCTACATTTCTTAGTATTTTTTTCTTAATAAAAATTTTGATTACACAGACTATCTATGGGAAGTAAGATTTGTCTGTAAGAAAATTGAGAGAAATTATAAATTTGTGAAAGAAGTTATATACATACATTTAATACATGCTTTCTTTGCCCTTCCAGTATTAGGATTTCCAAATACCTTTGTTTAAAGAAAAAATACAAAGAGTTATGTTTGTTTCCTATAGAACTGTTTTCTCTCTTCCATACCTCCTCTCCCCGCTTTCCATTTCAAGTAAGTAGTCAAATCCTTAGCATTTTTCTCCTTGCAAGGTAAAAAGTAAAATAAAACAAAAACAAAAGCAAACAAACAAAAAACCTATTTGAAGCTAAGACTTATAAATCTTTATAAAATTATAAATTTGTTGTAGAGGTTATCTCAAGATATTGAAGCTGGTGTGTTGGGAGGAGGGTAGAGATAAAAAACAAATAGTTCAGAGGCTGAAGGGGCCATGTGAGGGAAGGAATAAATGGGTATAAGTCAAAAGGAAGGGGAAGCAAGAGAACACCATCTCCCTCTGCCTGACAGGAAAACGACCGTGCACAGAGTATGAAACATTTTGCTCTACCTTCTTCCTCTCTCCATTTACTAGTAGTGATGAAAGCCAAGAGAATAGATCAGATGAGAGGGTGCAGAAAAGGAATCTAGAATTAGAATAGATGGCTAGTACACATTCACGTAAGTATGTCCAATTCTGAATTTCTGGGACCTGTCATTATTGTTCTCCATAGAGTGAATGATTATAACATCTCAAGATTTGCAGATGACACCAAAGGCAGGACAATTTCGCTCAGCAGTTGATGAGAGTAAAATATCTGCTAATGAGTTTTACTGGGAGGCCTGTATAAGAAAATGCCAGGATAAATTAGCACACTTACTTCTCTAGTATCATGTGCTCTTAATTATCAACCATAGATTTGAAAAACCTATAGCAGTCATTAAGAGTTACTATTGTTTGCTTATTTTGTTTTTTAAATAATGATAGGACAGTAGTTGATTTTGATCAAAATGGTCAGGTGAATTCCCTCATTTTTCTATGGTATTAGACCTATAAAGCCCAACTTCTTTTCAGCCCTGACAGTAGGTTAATACTAGTTTGCATGACTCGTATATTTGGTAGTTAGGTTGAATCCATCTTTGGAAAACATGTCTTATTGGCTCTTTTATACACTTTGTTATTGTGTTTCTTAGGAGCACTGGTTAAAAGAGATTTGAAGAAGTTTGCCACATTTCTACCAAGTAAATTTTTTTATTTTGCCTAATTTTAATTTCTAAACTTTTGATAACTTGAGAAGAAAATATGAATGATATAATAAAATGCATTATAAAAATATTGTAATTTTATCAAATTTGTATTATTTTAGTATAAATAAAAAGCAGTTATTGGGACAGAGGTTGAGGTTTTCACAATAATATTTTAATTTTATGTTTGCATATTTTTGGTAATACTTAAATGGATTTATGTAGGGATATATTACATCAACACATGGAATAGAATATGCAGATGAATTACTATTTCTATAAAAAGCTTACAATTTTTTGATACATGCGGGCTTATAGATATTTACATTTAAAAATTACCATTGAAATATGCATATTTTAGGATATTGATGTTATGCTTATATTAATCAATTATATTTACCTTATAGAAGGTTTTTGTGATTTTAGAGAGCGTGCAGAACCTGCATTTCATAAGTCAACTATTGATATATGGAAGCATCAGAGAGCAACTTGCAAAAAGTCAGATAGAAAAATAAAAGAAATGCCAAGGTGCTCCCAAACTGCCCTCATAAAAATACATTTTCTTCATTGTACAGCCTGCTTTATTAAAAAAGATGTAGAAATTTCTGCCTTAAATAAATCATAAATATTGCATCCCCTGTCACACAAAGCAAGTGAATAGGTACCGTATCCACCTAGTTTCTGCACCAGAACATCAACAGTCAGTCATTTTCTTCTATGGCATATTTATTATGGGACTGCTACATTTTTCTGTGGCTAATGTATGCACTGTTAGTAATTTTGCCCTAAACCGTACAGATAATGTCACAGTTTGGATGACAGTAGAAAGCCATATGGTAGAGCAACGGGACTACCATGCAACTTGAGCCGAGTTGAGTTAAACAGATCACCACAAAGCTGGATCTTCATATTCTGCAGTTGATGCTGGTCTTGCTGAGGGTCCAGGTTGTAAGATTCCCCAGCTCCTGATTGGAAAGGATCCCAATGGCCTGGTCAAAAGTATGTAATGCATCTCCCTCAAACCATAGTCAAGGAGAGAATGTTAGGATGTAACAAGTTTATTGGGTCATGCTTTCAGTTTTGCTATGAATCTAGTCAGAAACATGTTTAGATATTTTAGATGGCAAGTATCTTTAGAGAAGGGCACTACTGACATTTTGAACTGGATAATTCTCTGTTGTGGGGGGCTGTCCTGTGCATTGTTTGATATTTAGCAGCATTCCTGGCCTTACCTTGAAGATGCTGGTAATACCACCTCTCCCAGTTGGGACAGAACCAGAATGCTTCCAGACATTGCCAAATATCCTCTGGTGGTGGTGGGGAGTCGTCCTGGGTTGAGAACCACTACTTTAGTGTAGGGAGTATGGCATATATATCTTTACAGGAATTCAAATCATCTTCCCAGTAGCATCATAAAAGGACTCAGTGAAGCTTACATTTATTGAGAATCTATTATGTGCCAAAACTGAATGAAGTACCTGCACATATATTAATGTATCTGTTTTTCCCAACAAGTAAAATAGAGATTATAGGTGAGAAAATGGAGATACAGAGAAGTTAATTGAATTCCTAGGATTCAGAGTTAAATGTTTGTGACACCAAGGAACATAAAATGAATAAAATAAGGAGTTTTATACCTGTTGTAGGTACAGTAATAGCTCACGAGGTGTCTAGCGTCAGACTAGCCTTGAATCTACTAACACAGTGTTAGACACCTGTGTGTTAGTGTTGGTCTTCTAGAACTAAGTCTAGGTCAGGAGTTCAGCATTTGGAGGAAAATCATATACAGAATAACATTTATTTTATTCTAAAGAATACTTGAATGAAGAATAAAATCGTAGGGAACTATACTCAATACTTTGTGATGACTTATAATGGAAGAGAATCTGAAAAAGAAAATATGTATATGTGTGTGTGTATATATATATATATATATATATATAAAACTGAAACACTTTGCTGTATACTTGAAGCTAATACAGCATTATAAATTACCTATATTTCAATAATTTTTTTAAAGAATAAAAGCATGGGAATTATCTGGATTATTATTAGAAAACATTTGATTCTTATAAATTATAAAAAGCTCCATGAGGCACACCAATTGTAATCATTGTATTCTAGAAATTTTATTTCCCTTCACCAAGATATGTAGCCGAGCATTGCCACTGGAAGGGAACTTGCTTTGCTGTGGGAGTTAGCATGGAGACTGGTAATGCATTCTTTCCTATTGGCATTCTCTGTTTTTTAGATTCTGTCTCTATCTTGGTTACTCCACCATTACATTCTCCATATCTTCCTGATGGGTATGTGGACATAAACTTTAGAAATTTTGCATGACTAAGATCATTTGATTTTTCTCTTATTTTAAAAATTATTTTTATATTTCATACTGCCTCTCACTTATTGTTTTTAAAAAACTTTTAAATAAAATATCCACAGAAGTATCTTATTTTACCATAATAAAGATAATATACACTCCCCCAAACTATACTTAGTTAAGAAATACTAAAAAAGTTTTTGATAAAAAAACTTTAGAAATATATGTGGAATTACTATTATTGTTTATGTTTTAGAAATTTTACAAAAACAATATAACAGCTAAGAGTTATAGTTATCAAAAACCTATGAAAAGCTCTCATACATTTTAAGATAAACAACTCAGTATGGCACGATAATGCACAGAAAAGCAAATCCAAATACACATAAAAACATACTGAAATATAATATTAAGGAAGTTCAAACTAAATTAACATAGATATTTTTACCTATATAATTGGCAAAAGTTAAAAAACAAAAATATGGGGGAAAGTATGTTTTTATTCATTGTTGATGGAAATGTAAAGTTTGTAGCTTTTGGGGAACACAATTTGACTATTAACTGCAGCCAAATGTACACATTTTAACAGAAAATCTAACATGACAGTGGAGGAACAAAATAGAAGTTTCTGTCTCACATAAAATAAGCCTAGAAATACACAATCTGGTTAGGACACTCCATGGTCATCAGGGTCTTGTCCAAAGCCGTCATCCTTAGCCACAGCTTACATCTCTGGACTCTCAAAGAATATTGGAGTTCCAGCCATCACAACTTCATGTCAGTTGTCAATTAGTATATGAAAGAAAGGCATTAAAAACTCATTGCTTCCATATTAAGATGTTTTCTAGGAACTGTGCTTATTACCTAGTCACACAAGTACTTTTAGCTGCAAGAAATAAATATGCTCACCTGAAAGTTAAGGGTTCTATTGCTAAGGAAGAAGGTGAAATAATCCTAAGAGATGACTAGCCACGTACTCACTCTTTGATGGGGCAAAAGAAAAAAGTAATTGCATACAAGGACATGTCTTCTAGGATATTTGTTGTAGCATTGTTTATAATGGAGGAAAATAGGAAACTCAGTAACTGTCCCTTAATGGGGGACTATTAAATAACTTGGGGGTACATTTACATCATGTAATACTGTGCAGTTAGTGAAATGTATGAATTAAAGGTGTACAGATGCCTTAGAAATGTTTCTACAGAGTATTGCTAAGTATGAGAAAAATTGAGACTCAGACACCTGACTTTAGCCATTATAATCCTGTGGTGATGATCAAATGCATTAATGACTCCAAAGGCACTTTGAAACCTGTAGAGTGCCAAGAAATTCAAGGAATCTTTGTGCAACACCCATATTATAAAATTACAGATACTAGATTAACGCATTCAGCAGATAACCCAACTTCTTTAGTGTGTCCCTTGTACTGCCTAGACTGGCAGTCTAAGCATTGCATTTCCCAGGCTCCCTTAGATGTGCAGTTCTGAATGTGATTTAGGTTCACCAGTCAGAAGCATTGCTAGAAAACTAGAATTCAGACAGGAGCTAAGTGAGAAGAGAAGCAGAGCATCAAGTGCCATTTTCCCGGCGTGGATCATGGCGGGGTTAACACTGCCCTGGAGCAGGCAGCAGAGCATCAGATATCTCCTCACCAGGCAGCACCCTGGTTGTCACAGGAGCAGCAGCCACCTTGACTGCCCAGGTCTGTGGTGTGACCTGAGAAACAGTTTCTGGATGCTTAGCCTGAAGTCTATTTTATCAGCTCGCCTAATCATTCTCTAAGCCATTTGGTACTCTGTAATAAATCCTATTCTGGTTAATCAGCTGGAGTAGATTTTGTTCTTGTAAAGTGAACCCTATCTGATGGTGCACTTTTGCTATTTTAATCCGAGAAGATGGGAAAACATTTCTGTGCTCCTCTGATAGTCCTTAAAATATGAAATATGCCAGGACACATACATCTTTTAAAATGTGTAATTTCGCTAAGATGACTGAATCAGATTAAGGCGTGACATATCAAAAACTATGCAACAAGAATTTAATCTCTATAAAATGCTACGTTATCTGATTAGTCTAACTTCCTAGTCTCTCCCTCTTGTTTTCTTGCCTTTAGCAATTAAAAAAAAAAAAGGTTATTAGAGTTTATCCCTGTTCATACCCCTTTATTAGTCAAGTAAATATTCATTAAAATTTCATGGATTCTGGGCTTCCCTGGTGGCGCAGTGGTTGAGAATCCGCCTATTGATGCAGGGGACACGGGTTCGTGCCCCAGTCCGGGAAGATCCCATGTGCCGCGGAGCGGCTGGGCCCGTGAGCCATGGCCGCTGAGCCTGTGCGTCCGGAGCCTGTGCTCCGCAACGGGAGAGGCCACAACAGTGAGAGGCCCGCGTACCGCAAAAAAAAAAAAAAAAAAAAAAAAAAAATTTGTGGATTCTAGCACAGTCTTCTTATCCAGCGAGAAAGTACACAGGTCCAAAATGCTGCCTGACTTATGTTTCATTTCTCCAGTCACATGTGTGGTCCACTTCAGCCTTGTCACAGGAATAATAAAGCAAATTTTTCACATTTTTTAGTATATGATAATGAGTTATTGAAAAAATGACTTTCCACCAAAATAGACATCCAGCCAACTGAGAGCCAGACCTTCTGGGACCAACAGTTCAATGAAAGTTGTGTTCTGACAGCGACGTCCTTTCATCAACTGAAGAATTATTAATGTATAAACCCAGCAGTTTTGTAACTGACAAAGAGGATGACATTGGAAAAAATTCTGCCTTCAGCTAGATAAGCATAGCTCACAGCATCCGTGTTCTTTGAGTTTTCATATGCCTATAATTCTCTGCCATATATCTAATTATCTACACCATGAGGGGAAGGAATAAGGAATGAAGTCAGGGCTGGGAGGACAGAAAGGAGTTAGCCTGTATGCCATCAACCACTGACAAGTCTGTTTCTCTTACAAATACTGGATTCAAAATAATTGCCAGTGAAGGTCATTCACTTACCTAGAATAAACACAATAGCAATGTAATTTTCTTAATCTCCCATATGAATTTCCTTCCATGTGTTACATTTCCATCTTTCATTTCTTTTGTCTCATTTCATGTCTTCTATTATAGTGGCTTTAATATGCTTACTCCTCAGTCTCTTATTGGCTCTTCTTCAAATCACTTTACTGTAGGTAATTAGCTTTAGTATGTCTGAGACTGTGTTATCTCTGCCTGTTTGGTTCACAGCAGAGTCTTTTATGAGTTCTCTTCTTCATTTAGAATGTAAAAGAGTCAGGACAGAATCAGTGTCTGCTGAGAACTGTGTGGTTTAGTTTGTAATTTCAAGCAACTAATTGCTCTGCTTTTTCTTGATTAGAAACACAAATCCAGTGGCAGAAACATTGTTTAATTAAAAAATAATGAGTGAAGTCAATCTAAAAGAGAGGAAGGGGCTGCCATGTAACTGAATCACTAAATACAAAATCAAATGTGAAGCAACCACAAGAATACGCAGAATATAAGAATAAAATATCCGGGCTTCCCTGCTGGCGCAGTGGTTGAGAGTCCACCTGCCGATGCAGGGGACGCGGGTTCGTGCCCTGGTCCGGGAAGATCCCACATGCCACGGAGCTGCTGGGCCCGTGAGCCATGGCTGCTGAGCCTGCGCGTCCGGAGCCTGTGCTCTGCAACGGGAGAGGCCACAATAGTGAGAGGCCCGTGTACCACAAAAAAAAAAAAGAATAAAATATCCTTAGAGAAACTGTAGGGCAGATTTCACCCAGATCACTGACTTTGCCTCCAACCAAAATTAATAATAATAAAATACATGCATGAGCAATTTTTTTCACCAGAAGCAATCGACCAAGAAGAGATGAATTTACAGCATTTTGTCATAAAATTTAAAAAGTGGTGGTCCAAAAGAAATCAGGTGAAAATTCTTAGCATGTGTACACTGATTCAATCTGCCCCCAGGAAGTATACAGGGGACAGAAAGTGTGGTTAGAAGATCATGATACTGCTCACTAGCATGCACAGATACAGAGAGGGATGGAGACTGTATCCAGGGAAAGTCATGAAGGAAGCCATCACAGTGGGATTTCAGTTGCAGCGAGAAAGTTCCAAGAGACAGCCCCCATCTATATTGTCTCTTCAGACTGAAAGAAAAGTGGAAATCATCACAACTCTGTCTAGATAATTATTCTAAGTAATAAATAGGGAGCACAGAAGCTACAACACTCTCTAGGGGAGCAGAGTGCTGGGGGTGGAGGTGAAGAAGTACACTGAGTACTTGAGTACCAAGGTCACTTGTCCTTCACCCTCCACTCCACACAAATCCTTCTTACTTTTCCCTCTGCTGGATAGAGAAGCAGCATTAACTTCTAGGAAGAGACCATCTGATGAGGTAGACTGAACAATTAGAGCTTCAGCCTTCTCAGCTGAATTGCAGAATTCCCACACCATGGGACTAAATATATATTTCAGCCTTGCTGGAGAGCACTCTGGTAGATTCTTTTAAACACAAGCTCAAAAGAGAGGCTAGAACTTTGGTTCCTCCAACAAAGGTTTGCACATTCCCTGTCCTATGCCCAGACCTCACATATCAGAAAAATGGACATAAAGTAATACTCACACACAAACTCCAACTCAGAATGGAGGATGAACAAATCACATATAAGTCATTCACCCTATCCACTCCATATGAAATCCTACCATGGCCTCCCATGACATTTGGAAGTAAATCCAACTCTTTAATCACAGTTATTATGAACTCAATTGTGTTTTTCCAAAATTCATGTGTTAAAGCTCTAATCCCCAGTATTTTGGGATGTGGCTGTTCTTTAGAATGGAGATAGGGCCTTTAAAGAAATAATTAAGGTTAAATGAGGTCAGAAGGGTGGGACCCTAATACAATATGACTGGTACCCTTATTATATAATGTAAGAGGTGCTGTTTTTGTGATGTTCTCTGCATTCTTGTTCATTATGTAAAGAATAATTTATATAGAAACCTTCTGCCCTTATCAGTACCTTTCCTGGCTTCCCAGTGGAGGGCAGCATGATCTATCTGCTGGGTGAGAGTGTAGCATCCTTGCCTGCACTTGCTGTGTAGAGATGATGTGTTCAATCTTGCAGCTCTCAGGTGCTCTTTCTCGGCTTCAGTGGGTTCATAGCAGACACAGGTCTACGTGTGGCCACCTGGGTAACTGCTCAGCAGACCCTTAATGATAACCAGTTTGGGCACGGGTCTAAGCCTTATCTACTTGTCTAGTTACACAGAAAGGAAAGGAAAAGCTGGAAGTTTTTTAGTCCTTGTCCACTTCTCAATTCTGAGGGCAGGGGCATACTTAATAACAGTCCTTTCATATCAGTACATGGAGTCCAAAAGAAAATCTGTTTTTAGTATTCCTTTGTATTAATTTTATCCTGAATGCACACATGAGGTGTTTTGGATCAGAAATAGATTTCTTATCAATGACTTTACAATAAATAATAAGTATATTGGCCTTTTGTCCCCAGGCCTTATCCATGGGGTGATGTGATCAAAAGAAAGTCAAATGTTTCATGGAAGTAACAGGACACTCTAAAGTTGAGGGAGAAGGAAAAATGATTTTGCTCTGATTATGAGGGGGGAAGGAGGAAGCTGACTCATCCCCTCCTGAAGGGGTCTTCTTCTTACTCCAATCATTCGATATGTAAATAAAATCTCTTCAAGAGCCAGATGGTGCCTCTTAAGCTTTAATGACTAAAGTATCTTCAGTTCCTGGGGCTTCATTCCTTGTTCATTCTAGAGAGATGATGCTCTAGTCTCTCCCTCAGCTTGGGGCTTAGCCTAGGGATCTAATCAGGGCTCTAACCACTTGGCCTTCAGGGATCAGAAAAATTAACCAGAGGAAAGGCTACAGATTTAATTCTTATGGTATGTGGAGAGTATTAAGAGACTAGAGCTTTTATAGGAGCACCAAGGAATCCAGGAAAGTTTTATTTTCCCACTAAAGATAAATATGATTTTACACAGGGATCAAATGGACCCAAAAATGTATTAACAGATATAATCAAAGAAAAAATCCTCAAAATGAAGACTTGAATCTACATATTCAAATCTAAAGTACACATTCTATTTAAATAAAATTAATGTCAATATGTTTAAGTAATTGGACTTTAAAGATAAAATTCTGTAAGCATCCAGGCAGGAAAAAAAAAAGTCACCTACAAAAGGAGAAATTTGAACTGCCTCAGACTTCTCTACAGCATTATTAACTGTCCAGACATAGTAGAAGAGTCTCCAAAACTTGGAAATAAACTATGACTCAAGGATGTTAAACCTAGGTAATCTGTTTTATGAATTCAAAGTGTAACAGACACATCTTTACACATGAAGGAACTCAGTGTATATTACATGCACAGCTCCTTCTTGAGAAACTAAAAACAAATCAAAAACAAAAATTAATAATGAAATTCAGCCAAGATGATGCAAATAGTAAAAATATGGTAAAAGGATTAATGTAATATTCAATTACAAACAATAAAGCAATGTCTCTGGGTCCTGAACAAAACTAAATATGATATAACTCAAGAATTTTTTATGCAGTCAGACCTTTGTTGAGTATAAAGAGAACAAATATTATCAAATATGGAAGAAGTCAAGGAATAGATCATCCATGAGACCTTTCTGGAAAATACAACTTACCATTGGAATTCATTCATTTAAGAGACATATAGTATGTAGACATCAAGAGTTAGATTTTTGAATATTAGAAATACTATAGAATGATGTGGAGTTTTACACTCCTTTAGTAGAATTTTAAATTTGTAATAATTTCTAAAAAAATACATCTGAATGTTTATACTGTCTCTTCCAGTAATTCACTTCTAGTCATTTATTCTAATGAAATTATTAAGGATTTTTAAAAGATATCTGATGAAAGAATTATGCCAGAACCCCTTGTAAAAGAGTAAAATTCTCTTTTGATCTTTGAAGACAAGAACAGTTATGGAATGCCTACAATATTATGCATAAATTTTCTGCAGACGTATATCTTGCAATTTTTATTAGGGTAAATTGTGTTCTTTCTGGATATAAAAATACTCAGATAGATACACAGATAGATAGATAGAGAAAACCCAGACATGTCAATGGGAACCTCAAAACTACTAAACACTCAACAATTAGATACATAAAGTAATAAAGTAGTAGCCTTTAAAATTTGAAGTAGGGAAATTAAAAAATAAATTTCTATCCTGATAAATCTTTACAGATATTTGATACAAGTAATATACATCTGCCTGTGGTGTAGTTGTTAGCCCAATTCTGTTTGCCATTTGGGTTTCTGGAGTGAAATATAAGGCTAAGAAAATTTATGAGTAAATTTATTTTTAGTGTTTTATTCCTTAAAATATAGTTGCAATGTATTTTGTATTTATAAAATATTTCACAGGCAGAAAAGGAACTTCTGTTTAAATTTAGTTATATGAACTTGTTGACTTAAAAAAAAAGGCTGACAAATAAAAAACTTGGAAATCAAATTAAACTCTTCTTGAGCAAACTTTAAAGCTTCCTAAGCAACCCTTAAAATAAAATTTTGCTAATTATAGTGACAATTAGCATAGTGTTTGACAAAAATTATAAATATTAAATTTAAATTTAATAATAAATATTAATAAATTGATAATTAATTATAAATAATAATTATAAATAAATTATAAATATAAATAAATTAATAAATAATAAAGATAATAAATATTAAATTTAAACTGTAAAATCATCAATAAATTCCATTCAGGTGTGCTTCAGGGTCTAGATTCTTTTGTTTGTTTCTACAGCATGGTATACTTGTCTATTCATTTGTAGTTATGTGAATAAAACTTTCCCTTAAAGACTCATGTCCTTGTCATCCTCCTCTTATGATCAGAGTTAGTCAACAATATTTGTTTTTTTTGTTGTTGTTGTTTTTGTTTTTATTTATTTATTTTTGGCTGCATTGGGTCTTCACTGCTGCGCGCAGGCTTTCTCTAGTTGCAGCGAGCGGGGGCTACTCTTTGTTGCAGTGTGCGGGCTTCTCATTGTGGTGGCTTCTCTTGTTGCAGAGCGCAGGCTCTAGGCGCACGGGCTTCAGTAGTTGTGACACGCAGGCTCGGCAGTTGTGGCTCACAGGCTTAGTTGCTCCGTGGCATGTGGGATCTTCCCGGACCAGGGCTCGAACCCGTGTCCCTTGCACTGGCAGACAGATTCTTAACCACTGTGCCACCAGGGAAGTCCCAACAATATTTGTTGGTCATAGTTTCATATACTGAACAATTCAAGTTTATCTAGCCCCAAGAGGCAGAGTACCCAGGAGGGTGATTCTTATTCTGTGGGATACATTAAGATTGGTTATGGAATTTGTTTCCCTTTAACTGACACAAAACTTTAACCTCCTAAAGTCATTTTGAAACCAAGACCTTCACAGAAACCTGTATGATAAGTCTTGGTTTCTAAGATATTAAAATCTTCCTTCTGTCTTTTTTTTTATACTTTAGTTTGTTATAGTGTTGAACTAATTAGTTTTATTCCCAAGATCAAAACTACATATAGATGATGTAAGTCTGAAGGTTTACTATGACTTATCACTACCATTATTATGATTTTTTCTGAGAAATGTTTTAATATTCTGAGGAAATCACTCCAATTCCTGAATTTCTTTAAGCTAGGAAATATAAAAAAATGAATTCCTTCTTAGATTCTGGTTTATTCCAATAGGCAGATCAACACCTAGGCTACTGAAAATTATAGTGTATATACTGCGAATGTATATGTATATATATGCAAATGCATATGTATATATTCTACTTATGTGTATGTATGTATTTAGTGTATATATACACATGTATTTCTATATTTACACACATGTCTATGTTGGTTGATGAAGAAGTTTGAGGTAATTGAATAGGAGATTTCATTTAATATGTACTTACTAATGTAGAAATATTTGTTACCTTTATATAGGAAAAGAAATGGTGTTTTATCATACAACTTTTGTATATCGTACTTCTTATGTTCTCTTATATTTGTTTATATTTCTCTCAGGTTCTCTTAATGGTAATGGTAACACATTATATACCAAGAAGATTTGGTTATTTGAAAATCATTTGTTACAGAGCTCTTAAATTAAGAAAAAAATCCTTCAGCTGTAATGAAGGTATTATAAACTCCTAATGCGTTCTCTTACTGCTTAAATGTATGGAAATAGCATCTGAGTAACACTGATCTGTGCTTTAATCTACATTTCAAGGCAAAGCCATAATTGAGATTGAATCCATGATTTGGGTAATAGATGTTGTATATCTTGGTGTATCAGATAAGATAAACATTCATTAAGTGCCTATTATATGGACTGTGCTAAGAAAGAATAAGAAATGGACACTGCCCTCAAGGAGTTTAAAATGTGATTGAGGAAAACAACAACATAAAATGTTAAATAAAAATGTTAAATAAGAGTCTACAACTGTAATGAAAGTGATGTCCCAAAGATGTGCATAAGTAAGTGCCAAATAAAGTATTCAACAATAACTGCATCTAGAGTGTGACGGCCAGAGAGTCCACGCTCATGGGTGTGCTTTAAGGGCAGGTAGAGCATGGAGGAAGAGCACCACGTAACTCCACTAGAGTTCAAGAAGATCACCCATAAATTCATCAATTCTGTTCTTCCCTAGAGTTAACATCAGAAAGGTTAGTTACTCGTGTTTTTCTTTTCTTGGAACTGAAACCCGCAAAGCAGGTAAAGAAATATTGAATTCCATCTCAACCAAAAAAGGATAATATGTTCTCAAGTAGTGGCAATTAGTATTACAAGATATCTCCAAGTTTCCCAATTCTCCTTTAAAGGGGACAAATGAAATAGGAACAAACTATCTATGATTTCTAACGAACAATTCAGAAGCATCATTATACTTTAGCATTCCTTCTTTTATTTACTCAATGAATATGTATTGAAGGAATAAGCAAAACAAACTAAAATACTTCCCTTGTAGACTTGTCCTCTAAGGAGGGGTAAATGCATTGAAAAAAAAGTAACATCTGAAAAAATATGTAACATCCATCAGTGATTAGAAAAATAAGACAGAGACAGCAACAGAGGATGAAGGAGAGGGAGGCTGTTGTAGACGCTGTATACAGGGTCTCTGTGAGGATGTAGCACTTCAGCAACACCCAAATCTCAGCTCTCAGTAAGTTTAGAAAATAAAATTCTACCTTAAAAGTTCTCTTTAGACCATATAATTTGCACAAAGGAGCTCATGATTAAACTTGTAATAATCTGGTCAAGGGGTGCATGTGAGTGTGCTTAGTAGAGCTCTCTGTTCCATCATGTTTAAATGTTACAGAGATTTATGGTCCCCAACATAACAACAAACAATGTATATGTCACAACAATATGTCAAATTCCCTGACACCAGTGTTAAAAAGGACATTCCCTGTATAAATATATCAGAAAAGATAAAGTTAGAATAAAAGGGGGGAAAAAAGTAGATACGATTGATAAGACAAGATTAAAGACAAAGAAAAATAGAGCAAAAGAGAATAGGATGGAAAAAAGAGAAATTAGAAGAGAAGAGAGTGGTGATATTCCCACTGATCAACTCCAACTTTGTACAAGTTACTCTTCCGTAAGATAAGAACTGACACCACAGAATTATCAGCCTAATGCTGGGAGCAGAGCTAGTGAATTAAAGAATGAAAACAAAACCAAAAGAAATGGCAGTGCATGCACACTAGTAGTTTAATGAGAAGAGAGGTGTGGGATCAAGGAAGGAATATGCATGTTTGTTTGAGGTGGGAGGAAACTTTTCTAGTTACTGAATGACAATGAATTTTCCAACTTACTTCCATTCCAATTCTATAAATTTAGTGACGGGTTTGAGAACAAATAGTCTCTGCCTTCAAACAACTTTTTTCCCCAAGAAATCTATAGGTATTCTTTATCCAGTAATTTTTTAATTAAAATGTTTCCATTTATAATCATATTAATTAATAAGTGATCATTGAGTATATGCTAAGTGCCTGACAGTATGCTAGGCCCAGGGAGAAGTAAAGACATCCAGTGCATATTTCCTATTATTAAGGTGTTGTCACTTTAGCTTGTATCTTTTATGAAGGTTTATTTTGGGAGAAACTACATTATTAGAAAAATAATAAATGTATATATGGCTTTTTAAGTTTAAATTGTTTCCCATTGATAGCATAAATAATAGAACATTCATTGATCTTTTCTAAACTATTATTCTACAATTATGTCTAGATTATAATTTGTGCAGCATTTTAATACATATGCCAGTAAAACTTTATGTATATGTCAGCAACAGAAAAAAACATTATGCAGAGTTATTACGGTAGTTCATATTGATTATGAGGTTCTAACTATAAAGAAAAAAATCACCGTTACTATTGCCACTATGAAAATAATACCCAAAGAAAAATTAATAATCAATGGGTTTCTAAAAATATACTTTTAAAATGTACTGTAATTCAAAACAGTGCCATGCCTATAGTAAGCCCTTAATCAAATCTGTATTAATGTAGATATCAATATACACTATTTCCTAATATGACCTGTGTGTGAGTGTATTAATCTTAAGGTTTTAGACTATATTGATAAACAGGTCATTGAAATGAAATTATCATTAAACCCACTTTATTAATTCATAGCTGCAAAAACTCTTTTTAACCTACTTGTGTTTAAATGGCTTTGCACTGAGGACTGCAGAATTCTCAGCACATAGTGACTCCTGGAGAACCCCTGCAGACTCTAGCACTTTCCTATCAGCTCAGGGTCATGGCCTAGTGTGACCCCAGCCCCCTTTAAAGTGCCTTCCTGAGAAATCTCAATGCTGCCAGAATTTGTTTCAGCCAGAATCTGGTGATAAGTGACTAGGCCCAGAAGCCTCTGTTAGAGCAGTTACTTTAGAAAGCTGGCAATTATAAATCTTTCCTCTGCTCTTTGAGATGTAAAACTACCACCCAAACCCTTGTCTTCAGGACTAGAGCAGTCTCTTTGAAATGCACTCAGGGAGCTATCTCTCACTCTAGCTCCCAGTCCCTGAGGGAGGATAAGGGTGTCACTTCAGTGAGTGCCTTGCCTGACTGCTTCCTGTCATAAAGATAGAAGTTATGTTTCTCCTCCCCGTAAGCACCGCTTAAATCCAGGGGGCCTGCTCACGTGGGCCACCCCTCCACGCCTTTCTCCTAGCACCCTCAGCCTTTAAAAGGTCTCTCACTTTTGTTTTGAGGATTTGAGTTCAGTTCGTGCTGGGTTCTTTTCCCTGTTGCAGTAGTTACTGAATGAAACCTGTCCTTAGCACTTGGCTAGCATCTGACTTTGTTTCTCTTTGACAGTACCCTTCTAGAAATCTCACATTTTCACAACCTTCTCTTCTTTCACCCACTCCCCAGAGAGGTATGTTCCATGATCCTCAGTCTCTTCCTCTTTCTGCGTAGCATTTCCTATATGTAGGTCATTTTAACTATGCTGTCCATGCTCTGGGCATTTTAATGGCCAGAGCAAGGAAGCTAAAACTAAGACTTTTTAACAATAAGGTAGGGAGTGTGAGTAATGCAACCGTTTAATTCTTTCTTCTTGACATTTTTTTTTAAAAAGGGGAGGGGTTGTGGACTCTTAGCTTTATTTTTATTACCAAGTAACGTTAAGGAAGCCATTAGACTTTTTCTCCCTATCCTCAGTCCCCACACCTCTTAGTGATTAATATGTCCTTCGTCACAGGTGAGCTGCAAAATGGCCCGACACACTTTCCTCTTTCCTTACTTCAAGGGCAGCTTACTACCTAAAGGTTCTCCACCCATGTCTTTGTTTCTCAGGGCCATGTACCATTTGATAGTTTGGTACCATCTGGTACTTTCTGCTCTTCCGTAAAGAGCATGCAGAGAAAGTGCTTTGGCAACGGAAAGGGTCTGGGTAAAATTATGGGGGTGAAGCCAGGTCTGCCCAACTTATCCCTACCTATTTTTAACACTTCTAGACATTTTTCTTCTAGGTCTTGACACATAAAGTTGTATCCAAACTGGTTCCTGAACAAAGCCTTCACTTTCTTCACATATCTCCTCTGCCTTTTTCCTTTTCCCCAATTTTTATATCAAGAATTTATCTATTCAGGGGCTTCCCTGGTGGCGCAGTGGTTGAGAGTCCGCCTGCGGATGCAGGGGACGCGGGTTCGTGCCCCGGTCCGGGAAGATCCCACATGCCGCGGAGGGCTGGTCCCGTGAGCCATGGCCGCTGAGCCTGCGCGTCCGGAGCCTGTGCTCCGCAATGGGAGAGGCCACAACAGTGAGAGGCCCGCGTACCGCAAAAAAAAAAAAAAAAAAAAAAAAAAAGAATTTATCTATTCAAAGAGTCATGTAAATTTCATTTTCTTTATTAGACCCAGAAAACTTTCCAGCAGAATGAAGTAGGTAGACTCTCCTTCTTTTTAACCCCTTCACATTTTTATTTTTCCTAGTACCGAGTTTCATTCACTTTTATTTTCCAATCTCTCCCTTTAAGAGTAAGGATTTTGTCAGACATCTATACATAAACAGTACTCAGTAAATGTTTCATCAATGTAAAAGAATGTAGAAGTATGAGTAGCAATTAATCTATAAGGTAAATTAATAAAAGATTTTCAAGTACATCCTAAGGTTAGCTTACTTTAATTTCAATTCAGTCTTCCATGCAGCTAAGACGGGGAAAAAATGCCCATCAGAAGGCATATCTATATTTTAATTTTAAAACCATAGGAATACATAATTTTAAATTCTCTCTAGGACACCATTAAGTACAGAAGAGAATAAGATGCTAAATGTAAGTATTTTGTTGAATATCTTAACAGCACAGTGTGAAGACAGTGATTCAAAAATCATAGGTTGATCCCTGAACATGTCAATTGTGTAATGGTTTTACTTTTATGATACACATCATTCCCTAAGCATCATTAAATTGAGCTGACACTCTGTTATTAAAATATCTATATTTAAAGTATAAATCAGTGTTTAATATGTTGGTCAAGCACAAGGCATCTATGACATGATGTTAAATTCATTATGCATTACTAAAGAAACTCACTTTATGTCCAGCACTAAACAGGACTTGATTTTATAACATTCTAGAGAGGGCTAAAGAGTGAAAAACTCTTTTTGTGTGTGAATCCCACAAACATTCATTTTCTGAAAGAAGAGCAATGTCTCATAAACAGATCACATGATTTTTTATGAAATATAGTTGATTTACAATGTTGTGTTAGTTTCTGGTGTACAGCAAAGTGATTCAGTTATATATGCATATATTTTTTCCAGATTCTTTTCCATTATAGGATATTACAAGATATTGAATATAGTTCCCTGTGCTATATAGTATGACCTAGTTTATCTGTTTTATATATGGTAGTATGTACCTGTTAATTACAAACTCCTAATTTATCCCTCCCCCGCTTTCCCCTTTGGTAACCATAAGTTTGTTATCGATGTCTGCGAGTCTGTTTCTGTTTTGTAAATAAGTTCATTTGTATCATTTCTTAGATTCCACATATAAATGATTATTATATGATATTTGTCTTTCTCTGACTTACTTCACTTAGTATGATGATCTCTGGTTGCATCTATGTTGCTGCAAATGGCATCATTTCATTCTTTTTTATGGCTGAGTAATATTCCATTGTATATATGTACCACATCTTCTTTATCTAGTCATCTATGGATGGACATTTAGGTTGCTTCCATGTCTTGGCTATTGTAAATAGTGCTGAAATAAACATTGGGGTGCATGTATCTTTTTGAATTATGGTTTTCTGCAGATATATGCCCAGGAGTGAGTTTGCAGGATCATACGGTAGTTCTGTTGTTAGTTTTTTAAGGAACCTCCATACTGTTCTCCATAGTGGCTGCACCAATTTACATTCCCACCAACAGTGCAGGAGAGTTCCTTTTTCTCCACAACCTCTCTAGCATTTATTATTTGTAGGTAAAGAGTAAAGAACCTTTTTTTTTTTTTTTTTTTTTTTGCGGTATGCAGGCCTCTCACTGTTGTGGCCTGACGCGCAGGCTCAACGGCCATGGCTCACGGGCCCAGCCGCTCCGCAGCATGTGGGATCCTCCCGGACCGGGTCACGAACCCGCGTCCCCTGCATCGGCAGGCGGACTCTCAACCACTGCGCCACCAGGGAAGCCCGTAAAGAGCTCTTAATGAGAGATTAATTAAAACAGAGTTCACCATCCCTGAAATTGAATACAAAAAATGCCAGCTCTGTGAAAGTAAGAAGAATTTTAAGTAGCATAATACATAGGTTACTTTGATTAATGGTTAAGGTAAGTTATAAATGCTATTTATTCTACATGTTTTAAGGATAGCAGATGAGTGGTATAAAGAAAGTCTGAAGGATAAAGGATATATACTTACATTAGAACAAATACCTACACCTGTACTTTAAGGAATGTAAACTTTCTCATATAAAGAGATGTAGGATTTCCAGAAATGGACTATTCAATGAGTTTACGACCAGGTTCACATACTGCAAGCTGTGTCATTAACACAAAATTACAGCCGCCGTCTGGATAAACTTCAGAATCACAGAGGTTGTACTTGTTAAACTAAAGACCTCATCTGGACGAACATAGGAAAGAGGTTATTAAATCATGTGTGCAATACCCGGTTTCTACAATTATACCCAAGCTTGTCAAAATCTCCTCCAAGGAAGGGCAAATAATGTGGTGTCCTTGATAGCCCTGTAGTTTCCACTTCAATACATAAATCGGCTGTAGGAGGGAAGAGGTGAGAAACAGAGGAGGCAGGCATTTTCTGCTTTCTGGGCTTTAACTTCAGCCTTTCAGGAAACCCGTTTGTAACTCACCAGAGTGATAGGGCAGAGAAAGAAGAAAAGGCAACAAAATGGTGAATACAGGTACCTCCTTTGAGTTCTGCTCAAGGTTAGAGGACAGAGCACATGTATTTGTTGACATGTCTTCAGTGACTTCTCCAACACAACTGCCACTACTGCTGTTCTGGGGAAGGTGAACTCACACTGGGAAAAGCATAGAGAAGCACACACATCTCAACAACAGCCTTTGTCTTTTAATTCGTGATACTAAACACACTCATAGGAACACACACGCTGTCTTCAACACTTATTCTACCATTTATATTCACATTTCATTTATAGCTTCACTTTTTGTTATATCCTGAATTACCACATGAGTTGTATTCCCCCCGTCCCTCAGTTTTTGCCATTTCTTTTGTCTTATGAACGATCAGGAGCAGACTTATGGTGCAGATCGTTCCCTTCTTCCTGTAGGAGCTCATCTTGGATGCCCAGGAAAGCCCTGGAGGCACCAGCTCCCTCACTTCTCTTGATAGGAAGGTTCTGTTTGGGGGAGATAATAGCCGAGGTGGGGGGAATCCATAAAATGTGAGGCGATCAGGCAGCCCAGATGCCCCTCCTGGAGCAGCAGGATCTCTGCAGTGAAGCGGAGGATCCACGGAGGCTGAGCTCCTGCTGTGTCCAGGCAATCAGTGCCCTGTGTGGTCCTGCGAGGTTCACACAAGCGCCCAGGGCAGTCCACCCCTCCTCCCTGGCACTAAGCTTTCTTTTTAGATCAGCCTTCTAAGGCATTGGAGGTGGCGGCTGCTACTTGCACTTGAGCTCAACAATGTCACTGGTCCTTTCCTCTTCCTAGCAGGGAAATTAGAAGAAACAGCCAATCGCCTAGCTGCTGCTGTCTTGTTTTGTAGCAGCGCTGCCTGCACAGTGCGGGAGGCAAGGACAGCCCTCACTCCTCACCCCGACCAGACACTCCCTGCTGGGGAACCAGTGTTGGCACTGTCTGGAGAGAGAGCAGCACAGTAGGAAGAAGTCAGGTCGCCCTCCTGGGACCCCAAAGCATTAGTTCTCTGGACGTGGGTGCTCTGAGTCTGTCCACTTCAGCGTGAAGAGGACACCTCAGCTTGGGACAGATTAGAGACACTTCTTGAGGGAGAAATACTTCAGGTAGAACTGGGGGTGCATTGTGAGAGGGCTAGCTTCTGCCAAGCACCTGTGCTCAATACACACGTTGGTGCACATGCAAACTCATGCTCTCCCCAAGCAGAGTAAGTGGGGGAGGGAGGGGGAAAGGAGTTACAGGACGTTTTATATTCCCTGCATTGCTCAATCCGGAAAGTACAAATACATGCACGATCAGCCAACTGCCTACTCAGTGTGGGTGCTGGATGACGACCCTGACTCAGGATTCTGCAGGAAACAAGTGATGACAGAGGTGTCATAAGGAACTCTGTGAACGTGTATGTGGATCTTTCACTCCCTTTATGGATACTATTCCTCTGGCAGAAGTCTAGAAAACTCCAATAAGTTTAGAAAACTCCAATCGCACTTAAACTTCATAGAGAAGAAACAGGATTCAGAGATAAAACAGCCACCAAGGGCCTTCCTTTAAACGCAAGGCAACACCTGCCCCCCACCCCACATTCTCCACTCAAAGAAGGTAGAAGGACAGAAAAACAGAAAGAAACTAGAAAATTCTCTAAAGGTCTCAGCAGTCAGTTTAGACCATTCTTTTTTTTTAAATTAATTAATTTATTTATTTTAAATCTGATACTAGAAGTTATAATGGGGCCTTCACCTCACTATTTCTCCCAGAGCCTGGTCGCATCTTTTAACCTGCGTGCTGGGCGGCAGTGGGGCCGGGGGCGGGGGTTGTTGGGGGAGGGGAGAAGGGGAGGGGCTTGGGGTAATGGAGGGAGGCCTGTAAGGGTGTCTGGAGATGAGCTTCTGGAGGTTCGACCACCTCCACCCCAACACCCATCTGGACTCTCGGGTCTTCTCAAGCTGGGCAGTGGCTGCAGTTGTCAGCCAGCCTGAACTTTGGGGGTTTACAAGTCCTCTTGCTCAAAAAGAGGGGTGGTATAACCCCTGTTTCTCCACCCAGGGGAAAGGGATACCACCCCTCTCAAGATTTAGGAAGTTAAGAACCCTGAATCTAGAGCCCATCCTTGCTGAAGAGTGAGCTAAGGAATCGAATCAAAAACTGTCTTAGAGCAGCCGCATAGCACAGGGAGATCAGCTCGGTGCTTTGTGACCGCCTGGAGGGGTGGGATAGGGAGGGTGGGAGGGAGGGAGACGTAAGAGGGAAGAGATATGGGAACATATGTATATGTATAACTGATTCACTTTGTTATAAAGCAGAAACTAACACACCATTGTAAAGCAATTATACTCCAATTAAAAAAACTGTCTTAGGATCAAATAATTAAAAACCTTTGACACTTCTAGTGGATTGCTGGGACATTCCGTGATTATTGATACTTCTGCAAATCCTCTTCTACTAATGCATTTCTGTCTAGGATCAAATAATTAAAAACCTTTGACACTCCTAGTGGATTGCTGGGACATTCTGTGATTATTGATACTTCTGCAAATCCTCTTCTACTAATGCATTTCTGTCACCGTGACTGTTTCTCAGTGAACAAAAGAGCAAAAATAAAATGGGTGGAGGTGGTCACTTGTTGTGGTGATGTTGGTTAGGATTTTGAATCCTCTACGTTAGTTTTTGATTTTTAAAATAGTAAATGAATGTATTCTGGATTTAAAAGAAATTCCAATAACAGGCATCTCTGAAGAAATATTTGGCACTTAATTAAATTCATCCACCTTTAAATGACCAGCTATGAATGGAGAAGGCTGGATGTGATGTGTGGGAACATAGACAGGATTAAAATGCAACCCCTAAGCAGCCTAGGAGCTCATTATCTCAGAGGGAGATCAGACATTAAAATTAAATAAATTGCAGTGTTCTACAGCCCACTAACAGTAGCATTTGGAAGTATGCCTCTAGAGCTTCGGTAAGCTCTTGGAGTTACAATTTTGGATGCAAGGGAATTGGAAGAAAGAAAAAACAGCTTCTTGGAAGAGCAAAGTTCTAGGCTCTGTTTTCAAGGATAACTACGGAGTTGGGCAAACAGATGAAAGACAGAACATCTTGAGCAGAGCATGGAGAAAGTCAGGGGCTTTTAGAATGGTGTTTCAGGAAATGTCAGGCTATCAGTACAGTTTGAGCACTAAGTGGGAGGGGAGACTCTCAAGAGATAAGGTTAAGCATTTAAGTGGAAATGTTTCATTGTAAATGGAACTGTAGTGGGAACTCATTCAATACAGCTGTTGGTTGGATAATAAACTTTCGATAAAAATCAAAACAAAACAAAACACAAACTCATCACCAGGATAAACAAATGCACCAAGCAAGAACTTGCTACAGGAAACACTTAGGCAAATTAAAGTCATGAAGAGAGAAAGTGAGACTTTGCAATTTTATAATGCTGTTCGTTCTGAAAATTTTATATCATGTTATTTTTTTTAATATCTTTATTGGAGTATAATTGCTCTACAATGGTGTGTTAGTTTCTGCTTTATAACAAAGTGAATCAGTTACACATATACATATGACCCCATATCTCTTCCCTCCTGCATCTACCTCCCTCCCACCCTCCCTATCCCACCCCTCTAGGTGGTCACAAAGCACGAAGCTGATCTCCCTGTGCTATGCGGCTGCTTCCCACTAGTTAGTTATTTTACGTTTGGTAGTGTATATACGTCCAGGCCACTCTCTCACTTTGTCACAACTTACCCTTCCCCCTCCCTATATCCTCAAGTCCATTCTCTAGTAGGTCTGTGTCTTTATTCCTGTCTTACCCCTAGGTTCTTCATGACTTTTTTTCCCTTAAATTCCATATATATGTGTTAGCATATGGTATTTGTCTTTCTCTTTCTGACTGACTTCACTCTGTATGACAGACTCTAGGTCCACCCACCTCACTACAAATAACTCAAGTTCGTTTTTATTATGGCGGAGTAATATTCCATTGTACATATGTGCCACATCTTCTTTATCCATTCATCTGTCGATGGACACTTAGGTTGCTTCCATGTCCTGGCTATTGTAAATAGAGCTGCAATGAACATTTTGGTACATGACTCTTTCTGAATAATGGTTTTCTCAGGGTATATGCCCAGTAGTGGAATTGCTGGGTCGTATGGTAGTTCTATTTTTAGTTTTTTGCGGAACATCCATACTGTTCTCCATAGTGGCTGTATGAATATACATTCCCACCAACAGTACAAGAGGGTTCCGTTTTCTCCACACCCTCTCCGGCATTTATTCTTTGTAGATTTTTTGAGGATGGCCATTCTGACAGGTGTGAGATGATATCTCATTGTAGTTTTGATGTGCACTTCTCTAATGATTAATGATGTTGAGCATTCTTTCATGTGTTTGTTGGCAATCTGTATATCTTCTTTGGAGAAATGTCTGTTTAGGTCTTCTGCCCATTTTTGGGTTTGGTTGTTTGTTTTTTTCATGTTGAGCTGCATGAGCCGCTTCTAAATTTTGGAGATTAATCCTTTGTCAGTTGCTTCATTTGCAAATATTTTCTACCATTCTGAGGGTTGTCTTTTTGTCTTGTTTATGGTTTCCTTTGCTGCATAAAAGCTTTGAAGTTTCATTAGGTCCCATTTCTTTATTTTTGTTTTTATTTCCATTTCTCTAGGATGTGGGTCAAAAAAGATCTTGCTGTGATTTATGTCACAGAGTGTTCTGCTTATGTTTTCCTCTAAGAGTTTGATAGTGTCTGGCCTTACATTTAGGTCTTTAATCCATTTTGAGTTTATTTTTGTGTATGATGTTAGGGAGTGTTCTAATTTCATTCTTTTACGTGTAGCTGTCCAGTTTTCCCAGCACCAATTATTGAAGAGGCTGTCTTTTCTCCACTGTATATTCTTGCATCCTTTATCAAAGATAAGGTGACCATATGTGCGTGGGTTTATCTCTGGGCTTTCTATCCTGTTCCACTAATCTATATTTCTCGTTTTGTGCCAGTACCATACTGTCTTGAATACTGTAGCTTTGTAGTATAGTCTGAAGTCTGGGAGCCTCATTCCTCCAGCTCTGTTTTTCCTTCTCAAGATTGCTTTGGCTGCTTGGGGTCTTTTGTGTTTCCATACACAAACTGTGAATTTTTTTGTCCAAATTCTGTGAAAAATTCTGAAATTTTTTATTGAAGTTGTGAAATTTTTTGTTCAAGTTCTGTGAAAAATGCCAGTGGTAGTTTGATAGGGATTGCATTGAGTCTGTAGATTGCTTTGGTTAGTATAGTCATTTTCACAATGTTGATTCTTCCAATACAAGACATGGTATATCTCTCCATCTATTTGTATTATCTTTAATTTCTTTCACAAGAGTCTTATAACTTTCTGCATACAGGTCTTTTGTCTCCTCAGGTACCTTTATTCCTAGATATTTTATTCTTTTTATTGCAATGGTAAATAGGATTGTTTTCTTAATTTCACTTTCAGATTTTTCATCATTAGTGTATAGGAATACAAGAGATTTCTGTGCATTAATTTTGTATCCTGCTACATTACCAAATTCATTGATTAGCTCTAGTAGTCTTCTGGTAACATCTTTAGGATTCTGTATGTGTAGTATAATGCCATCTGAAAACAGTGACAGTTTTACTTCTTCTTTTCCAGTTTGGATTCCTTTTATTTCTTTTTCTTCTCTGATTGCTGTGGCTAAAACTTCCAAAACTATGTTGAATAATAGTTGTGAGAGTGGGGAACCTTGTCTTGTTCCTGATGTTAGTGGAAATGGTTTCAGTTTATCACCATTGAGGATGATGTTGGCTGTGTCTTTGTCATATATACCTTTATTATGTTGATGAAAGTTCCCTCTATGCCTACTTTTTGCAGGGTTTTTATCATAAATGGGTGTTGAATTTTGTCAAAAGTTTTCTCTGCATCTATTGAGATGATCATATGTTTTTTATTCTTCAATTTGTTAATATGGTGTATCACATTGATTTGTTTATATTGAAGAATCCTTGCATTCCTGGGATAAACCCCACTTCATCATGGTGTATGACCTTTTTTTTTTTTTTTTTTGCGGTATGCGGCCTCTCACTGTTGTGGCCTCTCCCATTGAAGAGCACAGGCTCCGGACCCGCAGGCTTAGTGGCCATGGCTCACAGGCACAGTCCCTTCGCGGCATGTGGGATCTTCCTGGACCAGGGCACGAACCCACGTCCCCTGCATCGGCAGGCCGACTCTCAACCACTGTGCCACCAGGGAATCCCTATGACCTTTTAATGTGTTGTTGGATTCACTTTGCTCGTATTTTGTTGAGGATTTTTGCATCTGTGTTCATCAGTGATATTGGCCTGTAGTTTTCTTTCTTTGTGACATCATTGTCTGGTTTTGGTAACAGAATGATGGTGGCCTCGTAGAATGAGGTTGGGAGTGTTCCTCTCTCTGCTATATTTTGGAAGAGTTTGAGAAGGATAGGTGTTTAGCTCTTCTCTAAATGTTTGATAGAATTCGCCAATGAAGCCATCTGGTCCTAGGCTTTTGTTTGTTGGAAGGTTTTCAATCACACTTTCAATTTCAGTGCTTGTTATTGGTCTGTTCATATTTTCTATTTCTTCCTGGTTCAGTCTCGGAATATTGTGCATTTCTAAGAATTTGTCCATTTCTTCCAGGTTGTCCATTTTATTGGCATAGTGTTGCTTGTAGTAATCTCTCATGATCCTTTGTATTTCTGCATTGTCAGTTGTTACTTCTCCTTTTTCATTTCTAATTCTATTGATGTGAGTCTTCTCCCTTTATTTCTTGATGAGTCTGGCTAATGGTTTATCAATTTTGTTTATCTTCTCAAAGAACCAGCTTTTAGTTTTATTGATCTTTGCTATCGTTTCCTTCATTTGTTTCTCATTTATTTCTGATCTGATCTTTATGATTTCTTTCCTTCTGCTGACTTTGGGGTTTTTTTGTTCTTCTTTCTCTAATTGCTTTAGGTGGAAGGTTAGGTTGTTTATTTGCGATGTTTCTTGTTTCTTAAGGTAGGATTGTATTGCTATAAACTTCCCTCTTATAACTGCTTTTGGTGCATCCCAAAGGTTTTCGGTCATGGTGTTTTCATTGTCATTTGTTCCTAGGTACTTTTTGGTTCACTCTTTGATTTCTTCAGTGATCTCTTGGTTTTTAAGTAGTGTATTGTTTACCCTCCATGTGTTTTTATTTTTTACAGATTTTTTCCTTTAATTGATACCTAGTCTCATAGCATTGTGGTCAGAACAAATACTTTATATGATTTCAGTTTTCTTAAATTCATCAAGCCTTGATTTGTGAGCCAAGATATGATCTATCCTGGAGAATGTTCCATGAGCACTTGAGAAGAATGTGTATTCTGTTGTTGTAGGATGGAATGTCCTATAAATATCAATTAAGTCCATCTTGTTTAATGTATCATTTAAGGCTTGTGTTTCCTTTTTTATTTTCATTTTGGATGATCTGTCCATTGGTGAAAGTGGGGTGTTAACGTCCCCTACAATGATTGTGTTACTGTCAATTTCCCCTTTCATGGCTGTTAGTATTTGCCTTATGTATTCAGATGCTCCTATGTAGGGTGCTTGTTTACAATCATTATATCTTCTTCTTGGATTGATCCCTTGATCATTAAGTAGTGTCCTTCTTTGTCTCTTGTAATAGTCTTTGTTTTAAAGTCCATTTTGTCTGATATGAGAATTGCTACACCAGCTTTCTCTTGATTTCCATTTGCATGGAGTATCTTTTTCCATCCCCTCCCTTTCAGTCTGTATGTGTCCCTAGGTCTGAAATGGGTCTCTTGTAGACAGCATATATACCTGTCTTGTTTTTGTATCCATTCATCCAGTCTGTGTCTTTTGGTTGGAGCATTTAATCCATTTACATTTAAGGTAATTATCAATATATATGTTCCCATTACCATTTTCTTAATTGTTTTGCGTTTGTCATTGTAGGTCTTTTCCTTCTCTTATGTTTCCTACCTTGAAAAGTTCCTTTAGCATTTGTTGTAAATCTGGTTTGGTGGTGCTGAATTCTCTTAGCTTTTGCTTGTCTGTAAAGGTTTTAATTTCTCCATCAAATCTGAATGAGATCCTTGCTGGGTTGATTAATCTTGCTTGTAGGTTTTTCTCCTTCATCACTTTAAATATGTCCTGCCTCCCCCTTCTGGTTTACAGAGTTTCTGCTGAAAGATCAGCTGTTAACCTTATGGGGATTCCCTTGTGTGTTATTCATTGTTTTTTCCTTGCTGCTCTTAATATTTTTTCTTTGTATTTAATTTTGGTAGTTTGATTAATATGTGTCTTGGCATGTTTCTCCTTGGAATTATCCTGTATGAGACTCTCTGTGCTTCCTGGACTTGATTTACTATTTCCTTTCCCATATTAGGGAAGTGTTCAACTATAATCTCTTCAAATATTTTCTCAGTCCCTTTCTTTTTCTCTTCTTCTTCTGGGACCCCTATAATTCAAATGTTGGTGCATTTAATGTTGTCCCAGAGGTCTCTGAGACTGTCCTCAGTTCTTTTCATTCTTTCTTCTTTATTGTACTCTGCGATAGTTATTTCCACTATTTTATCTTCCAGGTCACTGATCTGTTGTTCTTCCTCCATTATTCTGATGTTGATCCCTTCTAGAGAATTTTTAATTTCATTTATTGTGTTGTTCATCACTGTTTGTTTGCTCTTTAGTTCTTCTAGGTCCTTCTTAAACGTTTCTTTTATTGTCTCCATTCTATTTCCAAGATTTTGGATCTACTTTACTCTTCATTGTTCTGAATTCTTTTTCAGGTAGACTGCCTATTTCCTATTTCATTTGTTAAGTCTGGCCGGGTTTTGCCTTGCTCCTTCATCTGCTGTATGTTTCTCTGTCTTGTCATTTTGCTTAACTTACTGTGTTTGGGGTCTCCTTTTTGCAGACTGCAGGCTCGTAGTTCCCGTTGTTTTTGGTGCCTGTCCCCAGCGGCTAAGCTTGGTTCAGTGGGTTGTGTAGGCGTACTGGTGGAGGGGACTAGTGCCTGTGTTCTGGTGGATGAGGTTGGACCTTGTGTTTCTGGCAGGCAAGTCCACGTCTGGTGGTGTGTTTTGGGGTGTCTGTGGTCTTATTATGATTCTAGGCAGCCTCTCTGCTAATGGATGTGGTTGTGTTCCTGTCTTGCTAGTTGTTTGGCATAGGGTGTCCTGCACTCTAGCTTGCTGGTCGTTGCGTGGAGCTGGGTCTTTGTGTTGAGATGGAGATCTCTGGGAGATTTTCACCATTTGATATTATGTGGAGCTGGGAGGTCTCTTGTGGACCAGTGTCCTGAAGTTGGCTCTCCCACCTCAGAGGCACAGCCCTGAAGCCTGGATGGAGCACAAAGAGCCTGTCATCCACACGGCTCAGAATAAAAGGGAGGAAAGAAAGAAAGAAAAAAAGAAAGAGAGAGAGAGAGGAAGGAAGGAAGGAAGGAAGAAGCAGATGAAATAAAGTAAAATATAGTAAAATAAAATAAAATAGTTATTATAATAAAAAATATTAAGAAAAATATTTTTTAAAGTAATAAGAAAGAAAGAAGAGAGAAACCAAACCAAAAAACAGATGCACCAATGATAACAAGTGCTAAAAACTATACTAAAAAAAAAATAGTAAATACAGACAGACAGAACCCTAGGACAAATGGTAAAAGCAAAGCTATACAGACAAAATCACACACAGAATCATACACATACACACTCACAAAAAGAGAAAAAGGGAAAAAAAATATATATCCTTCGTCCCAAAGTCCACCTCCTCAATTTGGGATGATTCCTTGTCTATTTAGGTATTCCACAGATGCAGGGTACATCAGGTTGATTGTGGAGATTTCATCCGCTGCTCCTGAGGCTGCTGGGAGAGATTTCCCTTTCTCTTCTTTGTTCGCACAGCTCCCGGGGTTCAGCTTTGGATTTGGCCCCGCCTCTGCGTGTAGGTCGCCAGAGGGCGTCTGTTCTTCGCTCAGACTGGACTGGGTTAAAGGAGCAGCTGATTCGGGGGCTCTGACTCACTCAGGCCGCGGGGAGGGAGAGGTGCGGATGCGGGGCGAGCTTGCGGCGGCAAAGGCCAGTGTGACGTCATACCAGCCTGAGGCGCACCGTGCGTTCTCCGGGGTAGGTTGTCCGTGGATCACGGGACCCTGGCAGTGGCGGGCTGCACAGGCTTCCTAGAGGGGAGGTGTGGATAGTGACCTATGCTCGCACACTGGCTTGTTAGTGGCTGCAGCAGCAGCCTTAGCGTCCCATGCCTGTCTCTGGGGTCCGCGCTGTTTGCCGCGGCTCGCGCACGTCTCTGGAGCTCCTTTAAGCAGCGCTCTTAATCCCTCCTCCTCACGCACCAGGAAACAAAGAGGGAAGAAAA
This sequence comes from Delphinus delphis, assembly GCF_949987515.2. Classification (NCBI taxonomy): domain Eukaryota; kingdom Metazoa; phylum Chordata; class Mammalia; order Artiodactyla; family Delphinidae; genus Delphinus; species Delphinus delphis. The sequence goes on along the minus strand of NC_082685.1, from coordinate 91,023,890 downwards.
AGTCTTTTGCCTCCTCGGCAGCTCCAGACCTTTTTCCGGACTCCCTCCTGGCTAGCTGTGGCGCACTAGCCCCCTTCAGGCTGTGTTCACGCCACCAACCCCAGTCCTCTCCCTGGGATCCGACCGAAGCCCGAGCCGCAGCTCCCAGACCCCGCTCGCCCTGGTGGGTGAAAAGACTAGCCTCTCGGGCTGGTGAGTGCCGGTTGGCACCGATCCTCTGTCTGGGAATCTCCCCGCTTTGCCCTCCGCACCCCTGTTGCTGTGCTCTCCTCCATGGCTCCGAAGCTTCCCCCCTCTGCCCCCTGCAGTCTCAGCCCTCGAAGGGGCTTCTGGTGTGTGGAAACCTTTCCTCCTTCACAGCTCCCTCCCACTGGTGCAGGTCCCGTCCCTATTCTTTTGTCACTGTTTTTGTTTTTGTTTTCTTTTGCCCTACCAGGTACGTGGGGAGTTTCTTGCCTTTTGGGAGGTCTGAGGTCTTCTGCCAGCGTTCAGTAGGTGTTCTGTAGGAGTTGTTCCACATGTAGATGTATATCTGATGTATTTGTGGGGAGGAAGGTGATCTCCATGTCTTACTCTTCTGCCATCTTGAAGTTCCTCCAGATATCATGTTTTATATGTACCTAATTAATGCCAGATCAATGAGATTTCTGGAATTCTGCATCCCATATTACTATAATTTAGTGATAAAGAAGTGTTTGTTACATTTGGTTGATATAATAATTCATGAAATTCACATTCACCTCAATTTATCAGTAAACCAGCAAATGTAAGGTCTAATACTCAGGCCACATTGAAGAAAGTTTGGTCCTAATCAATATGTTATTAAATTTAAAAACATACAGGTTGGATAAGCAGTACTGTTTACAAAATGCACTTTTACTTATGTCTTCCAGTTAGAACTCTTTAAATAAAATTTTGATTAGCAGATGATATATTTAAATGTTCCTTGAGTGCTTACTGTTCAGATAATTATTTTAATAATGCAGAGTTTTTCACTAACTGGAAGCCCGGAGAGGTATAACCCAAGAAGTATTGTGTTTCCCTGTATAATACATTAAAAGGTTAAAAATGAGTTTCAAATATTTCAAAACCATGAAATTTCACATAAAACCTCTAAGATTTCAAGGTTCTCTTCAAAAAGAAGAGTAGATGTGAAAACATTGTACTAATATTCCCATATAATAGCAATCTTTTTTGGTTGAGTAGAAGCTGTTTCTTTTAATGGGGTTTTCCCTTCAGTTGGCCCATTTTGCATTCTTGATACAAAATTGCAAAACATTTTCATTTTGTTTCTTTTTGTGTTACTTTTCTTATACATACTTTTCTTTATTAATATATTTTAGCTGCCAGGTTGCTCTCTCTGCATTATAATGTAAAACTTTCTCAATGAGGATTTCTCTTAATCTGAAACAGAATATAAGAAAATAGTGTAAGCAGTGACTTTCTTAATTATTCTAAGGATGTTTTACAACTAGGAGCACTGTAGATGCACAAGAGAGAAGTCAATTCATTATATACAATCAGTGCCTCAAAGTATTAGGGCTTAAGTCTCTAATGGACCTCGGTTCAGAAAGTTTTGGGATAAGTATTCTTTGATTTACTTGTTTCGTAAATATACTTTTTCATAAACTGGATTTATTTAAGGTGAACAGTTGAGCAAATAACTAATTAAAGCATTTGTGACTTGAAAATGTGTATGCAGAGTTTAGGGAAAGTCACAAATGCTTAGGAAGAATCAGTGAGTACTTGCTGGTGGGGGCCCGAGGGAATAAGGAGAAATAATGAGTGTAATTCACATATGACCTGCTTCTGCCCAAAGTAATATAAATAATTGATCTCTACTCTGCACTGCCACAATTATCTTTCTTTACATTCCTCTCAAAAGCTCTATGTCAATACATATGGAACACTTAGAGAAAATTGTGCTCTCATAATATGACATCTTAACCAAATTGCATGTTAGTTACAATTGTAACCTGTAATTAGAAGAGTCAGGAAATTTTAAAAGGTTTTAAAATTCTTTCAGGAGAACTCAAAATGTATCTGCTCATTATCCTCAGTGAAACTGAAAATATAAACTACTCACCTTTTAGCTGTGTGCCTGGATAACTACAAAGGACATTGCAGTGGACCTCTGGGGTTGGAAGTAGGTGAATCCATTTATTTATGATATAGAAATAAGGGACAGAGATAGGGATGGGGATAGAGAAAAGGGGGCAAATGCATGGAGAGTTCTCAGGAGCAAATAAGTTAGTAAAACGTATACAAGGGGTAGAATTCCTGTGGAGAGGCACCTAGAATCCATGGGAAGCTTGGTTGCATGTTTAGTGTACCACAGACACCTTTTATGTTTATATTGAGGTGACTTTCTACACAAAGAGAGTGCTTGGACTGCTGATTGCTTTTTGACTCTTGATGGATATTCTTCTTCTTTGGTGTTAAAGCAGATGACCAGCAAAAATATGTAGCTGTCTCAAGATCCAGTCTTGTATCCTCTGTTCTCTGAGGAAACAACAGCAAAGCAAGCTTAGACACATCAGAGCACCAACAAATTCAACAACCTCAGACTGTAGTCAACGGGTTGGAGATATGACTACAATCACAGAAGAGATGTTATATATCACATAGTTCAACCATTTCATTTTATAGTTGTGACACCAGAAGCAAGGTAGTTTCAAGTGATTTGCCTAATATACCATTCACTCATTCTTTCATTCATTCAACAAGTATTTATTGTATGCCTCCTGTATGCCAGGAATATCAGGGTCTGGTGATAAAGCAGAGAACAAAAGAATCACATTCCTTTCCTTTCTTACTGTCTAAAATAGAGATAAAAATACAAATAAAAATACTTGAGATTGTTATTTTAATAAGCACAGAAAAGAAAATATATGCGGGGCATGTAATAGGGAGTCATCTTTAGATAGTATAGTGAGAGAAGGCCTCTCTGAGAAGATGATAGATTTAATGCCTGAAGTATAAGAAGGAATGCCTTTACAAATGAGTGGTGAGAAGAGCAAATTTAAGGCTAGAAAGTAAAAAATGGCTTGACTAAAATGGTTGAAAGTGAACATAAGAGAGATCATTATGGCTAGTGAAGCAAATTGGATGGCAGTGAGAGAAGGTTTGGGGGATATTTGTAAAATAAGCATCTCCTATAGTTATATCAGAATCTAGAAAACCAGATCACTGAAGGAATTATTTGTATCCAGTGTTAGTTTGAGGGGATGGGTTTAAAGAAACGTCTTTCATATCATATATTCTACCTTCAGGTTTGGGCACAGTGAATATGTAAGTATATATATGTAATATATACATATTATATATATATATTATATATATATAAAATATATATTAGTGCTAAAAGCCTCCAGAAGCTGAGATTTTACCAGGAAACGTGACGGAGAAGGAGAGAAGAACAAATGTTAAAGGTGATTCGCATGCCATGATTATAAGAATTGATAAATAATGATCAAAGTTGGGTAGAGAGAGGAGTAAAAATAGAAGAAAAAGGAGTGTAATGATAGAGTCAAGAGCTCAGTTAAATGAAAACATTAATGATATAAAGAATTATTATAATAGGAGTACTAGAAAAAAGTGAGCTGAAAATATAGGAAATGGCAGTCAGGATGGCATGTAATGCAAGATTCAGGGTGCGTCCATGGGAATAAGACACAATGAACATAGGGAAAACATCTGTTAGAGATGATGAAGTCTAGGGGCAAAGACACCAGAGTTTTGAGAAGGTCCTCAATGTGAGTATTTGAAGTCACTGAGAATGATGAGTGGAGTAAGTGCAGAATATGAGTAAACTGAGTGGAGCAGTCCTTCAGCAACTGGGAGTGAAATGGATAGATGGCTGGAACAGTGTGAGGAGAAGCAGAAGGAGGCACCATTGATGACACTGATTTCAGAGGAGCTGGAGTCTCCTGAAAGAAGAAGGCAGGGGAATGTTTTGGGGTTCATAGTAGGAAATAAAATACGCTACCTGCCTCATCACCTGGCCATGTCTTAATGACTGTGAGAGAAAATATAATCTCAGCTTGAGAGGGCTGCCATGGAAGGAGAGAGCGTTCCTTGAAACCTCAAGATCGATCATTAAATGATCAGAAGATTGGTAACTTCATCTTAAGTTATCACAAACAAAAGCAAACAAAGCATCTTTTTTTCTTTAGCAAGTGTAGATTGCCTAGGAATATCGTCCTGGTTTGTTTTAATATGAGTTTTTAAATAAGTCCAATCACATTTCTAATATTTTAAGCAGTGTTTTTCCTACTCTTCATTGATAGATACATCAACTAAAATGGATTCAACTTCACCATTACAATTCAATTGCTAAAATATATCCTTTTAATCAGTATTTCTTAAATGAGTATATTAATTTTATTACCTTGATTAGTAACAAACAAACTCAAAACCTCAGTAGTGTACAATACATGTTTATTTTTCTTGTGTTACTTGTCAGAAGACTGTGGGTTTGTCCATGTTTCTCTGCATTCCATGTTCTTAGCTGAAAGAGCTGGCCTTGCTTGGAACATAAAGAAAACCTTTGGCAGAAATTCCCAGTGCCTTCGAAAGCTTCTGCTCAGACATGGTGTTGCGTTCTCTCAAATTTCACTGGCTGAAGCTTGTCAAGCCCAATTACACTGGAGCAGGAGGGGCGGTGCGGGGTAGCAGTAGTCACATCACTTCCCTCCTTGGTGCTTTGCATGTCTTGTGGCAGTGGGTGAGAATATGTCATAGTCTTCACGGAGATGAAAATGGAAATACCTGGGACAGTAAAACAACCTCACACAAGAACTGAAAACTTATGCTAAATACTTCAAATGATCCCAAGCAGAATGTACTTATAAATTAAACCCAAATACAATTGGGAGACATGTGTCTGCCAAGGTTAAAATAATAAATACTGGATAATGTTTGTGGCAGCCAGGGGAATAGGAATTTAAGAAAACAGCAGATGTCAAGATTTTTTTCCTTCTTTTACCTTAGAAAATAAATGCAGGTAAAGGAATGAGTTAGTACTAGTTTATTGGAAAAGGAAGACTGGCTAATCTGTCTCCCTAATGTCCTCACTGAGTGGTAATCACTTTTTGGTAAATTTTTTGTGCTTCTGGCCACAAAATAGTTATATTGGCCCAGATAACATGGTTTGATCATTACTGTGATTTAGGTTCTAGGCACTGGGATAAACTGCATTTAACTTATCATATGTCAACCAGCCAAATGGTCGAGATGTTCTTTTGGGAGGGGGTTCCAGGTTAACTTGTGCTCCTGTCTCATTTAGCTCCCCTGATACGGATATCTTGATGTTATATGAATAAGCATTATAGGGCTCTAATCTCACCTCTTATTCTCAAAGTGTCGTCTATATTTATTAGGAGAATTAAGTGAACTGACTCAAGAATATGCTGCTATTTCTTCTCTACTGTCAAATATGGCAGCTATTTTAAATGAGCCATACCATATTGTATTCCTATGAGGATTATACAATGTTTCTTTAAAGAAAACCTGAAATATATAATAAAAAATCAGTTCTAGTCTGAAGCCTTTTCCAAAGGTCACCCCATCACTCCAATACAAAATTTGAGCCATACAAAAATTGGACTACTGAATTAATTCCTGGAAGCCTATAAGGAAAATACCAAGAAGTAAAGAAAAAAGTGTAAAATCCTACCATATGTTTCATGTGAATTTTGTTCATCTTGCTTTTTGAAGCAAGCCATTCTTAACCTTGGAATATTTTATCATTTGGCCTTTAAGCTTTCAGGTCAAATTTAATGCCACAGAGATTTAGTCTTACTGAAATAAAGATACGGCAAGCATCTCAGCTTTATTCTTTCTTTGTAGTGAAACAATAATGCTCGGAGCCACTGAGCCAGGCACCAGTGTAATAGCACCCTCCAGCTCATGGCATAACATCCCAACGATAAGTTCAAACTCATACTCTAAAGCTATATTAAATACCTCAAAGTTAGTTATTGCAAAATTATGGTTAAATTAAAGTGATTTTTTGCATGAGACGTTACACATTCAAACATAATGAATGTTCAGTGTGGCATTTATTTGGAAGGATAATGGAAGAGTTAAACAGATATTTATGAGTGATCATACAATTGTACATTAGGTTCAGAAACACTTAAGTGAATGTTTTTGCATTTCTATGAGCTGTGGTAATGTGCAAAGCTATAAGCACATATTAAGGTGCAGGATTAATAAAACAAAACCTACTGTATATTATAATAGGCGTCATCCACATAACAATATATTGAGGGTTCCTTGCTGGCTTTCAAATATAAGAAAAAATATGGAATGAATTTTATAAGAATGTTTATCAAGCTATCCCAAAGAACAGAAAAAATAATGGAGACATACCAGGTACCATTATATTGAATCATTCACAGATTAAAGGAGCATAATGGAGAACATTCACACAATGAGCATTTGGGAAGCTTGCTGTAAGTGGAGATGACCCAAGTTCTATTTGAGAGCCTGGAAGGGAGCCAATCATGTGCTCTTCTTGATCCCAAAGGGACAAATTTCAAATTTCTGTCTGCTCTGTTTTTCCAAGTTAGGATGCTTGACTGAAACAAAAAACATTTTCTAGTCTCTAGTCAAGGCACCTTGCTGTGTCAGGCAGAAGGAACCTGTGGCAAACAGAAACTTAGTACCTTCTACATATTTTGGGGGAAGAGTAAGAAAATAAAATCCTGCTGGCAAGAGTGCCTCGTGGAATTGTTCAGGAACTCACCATATGACTCTTGTCTTGGGACCTAAAGAGATGCTCAGACAAATTTAATAGAAAATAACCTGCTTCCCATGGGTTGGGTTGGAAATTAGGTACATGAAGACAGGAAGCAGTCTTTTTCCTTTCAGAAAGAGCCAGTGCAATTGATGCTGTGATTGCTCTTTTGAAAATTTGTACACTAATGGATGAGCTACCTTATCCCTGGTTTGATTAAATCTGTTACTTACTTATAATATTAATACAGTGCTTTAGCATATGATAAGGCACCGTCTCTGAAATAATTAGTGTTCACGAGTCTTCACGAGTGTCCGTTTGGTTCCCCAGCAGGTGAGACTCTTGCGATAACAGTACATACTTGAGGGGTTTAACAAAGGCATGAAAATATGACACTGGGGTCTTTTCTAACATCTTCCTCCAGCTGAGTTATTCCCATTTCAGTACATTGCCCATAACTTCCCTTTTCCTTTTCCATCCTAAACCTTTATTAAATATTCTTAACATGTGGACATTGAAAAATATCTTGTACAAAACCTGAAGAAGGAAGAGAACATGATTTGACGAAAAAAAGCGATAATTTTAAGTTGAAGCTGATATAGTCAGTTTTTAGGAAAAGGAAGAGGAATGTCAACTAGGTGCCTCATCTGAATTAAGACATTGTGGCAACATAAACAACAATAAAAAATGTTTTTAAAAAACCCAAACAACAAGAAAATTATTTAGAAGTGGTGGGAAGAATAAAGCAATCTCATAATTACTTAAAAACAGTGTCTTGAGGTAATTCTGCCTAATAAGTGGAATAATTCATTTCCAGTTTCAAAATATATTAGGAAAACTTCTCAGTGGGCAAAGAGTTTTTATTGTTTGTTTGTTGGTTTTGTTTTTTGTTTCTTTGGTTTAGAAATTTGCTATAGCATTTATGAAGGAGACAAACAGAATGATGAAATGAGTGCAATGAAAATTTCAAAGGAATTTTATGACATATATAAAGCAATCTGAAAGAGTTGTTACTTAGCCATGTTTCTGTTTTAGAAATACGCAAGTACATATTTTGTTTGTCAGCATGTATTATAAGTGTTTATTTTACTAATGTAAATACTTCAGTTGAGAAAACTTTAGTCAAATATATAGAGGCTATTGACTATAAAAACAGATTTAGAAATATAATAAGTAATAAGTGTAAAATCAATCTGAAATTTCATCTTGCAATAACTTCCATTTTAAAATATGAACTAAATTAAAAATGATTTGATATTTACAGACTATTATATGTTGATTATATTTTAAATATACAAGGAATTACAGTATTTTTAATAATCCCAAGCTACATTTGTGAAGTAAATTATTTTCAGTAATCCCTTTCTTTCAAATAAATATTTTAGAAAGCTTATAGGCATACTTTCATGTTTCATAGACATGCTAAATACTGTTGCCCAGATAATCATAGAAAATAACCATGTAATCAGCCATTTACCTCATTTATATATTTATTTTCCTTCTTCCCCTTCAGTAAGTTTATCTCAAAGTTTGAATCAAAGGAAGCATTATGAACAATGCATATTTTGAGCACACACACAAAAAATAAAACTTGAACTTAAGAATGGCTCTGCACACATGGTTTCATAATAGGTTTTTTTTCCTCCTAAGATCAGAAACATCTGCCATACTTTTTCTTTCTCAAAGGCTTTCTTCTAATATTATCTTCCAGAGCCATCACGTGGAAAGTGGACTGAATTTTTATGTCTGGGTACTCAAAATAGCCAAGTTTCCTTATCCCAAATTAATATCTGTGAGCAATTGGATTAGTTTACAATGTCCCTGGTGTTTTGTGTAGTTAGAGAAAAGGCCATATTTTGACTAAACCTTTTAGTCCCAGTTGAAAATAACTGAACAACTAAAGGTCAAGTATTTTATTTCATGACTTCTGGAAGTATTGACACTGGATTGATCCATACCTAGCCAAATTGTTCAGAAAATCAGATCTGAGTATGTAGAAATATCCGAATATCTATGAGAAGATAACTGTGTGAGATGATGGATGTGTTAATTAACTAGGTAGTTGGAATCCTTTCACAATTTTAAAAAGAGAAAAATACAAGTATCTGTAATATTTGTTTTCTTTTTTCTTGTCGGTTGTTTAGAATATCCTTATAGTGTGTCTTTACTATCTACCTCTCCATACCCAAGACATACACTACTACATTTTTTTAAATGTTGTATACTCTTTTATAGATGAAAAAGTTCTTTGAAAGCAGTGACATACGTTACTTATCTTGCATATTCAACCCCTTGCATGGTGCCTAAATCTGTGGACTTAAAAATGGTTTTGGATAATTACATAGTGAGTGAAAAAATAGGAGACTTTCTCTCTGACTAGCCACAGTTTACCTTGCCTTCTCTGAACTCTCTTTTAATTCCTCCATAGTATTTTTTGTGTGGACAATCCTAACACATTTAGGAGCTCCAATTCACCTATTACTGAGACTGTAGACATCTATTTGCATTTGTATTTCAGCAGTTCAAGTACTCGCTTCAGGCTCAATCTCATAACTGTTCTTCCAGATCTTCTAGTTTTCGTGGAATGTTTTGCTATTTTGCTCTGTTATCCTTGGATTCTGCCACTCTTCCTAGCCTGGTTTGGTTGTTTGTCTGGTTACTGTATCTTCGATTACCCTTGTCTGTCTGTGTCTAACGTCTGTTTTAGACAGTTGCAAAACAGTTTTTCTATATATCTATACATTTTAGGTTTTAATATGTTTTATAAATTGAAATTTGATAGTGTGCTCTCTTTTAGAAAATACTTTATTGAACTTGTAGTTCACTGAAGATTCTTTAATCTTCATTTTTAAGTGACACATATAGTTCGAGATTTGATAAGTTAAAAAACACTAAATTATTTGAATATTTTTTACAGGTGTGATATATAATACCTAATTGCACATTTCTACCTAATGTAAAAATATACACATTTTTAAAAGTATTTAAGAAAGAGAATAGTTTCAATTTCAAAACTATTTATTTTATACACATATAGTTCATTTTGAGTTAACAATATATACAATATGGAGCTGGACAAGCATATTCTTTTAAGAGACCATGCAACAGCTGGAAAATTTAGTAAAAAAAAAAAATTGAACAAATTGAAACATCTTCATGAGGATATATCTATCCTTGGTCTCTGGAAAAGGCTAAGAAGACTAGTCCACCCTATACCACCTGATTCTTTTCTGGAATGTAAAAGCCCACCTTCTTATGCATCCTCACTCATGCTCCACAGTGAAGGAGTGGTCAAAATTGAAACAGTTGTCATGTGGTTACTCTCTGGAATCATCATTATAGTTTTCTAACATGTGTCGACATACATATTTACAAGGCTAGGTGATCCAGGATGCCACAACCACTTTTCCATCTATTCCCCTGTACCACAGTTGGGTCAGAACCTCTTTGGGAGCTTCCCACGTGTAATCTGAAACCAGCACCCAGAGGGCAGGGAGAGACTGAAGAAAAAGGCTCCAGTTGGTAGGTTTACTCAGCAAGGGAGCTTAATAATGAAGCTTGTCTTGGGTGGCTGCAAGATGAGTATCTCTCCACATGCACCAGCCAAAATCTTAAGAGCTTATATACAGTTCTGGTTTCAGTCACATACCCAGTCTGGGTAGCCTCAATACCACGTTTCTGGTTCAAGTCTATATCCTGTTGGTTACAAAACCTAGTATTAAGTCTTTCAGAATCCTGTTGAAGTCTGCCATTCCACTGGGCAGGCCAGGATAGCATGTGTTCTGATGGAATAAAGTATTTAAACATTCCTTTTTCTGAGCACAACTGCAATTGATCATCTAGAGATTGTGGCTTCTGCTTACGATATTTTTCATCTCTGTATAACTTGCTTTAACATATGTACACATTTGTTCCATAAACCACTCATGAAAAAGTAGTATTTTTGACAAGTTAATAAAAAATGGTGAAATCAGTCCTTGGTGTCTCATGTGCCACTACAAAATCTTGTCCAAGGGGGTTTCATTTTCTCATATATTTTTGCTCTCTGAAAGGGCTGCTGAAGGAATGAACTATTAATTCCAAGGTTTCTGACTATAAACCTCAAACATACTTTGAAATACCATAACAGTCTTTATATGAAAAAGTTAAATCCAAAGGAATGTTCCAATGCCACAGAGTTGGCCATAAAACTTTCAACATCTCTTTGTTCCTGAAGCATAACAAGTCTGGGACTAACCTGCCCTTCCTTCCCACCTGAGACTGCAGCACAAAAAACTGCTAATAAAGAACTGAAACTCTTCTTATCAAACAAGACACCTGATCACCTCACTTATCAAATTAGTCATTGTATGTCAACCAGTTTTTTTCAACTTTATTCAGTATTGTATGGTTCCTATTCATTCTTTAAAGTCTGCATGCTTTGTGACTTCAATACAAAATGCTTAATATATTTAGAATATTATTCAGCAGGCTTTTTCTTTAAAAAGTATATCTATCTCTCTAAATATAAAGTAAGAGCTGCAATATCAATATCATTTTTATTGACATGAAAAATGTCTAAGTCCTACACAGAGTTTCTTGTTCCCTGATAGCCAGACACATCAAGAAAAGGAAGAGGATGCAAATCAATAAAACTGGAAATGAACAAGGAGAAATCACAACTGACACTGCAGAAATACAAAGGATTATAAGAAACTACTACAAACAACTATAGGCCAACAAAATGGACAACCACAAAGAAATGGACAAATTCTTGGAAAGGCACAATTTTCCAAGACTGAACCAAGAAGAATTAGAAAATATAAACAGACTTATCATACATAATGAAATTGAAATTGAAATGAAATGAAATGAAATGAAATTGAAACTGTGACTAAAAATCTTCCAAGAAACAAAAGTCCAGGACCAGATGGCTTCACAGGCAAATTCTGTCAAACATTTAGAGAAAAGCTAACACCGATCTTTCTCAAACTCTTCCAAAATATAGCAGAGGGAGGAACACTCCCAAATTCATTCTATGAGCCATCATCACCCTGATGCCAGAACCAGAAAAAGATATCACAAAAAATGAAAATTATACACCAATATCACTGATGAACATAGATGCAAAAATCCTGAACAAAATACTAGCAAACAGAATCCAACAACATATTAAGAGGATCATATATCATGTTCAGGGGATTTATGCCAAGAATACAAAGATTCTTCAATGTATGCAAATCAATCAATGTGATACACGATATTAACAAATTAAGGAATAAAAACCATATGACCATTTCAATAGATACAGAAAAAGCTTCTGACAAAATTCAACACCATTTATGATAAAAACTCTCCAGAAAATGGGCATAGAGAGAACCTACCTCAACATAATAAAGGCCATATATGACAAACCCACAGCAAACATCATGCTCAGTGGTGAAAAACAGAAAGCATTTCCTCTGAGATCAGGAGAAAGACAAGGATATCCACTCTCACTACTCTTATTCAATGTAGTTTTGGAAGTCCTAGCCATCACAATCAGAGAAGGAAAAGAAATAAAAGGATACAAATTGGAAAAGAAGAAGTAAAACTGTCACTGTTTGCAGATGACATGATACTATACATAGAGAATCCTAAAGCTGCCACCAGAAAACTACTAGAGCTAATCAATGAATTTGGTAAAGTTGCAGGACACAAAATTACTGCACAGAAATCTCTGGCATTCCTATACACTAACAATGAAAAATCAGAAAGAGAAATTAAGGAAACAATCCCATTTACCATTGCAACAAAAAGAATAAAATGCCTAGGAATAAACCTAACTAAGGAGGTGAAAGACTTGTACTCAGAAAACTATAAAACACTGATGAAAGGAATCAAAGATGAAATAAACAGATGGAGGAATATACCATGTTCTTGGATTGGAAGAATCAATACTGTAAAAATAACTATACTACCCAAAGAAATCTACAGATTCAATGCAATGCAAACCCTTTCAAACTACCAATGAGATTCTTCACAGAATTAGAATGAAAAATTTTACAACTTGAATGGAAACACAAAAGACTCTAATTAGGCAAAGCAATCTTGAGAAACAAAAACGAAGCCAGAGGAATCAGATTCCCTGACTTCAAACACTACTACAAAGCTACAGTAATCAAGACAGTATGGTATTGGCACAAAAAAAGAAATATAGATCAATGGTACAGGATAGAAAGCCAGGAGATAAACCCACACCCATATGGTCACCTAATTTACAACAAAGGAGGCAAGAACATACAGTGGAGAAGACAGTCTCTTCAATTAGTGGTGCTGGGAAAACTGGACAGCTACCTGTAAAAGAATGAAATTAGAACACTACTTAACACCATACACAGAAATAACCTCAAAATGGATTAAAAACTTAAATGTGAGACCGGACAGTATAAAACTTTTAGAGGAAAACATAAGAAAAACACTCTTTGACATAAACCACAGCAAGATCTTTTTTGACCCACCTCCTAGAGTAATGAAAATAAAAACAAAAATAAACAAATGGGACCTAATTAAACTTAAAAGCTTTTGCACAGCAAAGGAAACCATAAACAAGACAAAAAGAAAACCCTCAGAATGGGAGAAAATATTTGCAAATGAAATAACAGACAAAAGATTAATCTCCAAAATATACAAACAGCTCATGGAGCTCAACATCAAAAACACAAAGAACCCAATTAAAAAATGGGCAGAAGACCTAAACAGACATTTCACCAAAGAAGACATACAGATGGCCAAGAGGCACATGAAAAGATGCTCAACATCACTAATTATTAGAGAAATGCAAATCAGAACTACAATGAGGTATCACCTCATGCTGGTCAGAATGGCCATTATCAAAAAATCTAGAAGCAATAAATGCTGGAGAGGGTGTGGAGAAAAGGGAATCCTCTTGCACCGTTGGTGGGAATGTAAATTGATACAACCACTATGGAGAAGAGTATGGAGGTTCCTTAAAAAACTAAAAATAGAACTACCATATGACCCAGCAATCCCACTACTGAGCATATACCCTGAGAAAACCATAATTCAAAAAGAGACATGTAACCACAGTGTTCCTTGCAGCACTAATTACTATTTAGGTTGTTTACATTTAGGAAGCAACCTAAATATCCATTGACAGATGAATGGATAAAGATGATGTGACACATGTATACAACAGACTAGTACTCAGCCATAAAAAGAAAGGACATTGAGTTATTTGTAGTGAGGTGGATGGACCTAGAGTCTGTCATACAGAGTGAAGTAAGTCAGAAAGACAAATACTGTATACTAACACATATATATGGAATCTAAAAAAACATGGTCCTGATGAACCTAGTGGCAGGGCAGGAATAAAGACGCAGATATAGAGAATGGACTTGAGGACATGGTGGGGCGGAGGGGGAAGCTGGGGCCAAGTTAGAGAAGCATCAACATATATACACTACCAAGTGTAAAATAGATAGCTAGTGGGAAGCAGCCATATAGCACAGGGAGATCAGCTCGGTGCTTTGCGACGATCTAGAGGGGTGGGATAGGGAGAGTGGGAGGGAGGCTCAAGAGGGCTGGGATATGGGGATATATGTATGCATATGGCTGATTTACTTTGTTGTACAATAGAAACTAACAGCGTTGTGAAGCAATTATACTTCAATAAAGATGTATAAAAAAGATGTGGATTTTCTTAGAAATATCTGAATTAAAATTGCAAAAGTGAAAAAGTGTCTTCTGTAGAACTGAGAATATACAAAAAAATTGATACCTGCCTTCTTGATGCTAAACAAGTTTTCATTAGAGACCCAAGGCATATAAATATTTAATTTTGAAAATTTTGTATTAGGCCACCTACTTTATAATAGCTATATTCTGGTGTCAATTTTGGCATTTGTGTTTTCTAGCTATGATCACTCATAAAGTCATTGGATTATAATTCTGCTGTTTTTTGGGAGAGGTAAGGGAGGAAAAACAAAATGAAAAAATTTTCAGTTTTTGAAAATAAGTATTACATATTCACACAAACAATTAGAGAAATGATTTCTAGCTTCCATGCTTCCAAGCTATTTCATGCTAACTATTTAGCTATTACAATGCCCAATCTTTTATTTCTACTATGATGCTTAAGTTTAAGGTAAATTCAAGTGGAATAAGGAATTTTTAAAACTAACAAACAGTTTATACCTCTTACACTGGAAAGAAAATTGACCTATCACTTAACGCAAAAAGTTATGAGTTCAAAAGGTGTCATTTATGTGAAAATGAGCATTCTGCCCTCCAGATGGATGGTGTTTTATTCTGGAAAAAGTATGGTGTTATCCTGGGAAAATAGTTTTGCTTTTTTTTTTTTTTTTTTTAACTTTACATCGAATTGTATTCATATTTCTCTGATGGACTGGTTTTTTATTTAATATTTTTTTATATACAGCAGTTTCTTTTTTTTGAATTTTTGAATATTTATTTTTTTTACACAGCAGGTTCTTACTAGTTATCTATTTTATACATATTAGTGTATATATGTCAATTCCAATCTCCCAATTCATCCCATCACCCCCGCTTTCCCCCCTTGGTGTCCCTAGGTTTGTTCTCTACATCTGTGTCTCTATTTCTGCCTTGCAGACTGGTTCATCTGTGCCATTTTCATAGATTCCACATACATGCATTAATATACAATATTTGTTTTTCTCTTTCTGACTTACTTCACTCTGTATGACAGTCTCTAGGTTCATCCACGTCTCTACAAATGACGCAATTTTGTTCCTTTCTCTGGCTGAGTAATATTGCATTGTATATATGTACCACATCTTTATCCATTCGTCTGTCAATGGGTATTTAAGTTGCTTCCATGCCCTGCCTATTGTAAATAGTGCTGCAGTGAAAATTGGGGTGCATGTGTCTTTTTGAATTATGGTTTTCTCTGGGTATATAGCCAGTAGTGAGATTGCTTGGTCATTTGGTAGTTCTATTTTTAGTTTTTTAAGGAACCTTCATACTGTTCTCCATAGTGGCTGTATCAGTTTACATTCTCACCAACAGTGCAAGAAGGTTCCCTTTTCTCCAGCTCTCTCCAGCATTTGCTGTTTGTAGATTTTCTGATGATGGCCATTCTAACCAATGTGATGTGATACCTCATTGTAGTTTTGATTTGAATTTCTCTAATAATTAGTGATGTTGAGCATCTTTTCATGTGCCTCTTGGCAATCTGTATGTCTTTTTGGAGAAATGTCTATTCACTTCTTCTGCCCATTTTTGATTGGGTTGTTTGTTTGTTTATATAGAGCTGCATGAACTGCTTATATATTTTGCAGATTAATCCATTGTCCACTGATTCATTTGCAAACATTTTCTCCCATTCTGAGGGTTGTCTTTTCATCTTGTTTAGTTTCCTTTGCTGTACAAAAGCTTTTAAGTGTCATTAGGTCCCATTTGTTTATTTTTATTTCCATTACTCTAGGAGGTGGGTCAAAAAAGATCTTGCTGTGATTTATGTCAAAGAGTGTTCTTCCTATGTTTTCCTCTAAGTTTTATAGTGTCCGGTCTTACATTTAGATTTTTAATCCATTTTGAGTTTATTTTTGTGTATGGTGTTAGGGAGTGTTAAAACTTCATTCTTTTACACATAACTGCCCAGTTTTCCCAGCACCACTTATTGAAGAGACTATCTTTTCTCCATTATGTATCCTTGCCTCCTTTGTCATAGATTAGTTGACCATAGATGCATGGGTTTATCTCTTGCCTTTCTATCCTGTTGCACTTATCTATATTTCTATTTTTGTGCCAGTACCATATTGTCTTGATTACTGTAGCTTTGTAGTATACTCTCAAGTCAGGGAGTTTGATTTCTCCAGCTCCTTTTTTTCCCCTCAAGATTGCTTTGGCTATTTGGGGTCTTTTGTGTCTCCATACAAATTATAAGACTCTTTGTTCTAGTTCTATAAAAAATACCATTGGTAATTTGACAGAGATTGCATTGAATCTGCAGATTGCTTTGGGTAATATAGTCATTTTCACAATACTGGTTCTTCCAATCCAAGAACCTTGTATATCTCTCCATCTGTTTGTGTCATCTTTAATTTCTTTCATCAGTGTCTTATAGTTTTCCGAGTACCAGTCTTTTACCTCTTTAGGTAGGTTTATTCATAGATATTTTATTTGTTCTGTTGCAATGGTGAATGGGATTGTTTCCTTAAATCTCTTTCTGATCTTTTGTTGTTAGTATATAGGAATGTAAGAGATTTCTGTGCATTAATTTTGTATCCTGCAACTTTACCAAATTCATTGATTAGCTCTAGTAGTTTTCTGGTGGCATATTTAGGATTCTCTATGTATAGTATCATGTCATCTGCAAACGATGACAGTTTTACTTTTTCTTTTCCAATTTGTATTCCTTTTCTTTCTTTTTCTTCTCTGATTGTCATGGCTAGGACTTCCAAAACGATGTTGAATAGTAGTGGCGAGAGTGGACATGCTTGTCTTGTTCTGATCTTAGAGGAAGTGTTTTCAGTATTTCACCATTGAGAATGATGTCTGCTGTGGGTTTGTCATATATGGCCTTCATTATGTTGAGGTAGTTTCCCTCTATGCCCACTTTCTGGAGAAGTTTTATCATAAATTGGTGTTGAATTTTGTCAGAAGCTTTTTCTGCATCTATTGAGGTGATCATATGGTTTTTATTCTTCAACTTGTTTATATGTTGTATCATATTGATTGAATTGCATGTATCGAAGAATCCCTGCATCCCTGGGAGAAATCCAACTTAATCATGGTGTATGATCCTTTTCATGTGGTGTTGGATTCTGTTTGTTAGTATTTTGTTGAGGATTTTTGCATCTATATTCATCAGTGATATTGGTTTGTAATTTTCTTTGTTTATAGTATCTTTAAGTGGTTTTGGTATCAGGGTGATGGTGGCCTCATAGAATAAGTTCGGGGGTGTTCCTTCCTCTGCAATATTTTGGAAGAGTTTTAGAAGGATGGGTGTTAGCTCTTCTCTAAATGTGTGATAGAATTCACCTGTGAAGCCATCTTGTCCTGGACTTTTGTTTGTTGGAAGATTTTTAATTACAGTTTCAATTTCATTACGTGTGATTAGTCTGTTCATGTTTTCTAATTCTTCCTGGTTCAGTATTGGAAGGTTGTACCTTTCTAAGAATTTGTCCATTTCTTCCATGTTGTCCATTTTATTGGCACAGAGTTATTTGTAGTAGTCTCTTATGATGCTTTGTATTTCTGCAATGTCTGTTGTAACTTCTTTTTCATTTTTAATTTTATTGATTTGAGTCCTCTCCCTCTTTTTCCTGATTAATCTGGCTAAAGGTTTATCAATTTTGTTTATCTTCTCAGAGAACCAGCTTTTAGTTTTATTGATCTTTGCTATTGTTTTCTTTGTTTCTATTTCATTTATTTTTGCTCTGATCTTTATGATTTCTTTCCTTCTGCTAACTTTTGGTTTTGTTTGTTCTTCTTTCTCTAGTTCCATTAGGTGTCAGGTTAGATTGTTTATTTTAGTTGTTTCTTGAGGTAGGGTAGTATTGCTATAAACTTCCCTCTTACAACAGCTTTTGCTGCCTCCGTAGGTTTTTGGTCATCGTGTATTCATTGTCATTTATCTCTAGGTATTTTTTGATTTCCTCTTTGATTTCTTCAATGATCTCTTGGTTATTTAGTAACATATTGTTTAACCTCCATGTGTGTGTATTTTTTACAGTTTTTTTTTCCTGAAATTGATTTCTAATCTTACAGTGTTGGAGTCAGAAAAGATGCTTGATACGGTTTCAATTTTCTTAAATTTACCGAGGTTTGATTTGTGACCCAAGATGTGATCTATCCTGGAGAATATTCTGTGTGCACTTGAGAAGAAAGTGTAATCTGCTGTTTTTGGATAGAATGTTCTATAAATGTCAATTAAATCTATCTGGTCTATTGTGTCATTTCAAGTTTGTGTTTCCTTATTAATTTTCTGTTTGGATGATCTGTCCATTTGTGTAAGTGAGGTGTTAAAGTCCCCCACTATTATTGTGTTATTGTCAGTTTCCTCTTTTATAGCTGTTACCATTTGCCTTATGTATTGAGGTGCTCCTGTGTTGGGTGCATAAATATTTACAATTGTTATGTCTTCTTCTTGGATTGATCCCTTGATCATTATGTAGTGTCCTTCTTTGTCTCTTGTAATATTCTTTATTTTAAAGTCCATTTTATCTGATGTGAGTATAGCTACTCCAGCTTTCTTTTGATTTCTATTTGCATGGAAAATCTTCTTCTATCCCCTCACTTTCAGTCTGTATGTGTCACTAGGTATGAAGTGTGTCTCTTATAGACAGCATATATATGGTTCTTGTTTTTGTATCCCTTCAGCAAGCCTGTGTCTTTTGGTTGCAGCATTTAATCCATTCACGTTTAAGGTAATTATCAATATGTATGTTCCTATAACCATTTTCTTAATTGTTTTGGGTTTGTTTTTGTAGGTCCTTTTCTTCTCTTTTGTTTCCCACTTAGAGAAGTTCGTTTAGCATTTGTTGTAGAGCTGGTTTGGTGGTGCTGAATTCTCTTAGCTTTTGCTTGTCTGTAAAGCTTTTGATTTCTCCATCGAATCTGAATGAGATCCTTGCCAGGTAGAGTAATCTTGGTTGTAGGTTCATCCTTTTCATCACTTTAAATATGTCATGACACTCCTTTCTGGCTTGTAGAGTTTCTGCTGAGAAATCAGCTGTTAACCTTTTGGGAGTTCCCTTGTATGTTATTTGTCATTTTTCCCTTTTTGCTTTTAATAATTTTTCTTTGTCTAATTTTTGTCAATTTGATTACTATGTTTCTTGGCATGTTTCTCCTTTGGTTTATCCTTCCTGGAACTCTCTGTGCTTCCTTGACTTGGATAGCTACTTCCTTTCCCCTATAGGGAAATTTTTGACTCTAATCTCTTCACATATTTTCTCAGGTCCTTTCTCTCTCTCTTCTCCTTCTGGGACACCTGTAATGTGAATGTTGGTATATTTAATGTTGTCCCAGAGGTCTCTTAGGCTTTCTTCATTTCTTTTCATTCTGTTTTCTTTATTTTGGTCCATGGCACTGATTTCCACCATTCTTTCTTCCAGGTCACTTGTCTGTTCTTCTGCCACAGTTATTCTTCTATTGATTCCTTCTAGTGTATATTACATTTCAGTTATTGTATTGTTCATCTCTGTTTGTTTGTTCTTTAATTCTTCTAGGTCTTTGTGAAACATTTCTTGCATGTTCTGGATCCTTGCCTGCTTTCACTTTCCAAGGTCCTGTATCATCTTCACTATCATTATTCTGAATACTTTTCCTGGAAGGTTTCCTATCTCCACTTCATATAGTTTTTTTTCTGGGGTTTTATCTTTTTCCTTCATCTGGTACATAGTCCTCTGCCTTTTCATTTTTTCTGTGTTTCTTTGAATGTGGTTTTTGTTCCACAGGCTGCAGGATTGTAGTTTTTCTTGCTTCTGTTGTCTGCCCTCTGGCGGATGAGACTATCTAAGTGGCTTGTGCAAGCTTCCTGATGGGAGGGACCTCTGAAGGAGTGAATTTTGATTTAAATGTTCTCTTGAATACTTTACTTGGAAATCAAGTTTTCAAAAAAATGAAATTTTGTTTATATATTTATTTTTATTGTGCTAAATATATTTTATTTTTTTATTTTATATTGGATTATAGTTGATTTACCATGTTGTATTAGTTTCAGGTTACAACAAAGTGATTCATTTATACATATACGTGTATCTATTCTTTTTCAAATTCTTTTCCCATTTAGGTTATTTCAGGATATTGAACAGTTTCCTGTGCTGTATAATAGGTCCTTATTGGTTATCTATTTTAAATATAGCAGTGTGTACATGTGAATCCCAAACTCCCATCTGCCCCTCTCCACCACCTTCTCTCCTGCTCTGGTAACCGTAAGTTCATTCTCTAAGTCTGTGAGTCTGTTTCTGTTTTGTAAATAAGTTCCTTTGTATCATTTTTTTTTTAGATTCCGTATATAAGCAATATCATGGTATCTTTCTCGTTCTCTTTCTGACTTACTTTGCCTAGTATGATAATCTCCAGATCCATCCATGTTGCTGCAAATAGCATTATTTCATTCTGCTTAATGGCTGAGTAATATTTCGTTGTATATGTGTACCATATCTTCTTTATCCATTTATCTGTTGATGGACATTTAGGTTGCTTCCATGTCTTGGCTATTGAAAACAGTGCTGCAGTGAACATTTTGGTGCATGTATCCTTTCAAACCACGTTTTTCTCCAGATATATGCCCAGGAGTGTGATTGCTGGATCATACGGTAGCTCTATTTTTAGTTTTTTAAGGAACTTCCATAATGTTCTCTATAGTGGCTGTACCAATTTACATTCCCACCAACTATGTAGGAGGGTTCCCTTTTCTCCACACCATCTCCAGCATTTATTGTTAGTAGATTTTTTGAAGATGGCCATTCTGACTGGTGTGAAGTGATATCTCATTGTCGTTTTGATTTGCATTTCTCTTATGGTTAGCTATGTTGAATATCTTTTCATGTGCCTATTGGCCATCTGTATATCTTCTTTGGAGAAATGTCTATTTAGCTCTTCTGCCCATTTTTGATTGCGTTTTTTGTTTTTATGGTATTGAGCCGCATGAGCTGTTTGTAAATTTTGGAGACTAATCTTTTGTTGGTCGCATCATTTGCAAATATTTTCTCCCATTCTGTGGGTTGTCTTTTTGTTTTGTTTATGGTTTCCTTTGCTGTGCAAAAGCTTTTGAGTTTAATTAGGTCCCATTCATTTATTTTTGTTTTTACTTCCATTACTCTGGGAGATGGATCAAAGAAGATCTTGCTGTGATTTATGTCAGAGTGTTCTGCCTATGTTTTCCTTTAAGTTTTACAGTATCCAGTCTTACATTTAGGTCTGTAATTCAAATGAAGAAAACAGTAGAAATAGTTTTAGTTTTTGAAGCAGTAGGAAACATTTATTTGTTTTAAGTGCTTAAAATTTTGAAAAGGATAGTTCTGATAATGAGAAAACAAGTTGTGTTGCATTATTATAATTTAGATACTGTGATTAAAGTGTCACTGTAATATCCCCAGCACCAGTTGTTGTCAGAACATTTTGATATACCTTCTGGAAAAACATTCAAGAAAAGTATAAATATTTACTAATAAGAACACATTTGAAATTCAGTTCTGTCACCTTCTGTTTTTAAGTTTCCCACCTTTGATATTAAATTAATATAATTAAATCTCTATTTTAAACAAATCATACAGTTAATAATTTAATTAAATACACATAGCTTTATCTCTGGGTCATCATTAGCCTTCATTTACTTATGTCTTTAATTCAAGCTAATTTGGTTTCTATTAGCTGGCTTTGAGAATTCTACCCAATATAATATATATATATATATATATATATATATATATATATATATTATAGTTGAATCATAGATATAGTTATATTGGTTTATCAAGTTCTATAACTAATTTCATTCACAAAAATTTTAAGTGTAGATGGTGATTTTAATTGGAAATGTGGTTTTTACCATATAAAAATATTCCTGAAATTTTATTGACAGAGTGAATTTCTGTCAAGGGAGAAATCACATGAGAAGCATAAAAGATGAGAATTTTAGTCACTACATATGCCAAAGACCCTTGAAAAGGCAGAGAACCAGTTTTATGAAACTATGGAAGCAAAACTGCTTTCTCTTGTTGAAGTGCCTTACGATTTATATATCAGTATACTAAAAATTTCCCATCTCTTCTAACACATTAACATTTCTGTTAAAAAATGGCATTCCACATCTCTTCTCACAGGCACATTTTTATGGAAGAAATATTATAACATGAAGTCATCTGCAGTTGCTCTACCAAAAACACACAAGATCCAAACCTCTTAGTAAGGGCAGTCTTAGTCCTGCATTATACAAATGCATTATAAAATATTTGGAAATTATGTAAAAATCAATATGAACATGTGTATTAGGGAAACTTATTCTCACCACTGCTATTCAATTGAAATGAAATGTCTTCCAGTTGAAAACTAGCTATAGGCTAGAAATTGTTTGAAAATATTTCAATGACAAATTTTAGGTAAAAAGAAAAAAAAACATTTTATTAGTTATTGATAATCCCTATCTAAAATATAATCTATTTTTCTCCTAATAATTCCACCAATTAAAGTGACTTTGTATAATGGTTTGTATAAGGGTTACCTGAAAATAAATTTGGAAATATAGCTTGGGACCAGGCTTTTCTAGAAAAAGCAAAGTCATTAAAGTGTCTGAGGATAAGGATAATAACATAAATAAACGATTTTTAAAACTTTTAGAGTTGCTTACAAGACAAACAGGAGGAAAGACAGATTGGAAGAGAAAATATTTAGGAAGACTTCAAAACTTTACAGGAACAATCATAATGAAATAAACTTGGGTTGATAATGATAACTAAAAAACAAAAATAGTAAATTTAAGTGATACTGAGCATGTTGCATCAACAGGATTTGGTGACCTATTTGATGAAAGATGACTTAGAGAAATGAGAATCTGAAATTGCTCTACATTTTGAACCTCAGTGATCCGGAGAACAGTGATTTTAAAGTGAGAAGATAAATTTTATATTCAGAATGTTCAATTTAATGCACTAGTGATATTTATTTTGTACAGTGGTAAAAGAAATGTCTCTCAAGCAAGTGAAAATTAAGGGCTACCATTGAAGAAATTTATAAGAAGCTTAGGTATAAATTACGAGACCAGGGCTTATTTAAAGTAGTATTAATAAGTATCCTTATAAAAAAAGATAGAAGATGGAAGATAGCAAGTCTGTTTTAAAACAAATTATGTCAAAATATAAGTTTTCTGGAAAAAAATGGAAAACATTTATAATATGTCTAAAGTTTTGGAAGTGAGAGTTCTGAAAGTAAGGGAAATTTGGAATGACTTATTAAGGAAATAAAGTCAAGGGGGAAGTAGCTTTGTCACAATTCTTTGGAGGAATTTGGCACTAGTAATGCAACAGATACTGAGAGCTCATTCACCACAAAGGCAATATCCTTCACCATGGACTCATGTGGTCCCTTGCTAAATTATATAGAACTACGATTATGGTCAACTTATACCTTATTGTCAAGCCATGAGAATAAAATTGTAAACTGGAACATTCTTGGTGAAACTAGGCCATGTCCTGATTCACCTAACCTATAATCTTTGTTATCTCAGTACAGATTTTTGTATCTCAATACAAATATTACTTATTACAAATAATATTCTGCTTAATATAAGCCATTCAGTTTGGTTCAGGCTGAGTTCAAATTGATAATTCATGACACTTGTACTTCAAAAAAAGTTTTAGGAATAAGTTTAACTAAGGTAGTGAAAGATCTGTACACTGAAAATTATGAACATTGACATTTGTATTTTATGTTTAAAATATTTCCCTTGAAAAAATAAAGTAACTGCTTTTAACTTAAATATCATTAGTAAAATCCTTTTAATTCTGCCTTGATCACTTTACAATTATTTGTTTTATCGCATATTAACTCAGCATCCTGAGTCACTCTCTCCTACTAAATGGTTTATATCCATGTCAGTATCCACATTACAGTGCTTGTTATTAGGCCAGTTCTGTTCACTGTGTCCTACTTTAAGAATGCCATTGCCTTTAAGCAAAGAATCAGAACATTTATACACAAGTAGAAAACAGTCAGTTCTAACTATTTTTACATGAATACCGATGTGATTTAGTTAGTAAGTGTTCAAAAATAATAACAACTGAAAATATCCTTGAAAACTGCACATCATGAGATTCTTTCCAAATCTATTACCTGTAAATATAGCTTGACCTTGACTAAAGAGTCTAAAATTTGGTGCTAATTAATCATATGGCATATTTAACATAAAATGTATTCTATAATTTATATAGTTACATTAGTGGCTGTAGTTTTTTTAAAATTGAAGTATAGTTGATTTACAACCTTGTGTTAGTTTCATGTGTACAGCAAAGTGATTCATATATATATACACACATATATATACTTTTTCAAATTCTTTTCCATTATACGTTGTTACAAGATGTTGAATATAGTTCCCTGTACTATACAGTATATCCTTGTTGTTTATCTATTTTGTATATAGTAGTGTGTATATTTTAATCCCAAACTCCTAATTTATCCCTCCCCTACCCTTTCCCCTTTAGTAACCATAAGTTTGTTTCCTGTTTGTGAGTCTATTTCTGTTTTATAAATAAGTTCATTTGTATTATTTTTTAAATTCCACATATAAGTGGTATCATATAATATTTGTCTTTCTCTGTTTGACTTGCTTCACTTAGTATGATAATTAATCATATGGCGTATTTAACATGAAATATATTCTATAATTTATATAGTTCCATAGTGGTTGTAGTTTTAAAAAGATTCTATCCGTAGGTTTTTTGCCCATTAAAAACTAATTTCTTAAGAACAAATTTCCATAAAAGAAAAAAGATGCTGAATGTTTTATCAGTGCACATAATTAATTGCCTTCGTCACATAAACTCATTTTTCTACATATCTTAATTTATAAGTGGGATGACTTCTTCAATTCTTATTAACTATCCACATGGAGACCATTAACTATACTACTCTAATTCATTTTCCCTCCTGCAAATCTAATTATAACTAATCACAAGGGTTTCAGACTTGGTCAGCTTTGCTTCTAACTGAAAATTGGCAAGACTCCTTGTTCTGAGGAATAAGTAGGCAAAGGAGATAGGACAAAGGACAGTGAAAATGACCTGGCCATATTTTTCTGATAAACCTAAATTGTCTGTGAACATATCACCTTTAAATCTCTTTTCCAGTAGTTTGAAAATTATCCACTAAAAATCACTGCAGATGATGAGTTGGCACAGAATCCTAAAGAGAACAGCAATTAGTTCTAATTAAAAGTTTTCAGAACAAATTCACTTAGCTGATTTTTAGTAACAAATTTATTATTAAATAAATGACATAAATGAATCCAAGCAGTAGCAGAAAAATAATCTTTAATTTTCATGACATACCAGTGATTGATCCTTACACCATGGACAGAAGGCATATTGTCTTGTTTTTCTAAATCTAATCAATGGCACTCCAGACCTTTTATGTTATTATGAACAAAATCAATGTTTTTGATTGGTGTAAGCCATTCAGTTCGGTTCAGACTGAGCCCAAAGTCAAAGCCGTTTATTATTTTAACAATCAAATGCTTTCGTTTATTGAATTATAGAATGAATTTTATATCTCAGACGTTACAGGAGTACATAGTGCTGTGAAATATGTGAGAATGATCATAAATATAACCTAAACTCTCCTTTTTGGCATATCTGAGGAAGATTTTAAAAGAATAATTAGTATTAATATAATCCCAATTTTTATTTTATATTGTACAATAGTAAATTAATACATTTTTAAACAATACTTTTAAAATTTTGTACAAGGAAATTAATACACATAATTAACTAATTTTACATTTAGACTTTGGAAATATTTCTACAGTCATTATTTGTTTAAAATACATATATCTACAAAGAATCAGTTGGAGTAGAAATCTAGAGATTTTTCCATGCATTTGTTCAATGCATGTAATTTCCAAATTGTTGACTAATGCATCCAAAAGTCTGCTTTGTACTCTCTCACATTCACCAAATATAGTAGCGTGCAGCGAAGTATCTTCTTTAAAATCTCTAATGGCTTCTTATCACTGACAGCATAAATGCCAAAAAAAGTTAACATGGAAGACAGTATTCTTTGTATCCTTCAAGTGTCCCACTACACTGCTTCCTCGGGTCCCACACTCTGGCTACTGAAGGTTACAGTACTTCCTGTTCGTTCAACCTATTTTATACTTTTACATTGCTATGCTTTTCCTCGTTATCTCTATTATTCCCAACTCATCATCTAATATTCAGCTCAAATACCTCAACTCTGAAGACAAATCAATAATCAATCACTTGTGTGTTCAGAACACTTTCTATAAAATTTCTTATGGCACTTAAGAACTTCAATTATTTGTTTATATTCTGCCTCTCCTGTTAAAGTAAAATATTCTCAAAAGCCACAACTATGCTTATTTCATCTTTGTGTACCACAATTTTGGCTTGACTATAGCTAGAGTTGGATATGACAACTAAAGCCAAAATACAGGGGGAAGTGGGAAAAAATAAGAAAAATCCTTTAAGATAAACATTAAAAAGGAGAAAGTCAACTAAGTGGCTAGCTTGATTTAAAATAAAACAAAATAGATATATTGAATATGGACGTTAAAATATTCTTCCCAGAAAGGCAGGTAGTATTTTGACAGTAAGTGTAACCCAAATAACAATAGATAAATTGTGACAATTCACAAAATTTCCATTACGAACAATGAGTATAATCACTTACCAAAGTTCTGAGAGACTCATTATCCTGGATCCTGGAAATTAATCGATCTTCTTTCTACAGATACCCCTTGAAGTGAGCAGTGAAATCTATGCTAAAATTCATCTTCGTTTGGGTAATAGCAAAATGTCCTAGATTTATGGTTTTCTAATTTTACTATCAGAACATGTGTACATTCTCCGGTATGGCCACTCTGAGGACTTCAGAGTTCTATACAACCTGACTTAAACCTCCACACTGCATAGCCAGGTGGAAAAGGCAAATTTCTCAATTTTCAGGCAGTTGTACAAGGCAGAAGTCTATGGATGGGACTACATTGTTGTATAAAAGCAAAATATTAGGTATAGAATTGGCTGTGTGATCTTGAAAGACAATTCAACTTCTCTGTACTCCATTTTTCTCAAATGGACATTGAAGAGATTAGCTTATATAGTTATCTGAGGGCCTTGCCAGTATTGCAGTGTCAATTAATTTCTTCAGACCAACTGTGTTTTAAGTCTCTATAGTTTAATAGTTTTAAAATACATACCATAAAATTGTGACAACCATTGTGTTTTATGGATTTCCTTTCTCCTATCAAGCACAGTACCTCCCACTTCTCTCTGACTGAGTGATCAAGTGCAAAGAACTTAGACATCTCTCTTCAGTCTTAGGCTCTGAACATGTGGACATGCCTTAACTTCTGTATATGTTTTTCCTTTTCCCCCCCAGCTTTATTGAGATATAATGGTTATATAACATTGAAGTTTAAGGTATATAACTGGTGATTTGATGATAGATGTATATGTTGCAAAATGATTACCACAGTAAGGTTGGTTAACACATCCAACATCTCATATAATTACCCTTTTTGTAAGTTATACTTACATATTGTTAGTTATACACATTGTAAGTTCTGTAGGATTTTATAAGTTATGTAGGATTTTGACTGTCTTCATCCTAAAGTCCTTATACCTGAAATATAGATATAAAAAAGTTGTGTACATATGCATCCACACCTATGTGCATTCACATGCACACAGAATAAGGTGAAGGAAGAGTGTCATTCAGATATCTTGTGAGGACCTGCTTTGGAGGATTCCAAACTAGAATCTTGAAGAGTAATGCAATTAAACTTTATATGTGCATGAAGTGCAAAAGGAGGACTAATAAGAGATGGACTATGTCTACATTATACTGTTAAGGTTGTCAGTCTTTCCAGAGAGCCACATTATGGTGATTCTTGATAGTCAGATCCTTTTAGCTGAGTTATAGATTAATTAGGTCATTTCCATAATTTAAAGAAATTCACTAGTACTCTGATTTTCTTAACATTTATTTTCTATTGTCTATAACATTTAATTTTGTTATACTTTAGTGAGATTTTCTGAACTTTATCATTAAAATGTTCTATTGATTTTCTTTGCTGTTTTATGTTTATTTCCAAAGAACTTTTTCTTATTATTTGATTGATCTTATTTTATACTACCATGTCATTTTTAAAAACTTTAATAATTGAAATATAGCATACATAAAGAAAAGTACACAAATAGCATGTAGTTCAATAAATGTTCACAATTTGAACACATGTGTAAGTAGCACACAAATCAAAAGATGGAGGGTCACTAGCACTGCAGAAGCCCCTCCCTCCTCCCACACACAGCGACCAGTCACTAAGCACCCCATCCTCGACTTCTAAGAAACAAGAAACCTTTAGCTCCTTTCAAAATTTATGTAAGTAGAATCGTGTATATGTACTCTTTTGTGTTTGCCTTATTTTACTCAATAGTATTTGTGACATTCATCTATGTTGTTATGTGTAGCTATAGTTAATTCATTCTTGTTACTGTTATTTATCACCTGTTATACCACAATTTACCTAATATTAATAGACAGTTGGTTTCTTTCCAAGTTTTAGCTGTTTTAAATAATAATGCAATGAATAGTCTTGTACATGCCCTTTCATGGACATATGTATGTATATGGTCCTTATCCAATCAGTTGAAATGCCTTAAGAGTGAAAAAAGTTTTCCATGAGAAGAGACTGCATGAAAATTGCAGTATCAGCTCCTGGCTGAGTTTCCAGCCTGCTGGCCTACCTTAAAGATTTTGGACTTCCCTGCTGTATGGATTTCAAACTTTCCAGCTCCCACAATTGCAGAGCCAATTCCTTGAAAAAAAATCTCTTAATATATACACATATATCCCATTGGTTCTCTTTCTTTAGAGAACCCTGACTGATACACTAAACCCTGACTGATACACCCACTAAACAAGTGTACAGAAGGTACTGGTTAGTTTGTCAGTTTGACTTGTAACAACGTAGAATAAGGCTCTTTTCAGGAATATGACTCTTCGGGGGATAGCTGATCTGTTCCATGACAATAATAGTCTATTCAACTGATGATAAAAGCCCAAAATAGAGTATAGTATATATGTAGTTACAGTACAAAGGATGATCCTAGACCACACACTAAATTGTAGCCTAAGAATGTTTTCAAGTTCCACTAAGATTGTCAATTATATACACGTTTCATATGTTATACATTAGTAAAATTATTTTTTAATTAGTGGGTATTTCTGATAACCTTGACATTCCTCTTCTTTCACACATATCCAACCACCATAAACTTTTATTATCCTAATGACATTTTAAGAGATTTGATTTACTCAGCCATAAAAAAGAACAAAATAATGTCATTTGCAGCAACGTGGATGGACCTAGAGAACATCAGACAAACATATGATAGTTGTCTTTCTCTGTCTGTGAAGTAAGTCAGACAGAGAACGACAGATATCATCTGGTATCACTTATATGCGGAATCTAAAATAATGGTACAAAAGAACCTATTTACAAAACAAAAATTAAGTCACAGATGTAGAAAACAAACTTATGGTTACCAAGGAGGAAAGGGTGGGATAAATTGGGAGATGGGGATTGACATATACACACTACTATCAATACATATAAAAGATAACTAATAAGAACCTACTGTATAGCACAGGGAACACTATTTGGTGCTCTGTAATGACCTATATGGGAATGGAGTCTAGAAGAGAGTGGATATATGTATATGTATAACTGATTCACTTTGCTGTACAGCAGAAACTAACACAACATTGTAAATCAACTATACTCCAATTTAAAATGTTTAAAAAAGAGATCTGATCATATTAGTGGCATTCATGATGTGTATATTCAGAGCCATTCACAAATAGAAAAATTCACAAATTCATTCTGCTATACACTTTCTTACTTAAACTTTGTTTTATGGCTAGGCGCCATCATTGGTAGTTAAATTTATTTTTAGAGCATTTTATATCCAGAGTAAAAGTTAAATCACCTCAAGGGAGTTTTTCTACATGTTCCACCAGGTAGAGGTAATGAATGATTCTCTGCAATGTACATGGTTTAACTGTCAACTGAGCAACTTATTCCCTCACATAGATTTTCAACATATGCGTTTCAAATTTGCTACTCAGAAAATTATCTCTTTACTACCTCTCAGAAAGCTTTGAGAGTATATTACTGGTGAAAACATATGTGTTTTATTTGGAAAAATAAAAATCTAGGGCACTAACCTGCTCAGAGGTGGCAAAATTGAAGCTTAGAATCCAAAACTGGACAAGAATTTATTCCCTCCCTCCCTCCCTTCCTTCTTTCTTTCTTTCCCATCATAAATGTCTTAGCTGGGAAGATTTTGCATAAATTATATATTTGTGATTTATTTAGAGAAATCAAGAGACCTAGCAACATGAGTAATGTTTCTGCATGGCTCGTGCTGAGTAAGTTTCCACTTAAGACAAGTATTATTCTTCCATCAACGACAGTCCTCATCTTATGATATTAAAGCTAAGAACGGTCATTTAAGTGAACTGGTTGTTCTGACGATAGTGACAGATTTTACTCACATTATTATTATAGACTCAACTTCACCTTTAAGGCCTGTCGCCTGGTTCGTAGCCAAATATATATGAGATGCTCATTATAGATTCAGTTTTTCTGTCCCACCACCTGATCTACCGTTCTATGTGGACTATGAAAGATAATACTACTGAAGTCCTCATGCTGCTTCAGAAGATAAAGGGCATCTTCAGATCACACATTTAAGCACCCCTCCTCCCCCAAGGCTGGTAATTTTAAATGACTACTTGCTTCTGCTTTCTCATTTATATCACTGAAAACTTCCATTAAGAAGGAGTCGACAGAATAGTTTCAGAGTATCCTGGTGATAAGTTACTTAGCATTTATTTTGCTTTAGTTAATGGAAATCTTTGTGTTTTCATCAGCAAGGAATCTCTACATGAAGATGTGTTTTCACTGTTAATGAGGATATTAAAAGGAAGAAATGGAAAAGTGACGTCTAGCTGAGTAGACTGGTTTTAACATTAAGCTTATGATGCTACCCAATATTACTTGTCTGTAGCAGGAGAGGAGTTACTTAATTTATCAACACAACAGGCTAGAGGGAAACTCATTGTGTTAATTGTCCTTATAAATGGAAACCAATGCCTTGTTGGCCTCCAGTATGTCACTGTGCCTGGACATTTCATGTCTGATGGAATAATAAGTGACTACACATGCAGTGCCTCACAGCACACACAAAGCAAGTCTCATCTCTTATTACCTCAAATAATACAGAAATCTTCCTGCACTGCAGAACTTGAGTCATCTTTCTGAAAAATAAAATAGAAATTCCCTTCATTTTAAAACAAAAACAGAGTGATCTGTATATGTTAAACATTTACAGTTACAAGTCATTGGTTCCTTCTTCCTTGTATCCTCTCTTTCTATATCCTCTAATGAAATTTGACTGTTAGCCTGCTATTTCCAATCCGAGGCTTACATGCTGATTTTACTACCTACTTACCATTCTATTGCAGACAAAGGAGCAATAGGAGGAAGTATTGTACTTTTCTATGGAAAATTGTACATTTCTAGATAAAATTGATATATCTCCTATATGTTACACACAGCACACGAGCAAAATATTTTAGATTATTTTTTCCCCAAAGAGGACAGAATGACAGGAAGTCAGAAGACCCAGCTCCATATTTTACTGAGGAATATTATCCAAGTCATATAAACTGTCTGAGCTTCATTTGGCATTCCAATAAACAGAAGTCAATTACAATAATAATAATAATAATAATAAATACTTCAGAGAATCATAAGAAACAAATGAAAAAAGCCAGTAAAGGCTAAAATATCAATGTAAATTATAGCATAGGTGATAAAAAATATTATCCTTCTAATACTTCCTCATCTGAGCCCCTTAGATATTTTTGCAGCATTCTGTCCCCACTTGCACCTGACATACCAAGTCCTATCATGTTGAATTCAGGTTGACTGTGCCCTTGTCCACAAGGCAAGAAATCCAAATCAAAACACACCATTGTAAAGCAATTATACTCCAATAAAGATGTTAAGAACAAACTTCCTTGTCCTCGATTCTGTCTCTATCCTAGCTGGATAAAGCCAAATCCAATTCAGTCAAGGCCTCCTGAGGAAATTATTTGGTTTATCAAATACATTTTTTATTTCTAAGGTATTACTGGATTAGGGATTAATTAAGGACAAGGAAAAATAACAATGATAGCAACAATAATAATGGGAGGAAATACAATGTCAGCGTTCTTGAAATGAGCACAGGGTTCTTTCCGTAAATATCTATCTCATATAGAACTCTGTATATATAACTTATATTACTTATACATATTATCTCATATATCTCATAGATACAACTACATTATTTCATAAGCATACATATATATGTAAAACCTTGTATTACCACCTTTATCTAAGGTCACTCAGGTCACACCACCACAAAGTGCTGGATCTGAGCTACCAGATATTATTTTTCATTCCCCAAAGCTACAAAACTATTACGCTTCTCTATTTCTGAAACAGAAGGAACTCAGGAAGGAAATTTACACACAGTGGCTGCTAACAGAAGGACTTCAAGAAATTTCTTCTGGCATAGAGCAAAGTGACGATCTGCTCAGACTACACAGAGGGCTGGGATAACATTCAGGTTGGGTCAAACATGCAATATGCGAGAATATCATCTGGATGAATCCAGAGGTCAACAAACATCATCACCTTGTGTATTAGGGTAATTTATCTAGTTGTTCTAATGGACAACTATGGCTTAACTATAAAAGTTTATTTTTTATTCTTCATGGTCTGATGCAGATTAGGTGTCTCCAAAGTCTTATATCTGGCTAAACCAACTGTAAAACACAGCCCCATGATTGTATAGCAGGGGAAAGTGAAGTGTGGAAGAGACATGCCAGCTGCTAGCTGCTTAGATTTCAAGTTCCACAAATCACCTTGTTTCAAACATAGTCATATGGGACCATCTCTTTGCAAGGAAGGCTGAAAATTGCAGGTAAGCTGTTGCAGTCATTCCATGGAGGGGAGTTGGGCCACCTGACCCAAAATTTGATTCAGATATCCAGACTGATGATACTACACATGCAACAAGAATATATGAAAAGGTTTATTACTCATGTAATAAATCTCTTCGGGGAGAGGGCAAGGAAGTTTCCCAAACAGGTCCAAAAATGTGCAGATAGGGACAATTGCTGTCCATAGTATCTAGGTAGGGTGACTGGCTTGGTGTTTTATGGTGCTTAGCAGTGGGAGTTAAGAGTTCTTTCACAAGGGCCAGAGCTTGCATGGCTGGAAGTTCCACCAACACCAAAGGAGGGAGCATCTGGGTTCCTTATCAGCATACCCAGATACGAAGAAGGGGAAGGGTGAAGAGATGTGGTTTGGTGTGCAGTCAAACCCTTCACTGCATTTCACCCCTGATGTTTGACTGATGACTGAAATGGGTGTTTCATTTATTTTCATTTGAACTTGTTTGGATAAGTCACGTGGCTTACCTAACTCTTTGAGGTCTGTAGCCTCAGATTGATAAGGGAGGCAGAAGTTCCACTAAATAGCTGTTCAAAAGCCCAGAATTGTGTTTCTTAGGAAGTGAAATGAGTGCTTTGGTCACTATCGTTAGATCCTGAAAGGGATAAGGAGCATCTTGGTGAGGACTTGTGAATTTAATGTGTGTAGAGACATGTGTGACTTTGACTTATACTTTCAAAATCTGTGAGGCAAGAGACTCCAGACCTTTTATCCTAAAGGAGGAAACCTTGGATATGAAATTACTGTTGCTTCCATTGGCCAGATCAGATGGGCAATGGCCCACAA
The DNA here is from genome assembly GCF_949987515.2 of Delphinus delphis. Classification (NCBI taxonomy): domain Eukaryota; kingdom Metazoa; phylum Chordata; class Mammalia; order Artiodactyla; family Delphinidae; genus Delphinus; species Delphinus delphis. The sequence goes on along the minus strand of NC_082685.1, from coordinate 90,989,583 downwards.
GTCTGTAAAAACGTTCAGAGAGTGGCTGTTGTTTTCCAGGGAATCTGTCCTAAGATAACTGCTTGAAGTTTAGTTAATTGTGCTACCCCTTTGGCCTCATCCTTTATCAGGGGCATCCCAGTTAAGGAAGGGAAAGCAGCAGCTTTCTAGAAAGTCCCATCACATGTAATGATGACACTACCATCCATAAATATAAAATTTCCCTTTGATGTTCACAAAGGGCTCCCCAGGTAGCCAAGGGGTCCAAGAGAGGGGTGACCTCCTCCAGCATCATGGCATTTGTCAAGGGATCGAGAACAGGAAAAGCTACCTCCTCCTATGGGTATGATACACTAGAGGGACTAGATTTGACTCTATACCCATAGATGGGTATACTTTTCATTTAGGCAAGAAGGCTTCTATGGTTGGACCAAGCTTGCAAGGTGCTGCTTGCATGAACCAAGGCACAATGGGCATCTGGGTATAGAGGGTTACAGGCTCAGGGACTATGAGAGACTCTGTTTTCAGGAGATCAGAGTATGTGATCAGCAGTTGCCTCCATTAATGGCATAGTGGAAGCTGAGGAAGGCAATTTCCTGCATTGGAATCCAGTGTACCACTAATGGTCTTCATGAGGGATCCAGACACTCCAAGATGCCTGAGAGGATGTTGCTAAATCCTCTGCAATGAAGGAATTTATTGTGGGCATTAATGAGAGTGCCCATTGTATAGCAATTTGCACAGATTCCATAGCCTTTTTTGTAAGAGTCCCGTTCAACATGGATGGAATTGTGAATCAGTATAAATGGGCGTAAGTAAAATTTGTAAATGAGGGATTTATCGCTTGCAGAACACAAAAAGGCATAAAAGATGTTGGGCTTATATTAATGTTGTGGGTTTTGAAATGGTAAATGGATGTCCTGACAGCATCAGAGATGGAATAGCTTTCAGGTTACCAAATAATTTTCAGTAATTAATTGAGGCTTTGTAGTATGTGTGGGGCAATGGTCCATTCCCTTTTTGTTAGCTCCTTTGTGAATATTTGTATGTCCTGAATGGGTATGTCAAGAATTTCAAATGGATCTTGAAGGAGATTATCAGTATGATGTCACACCTGATCCTCTGGAAGAAATTGAATGTGGTTGACATATTTATATTAATTTCACTATTTACAGCAATCTCACTTAAAAATCTGGTAGCTAAAAAAAATACTAGTTCATCAACTCATGTATCTCTTTTCAATAGCTAATCACCTTCCCCTCCAAAGAATCTCACTTGACTGTCCCACATGGCCTTCAAATCCTCTGACTGTCCACCAGTGTTATAACCCCAGCCCCCTCCCCTCTTTCCACCACTTCCTGTATGTTCTACTGCTCAGTGGGCAGGGTGTTTATTTTTCTTTAGATAAACTCCTCCCAACTCATCTTTTTTCACCTTTTGACAGAATCTGACCGATTCCTCTTCCCTCAACTAGGTTATAGTCCTCTTGCCATTCAAAGCACACTTCTTCCAAGAAGAATTCTTCAGTTGAGGAAAAGGATAATAGTGTCTCAGCCATAGTCCTTCAACAATGTTTTTTAAAATTATCTGATATATTTACATGTTATTACCTGAAATTTAAAAAAATCTATTATATTTATACTTTTCTATACATTAATAGTCAGCTTTCAGATATATTTCTTCACTTGATTACAACATAAGTAAAGATAATTAGGTTTCACTTTCTAAAAGAGGAAGAAACTAAGAATCTATACGATTCTTTGGCCTATTTTACTCTCTTATTCTTGGGTTTGAACTCAGACCCCACAGAGTTGTCTGCACCTTTCCAATGTTAAGGACATCAGAACTTGCCGTATGTGTAGGTAGATAGGAGGATGTTTTCACAGTATGTTTAACAGGAGCCATTTAAAGTCTCCCACATTTTAAATCTTTCTCACCACGTGTTATTGTGATCTCACTCCACCATTAGCAATATATCGGCCTGGATTAAACCATGGTTCATTCCAGGAATCTCTTGCAAAATACAGTTAGAAAAGGAATCCTCTTTAATATAATTGATATAGTTAATTGTTGATTATGAATTAATTTCTCATAGTACTTACTACAGATGTGAGAATATGGGCAATAAAACAGAACTTTTTGGTAGGAAGGAAAGAATGAAAGGGTTAAGGATTTGGAGGTCCCACTTTTAGTAGGTATATCCAAATGAGGCTTCATAAAATGGTTCTTGACTTCGAGGAGAAAATCAATGAAGATATAGGAAAGTTGACAAGATTATCTTCACCAGCCTTAAAACTTCGTACAGGTTTATTAACTTCAAAGATAGCAATAAAATATTAGCATTTTAGGGGTAGACTTTAGGCCATAGTAGAGTTCCAAGAGAACATTTCTTTAAATCCATAGAATCACAAATAATTGGAGTTGAGAAAAAATGCTAAAGAACTGATTTACCCACTTGATTTTTCAGACGAGAACATGGGACACCAGATAAAGCTGAGTAACTTATTCAGAGTCAAAAGCAAGGTTTGGATCAAGGTTTATTTTTTTATTTTTTATTTTTGTTTTTGTGGTACGCGGGTCTCTCACTGTTGTGGCCTCTCCCGTTGCGGAGCACAGGCTCCCGACGCACAGGCCCAGCGGTCATGGCTCATGGTCCCAGCCGATCCGCGGCATGTGGGATTTTCCCGGACTGGGGCACGAACCCATGTCCCTTGCATTGGCAGGTGGACTCTCAACCACTGCACCACCAGGGAAGCCCGGATCGAGGTTTATTTTATTGCCATTTGTGCTCTATAGTGTTATCACAATGAACTATGTACAGATCTCAGTTTGGGTTGTTTTTACTCTTTTCTCTGCCTACACATTTGCCACTCTCCTCTACTATATTACGCTCATATGAGCCCTACTTGCCCTTAAAGCCCAGTTCAGAAGATCCCTGTGACCTCAGTCTGGGTCAGGGCCTCCTTTGTTGTGGCTTCTTAGCAATGTAAGTTTAATCTTGTCTAGTACTTAGCACATGGAGGATCCTGAATTGTTAACTTACCTGTCTTTCAGACACTGCTTATATCCTTGTCCTATTCTCCTTTGTATCCCTAATGTTAATAACTGTCCCTAATCACTCTCCATAATCCATTTGTGGCTGACACAAAGTAGGTGCTAAACAAATGTCGAATTCAGAGATGAATTACTATGTGATAGAACTCTCATTTTATAAAACATAAATTTCTTCTTCTTCTTTCTGCTTGACTATAAGGTTAAATTCTCTTCTGTGCAACATGAAATTCAAAATAGACTCACCATTTTTCCTCTACCAGCCATAATTTACAATATGATAATGGGTACTAGTATTTATCTTTTCAAGTTCAATAATCTTCCTCTTCACCAGATGTTATTGAATGCATTTCATAACTTTAATTCACTGTCATTTCCCAAACTTGTAGCCCTGCCATCTCCATTCCCCAGTAAGGTCTCCAAAATAGAACAAATCTGTTTAGAAGGATACATTATAATTTTCAATTGTAATAGTTCCATTCATTTATTCTACATACCTGACAGGCATTTTCCCCTATATTTTGACATCTTCAGTTCCACTGAAATATTAATAATGTTCCCAGCCTGAAGCAATATTCTTAGAAGCCTCTGTAAATTCAGAACACATCAGGAGGATAAACAATTTCAGGTTATTTTAACTATTTTGCATTGAAAACAAACACATTTATCAAATTAAAGGAACACTGTCAGGCACAAGAGAGCAATGGAACTCTCTACAGAAAAAAGTAACCAATACTTCATATGTGGAGGAACATTGCATGGAAGTTTTACCATGATCATTTCCCAACTGTGAAAGAAAAGGTAAACATTTTATCCAAGTGTATGATAACTATTTTAAATCTCTATGCTCAACTTCTGTCATGGGGGAAATTTCATTTGGCTTCTCTAATTGTATTTTATTTAAAATATTTTAATGTGTTTAACAAGTGCGGTATAAAAATTATACCTTGCACACTTCCTTAAGAATGCATTCTATGGGACCATTATCTAGTTCAAATTAGACATCTTCATCATTTTCAGGAAACATGATATTAAGTTTCTGTTTATTGTTATTTTGGGAATTTAGCTTAAATATATCTACAATAGCATAAAGTGATGGGCTGTGCTCAACTATAAGAACTATAAAGCGTAGGTCATATCAAGAACTATTATGCATTTGAGATTTTTATACCACTTTTAAACTAACCAGTTAGCCTTCCACAATGTCGTGGATGCTAGAAGAATGCAGGAGACCCCTGAGTCAGAGACAAAGGCCAGTTTATTACTTATAAGAAATAGAAATAGAGTACCATCATTTTTCTTAGACTGGTTTCCTGGGCCTTCATTCCCACAAGATGATGTGATGATCCTGTGATCATCAGATGAATACTGTACATGTAGTGGATTGTGTTACAGGAGAGGAGACCTGAGTTTAAGGAACCTGAATCTTTAATACAGATCTGCAAACAAACCTGCTCTTTATCCTGTAGCTGGGTAAACTATCCTTATTATACTGGAGCAATTATATTATGCTAGACGGTAAACAAACCTTTCCTCTGTCATCCCAGGTAGAGGCACTGTCTGTGTCTTTCATGTTGTTTTTAGACTTTGAAAAAAGAAAGCTCTGAACAAAAGCTTTCAGTGGTGCTGCTTAGAAGATATGCAGAAATGCAAGAGATTCATGCTATTAGGATTCTCCAGAGAGAGAGAACCAATAGGATATCTATATCTGTATCTATACAGAGAGATTTGTTATAAGGAATTGGCTCATGTAGTTACGGAAGCTGAAAATTCCCAAGATGGGCAGTCAGAAAGCTGGGACCCAGAATATTGGGTAGTGTAGTTCTAGCTTGAGTCCAATGGCTTCAGACCCAGGAGAGCCCACGGTTCAAGTTCTAGTCCAAGGTCAGGAGAAGATTAATTTCCCAACTCATATGGTCAGGCAGGCAGGTATTCCCTCTTTCTCAGCCTTTTTGTTGTATTCAGGTCTTCAGTTGATTGGATGAGGACCACCAACCTTAGGGAAGGCAATCTGCTCTACTTAGTCTACTGAAACAAATGTTAATCCCATCCAGAAACATCCTCACAGATGCACTAGAATAAAGTTTGACTGAATGTCTGGGCACCCCATGGCCAAGTCAAACTGACATGTGAACTAACCATCACTAAATTTGCCTTTTACTTCTAACAGTTTTATCATGAAGTCTTTAGGGATTTCTACATACAGGATCATATCATCTGCAAAACAGAGATAATTTTGTCCTCCTTTCCAAGCACAAGTTCTGGTGAGATCCATGTTTTGTTTATTGGGTCCTTTCAAGAATTGAATTTTCTAACCCATTAGTAATAGGGAAAGTAGCAATAATAGCAGCTAGATGGTTTCCTACAGTCAATGATCTTAACTCCATTACACCCTCTGAAGGAGCATTAAGGATGTCTTTCCCTCAGCATTTCTGTAAGGTACATTTTGTTCTCCTTTTTCTTTCAGAGCTGGAATGTGCTTCTCAAATGCTCCAAGTTTGCTAAGTAATTTACATTATTTAACTGATATTTATGTTTTTCAAAAATTGGTAGTTTAGGGCAACAATAACAATCAGGGTAAGGTATTACTTTGCCATGGTTTGGCATTAAAGGACAACCCTTTGGTTCGTTAATGTTTCTTCACTCACTGACTATTTTTTAAATCTAATCCAATGTTTTTAATCAGATCTACAGCTCACAGGCCAAACTTTCTCTACCACCTGTTCTTGTAAATAAAACTTTATTGGAGCACACCCATAGCCATACATTTATGTATTGCCCATGACCAATGACAGAGTTAAGTAGTTGCTTCAGAGATCGTGTGGCTCACGAGCCAAAAGCATTTGTTGTCTGGCCTTTCATCAGAAAAGTTTGCCAATCCTTTATCTCATCTCATCCTAAACTTGGCCAACAATCAAAGAAAGGCAGAAATCTCAAAACAAAGCAAACACTATTGGAAAGGCCCTTTAAGGATATGTCCTAAGTGGTTATAAATTAGTATCATGGTCCTAAACTATGAAGGAACTGCAGTAATATTAATTTACTTAAAAGAATAAAAATTCATTTAATATACTCTATGATAAAGATCTGACTAAACTATTGCAATTTCCTGGTTAATACATTTTCAAACATTTTTGTAACAGTGAATTGAGAAAAGAGAGTGACTAATTCTATTAATTGTGTCTCTATGTTTTTATGCATCATATGACTTATATTCTCTTTTCACCATCTTGGTCTGATAAGAAAGGACAGAATAATGCAGTAGACTGTAAGCAGTAACGTAAATTGTCAGAATTATCTGAATTCATTAACGTTTAACACTGAATGCCTTTATCCCTTTAATTTTTGAAAATTATTCAAACAAAAATTCCCTTATGTGATAATTTATCTTTAGGCTAACTTACTTGAAGCTCTGCAATAGTGTACCTGATATTTTCTATGCCAATGAATTTTTAAAATAAATCATACCAGAAACTAATGGATGTAAGTTTTTATATTCAAATTTTAATTGTTCTATATTTAAAATGAAAAAATCTACAGAGTGATTTTTCATTTAGGGGAGAGTAAAGTTAGCAAAGAGCTTGAGAACTAAAATCTCCCATTAATTAATCGTTTTACCTAGTTCTTCTGTCTACTGAAGGGCAGTCCATTAAGTTTAATCCCCCCATTTTTTTAACAGTTTTATTGAGGTATAATTTACATACCATAAAATTCACCATTGCAAGTGCACAATTTAATGATTTTCAGTAAATTTATAGGGTTGTGCAGCTATTACCACAATCCAATTTAGAACATTTTCAGCACCTCAGAAGAAACCTTGTGCCCATTTGCAGCCACTCTCCTCTCACCTCCAGCCACAGAGGACCAATGCCATGCTTTCTGTCTCTATGAATAGACTTGTTCTGAACATTACACATAAGTGGAATCATACAATATGTCATCTTTTGCATTCAGCATAATATTTTTGAGGTTAATCCATGTTGCAGCATATACAGTAATATGTATTACTATTTTATTCCTTTTTATTACTAACTACATATATACATTGTACAAATATTTTGTTTATCCATTATTATTTATGAATATTTACATTATTTCCACTATTTCAAATAATGTTACTATAAAAATTCTGATACAAATCTTTATATGGATATTTGTTGTCATTTTTCTTGGAGACTATGTAAGAATGGAATTGCTGGGTCATGTGGTTGATTTATGTCTAACTTTTAAGAAATTGCCATATTAACTCCCAGATTAATTTTTAAAGTGCCTATACCATTTTATATCTTTACCAACAATGTTGAGTATATTTTTTCCATATGGAGCAAATGTGGTATTTTTTGTCTTTTTGAGTATAGTCATTCTAGTGTTTGTGTGGTGGTATCTCATTTTGGTTTTAATTTGCATTTCACTAAGTTAAGCATCGTTTCATGTGCTTATTAGTAATTCTTATGTCCCTAGTGAAATTTCTATTCAAATCTTTGGCCAAATTTTAATTGGGTTGATTGTCTTTTTATTATTCAGGTGTAAATGTCCTTTGTATATTACAGGTAAAAGTCCTTTATCACACATAGGATTTACAAACATTCTTCCCAGTCTGTGACTTGTTCTCTATTTTCATAAATTTGTTTTTTGAAGTAACAAAGTTTTAAACTTTTATTAAACCCAGTTTATGAAATAGGCTTTTGGTGTTATTTCTATATTTTTAGTCCAAACCTAGATCATGAAGATTTTTCTCTGTTGTAGTGTAAATTTACAGTTTTAGCTCTTAAATCTAGGTCTGTGATATATTTTGAGTTAATTTTTTGGCATGGATCTAAGTATTTTTTTAATGTGGATATCTAATTGTTTCAGAATCATTGGCTGGAAAAAACCATTTCCTCTTGAATTGTCTTAGCACCAATGTCAAAATGTTCTATTCATCTATAAGCCTATCCTTGTGCCAATAACACACTCTTGATTACTATGACTTTATAGTAAGCTTTGAAATAGGCTTAAGTCCTCCAAATTTGTTCCTCTTTTTCAAAATTATTTGGACTATCCTAAGTCTTTGAATTTCCCTGTACATTTTAAATCATCATATCAATTTCTGCAAAATAAAAAGGCTGTTGGTATTTTAACAGGAATTGTGTTGAATTTATAGATCAGTTTGGAATAGTGACCGTCTTGACAACACTGAGTCTTCCATTATTAATGGAAGACTTCTATTAATATGTAATTGTTACCTTTTATTTAGATATTCAATAATTTCTCTCAACAATAATCTGTAGGTTTCAGCACATATCTTGCACTTCCTTTGTTAAAGCATTCCTAAGTATTATTTTTGTGCTATTATAAATGGAATTGCTTTGTTAATTTTATTTTGGATCGCTAATTGATTGCATACAGATGTACAATTAATCTTTGTATATCCATCTTGTATCCAACAGTTTCTTTTTTTAATGGATTCCTTGAGATTATACATACAGAATCATGTCATCTGTGAATAAGAAAGTTTTACTTCTTCCTTTCTAACATGGATACCTGTTTTTTCCTTTCCCTTCCCTCCCTGCTCCTCCCTTTCCCTTCCTTTCTCTTCTTTTTTATTTTTGTTTCATTAGAGCTAGAATATCCAAAAATATAATGTTGGATAGAAGTGCCAAAAGTAGACATCCTTGCCTTCTTTATTTTAGGACAAAAACTTTCAGTTTCCATCACTAAATTCCATGTCAGTTGTAGGTTTTTTGTAGTTATCCTCAACAGGTTGAGGAAACACCCATCTGTTTCTAGTTGTTAAGAATTTTTAAATCAATGGGTTGGATTTTACTATATGCTTTCCCTTCATCTCAGGATGACAATGTATTTTTTATACCTTTATTCTGTTAATATGGTATATTAATTGATTCTTAGATTTTAAACCAACCTTTCATTCCTAAGATGAATCCCTCTTGATCATAGTGTATAATTCTTTTTTACATATTGCTTGGTTTAATTTGTTTTCTGTGTGTGTGTGCGGATTTTTGTATTAATGTGTATGAGGGATATTGATCTGCAGGTTTCTTGTTATGTTTTGGTCTGGCTTTGGTTATCAGGGTCATACTGGCTTCACTGAATGAAGAAGTGTACTCTGTTTTCTGAAAAATTTATCTTTTAAATATTTAATGGAATTCTCCACTGTAGCTATTTGGATCTGGGCTTTTCTTTGAAGGAAGATTTTAAATTACTAATCCAATATTTAATTACTAATTTCATTTGTTATAAGGTTTCAGGTTTTTTAATTTTCTTGTGTAATTTTTGGCAATTTCTGTTTCACACTAGATGTCTATCCATTTTTATCTGTTACCTAATTTGTTGGCGTAAAGGTTATGTTATTCTCATGATCATTTTAGTTTCAATGGAATGAATAATAGTGTCCTCTTTTTTATTTTTTATTTTGGTGATTTATGTCTTCACTCTGTTTTATATTCATCAGTCTAACAAAAGTGACCAACTTTATCAATCTTTCAGAGAACCAAATTTCATTACATTAAAGTTTTCTAATGTTATTCTGTTTTTCATTGCATTAATACCTTCTCTAGTCTTTATTACCTCTTTTATTCTACTTGCTTTGGGATTAATTTGCTCTTCTTTTTCTAGTTTCTTAAGATGGGAGTTTAGGTAATTGATTTTAGACCTTTTTTTAACTGACATATTCATTTAAAGCTATAAATGTCCATCTGTGCTTTGCTCTAGTTGCATCCCATAAATTTTAGTACGTCATGTTTTTGTTTTCTTTCAGTTTGAAATTTTTCTAATTCCCCTTGCAATTTATACTTTGGCTGCCTTATTTCTAATTTAATTTTGTGGGATCCAGGAAATTTCTTTATGTAATTACAATTCTCTTTAAATTATTGAGATTTGTTTTATGGAGTAGTGCATTATCTCTCCTAGAGAACATTCCACCTGTGTGTGTGAAGGATGTGTAGTCATTTGTTGTTGAGTGGAGCATTCTGTAGTTAGATCAGTGTGGTTGATAGTTTATTCAAATCTACTATATTCTTGTTGATTTTATAATTGTTCTAACAGTTATTTTTTTTATTGGGGTATAGTTGCTTTACAATGTTGTGTTAGCTTCTGCTGTACAACGAAGTGAATCAGCTATACGTATACATATATTCCCAGCTTCTTGGACCTCCCTACCACCCCCCACCCCCCATCCCACCCATCTAGGTTGTCACAGAGCACAGAGCTGAGCTCCCTGCGCTATACAACAGGTTCCCACTAGCTATCTGCTTAACACATCGTAGTGTATATATGTCAATCCTAATCTCCCAATTCATCACACCCCCTTCCCCCCCACCGCATGTCCATATGTCCGTTCTCTATGTCTGTGTCTCTATTCCTGCACTGCAAATAGGTTTATCTGTACCATTTTTCTAGATTCCACATATATGCGTTAATATACAATATTTGTTTTTCTCTTTCTGACTTACTTCATTCAGTATGAAAGACTCTAGGTCCATCCATGTCTCTACAAATGACCCAATTTCATTCCTTTTTATGGCTGAGTAATATTCCATTGTATATTTAACATTGTATATTTATATTGTATATTTAACACATCATTTTTTTTTTTTTTTTTTTTTTTTTGCGGTACACGGGCCTCTCACTGTTGTGGCCTCTCCCATTGCAGAGCACAGGCTCTGGACGTGCAGGCTCAGCGGCCATGGCTCACGGGCCTAGCCGCTCTGCGGCATGTGGTATCTTCCTGGACCAGGGCACAAACCCATGTCCCCTGTATCGTCAGGCGGACTCTCAACCACTGCGCCACCAGGGAAGCCCTAACACATCTTCTTTATCCATTCATCTATTGATGAATATTTAGGTGGCTATCAATTATTAAAAGTGATTTATTGAAACTTTTGACTATTATCGTTATTTTTTTATTTTATTGGAGTTTTTTTGAATTTTATTTTATTTTTTATACAGCAGGCTCTTATTAGTTATCCATTTTATACATATTAGTATATACATGTCAATCCCAATCTCGCAATTCATCACACCACCACCACCTCTAGCACTTTCCCCCCTTGGTGTCCATACGTTTGTTCTCTACATCTGTGTCTCAATTTCTGCCCTGCAAACCAGTTCATCTGTACCATTTTTCTAGATTCCACATATATGCATTAATATATGATATTTGTTTTTCTCTTTCTGACTTACTTCACTCTGTATGACAGTCTCTAGATCCATCCACGTCTTTACAAATGACCCAATTTCATACCTTTTTATGGCTGAGTAATATTCCATTGTGTATATATAACACATCTTCTTTAGCCATTCATCTGTTGATGGATGTTTAGGTTGCTATCAATTATTAAAAGTGATTTATTGAAACTTTTGACTTATCTTTATTTTTTTAATTTTTATTTTATTGAAGTACAGTGGATTTGCAATGTTGTATTAGTTTCTGCTTGTACAGCAAAGTGATTCAGTTATACATATACATACATTCTTTTTCATGTTCTTTTCCATTATGGTTTATTCCTGGATATTGAATATAGTTCCCTGTGCTATACAGTAGGACCTTGTTGTTTATCCATTCTATATATACTAGCTTGCATCTGCTAACCCTAAACTCCCAATCCATCCCTCCTCACCCCCCTCCCCCTTGGCAACCACAAGTCTGTTCTCTGTATCTGTGAGTCTGTTTCTGTTTTGTAGATAAGTTCATTTGTGTCATATTTTAGATTCTACATATAAGTGATATTACCTTTAAATTGTCTATTTATCCTTTCAATTCTATTAGTTTTTACTCCACATATTTTGGTATTCTGTGTGTTATGTGTGCATACTCTTACTTTCAAAGATTTAACCAATCAATATGTATATATATATTAATATTTAGTAATGTCTTCTGAATTTGTTCGATATATGTTTTAATCTTGTTACAAAGATAGAACAAATGAAAATTAGTTTGTTTACTATGACTATACTTTATCCAATGAATAAACTATAAATGTTCATGTAAACCCTCCACTTGACATTTTAATTGCTAATAAACTATGATCTTTGGCCAAGTTAATATGTCTTAAAATTCCATATACATACCATCTGTGCCCCAAATAGTGTTTTCAATTGGAAGCAACTCAAGAATCATTTGAAAGATTAATTAATGTATTACTTTTTTATATATTGAGTTAAAAAAGTGTGGCATTTCAGGTATGTCTAGAATCAATTCTAATTTATTCAAATTTTTGTAACTATGTTAATCATAATCATATTATTAATCATATTATTTTACTGTCATAAAGTCAAGATAGCACAATTAGAATTGGGAACCATATAAAAAGTAAACTTAATGTTACTTTACATTATTAGTACTAGTACAGGCTGTGCAATAGAACTATTCACTTAACAACTTAAAATGCAGACAAAGGATATCATATTAAAATATTTGCTAAATGATGATTATTGAAATATTCCTTATTTGAGGAAAAATATAACTCAGCACCACAGAATAAGACCCATTTTAAATTCACTTAAATTCATAAAACGATAGAATGATCTTCTGTAACATAGAAGATAACCAATTGTCTCTATTTCCAATTAAGTCAACAGCCTAGTTAATTCTTTCTTCCTTGCACATAACGGAGAAATTCCCAAACCTGAAAATGTTGTTGGAATGAGTACAAGCTTCTTGTTATTAGTTTTCTGTCAGTAAGTAAATTATAACTGTTCAATGCTCCCTGTTATGTTTCTTTTTCATTTAAATGAATAAGGTTTATATTCCTGTTAGTATGCTGCACACTTTGTTCCTATACCTTCATATTTCTAGAATATAATAAACACAGCATATAAAAAAAGCTAAAAATAATTAAAAACAGTAAATGAAAACAGGGTCCCCATATCATTCTTTGCACTTTAAAATTTTTTCCCGCAAGCATATTTGCAGTGCACTTTACCCATAATAAATCTGATAAACATTTTATTTTAATATCCTTCTACTTATATTAGCCATTCAGATGAGTAAAATAGCACAGGGTGTTTTCATATGAAAAATGAGAAAAATAACTTGCCTGAGTGGAGTAGTGGAGTAGACTCAAGCTTATACAATTTTAGCAACAAGAAGCAAAATTTAGCTTCCTTGAACAATATCATGGATTAATTGACTCATGACTTAAAGTCTAGCAGTGGCTTAGGCTTCAGGCCAGTTAAATCAAAGAACTAGATCAGTTGTTAGCAATTTTCTCAACTCTGCCCGTTCTCATGTATTGATTTTATCGTGTTGCATGATCATAAGATGGCTGCTGACGATAACAAGAGCTACATCTTCCTTGTGCACGTCTATTGGAGAGAACAATTCCTCCTACAATCATGGAAAAAATGTTATTCACCTTGATTGGACTAATAATATAAACATTTTATTCATTGGGAGGACAGTAAGATGTCATCCCAGATTGGCTTAAGCCTGAGTCGGTGCACATTATTTAAACATTTGCAAGCAAGGAAGACTTCTGATGCTTGAGGTGAAGTCAATAACACCCCAACAGCATTGCTGCTACCAACATGGCGACAGTGATTATCTGGAGAAGCATTTGGCTGTTATTTGGAAAGGAAGGAAATAGATACAGAGCAGTTAAGAAATAGTTTAATAGGGCTTCCCTGGTGGCGCAGTGGTTGAGAGTCCGCCTGCCGATGCAGGGGGTGTGGGTTTGTGCCCCGGACTGGGAAGATCCCGTGTGCCACAGAGCGGCTGGGCCCGTGAGCCATGGCCGCTGGGCCTGCGCGTCCGGAGCCTGTGCTCTGCAGCGGGAGAGGCCACAGCAGTGAGAGGCCCTCATACTGCAAAAAACAAAACAAAGATAGTTTAATAGTTTGCTTTAATCTTCAAAATTGTTTTATGAAGACCACACAACCTTCCCTACTCCCTACTCTACTTCCATCTTTCTCACTAAACAAGAATGATACCACCACAATCGTATTCCTCTTACTGTATAACCTATTTCAATTTTTAAACTACTATCCACATATCAAAATCCCAAAAGCTAGAAATGTGAAAGTCACCTTTTATTTTTGTCTTATTCCACATGACCAATTGGTCACAATTGGTCACTTATCTGCTAAATATTTCTTGAAGTGTCTTCCATTCTAAACTGTTTTCCTTTTTGAGATGGATACGATTTCTTCATGTACTGCCCATGTATTACCTAGATTCATGCAACAACATCATAAATGCTTTTCCTCTGTGTTTTCTGATTTATAATCTCTCTTTGTTAATCTGATTCCTTTTGTAATTTTCCTTTTCATCTAAGTTAAACATATATTAGGTTGAAGTTTTTCATAGTGTGACTTTTATTAACTACTATTGAGTTTATAGCTATATCCCAATTTATACTCCTTATGTTGTTTCTTTGTATACTTTTTTGAGCAGTGTTACCAGAGGTGGCCTAAAATAATTTAATTTTTACTTTATTTTAAAAATGTATTACATATTTAACTTTTTCTTTTTACCTTAATATTTTCTTCTTATTTTGGAGGGTTTACTCTGCTAACTTTTTTGAACTTACTAAATTGAATTCTTAGTTTCCTTTATATGATATATACATTTGAAGCTAAACATAATCCTCTAAATACAACTTTAGCTATATGCCTTAAGTTTTATTATCTGTCATAAATACTTCCTAATATAACTCAACACAAAGATTATTTATAAATTCAAACAATTATTAATAATTTCCTTTCCTGCTTTATACACATTTTTCTTTATTCCACATTTTTGATCCTATACTATCTCTTCTACCACTACTAGGTTAATCTTTTAAAATTCAAGTCACTTCCCTGGTTAAAAATCCTTCAAGAGTTCTGGATTTGTGTTTACCTGAAAAGATGAGTTACACACATTGAAAATTCCTGTTCTTTCATCAAAGTCATAATTCATGGCAATGAAATGTCTTGAATATGAAAAGAAAAATTTAAACTAGTAAAAGGAAAAGGACTTAGTAAAATTAATTTTCTTTAAACATTTCAGAGGTTTGAAGGTACCGACACTGACATGTCTTTAGCTTAAATATGTTTTAGCACAAAAAAATAGTTCTCGCTAAAGGCTAAGAAGTATTT
Organism: Delphinus delphis; assembly: GCF_949987515.2. Taxonomy (NCBI): domain Eukaryota; kingdom Metazoa; phylum Chordata; class Mammalia; order Artiodactyla; family Delphinidae; genus Delphinus; species Delphinus delphis. The sequence continues at coordinate 90,974,475 of NC_082685.1, read as the reverse complement.
AGCTATTAAGAAATATATAACTTCATTCTCCCTGTGTAGACAAATAACATTTAAGGGAGATTACCTGGATTTACATGAAATAAATCCCTGAGTATCCTGCCCAAAATATAAATGCTCATCACATTGTAAATGAGTAGTAGAGAAATATTCAGTCTGCTGTATTTTTCAGCAATAGAGAATCTGCCTGAAAATTCTCTTTAAAATGAATTGTTTCTTTATAGTATAGGCTGTAATGAGAAAGCAATTTTAAACTTACAAACGTTTATGCTTATTTTTGTTCTCCATCTTTAACTATACAGAACAGAATCCCTCCACAATATCTTCCAGCACTAAGCACGTTGAGTGGCTCAGGGGTTCCAAGCATTCTTGGTCACATTTCACCATTTGTGGTATTTGGAACCACAAATGCCAATTCTGCTGCAGCTTCTTCATTACAAACACATGTGCAGGAACAAGGAGGAGAAGAAAGAGAGAAAGGCAGAAGTTGAGGAAAAGGAAGAGGACATTCCAGTCCGCATGATTACGGATTAATCCAAATCATAGCAGCAGGGCAAAGCTCCCAAACGTTAGAGTTGTATACCTGACACTCCCCACCCTATCCTCTCATCACCTTCATGTAGACAATTACACATCAAAGATGCTTCTCGTATTAAACACAAAATTGAATATTATTTTGTTTCATTTCTATGTATACCCCTTTCAGCTCATGAAAATAAGTGATATATATTTTATTCTGCTTCTTCCACTTAAATCATAATCTCAAAGCACTGCTTCTCATAGATGACCTTTTCTGCCTTTCCTAGAATTCACTGGTATACCCTTACCCACATACAATCTTCTCCCATCCAAAATATGGACTTCAGACTCTCTACTTCTAATATGAACTAAATGATAATTTTTTGCTATTAGTTTATGAATATAGCAAGATAAGATTTATATCTAAGTTATTGCAATATCTCTTAGAAAAACGTATGCCATTTAGTAATATTGAATCACTTTTCTAACTTTAAAAAGAAATGCTAAATACCTAAGAAGGAGAAAACATTTGGTGCATATGCAACCTAAGTGCCCCCATTATATCAAAACAAATTCAAGCCTTCATCAAATCAATTAACTTATGAGAAATCAAATTGAAAATGCCATAATCAAGTAGGAATTTAAGAGAAGAAAGGTCAAGTTTTTTAAATAAGCAATTTTCCCAAATAATCTTTCCTGAACTTTCATCATGAACAACATAAAAACATCTTTCAGAGAAAAAAAAGATGAAACAGTGTTATATTAGTGTGCAGGAGAGAGAAATGAGGAAACGTTCTGAAGAAAGTGTTAGTGAAATGGTTACAAAAACTCTAAGACAAAGAAAGAAATACTTATATTGAGATTTATTACTGCAATCTGTCTCTGGCTGGTTTGTATAATATGTGAACACTTCTGTGTAGGTAGGGACTATTACCTATTACCTCCCAGCATGGCTCATTGTTCCATACAGCCAGACATAAAGTGTTGTTTATGGCCAACATACATAATGCTATAGCATTGTTTTAATCCATATATGCTTCAGAAATATTCACAAAACCATCATAATGTACTTTTATCCCAAATGATAGAATGAAATTCAAGTCAAAATACATATTTTAAAGGGATAGTTCTCTTTTACTAAAATTAGTTATATGAGTTGTCACATTTGCCAAAGATTAATTTCTGAAGTTTATGTTCTGTTTTTTAATAGAGGACTGATAGAAACTAAAAATCAGCCCATTTTCCTTTATACCAGTACTATGCCATCTAAATAAGATTTCATAAAATAAAAAGATAGGACGAAGACAGTTCCAATGAAAAGTGGACCTTAGTGACACATATAAAATTTCCTCTCTCATTCTCTCTCTCTCTCTATATATATATATATCTACAGATGGATAGATATAGATATATATGAAACATTACATTCAATTATGGTAAAATACATATACTATAAAATTTACCATTTTAACTATATTAAAGTATAGCATTCAGTAATGTTAATTACATTCACAATATTGTGCAACTATCACTTCTATCTAGTTTTAGATATTTCCATTACTCCAAAAGAATACGCTGTACCTATAAGCAAATACTCTTCATTCTCACCTCTCCCAGTCTTTGGCAACACTAATCTGCTTTCTGTCTCTGAAGATTTTTGCTTATTCTGAATATTTCATATAAATGAAATCCTATAATATGTGACCTCTTATGCCTGGCTTCTTTCACTTAGCATAATTTTTCCAAGGTTCATCCATGTTGGAGCATATATTAGTACTTACTTTCTTTATATGGTTAAATAATATTTCATTGTATTGATGTACCAGATTTTGTTTATTCATTTATCAGTCGATGGACATCTGGGTGGTTTCCATCTTTCTTTTGGCTGTTATGAAGCGTGCTGATATCAAACATTGAAAAAGAGAATCGTGGTCTTCAGTGCTTGTCAGTGAGTGGGGAGAATTATTTAAGTTAAAAGAGTAGAGGAATGATGCTATTGTGCTACAGGAACACGAGAGAGATTCCAAATCCAAATTTTGGTGGTCAAAGTAGACTGGCAGGTGAAAATGAAATGTATGCTTATATTGGAGGGAGAATTTATATTGGTGAATTTTATGTGGAAATGTGGGCTCAGATTTGGGGTATGTATCACAGTCAGCTCAAACTCTTGGGCCATAAGAGAATGGAATTTGAGGGGAATTTATGTAATATTAATATGAGCAAAGAACCTATGTGTGGGAATTACAAAAGGTAAAAGTACAGGAAGCATGCAGCACGGTAAACCATTTTAGAATATGGACTTCTTCTTAAGAGAAATACATACTCTTCATTCAGCTGAAAGTAGAACTGAAAAAGGCACCACTTGCAATGTAACAGTAAGAAAAACCCAGATTATAACTTTCTTAAATTTATTAAATAACTGAGGTTACAGGGCAACCAAGTATCATGAAACCTAAGATAAAATATGTCCTTCCAAAGAGCAATCAGATACAGGCACTGGCTCACCTAAGGCAAAGCACAAGAGGAACAGAGTCAAATTAGGAATTGAGGGAAACTTCTTCAGACTGAATAAGTACCTGCACCTACAGCTAACATTATACTTAACATTATATTTAACTGTGAAATATTGCTTTCCCACAAACTTTAGGAAGAAGACAGTGATATCTGCCCATGCCCCTCCTGTTCAACACTGTACTAGATTTACTAGCTAGTGCTGTAAGTCAAGTAACATAAATAGAAGGCATACAGTTTCTAGAGAAAGAGATAGAAATATCTCCATTTAAAGACAACATGATTGGGTTTTTTTGGTTTTTTTGTTTGTTTGTTTTTTTGTTTGGTTTGGTTTGGTTTTTTTGCGGTACGCAGGCCTCTCACTGTTGTGGCCTCTCCCGTTGTGGAGCACAGGCTCCGGATGCGCAGGCTCAGTGACCATGGCTCACGGGCCTAGCCGCTCCGCAGTATGTGGGATCTTCCCAGACCAGGGCACGAACCCGTGTCGCCTGCATCGGCAGGTAGACTCTCAACCACTGCACGACCAGGGAAGCCCAAACATGATTGTTATGCAGAAAATTTTAAAGAATCCACAAAAAGCTACTAGAACTAGTCAGCGAGTCCAGCAAAACCTTAGGATAAAATATTAAAAAGCAACTATATTTCTACAAACTAGTAAGGAGCAATTGGAAATGAAACTAAGAAAAACATATCATATACAACAGCAATAAAATCATGAAATAATTCAGTATACATCTAAGAAAATGTGTTCAGCAACTATATGATTAAAACTACAAAACACTTCACAGACATAGAAAACAAACTTATTGTCACCAAAGGACAAATTAGGAGTTTGGGATTAATATACACACTATTATATATAAAGTAGATAAGCAACAAGGACCTACTGTATAGCACAGGGAACTATATTCAATATCTTATAATAACCTATAAAGGAAAAGAATCTGAAAAAGTATATTATATATAGATATAAATATAACTATAGATATAACTGAATCAGTTATATATATATACATACATATATATACATACATATATATATATATACATACATATATATATATATATATAAAAAACTGAATCACTTTGCTGTGCACCTGCAACTATCACAACATTGTAAATCAACTATACTTTAATAAAAGAAAAAAAAGAATAGAGAAAGACAAGAACCACAAGAGTCAGTCCAACCACACATGGGTTATCAGTAGGCTGAGACCAGCACACACAAAAAATACAAAACTACAAAACACTGATTAAAGAAGTGAAATAAAATCCAATCCATTTAAATAGAGAGATACATTGTGTTATATATTAGAAGTGAACCACATTAACAGGATCATACACCATGATCAAGTAGAATATATAACTGGGATCAAGGATGGTACAACATTAGCAAATAAATCAGTGTGATACATCACATTGATAAAATGAAGGATAAAAATCACATCATCTCAATAGATGCAGAAAACGTATATGACAAATTTCAACACCCTTTCATGAGACAACTCTCAACAAACTAGGAATAGAAGGAAATTATCTCAACATAATAAATTTAATATAAGCCTACAGTTAACAGCATACTCAATAGTGAAAAGCTAAAAGTTTTTCCTCTAATATCAGGAAGAAGGCAAGGATGCCCACTCTTACCTATTTTTATTCCTTTTTTTTTGGCTGCACCTTGTCGTTTGCAGGATCTTAGTTCTCCTACCAGGAATTGAACCCAGGCCCCAGCAGTGGAAGCGCCAAGTCCTAATACCTGACCACCAGGGAATTCCCCACTCTTAGCACTTCTATTCAAAATAATGTTTGAAGTTTTAGCCGGAGCAATTAGGCAAGAAAAAATAATAAAAGATATCCAAAGCAGAAAGAAAGAAATATGTTTGCAGATGACATGACCTTAGATGTATCAATAGAAATTCTACATACTTCACTAAAAGGCTGTTAGAACAAATAAACAAAAGTTGCAGATTACATAAACAACATGCAAAATCATTTGCTTTTCTGTACACTAACAACTAATTATGTAGAAAGGAAATTTAAAAAGCAATCCCATTTACAACAGCATCAAAGAATGAAATACTTAGGAATAAACTTAACCAAGGAGGTGAAAGATTTGTACACTGAAAACTACAAAATCTTGATGAAAGAAATTAAACACAAATAAATAGAAAGACATCCAATTCTCATGGATTGAAAAACTTCATATTGTTAAAATGCCTATATTATCTAAAGTGATCTACAGATTTAGTGCAGTCTCCATCAAAATCTCAATGGCATATTTTGTAAAAATAGATAAAATAATCCTAAAATTCATATGGAACCACAAAAGACCCCAAATATCAAAGCAATATTGAGAAAAAAAGAACAAAGCTGGAGGCATCACACTTCCTGATTTCAAAAGATATTGCAGGGCTTCCCTGGTGGCACAGTGGTTGAGAGTCTGCCTGCCGATGCAGGGGACACGGGTTCGTGCCCTGGTCCGGGAAGATCCCACATGCCGTGGAGCGGCTACGCCCGTGAGCCATGGCCGCTGAGCCTGCGCATCTGGAGCCTGTGCTCCGCAATGGGAGAGGCCACAACAGTGAGAGGCCCGCATACCACACAAAATATATATATATATTGCAGAGCCACAGTATTAAAACATCAAGGTACTTGCATAAAATGAGATATGTAGACCAATGGAACAGAATAGAGAGCTCAAAAATAAACATATATGTTTAACAGATACACACTATTATATATTCACATTTCTCTGACCCAAGAGTAAATAATTGACCCATAACTGGCCAATAATTGATGTAATTTTCATTAATTTGTCAGATTTTATAGGGATTTACCATGTGACAAGCAGCTTTTAGGTATTGCAGATTCAGTGGTATATATAATAATAAAGACAAAGCCACCAATCTAACAGAGTGTATATTCAAATGTAAAATCTGTGTGTTCTATACTAGCCTTATATTCAGGGATGGTGTTATGCCTCATTCTAGGCAAATCAGAAAAACCTGGTTCCTTACAAAATTATTTTATACTCTTGTTTCCAGAATTCCTAGGGAAGTGGTGAGGTCCTTTATGAGACGGAGATACTGCCTTTATTATCCTAGTCCCTATCTCAGCCTTATCTTTAATTTTCTCAGAGAGCTTCTTATTTAAAAGAAGCAGCACTTTACACTTGTAGATAACAAGATGCACCGAGGGACCAGTCCCAAATGAAGAATTCTTTCTTATGAAATGAGACATACTGAAGTACAGAGAAAATCTTAGGATATGTTTGGAAGCAGATGCCCGGACCAAGGAATAAAGGAAAAATATCCTCAAATACACATATATTTTTAAGCGTAATAAAATATGAAGGATGTTTTTCTTTTCATTTAGGATCTTGAAATCATATGTCTAGGAAATGAGGAGGGTATTGAGATGTTAAGTCACTTCCTAAGGAAAGGGTCATTCCTGAGTAATTTTTCCCATTGGGCGTAATAAATATGATAAAAGTCATCAGGCTTATCAAGGGGCACTTTTCTTTGGTATGATAGAAAATGTAATATTTGTGAAGTAGAAAAAAGGAAATTTTTATTTTGGGGAGGGAAAGCTTAAATTATATTGGAAACAGCAGTAAGATATTTAAGATTATGGTTTTATTGTCTTCAGTTAAAATGGGTGACCTGAAATATCCTATATCATTTACCAGAGAAAGGAATATAACACAGCACTTAAAATGTTTCCTGAATTAATAGGAAGGCTTTGCAAAGAAATGGTGAGCCAGAATTATTACACACAGTAAAATTGTTATTAAAGATTGACATGCAAGGTAGCATTTCTGTTGTGTGTTTAAGGTTGATTATTAAGAGGTCATGTATACGTATACAAAGGAAAATGAAAAACATGATTCAAAACAGTCTTTGCATATTAGGATTAAAATGTTTCTTTTAGATATTAAAAACCTTTTGAAATAATTATCTTAATAGTTTCTCATCCAAATTTTAAAATAATTCATTTTTTCCTGGGCTGTAGTTAATTTTGAATGTATTTTGGATACACCAAAATAGCAACCATTGTCGTTGCACCAATCCATCTAATATCCAGAGTAGCTGTCAGCATTTCTTATTTGGTCATTTGCCATTTGAGAAAATGCAGCACAAACAGAAAATGCAATTTCATGACATTTGCAAAGAGTTCAAACTATACAATTATTTTCAGCTTTGATAATTTTGTTTGTTAAAACTTATCTTTTCTGTACTAAGTTAACTTTTTATTTTATTTGTCTAATTAAATTACTTGAAATTCTCAGCACTTGCAGTGCAGGAATAAGAAGCTCACTGTGCTAAAAGTTGGTTTCTATTTATACTCAGAGAAACTAGATAAATTGTGCTGAGTTTATTTTTTCCTCTTCACAAGAATTATTCTTTCTCTCTTATCCTCTGCTACCTATATTTCTTTCCTGTGATATTTGATCTGAAAAGTTAAGTTTCTCATTGAAGACTGGAAGAATATACACATTTATACCTGCTTCCTCCAAAACTCAACAAATAAGACAATAAAAAGGAATTTTAAGCCATAAATCCACAAGGATCAAAAACAAAACAAATACACACAAAAGTGACAATAACAGAAGAAACATTTGGAAGCTTGAAAGCAAAGACTCAGAATATCCTGGGATTGTAGACCTTTGAAATATCCACTAAGTGAGCTTCTCTGGTGTGCTGGGAAGGTAGTTAGGGATGGTGCACTGTATTAGTTAGGAGGGAAGCCATAATGTCTGAATTCAGATCCTGGTTGCACTACTTGCTATGTGACCTCAAACAGAACTGATTTTCCTCTTGTGTTTCTCAGTTTTCTGAACTGTAGCACGAAGCCAGCTAAAGTGGTACCTACTTTACAGGGCTGTTTTCAGTATTAAATTAGCTAACTTAAGTACTTTATACAGTGTCTGGAGTGTTGTTATCTCTCAAGGTGCTGCCAGACTAGAGTTCCCATCCCACCCCATGGACTTACTCAGTTGCCACTCTGCATTCAAGCCTCAACCTTTCTGCACATTTGCACAGCTGTTCCCAAATCCACGGATTGATAGAATATGACACTTGCAAGCTTCCCTGGACTCACCAACAAACTTCATGAAGGTGTGGTAATCCAGTCTAGCATGTTGAGTTGGATCAGGATGCACTACATGCTCAGGGCTGTGGACAGAGGGAGTGGACCTCTGTTACACATATTATAGAGTTATAAAGGCCTTAGGCAGTGTTGATGTCTAAGTACACAGGATTTGAAACAGATCTGAGGCCAAATAGTGATCCTGTCTATCTATGTGGCTTTAGGGAAGCTCCTTAATCTCCCTATCCATACAGATATCTAATGTCCCACATGGAGTTAATACCTACCGTATTTGTACTATAAAGCACCTAGTACATAGCTTGCCATATAGTAGACACTCATAAAGAACAGCTAAAACAGTGGTTAAAAAATTTTAAAAGCTCTTAAACATTTCTCAGGTATTCTTCAAGTATGTCTTCTATGTAAGCTTTACCATGTGACTAACAATTTTCCAGTGATATACAGCTACTTTCCAATGGTATGATCCCCATGTCCTTATACAGAGAAAGTGATTCATTGTCTCTCAGGCATAGTGGGTGTCTCTATGGCACCCACTGTGTGTATATAACAAACACTAATTTCATCTATACTTATGAATGCCAGATTATGGTGCTGATAGTCATAAATCCATGAACCAGTTTTGTTATTTCTTCAATTGCACTTCTTAAACTGGAGGAGGTGCTTGGGCTACAATAACATCATACATAGATAATTTTAATAAGTGAAAGATTCTGCCAATCATTTAGATGTTTTGCTATTGGTCTTTAAATCTGGTCCAAATATTTGAATGAACAAATATATAGAAATGTATGCATATTTCATTCTGGAAGCAGAATAGAGAGATAGAAAAGCAAAACAAAACTTTTTAATTGGTGGTACTGAGATCAAGTGAATTAAATGCACCTTTTTTCTTTTTTGTATTGAAATATAGTTCACATACAACATTATAATAGTTTCAGGTGTTAAACATTGTGATTCAACATTTATATACATTATAAATTGATCACCATAAGTCTAGTAAACCATCTGTCACCATACAAATTATTGCACCATTATTGACTATATTCCCTATGCTGTATATTACATCCCCAGGACTTACTTATTTTATAAATGGAAGTTTGTAATTCTTACTCCCTTTTATCGATTTCACCCAACCCTCTAACCCCTTGTTCTCTGGTGACCACCAGTTTGTACTTTGTATCTGAGTCTGTTTCTGTTTTGTTATGTTTATTCGTTTGTATTGTTTTTAAAATTCCACATATAATTGAAATCATATTGTATTTCTCTGTCTGACATTTCATTTAGCATAATACCTCTAGGTCCATACATGTTGTCGCAAATGAAAAGATTTCGTTGTTTATATGACTAACTCTGCAACCACATCTTCTTTATCCATTCATCTATTGATAGGCACTTAGGTTGCTTCCATATCTTGGCTATTGTAAATAATGCTGCGATGAACATAGGTGTGCATATATCTTTTTCAATTAGTGTTTTTGTTTTATTCAGATAAATACCAAGGAGTGGAATTGATGGATCATATGGTAGTTCTACTTTTGATATTTTGAGATACCTCCATACTGTTTTCCGTAGTGGCTGCAGCAATTTGTGTCCCCACCTACAGTGCACAATGGTTTCCTTTTCTCCACATCCTTTTCAACACCTACTTGTTTTTTCTTGTCTTTTAATAATATTCATTCTGGGAATTCCCTGGTGGTCCAATGGTTAGGACTCAGTGCTCTCACTGCCATGGCCTGGGTTCAATCCCTGGTCGGGGAACTAGGATCCCAGTAGCCACGTGGTGTGGCCAAAATATATATATATATATATATATATATATATATATATATATATATATATATGTAATAGTAGCCATCCTGACAGGTATGAGGTGATATCTCATTGTGGTTTTTATTTGCATTTCCCTGATAACTAGAGATGTTGAGTGTGTTTTCATGTGTCTGTTGATTACCTGCATGTGTTCCTTGGGCAAATGTCTCTTCAAGTCCTCTTCCCATTTTTAAATCAGGTTGTTTGTTTTTTGATGTTGAATTATATGAGTTGTTTATATATTTTGGATATTAAGCCCTTATAAGGTATATTGTTTGCATATATCTTCCATTCAGTAGGTGGCCTTTACATTTTGTTGATGGTGTCTTTTGCTGTGCAAAAGATTTTTAGTTTGATATAGTCCCATTTGTTTATTTTTGCTCCTCCCTTCCCTAAGGAGACAGATACAAAAAAATATTGCTATGACCAATGTCAAAGAGTACACTGCCTATATTTTCTTCCAGGAGTTTTATGGTTCATATCTTACATTTAAATCTTTAATCTATTTTTAATTTATTTTTGTACATTGTGTAACAGAGTGGTCCAGTTTCGTTCTTTTTCATGTAACTGTCCTGCTTCCCAACACCATTTATTGAAGAGACTATCATTTCTCCACTGTATATTCTTGGCTCCTTTTTTGTAAATTAATTGACCATATAAGCATGCATTTATTTCTGGGCTCTGTCCATTGATCTCTGTCCGTTTTAGTGTCAGTACCATACAGTTTTGATTACTATAGCCATGCAGAATAGTTTGAAATCAGGGAGCTTGGTACCTCCAGTTTTTCTTCTTTCTCAAGATTTCTTTGGCTATTCAGGGTCTTTTGTGGTTCCATACACATTTTAAGACTGTCTGTTCTAGTTCTTTGAAAACTACCATTGGATTTTTGATAGGGATTGCATTGAATCTGTAGATTGCTTTGGATAATATGATCATTTTAACAATATTCTTTGAATCCATGAGTATGCCGTATCACTGAATTTATTTGTGTCATCTCAATTTCTTTTTTCAAGTTCTTATAGTTTTCAGAATACAGGTCTTTCACCTCCTTTCTTAAATTTATTACTGGGTATTTTATTCTTTTTGATACAATTATAAATAGATTGCTTTTTAAATTTCTTTTTCTGATAGTTCGTTTTTAGTGTCTGGAAATACAACAGATTTCTGTATATTGATTTTGTATCCTGCAACTTCATTGAATTCATTTGCCCATTTATTAGTTCTAATAGGTTTTTTTGATGGAGTCTTTACGTTTTATATATACAGCATCATGTCATCTGAAAACAGTGACCATTTCAGTTCTTCCTTTCCAGTTTGATTCCTTTCATTTCTTTGTTTTGTCTGATTGCTGAGACTAGGATTTCCAATGCTATGTTGAATAAAAGTGGTGAGAGTGAATATTCTTGTCTTGTTCCTGATCTTGGAGGAAAAGCTTTCAGCTTTTCACCATTTAGTGTTATCTTAGCTGTGTGTTTATCATATATGACCCTCATTATATTGAGGTATGTTCCCTCTATACCCTCTTTATTGAGAGGTTTTACCCTAAATGGATATTGAATTTGTCAAATGCTCTTTCTGAATATGAGATGATCATGTGATTTTTATCCTTCATTTTGTTAATGTGGTGACTTATATTGATTGATTTGCAGATATTGAAGCATCCTGCATCTCTGGAGTGAATCCCACTTGATCATGGTGTATGAGCCTTTGAATGTATTTGTTGAATTTGGTTACGTAATATTTTATTGAGGCTTTTATATCCATGTCCATCAGTGATATTGGCCTGTAAATTTTTTTGTGTGTGGTGTCTTTGGTTTTGGTATTAGGGTAATGCTGGCCTCATAGGATGAGTTCAGAAGTGTTCCTTCCTCTTGAATTTTCTGGAATAGTTTGAGAAGGATAGGTATTAACTCTTCTTTAAATGTTTGATAGAATTCAACTGTAAAGCCATCTGGTCCTAGACTTTTTATTTGTTGTGATTTTTTGATTACTGATTAATTAGTCTGTTCATATTTTCTATTTCTTCTTGATTTAGTTTTGGGAGAGTGTACATTTCTAGGAATTTGTCCGTTTCTTCTATATTGTCCATTTTATTGGTATTTAATTGTTTAAAGTAGTCTCTTATGACCCTTTGTATATCTTTGGTATTGGTTGGAACTTCTTCATTTCTGACTTTTACTTATCTGAGCCCTCTCTCTTGTTTTTTGATAAGTCTGGCTAAAGGTTTATCAATTTTGCTTATCTTTTCAAAGAACCAACTCTTAGTTCCATTGATCTTTTCCATTGTTTTTTATTCTTTACTTCATTTATTTCTGCTCTGACTTTATTATTTCTTTCCTTTTACTAACTTGGGGTTGTGTTTGTTTTTCTTTTTCTAGTTCATTCAGGTGTAAGTTCAGGTTATTTACTTGAGATATTTATTGTTTGCTGAGGTAGGCTTGTATTGCTATAAACTTTCCTCTTAGAACTGCTTTTGCTACATCCCATAGATTTTGGATCATTGTTTTCATTTTTACTTGTCTCCATGTATTTTTTAATCTCCTCTTTGATTTCTCCAGTGAACACTTTAGTTGTTTATTAGCCTGTTGTACCCTAAGTCTTTTGATTGGAACATTTAGTCCATTTACATTTAAAGTAGTTATTGATAGGTATGTGCTTATTGCCATTTCGTTAATTGTTTTCTGATGTTTTTGTAGTTCTTCTCTGTTCCTTTCTTCTTGTCTTGTTCTCTTCTCTGGTGATGATAATTTTCTTTACTGTTATGTTTGTATTCCTTTCTATTTATGTTTTGTGTATCTGTTATATGCTTCTGGTTTGTGGTATCTAGGTGGTAGGTGACTGGGAAGATGTCACCCAGGCCCATGCCAGAACTCTGGCTTGTGTCCTTTCTATAGGCAGAGGAGCCATCTGCCCAGACAAGTGCCCCACCAGTTACCCAGGAGCCTCTGTCACTGCCTCCCCACCACCCCTCCCACAGTTCATTCCCACAATCAAGCTTCTCTGCTTGGTTGTTCTCAGTCTGGCCCTGCTCATGTTCCCACTGTTGGTCTGGTGCATCTGGTGGCTGTGTCACAAGAAAGTGAGTGACCCCTGCGTGCACAGCCCTATGTCCCAGGCCCTTACCAACCCCCATCAGGCCCAGGAACATCCCTACCCCATGATCCTGCGTGTGGGCAGGTTCCCATCAGCTCCAGGGTCCTCAGGCGAGCGAAGAAGGCACACACTTGGCCCTTTTATCCTGGGCATAGATACAGCCTGGGCTTCTAAGGGGCCACCTGCCTTATGCTTTCACAGGGAGATGGCCTATGGGGAGAAGGGACCTCAGATCCCCTGAGACCAGGGATGCCTCATGTCAGGTTTCTGGAGCACTCAGGTGGACCAAGGCTGGAGGACACCTCTGCTATTGGGGGAAGAAGAGGCGTCTGCAGGGCCACTGATGGCCCAAAGGGAGAAGGATGCTGGCCAAGAAGACGCATAACCTTGGGGGCAGCTGTGCTCTGCAAATCTCTAGTGCCTTACATCATTCCTTCATCAGTCATTACTAAGTCCCAGCATGTGCTGGGCCCCACACTGGGCACAGAGGGGCAGAGCTACCAGCCTTGCCCCCAGGAGCTCACAGTCTGGTGTCTGGTCTGGTATTGCTACCTGGGGAGCTGGACAAAGTAGGCAAGTTGGGTATAGCTGGCCCTCAGGGGATGCCAGGGTGGAGTACATGGTGTTAACTAGATTGATGGAGATTGACAGAAATGGCATCTACCAACGTCAGGACAGCTGGGAAGAAGAAGAAGAAACAAAATTATACCCACCAGCACTTCCATCCCCAGAGGAAGTTCCACCAGGTCCCTGCCCCTCCGGCACATGCCCTAAAATTCATCAATAAATCACTGTCTCGTATGAGGTACGTGCTTTTCAAGCTGCTGACTCTATGCTGGGACTTGAAGTAAGTGAGTTTGTTTGAGAGCCCTTTAAGAGCAGAGTCTTGGGTTGCCACTATCCTCTGCCTCTCCTGGACATAAGCTCTGCTGATTTTCAAAGCCAGACATTATGGGTGCTCATCTGCCCAGTGCAGGTCCCCCTGGCTTGGGACCAGATGTAGGGCTCAGACTCCTTGCTCCACAGGGCAGCCCTCCACGATTGTAATATCCTTCCTGCTTGTGGGTCATTGCACGGGGGGTATGTGATCTGACTGGAACATGTCTTTGCTCCTCCTGCCCATCTTGATGTGGCCTTTCCTTTATATCCTTAGTCATAGAAAATCTGTTCTGCTAGTCTTCAGGTTGTTCTCAGATAAAGTTGCTCTGCATGTCTTTGTAGTTCTGTGGGAGCAGGTGAGCACAGGGTCTTCCTACTTCACCATCTTGATCCACCCCTCTAATGTACCTTTTTAAAAGAATAAATTTCTTTTAATCAGAGGTACAATTTAAATACTGCTTATTATTATTTTTCTTATTATATAAGAAATATATTGTTCAACATCAAAAGAATAAAATAAATATTAACCATAATCCCAATACCTGAAATAACTTTTTTTTAAACATCTTTATTGGAGTATAATTGCTTTACAATGGTGTGTTAGTTTCTGCTGTATAACAAAGTGAATCAGTTACACATAGACATATGTTCCCATATCTCTTCCCTCTTGCGTCTCCCTCCCTCCCACCCTCCCTATCCCACCCCCCTAGGTGGTCACAAAGCACTGAACTGATTCCAGGTTCTATGCGGCTGCTTCCCACTAGCTACCTATTTTACGTTTGGTAGTGTATATATGTCCATGCCATTATCTCACTTTGTCACAGCTTACCCTTCCCCCTCCCCATATCCTCAAGTCCATTCTCTACTAGGTCTGTGTCTTTATTCCCGTCTTGCCCCTAGGTTCTTCATGACCATTTTCCCCCCCTTAGATTCTATATATATGTGTTAGCATACGGTATTTGTTTTTCTCTTTCTGACTTACTTCACTCTGTATGACAGACTCTAGGTCCATCCACCTCACTACAAATAACTCAATTTCATTTCTTTTTATGGCTGAGTAATATGCCATTGTATATATGTGCCACATCTTCTTTATCCATTCATCTGTCGATGGACACTTACGCTGCTTCCATGTAAATATTGTAAATAGAGCTGCAATGAACATTTTGGTACATGACTCTTTTTGAATTATGGTTTTCTCACGGTATATGCCCAGTAGTGGGATTGCTGGGTCGTATGGTAGTTCTATTTTTAGTTTTCTAAGGAAGCTCCATACTGTTCTCCACAGTGGCTGTATCAATTTACATTCCCACCAACAGTGCAAGAGGGTTCCCTTTTCTCCACACCCTCTCCAGCATTTATTGTTTCTAGATTTTTTGATGATGGCCATTCTGACTGGTGTGAGATGATATCTCATTGTAGTTTTGATTTGCATTTCTCTAATGATTAATGATGTTGAGCATCCTTTAATGTGTTTGTTGGCAATCTGTATATCTTCTTTGGAGAAATGTCTATTTAGGTCTTCTGCCCATTTTTCGATTGGGTTGTTTGTTTTTTTAATATTGAGCTGCTTGTAAATTTTGGATATTAATCCTTTGTCAGTTTCTTCATTTGCAAATATTTTCTCCCATTCTGAGGGTGGTCTTTTGGTCTTGTTTATGGTTTCCTTTGCTGTGCAAGAGCTTTTAAGTTTCATTAGGTCCCATTTCTATATTTTTGTTTTTATTTCCATTTCTATAGGAGGTGGGTGAAAAAGGATCTTGCTGTGATTTATGTCATAGAGTGTTCTGCCTATGTTTTCCTCTAAGAGTTTGATAGTGTCTGGCCTTACATTTAGGTCTTTAATCCATTTTGAGTTTATTTTTGTGTATGGTGTTAGGAAGTGTTCTCATTTCATACTTTTACATGTAGCTGTCCAGTTTTCCCAGCGCCACTTACTGAAGAGGCTGTCTTTTCTCCACTGTATACTCTTGCCTCCTTTATCAAAGATAAGGTGACCATATGTGCGTGGGGTTATCTCTGGGCTTTCTATCCTGTTGCATTGATCTCTATGTCTGTTTTTGTGCCAGTACCATACTGTCTTGATTACTATAGCTTTGTAGTATAGTCTGAAGGCAGGGAGCCTGATGCCTCCAGCTCCGTTTTTCATTCTCAAGATTGCTTTCGCTATTCGGGGTCTTTTGTGTTAACATGAGTATTGTGAACTTTTTTGTTCTAGTTCTGTGAAAACTGCCAGTGGTAGTTTGATAGGGATTGCATTGAATCTGTAGATTGCTTTGGGTAGTATAGTCATTTGCACCAAGTTGATTCCTCCAATCCAAGAACATGGTATATCTCTCCATCTATTTGTATCCTCTTTAATTTCTTTCATCAGTGTCTTATAATTTTCTGCATACAGGTCTTTTGTCTCCTTAGGTAGGTTTATTCCTAGATATTTTATTATTTGTGTTGCAATGATAAATGGGAGTGTTTTCTTAATTTCACTTTCAGATTTTTCATCATTAGTGTATAAGAATGCCAGAGATTTCTTTGCATTAATTTTGTATCCTGCTACTTTACCAAATTCATTAATTAACTCTAGTAGTTTTCTGGTAGTATCTTTAGGATTCTCTATGCATAGTATTATGTCATCTGCAAACAGTGACAGCTTTACTTCTTCTTTTCTTATTTAGATTCCGTTTCTTTCTTTTTTATCTGTGATTGCTGTGGCTAAAACTTCCAGAACTATGTTGAAAAATAGTGGTGGGAGTGGGCAACCTTGTCTTGTTCCTGATCTTAGTGGAAATTCTTTCGGTTTTTCACCATTGAGGACGATGTTGGCTGTGGGTTTGTCATATATGGCTTGTATTATGTTGAGGAAAGTTCCCTCTATGCCTACTTTATGCAGGGTTTTTATCATAATTAGTGTTGAATTTTGTCGAAAGCTTTCTCTGCATCGCTTGAGATGATCATATGTTTTTTCTCCTTCAATTTGTTAATATGGTGTATCACATTGATTGATTTGCATATATTGAAGAATCCTTGCATTCCTGGGATAAGCCCCACTTGATCATGGTGTATGATACTTTTAATGTGCTGTTGGATTCTGTTTGCTAGTATTTTGTTGAGAAATTTTGCATCTACGTTCATTAGGGGTATTGGTCTGTAGTTTTCTTTCTTTGTGACATCTTTGCCTGGTTTTGGTATCAGAGTGATGGTGGCCTCGTAGAATGAGTTTGGGAGTGTTCCTCCCTCTGCTATATTTTGGAAGAGTTTGAGAAGGATAGGTGTTAGCTTTTCTCTAAATGTTTCATAGAATTCACCTGTGAAGCCGCCTGGTCCTGGGCTTTTTGTTTGTTGGAAGATTTTGAATCACAGTTTCAATTTCAACACTTGTGACTGGTCTGTTCATATTTTCTATTTCTTCCTGGTTCAGTCTCGGAATATTGTGCATTTCTAAGAATTTGTCCATTTCTTCCAGGTTGTCCATTTTATTGGCATAGTGTTGCTTGTAGTAATCTCTCATGATCCTTTGTATTTCTGCAGTGTCAGCTGTTACTTCTTTTTCATTTCTACTTCTATTGATTTGAGTCTTCTCCCTTTTTGTCTTATGAGTCTGGGTAATGGTTTATCAATTTTCTTTATCTTCTCAAAGAATCAGCTTTTAGTTTTAGTGATCTTTGCTATCGTTTCCTTCATTTCTTTTTCATTTATTTCTGACCTGATCTTTACGATTTCTTTCCTTCTGCTAACTTTGGGCGTTTTTTGTTCTTCTTTCTCCAATTGCTTTAGGTGTAAGGTTAGGTTGTTTATTTGTGATGTTTCTTGTTTCTTAAGGTAGGATTGTATTGCTATAAACTTCCCTCTTAGAACTGCTTGTGCTGCATCCGATACATTTTGGGTCGTCGTGTTTTCATTGTCATTTGTTCCTAGGTATTTTCTGATTTCCTCTTTGATTTCTTCAGTGATCTCTTGGTTATTAAGTAGTGTATTGTTTAGCCTCCATGTGTTTGTATTTTTTACAGATTTTTTCCTCTAATTGATATCTAGTCTCAGAGTGTTGTGGTCAGAAAAGATACTTGATACCGTTTCAATTTTCTTAAATTTACCAAGGCTTGATTTGTGACCCAAGATATGATCTATCATGGAGAATGTTCCATGAGCACTTGAGAAGAATGTGTATTCTGTTGTTTTTGGATCGAATGTCCTATAAATATCAATTAAGTCCATCTTGTTTAATGTATCATTTAAAGCTTGTGTTTCCTTATTTATTTTCATTTTGGATGACCTGTCCTTTGGTGAAAATGGGGTGTTAACATCCCCTGCTATGACTGTGCTACTGTCGATTTCCCCTTTTATGGCTGTTAGTATTTGCCTTATGTATTGAGGTGCTCCTATGTTGGGTGCATAAATATTTACAATTGTTATATCTTCTTCTTGGATCGATCCCTTGATCATTATGTACTGTCCTTCTCTGTCTCTTGTAATAGTCTTTATTTTAAAGTCCATTTTGTCTGATATGAGAATTGCTACTCCAGCTTTCTTTTGGTTTCCATTTGCATGGAATATCTTTTTCCATCCTCTCACTTTCAGTCTGTATGTGTGCCTGTGTCTGAAGTGGGTCTCTTGCAGACAGCATACATACGGGTCTTATTTTTGTATCCATTCAGCCACTCTGTGTCTTTTGGTTGGAGCATTTAATCCATTTACATTTAAGGTAATTATCTATATATATGTTCCCATTACCATTTTCTTAATTGTTTTGGGTTCGTTATTGTAGGTCTTTTCCTTCTCTTGTGTTTCCTGCCTAGGGGAGTTCCTTTAGCATTTGTTGTAAAGCTGGTTTGGTGGTGCTGAATTCTCTTAGCTTTTGCTTGTCTGTAAAGGTTTTAATTTCTCCATCAAATCTGAATGAGATCCTTGCTGGGTAGAGTAATCTTGGTTGTACGTTTTTCTCCTTCATCACTTTAAATATGTCCTGCCTCTCCCTTCTGGCTTGCAGGGTTTCTGCTGAAAGATCAGCTGTTTACCTTATGGGGATTCCCTTATGTGTTACTTGTTGTTTTTCCCTTGCTACTTTTTATATTTTTTCTTTGTATTTAATTTTTGATAGTTTGATTAATATGTGTCTTGGTGTGTTTCTCCTTGGGTTTATCCTGATCCTGTATGGGACTCTCTGTGCTTCCTGGACTTGATTAACTATTTCCTTTCCCATATTAGGGAAGTTTTCAACTATAATCTCTTCAAATATTTTCTCAGTCCCTTTCTTTTTCTATTCTTCTTCTGGGACACCTATAATTCAAATGTTGGTGCGTTTAAGATTGTCCCAGAGGTCTCTGAGACTGTCCTCAGTTCTTTTCATTCTTTTTTCTTTATTCTGCTCTGCAGTATTTATTTCCACCATTTTATCTTCCAGGTCACTTACCCATTCTTCTGCCTTAGTTATTCTGCTATTGATCCCTTCCAGAGAATTTCTATTTTCATTTATTGTGCTGTTCATCATTGTTTGTTTGCTCTTTAGTTCTTCGAGGTCCTTATTAAATGTTTCTTATATTTTCTCTATGCTATTTCCAAATTTTGGATCATCTTTACTATGATTATTCTGAATTCTTTTTCAGGTAGACTGCCTATTACTTCTTCATTTGTTAGGTCTGGTGGGTTTTTACCTTGCTCCTTCATCTGCTGTGTGTTTCTGTCTTCTCATTTTGCTTAACTTACTGTGTTTGGGGTCTCCTTTTTGCATGCTGCAGGTTCGTAGTTCCCATTGTTTTTGGTGTCTGTCCCCAGTGGTTGGTTGGTTCCGTGTGTTGTGTAGGCTTCCTGGTGGAGGGGACTAGTGCCTGTGTTCTGGTGGATAAGGCTGGATCTTGTCTTTCTAGTGGGCAGGTCCACAGCTGGTGGTGCATTGTGGGGTGTCTGGGGCCTTATTATGATTTTAGGCAGACTCTCTGCTAATGGATGGGGTTGTGTTCCTGTCTTGCTAGTTGTTTGGCATAGGGTGTTCAGCACTGTAGCTTGCTGGTCGTTGAGTGAAGCTGGGTCATGGCATTGAGATGGAGATCTCTCGGAGATTTTCGGCGTTTGATATTATGTGGAGCTGGGAGGTCTCTTGTGGACCAGTGTCCTGAAGTTGGCTTTCCCATATCAGAGGCACAGCCCTGACTCCTGGCTGGAGCACCAAGAGCCTTTCATCCACACGGCTCAGAATAAAAGGGAGAATAAATAGAAAGAAAGAGGATAAAATAAAGTTACATAAAATAAAATAAAGTTATTAAAATAAAAAATAATTATTATGAAAAACATTTTAAAAAGTAACAAAAGAACAAAAAACAAAAAACGGACAGACAGAACCCTAGGACAAATGGTAAAAGCAAAGCTATACAGACAAAATCGCACACAGAAGCATACACATACACACTCAGAAAAAGAAAAAGGAGGGAAAATATATATCTTTGCTCCCAAAGTCCACCTCCTCAATTTGGGATGATTCGTTGTCTATTCAGCCGTTTCACTGATGCAAGGTACATCAAGTTGATTGTGGAGCTTTAATCCGCTGCTCCTGAGGCTGCTGGGAGAAATTTCCCTTTCTCTTCTTTGTTCTCACAGCTCCCGGGATTCCACTTTGGATTTGGACCCACCTCTGCATGTAGGTCACCTGAGGGCATCTGTTCTTCACTCAGGCAGGGCGGGGTTAAAGGAGCAGCTGATTGGGGGCTGTGGCTCACTCAGGCCGGTGGAAGGGAAGGGATGGGTAGGGAATGCAGGGCGGGCCTGCGGCGCCAGAGGCCAGCATGATGGTGCACCAGCCTGAGGCGCGCCGTGTGTTCGGGGAAGTTGTCCCTGGATCACGGGACCCTGGCCATGGCGGGCTGCACAGGCTCCCGTTAGGGCGGTGTGGAGAGTGACCTGGGCTTGCTCACAGGCTTCTTGGTGGCGGCAGCGGCAGCAGCAGCCTTTGTGTCTCATGCCCGTCTCTGGGTTCCGCACTGTTAGCCGCGGCTCACACCCGTCTCTGGAGCTCCTTTAAGCAGCGCTCTTAATCCCCTCTCCTCGCGCACCAGGAAACAAAAAGGGAAGAAAAAGTCTCTTGTCTCTTCGGCAGCTCCAGACTTTCCCTGACTCCCTCCTGGCTAGCTGTGGCGCACTAGCCCCCTTCAGGCTGTGTTCATGCAGCCAACCCCAGTCCTCTCCCTGGGATCCGACGGAAGCCCGAGCCTCAGCTCCCAGCCCTTGCCCCCCCCCCCCCCCCCCGGCGGGTGAGCAGACAAGCCTCTCAGTCAGCACCGATCCTCTGTGTGGGAATCTCTCTGCTTTGCCCCCCGCACACCTGTTGCTGTGCTCTCCTCCGTAGCCCCGAAGCTTACCCCCTCCGCCACCCACAGTCTCCGCCCGCGAAGCAGTTTCCTAGTGTGTGGAAACATTTCCTCCTTTACAGCTCCCTCCCACTGGTGCAGGTCCCATCCCTATTCTTTTGTCTCTCTTTTTTCTTTTGCCCTACCCAGGTACCTGGGGAGTTTCTTGCCTTTTGGGAGGTCTGAGGTCTTCTGCCAGCGTTCAGTGGGTGTTCTGTAGGAGCTGTTCCACGTGTAGATGTATTTCTGGTGTATCTGTGGGGAGGAAGGTGATCTCCATGTCTTACTCTTCTTCCATCTTTCTGGGATATCCTGAAATAACTATTGTTAATCATTTGGCAAGTTTCTTTTGTTATTTTTCTTTGTAAATGCTTTATAATTTTAGAGTTTCAAATAGAGTTATACTATATATGCTGTTTACATCTCACTTTGTTTCACTTGGTATTATAATTAGAGGAGTTCCACAGTTTAGTAAATAATGTTCAAAAACATGACTTTTAATGGTTGCATAAAAACCCATTATATGATTGCATTGTAATTTATGTATTACTAGAATGTGCCTTTATTGCTAATAAGAATAATTGTTGAATTAGTTAGAACTACTAGTTGTGAATCTTGGAAACCTATCCCAAGCTAGCTTAGAGAAAAGGGTAATTTATTCAGCGAATACTGGTGTACATTGCGTAAATGAAAGAAGAATTGAAAATCCAAAGCACAGGAAGATGCAACAATCTCTCACGAATAAATGGGATGAGGAACTCATTCTTCAAGGCCCTTTCTTCCTCCCTCTCCTTCTCTCTGTCTCTCTCACACACACTCTGTTTATGTATGTGTGTGAGTGAGTGTGAGTGATCTGCCACCTCTGCTTTTATTTTTTCAATTTCAGTTGCTTCTTTCGATGTATAGACTTCATTTTCTTGGAATGCACACTGTCTTCCACCAAGTAAATGGCTATTGACAACAGCCAAGCCATACTTCTCACTGCCATACACAGATACAAACACATATGCACACATGTGCACATCCGTATGTACACACAAACACCCCTCAACTCCTTTTATTCAGTTCTAATTCAACGTGTACAAGTGAAGGGTTTTAATTGATCTGGCTTCAGTCAGTTAACAACCTCTAGCCCAGGAACTGGCATTCTGTAATAATAAGCAGACCCACAGAATTTATGTGGATGTGAATGACCATAACAATTTCTAGAAGTAAGTTGTGCTCTACAGATCACTGTATAGACAACAATTACTTATTGGAATGTGCATCCATGTACATATATCTTTTTGCACATCTTTGAAATATTTTGTGATAAATGTCCAGAACTGGAAAAACGGTTCAAAAGGGAAAGAAAATATTTAAGGCCTTTGATATATATCCCCATTTGTACCTAAAGAAATTGCTTATCAATTTGATATCCTTGTAAAATGGGTTTAACTGAAATCTCACTAATGTCATCTTATTTTAGTAGATGATATGCATATATCATGTTGTGTACATTACAAAAATACCGCAAGTCAAAATACTTAATCTGGTTTATCCATTCATTAACTATGTGACCATGGACAGATTATTTATCTCTCTTAGCATCAATTTCCTATGAATAAATGTTTTAAACTGTATAAGGCCTAATTTTTTGTCATTTACTGAGTACTTAATGAAAAAAACTGAATATGTTGAAAGAATTCCTTAACAGTTATGAACGTGGCTGTTTTCTATAATAATACACCTGTTATCTTTGAATATTTCTCAGGAACCTTAATCTGTCTACTAATCTGGTGACAAGATCTTTTGCCTCAACCTACTCTTCACAAACATCTTCCAGATCTGTGCTTTTTAATCCCAATAGTCCCTCGCTACAGTTCCAGAGATATTTTAAGACTGAAACTTTAAAATCATTTATAGTAAGTGGAAAGATACCTTTTCTTTTCTTTTTTTTGGTAGCATTTCTTACATATTTTTTAAAAACACCTTTATTGGAGTATAATTGCTTTACAGTGGTATGTTAGTTTCTGCTTTATAACCAAGTGAATCAGTTATACATATGTCCATATATCTCTTCCCTCTTGTGTCTCCCTCCCTCCCACCCTCCCTATCCCACCCTTCTAGGTGGTCACAAAGCACCGATCTGATCTCACTGTGCTATGCAGCTGCTTCCACTAGCTATCTATTTTACATTTGGTAGTGTATATATGTCCATGGATACCTTTAGTTATGAAGGAAATACTTTGGTTTGACTGACAGTGAGGAGACTGAGAATTAAGAGGAGATTAAGAAATCAAGAAAAAAATGAGGTAAATATTGTGTCAACTACAGACATTGGTTCGGTATTATTCCATCAGGTGACATGTAAAGAATTAGACAAGTAGATGAGCAATATTAATTACAAGGAGTCAAATACCTTGGTTAGTAGAAAAGAAAGCATACTTTCTAATCTAGCAATATAATAACTTTTCTAAGATAGATTCACTTACTATTTTTCACTTACTATTTTATATGTTGAAATACATTAAGTCATTGAACTATGCCACTGAGAATTATATGAAACATTGAAATCCATATCAAACCATTATTCATGCGTTAGAATAAATACCTTTTTTTCATTGAAGAACTTGCATGAATTTTGATTCTATTCTGACATAAGATGTACATAGGGATTTTTCTCTCAAAAATATTCATGTATTTTAATCAAATGATCACTAATGTCTTTGCATAATGAGTCAAGGATATATCCTTGACTGTAAATCTAATGGCAATACATTGCTTTTGTTCGTTTGTGATGCTGCTTATGTATAAGCAATAAATATTTGAATTAACATTGCTTGCATCTACTAAAAGAAAAAATGCCAAAATATTATTCTAATGGTTATAAAAATATAAAAGTTTTATGATTTACTGAATATCAAAATAATTTTGCTGCTTAAACTGAAGGAGGAACTTGTGAGGCATATGAGTAGGAGTGGGCTTGATTAAAGAGAGACAGTCTATGATTGGTGCCATACAAAGTCACATTTCCTTCAAACAGATTACTGTGGATGGTAATTTACATAAATGTGCAGTTATTTCATGAGACATTGTTTGCATAGTTATTTTATACTAATATATTTGTACACCTCTGTAAGCCTAATCTCCATTAAGTTTGATTACAGTACACATTGTGTTCCTTTAATTTCCTTTGGTAAGAAACACCTGGTTGAAATTTCTGTTGTTTCTCAAACCCCTTAATAAATATACTATCCATGGACCCTTGAATCAAACATTTGCTGTGCATTACTCTAAATTTAATGTCAGACAAGCAATGTAAAATTACTGAGCAGAGGTCATGTTATTGAATTTTTCCGTCACTTTTTGAGGAAATCAAGGAATGATATTTCACTGTTGTTTCCTTCATGATCTTGTAAAAGTGTATTTTATTATATCACAATTGACCTTCTCATAACCCAGCATTTCTCAGAGTGCTGTTTATCATTTGGTTTTATAAGTGAGAATGCATACCCTGACATTTATACACCTTCTGGAAGAATTTACCATTTAAGCAGTACAATCTCATATGTTGTATACTAACAGTAGTATTTGCTTTTTAAGAGAAAACATATTTAGATTGTTATGCAATTTCCAGTTTTCCAGTACATTATCGGCATCAGACATGAAAGCTGTGGTTTAGAAATGTTTATTTTTCAGCCAAATAGAATCTAGCTAATGCAGATGTTTTATACTCCATAAAGTAATTTAGGGAATCACTTAACAAACACATTTTCATCAGCGTTACAATTCAAACCATTTCATGGCAGTTGCATTTACAATTCAATTCCCATTAAAACAGCCTCCCAAGCTACAAATCACTGGTCTGCTAAGTACTACCTGAATGTGCCAATAGTTACACTAAATGTGCTGTGTGGATTGTTGCAGGAAACCAGGTTCTCCTCTGTACTTCAGAACTTTGCAAATACCAGGATTATGACTGTTTGTGTTTCACTTTTTGTCTTTTATTAAGAGTGGAAGAAAGAAAAAGTCTCAGGGAAAGAGAAACATGGAGTTGCCTAAAGCCACATGAAATTGCCAGAAATACAATCAAAAGAAGGAAAAAAAAGTTTTTATGGCCATCCTATCACTCTTTTTTGCTAAGCTTTCCTGTAGTCTCCCTCAGAACTGCCAACAAAATTCTCTTACATTTTCCCACTCAAAGGTAGATATTATTCTTTCCAAACTCATCCTTTACTCAGTTATTTATATTATTCCACTCCATAAATTATCATTTGTCTATACAAGGACACTATAAGACTGATAGGAAAATCTCTGGAAGATAGTCCCACCAGTGCCGTCTCTTTGCAAAGGACCAATCATATGCTTATAAAAACAAAAAGTAAATTAAACAGTCATAAACATATTTATTGAGTACCATTATCTGTAGAACATTAACTATTTAAAAAGAAATGCCATTTTGAGCTGTCTATAGTAGAATTAGAAATTAACTTTGAACAATGGTAAATTAGCCCTTCCTCTTATAATAAAGTATTCTGATTACTAGATTATTAATTAAACCAGACTCAGTACCTGACATTCTACTCACCAGAAAGAATTAACACTCTTCCACAAAGTGGTTGTCCAATTTTGGTGATAATTAGCACATAGCAGAATCAGATTTCTCTTTAAGATATGATTTATTCTACTTTATTTGATTCTGGAGGTCATGAAAGAAGCATTTAATGTCCCTAAAAGCCAGTCTGTTAACTTCAGTCACCAAATTACTATCCATCCTGCACATTCTGGTTTTTTTTTCTGTAGCTGTTTCTTGTTGATTTGGTTTCCCATAAGCCATCATATAGAACTGCATAGTATAAACCTGTCACAGTTTTTCACTATATGTTATGCCGAGAGTTTCTGAAAATTTTCCCATGAAAATACTTCTTTCAGCCTGTGTTTTCAACAAGAGATATTACCCTTCATCTCTAGTGGCTGAATTATTTGAAGCTGATAAGTCACCTAATAGTTCTCAACTCCCCAAAGCACCTCCATTATGGGAAACTACTTCTGGACTGTCATTTAGTTTGTGAGATATGAAATGCTGCCATGTGATTGCTTCTCAGAATATCTAAGAGAAGAAAATACAAATGCCAATTGCTCACTAGCTAGAAATCTTAAAAGGATGAACTTACAGTGTTCATGTTAAATTTCTCAAGAGTGATCTCACTTCAATTTATAGAGCTTGCAATCATCCGTTAATATTGTGCTTTAACATTCCAAAACTTAGTTATTAGAAATGAAATGCAGTTGAAGTGGTTTTTTTTCTACTATCTTTTTATGTTATAAACTAAATATCATAGGAAGTAAACAAAATAATAAATCTAGGGAAAAAAGTAATAATGGTAGCAATATAAATTTGGTTTTGGGCCTCACCAAACAGTTTAGAAGCCTGACAAATTTCCCCATTCATTCAAAACCCACACTGGTGGTAGGAAGGTATTAAATAAACATGTTCACATAGAAGAGAAAAATTTAGAGCAAATAAATAGAGCATTTGGTACATAATTTATTATTTAAAATCTAGGAATAAAGTAAAAAGCATTTCCATTTGTATTCTAGGCTAATGTTATATTTTCTGAGTAAATTTATGTTGCTTACAATCAATATTTGCTTGCATACTTTAATAGCCATAAACATTTTCTCATCGTATTACTGTATTCTGTCTGATCAAGTTTTGGGCCATTATTTGTGTTGTTGTAGGTAAGAGATAGAGAAAAGTATTAAAAGAAGCTCCAAAATGATAATTCACTAATTTAATCAAAAAAAGATCTGGTAAGGGCAGTTAAAAGAAAGGAGTAAAGAAATATAGAAATGGGCTCAATTTTAAGAGAGAGTAAACAGGGATGATTTGCAAGACTAAGAAATAGCCATTTTGCCACATGAGGTGGTAACAGCCAATGGGAAGATAGCATTAGAGTAGCTGTGTTTCATTAATGTGATTTTCCTTTATCACTTTTTTGACGTAATTCAGAAAAGATTTAAAATACTTTACAATGGATTTGAGTGTTTAACAGGGTTTTTACTCAAATGTGACATTGTACTGATTTTAGCTGTTAGGCAGATTGGCTTTATGCCCACTGCATATATTAGTAGAAATCTGTTTTGGAATGGTGGGAGGATATAAGTCAACATGTAAGGATGACAGCTTACACTGCTACTGAGTATACTGTAGGGATTTCATTAGGTTATTAAATTCTAATGGGTCTGTGAATCTATTTATATAGGGGTAAAAGTAATTTTAACTTTATTCTAGAAAATACGTTGTTATTTTGAGAGAGAGAGGAGAGAGAATTATAAATTTGTGCAATAAAAAATTAAATTTCTTTGAATATCTCAGAATACTTTAAAATCCACCGATTTTGATTCTAAAATAATATAACACTTGCTTAGAGAAAATAGACAAATTCATGTAGATAGGTAAGTTTTACTTTGGTTTTTGTTTTTGCTTTTGCTTTAGTGAGATGTTAAAAGGGAAGTCACTATTAATTGCTTTTGTTTAGAAATTGCTGTTCTTAACTCTTGAAGAATAAGTTATGTTTTCAGGTATTTTAAGATAAAATAAAAGGTGTTATAACCATCCTACCTATCAATATAAGATATGTTATGCTGAAGTAACAGACTATCCTACAATTTCAGTGGCTTAAGTCAACAAATATTTATAATTTGTTCATGCTGCCTGTCCATCACAGATCGCTGGGTGGAGGCAGGAGGTGGGGATGTTCTGCTCATTGTAGTCACTCGGGAACCCAGGCTAGAGTTTTCGTTTTAGCATATCCTTTCATGATGACCGCAGCAAGGAAAGAAGACAGGGTGGATTTTCCTTTTGCTCTTAACACTTCTAACTCCTTGTGACCAGCATATGGCATTGTCCAAAGCAAATATATTGACAATACTTAATTTCAAGGGGACTGGTAATTGAAACCCTACATAATACCCAGATGGGGGCAGAACCAGGACTATTCGGTGAATTGTATCGTTTATATATCCTTAAAAAAATAAAAAAGATGTCTTTTCTATAGAACTCTGTAATAGCATATAGAGCTACAGGCCAAATAAAAAGTATGGATTTTATTAAGAAAGGAATTTTAGTGAAAAGCATAGAAACCAGGTGAAAATGACAGTTTCAAATGCCAGAAGAGGAAACCTCCTCTTTCCCTCCCATAGGACATGTAATAAAACCTCAGTAACAGTGCCCAAAGGGTCCCATGTGTGCTGTGTAGATTCAAACATTTTTGATGGTACTAATATATTTTCAGGTCATTAAAGGTCAGCTTAGTAAGAAAAGAGATTTCTTTGAGAATAAATGTGCTATCGTGAGTAAATCAAGTTTTCTCTAGTGAGGAATAACTAAGTCAGTGTTTCATTTTATTTTATATTCTCACCTTTATTTTTATTTGTTTCTAATTTAGAAATCTCAGAGATTCCTCCTCACTGACCTATTTTCATACCTATTCCTATTAAACCATGGTGATATTTTCAGCAGCATCTTGTAGACTGTATTCTTTTCCTTCATAACTTCTCTTTTTACCATACTTGTTTTCCGGTACGCGGGCCTCTCACTGCTGTGGCCTCTCCCGTTGCGGAGCACAGGCTCCGGACGCGCAGGCTCAGCGGCCATGGCTCACGGGCCCAGCCGCTCCGCGGCATGTGGGATCTTCCCGGACCGGGGCACGAACCCGTGCCCCCTGCATCGGCAGGCAGACTCTCAACCACTGTGCCACCAGGGAAGCCCGTACCATACTTGTTTATCTCAGGCATTTGATTATCCTGTCTTGTCCATATGACCTTATAAGCAATATTTTCTCTTCCCCTCTTGCTCCTGTTGTTAAATAGTCTATTTTACACACTCAGTCCACTCCATGTTGCTGTTGATGTTGCCAACCTCTGCCATTATTCTGTTCCCTTTCCTTCTCTGTTCTTATTTTGAGCCTTGGATTCTGATGTCTGAATTAATTAAGAACTCCTGTAGTAGAAAAGATGTATCTAGAATTCTCTTCCTGTGTTATTTCCTACAGCAATAGAGTGTGTATTTTTACTCTATGAAAGGACTGGTTTTCCAGCAGTGCCTCCGTGAGAATTATTCCCCAGACAGTAAAACAAGCACCATGATATGATATGTATCAGAATGGGGCATCTCCAACATCTTCCTAAACCTCACCTGAGGTGACTGGAATAAGTCTTGATAGGAAGCTTAAAACATAGTAACACCTGACTGCACATTCAATGTGTTTAGAAGTTTATTTCTTCTGTCGGTGTTAATTAAAGGATTAGGGCAACATATTAAAGGACACCATCCCTGATAACCATGGTTTTCTTATACTGCTTGAACATAAATGAATGAGATTCTAGTGAAGAAACTGGAAGGAAAGCTAGCAAAGATGATAAGCTAGTTCACCTTTCTATGGGAAAGAAAGAGACAGCAGAGGGTTATCTGATTATAGAAAGAAAGGGCTGGAGAGGAACTCAATGATCAATAGATTCAACATATTCATTGTGCATAGGAAGAAAACAAGACTTAGAGTTAAGCAAAAGTACAGATTGCACCCTTAGTTGTATTAGTTTACAAGGGCTGCTGTAACAAAGTACCACAAACTGGGGGGCTTAAACCAGAGAAATGGCTTGTCCTGCCATTCTAGAGACTAGAAGTCCAAGATCAAGGTGTCGACAGTTTCCATTGATATAAATCAGGTGACAGTTCCAGCTGCCCTTGATAAAGTTCTTAGGTAATCAGTCAGGCAGGAGCAATCGTACAACAACTATGAAATGAGCTAAGCTTTTCTGCTGTATTCACAAGCTACATTCTTTTCTCTTTTAATGAAGATACATTAAAACAGTTTTCTAGTAAGATATATCTGAATGTGTACATGTTGGCATAGAGCCGAAAGGTACTGAGGGGCTAAATTTTGTCAAGAAAATTGTTATTGCCTGACCATGAAATCTCTTCAGACTGCTCTACATTAAAATGGAGCAATCTTTCTTTAAAATAGCTATCAAGAGTAAGGGGAGGTGAAATAATATATCCTGCACCAACTCCCTGAGAAAAATGGTTCTACTTTGTCTATCAATTCAGCTCTAGGGAATGGTTTGATGTTATTTCCACTATAGCAGTCTATCACAAAGATCATCAGATCTGAAAGAACTTAGCTAAAGAAACTGAAACAAGGTGCCTTCTTATAGTCGAAAAATACATTTTCGTGGACATAAGAATCAAAGAGCTTCCTTCTCTGGTGTAAACTCTCTCCCAAAAGGTATCAGTTCGGTCCAGCACCTGAGAAATTTTAATAATTTTTACAACTTATAATATGCCTGAATTTTGAACTAATTCCTTCAATGTAATGATGCTTTTCTGAATTTTTCCTAGTATGTATGGAACATCGCAGGAATGTAATAATATATTTTTGTGTAAATTACTTCTGTGAAATTAGAAAATAATACTAGTGGGAGATAAGCAAATTTCTACTATCCACATATTTTGTTTCAGAAATAATTATATATATATGAGAGGGAAGTACGTATCTCTGACTTTAACAGGGAGATGGATAATTTCCTCCCTATAGCTCTCACAATATTGCTGCCAACCAACTTATAGTGCTCAACTATCATGCAAGTGTGAGAGTGAAGTGAGACCTCATCTACACACTTTTATTTTTGTTCTTTCCACCCAGCACATTTCCTCTTTGGTCACCAAATTAGCCTCTTAGTAGCTACCATCTTGCCATTAGGTAAAGTCCCCAGTGTCATATAAAAGATATTTTCCATTATGCACTAAGCTTTTCATGAGTGTCTTTCTGTATTCACTTTCTAATATTTTAATTCTGTCTCACTGAGCTCAATTGGGCAACATATGTGTAGGAAAGATTTTTCTCTTGTCTCTTTGCATTGAAAATTTTGCTCTTCTTCCTTTGTTTCCACTATCTATATTCCACTGTTAGTGTTTTAGTTTTCTTTTTTTCTTTTTTAATCTCTCATCTCAGGCCAAACCCCTCCTTTTCCAAAGCCCAGCTCCTAAACCTGACGTCAGCTCGGGCTCAGGTGCTTCTGCTTGCCCGAGAGGGTGTTATAGGTGGTGGTGTGCTGGAGCAGCTAATTTGGGCTTGTGAGAGCCAGATGTGTGTATTTTTCCCAACTCTGTGTTCAGTGACTTCAATTCAGTAGCTTAGAATTGGCCATGGTGGGAGTGCTCACATCAGACATATTGGCAAACGCTACAAATCAGAGCTTTTGCTCTCATTGAGGACTAATAGGGTTATGAAGTTTCAACTATTAGTTCTGGGCTCCGTGTTTCCACATTTTCTAGTTTCCTGAGTCGAAAATGGCAACCCTAGTGACTCTCATCATCCTGCAACCCTGCCTTACTTGCTAGCTTAGACTATTATGAATATACAGTACTTTTATTATATCAAGTGCATGTTTTGGGAGATATATCTGAAAAATAAATTCTGAGAAAATGGGTTACTGGGTTAAAAGATACATAAAATAAACATTTTTAATTTTGATAGATAATGCCTAATTGTTCTGTATTTCAAGATTTGAACTTCTGCTAATAGTGCAGAAAAGTGCATGTTTATTTCTCCACATTCTCACAAGGAATTGGTGTCTCCAATATTATTTAACTATTCTGAGAAAAAATATTCTTTTCTTTTGGTTTTTATTTCTTTCACTACATGTTATATTGACTTTTCTTAGGTATCAATATTTCTTGGAGATTTTATATTTATTTGTTACACTGTTTTTTATTTCTAGCATTTCCTTTTGCTTAGAGTTTCATCTCTCTGCTTATATTATCTATGCATTCTTGCATGTTGTTCACTTTTTCCATTAGAGCCCTTGCCATATTAATTATAGTTCTTTTACCTCCCTAGTCTGATAATTCCAATATCTCTGCCACAACTGAGTCTGATTCTGATGCTTGTTTTTCTTCTTCAGACTGTGTTTTTTGCCTTTTAGCATGCCTTGTCATTTTTTGTTGAAAGCCAGGCGTGATGTATCAGGTAAAAGGAATTGAGGTAAATTGGCCTTTAGTGTGAGGTTTATCTGTCCAGGAGTTAGGCTATATTTACTGTTTGCTGTAGGTGTCAGAGGCTAAATGTCCTCCAGTGTTCTTATTTTTGTCTCTTCTGTTGTCTTTAGGTTTCCCTAAAAACTCTTTTTTTTTTAATGTTGATATACTCTTTTTCTTAAATTTTTATTGGGGTATAGTTGATTTACAATGTTGTGTTAGTTTCAGATGTACAGAAAAGTGAATCTGTTACACAAATACATAAATCCACTCTTTTTTAGATTCTTTTCCCATATAGGCCATTACAGAGTATTGAGTAGAGTTCCCTGTGCTATACAGTAGGTCCTTATTAGTTACCTATTTTATATATTGTAGTGTGTATGTGTCAATCCCAATCTTCCAATTTGTCCCTCCCTCCCATTACCCACTGGCAACCATAAGTTTATTTTCTACATTTGTAACTCTATTTCTGTTTTATAGATAAGTTCATTTGTAGCCTTTTTTTCAGATTCTACATACAAGCAATACATGATATTTGTCTTTCTCTGTCTGACTGACTTCACTTAGTATGACAATCTCTCTTGAAATAGGAATGAGCCTTGCAGTTCTTTCAGCTGTAACCCCTCATAATTATATAGGATCCCAATTAATGTGATGGTGAGGTGTGGGGGAGAGGAAGCATCTATAATTCCATAAATAGGTTTCATTCTTTCAATGAACCCCTGCCCCTGGGCTGTGACCTGCACTCGTGCTTCTCACTTTTTTGTCTTCCCCACCTTGGGTGACACAGGAAGGCTAACGGGGGCTGGAGTTGGGTGCTTCTCTTCTCGTTGGTCAGTTAGGCTCTGGTAAAATCAAACTGGCCAGGCTCTGGTAAAATAGTTTCCTTTAGGGACAGACATTTGTTAAGAAGAACAGAAGCTCTGGACATATTTCAAAACTGGTACTTCTCCCCTTCCCCTGCCAGAAGCATGAGGGGACTTTTCTCCACTTTTCACAATGAGAACCTGGTGAGATTTCTAGAGGTAAAACTCATGAAAGTGTGGCAGTCCATTTAAGTTCCTACTGATACTGTCTCCAGCTTTGGGCATCTGCTCCCTGTGTAAGTTGTGATTCTCTGTGTTCACCTGTCTCTCCAGTTTTCAGGGCAGCAGTTTTCCCTGTGACCCCAATTCTCTGATAAATTAAAGAAAAATTGTTGATTTTCAGGTTTTTTTCAGCTTTTATCCTGTTATGAGGATGGAAGTGATGCCTTCCAAACTCTTTACATGTCATACCAGCCCATTTTATATTTACTCTATTCAGAAAACTGTTTGTCAGCATGTTTAAAATTATTAAAACATTATGAACCCTATTTCACTTCTCCATTGGGAAAGAAACTTTAGGGTACAGCTTAGAGGCTAGGAAATCAGACTTGACTTGCATATCCCATGACTAAGCAGTGCATTTTTGCACCAAGACCTTAGGAACATAATTAACCTATCTTTGCATCAGTTCTTCTTCCACAAAATCAGTTCATCTTCCACAAAAAGAGTAATAATAACTTTCCTATAACATATAGGTGATTGTATGTTCTTTTGTTTGATAAATATTAGTTATCTAGACTGGAGGTTGGCAAACTACGATCTGTGGTCGAAATCCAGCTCACTACCTGTTTTGATGATTAAAGTTGCATTTCTAACAGATGGTCAGGTGATGCTGATGCTGCCGGTCCAGGAACCACCCTTTGAGAACCACTGATCTAAGCTATTCTGCAAAAGAACTATAACTACCCTAAGAAGTTGAAGCTCATATCTACTTCCTTTTCCCTGAGCTCAGACGAACTTGTTTTGTTTTGAGTCTATTTTCTCATGAAAGAAAAAAGAAAGAATCGCTAAACTCAGGGACACAGCTGAGAGTAGAAAGCCTAACATGACCTCACCTGAAATCTCTCTAGTTTAGCCCTTGTCTCCACCTGTGTAAGCCATTAACTATTCCCAGCTCCCCCTTCCTCCATCTCCACCACGGGTGGTGTCCCAGGCAGCGTCTCCACCATCATGCAGCCTCCTAGAATCAGATGCTTTTACATTCTCCTCACTGTGGTAAGAGTAAATCTTTTGTGATATTGACCTGGGAATTTATAGGTAATGTTAACTGAAAGCTAGAGGAGCTCTGTGTGTGAAAGGAGGAGTTAAACAGTTTTCTACTGGGAGGCTTTTCTTTCTGACGGAGTCCAAAGTATCATACTATGACTTAGACATACGTTGTAGTTGTATTGACTTAGTTGAAAGTGTACACAGTTGTAGGTATTGGTTTTAGGGATTATGGGGTGATCCTGTCACTGCATTTAAAATGAAAGAAAAACACATTTTAAATGATCAGCTTTACCTACACTTTTTGTTCATAGTAGAGTTATTTAGATTTTAAATGGTGTACAATAGGTGACATCAATTATAGCTTTTAATCAGGCTTCTTAAAATTTCCATGAATTGAATTACATAACTATCTATCGTTCACTTGCTGTATACTAGAAACAGAAATATCAACAAAAAAATTGGTAAGAGGCTTTCTTGTTTTGATACATTTATATAAAGGCAGAATAAACTTAGTATATAAATAATACAAGAAATAATAAGTAAATTACCATATAAATAATACAATGCAGACGTAGATAAATGTTCTTAAAATATATAAATGTATGAACGAGCAAAGAAGAGGAGAAACATCTGTGGCCAAGGGAAGTCTAGCCAGTTACTTTGAGAATGTAATGTTGGCCATGGGTCTTGAACAATGGCAGTATTTCCACAGGTGGGCCTGTTGGATGAGGGCATTTAAGTTAATAGAAACAGCATGAGCAAAATCAAGAAGTCAAAGTTTGAACTATTTAGGATGGTAGGCAATATTGTTTGGCTGTAGATATATAGGGGAGAAATAGGTGATGAAACTAATACATGTAGATTTTGTGGAATATGTACTTAATCTGGGTTGGGATAAGTAGCAGTTTTTGAGCAGGAAAAGATTTGTTCAGAAATAAAGTACAAGTTGGCAAAGCTGGCAATGAGTTTTGTGCTCTGTGGGGATAAATCAGAAAATAAGGTTATGAGTATCTGAAATAGGGTAGCGGAAGTTATAAAAAAAAGGTGGGAAATTCAGTACCATATTCATGGAATATATAAATATGTACATATATATATCTTGTTATAGAGTCAGAGGTTTAATATATAAGATTTCAGGTATGTATACAATCATATAGTTAGAAAAAATGCTTGGAAAAAAACAAAGTATACAGTTTGGTCTTTTTTCTATATTGCTGACATATGGTAGAAACATGGAAATATGCATGCTGAAGTATTAACAAGGAGTTTCTCTGAGAGGTGATATCAGGAATGATGTTTCTTTTTCCTTTTTGATATTTTCTGAAAGAATAGGTGAGTTGTATTATAAATATCTTGAAGTTTATATTTTTGAACCACATGTGTACTCAACTGAAGTTCTTTGTTAATCTAGGCTATTTGAAAGTCCTCTTTAGTGTGTGGTGGACTATTTGTTAGGTTAAAGGAAGTATGACAGCATAGTAATATTGACTACTCATACATTAACATTATTTGACTCATTTTTCTTACTTTATAATACCATGCTAACTGAAATCCAGTATATGCATTTTTCCCACTTAGGATTGTTATTTATTGTGGAAATTAGTAAATGTCCCCTGAGACACAAATATGAAATGTATTAAGGATAAAGATGTTAAGACATATTACATTTAGGAGGATTCAGTTTTATGTTTTAAGGAAAATGGAACTTGTTACAATGCTATGAATATTTTCTTTTAGTTAAGCATCATATAAAAACAACATTATCATGCTTGAATGCCAAAAAAAGCATTCTTACGTAGTACTTGGCATTTATTAGTTCACACAGGAAAAGTGGGGGAGATAAAACATGGTAGTGACGGTTTTAACTGTTTTGGGGATTATGATGGTTCTATTTACATTTTATTCAATTTTTCTACCTTTCCAAGAATTCCTTAAAAGGCATAAAACATACATTTCTAAAAGAGTGTAAAAAATTCTTAGAAAGTGTAATGTTTAATTTTGTGTGTCAATTTGACTAGGCTAAGGAATGCCCAGATTGCTAGTAAAATATTATTTGAGTGTGTCTGTGAAAGTGTTTCTGGAAGAGATTAGCATTTGAACTGGTGAATTGAGTAAAGCAGATGGCCTTCTGCAATGTGGGCAGCATTCAGTCCAGTGAGGGCCCAAATAGAACAAAAAGGCAGAGGAAAGGCTAATTTGTTGTCTCTACTTGAGCTGAGGCCCATCTTCTCCTGCCCTCAGACATCATTCGTGCCCCTAGTTCTCAGGTTTTCAGCCTCCAGCCAGGACTTAACACCATTAGCCCCCCATTCTTAGGACTTCAGACTCACACTGAACTAAACTACTACCTTTCCAGGTTCTCCAGAAACAGATCATGAGGACTTTTTGGCCTTTACAACAATGTAAAGCCAATCCCTATGATAAACAGACAGACAGACAGATAAACAGATCGATCAATCCTCCCTCACTCTCTCCTTCCCTGTCTTCCATTCTATTTCTCTGGAGAGCCTTAATACAGGGTTAATCATGCAGGTGGTAGCCATAGTACTATATTTTTATAAAGTTAATAAATTCGAATAGGTAGAAACTTAAGGCTCTAACTTCTGATGCTTATTTCAAATATGTGACTCATTTATTTGCTTACTTAATGAAACAAAATAAACCTACATACATACATACATACCACAACCTGAACTGCTGGTGTGGATTGAGTGTGTGATTGATTATAGAATCTGGATAATATGTCATCCCTATTCTAGAATACCATACAATATTAGAGACCTATACATTCACAAGCAAAAAATGATGGTAAAATCTGCTAAGTGTTTAATACAGAAGTATACAAAGTTCTGGGGTAAAACAGGGTAGAAGACACCCATTACTTCCCAGGGAGCTAGAGGTTAACATATCAGAAGAAGGGATATTTGAACTGAGTAATTAAAGGTTTGAAAGGGGCATAGGAGTGCAGAACAAATACAAAAAGAAGAAAAATGTGCAAGAGAGACGTTAAAGAGTATGATATACTCCTTGAATAAGGAGACATACATCATGACCTGGACATCATAAGTTTGGGTAGAGGCAGAAAATGAAGCCAGATTGAATTAAGACAGATTGGGGATTTATGGTAAAGTTCTGTAGGCTAAACAATTTAAAACATATCCTGATGTCACAGGACTTACTAAAGATGTCTTAAGCAGAGAATAATTTTGTTTTTATTTGGTGGTGTTAAAAAACAAAATTTAACCATGTAAATTTAAAAGATCTAAAACACTTCATTAAATGATTGATGAATTGGGCAGCATCCCATCTGGCAAGTAGAGGGGAGCTCCAAAGGAATACAAGAAGGGAAGTGTTTTCAAAGGCGGGACAAGGAAGTCATTAACAGAAAAAAACATTATTTCAGATTAGGTCACCTAACTTGTGAGGGAAAAGGGTCTTACTTGGTGGGTTACTTCTTCTTTCTTTGGGGGTTGGAGCAGATCCACGTGACAATACCTCATTGGTGCTGACCAGAAAATTACTGACTGACCAATTAAGACAACATTTCTGGGGGAGGTTGAAGCTTCAATTAGGTTAGGTATTAAACCTCAGTTTGGTGGCATGATGTAGCATAAGTGGCTCCATTTGGGCCCAGTGTTTTCTTTTTAACAGTCAGTGTAGGGTAATGGTGGGAAAGGGAAGAGATTCGTTACAGAGGAGCCAATTGAGAACTAATTGTGAACTAATCACCCTGAGACAGAAAAGCATGTTTTTCTCTCTCTACACTAGGGAACTCTTCAGATTAGGGTATATTTCTAAACACTTTATTATTAGCTAGGTGATTATAATTTCTGTAGAGGTGCATAACCAATCATATTGCTAAACTTGTTTATAGGTGATGATTAAACGTGAATCATAGAAAACTGTTCCAACTTCTAAATGGCAAGTTTTCTTCTATGGAAACCCTACTCTAAGTACTAGATCTGGGGGGGGAGGGGGTAATGGGGGGCAGTGTTCAGGGACGGCTTTCTCGGGGTTATTCAACTGAATCATTTGCTTTCCCTCAATTAGTTTTTCTCTTTTACCCCAAACATTTTATTTATTCTCTAGTACAAAAAATTTGCTTTTTACATTTTCTCATTATTCCCAGTGTTTTTATTCATCCATAAACTTTATGCCTGAAACTTACAGAAGTTTTTAAAATTTATTTATTTATTATTATTATTTTTTTAATTTTATTTTAATTTTATTTATTTATTTTTTGCGGTACGCAGGCCTCTCACTGCTGCGGCCTCTCCCATTGCGGAGCACAGGCTCCGGACGCGCAGGCTCCGCGGCCATGGCTCACGGGCCCAGCCGCTCCGCGGCATGTGGGATCTTCCCGGACCGGGGCACGAACCCGTGTCTCCTGCATCGGCAGGCGGACTCTCAATCACTGCGCCACCAGGGAAGCCCCCAGAGGTTTTTTTTTTAAATACTAAAATACTAGTATTTAAAGAGATGAGAGGGAGCAGGGGAGGGAGGGAGGACCATGACCAGAACAACAGCAAAACCTATTTTTCAAGCTCTTTTCTCCTTTCTCTGCTATGACCTCCAGAGTCTACTGTGAAATCTGCAGCCTTTCCACCTGCTCGGGGGAGGGCTAAGACTAAGGAACTTAAAATACCTGTCAGTGCAGCCCAGTGATCTGAAATGGATGCGGTCCTGGGCTTTGTCCCTAAGGAATCCTGCTGTCAGTAACTGCCTTGCATCTGTGCTCATCAGATCCTTTCTTTTGAAACTTCGTAGCATTTGCTTGTTTACCTTTTGTATTCGTTCCCCTCTAAAAATATTAATCATTTCCAATTAAATGGAATTTAAATTTCTTTCTGTAGAGATATTGGAGAAGGTGATTGGCTAAAAAGTGATTCTCTTTGCAGCTGAATTGAGAAACCATTCTAGGTCTTTTTCAGAATAATGACTGTCATCTAGTTCTATACAATGCTTATTAAGAGGATATTTAAAGAACCATAATAAAGATGTGTTTAATGTAAAATGTCCTCAGTGGACTTGGGTCACTCTGAAAACTATCTGTGATAGTCTGGCCCTATTAAAACCAGAGTGGGCTATGTCTCAAGCTTTATGAAATATGAATAATATTGTATCACACATTTGCGTAGTCACACATATACATATAAGTAATCTATGTATTTTATACTGTGTATTTTTGTAAAACTCCACAAACATACACGTATCTTACTAATTATTTTCATAAAACTTAAAATGAATGGTTAACAATTTGATAAAATTTTAAAACAATTTTGAGATACATATACTAAAACTACATATAAAAATACGTATAGCCTGAATTAAGCTATTATACTATAATATTGCTTTTATCCAATAGGATAAAAATCTTTCCTAATGTCTGTTGGAGGTTGTGTTACACCTCAACCAATAAACAGAAACGTAAAGTTTAAACATGTTAGTTCTGCTTAATATATAATCATCTACCCTTTTTGAAGAGGCAGATTCAAAGACAGTTTATTCTTTTATAAATTCACAAAGGTAATTTTTATGTAATATAGAAATAAGTTTTCTGTTAATGAGATTGCTAATTTACTGGACTACAAACAGAAATGTAGTAATGAATAACCATGAGAGATTTTATATCCCTACAGTCCTTACCAATTGATAATACTTTTCTTGTACGTCTACAGGTACACAATATTAAAAAATGTGTGATTCTAGAATTTAATCTCTTCAGATGAAATTCTGAGCCTGAAATTTTATCCAAAACAGACTATCCCATCTACATTTTATATTATACAGTGTTAAAGAAGTATATAATTCAGGTATGTTTTGGAAGAAGTAAAATTAAGTAGCTATTGTAGACATGAGGTAAAATTTACCACATTTCTGGATATTTAAGCTCGAGATATATTTGAGAAAAAGGAATGAGATACCAGTTAAACTGTATAAACCAACCACTGATATTTAATATAAACAATCACTACATTATTCTTATTCTAGATCTCCTCAACTATATACCAATTTATACTTTAAGAAAAAGAACTTCTATTAGCATTATAGGTGAAAATTTAAACTAACAAAGAACAAAACAAAGAAACTAAAACCTTGGACTGTGAGTTAGGAGATTGTGCTTCTAACTCTGGCACTGACACAAATGAGAAATAGGATTTTTGGCAAGTTGTGTGACCTCTCTAGACCTGAATTTTCACATTTATAACATCAGAAGGTTAGCATAAAAATATTTTTAAGGTTCTTTCCAGCATTATTTTCTATGACTATGTTTTCTTCGCACTAGCAAAATTAAAAGAAAAAAATACTCTAAGCTAAACATATACTCTAAATAGTATCAGGAGAACAAGCCAGAGGAGATGGGCCAGGGACAATTGGGGGAGCATCACATGAAGTGATACCTCTTTCTGACTATTGTATGGGTTTTAAGGCTTTGCTCACACACCCCTTTCCCTAATGTTTTTCCAGACTGATCTTAAAAATAATCAGGCCAACCAACTAACTACCTTAATATAGTTGGTGAAAGGCTCCACTTTTGGAGAACATGTTCAAGTGGGAGAATAATTCTTCTCTTGTTTATATACCTTTAATTTTTATTCCAAGTACACATGGAACTCTACCAGGAGAGGTGGTGAGGAAGTCATGATTTCAGATCTTGTGTAGTTAACAATTTGGTAGGGAAATGGTTGAAGTCAAAAACCATATGAAAACCAAATGAACTGTGAATCAAAGTTATTATATCCTGATCACAACTGATAACAGTTTTATAGGTAGCTATTCTAGATCTTGGGACTTCTGAGGTGACCTTCCCTCTCCTTCCCACAGTCAAGCCAGTACATATCTCTAAGGTCATTTACAGCTCCTTCATTAAATTTTTTTTTGTACATTCCAAGTGGTATGTCCCTTAGGATACTGAGCTTGGTTTTACCCATCTTGAAAATACTGACAAAAAATACTGGCGATTACTTGTTAATCAACATGGTTTTAACACTGTTGACTCAGTTTTTACCACTCTGTTTCAGTTATCATTTTTAAGAGAGTCCTTTTTTATTTATTTTGTTTTTAGACCTTAAAACTAAAGCCTTTTTTTCCCCTACCATCTGTACTCACTTCTGAGTTCACTTGACAGCTCGATGCAAATCACACAGTGTAGTTTCAATGGTTCACTGCTTTCTATCAACTTTTGGTTGTATCTCATGAATTCCCTTGATGTTCTTCTAAGAAGGAAGCTAAATTTTTATTACTGTCTTGTTTTCTTTTACTCAAAAAGTAGATAGAGGTCATATCCTAGGAGGCTTTTCAAAAACAAACATAGAAAGTATATGAACTAATAAAATGGGCTTGTATAGCATTTTACCATATAAATTGATGCCTCACAAAAATCAAGTTGTATTAAAAGTAGCTTAAAAAAACTAATTTTTTTTTACACTTTATACTCTTACAAACTTCTCAGTAGAGTTAAGAATATATGTATATGTCAGGACTTCCTTGGTGGTCCAGTGGTTAAGACTCTGTGCTCCCAATGCAGGGGGCCCAGGTTTGATCCCTGGTCAGGGAACTAGATCCCACATGCATGCCACAACTAAAAGCCCACATGCCACAACTAAGACCCAGTGCAGCCAAATAAATAAGAATATATGTGTATGTCTATAAGTTAAGTTTAGAAACAATTAGTTTGTTACGGCACAAACAACTGTAGAAAAGCTTGAACAATTCAATGAACAGAACATTCCATTTAAATAAAATTATTTTGCGGGCTTCCCTGGTGGTGCAGTGGTTAAGAATCCGCCTGCCAACGCAGGGGACACGGGTTCAAGCTCTGGTCCGAAAAGCTCCCACGTGCCGCGGAGCAGCTAAGCCCGTGCGTCACAACTACTGAGCCTGCGCCCTACAGCCCGCGAGCCACAACTACTGAAGCCCGCACACCTAGAGCTCATGCTCGGCAACAAGATAACCCCCTGCAATGAGAAGCCCATGCACCACAACGAAGAGTAGCCCCCGCTTGCCGCAACTAGAGAAAGCCCACGCACAGCAACAAAGACCCAACACAGCCAAAAATAAATAAAATTTTTAAAAATTATTTTGCAATATCTTCCTTAATTAGCAATTGATTTGTGTGTTGGCATCAACTCCAACTACACTGGAGTGGTTAATTCTCATATATTATTTCTTCACAAATGTTTCCAACACAAAATCTTATACTTTTAATGCACAATAGTTTGTTTAAGGCAATGCCTAGATTTTCAAACATTTTTCCGTACTATAACTGAACACAGTGGTCCTTCTCAAAACCTGTGTATGATAGGTACCTACAAGTTTTAAGTGCACAAGGAGAAGATTTTTAGTTATTTTCTACAGTCCTACAACAATCCAATTTTTGGACTCTTATCATCAAACCAAAGGTTTCCTTGTGTTTATTGCAGTTATATTAGAGTTCTCTAGAGAAAAAGAACCAGTAGGATATATATGTATATGTACATGGGATCTATAGTATATAAAGAGGAGACTTATTATAGGAACTGGCTCATGCTAATAAGTCTCACAAACTGCTGCCTGCAAGCTGGAGAACCAAAAAGCCAGTGGTGTAATTCAGTCGAAGTCTGAAGACCTGTGAATCAGGGGGCTGAAGGTGGAAGACCTGGTCTGTGTGTGAAAGCCTGAGAACTAGGAGCCCCAGTATCCAAGGTCAGGAGAAGATGGGTCTCAGCTCACACAGAGAGCACAAATTAGCCCTTCCCCTGCCTTTTTGTTCTCTTTGGGCTCTTAATGGATTGAATGATGACCTTTCACATTGAGGAGGGCCATCTGCTTTCCTCAGTTCACCAATTCTGATGCTCATCTCTTCCAGAAACACTCTCCTAGACACACT
Organism: Delphinus delphis; assembly: GCF_949987515.2. Taxonomy (NCBI): domain Eukaryota; kingdom Metazoa; phylum Chordata; class Mammalia; order Artiodactyla; family Delphinidae; genus Delphinus; species Delphinus delphis. Next base: position 90,931,260 of record NC_082685.1, on the reverse strand, counting down.
CAGAAATAAAGTCTTACCAGCTATCTGGGCATTTCTAGAGAAATCACACTGCCTTTTGTGGAAATTTCATATAACAAGTAATACACTATATAGTCGTTTTTATCTGGCTCCTTTCATGTCGCATGGTTTGAGATTTGTCCATGTTGCTGCATGTCTCAGGTGTTTTTTTTCCCCTGAGTATATTCCATTTTATGGATATACCATATTTTGTTTATCCATTAAAGAGATGATGAACATTTGGATGATTTCGAGTTTTTGGCTATTATGAGTAATGGGATAATGAATATTTACATATAATTTTGTGAACATGTGTTTTTATTTCTTTTGGGTAATAAAATATGGGTCACGTAGAAACTGTATGTTTAACTTTTTAAGAAAGAACCAAACTATTCTAAAATGACTGTTACATTTCTACCTGCAACCTATGAATGTTCCAGTTTCTCTACATCCTTGCCAACATTTGCTATTAGTCTGTTAAAATTTTTATCCATTTTAGCAATACCCCTTTTGGTCTTAATTTGTATTTCCCTAATGGTGTCTCATTGTAGTTGTTTTTTTTAAAAATAAATTTTATGTATTTATTTATTTATTTTGGGCTATGTTGGGTCTTTGTTGCTGTGCACAGGCTTTCTCTAGTTGTGGTGAGCGGGGGCTACTCTTCATTGCAGTGCGCGGGCTTCTCATTGTGGTGGCATCTCTTGTTGCGGAGCACGGGCTGTAGTTGCGCGGGCTCAGTAATTGTGGCTCCCGGACTCTAGATCGCAGGCTCAGTAGTTGTGGCTCACGGGCTTAGTTGCTTCGCGGCATGTGAGATCTTCCCGGACCAGGGCTTGAACCCGTATCCCCTGCATTGGCAGGCGGACTCCCAACCACTGCACCACCAGGGAAGCCCTCATTGTAGTTTTAAGATGTATTTCCCTAAGGACTAATGAGGCTGAGCCATTTGTATATCATCTTTATTAAATCACCTGTTCAAATATTTTGCAATTTTGTTCTGATGAGGTTTATCAATTTTATTATTGAGTCATAGAGTGCTACATATATTATGGATAAAAGCCCTTTATCAGATATATGCTTTGAAAACATTTTCACCATTTTCTTAATGATGTGTTTGAAGAGCAAACATTTTGAATTTGATGAAGTCCTTAAATTGTTCATTTATTGATTATGCTTTTAACATCATATTTAAGAAACTTTGTCCAACTGAAGGTCACTTAAAGTTTCTCCTATGTTTTCTTTTTTATGTTTTTAACTCTCACCTTTAGGTCTATAAACCATTTCAAGTTTATTTTAGCAAGGTATGAGCTGAGGGAAAAGTTTAACTATTTTTATATGGATAGCCAGTGTTTCCAGGACCATTTTTGAAAATACCATTATTTCCTTTAGTCACCTTGTCTTTGCCAAAATAAATTGGTGCATAGGTGAGGGTTTATTTCTGGATTCTTTATACTACTCAATTGATGGGACTGTTTACCCTTATGCAAATAATATGTCCTCTTGATTACTATAGCTTCATAATAATATTTGAAAATAGGTGAAAGTCCACTAACTGTTTTTTTTGTTTTTTGTTTTTTTTACATCTTTATTGGAGTATAATTGCTTTACAATGGTGTGTTAGTTTATTTTTTTTATGATATTATTTGGCTACACCAGAAACTTTGTATTTCCATACACATTTTATGACCAACTTATGTGTTTCTACAAATACGCCTGTTGGGATTTGGTGGAGATTTAGTTTTCTGATATGTGAACGAGGTATATCTGTCCATTTATTTAGGTGGTCTTTAATTTTTCTCAGCATTGTTCTGCACATTGCGATGTACACACTGCACTTTTTTGTTGAACTTATTCCTAAGTATCTTATTCTTTTTGGTACTATTGTGAATGAAATTATATGCTTAATTTTATTTTCAGATTGTTGCTAGTATATAGATATGCAATTAGCTATTGTATATTGATCTTGAATCTTAAGAAGCTGGGAAAATAATTTCTAATACATAGTGATTTTAAGTTTCCTTAGGATTTTGTACATAAAAAATAATGTTGCTGTGAGTAAAAACAGTTTGACTTCCCCCTTTCGAATCTGCATGCCTTTAATATCCTTTTATTACCTTACTTCAATGGCTAGGACCTACAGTACACTGTTGACTAAATGTGAAGTGAGTGGAGTCGGTGTCCTATTCCTGATCTTAGAAAGAAATGTTCAGTTTTTCAGCACTAAGTATGATGGAAGCTGTAAGTTTTTTGGTGATACTCTTCATCAGGATAAAGTGTTTATTATGAATGGTGTTTAATGCGGTCAAATGCTTTATCTCTATCTATTAAGATGACCATAAGAATTTTACCTGGTATTATATATTATTATTTTAATTTTTCAGATACTAACCCAATCTTGCAATCCTGAGCTAAATATCACTTGCTCTTGACCGATTCTCACTTTTATATGTTGCCAAATTTGGTGTGCTAATATTTCTTAAGGACTTTTATGTTTAGGTTCTTGAGGGATATTGGTTTGAAGTTTTGTTTTTTTGAGATTTTTTTTTTCTTCTGACTTTGGTATTAGGGTAAGATTAGAGTTTTAGAATTGCAAAATATATCCTTGTCCTTTATTTTTGGAAAAAGTTTTTGTTCGATTGGTAGTATTTCTTCTAAAAAACAAATTTGTTAAAAGTGTAGATCTCGGGCTTCCCTGGTGGCACAGTGGTTGAGAGTCTGTCTGCCGATGCAGGGGACACGGGTTCGTGCCCCAGTCCGGGAAGATCCCACATGCCGCAGAGCAGCTAGCCCGTGAGCCATGGCCGCTGAGCTTGCACGTCCGGAGCCTGTGCTCTGCAACAGGAGAGGCCACAACAGTGAGGCCCGCGTAACGCAAAAAAAAAAAAAAAAAAAAAAATTGTAGATCTCAAGTTGAGTGCTCTTACCACATGCACAAAAATGGCACACGAGAAAACTTTTGGAGATGATGGGATGTCTGGTACCTTCGTTGTGCTGATATTTCATGGGTGTTTGCATGTGCCCAAGTTCATCAAATGGTAAACATTAAAAATGTTCAGTTTTTGTATATATCTCAATAAAGATGTCTTTTAAAAATTAACCACTGAAGTTTTCTAAATTTGAACTTTATGGGAAGATTTGTAATTGTCTTTATTTGTAATTATTGAGTTCAGATTTTATTATTTTCTTTACTCAGTTTTGGTAATTTTGCATCTAACAATTTGTCCATTTTAGATAGTGGTTTGGGATTTTTTTCCATAATATTCTCATATAATTCTTATAAATTCTGAAGATCAGTAGTGATATATCATCTTTTATTCCTGATTTGATCATAGTGTTTTCTCTTTTTTTTAATCTGTTCCATTCTAGCTAAGATGCAACAATTTTGATGGTCCATACCAGTAACTGACTTTTGGTTTCATTAATTCTATTTTTTCTTTTTATTTCATTGATCTTTACTCTGATTTTGTTTCCCTCCACCTTCTTGCTTTTGGTTTAATTTGATTGTTTATTCTTGTGTTTTATTTTAGTTTCTAAGATTGAAGCTTTGTCTATTAACTTGAGGCCTTTTATTTTTTTAATTTATTGGATTATAGTTGATTTACAATGTTGTGTTAGTTTCAGGTGTATAGCAAAGTGATTCAGTTATACATATATGTATATTCATTCTTTTTCAGATTCTTTTCTCATGTAGGTTGTTAGGAATATTGAGTAGAGTGCCTTGTGCTATACAGTAGATCCTTGTTGGTTATCTGTCTTACATATAGTAGTGTGTATATGTTAATCCCAAGCTCCTGATTTATCCCTCCCCCGCACTTTCCTCTTTGGTAACCATAAGTTTGTTTTTTGATAACTGTATGTGTGTTTCTGTTATGTAAATAAGTTCATTTGTATCATTTTTAAAATTAGATTCCACATATGGGTGATATATGATTCTTATATTTCTCTGTCTGACTTACTTCACTTAGTATGATAATCTCTAGGTCCATCCATGTTGCTGCAAATAGCATTATTTTGTTCTTTTTTATGGCTGAGTAGTATACCTTTGTACATATATACCACATCATCTTTATCCATTCCTCTGTTGATGGACATTTAGGTTCCTTCCATGTCTTGGCTATTGTAAATAGTGCTGCAGTGGACACTGGGGTGCATGTATCTTTTCAAATTAAGGTTTTCTCCAGATAGATGCCCAGGAGTGGGATCGCTGGATCATATGGCAGTTTTATTTTTAGCTTTTTAATGAAGCTCCATACTGTTCTCCATAGTGGTTGTACCAATCTAAATTCCCACCAACAGTGTAGGAGGGTTCCCTTTTCTCTGCACCCTCTCCAGCATTTATTGTTTGTAGACTTTTTGATGATGGCCATTCTGATAGGTGTGAGGTGATACCTCATTGTAGTTTTGATTTGCATTTCCCTGATAATTAGTGATGTTGAGCATCTTTTCATGTGCTTTTTGGCCATCTGTATGTCTTCTTTGGAGAAATGTCTAGGTCTTCTCACCATTTTTTTATTGGGTTTTTTTGATGTTCAGCTACATGAGCTGTTTGTAAATTGGTTAATCCCTTGTCAGTTGCTTCATTTGCAAAATTTTCTCCTATTCTGTGGGTTGTCTTTTCATTTTGTTTATGGTTTCCTTTGCTGTGAGGAAGCTTTTAAGTTTAATTATGTCCCATTTGTTTATTTTTGTTTTTCTTTCCATTACTCTAGGAGGTGGATCCAAAAACATATTGCTACAATATATGTCAAAGAGTGTTCTGCCTATGTTTTCTTCTAAGAGTTTTCTAGTGTCCGGCCTTACATTTAGGTCTTTGATCCATTTTGAATTTATTTTTGTGTATGGTGTTAGAGAATTTTCTAATTTCATTCTTTTACATATAGCTGTCCAGTTTTTCCAGCACCACTTATTGAAGAGACTGCCTTTAATCCACTGTGTATTCTTGCCTCCTTCATTGTAGATTAATGTACCATGGGTTTGTGGGTTCAATTCTGGGCTTTCTATCCTATTACATTGCTCTGTATTTCTGTTTTTGTGCCAGTACCATACTATTTTGATGATTGTAGCTTTGTAGTATAGTCTGAAGTCAGGGAGTCTCCAGCTCCGTTTTTCTTTTCAGGATTGCTTTGGCTATTCAGGGTCTTTTGTGTTTCCATACAGATTTAAAATTTTTTTGTTCTGGTTCTGTGAAAAATGCCCTTGGTAATTTCATAGATTGTAGGTAATTTGTAGATTGTCTTGGGTAGTATAGTCATTTTTACAATATTGATTCTTCTAATCCAAAACATGTTATATTTTTCCATCTGTTTTTGTCATCTTCAGTTTCTTTCATCAGCATCTTATAGTTCACAGAGTACAGGTCTTTTGTCTCCTTAGGTAGGTTTATTCATAGATATTTTATTCTTTTTGATGTGTTGGTAAATGGGATTGTTTCCTTAATTTCTCTTTCTGATCTTTCATTGTTAGTACATAGGAATGCAAGAGATTTCTGTGCATTAATGTTGTATCCTGCAACTTTACCAGATTCATTGATTAGCTCTAGTAGTTTTCTGGTGACATCTTTAGGATTCTCTATGTATAATATCATGTCATCTGCAAACAGTGACAGTTTTACTTCTTCTTTTCCAATTTGTATTCCTTTTATTTCTTTTTCTTCTCTGATTGCTGTAGCTAGGACTTCCAAAACTATGTTGAATAATAATGGCAAGAGTGGACATCCTTGTCTTGTTCCTGATCTTAGAGGAAATGCTTTCAGTTTTTCACCATTGAGAATGATGTTTGCTGTGGGTTTGTCATATATGCCCTTTATTATGTTGAGGTAATTTCCCTCTATGCCCACTTTCTGGAGAGTTTTTATCATAAATTGGTGTTTAATTTTTTCAAAAGCTTTTGCTGCATCTATTAAGATGATCATATGTTTTTTATTCTTCAGTTTGTTAATGTGGTGTATCACACTGATTGATTTTCAGATATTGAAAAATCCTTGCATCCCTGGGATAAATCCCACTTGATCATGGTGTGTGATTCTTTTAATATATTGTTGTATTTGATTTGCTAGTATTTTGTTGAGGATTTTTACATCTGTGTTCATCAGTGATATTGGTCTGTAATTTTCTTTTTTTGTGATATCTTTGTCTGGTTTTGGTATCCCAGTGTTGGTGGCCTTGTAGAATAAGCTTGGGAGTACTCCTTCCTCTGCAATTTTTTGGAAGAATTTGAGAATGGTAAGTGTTAGCTCTTCTCTAAATGTTTGATAGAATTTACCTGTGAGGCCATCTGTTCCTGGACTTTTGTTTGTTGGAAGTTTTTAAATCACATTTCAATTTCAGTACTTGTGATTGGTTTGTTCGTATTTTCTATTTCTTCCTGGTTCAGTCTTGGAAGGTTGTACCTTTCTAAGAATTTGTCCTTTTCTTCTAGGTTGTCCATTTTATTGGCATATAGTTGCTTATAGCAGTCTCTTATGATCCTTTGTATTTCTGTGGTGTCCATTGTAACTCCTCCTTTTTCATTTCTAATTTTTTTGAGTCCTCTCCCTTTTTTTCCTGATGAGTCTGGCCAAAGGTTTATCAATTTTGTTTATCTTCTCAAAGAAGCAGCTTTTAGTTTCATTGGTCTTTTCTATTGTTTTCTTCATCTCTATCTTTATGATTTCTTTTTTAAAAAAATTTTCATTGGAGTATAATTGATTTACAATGATTTCTTTCCTTCTACTAACTTTGTGTTTTGTTTGTTCTTCTTTTTCTAGTTGCTTTAGGTGTAAGTTTAGGTTGTTTATTTGAGATTTTTTTTTGTTTCCTGAGATAAGATTGTATTGCTATATAAACTTCCCTCTTAGAACTGCTTTTGCTGTGTCTCATAGGTTTTGGATCATTGTGTTTTCATTGTGATTTGCCTCCCTCTAGGTATTTTTTATTTCCTCTTTGATTTCTTCAGTGATTCATTGTTGTTTAGTAACGTATTGTTTAGCCTCCACGTGTTTCTGTTTTTTAAAGTATTTTTCCTGTAATTTATTTCTGATCTCATAGTGTTGTACTTAGAAAAGATGCTTGATATGATTTCTTGCATTTACCGAGGGTTGATCTGTGGCCCAAGATGTGATCTATCCCAGAGAATGTTCTATGTGCACTTGAGAAGAATGTGTATTCTGCTGCTTTTGCATGGAATGTTTGATAAATATCAATTAAATCCATCTGGTCTAATGTGCCATTTAAGGCCTGTGTTTCCTTATTGATCATCTGTCTGGATGATCTGTCCATTGATGAAAGTGGGGAGTTAAAGTCCCCCACTATTATTGTGTTACTGTTGACTGTCCCTTTTATGGCTGTTAGTATTTGCCTTATATATGAGGGTGCTCCTATGTTGGGTGCATATATATTTACAATTGTTATATCTCCTTCTTGATTGATCCCTTGATCATTACGTAGTGTCCTTCTTTGTCTCTTGTGACATGACAGTCTTTCTTTTAAAGTCTATTTTGTCTGTAATGAGTATTGCTACTCCAGCTTTTTTTGATTTCCATTTGGGTGGAATACGTTTTTCCATCCCCTCACTTTCAGTCTGTATGTGTCCCTAGATCTGAAGTGGGTCTCTTGTAGACAACATATATATGGGTCTTGTTTTTGTATCTATTCAGCCAGCCTACGTCTTTTGGTTGGAGCATTTAATCCATTTATGTTTAAGGTGATTATCGATATGAATGTTCTTATTGCCATTTTGTTAATTGTTTCAGCTTTGTTTTTGAAGGTCTTTTTTCTTCCCTTCCTCTTTTGTTCTCTTGTGATTTGATGACTATCTTTAATGTTATATTTGGATTGCTTTGTGTGTATCTATTGTAGATTTTTGGTTTGTGGTTCCCATGATGTTTTGATATAGCAGTCTGTGTATGTAGAAGATGGTTTTAAGTTGCTGGTCTCTTAATTTACAATGCATTTCCAACATCCTGCATTTGTACTCTCCTCATGATTGCTGGTTTTGATATCATATTTGTGTGTGTGGGATTTCCTCCCTTTATGTTTGTTGAGACATTTTTTTAAATATAAAATTTTAAGCTATAAATTTCCTTCTAAGCAGTGCTTTACCTGCATGCCATGAATTTTGACGTTGGGTTTTTTTAATTAGTTTACTTCAAAATACATTGTATTTTCCTTATATATTTCTCCTTTGATGCATCAGTTGTTTAGAGCTGTATAGGTTGCCAAATTCTTGAGAATCCCCCTAAGTTCCTTCTGCTACTGATTTCTGCCTTAATTCCATTGTGGTCAGAGAATATACTGATTGTGATTTCAGTCCTTTTAAGTTTATTAAGATACGCTTTAGAGCCAAGAAGATGGTCTATCTTGTGCTTGATAAACAGTGTCTTCTTCTGCCTTTGTGTGGAGTATTCTATAAAGGTCAGCTAAGTTGTTTGATAGCGTTGTCCATGTTCACTGTACCCTTCCTGATATTCTGTTTAGTTGTTTTGTCAATTAATAAAAATGGTATATCAAGTCTTTCAACTCTATATTATTTTCTACTCTTGATTTTGTCAATTTTTGCTTCCTGTATTTGAAGGTGCTACATATTTATTCAAGAGAGACTAAAGCACAAAGGCATGTATACAAATGTTCATGGCAGCTTTATTCACCATAGCAAAAAAAAAAAAAGGGAAACAATCCAGATATCTTTCAAACAATGTAGCCTATCTACACAATAGAATACTATTCAGTAATGTTTTAATATCAAGAAAAATTAAAACAGCTTACTGATATCTGCAATGTGGATTGAAATATAAATTAGTATTTTGAGTGAAAAAAAGCCATACCCAAGTCAATCATTGGTTGCTTGGGACCAGAAGCAGTGGGAAAAATAGATTGCAAATGGTCATGGGAAGCTTTGTGGTGGAGGCTGAAAATGGTCTGTATCTTAACTGTATTAGTGGTTTCACAGCTGTGTATATCTGACAAAATTTATCATATTGTAAATTTTAAGTGGTGTATTTTATTGTATATTATATATATTTGTGTATACACACTTATCAATATAGCTGATAACATAAATAATTCACTGTGTATCATTATCCTTAGTCATATGGGCTGCTTCCTTTGGAAAACCTGCTTATATAAATTTGAGATAGATGAATACCTTCCAGTGGCAATAAAGAAGGCAATATAAAGACAATGGAGATGTTGTAAGTTTGTAGAATGGAAACTTAAATTGTGCCTCTCTTGCACAAAAATGAACACAGATTTAACAATCCTAAGTAGTTTTGGCTAAAATTAGTTACACACAATATCCATCATGAGTATTTCTTACTCTGTTTCATAAACTATCATTAAAGGCATTATGATATTTATTTATTAATGTATAAATAAATAAACAAACAATCCTCTACCTAGTCATAGTACTAAATGACCAAAATAGCAGAGATTATGGTTGAGTTAATCTTTGCTTTATTTATTTGTTTACGTATTTATTTTTTGTTTTGTTTTTTTTTTTTTGCCGTACACGGGCCTCTCACTGTTGTGGCTTCTCCCGTTGTGGAGCACAGGCTCCGGATGCGCAGGCTCAGCGGCCATGGCCCACGGGCCTAGCCGCTCCGCAGCATGTGGGGTCTTCCCGGACCGGGGCACGAACCCGTGTCCCATGCATCCGCAGGCGGACTCTCAATCACTGCGCCACCAGGGAAGCCCTATTTATTTATTTTTTAAGATTTTTTTTTGATGTGGATCATTTTTAAAGTATTTTATTGAATTTGTTACAATATTGCTTCTGTGTTTTTTATGTTTTGGTTTTTTGGCCATGAGGCATGTGGGATCTTAGCTCTCTGACCAGGGATCGAACCCACACCCCCTGCATTGGAAGGTGAAGTCTTAACCACTGGACCGCCAGGGAAGTCCCAATCTTTGCTTTATTTTGTATGACTTTGCAAAGCAAGTAGTCTCTAAATTATTCAGAAGAGACGATCAATGTGTCATTTTTTAAAGATGGCTAATTATTTGTCTTTCAGCCATTACTTGAGCTCTTCATCTGCTGTTTCAGGCCCTAGGATATACACAAAGCAAATTTGATATGGTCTTTGCCCTCACTGAAGTTAAAATCCAGTAGGAGCAAGCAATGAATTATTAACTGTATGAAGTGCTATAAATAAATATAAAATGATACAGGACAGTATTAGGTGTGAGGTTGTTGGTGGCTCCTTAAAATTAAGTATATGTGTACTTTAAAGGGGGGAATCCTTCTGAGGAGATGGTATTTGTACATTGACCTTAACTATGAAAGGACATCACTGTGTGAATATCTCCAGGAAGAGCATTCAAGACACAGGTCATAGATATCAAATGCCAAGTGCTGGAGACCAGAATGAGCTCTGTATGTTCCATGTAAAGAAGGGAGGTCAATTGAGCCTAAAGTTGGTGGATCATTTTGGAATTGGGTGAAAGGAGTCAATTCATTAATTTAAGCAATTAACCAAACAGTATTTTTTCCCAGCTAAAATTCCTCAAATTCTACTTCTCTTAAAATGTTTTTAAACTTTAAAGTTAGCATGTGACACTATGGGATAGACTTTGTTGGTATAAAAATAATTAAGGTCAAAATAAAATTTGAGAACTTTATGTAAAAAAATTTTCGTCAAGTGGCACTTTTTAAAAATAATCTCTGTAATTGTAAAAAAAAAATCTCTAACTGTAAAACTAACAAGTATTTTAAAGTAAATATTCAGTATTTGCCTGGCTGTTTAGATATACATCTTTAAAAATTGGAAATGCCCACTTCACCAACTGAACATGAAATTTCAAGAATTCAGTTGCAGTATGTTAAGCTGAAGCATGGACCACACATTGGCAGTTCATATCTTGGGTTATCTGCAGTTTAGGAAAAGAGCAAGAGCAGTTTAACCACTAAAATGTAAGCAGACTATCTTTTCTTCAAGCAGCAATTGCTCTTTTGATTTAACTTAAATCATTCAGTAATTTTCCATAATTTAAGGAAATCCATGTCTAATAAAAGATATGTGTGTAACTATGAAGTTAAATTTTATATTCATTGTTCAATTGACTTTGAACTGCTCATATGTTCACCTGCTCAGAAATTTCTAGCTGGCTGATGTGAAATTTTTTAACCTTTGCAATTTGTTAACTAAAAATTTCATTACATGGCCCGAAGTAGCAGATTTAATTAATGTTTTTAAAACATTAATTGCCTTAGACACATTTATCATTTAAGTTTCAGCTGCCTCATTGTCAGCTTCTAAGTATTTATAGAGTTATAATACTGAAGCAGGAGTTTATATAATGTTTGATTAGTGACCCTTAACCAGCAGCTTTCTCCTTTCTTCCATTCAGTTTTCATATTTCAGACCTCTTGGTTTTCTTACAAAATACAAATAAGTCATAATCTGAAATAAATGGATTCTTTATTGCTGTCCCTTATTTGATAGCTGAAAAATAACCTCCTTGAATAAATAGATACATGTATACATGAGACTGGTACAATCCTTCAGGGAAGCAGTAAATGCCAGCCATATGGTTAGGTGCTGAGTATGCCTTATCTTTAAAACTAAGATAAATGAAACTTAAAACTAATTAAAGGGGAAGAAACCAGATTCAAAACCAAGTCTTTATGGCCCCAAAGCTGTGGTCTTTCCTTTGCGCCATGTTGCCACTAGGAGACAGTGTCAAAAACAATGAATTAATTGGTCCTCTATTATTAGTCTGCTTTGTTTTTATGCATTACTGGATATTAAAAATTATAATAGTACTTTTCATTAGGTCAGTAACTTGGCACTTGTCCTAAGCAGAGTATGTACCTACTGGGTCCCAAAAAGTGGCTGCTTTCAGGTCCCTTTCCTTGGCCACAAGTCACCAAATGACTGTCTCCGTTTATTCAAGTCCAGCTGTATTGAAAAAGAGTAAAAAATCTATTAATAGGAACACATATTTTAACGTCTTTTTCGACGCTTTGCCCCTTTCTCATCATCTAAAGAGAGTTCTGCCTTTTTTCACTCAATGTTTTCTCACTTTAGTGAGAAAGCGTCCTATCACCATAAATGTTTGATGTACAGTTTGGAAAAGTAGAGGAATAGACACAACAAAAATAGTCTAGCATATTCCAGATAGAAAGGTTGTGAGAGCAAAAGAAGTGCTAGGAATTCTGGGTACAGAGGCAGGTGAGAGAGGATGGAGGGCGTAAGATTAACATGAGATGGCCATGAGGACAATGTGGAAGGGATACTCTTCGGGAGTTTGGATAGTGAAAATCTTTGGGGTTTGGGAAGTAGATAAACAATTTCTGAGTCAATGAAAGGAAATTTAGGTAAATTTTATGCATTACATAGTTTGTCTTCTGGATTATGGGGTGCTTGCATAAAACTCTGACAGGCCACAGCCTTGGCCATTTGCTGTAAGGCAATGCTTTATCCATATGTGAATATAGACTGGAAGACTGCTGGTGAGAGAGCCTAGCACAGTCAGGCTATGTTGTAGAATCTCTTGGAGTTACAAGGAAAAGTTGTGACTGATCTTTACTGTGGATGGCCTTAGGTATAAAAGATTGAGGCAAGTTATGCCAGAGTGCTAAGATTTGTGTATCCTAAATTAGAGTTACAGGTGGTCAGACATTTGAAGTTATTTAAGAAGAGTGATATTGGCAGAAGCAGTATCCAATAATGACTTTCTCATTTTGAACACAATATGGGGTACTTTGTTAAAATACCCTTCTGTCTAGGAGAGCTGCTTATTTCATTCACTAGTTTATATAAAGAACTTATTAAATGATCTATACCCTAACAAGAAGAAGGGAGTCTTTTTCTATCTTTTAAAAGACTATTCCTAAAACAACACCCTTTAGTTTTTTAAAGATATTATAAATGAGTTGACCTATTTCAAAATCAGTGTAGGGCTTTGGATCATGTTTCCTTGAAATAAACACCACTCCAATAATAGACCCAGTTGTTAGGTTCATAAAGTTTACAAATAGATAAAGAACTGGGGAAATGAGCAGGTAGACTAATGAGAAATGAAGAGCAGGGTTATGTTAAGGTAGCAGTGGGGTCAGGAGGGAGAATACTGATGAAGCTGAAACAGCAAACTCTTACCTCTTATAGAGGAAAAAGACAATAGAACTTAAACTGGTCAGAGAAAATATGACAGTGGACTATACCTGTTTATTGGAACATTTTCATAATTTTTTCAACAGACATGTATAGAGCAGGTAAAAGCATACTAGGGCATCATATCTGAAGTCAAAGTCATTACTTCTGGGATCTTATTTCAGAGCTAAGCCCTTTATACACTACAGCTGGGAGGGCACCACCACTGCCTCAGGAATCACACAAGCAGTTAGATATGCAGATTAGACCAGAGACGTATGTTTGTTTTGTCTTAGCCTCTTTTGCTCACTCACTCACTGGTATGTAAGTCATTGCCAAATGTTTTCTTGGAGTCAGTGGCGACATGAAGATAAAGACTGTGAACAACTCAGTAAAATGGATAGAGTGATATAAGCCTAATTTTAAGACTTGCTTGAGAAATACCTACTCAAAATGTTATAAAACACTCAAACATAAAGCTTTATGTAAATAGTAATTAATATTTTTATACAGAGATATAAAATGCGGTTAATAAAAGAGTATGCATTAACATGGCATGAGTATTCTGGCACGTTGACTGTCCTGTACTCTGTAAGTTAACTGCTACAGACTATTTCAGAAATAAAATACTAAACGGAAAATGATGTCATTTTAATTTTAGTTCTGCTTTGAAGACAAACATGCTGAAAAAAAGCAGTGTGCCAAAAAAGGTGGTTAATTACTAGAGTTCTGCTCTAGAGACACATTCAAAGTACAATTACTCTATATGTAAGATGGATAGTTACTTGAGTTTCTCAATTCTGAAAGGTGATCAGATAGCCAGGCAAATGATTACTAAGTAGGCATAATTTCACGAGTTCTTCCAAGTATTTTGTTTATTTGGGAAATGAAGTTAATGATCATGAAAGTAGATATCTAACCACCTTGGCTGAACTGACAAAGTTCTACTGTACCATTTTTATAGACACAAAGGCAATTTTACAAATCTATCCTAAGTGTAAAGATATTATTTAGGGTCAAGGTAAATTTATAAAATAATAATTATAATAACGTATTTGTTATATATCCAGTATAACCATATACTAGATGTATATTTCTCGAATTTAATTATTTGCCAATATCTGGTTCTAGGAAAGTTTTCTTCTTAAAAGCAATATTTGAAAAAAATGATTGAAGTTCAGTTATTTGACCTGAGTGATTATATTTATGATGTATCAATAGTCACATGGGGCATTTGTCATTTGCTTTAAGCATAATAGAATAATTTCAAAAATTCTAGAAAATCTTCTTCATACGTGCAACACAGAGGGTAAGTGATACTTTATGAAAACTTAGCTATTATTTTCTCTCTCTTTTTTTTTTTTTGACGGCGCCATGCGGCTTGTGGGATCTTAGTTCCCCGACCAGGGATTCAACCCAGGCCCTCAGCAGTGAGAGCATGGAGTCCTAACCACTGGACCACCAGGGAATTCCCTATTCTTTTTATTTTAAATAAAAATTAGTTGTAAAATGAGCTCAACTAACACCTCACTATACCTAAAATGTTCATCCACCAGAGTTTTTCCATTTCTTTTGGATATCAAATAAGCCAGCTTTCCTTATGACAATGAAGGATGAAAGCCTGCATGGGTATTCTCTCTCTCCCTTTACTAAAGGTTACAAAGTTCTAGGACAGTCCAGTATTTCTAAATATTGTATTAAAATATCTGGAGAAACATTTCGACTTGAGATTCATGATGTCCTTCATGCCTAGTGTACGTTAGTGTAATTTTGAGCAGCCAGGCTGGTGCTTCCTGATCTGGCCAATTCTTACCTGTGGACTAGTGGCCTTCAACCATGTACTAGATATAATAAACTGTAATTTTTGAAACATGCCTACATCCAGACCTTAACTACTCTAGAGAACTGATCCTGACCTCCCCAGCTTCCTACTCCTGGGATATACTTCACTTCTCTGCAGGCTGGCTCCCCGTAAACCTTGAAGCTATTCTTTTAGCATCTAAGCAAGTTTGACAGGTGCCTATTTTGTACACATTACTCATATTCCCTCAAATTTCAGATGTAATTAAAGGTGTCATCGCTCCCTCTTTTGCACTCCCATTGCTCCATCTACCTACATTTTACATAGAATTTCTAACATTTTACTGCACAATTTAGTCTTATGCCTGCTTACAGATTCTTGATTACAAACCTCTCAGTTGCAGGTAATATATTTCACTTTTTGATTCCATGACAATGATTAGCACAAGTAAACAGTGCGTAGCACACATTTAGCACTCAACAAAACCTTACTGAATACATTGATGAATAACTTAACTTTTGAGGGCCATCTAAAGCAGGGTTGTGCTGGTGATACATAAAGCCCTATTAGGGTTTCTCCAGGTCACAGCAGATCCCTAAACCTTCTCTTCCCAGTTTAACAAGAACAACAAAAATAATCATAGATCCTTTACAAAATAGGCCTAAATCACTTTAAGATAATTTTTATGTAAGTTCAACAATAAAATTATGGATAGTATTGTTATACTCTAATATAAAACTAAAATATATTTATCATAAGTACAAAAAAAATGGAGTAAAGTCCTTAGTGTCTGTTTCTGGATTTGTTTTCCTATCAACCTCTCTGGAGACACACCATACTCAAGTGAACCTATATATAGTTGGATCTTAGAAGACAAATCTCAGGCTTGAAATTCTCAAAAATATGGGAAGGCAAGTGGGAATTCCACTGTCTCCTATCAGGCAAAGGCTAAGCAGCTAGCAGCAATAAGATATACTAGCTTTTCTTAGAAACAGGTAGGAAAATCAATGAATTGCAAGGTGAGCTGAGTCAAAATTGCAGGTTTATTCCATCAGAGAAGATGGATAGGTGATGACATCCAATTTATAGTCTCGAAGGGCTGTATCTCCTGACATTTCCTGCTGGAATAAAGTAAAAACCTCCATCATACTGGGAAGGGAATGCCTAACCACTACTCCTCTAGATGACCCTTAGACCAGTGCTGTGCCCTTGGGGAGACAGTCCAGTGACCAACTCATTAGCTACTAGCTCAGAGAAAGCTAAAGAAAACAAAATAATGACAAAAGGATAATAGCATTGTTCTGCTGCCTCTGATGTATAAAACTGCAGTGTTTAAGAAAGAAAAAGGTTGTTTTTTTTAGGATCAGAATACTTTAATAAGATATCAGTGTCAAAATATATTTCCTTATACAGTTAAGCTCCTGTACAATAATAATGTTGTCAGTAGGAATTTGACAATATAATAATGTTCATGAAATCATTACCTTGATAGGTAAGGTTATTATGACACTTGGAATATTTTTCAGAGTGTTTTAGTAAATCTGTAAGGGTAAAGTGTCTTTAATGCTGAGGCCGACCACATAGGCAATCAAACGCCAGTGCTTACATGTCTGTAACCCTTCAAGTTCTGCTGCCCCACGTGGGGCTGAGTTGTGGTGCTGAAGCATGATTTGGGGCAACAAGGTGATTAGGTAATTTTTCTTGTATAACTTATATTTCTTTTGAAATTTAAATTTTTGTTCTATATTCAAAAGAACCCCACTAATCAAAAAGACACATGTACCCCAATGTTCATAGCAGCATTATTTACAATAACCAAGATATGGAAGCAACCTTGGAAGCAACCTAAGTGTCCATCAACAGATAAATGGATAAAGATGTGGATAAAGATATATATGTATGATAATATTATTCAGCCACAAAAAAGAATGAAATTTTGCCATTTGCAACAACATGGATGGACTCGGAGGGTATTTATGCTTAGTGAAATAAGTCAGGCATGGAAAGACAAATACTGTTTGATATCACTTACATGTGGAATCTAAAAAATAAACTAGTAAACACAAAAAGAAACAGTCTCGGGACCTCCCTGGCAGTCCAGTGGTTAGGATTTCACCTTCTAATGCAGGGGGTGCGGGTTCTATCCCTGGTCAGGGAGCTAAGATCCCACATGCCCCGTGGCCAAAAAAACCAAAACATAACACAGAAGCAATATTGTAACAAATTCAATAAAGACTTTAAAAATTGTCTACATCCAAAAAAAAATCTTAAAAAAAAAGTGTCACAGAGAACAAACTAGTGGTTACCAGGGGGGAAAGGGAAGCGGAGAGGGGCAAATAGGGGCAAGGGGTTAAGAGGTACAAACTACTATGTATAAAATAAATAACCTACAAGGATATATTGTACAGCTCAGGGAATGTAGGCAATATTTTATAAATTATAAATGGAGTATAACCTTTAAAATTTGTGAATCAATGTTGTACACCTGAAACAGATAATCATCAAGTATACCTCAAGTACATCAAGTATACCTCAACAAAAATTTTTAAAAATAAAGTTCACCCACCTCCTTGCTCATTTATTTATATGCTGTCTTACATTTATGCATTTGCTATTAACTAAAATTGACATATTTGTAATGTTTTTTTAAAAAGAAGGAAATATTCAAAGAGCATAAAGAAGAAAATAATACCTTTAAGGGGACAAACAAAACTTACAAAACAAAACTTACTTATTAAACAATTAATCCCACAAAATAATGGTATGAAATAAGGACCAACATAAAATTTCATAACCAGTGCTGTACATTGAATTGTGTCCTCCTAAAATTTATATTTTGAAGCTTTAACCCTCCGTGTAACTATATATGAAAATCGGGCCTATAAGGAGGTAATTAATATTAAATAAGGTCATAAGGGTGGGGCTCTGATAGGAGAGGGTTAGTGTCCTTATAAAAAGAGACATCGTGCAGACTTCTTAAAAAGATCCCACGTGCTGCAGCTAAGGCCCAGCACAGCCAAAAATAAATAAAAAATATTTTTTTAAAAAACAAAATAAAGACAGCAGAGTTTTCTCTATCTCCCTCTTTTTTGCTTCCTGCCCAAATACCATTTTTTTGAGGTATAGTAAACATAGCATGTTAATTTTAGAGGTACAGTGTAATGATTTGTATAAGAGCAAATGATTACCACAGTAAGTTTAGTTAACATCCACTCTACTAGTTATTTTTAAATGTACAATATGGTATTATTATAGTTATTTTTAAATGTACAATATGGTATTATTAAATATAGTCGCTGTGTTGTATACTATATCCCTGTTATGTAGTTTATAACTGGAAGTTTGTACCCTTTGACTCCCCTCATCCATTTCAGCCACACACCCCCTCAACTCTTCACCTCTGACAACCACCAATCTGTCCTCTGTATCTGTGAGCTTGATTTTTAAAATTTGTTTCATTTTTTTTTTTAAAGATTCCACATGTAAGTGAGATCATAAGGTATTTGTCTTTCTCTGTCTGGCTTATTTCATTTAGCGTAATGCCCTCAAGGTCCATACATGTAGCAAGTAGCTAGATTTTACTCTTTTTTATGGCTGTATAATATTCCATTGTGTGTATATATGTATGAATGTGTGTGTATATATGTATATAATCACATTTTCTTTATCCATTTGTCTGTTGATGGATGTTTAAGTTGTTTCCATGTCATGGCTATTGTAAATAATGCCTTAATGAACATGAGGGTACATACTCCTTTTGAGTTAATGTTCCTGTTTTCTTTGCATAAATACCAAGAAGTGGAATTGCTGGATCATATGGTTCTATTTTTAATTTTTTGTGAAACTTCCACATAATTTTGCATAGTGGCTGCACCAATTTACATTACCATGAACAGTAGTACTCAAGGGTTCTCTTTTCTCCATACCATCAACACTTGTCATCTCTTTTTGATGATAGTCATTCTAACAGGTGTAAATTGATATCTCATTGTGATTTTGAAATGCATTTCCCTACTGATTAATGATGTTAAGCACCTTTTCATGTACGTGTTGGCCATTTGTATGTCTTTTGAAAAGTGTCTATTCAGATCCTCCACCCATTTTTTTAATCAGATTGCTTTTTGGCCATTGAGTTGTATGAGTTTTTAATATAGTTTGAATATTAACCCCTTATCAGTTATATGATTTGCAAATATTTTCTCCCATTCTGTATGTTGATTTGTCATTTTGCTGATGGTTTCCTTTTCTGTGCAGAAGGTTTTTAGCTTGATGTAGTCTCCCATATTTTTTATTTTGTTGCCTTTGCTTTTGGTGTCAAATCCAAAAAAATCATCACTAATGCTGATGTCACGCAGCTTAGCACCTATGTTTTAAGGTGTCATGTCTTAAATTCAAGTCTTTAAACCATTTTAATTTTTGTGTATGGTATAAGATAGTGGTCCAATTTTATTCTTTTGCATGTGGCTGCCCAGTTTTGAACACCATTTAATGAAGAGATGGTCTTTTCCCCACTGTATATTCTTGGCTCCTTTCTCCTAAAATAATTGACCCCATAAGTGTGGGTTTATTTCTCGGCTATCTATTCTGTTCCGTTGATCTATCCTTCTGTTTTTGTGCTGGTACCATACTGTTTTGCTTACTCTTGCTCTGTGATATAGTTTGAAATCAGGGAGCATGATACCTCAAGCTTTTTTCTTTTTTCTCAAGATTGCTTTTTTCTATTTGAGGTCTTTGTGGATCCGTACAAATTTGGGGATTGTTTGTTCTATGTCTTTGAAAAAAATGCCACTGGAATTTTGATAGGGATTGCATTGATCTGTAGATTGCTTTGGGTAGTATGTCCACAATAACAGTATTAATTCTTCCAATTCATAAGCGTGGAATATCTATTTATTTGTGTTTTTCTTCAATTTCTTTCATCAATGTCTTACAGTTTTCAAAGAACAGTTATTTCACATCCCTGGTAAATATATTCCTAGGAATTTTATTCTTATTGATGCAATTGTAAATGGGATTGTTTTCTTCATTTCTTTCTGACAGTTCATCATTAGAATATAGAAATGCAAGCAGATACTTGTGTATTTTATGTATCCTGCAATTTTTGATTAGTTCTAATGGTCTCTTCATGGTGTCTTTAGGGTTTTCTCTATAGCATACCATGTCATGTGCAAATAGTGATAGTTTTATCTCTTCCTTTTCATTTTGGATGTCTTTTATTTCTTGTACTTATCTAATTACTCTGGCTAGGACTTCCAATACTGTATTGAATAAAATTGATGAGAGTGGGCATTTTTGTCTTGTCTCTGATCTTAAAGCTTTTAGCTTTTCACCATTAAGTATGGTGTTAGTTGTGGACTCGTCATATATGGTGTTGAGGTACATTCCTTTTATACCCACTTTGTTGAGTATTTCTATCAAATGAATGCTGACTTCTGTCAAACGCCTTTTGGCATGTATTGAGATAATCATATAATTTTTTACCCTTTATTTTGCTAATGTGGTGCACCACATTGATTTTTTGCAGATGTTGAATCATCCCTGCATCCCTGGAATAAAGCCCACTTGATCAAATTGTATTATCCTTTAAGTGTATTGCTGAATTTGATTTGCTAATATTTTGTTGAGGTTTTCTGCATCTGTGTTCATCATGGATATTGGCTTGTAATTTTCTTGTGTCATCCTTCTCTGGTCTTAGTATCAGGATAATGGTGTTCTTACAAAATGAACTTGGCACTGTTCCTTCTGGTATTTTTTCTTGTTTTTTTTTTTTTTTTGGAAGAGTAGAGATTTAATTCTTCTTTGAATGTTTGGTAAAATTCACCAGTGAAGCCATCTCATCCTGGACTATTGTTTTTTTTTATTTGTTGTGGAGGTTTTTGATTACTGATTCACTCAGTCTACTTACTAGTAATTTATCTGTTCAGATTACTTCATGACTTAGTTTTGGTAGGCTGTATGTCTGAGGAATTTATCCATTTTTTCTAGGTTGCCCAACTTGTTGGTGTATAATTGTTGTGGTCTCTTATGATCCTTTGTATTTCTGTGGTATCAGTTGTAATGTCTCTGATTTCACTTCTGATTTTGAGTCGTCTCTCCCCCCCCACCGCTTTTTTTTTGGTGGGTCTAGCCTGAAGTTTAGGGGTTTGTCTTTTTAAGCTCTATTTCATTTATTTCTGCTCTGATTTCTATTAGTTCCTGTCTTTTATTAACTTTAGGCTTCATTTGTTCTTTTTCTAATTCCTTGAGGTGTGAAGTTAGCTTGTTTGAGATTTTTCTTGAGGAAGGCACTTACTGCTATGAACTTTTCTCTTAGAACTACTTTGCTTCATACCATAGGTTTTGGTATGTGTCCAATTTTCTTTTGTTTCAAGATATTTTTTGATTTCCCCTTAAATTTCTTTTTTACCCATTGGTTGTTCAGTAGCATGTTGTTTAATCTCCACATATTTGTGAATTTCCCAGTCTTCTTCTTATAATTGATTTCTAGTGTCACAACATTGTGGTCAAAAGAGTTGCTTTGTATGATTTCAGTCCTTTTAAATTTTTTAAGGCTTGCTTCATAGCCTAACATATGATTTATTCTGGAGAATGTTCCATGTGCACTTGTAAAGAATGTGTATTCTGGTGCTTTTGGATGGAATGTGCTGTCTGTATGTTTAGTCTACCTGGTCTAGTGAGCTGTTAAAGGCTGTGTTTCCTTATCTTTTTGGCTGGATGACTTATCCATTGATGTATGAGGTATTAAAGTCCCCTAATATTACTGTATTGCATTGCTATTTCTCCCTTTAGGTTTGTTGTTATTTACTTAAAACATGTAGGGGCTTCTATGTTGGGTACATAAATATTTACAGATGTTATCTTCTGATAGCTGATGTTTACCTCCTCCACGTCCTATTGAATCATACATTTCCATTTGTCTGAATTGCAACTAAAATATTTACTTAATGACTTGCTTATTTTCCATATTATACTCCTAGAAGAGAGGTTGCAAAATGGGTTAGGTAAACTACATAATGTAGATCTATATATGTTTTTAAACTTTCTAATAAAACTAATAAATATGTAGAATATGTGATATACATATATGACTCAAACTGGAGCTGGAAAATGTTTAAAGAAATCCTTTGGAGGAGTAAAATTTATGTATATAACTAGGTTTTAAAATTGTTGAATAATGTGGCATTTGGAGTGTGCAACTTAATAGGTAATCAAATTTATTTGAGCTGTGTTCTCATTTGAAAATTAAAATGTAAATTTAGACCTTTAATTTGAGTGGACCTGGACATAGAACGTGCTTTTGATATATTTAGAGGCATCTATTTAACTCACATTATCCTGATAAACATTTTCCCTAATCACCTATATGCATTAAAAGAACCTGTGACTTAGTAAGTTTAAAAATGTACATTAAGGATTATATAGTCAATAGGTGTTTTTATGCTTTGTAGAACACATGGATTCCTGTACCATGTTCAATTTAGAGAGACTCTTTCAGCATTATCACTTCTCATTATTATGAATATACTGAAAATTTCACAAATTGGAATGCCAAGATCACTCATTAGCTATTGGACTTATATTTGCTTAACACTATGTGATTTTTAACGTTTCTTCCTTTTGGTAGCTCTGAGCAACACCTTTTAAAGTATAATTTTAATTTCCGTATACTTTAAACTTTGGAAATTTTTTTCCCCAGTGTGAATATTATGTTATGTAGCCCTGATACTAAAGTACTAATACTCTTGGCCATATCATCAGTATTACTGACATGAGTCCATGTATGTGGGGTTAACTGAAAATTTTAAAATGTAATCCTGTTAATCTAGGGGTATGAAAATGAGATTTGCTCTCAGGAAACAAGGGATTTTTTTGTATATTGATTCATCTAAAGTTTACAAAGTCTATCACTAAGGGGAAAAAAAGACGAAGTATTAACTGCAAAAATGTTGAAGTCTGCATTGAAAATATAATGCTTTATGGTAACAACTAAGTTATTGTAATTTCCGTCACACCTCAAGGTGTTATAAATCATAATGTCAATGAACTAAAGGTTTCATAATTCTCTCAACATAAATAATAATGAGTTCTGGATGAGTAGGCAAGTGGATATTTGTAAGAATATTTAAGTGATTTGATTTAGAGCAGTCAATGAGCTCATAAAAGCACAGAAGATAACTGAAGGTAAACAGCATGATACAGATATAATTTAACACTGGGTTCTCTAGATGTTTGAAAGATGTGCACAGCCTATAGGTTAAGAATAAACACTGCCTCAGGAAAAGGAAGAGGCATTAGTCAGAGTTAATGTAGACAAAATGAGTAAGTCCCAGAGATCTGCTTTACAGCATAGTTCCTAGAGTTAACAATACTGTACTGTATACCTAAAATTTTTCTAAGAAGGTAGATCGTATATTAAGTGTTCTTATCATAAACACCAACAAAAATAATAAAACAAGACAACTTTTGAAGGTGATGAATATGCTTATAGCATAGATTGTGGTGATGGTTTCATGAATGGATACTTATCTCCAAATTCATAAAGTTGTATACATAAATATGTATAATTTATTTTTTTTCTTTTATATTGGAGTATAGTTGATTTACAATGTTGTGTTAGTATCAGGTGTACAGCAAAGTGATTCAGTTACACATATATCTATTCTTTTCCAAATTCTTTTCCCATTTAGATTATTACAGAATATTAAGTAGAGTTCCCTGTGCTGTACAGTAGGTCCTTGCTGGTTATCTATTTTAAGTATAATTTTTAATAAATCAGTCATACCTCAATACAGTAATTTTTTATAAGGAATGAATGCTGAGTTGGCACATATTACAAGTCCATGTCAGCTGGTATATTAAATGGCCTGATGAATTAAACCCAAATATAATAATATATATTTTGTTTATGCATGGGAGGAAGGGTAATTTAAATATTTTTCAAATGAGATATTTTTGTCTTTTTTATTCCTTATATATAATTTCTATTCAAGATAAAGATAGTAATATATTCTTCCATAAAATTTGGGGTTTTTTTCACTCACATCTTTCTGGGTGAATTAAAGGATTATAATTTATGTCCAAATTTTATAGCTGAATATTTTTTAAGAGCAGAAAAACTGAGTGACCCAATAAATACTACATACTTTTTTAAAAATGGCCTTGAGAGGAAATCAAGCATAATTTCATGGTGACTGAACAAGAAAAAAACTGAACTTGGGCTTTTTACTCTTTAGAATACATTAATATGTTCAATTACTGAGGACACTGAATATCTCATGTTCATTCCTCCTCAAATCCTTAGGGAGAATCTACAAATGTTCACTTAAAAAATATAATAGAATATGGATTGAAGAGCACAGAGAGTTGTACCACGGTCCATTTATACAGCCATTTATTTTCCCAGCAAACATATAGTGCTTGATGTTGGGACAGGATAAGTTCAATAAAGGTCCTGCACTCCAGGAATTACTATACAGTCCTTTAACATTTTACAGTGAGTTGCTCTTTATAATTCAACTGATGTCGACCTCAGACATCTTTGAATCCAGGACACTGCATAAACATTCCTGGCACTTCCATGCCACGTCAGGAGCAAAGGGGGTGTGACACAAATTCATGGTTAACAAACCTTGTATTAATAGTCTTTTAACAGATATGACCAGAATTAGTGCCACTTGACTAATGCCTAGACAAAATATAATGGAGGCCCATAAGAAAACAAATCTTAGTAATTTAAAATAAAGCAATGTTTTTATACATGTGAGTGTGACTATATAAAATTAATACTCACATCTCACGTTATAGTGAACCCAGGATGAAGGTTCTTAGCATACCGTGCCATACTGGCATCTGCTGATAGGAAGTTGTAACAACACACAATTCAGTAACCTGTCATACTACGATGAAAGGATAATCCTCCCTTTTTATAAAATTACCCAGAAATAATTTAAAAAACTGGAAGTGTATTAAGAACATGGAAAATACATTTCTTAGGTATGATTAATGGGGGAAAAAAAGGTTTGATTTAAGAAATGAAAGAAGCCAAGAGAAAGAAAAACACAAATCAAGATGAAAGTATTAGTTTTGATTTTTTTTCATGGTTTTCTATTGAGAGACAAATTTCTCATCAAAATATTATATAGAGAGCAAAATTATTGAGGTATTTATTTACAAGAAGCATTATCTCAAGAATTTTGTAATAGTGTCCTATTGCTGTTATAACAAATTATTATAAATTTAGTGGCTAAAACAATACAAATTTACTCTCAAATCGGGAGGTCAGAAGTCTGAACTGGGCTGTACTGGGTTAAAATCAAAGTGTTCCTTCTGAAGGCTCTAGGTAACAGTCTGTTTTTCTTGCCTTATCCAACTTCTAGAGGCCACCTGCATTCCTTGGCTCCCAGCCCCACATCACTCAGATCTCTGCTTCCATTAATCACATCTCCTCTGATTCTGACTCTTCTGCCTCCCTTTTTTCTTAAAAGAACCCCTGTGCTTATACTGAACCTATTCAGATAATGCTGAATAATATCCCATCTCAGGATCCTGAATGTAATCAAATTTACAAAATCTTTTTTGCCATGTAAGATAACATATCCACAGATGCTAAAGATTAGAAATGGACACGTTTTGGGGAACCATTATTCTGCCAACTACAAGAGGCATAATAATGGCACTGCTTATTATAGGAAAACAAGGTACTACCCTAGAGTATTGTACATGGAAAAAATGCTGGATCCAAGCTCTGGCTCTGCTAGTACCACTGTGACACATTCTGTAGTCACTAATTCTGAGTTTCCTTTTCCTAAACAGTATAAATAGGAGTCAGAATGCTTCCTTTGACTATTTCCCAGGAATGTCCTAAAAACCAAATGAAGTAATAGCATTCTGCAAAGTAAAGTATAGCATAATTTATAAAAAGGGGAGGGGGTTCTAGTCTGAACTGCAACACTAATATATCTATGCCTCTCCTTCCTCATTTTCAAATGTAGTTTGGGGCTAGAGTTAATAGATTATTACTGAGTCCATCCAGCTGTAAAGTTCTCCCTTTTAAAAATACAATTAAGAAGGACCTTTTTTGATACAATCTACATGTTTAAAATAATTTAGAATTATTCCAGGCCAAATTTATATTACTGTTATGATTAAACATTTTACATCTGTGACTGAACACAATCAGAAAGAGAGAACCTATTATCTTCACTTCATCTTTGGTCTTGTCTGAATGGTAATCTACCTTCCTGGAGCATTTTCATGGATATGGTGATATGCCTATTTCTTTTAATTTCTCATGGAAACTGGTTGTACTATCGTTTTTCCAGGCATCTTATAAACTTCCTGAAGACAGAAGATTTTGCTCAAAACGATAAGTTTCAATAACTGAAATGGAAATAGAACCCTAATTAATCATGTCATTACTTTTTTGTGGCAACTGAATTTTTTATCCATTCCATTTATGTGCACAGCTGGTTTAATAGCTTTTTACTGAATAGGTGTTTTGAACTAATTGACTGCAGGGTCTAATAATCAAACCAATGCTGCATGGAGATGTGGAGTAAGTATCTCCTCTTATGGAATTTAACTGGTCATTAGCCTGCTTTATGAAGGTCTTAACTAATTCCTGCTGACCTTCACCCTCTACTGTACCTTTTGGGTCATTCTTCAGAAATGAAAAAGGTTACTCTAGCAAATGAGATCATTGCGAAGATTAGTAACAGTTCCTCCTCTAATTGTTACCTGTTTATTTAATAGGTCTTGATTTGAAAAATTTGTTTCACTCTACTATCACTGTTATGGTCATTGATAAACCCATATTTTATTCATATAATCCCTGAATTTCATTTCAAGGATTTAGGAATCTCTAAAGTTACTTTTGTGACAAATATTAACCTTTCTTTTAGAATGTTTTCACAAATAATTTGGACATTCTATTTTGTGAAAATTGTAGACTCACGTGTAGTTGTAGGAACTAACACAGAAAGATCCCACATAGTACTGCCCAGTTTCCTGAACTAGAAACGTATTGTATAAGTACAGTATAATATCATAGCCAGAATAGTCACATTGATACAATCTACTTACTTGATTCACGTTTCACCAGTTTTAAAGGTATTTTGTGTGTGTTTAGTTCTTTGCTTTCTTTTTTAGACGTGCACATTTGTGTGCTCACTACAGAACAGGCTCATCCCTTTTCCAGTACCCAGGGCCATCCTCCCCACAGGCATCTTCTTGTTCTCTTTCTCCTCCTCGTTTTGCTCCTTTTTTGACAGTTGCCAGTGGAAAAAGAAAAATATTTTCAATAAATAGTGCTGGAAAAAATGGATACCCACATGAAAAAAAGAAGAAAAAGAAAAAGCTTAACCCTTATTTCACACCAAAAACAAATTAACTTTAAGTGGGTCATAGACCAAAGTAGTGGAGCCAAACTTTTAAGCTTCTAGAAGAAAAATGGTTTCAAAATCTACCTTTTATTACCTAAATAAATTTCAGATTCTAAGTGTAAAATATAAAACTTCAAAAATATTGCAAAAGAAAATATGCTTATAAGGAAGATCCATTTAAAAAGCTACAAGATGAAGGAATCATAAAGGAACAGACTAATGCATTTGATTACATAATATTAAACAAATTAAAAATAGGAACAGACAAATCACAAAAGAGTACCTAAAAATTTATCTCAAATGTGATCTGAAGAGTAAAATCAAATGAATTTATTTATTTCTTCCACCACACTACAAAATGAAGAAAAATAGATACATTTGATATATCTGATCAGAAGTGGTCAAATTGGAAAATGCTCATGAACACTGGTGCAACATTTTTGGAAAACACTATCACAATATATATTTATGTTTAAAATGCATATAATTTTAAACTCAGAAATGCTTCCTTAAGATATCTTGGAAAGTCTGCATACAAAGAATAATACATTCCATTTTTATAAATTTTTTTTAAAAAACCTTAGAGATTGACTAAACATCCACTCGCAGAATTGTTCATTAAATTGTACAAAAATATCATAGTACATGGTTAAAAATAGACTATAATTAAATAGATTCATATAGATGACAAAATTCTCCAAGTCATATTTTTTCAAAATACAATTCATAGAAAATTCATATGGTCTGATTCCAGTTATAAAGAAAATCATACCATCACAAAAGTACAAGTTCTTTCATCTATACTCATTTACAGTACCACTGAAATGATTAATAGCTATGTGTATTTATTAAACTGTACTTACCAAGTTTTTAATATAGATAGACATATAGATACACCATCCTGTAACATTGACTTTTTGAGAAGTAAAATGACATTGCTGAAGGGAACAGGCTTTTCATGTACATCACTGGCAATCCATTATAACCTTTTCTTGAATTGATTTTTAAAGAGTTACACGGTAAGAGTTATAAAGTGGGTATAATCCTAAGAGATAAAGAAAACCATACATACTGCATGAATGTTTACCAACATTTTATGAATATATGGCAAAAGTACTTGATATACAATGGGGAAACCATGTTTATATGTGAAAGACAAGAAAGATAGTTTCACTTGAAAATCACAAATTAGAATTTAAAGGAATGCAAATTTAACATCCACTATGGTGTTTTGTTCAAGAACACCATTTCGGGTGATGAAGCATTTTCAAACATGGTTAGGCTTTTAATATACAACAAGAATTTGATTTCACTCTTCATCTTGCTTATAATATCTCTGCCTGAAGGCTACAAAAAAGCATCCTACTTTAGAGTCTTGAATAAAAATGATAAACACAAGATATTAAAACTCAAAGAGATGAGAAATTTCTATAAAATTGACTCTAATCAAAAGGGAAATTATTCTTTAGTCAGCTTACAAGATAAGTCCTGAATTTGGGAATAGGCTTTAGCAGGCTTAATAATGTCAATGCATTTCATATTGCCTCCTTATAAGAGGAGAAATTGCCATTAAAAGCTCTAGAAAGGAAATCGAGCAGATGCTCACTCAACTCCTGATTTTAAGAAAATGCTTATTTACAAGTGTATTTAACACCTTTTTATTTTCATTGGTAAAAAGCATACCTTTTACAAATATTTCATTATCACCGACTGCCTTCTTGCTCCCCAGGAAAGGTAAAGCTTAATGAGATATTCTTACATAACAATAAAGGTTCTTAAAAGAAAATTAGAAAGCTTGCTCCCGAAGGGATTTACAGATTAATTCACCCAATCACCTCATAATATAAGGGAGGAAATTAAAGAAATATTTTCTAGAAATGGAAAGAATTGCTTTTTTTCTACATGGTAATTATGCAGGGATCCTTGACCAGCTTCTCCCAGTGTGATTTATTCTTAGGTTTTTGTACCTGTGACTCACTACTCACTCATGAAGGACAGGTAAGCATTATGGAGAGAATGTTTGGGGGCTGGAAAACATACAGATCATATTCAAGGCAGAATATGGCTCTCCAGCTCTTTTTGGTTTTTGCTTTTCTTTTGCTCAGGTTTGAGAAAAAGAAAGTGTAGGATATTTAGGATTTACCTAAGATTAATAGCCCCTCCCTGTGTACAGACATACTGAAAGCAGTTTACACAGAATCCAGGGACAAGCCACTCCACACACACAGCTAGTTTGGAGGGAAAATGCAAAAAGGAAAAAAAGTGAGGACAGAGAGGAGGTACCTATTTCACAAATAACCTTAATAATCTCTATTATACACTAAACGATATCCATTGTATTAGATTCTATGTGGTTATAAAACCACTTTTTCCCTTGGGGTCATTAAGCCTTTTGGGTTCATCACATAATTTTGAGGTTCTATGGTTACCAATATTTATGTGCCAAATTGGCATTTGAAAAGCAAATATTAAGACATTTTTTTCAATTATCTTGAGCAGTCTAAAGTATTAAATAGGACTGCATCATTTGTTATCCCTGTGACTGTTGTTCTAATCAGTCATTCAGATCCATGGGAAATTGTCTTTCTTGAGACAGAGCAATGGTTTGTTGACATGAAAAAAAGGCAACTAAATATGGTAGGTATGATACCCACAACTCAATTGCAAGCCAATCTCCTACACACCATAAAATTGCAACTTGAGAAAGTCATTGGTGAACCATATTAATAAAAGTTACAGAAAACCTCACATACAACCAGAGTATAAAGGAATATAATGGAACTATGTATTTTTATCAAAATACAAAGCCTGTGGCCATCTTAAATTAACAACAACAAAAAAACGGATTGAAAAGTACTACTCTTAGGGGAACCACTGACTGAAACCGCCCACCCTGGCCAGATAACCATTTGCATGAGTTGTTTTATGACAGGAGGTCCTGGTAAGGAACATGGAACTAAGAAGCCACCACCAACTAGAATTCAGGAAAGGTCAAAAGGGAACGCCAGTCCATATGTCCTACCAACCTCCCAGAATCCTCCTCGCTGGAACCCATCTTGGCTGAGTGATGCCCACGCCACCAGGAAGGACCCTGAGTTAGAATGATTGGCCAGAGACAACCGGGAAACTAATGCCACCACCATAAAACCTGAGACTGCGAGCCATGTGGCAGAGCAGTTCTCCTGGGTTCCCTTTCCCTCCTGCTCTCCACCCGGGTGCCCCTTCCCAAAAAAGTCTCTTGCTTTGTCAGCATGTGTGTCTCCTCGTACAATTCATTTCCGAGTGTTAGAAAAAAACCCACTCTCGGGCCCTGGAAGGGGTCCCCCTTCCTGCAACACTACTTCTTACTAACTTAAGCAGTTCCCAGGAAATGGACTTAATTCCTAAACTCAGGCAAAGAGAAAAGTGCAATGAAGCTAACAGAAATGTCTCGACCAATAATTTAGGAGAATTCTATTAGACCTGGACCCTTTATTCCACCACAGACAAATAAGAAGTTCTGACTGTACCAAATTGCCATTTATCAGGCTGAAAAAATCACCATCTGCTGCAGTGTTCTCCACCAAAAGGCACTTTGGCCTGAGTAAAATGTGAGTATAGACTACAACACACAGAATTTCTAGAATTGAAAACAAACTTTCCCTACACAAAACTCCTGCGGTAGGAAAGTCCCTATTTATTTCTGATCCAAAAATATCCTTTCTAGACAGTGTGGAAAGACTCACGTATACTGAAGATTTTGACTACTAAGGTAATTTGAATATATATAAGTATGTAAAACCACAGACTTTGCTTAATAAAAAGAAAAAAAAGCTACCAGATAAAGGAAACTCATTATCAGAGGAATGCTTCTTCCAGGAACCACTGGCCTGAGTTACCTGATGCATTAAATGAGGGAGGTCTTTCAAGTCCAGAGTGGGGCAGGCTATGGTCGAGTCACACAGCTTGCTGTGGTGAAAAACATCTTCCTCTGCTTCCTTCCAAGGAGTGAAAATTGGCTGGTGACTGTTGAGAGGTAGCAATCTTCCCTCTGCAGAAGTCCCTGTAGGAAAGGGAATAAAGAGGTAGCTTTGGAAAAGACACAGGATTTAGCTATTCTTATATCCTCCTTTCTCTGCCCTAGCAATTTCAATTTGAATTCACTTTGATTCATGTTTAGCCAACATTTTTGTGTCATTATCATAAGCAAGTTATAGGCCCAGTTTCAGGTAATGAGCAAACAAACAAGACAATATTCTCAAAGCTTTCAGTTTATTAGTAATAATGACGAGTTCAAAAACTAATGTATCTCGAGGAGGAACCAAGATGGCGGAGTAGAAGGATGTGCTCTCATTCCCTCTTGTGAGAATACCAGAATCACAACTAGCTGCTGGACAGTCATCGAGAGGAAGACACTGGAACTCACCAGAAAAGGTACCCCACATCCAAAGACAAAGGAGAAGCCACAATGAGACAGTAGGAGGGGCACAATCACAGTAAAATCAAACCCCAAAACTGGTGGGTGGGTGACTCACAGACTGGCGAACACTTATACCACAGAAGTCCACCCACTGGAGTGAAGGTTCTGAGCCCCACGTCAGGCTTCCCAACCTGGGGAGAGGAGGAGACGAGAGGAGGAGTTCCTAGAGAATCAGACTTTGAAGCCTAGTGGGAATTGATTGCAGGGCTTCGACAGGACTGGATGAAACAGAGATTCCACTCTTGGAGAGCACACACAAAGTAGTGTGTGCATCGGGACCCAGGGGAAGGAGCAGTGACCCCAGGGAAGACTGAACCAGACCTACCTGCTAATGTTGGAGGGTCTCCTGCAGAGGCAGGGGGGTGGCTCTTTTTCACCGTGGGGACAGGGACGCTGGCGGCAGAAGTTCTGGGAGGTACTCCTTGGCGTGAGCCCTCCCAGAGTCTGTCATTAGCCCCAACAAAGAGCCCAGGTAAGCTCTAGTTTTGGGTTGCCTCAGGCCAAACAACCAACAGGGAGGGAACCCAACCACACCCATCAACAGTCAAGTGGATTAAACTTTTACTGACCTCTGCCCACCAGAGCAACAGTCAGCTCTACCCACCACCAGTCCCTCCCATCACGAAACTTGCACAAGCCTCTTAGATGGCCTCACCCACCAGAGGACAGACAGCAGAAGCAAGAAGAACTACAATCCTGCAGCCTGTGGAACAAAAACCACATTCACAGAAAGATAGATAAGATGAAAAGGCAGACAGCTATGTACCAGATGAAGGAACAAGATAAAACCCCAGAAAAACAACTAAATGAAGTGGAGATAGGCAACCTTCCAGAAAAAGAATTTAGAATAATGATACTGAAGATGGTCCAGGACCTCAGAAAAAGAATGGAGGCAAAGATCGAGAAGATGCAAGAAATGTTTAACAAAGACCTAGAAGAATTAAAGAACAACCAGAGATGAACAATACAATAACTGAAATGAAAACTGCACTAGAAGGAATCAATAGCGGAATAACTGAGGCAGAAGAATGGATAAGTGACCTGGAGGACAGAATGGTGGAATTCACTGCTACAGAACAGAATAAAGAGAAAAGAATGAAAAGAAATGAAGACAGACTAAGAGACCTCTGGGACAACATTAAACGCAACAACATTCACATTATAGGGGTCCCAGAAGGAGAAGATAGAGAGAAAGGACCTGAGAAAATATTTGAAGAGATTATAGTCGAAAACTTCCCTAACATGGCAAAGGAAAGAGCCACCCAAGTCCAGGAAGTGCAGAGTCCCATACAGGGTAAACCCAAGGAGAAACATGCTGAGACACATAGTAATCAAACTGGCAAAAATTAAAGACAAAGAAAACTTAGTGAAAGCAGCAAGGGAAAAACGACAAATAACATACAAGGGAATTCCCATAAGGTTAACAGCTGATTTCTCAGCAGAAACTCTACAAGCCAGAAGGGAGTAACATGATATACTTAAAGTGATGAAAGGGAAGAACCTACAACCAAGATTACTCTACCCAGCAAGGATCTCATTCAGATTCGATGGAGAAATCAAAAGCTTTACAGACAAGCAAAAGCTAAGAATTCAGCACCATCAAACCAGCTCCACAACAAATGCTAAAGGAACTTCTCTAAGTGGGAAACACAAGAGAAGAAAAGGACCTACAAAAACAAATCCAAAACAACTAAGAAAAAGGTCATAGGAACATAATATCAATAATTACCTTAAACGTGAATGGATTAAATGCTCCAACCAAATACACAGGCTTGTTCAATGGAAACAAAAACAAAATCCATCTATATGCTGTCTACAAGAGACCCACTTCAGACCTAGGGACACATACAGACTGAAAGTGAGGGGATTGAAAAAGATATTCCATGCAAATGGAAATCAAAAGAAAGATGGAGTAGCTATACCCATATCAGATAAAATAGTCTTTAAAATAAAGAATGTTACAAGAGACAAGGAAGGACACTACATAATGATCAAGGGATCAATCCAAGAAGAAGATATAACAATTATAAATATATATGCACCCAACACAGAAGCACCTCAATACATAAGGCAAGTACAAACAGCTATAAAAGAGGAAATCAACAGTAACACAATAATAGTGGGGGACTTTAACACCTCACTTACACCAATGGACAGATCATCCAAAATGAAAATAAACAAGGAAACATAAACTTTAAATGAAACAACAGACCAG
The DNA here is from genome assembly GCF_949987515.2 of Delphinus delphis. Lineage (NCBI taxonomy): Eukaryota > Metazoa > Chordata > Mammalia > Artiodactyla > Delphinidae > Delphinus > Delphinus delphis. The sequence goes on along the minus strand of NC_082685.1, from coordinate 90,897,342 downwards.
ATAGATTTAATTGATATTTATAGGACATTCCATCCAAAAACAGCAGACTACACTTTCTTCTCAAGTGCACATGGAACATTCTCCAGGATAGATCACATCTTGGGTCACAAATCAAGCCTCAGTAAATTTAAGAAAATTGAAATCATATCAAACATCTCTTCTGACCACAATACTATGAGATTAGAAATGAATTACGGGGAAAAAAATGTAAAAAACACAAACACATGGAGGCTAAACAATACCTTACTAAATAACCAAGAAATCACGGAAGAAATCAAAGAGGAAATCAAAAAATACCTAGAGACAAATCACAATGAAAACACGATGATCCAAAACCTATGGGATGCAGCAAAAGCAGTTCTAAGAGGGAAGTTTATAGCTATACAAGCCTACCTCAAGAAACAAGAAAAATCTCAAGTAAACAATCTAATCTTACACATAAAGGAACTAGAGAAAGAAGAACAAACAAAACCAAAAGTTAGCAGAAGGAAAGAAATCATAAAGAACAGAGCAGAAATAAATGAAATAGAAAGAAAGAAAACAATAGCAAAGATCAATAAAACTAAAAGCTGGTTCTTTGAGAAGATAAAATTGATAAACCATTAGCCAGACTCATCAAGAGGGAGAGGACTCAATTCATAAAATTAGAAATGAAAAAAAGAAGTTACAACAGACACCACAGAAATACAAAGCATCCTAAGAGACTACTACAAGCAACTCTATGCCAATAAAATGGACAACCAGGAAGAAATGGACAAATTCTTAGAAAGGTATAACCTTCCATGACTGAACCAGGAAGAAACAGAAAATATGAACAGACCAATCACAAGTAATGAAATTGAAACTGTGATTAAAAATCTTCATAAAACAAAAGTCCAGGACCAGATGGCTTCACAGGTGAATTCTATCAAACATTTAGAGAAGAGCTAACCCCCATCCTTCTCAAACTCTTCCAAAAAAGTGCAGAGGAAGGAACACTCCCAAACTCATTCTATGAGGCCACCATCACCCTGATACCAAAACCACACAAAGGTACTACAAAAAAAGAAAATTACAGACCAGTATCACTGATGAATATAGATGCAAAAATCCTCAACAAAATACTAGCAAACAGAATCCAACAACACATTAAAAGGTCATACACCATGATCAAGTGGAATTTTTCCAGGGATGCAAGGATTCTTCAATATATGCAAATCAATCAATGTGATACACCATATTAACAAATTGAAGAAAAAACCCATATGATCATCTCAATAGATGCATAAAAATCTTTTGACAAAATTCAACAACCATTTATGATAAAAACTCTCCAGAAAGTGGGCATAGAGGGAACGTACCTCAACATAATAAAGGCCATATATGACAAACCCACAACAAACATCATTCTCAATGGTGAAAAACTGAAAGCATTTCCTCTAAGATCAGGAACAAGACAAGGATGTCCACTCTCACCACTGTTATTCAACATACTTTTGGAAGTCCTAGCCACAGCCATCAGAGAAGAAAAAGAAATAAAAGGACTACAAATTGGAAAAGAAGAAGTAAAACTGTCACTGTTTGCAGATGACATGATACTATACATAGAGCATCCTAAAAATGCCACCAGAAACCTACTAAAGCTGATCAATGAATTTGGTAAAGTTGCAGGATACAAAATTAATACACAGAAATCTCTTTCATTCCTATACACTAATGATGAAAAGTCTGAAAGAGAAATTATGAAAACACTCCCATTTACCATTGCAACAAAAGAATAAAATACCTAGGAATAAACCTACCTAGGGAGACAAAAGACCTGTATGCAGAAAACTGTAAGACACTGATGAAAGAAATTAAAGATGATACCAACAGATAGATATATCATGTTCTTGGATTGGAAGAATCAATATTGTGAAAATGACTATACTACCCAAAGCAATCTACAGATTCAATGCAATCCCTAGCAAATTACCAATGGCATGTTTTACAGAACTAGAACAAATCATCTTAAAATTTGTATGGAGACACAAAAGATGCCAAATAGCCAAAGCAGTCTTGAGGGAAAAAAATGGAGCTGGAGGAATCAGACTCCCTGACTTCAGACTATACTACAAAGCTATAGTAATCAAGATAATATGGTACTGGCACAAAAACAGAAACAGAGATCAATGGAACAAGATAGAAAGCCCAGAGATAAACCCATGCACTTATGATCAACTGATTTATGACAAAAGAAGCCAGGATAACAATGGAGAAAAGAGTCTCTTCAATAAGTGGTGCTGGGAAAACTGGACAGCTTCATGTAAAAGAATGAAATTAGAACACCCCGTAACACCATACACAAAAATAAACTCAAAATGGATTCGAGACCTAAATGTATGACTGGACACTGTAAAACTCTTAGAGGAAAATATAGGAAGAACACTCTTTGACATAAATCACAGCAAGGTATTTTTTGATCCACCTCCTAGAGTAATGGAAATAAAAACAAAAATAAACAAATGGGACCTAATGAAACTTAAAACCTTTTGCACAGCAAAGGAAACCATCAATAAGACCAAAAGACCACCCTCAGAATGGGAGAAAATATTTGCAAATGAATCAATTGACAAAGGATTAATCTCCAAAATATATAAACAGCTCATGCAGCTGAATATTAAAGAAACAAACAACCCAATCCAAAAATGGGCAGAAGACCGAAATAGACATTTCTCCAAAGAAGATATACAGACTGCCAACAAACACATGAAAAGCTGCTTAACATCACTAATTATTAGAGAAATGCAAATCAAAACTACAATGAGGTATCACCTCACACCAGTTAGAATGGGCATGATCAGAAAATCTACAAACAACAAATGCTGGAGAGGGTGTGGAGAAAAGGGAACCCTCTTGCACTGTTGGTGGGAATGTAAATTGATACAGCCATTATGGAGAACAGTATGTAGGTTCCTTAAAAAACTAAAAATAGAATTACTATATGATCCAGCAATCCCACTACTGGGTATATACCCAGAGAAAACCATAGTTCAAAAAACACATGCACTCCAATGTTCATTGCAGCACTATTTACAATAGCCATGTCATGGAAGCAACCTAAATGCCCAGTGACAGACGAATGGATAACGAAGTTGTGGTATATTTATACAATGGAATATTACTCAGCCATAAAAAGGAACAAAATTGAGTCATTTGTTGAGACGTGGATGGATCTAGAGACTGTCATACAGAGTGAAGTAATTCAGAAAGAGAAAAACAAATACCGTATATTAACGCATGTATGTGGAACCTAGAAGAATGGTACAGATGAACCGGTTTGCAGATGTATATTAACGCATGTATGTGGAACCTAGAAGAATGGTACAGATGAACCGGTTTGCAGATGTAGACAACAAACATATGGACACCAAGGGGGGAAAACTGCGGTTTGGTGGGGATGGTGGTGTGCTGAATTGGGCGATTGGGATTGACATGTATACACTGATGTGTATAAAATTGATGACTAATAAGAGCCTGCAGTATAAAAAAACAAACGACTAATACTGAACTTTCTTTGGGTTATTTGTATGGAAATATGTTAATATAAATGTTTCAGACATTACATGAAAATTTCTAAAAATCTTTTATGTTCTGGTATAATGTTATAAGTCATGAAATTCTAGTTATTACTTTAAAATGTATATCTCAGAAATAACTAAATTTCCTTGTCAATTGCATTATTATGAACTTTCATCAAATCTTTAACCATGGTCATTTTTAAGTCTTTTGTCATTTACAGACAGTTCTGGGTGTACTCTGATGCTTTTGCAAATATGTTCCTATAAAAGGGTTTCATCTTCAAAGAATTCATGGAAGTCTCTGACGAGTACAGTTTTCTGGTAACTGACTACACTGCTGAACTGAATGAATAAGCATTTTCAGAACTCTAATGGAAAACTAATGAACTCATAAAAGTGCTAACAAACGATCAAGGTGAAAAAAAATTAATTACATGGACTGAGTGAACTGATGAGGATGATTATAATTTTTGTGACTTTCTGTTTGAATAAAAAAAAAATCCCACAAGGACTCAGAGGCAAAAATTGTACAATCAATCTTCACTGCAAAGTAAAGGAGCTGTTACCATGGAGGATTACTGGACTGAATGTCAATGACATAGTATGAGTGTGAGTGTGTTTCGTGTTTGGTAATTGCAATCATTGTTGCTTTTGTTGTGGTCATCCATTTACAATGCTTGGTGTCAGTCTATTTATCTCTTGTAAAAATAAAATACAGTGTGTGTGTGTGTGGAAAAAAAAGAATTTAGGCAAATCCAAAGGTATTTCTCTTTATGAAAAGGCTTTAAGCCTTTGCTCTAACTTTCTAAGCCCTGTAGAAATGAATAATGCAATACACAAAATAAATACCTTTTAATGTCAAAAAAACCACTAATGTATCTCAAGAATGTAAATACAACGAAAGGAATCCAACTAATATATTAAGAGAATTTTTTAATAAAAATATCTAACCCAAATGGTGCCTCCAGGTAAAGTGAAATATCTACCTCTTCATCAAGTCATGCTACTTCCATTTGTTTGAAAACTGTCATTAAACATACACAGTTGCTGCCTCCCAGAGCTGTGTAACAGCTATACACCATGGCCACAAAATGCAAAAATTCATTAAGAAAAGAACAAGAAACAAAGTGCCTTTGGAGACCCATTTGGGTAACTGACCTCAAATAAGTGATTTTTTTTTTGCTATATACATATTCATAAATAAGTGATACATTTATTCTAAAGTGTGTTTCCTATCAAGAGGAATTTATAAAGGACTCATATTAAGGAGCTCAGCAAACTCCTAAAGTCACTCAAATAGAAATACTGTATTTTCTATTGCTCTGACATATAAAAATTAGAATCTTTCTATAAGTGCGTTTTACCAATGGCTCCATACAGAATTTCAAAGTTCCTTCTTTACCAAACAGTAGCAGCACTACCAACAATAAAAAAAAGTTTTCAGTTCTAACAGCATCTGCATTCATATCACATGAAAAAGGAAACAGTGCCAGAAAACTTTTAACTTGCCAATATTTCAAAAATAGAAATAAGTACCTCTGTTTCAAAGGACAATTGACCGGTTTTCAGACGTTCACCGTTGTTCCATTATGACCTAAACTATATTCTTACCTTCTGCACAAATGTTGCTGCATGTATAATTTGACTCAAATTAATGTTCTAGATATTAAAAACCATTCACTTTTGAATCATGGCAGCAATAGCAAGTCAAGTGGCTAGGGAATACTCACAATAAATAGCTTCCAATTAATGGGTGAGACCCTTGAGAGCCTTTGTCTTTAGGCATCAGGATGGGAGTTATTTGTTATATACTAATAACAGCAGGTCAGACCACTTCAGAAACACATTTACAGTTTTAGTTTTGCTATTTGGAAGTAGATCTTTTAGCAATCTACACTGACAAAGAAGAATCTTTATAAGTAGCTGCAAAAAACTGGCACCAAATGGAAATAAAACAGATACACAGCAGCTCTCAATATTTCTGCCACACACATTTCATTTTGCATTCTCCATGAATATTGCCCAATTACTGCTCTCCATGCGGTCGAAAGAAACAATCGTGGCACTGTTGAGACTATTCTAGATAGGACCTTATAAAGAATTCCTAGAGCTGAGCACTGATTAAAGGGTTTGGGTAGAAACAGGTGCCAGGAGGGGGCCTGTTCTGGGAAGGATAAGTCAAGTCACCTCTGGGACAGTGGGAAAGAAAAAGAATACACTAGTCATGCCAAGAAGAATTTGTAAATGTCACTTCATGAATCTTCACACTCCCTAATTTTCTCATGCAAACATCATAAACCCTAAAACTAAAACTGAAATGACTAAAGGCTTATAATCTTAAAGGGCTAGTAAGACTCAAATTTTATTTGTCATAAAATTTTTAGTTGAGATTTCAACTCCAGTTAAAATTTTAATTATCCTTGAGGTAAACTGTTATAATAATGGCCCCAGTGAATCCATGCCCACTGGGTATTACACACACACAAAATGGATTCAGCCATAAGAAAAAATGAAATCTTGCCATTTTGTGACAACATGAAATGACCTTGAGGGCATTATGGTCAGTGAAATAAGTCAGACTGGGGAAAACAAATATACAAACTTCCAGTTATAAAATAAATGTCCTGGGGATGTAACATTCAGCATGATACTGAAGTTAATAATACTGTTTTAATACATATATACTTGAAAGTTGCTAAGAGAGTAGTAGATCTCTAAAGTTCTGATCACAAGAAATCATTTGGTAACTATATATGGGGATGGATGTTAACTAGCCTTATTGTGGCAGTTATTTCACAATATGTACAAATATCAAATTACATTGTACACCTGAAACTATTATAATGTATGTCAATTATACCTCAGTTTTTTAAAAAAAGATGATGACGTGAGCAACACCTAAAGCATAATCCATGAAAGAAAAAAACTGAGAAACTGAACTTTATAAAAGTTAGACTCTTCTACTTTGCAGAAGATACTGTTAGGAGGAAGATAGGCCACAGACGAGGAGAAAATATTTGGGAAATATGTATCTGAAAAGAACTTCTATCCAAAATACACAAAGAACTCTTAGAATTCAAATATAAGAAAACAATACAATTAAAAATTTGAGAAATAAATAAATACCTCATCAAAGAAGACAATGGACGAGAAATAAGCATACGACAAATGTTTGACATTATTTGTCATTATGTAACTGCAAATTAAAACAACAATGACCAAACACTACACACCTATTAGGATGGATAAAAGTTTTTAAATTGAGAATACCAAATTCTGGCAAGGATGTAGAGAAAAAGGAATTCTCATTCATTGTTGTTGGGAATGCAAACTGGTACAGCCACTCTGGAAAACAGTTTGGCAGTTTCTTAGAAATTTAAACTCTGTCTTACCATATAATCCAGCAGTCACTCTCCTACATATTTACTTGAAACCTAAGTCTACACTAAAACCTGCACAGGATGGTTTATAGCAACCTTATTCATTATTGTCATGAGTGGAAGCAACGAAAATATGCTTCAATAGGCCAATAGACAAATGGTGGTACATTCATATACTATTCAGTGATAAAAAGAAATGAGTTATCAAGGAATGAAAGGACATGGAGGAATCTTAAACACATTTTGAAGTGAAAGAAGTCAGTCTGAAAAGGCTATATATTGTGTGATTCCAATTATATGACATTCTGGAAAAGAACAAATATAGAAATGATAAAATGTTCAGAGCCAGGGATTTGGGAGCATGAAGGAGGGGTTGAATAGGTGATTTTTTTTTCAGGTGATGAAACTGTGATGTATGATACTGTAATGGTGGATACATGACATTCTGCATTTGTCAAAATCCTTAGAATGTTACAACGTAGGGAGGGAGATGCAGGAGGGAGGAGATATGGGAACATATATATATGTATAACTGATTCACTTTGTTATAAGGCAGAAACTAACACACCATTATAAAGCAATTATACTCCAATAAAGATGTAAAAAAAAAAAAATGTTACAACGTAAAAGCCAAACCTTAATGTATGCAAGTTCAAAAATCATCATTTAAGACAACAAAGGATCTGAAAATGGAATACAGACTGTGACAAAAGTATCCATATTAGAAACATATTGAACAGCATTACTGAAAACGGCTGGGACATAAAGGTGCTGACCTTAGTAACTTTTTTAGGTATGAGTGGCTTCTGTAAGACTAAAGGCAAAAGGAACTGAACATGAACATTGTACTCTAATTCATAAAGTTTTGTCCTGTGGCAGTATGAGTTTAAAACTCTGACACTGTTATGCATGTATACTGAAACTGGGAAATTAAATGAATTGTGGATAACAGGAACCTGATTTCTCACTGTTGGAGTATTTACAATAGCAAAAGAAATAGACTAGACTGACTGATATGGTAATAATCTTGAGTTGAAGACATCAATATGAGCTCATATGTACCATATATGAATAATGAGGGATAGATATACAGCTATTTATGGCCATGTGCATGTACATGTGTTGCTATACAGACATATTTTCTTGCTATTTCAGCTGAGAGAGTCTAGAAGAAATAACCCAGCAGCAATGAGCACACCCAACACCCAGACCTTGATTTCTAATACCTTTCTCCAATAAAAGGAACCAGAGATTTTTTGGGAAAATGACTGATTATAAACCTGGGTAGGAGATATGCAAGCTGAACCTGGAGCATCTTGTATTGCCAGAAAATAAGGATGTACAAAAAAAGCACACACACATATACGTAAATACACACACATTGATGGGCATAAGTTAAAGAAACAAAGAAGCCAGCTGAAAGCTCCCAATGGCCAAAGCCGAAACAATTTAAGCAAGAAAACCAATAAAGTAGCATTAGATTATAACCCTAAGTATAAAATAGTCATGAATTCATACTGATGTAAAAGAATGGTTGAATACTTAAAGAAGAGTAGGAGAAGAGACAAATCTGCTATGCAAAAGATTTCCAAATAATTTATATAGATACTGTGCCCTCAGGAGGAAAAGCATAAATCCATTTCCTAAGACGGGGCTATGCATAGTGTCTTTTCTTCCAAAGACTGAAATATGGAGTATAAAAAAGTTTGGGTGGGAATAACTTTGCAGTGGATAAACTTGACAAATACTACCTTAGAGAGATGATGATTAACATCACCAATGATAAATCATGTTAATAATGCATATCCTTGGTATGATATGATGAAGATGTCAATTTACCTCTGTGGTATTCCTCCCTAAAGCCCAAGCCCAGTCTACTCAAGAGGAAAACATTAGAAAATTCCAACAGATCAGTATCATCCAAAATACCTGAAAAGTGCTCCTCAAAACTGTCAAGTCTATCCAAAAAAAAAATAAGAAAAATCAGAGAAAATGTCACAGGCAAGAGGAGCCTAAGGAGACATGACTAAATGCAAAATCATATCCTAGATGGGATCCTGGAATAGATGAAGGATACTGGGTGAAAAAAAATAAGGAAGTATGAATAAACTGCAACTTTAATAATAAGAATTATATTTGAAAACAGCTCATACAGCTCAATAACAAAAAAACAAACAACCCAATCAAAAATGGGCAGAAGACCTAAATAGACATTTCTCTTAGACATTTCTGACCTGTTCAACATCACTAATTATTAGAGAAATGCAAATCAAATCTATAATGAGGTATCACCTCACACCAGTCAGAATGGCCATCATTAAAAGTCTACAAGTAACAAATGCTGAAGAGGGTGTGGACAAAAGGGAACCCTGTTATACTGTTGATGGGAATGTAAATTGGTACAGCCACTATGCAAAACAGTATGGAGGTTCCTCAGAAAACCAAAAATAGAATTACCATATGATCCAGCAATCCTACTCCTGGGCATATATCTGGACAAAACTATAATTTGAAATGATACCTGCACCCCAGTGTTCATTGCAACCCTATTTACAGTAGCCAAGACATGGAAGCAACCTAAATGCCCATCGACAGAGGAATGGATAAAGGAGATGTGGTACATATATACAATGAAATATTACTCAGCCATAAGAAAAGAATGAAATAATGCCATTTGCAGCAATGGATGGACTTAGAGATTATCATACTGAGTAAGTCAGAAAGAGAAAGACAAATACCATATGTTATCACTTATATGTAGAATCTAAAATAACACACAAATGAACTTATTTACAAAACAGAAACAGACTCACAGACATAGGAAACAAACTTATGGTTACCAAAGGGGAAAGGGGGTGGAGAAAGGATAAATTACAAAGAAAGAAAACAATTATATTTGATCATTAATTATAACAAGTGTACCATACTAATGTAAGATGTTATTAGGGGAAACTGGGTGTGGGGTAAATAGAAACTCTCTTTACTATTTTCTCAGTGTTGCTGCAAATCTAAAGCCATTCCAAAAAGTAAAGTCTATTTTTAAAAAGTTAATGTGGCAAAAGATAGGTTCAGAAGAAGAAATAAGGAAAACTGAGAAAAATATTGCCTCTGATAAAAAGATGTAGAAAAATTTTTAGTCATTTAAATCTCTGAAGATAGTGAACTGCAAAGAATATGAGTGAAATGACAAATAATCAAGTGTATTTTATATTGTACAGAATATTTCATATTAATAAATAGTACATTCAATAAAAATTATATTCTGTTAGGTTTTTAAAAAAAAAATATATATATATGTAAATATTGATTTTACTGAACTTGCTAGTTTGTGAACAGGCTGTTATGGCATATATTTCCAAGATTTGAAGGAGTTTTTATTACTAGAAATTATTTTTTGGCCACTAGAGGAAATAACAACTTCTGCAAATGATATATTCAAAGTTAAAAATTGTTTAGGATTATATTAAATAATTTAATACTATGCTGAATAATCTTTATTCTTTCTGTATATTCATGGAGTGGGATATTTTTAGACTCTGCATATAATTTACATAGTTTATCAAAATTATATATGTCTGCAATAGGTAAGCTAATTTTCCTTGCTTAAAAAGTTCTGAGAAATATATGAAAAAGAGAGAGAGAGAGAAGCCCCTGACATTCAGAAGCTGGTCTGATGGTCACATCTAAGCCATTTATTCTCCCATTTGATAAACAATTTCACAATATACCAATTTCAGACACGGTTACTCTGAGACACAATCATGAAAAACAGCAAGGCCACTTCATAATTTTGTCTAAGAACAAACAAAAACATGGTAACTCCACCACCCACAAGAAAACACTCTCCTTGTTCAGACACTAAACTAGTACCTTCTACTTCTTTACCCATAGCACTGCCCCCGCTTTCTGACAGTGTTCATTCCTGAGAGCCGTCTCTTCCTTACACCCTTTCCCAAATCACCCAACCAGAATTTAAATCCCATCGCAGATTCTTTTTAACACCCTCTTATAAGAAATTCCACGTTCCTCCATGGTGTATGCTCTCCTTTGACGAGGTGAGTACCTCATTTGTTCACTTCTGGCATCACAAAAAATAGAGAACCTTTACAGTTCAGAAGATCTAATCAGCAAATTCTCTCCGTAAATTACTTACCCTTGGAAAAAAGTTAGCATACTAGTTCTTTCAGGGTATTAAAATAACCACTAAAATAACTGCTCAACAGAGTTTATTATGATAAAAAATAACATTTTTTTTTGGTAACTGCAGAGCAGATTGCCATCTTTCTCATCCACTTGGCCAGATTTTCCCAACCACTAAGCTTGTCCTGTTTTCCCCTCTGTCTTGCGTCTTGCTGCTCATCGTTCTGTTTGACTTCTCCATTTATAAAGCGTGAGCAGTACCAACACAGAACAGCCTGTTACAGAGGCTTAGTTCTTTATCAAGGCAAAGATTCAAAGATTCCAGAACTGTATGAAGGGATCAGATCTACAGTAAGAGGCTGCCAGAACATAAATATTAACCCTATGTGTGCTTTAAAGTAGGCTGTGGTGGTTAGAGTATAACATGAAAGTGTTATGCAAAATGTTTATTCTTGTTTTGGAAGGACAAAATTCAAGGATATTTCTTAACCTTCTAATGATTCTAGAGGTTCTCTAGTGCATTCAATTCCGTATCTAACTCTTATGCTAACAGTTTGTGTAATATTGGGCAGCCATATAAATAGTTACTCAGTTTCTTTCTCCTTTAATAAGTATCCATTGCTTTAGACAAACTGAACAATGTTCTTAAAGGAATAATAAAAAAAACTGGGTATCTAGTTATTAATCAATTTGTCTACTTATCTATCAGTTACCTGTTCATTCACCCATCAATCCATTTATTCATTAATCTATCTAACTTATTGATTGCCTGTCATTTATCTCTTATAGTTGAAGTCCTTGCTTTGCTGGTTTATCACCTGCGTCATGTGATTTGGAGCAGGTTACCTCTCTAACTTAATCTCACACCACTCTCCCACTCATTGGGCTCCATCACAGCTGGCAAAGTCTGATCTTAGGAGCTTTGCATTTTCTCTCTAATGCCTGGAAAGCTCTTTGACAGATAAGTATTTGGCTTTCATTCTGTTTTTCTTCGGGTCTTCAGTCATGTGTTACCTCTTCATGAGAATTTCCTTGAACCCTTCCTAAAATTATGTCCCTTCTCCATGACACTTCCTATTCCTAATTCTCTACTTCCTTCTTCTGCTTAAAACAAATATTACAATTGTTTTGTTTATATATTTTACTTATTTTGTCTCTTATCTTTCTCCTCAACTAGAATGTGAGCTCTACTAGGGCAGAGATGTCTGTTGGTTTAGTGCTGCTTCCCCAGTATCTAGAATGGAACTTGCCCATAGAAATCCGCATTAAAAATTACTTAGAGTTTCCCTGGTGGCGCGGTGGTTGAAAGTCCGCCTGCCGATGCGGGGAACACGGGTTCGTGCCCCGGTCCAGGAAGATCCCACATGCCACGGGGCGGCTGGGCCCGTGAGCCATGGCCGCTGAGCCTGCGCGTCCAGAGCCTGTGCTCCGCCACGGGAGAGGCCACAACAGTGAGAGGCCCGTGTACCACAAAAAAAAAAAAAAAATTATTTGGATTCATGGAGCTCTTGAGAAGATAAAAAGACATGGTGCAAGTAAGGTGCTTGCCACTGAACCTGGTACAGACTATAGACTAAATAGATGGTACACATTGTCTTGTATTATTTTATATAACTTCTTCAGAGAACACTTACCACCCCCATGAAACTCAAGTACTCATTCTCTTGGAGGGTATTATTAGTTATTTAGTTGTTATTAGAGAAATTACTAGGTTTTAGTCATAGACTATATATATATATATAAATATCTACAGATATTAGACATGACAGTATATTTTTACAAGAAAATATATTTTGAGCAACTTACCATAACTATGAGGTTATGACTTAAGTAACACATGACAATAAGTTTCAGTGGCATTTGCATAACTATAACTCAATCATAATATTCATAATCAAGTCAGAATCATTGTAGATAAGTATAGCTTTAATGAATGCAGTTAATTAACCTTAATTTACAAATGAGTGCATTTAAATAATTTTGAATTAGGTTTATGTGGATAATGTTATATATATAAAGATTATATGTATTATAACATTATTTCTCTCTCTAGTAGAGAAAAGCAACACATTATTCTCTATCAATTTTAAATAAAGTATCAGCTCCTTATACAGTTAATTCATCCACTTTTTCTTGGTGTTGGAGTATAAAATAAAATGCGTATACTTATCTAATGTGACATAAATAATAGGAGTGACATCTATGATGATTAGTCATATGATTGCCTATGCCTCTTAAAATTATAGAATTGTAGCTTCCAGTAAGAAAACATTTCATGCATTAAAAGCATCACCAACCAAAATATAAATCATGAGTTGTGGTACAACTTGAATGGAAAATGTGTATAGTATTTACATGGAGGTAATGCATGGTAGTTTCTAGTATCTGGTTTATATCAGGGACAATATTATGAAACAACTAGACAATTTTTGGTGAAATAAAAAAAGCTTTAAAGAAAAAGTTTAAAGTGCTAATAGCCTTGTCTTTTTAATTTACCAAGAATGTGGATTCATAATTCAGAATGCTTTTTTTTTTTTTACATCTTTATTGGAGTATAATTGCTCTACAATGGTGTGTTAGTTTCTGCTTTATAACAAAGTGAATCAGTTATACATATACATATGTTCCCATATTTCTTTCCTCTTGCGTCTCCCTCCCTCCCACCCTCCCTATCCCACCCCTCCAGGCGGTCACAAAGCACCGAGCTGATCTCCCTGTGCTATGCGGCTGCTTCCCACTAGCTATCTGCCTTACGTTTGGTAGTGTATATATGTCCATGCCACTCTCTCGCTTTGTCACAGCTCACCCTTCCCCCTCCCCATATCCTCAAGTCCATTCTCTAGTAGGTCTGTGTCTTTATTCCTGTCTTACCCCTAGGTTCTTCATGACATTTTTTTTTCTTAATTCCATATATATGTGTTAGCATACGGTATTTGTCTTTCTCTTTCTGACTTACCTCACTCTGTATGACAGACTCTAGGTCTATCCACCTCATTACAAATAGCTCAATTTCGTTTCTTTTTATGGCTGAGTAATATTCCATTGTATATATGTGCCACATCTTCTTTATCCATTCATCCAATGATGGACATTTACGTTGTTTCCATCTCTGGGCTATTGTAAATAGAGCTGCAATGAACATTTTGGTACATGACTCTTCTTGAATTATGGTTTTCTCAGGGTATATGCCCAGTAGTGGGATTGCTGGGTCATATGGTAGTTCTATTTGTAGTTTTTTAAGGAACCTCCATACTGTTCTCCACAGTAGCTGTATCAATTTACATTCCCACCAACAGTGCAAGAGGGTTCCCTTTTCTCCACACCCTTTCCAGCATTTATTGTTTCTAGATTTTTTGATGATGGCCATTCTGACTGGTGTGAGATGATATCTCATTATAGTTTTGATTTGCATTTCTCTAATGATTAATGATGTTGAACATTCTTTCATGTGTTTGTTGGCAGTCTGTATATCTTCTTTGGAGAAATGTCTATTTAGGTCTTCTGCCCATTTTTGGATTGGGTTGTTTGTTTTTTTGTTATTGAGCTGCATGAGCTGCTTATAAATTTTGGAGATTATTCCTTTGTCAGTTGCTTCATTTGCAAATATTTTCTCCCATTCTGAGGGTTGTCGTTTGGTCTTGTTTATGGTTTCCTTTGCTGTGCAAAAGCTTTGAAGTTTCATTAGGTCCCATTTGTTTATTATTGTTTTTATTTCCATTTCTCTAGGAGGTTCTCTTTTAACCCTGGAAGTATGACTTTGAGTAAATCACCTCACCTCTCCAAGCTTAATTTTTCTCTTATTTAAAAGAGAAATAATATTATAATACACATAATCTTTATATATATATATAACATTATCCACATAAACCTTTTTAAAAATAAGTATTTAATAAATAATAGTACTAGTAGTGGTTATAATAATAGTATTTGCAACAGGGGAAAGACTAGCCTTACTCTGATACTAAAGATACTAAAGAACTATCCTTGATAGTTCTTTTCCTCACATTTATGAGTCTTGCGCCTCTTGAAGGGGAGAATTACAAGGTGAGAAAGATATCCCCTTGTCCCCAGGTTGGGTCAGTCTTCTCTGTAGATCCCCCAGGAAGCAGCATTGCACCAACCCTGTGGCTTCCCAAATACAAACCTGGCATGAAATCTATTCCGTTTGTCCCAAATTAGATTACTATCATGATGCCTATAAACTAATGAACATGTAATCTATGTACAAGGAAAAGGAGGTGAATGTGACACCCATCTTGCTATTACTCTGCACACGGTAATACCTGATGTCTCTAAATCTTGGTCATTTTATATATATCGTTTGGGTGGCACTATCCCATTGACCAATCTAGTCTGTAATTAAAAGCACCTATACAAGGAGGTAACAGTTTGCTGTCCTACGTGGAAAACAAAGTTTAAAATCTGACATTATGCCCTTCTTTAACTGCTGGGTGAGGAAGTTTCCACTCTAGGTATTCAAACAGGCCAGTTTCCAAATTAAATAGGGCTGAAAAACAAACTCATGGTGAGAAAAAGTACCTCTTATATAAGAAAATTCAGACTGTGACTTTACTGTTCCATTTTTTTTAAACATATTTATTGGAGTATAATTGCTTTACAATGGTGTGTTAGTTTCTGCTTTGTAACAAAGTGAATCAGTTATACAAATACATATATCCCCATATCTCCTCCCTCTTGCATCTCCCTCCCATCATTTTAAAACATATTCCAAAAATAATTATTTCAACACTCAGTATCATTATATATAGGTATATGAGAATGGATACATGTGTATGTATGGCTGAGTCACTTTTCTGTGCACCTGAAACTATCACATTCTTAATCAGCTATACTCCAATATAAAATAAAAAGGTTAAAAGAATTATTATAGGTATATGAACTTTTTTTTTTTTTTGAAGGAGAAATCAGGGCATTTTACTGATGATGACAATGTACACTACTTCACGCTTAGGTAATGCGGTCGCGATAAGGCCCTAGCCCAGGCCTTATATTTCTCCTCAGGAGCCTTGGGGGCAAACTTTTCCTGCAGTTCCTTCCACACGCCTTTATTCATCTCCTTAAACTCTTCCAAGGTATCTGTGGACAGGACCAGTTTGTATTCTTCCAGGGACAGGCCACTGAAGCTTGTGTCTCTGGGGCGAGGGTACTTGTGTTTGTAGTAGTTTGAATGGAGAAGTACTAAGCTCTCGTACAACTGATCACAGGCCTCAGGCTCTGCAATCTGGGTGTTCTCTCCCTCCCGAAAGGCATGCGCTACCCGCTCCCACTGATAAGCGCCCAAGTCCCGGCCTCATTTGGTCTCGTCCACTGGCCATTCCTCACAGAGTTTGAGAAAATTCTGGTAGCAGCTGGCCGCCATTTGGGGGCCTGAACTTTATTTTAAAATTTTTTTTGGAGGGGTACGCGGGCCTCTCACTGTTGTGGCCTCTCCCGTTGTGGAGCACAGGCTCTGGACGCGCAGGCTCAGCGGCCATGGCTCACGGTCCCAGCCGCTCCCCGGCATGTGGGATACTCCCAGACCGGGGCACGAACCCGTGTTCCCTGCATCGGCGGGCGAACTCTCAACCACTGCGCCACCAGGGAAACCCCTGAACTTTATTTTTTAAAGTGCTTTCAAATCAAGTTATCAGTTCCCCAGAGACATAGAACACATTCAATTAACAGATATGTTTTATAAATGACGGCACAGAAGAATGTGAAAATACTGAAGAAAGGAGAGACAGTCAGAAAGCTGGATTGGAGCAGATGCAAGAACAGATTTTGTTTTTAGACCACCAGGGATCTCTTCCAGATACCCAGTATCCCTTCGTGGATATCTGGCAGTCCTCAGCCATACTAAAATCTACCATCTTCAGTTACTATTCTTATCTAGGGTATGATAGTTGATAAAGCTATTAAAAAGTCAGATTTAGAGTGGACCACAACAATGAATTTTAACTCATAATTCTGCTAAAAAGTCTCCAAACCATCCACATTTTTCTTAAATTTGTAGTTATATTTTATATATATATATATATATGTATTTTTTTTTTTTTTTTTGCGGTATGTGGGTCTCTCACTGTTGTGGTCTCTCCTGTTGCGGAGCACAGGCTCCGGACGCGCAGGCTCAGTGGCCATGGCTCACGGGCCCAGCCACTCCGTGGCATGTGGGATCTTCCCGGACCGGGGCACGAACCCATGTTCCCTGCATTGGCAAGCGGACTCTCAACCTCTGCGCCACCAGGGAAGCCCTATTTCTATATTTTAAACCATTCATAACTTGCAGATATAGAGAGTCTATACCAAAAACTCAGCAAAGTTTTTGGGTGAAATAGATCATAGTGAGCCGTCACGTCAAAGTCAGTTTTACATTTTAGATTTAAATTGGCTTGAGAAATAGATATGCCAGTTATTATGGGGAGAGTCAAAAAGTATATGCTAAGGTTTCATTGAACAATATAAACCTTTTCCCCACATACTGAAAATTTTCTGATACATAAAATGATTTTGATTTTAAGATTGTAAAAATATATATGTTTTCACTTGATCAATTTTAAGTACATTGCTTTATGAACATTTTTAAATAGGCTGTACTATTTAATTTTCCTCTTAGTATATTCATCAAAATATTTTTATTTTGGCTTTGTTTTAATTAATATTTGCTTCTTAAGTAAATAAAATGTCATTTGATGTGTTCACTTTCAAAATGATGAACAATGTTTTTTTTTAATTAAACAACTTAAAACTCACTCCTACAACTATATTTATTTTTCATCCATTCTTTCTAAATGATGTGTAATTCTCCTTCCTGTGCATTTATTTCACGTCATCTATCCACTCTCCATGTGACAGACACTTAATCTGACTCCAGCTTACCAGCTGAGCTGATAGTAGGGTGAGGCAAGTGAGGCAGATGGGGCACAACACTTAAGGAGGCACTTACTCTCAGTGTGAGTGTGCTATCCTGTACTCATGTTTTACATGACCTTTAGAGTGAGTGCCTCCTTAAAATCTGCACCTGAGTTGTCTCACTTACCTCAACTTAGTCCTCAACCAAGAACAAACACAATATTTCTTAGTCCACAACCAAGACAACCTTTTACATGTCCCTTTTTGACTTTATATGAGGATAGATTTGGATTATATACCTGGTAAAAGAACAGATTTATCACAGGGTATGTGACTCACTGGTACTAGATTACTTTCCAAATGTCCACAACAATCTACACTCTTAGATGTGCGTGAAGGTTCCTATTACATTATTGCGTTCTTAGTATTATTTAGTGCGCTAATGGCTCTAAAGTGATATTCTTGCTTTAATTTACATATTTATGATCACTAATGATTCTATGACTTCCCCTTATGCATGCTTGGTAGCTTTTTGGTTTTAATTTTTTGAAAATTCCATCTCATATCTTTCACACTTAATTGTATCAGAATTGCTCTTTACAGAAGAATTTCTCATACTCTAGGTATTGATTCTTAGTTGATTTTAAGTGTCAGAAATATATGCCCCCAATCTATTATCTGTTTATTAACTTAATACATGGTGTCTTTCATTAAAATTTTTCTTGATATAGTCAGATTTATTAATTTTCTTTCTTTTGGTTTGTACTTTTACATTTTTTTTTAAAGAAGTTCTACTACCCTAGATAGTCTTCTAGATTTTCTTCTATTAACTTTATACTTTTACCTTTCAACTTTAGGTCTTTCATCTCTGTAGAGGCCACCATCATATGTGGTGTTAGCTAATGTGAATGAATGGATTCTGATCCCTCCTATTCCATTTTCTCCCGATGATACAATTACATATCAAAGAGGCTGTAAGAACTGCCTCTAGAGGAGGACTATACACCTCTACCCCCATTGACTCTGGTGTTGCTCACATGAGTAAAGCAATATGGGCAGATATGAAATGGTGAAATGTCAAGCAGAGACTTTGAAAGGCATCAGGTATTTCCATTGGCTCCTCTTGCCTTCCTGCTATCCACCATGAAAAGAGCACACCCCCAATGACTGCAATGCCTTTCACCCCCATTTCAGAATGAGAGATACATGGAACAACCCCAAATCCAAGCCTAGCTGATCTCAGCCAACCCACAGATTATCGAGTCCACGGGCAAGAAATATGAGTGCTGCAATGGAATCTAACTAACAGATACACGAATCCCTTTTTACTTTCCTTCATGTAGATAGCCATTTTTCTGTCAAGATGACATGAAAAAGTGTAATAATTTAAAAGGTTTCCAAAAGATCTAAATAGCTATCTTATATAAAAGGATATAAAACTCCTCTATTCATATTAAAGAACAATTTCCCAGATGTCAAACTAATCATGAGCATCTTAAGAGGAAGTAGAGTTCACATTCACTGCTAAAGCACACTGCTACATTTTTCTAACAGGAGGGTATTTTGAGGATGTCAGTACGTGCGCAGTTCTCAACAAAGTGTACAACTGGGGTGTTGAGATCATAACAGTGAAATGTGTACTTTGGAGGTTCATCTAAAAAACTGAAGTTAGACTCACTAACTGACAAATTTAAGTTGATTCTTTAGAGTGACAAATAATCTCTCTAATTATAGGACCTATCTGTGTCTAGTCATTTTTCCTGAATATTGTCCCAAAACTTCCAGCAATATAGGTGGCCAAACCGTGATTGACGGCCACAACTTTGACACTTAGAAGTGCTTTATTCACTACTCAGCTTCTTTATTATTTTAGTCATTTACTTTACTCAGTGATTTGGGCTACCCTATTTATTAGTCTTAGAAACATACACAGGTACTGTTGTAGTCTATTGAGGGAGGTGATATTATAAAATAACTCCACAGACAATTTTTTTCTTTCTTTTCTTTCTTGTATATATTACTTTTTTCCACTTTTTTCCCTTATCTTCTAAAACCCTATTTTCTTAGCTATTTAGGTCATAGCTCTGAAAATTAATTACTGCTTATATAAGATATTGCACGGATAAAAAGACACCTAAGTGAAAATGATCCTGTTGCTCTCATCCTAAACCATACCCCACAGGGAGTCAAAAAATTGTAATAAGTATCTAATATATATTCCATCATATTTGCATAATATTTCTTAATTTCATTTTAATAAAGTCATTATCAATGAGGAAGAATAATTGTATTACATCTCCCAATAGGCCCATAGAATACTATCATAATAATAATGATAAATATCATTTAGTGGACAGTATGTGCCAGGATACTATACTAATGTAGCTGTCATGATCAGGTAAGTTCTGCTGTAGTAACAAACAAATCCTGGAATATCAGGTACTTACTACTATAAAAATTTATTTCTCATTTAGGAAAAATTCAATGCCTCCATTTCCTGATGGCTGCCTTCCATGGTTTCTAGGATTGCCAAGGCAGGGCGAGAGAGAGATGCAACAGAGGAAGAAACACACTAACTCATAACTGCCGCAGACTAGAAATGACACATCAGTTCCTCTTGCAGTCCCGCAGTCCCACACAGACTCTGAATTAGGCTTGTGAATGTGGTCATCCTGTCTGCCCAGAAAGTGAAAATAGTCAGTTGAACAATTAGAACTGTGTTCACTAAATGGATAAACTATGTTATCCATTTAAATCCATTCATAGTCCTATGAACCTACTCTCAGGACTACTAATTACAAGCAATCTCACACTTTTATTCCAAAATCAGGACCACTTTCTCCACCTGTCACCAGCTGAACAATCATGGGATTATGGGCAAGGTTTTAAAATGTAATGCATTCCCAGAAACAGATTAGCTCACTGGCCACCATTATGTGACCCAAGGACATTTAACCCCACTCCAGTATTTGCTATCAGACAAGGACTTCAGGAAACCCCTTTCCTTGGTGGAGGCCACCACACCCAGAAATAGAAAGGTTTGGTGTTCACAGGTTCATTAGCCCTAACCATCCAGTGGAAATTGGAATAAATGGAAAGGTCCTAGCAGTCAGTATTACAATAATAATTTTAAACTGTAACATGAGGAATTTGTAAAGATGAATATTTGGAAATGGAAATGAGAAGACAGGAACAAGCAAAGAGACAAGAATGAGCAGTGATAGCAAGAAAAAAAAAAGTTAAGAGACTCATTGAATTGAAAAAGAGCACAGCCTCTCACAATCTCTAAAAGTACAGAAGTTTGAAGACTTTTCACTCTCATTTTTCTTTCTCTCTTCCTGTCTTTTATCTTGCTTTGTTTTTGTTTTGTTTGTTTTTTTTCTCTTCTCTGGCATTGGTCTTACTCACAATTACACAGAAGTATCTTTGAAAAATTCTCTTGCTTTTAAAAAGCTTAAAAGGATAAATTCAGCCATCCGATTTAGGGAATTTGCCAGATTAATCTTTGTTAGGAGGGTAAAAAAATAATGGTAAATAAAAGAAACAAGTTTAAAAATTCAAGTCTCTCCCTAATTCTTGCTTTCTCCCTCATTCCTCCACCCTGACCTCCTTTCTTTCAGACACTCTCCTTTTGTCACCTCCATTAAAGGAGCTAAAGGAATATCAGTCAATGACCTTCCCTCAGTGTGAGGGACAAAACTACAAAATCAGGCCTTTAATCTGAACCTCAGAAGAATGCGGGGTTTAGACAGGCATGTGCCAAGCTGCTGCACCCTGCGTCCTGACACACCTACATATCCCGCTATTTTTAGTAACAACATCAAAAGTAATTTCAGCAGTTGATAAAACCAAATGACTTCTTACAACATTACCATTAGAGTATTTTATGTACCATAAAATAGGCACTAATTACCACAGGAAGTCAGGACAGCTTTATATTTTTCTCTCTAAATGACACAAAACATTGTAAGCACTATAGTTAGTATCATTTTGTCATGAGTTCTTTTTAGATTTAAATATAGACCATTCCCAAACTCATTTTTCAAAGCTTATGTTTGAAAAATCATGAATGACATATTTACACTATAAGTATTTCTTAAAAATAGACGCAGGGAGTTTATTTTGGTCCCAAAACAAAAATGTTCACTTATGCTAAACAAGCACCAGAGAGAGTTTCATATCCAAGCCTCCAATTTTCTACTTGATTCCTTGTCAGCAACAATGAAGTTTTCCAGCAAATGGCAAGGATTTAAACATGGCAAATTCCAATGGTAAGGCTACAAAAATTGTCTTCGTAGTGCAGGCACTAAACCTAGATAGCAGAGGAGAGAGTTTTATTTTATTGGATTATTACAAATTCATAGCCTTGAGATCACGGTACTTCTGGGATAGAATAAGATCAAGTTTAAATGTCTTAGTGTCCTTTTCTATACTGTAGTTTACAAATTCTATAATGTCCTTCACACAGAATACTTTTAAGGAGAGATCAAAAAGTAAATAAATGAGCACCACATGCATTACATAAAAATTAACATTGGCTGCAAAGTATGTTAAATCATGGGCTGAATACAATTATACTTTGAATACAGTGTGTTGTTTCTTCCAGTTTATTCCTATTCTAGGCAATTTCAAATCCATTTTTTTATTTCAAAGCCAAGCTACAATTTGCCAAGTTATTATATTTTTATCACACAGCAATGTTACCAGTGGGTATTCAATGTGTACTAGTACAACAATATCAATAATTGTATGTGGCATTTGTGTAGAAGTTGAACAAATGTAACACAATTGCAAGTGAAAATATATTCTCATATATTTCTAATATAAAGAAATATAACTCTGAGCTTAGAGTCACTAGGTACTCAATATCATATAATTAGTAATGACTGATACAGAGACTTGACACAATTTTCTCACTCAAAGTCCAGGAATAAGAGAAAAAATTTATAAAGTAAAGTAAAAGAGCCTTGGTATTAAAGTTTTAACCATTAGTTATAATAAATAGTAATGTAAGATATAGTTTTATAAATATAATTTATGCTACACAACTATAGTAGTCTTGAAAAGAAATGAAGGAGTACAGGAAATTCTTACATGTTTGTCTCATTAGAAAGAATCTACATGTTGTGATTTCAAAATTTTTATCTCAGATCCTTTCCTTTAGTATTCCTTAAGGAAGTAAGATAGTGAAAAATAAGGACTATCATGCATTCATTCAATGCCAACTATGTGCCAGGCACTGTGCTCTTCGATTGGAACTCAAATGTGAAATGCATTCTCCTTATCTTTAAGGAGAGTGTTTTGGGAATAAGCAGAAAAATATACATACAATTCCAATTCAACATGATTATTATGAAATTTGTATGTAAGAAACGTACAAGAGCCTAAATACTTCTGTCTTAAAGCTTCTACTTGTCCTATCTCACAACAGCTTATTTACAATGTATTGCTTTTGAAGATGTCAAGATTACAACAAAGGATATAACTTTCCTGTGTATTATTTGTCATTTTGCAAACCAGGCGTGAGTTTTAAACGAGGGGAAAAGCCAAAAAGAAAGTGACTGTATATTATTCTGTGAAATTATATTGCCAATCTCTTCTATGTGGCCTGGAATTAAATAAAATAGAAGAATTAGCAAAGATTATACATTAAGTTTTGTTGGTCATGCACTCTACAAAACTACCTGGCAAAATGGGTATGTAAAGATAAGATCCAGCTTATAGTCCATATGTAGAACTACACACCTTGGCACTGGGCCTTGTCCATAGGTTTTTGTCTAATTCAGGTAAAGGTTATTTATGGACTAATGACAGCCCTGAGTTTTAGGGCCTCTGTTGCTGGGCATGCCATCAGAAGTCTGCCCCTGTTAAAGATCACCAGAGCTCGTTTCGGCACCACATATACTAAAATTGAGACAATACACAGAGAACAGCATGGCCCCTGTGTAAAGATGACATGCAAATTTGGGAGGCATTTCATATTTTTCCATCTCATGTCCATGGATCGGAAGAATTAATATTGTTAAAATGACCATACTACCCAAAACCATCTACAGATTCAATGTAATCCCCATCAAAATACCAAAGGTATTGTTCACAGAAATAGAAGAAACAATTCTAAACTTTGTGTGCAACTAAAAAAGACCCTGAATAGCCAAAGCAATTCTGAGAAAGAATAACAAAGACAGAGCCATTACACTTCCTGATTTCAAACTGTACTACAAAGCTATAGTAATAAAAAACAGTATGGTACTGGCACACAAATAGACACATAGAGCAATGAAACAGAATAGACAGCCCAGAATTAAATCATGGCATACATGGTCAACTAATATTTGACAAGGAAGCAAAGAAAGGATAGAGGAGAAAGGATAGTCTTTTCAACAAATGCTTCTGGAAAAACTAAAAAAACACATACAAACTATGAAATTGGACCCCTATCTCACACTACTCACAAAATCTAACTTTATATGGATCAAAGACTTTAACATAAGAACTGATACCATAGAAGAAAGTGTAGGGAAGAAAATGTAGGGAAGAAGCCTATCGATCTTGGTCTTGGCAATGATTTTTTTAGACGTGATGCCAAAAGCACAAAAAAACAAAAGCAAAAATCAACAAATGGCACTACATCAAGCTCAAAAGCTTCTGCACAGAAAAAAAAACTAATTAACAAAATGAAAAGACAGTCTATAGAATAGGAAAAAAATTTTGCAAACCAAATATTGGATAAGAAGTTAATATCCAAAATATAAAGAACTCATACAACTTAATAACAAACACACAATCCAATTCAAAATGGGCAGAAGAACTAAATAGACATTTTTCCAAAGAGGACATCAAAATGGCCAAGAAGAACATGAAAAGATGCTCAACATCACTAATCATCTGGAAAATGCAAATCAAAACCACAATGAGATATCACCTCACACCTGTAGAATGGCTATCATCAAGACGACAAGAGACAACAGGTGCTAGCAAGGATGTGGTGAAACAGGAACCCTCGTACACTGGTGGTAGGAATGTAAATTGGTTCAACCACTATAAACAATATGGAGGTTCCTCAAAAATTAAAAGTCATCTACCACAGGATCAAGCAATTTTGGCTATATACTGAAAGGAAATAAAAACACAATTGTGACAAAATATATGCACTCCCATGTTTACTGAAGCAGTTTTCACAATATGATGACCAAAAAATTGGAAACAACCCAAATGCCCATCAACAGATGAATGAATAAATAAGATGTGATACAGATACACAATGGAATATTATTCAGCCATGAGGATATCCTGCCATTTTAGACAAGATGGATAGACCTTGAGCACATTATGCTAAGTGAGGTTAAGTCAGAGAATGACAAGTACTGTATGATATCACTTATATGTGGAATCTAAAAACCATTTAACCTTTAAAAAACAGAGAGTAAAATGGTAGCTACTAGGGGATGGGGTGGGTAGGGAGGATAAGATTGATAATTCAAGGGTACAAGCTTGATACGGGGAGTAAATAAGCAACAGAAATCTAATGCACAGTATAATTAATATAGACAATAATATTGCACTATAATTATATAATTTGATAAATATTGCTACATTAGCAATCACATTACAGTGTATAAAAGTATCAAAGTAACATGCTGTACACCTTAAATTTACATGTCAAATTTATTCAACTAAAAAAACAGACACATATAATAATGGAACAGAATTGACGGCCCAGAAATAAACACCACATTGCATATGGCCAATTAACTTCTGACAAAAGCGCCAAGAATATACAATGGAGAAAAGATAGTCTCTTCAATAAATGGTATTGGGAAAACTGGTCTCTTATCTTACACCATACAGAAAAATCATCTCAAAATGGATTAAAGACTTTACATGTCAATGTCTACTTAGACAATATCACACCATTTCAGGCAAACTATAAGAATCTTGAATAGTGTAATTCTATTTATACCCCCAGACTTTACATTATTGTTGTAATATAGTTCACATCTAAATACATCATAAACCCCAAAATACAGTGTTATAATTTTTATTTAATTTTAAAAAAAAGATCCTCCAAATTAGGCCAAGCATTCTAAAGAATTCATCCACACTCAGTTCATGAGGGTCACAACCCCAGTAATTGAGTTCAGAATTTCCTTGGAGGATTTATCTGTCCATTTCACACTTCTCTTTGAGAGGATGTGAAATGGCCCAGATCCTACTGGTCTGTAATGGAAATCATCATGCTTAACAAATATAACACAGGACATTTAAATGTTAATTACTTTAAAAAAAAAAAAGTTCTATATGTCAAAGTAACCCCAATTATTTCCCCTTAAGTCTTACTTTAACCTTGGGGAATTTCATACATTGTTAAATATTATCTCCCAAACAGTGAATCCTAGAATCCCCTTCCCCATAATTTTATATTCTATCCCAACTTTTTCCCAAAATACTTTCGCCTGATTCCCTTGGTAATGATTAGATATATTGGGAGGCTTTAAAAATTAAGTGCAGATAATAGAATTGTTAAACAAACAATGGCTTGTTTTAAAACTGTCCTTCTGCCCAGAGTATAAAGCCCCCATGTTCTATCATGCACAGCCTTAAGAAAGTCAAATACTGGACTCAAAGACAGGCAGGAGCAATATATTTTTTTCAATCTGTCTCCTAGAGTAATGGAAATAAAAATGAAAATAAACAAATGGGACCTAATTAAACTCAAAACCTTTTGCACAGCAAAGGAAACCATAAACAAAGTGAAAAGACAACCCACAGAATGGGAGAAAATATTTGCAAATGATGCAACTGGCAAGGGATTAGTCTCCAAAATTTATAAACAGCTCATGCAGCTCAATATCAAAAAAACAAACAACCCAATCCAAAAATGGGCAGAAGACCTAAATAGACACTTCTCCAAAGAAGACATACAGATGGCCAAGGGGCACATGAAAAGATACTCAACATCGCTAATAGAGAAATGTAAATCAAAACTAAAATGACATTATCACCTCACACCAGACAGAATGGCCATCATCAAAGTCTACAAACAATAAATGCTGGAGAGGGTGTGGAGAGAAAGGAACCATCCTACACTGTTGATGGGAATGTAAACTGGTACAACCACTATGGAGAACAGTATGGAGGTCCCTTAAAACTAAAAATAGAACTACCATATGATCCATCAATCTCACTCCTGGGCATATATCTGGAGAAAACCATAATTTGAAAAGATACATGCACCACAGTGTTCATTGCAGCACTATTTACAATAGCCAAGATATGGAAGCAACCTATGTCCATCGACAGAGAAATGGATAAAGATGTGGAATATTAGCCATTGAAAAGAATGAAAAAATACCATTTGCAGCAACATGAATGGACATGGAGATTCTCATGCTAAGTGAAGTAAGTCAGATAGAGAAAGACAAATATCATATGATATCGCTTATATGTGGAATCTAAAATAATTGATACAAATGAACTTATTTACAAAACAGAAACAGATTCACAGACTTAGAAAACAAACTTATGGTTACCAAAGGGGAAAGGCAGGGGTAAGGGATAAATTGGGAGTTTGGGATTGACATATACGACACTACTATATTTAAAATAGATAACCAACAAGGACCTACTGTATAACACAGGGAACTCTGCTCAATATTCTGTAATAACCTAAATGGGAAAAGAATTTGCAAAAGAATAGATCTATGTATAACTGAGTCACTTTGCTGTACACCTGAAACTAACACAACATTGTAAATCAACTATAGTCCAATATAAAATAAAATTTTTTTAAAGATTTAAATAAATAAATAAAATATATTATTTAAAAAATAGACTGGCAGGCCTTCAGAAGTAACTTTTCTGGATTTCTCATTTCCTTCCTCTTCCCAGGGATTACTATTTCATATTCCACTATCAAGGAGTCCTCCTTGTTAAAAATAAAAACACTCTGAATCATCTGCACTCAAGAATACCAAGAGACAGAGTTCCATTCTATACCCCACCTAGGCTTTCACTGAGTTCCACTTTCTAGTATGAGAAATGCTCCCAATTCCCCCCGCCTGCTTCTTGAGGTAATTGTTGCACTGATGGATCTTCTTAACCTTCTGAAAAGACTTACCACAGGGCCTTGACCTTCCCAGTCCCACAGAAATTGCTTTCATTTCTATCAAGGGGATTCAGGAAGAACATGAATCACAAGGTTTTTCTAAGAGTCTAACTTTGCATAGAACTAATTAGAGAAGATCTAAACTGTCCATGGATCAAAAAGGAAGAAAATACTATAAGAACCTTTCTCACCAATAGCTAGAAAACATCATTGAACAGTCTCAGCTCCTACTGTTACTGATGCAGTCTCCAAGCCTCAGCCCAGATGTGTTTGTTAATCCTCCCTAGCTCCTTCCTCAGGACATAGTTTGAAGTCTCTCTCAGATCTCATGCTTCCCAGAGAAGCTGATTTATCAGTGATCTTTCCAGAACTCTAATCTCTGCTGAAAAGACCACATTTCTCACCTCAGTTTTTTTTGTTTTTGTTTTTCGTCAGTTAATGTGGTTGTTTGTTTGGCAATATCATCAGCTTGACCAAAACCAACATTTCCACCCTGGAAAAGAGGAAATCTGAAGTCATTATAGTGCAACAAATACATCCCTGAAAGTACTAAAGGAATTTCAAATTCTGAAAACAAAATTCTGACAATCATTCATGCTTCATTCCTTTTGGAAGCACTGGTCTAGCATAAACAATGACAGCAGAAAGTGAAAAAGCTGTAAGAGATGAAAAGGGAGATTTCACTGGGTACTGAGAGATCTATTACTTCTTGCTGAGAGCATCAGGGAAAGCTTTATGAGAGGGTTAATATTCCATCTGGACGTTGAAGGATAGAAATGATTTAGATAGGCAGTAGAAAAGGAGGGCATGTCACTCATAACCCTTGGTTAACACAAAAAATTAAGATGAGAGTCAGTAATAAAAAGACCTAAGAGTACAACTAACCAGTTTCCCAACGCCCAGTTTTCACAGGCTAGCAAAACAACTGCAAGCTGAAATGTTCCAATGGACAAACAGGAGGGCACACCAAAAATGTTTTAAATCGAGGGTGGTAAGACCGAGGACTGCATAGGGTCACAGCAACTGACCCAGTGACCTGAAAGGCCACCAAAAGAGGTGAACAGTTTTGATATTCATCTCACAATGAAAAAAAGATAATGTTTCAAACACCAACAAGACTGACCAAAAGGGTATATACACGGTAGCCAATGAATAATCACGGTAGCCAATGAATCTGGGCCATATCCATTTTGAAACAACAGTGATCACTTATTATTCCTTCCAGTTAGACTTGTCTAGATACCACGTTCAAATGTAAATTGCATTTTTCTCTGAACAAGAAAATAAGGGTACTTATTTTACAAGACAGATGTAGGTAATAAAAGAATGGGTTCCCAAGAGTTTCCCAAGAACAATGCAAAAAAACACATATAAACTTCTATTTTCAACTTTTAATAGTATAATTCTGATTAACACACCATTTAAGTTTTAGCATGTTTCCAAAACATGGACGAAGATTCACAAATAACATTTGTTGAATACATTCTATTACATTTTTAAAATATGCTCTGCTTTTTCCAAGCTCACTTCATTCGATGCAACACTCTTAAGACTTCTAATTAGATTACTATTAACAACTCCGGTAATTAATGTCTAACACTATTCCTTAGTAGAGGAATTAATATTTCTGCTAAAGAAATCGTAAACCATCAACATACGGTAATTATACCAACGTCTTAGTGAGGTAAGAAAAAAATTCCTTAGATTTAATTTGATTTAAACATTCACATATACTTTACTAATATCAGATCATGGATGTGTGATGCCTTAAATTAAATGGAATGATTTTTCAGCTCTTATATTCAGGGAGAAAAGTCTCCCTTTTATTTGAGAGACATATAGCCAAGCAGCAGGGTTAGCTGTGTAAATGCGGAAGGGAGGGAGGGTCTAAAGGGGGAAGACTCCAGCACACAGGAGGCATAGGGAGCAGTAGAAAGAGGCATAAGGAGAAACACAAAGAAGTCAAAGCTCTCAATTTTAATGTAATGAATTACAAAAGGAAAATGACAGTTTTCTAAGCTTAGTAATAAAAACACCTAGATATACCTCTTTTCCAAACTTTGGAATACTCTCACCAAAGCAACCATATTAATGTCTTAAAATCCAGTGTTATATCAGCTAGTTTCTTGAAACTAACCTCATTACTAAGATTATGTAATTATTCCATAATAGCATTGCCCTAATTTACTCCCATTGGCTTAATGCACTGTTAGGAATACATTAAATAAGATAATTTACCTTCCATTAAATCACGGATTTTTTTTTTTTCACATTCTCAGTGGTTTGCTTTGGTTGGTTTTCTTGTAAATGTTGACATTACTCTAAAAAGCCATATTAATTTTACTTTACTAAAAACCTATAATAGATTATATTAAAAAACTGTAATCTCATCCTTGTGCACATCAAACCAGATTAAAAATGAAATAAATTAAAAACCTATATTACATTGATATTTTTACTGTACTAGAGTCACATCTCCAGTCAGTGCTCCTAATCATTAAGCCTGTATGGTAATAATTAGTGCATATTATAGCAGAAATAAAGGCATTGCTTGATATTTGCTTAGGCAGCTATGAATAGATAATCAAGAAAGTTTAATTCTTTTATAGAAGTAGCCAAAGGCTGACTCAGAGCATATATTTTGCTAGTAGATAAATGGTGAATAATGTGTACCTTCATCTACAATGTTAACTTCTGCTTAGGGGTCTACACTACAAAGTAAACATATACTGATTTTATGATGTTTTGCTCAAAGTATCTATTAAATTGTGATTATTCCTTGTTCTGTACTCTCTATTATATATATGATAACTTACATATGCCATCACTGATGAAAGGAAACAAAAGAAAATTCTATTATTAATGTAAAAAAAACTTCATTAAAAAACTTTTAGTTTTGTATTTACAAAGAGAGACAAATACAACGTATGAAAACAAATTCTTGCCCTCCAGTGATATATTTAACAATGCCTTCATATGAATATTTTCACATGGATGGCCTAAAAAGGAAGAAAGTTCTAGTCCACAGAGTCAAATTATTAGTGGCAGAAAAAGGGAAAAAATTAAATGATTGTCCTTTGACTGTGCCCTACTCTAAAAGAGACCATGAAATAAAATGAAATTTTAGAACTAATTTTTATTCTTAATTTTTAGCTGAAATATATATATATCCATGTGAGCCTAAAATCATATCTTTCATTTAGTAGGTGCTCAATATTTTTGAATAAACAAAATATCAATATATTAGTGATTTTTAAGGGGTCTTGAAACTAGATAGTTCATTTGTTTTTGTGCTCAGCAAATTCTACTTTTGCTTTTAACCAAGAGCAAGAATTTATTTTATGCTGTTTAAAAAATATTAGCGAACCCTTTAAAGAAACAAAGAAAATAGTAGCTCTAGGCTAGGATTAACTTGCTTGAAAAAGAGCTTCATGTATTTTTGACATCTAAAGAGCATGAATAAATAGAGAAAATCATATTAAGAGAGTGAATGATAGTAGGTTAAGGCAGAAGGAACATAATTATCCAGATAAATGAAAACCTTGGCATTCCAAAGAAAAGCTATGATTAGGGATGGAGGGGAGAAAAGAATCAATTTATTGCTTTGTTGCTTTCATCCACTAAAAGCTTGAAAATCCAAGAGTGATTTAGACTTCAGAGTTTAAACTTTTCTTGTATTCAACAAGTATGTATGGAGTCAGGGAGAGAGTAGAGAGGACAGTACATCTGTGATGGTTTGGAGTCCAGGTGGGGAGTTACAAATTTAGCACAGTGTTCGGAGATTTGGAGACATTTGAGTAAAGGTAGAGATATTTGCTGGTATCAACTAATAGTCAACGATCATGAAATATTTAACCAGATATACCTTGGAGATATTGTGGGTTCAGTTCCAGACCAACACAATAAAGAGGATATCACAATAAAGTGGGTCACATGAATTTTTTAGCTACCCAGGGCATATAAAAGTTATTTTTACATCATAGTGTATTAAGTATGCAATAGCTTTAAGTCTTTTAAAAAGTATATACCTTAATAAAAAAAATGCTTCATTGCTAAAAAATGTTAACCATCATCTGAGCCTTCAGTGATTTGTAGTCTTTTTTGCTGATGGAGGGTCTTGCCTCGATGTTGAGAGCTGCTGACTGATCAGGGTGATAGTTGCTAAAGGTTGCTACGGTTGTGGCAATTTCTTGAAGTAAGACAACAATTGAAGTTTGCTGCATCCATTGACTCTTCCTTTCACGAGCAATTTCTCTGTAGCATGCAATGCTTTTGATAGCATTTTACCCACAGAAGAACTTCTTTCAAAATTGGAGTCAATCCCCTCAAATCCTGCCACTGCTTTATCAACTAAGTTGATGTAATATTCTAAATCCTTTTGTCATTTCAACAACTTTCTCATCATCTTCACCAGTAGTAGTTTCCATCTCAAGGAAACACTTTCTTTGCTCATCAATAAGAAGCAATTCCTCATCTAAGTTTCATTATAAGATTGCAGCAATTCACTCCACTTCTAATTCTAGTTTTCTTGCTATTTCTACCACATCTGCAGTTACTTCCTCCACTGAAGTCTTGAACCCCTCCAAGTTATCCATGAGGGTTGGAATCAACTTCTTCCAAACTCCTGTTAATGCTAATATTTTGACCTCTTCCCATGAATCATGGATGTTCTTAATAGCATCTATAATGGTGAATCATTTCCAGAAGGTCTTCAATTGACTTTACCAAGATCCCTTAGAGGAATCACTATGGCAGCTCTAGCCCTACAAAATCTATTTCTTAAATCACAAGACTTGAAAGTTGAAATGACTCCTTGATTCATGGGCTACAGAATGGATACTTTGTTAGCAGGCATGAAAACATTAATCTCATTGTACATCTCCATCCGAGCTCTTGGGTGACCATATGTCAATAAGAAGTAATATTTTGAATTTATTTTTTTCTGAGCAGTAGGTCTCAACAGTGGGCTTAAACAGTAAACTATGTTGTAAACAGATGTGCTGCCATCCAGGCTTTGTTGTTCCATTTATAGAGCACAGGTAGAGCAGATTTAGCATAATTTTTAAGGGCCTTGGGATTTTTAGAATGGTCAATGAGCACGGTCTCTAATTTCATGTCATCAGCTACATCAGTCCCTAATAAAAGAGTCAGCCTGTCCCTTGAAGCTTGAAAGCCAGGTAGTAACTTCTCTCTAGCTATGAAAGTCCTAGATTTCATCTTCTTCCATTATACGACTGTTCAGTCTGCATCGAAAATCTGATGTTTATTGTAGCCACCTTCATTAATGATCACAGCTAGATCTGGATAACTTGCCGCAGCTTTTACATCAGCCCTTGTTGCTTCAACCTGCACTTTGATGTTATGGAGACGGCTGCTTTCCTTAAACCTCATAAACCAAACTCTGCTAGCTGCAGACTTCTGCAGCTTCCTCACCTCTCCTAGCCTTCATAAAATTGAAGAGAATTAGGGCCTTGCTCTGGACTAGGCTTTGGCTTAAAGGAGTGTTGTGGCTGTTTTGGTCTTCTAAGGCTGTTTCCCTCTCTTATCATTCTCATGTTCACTGGTAGCACTTTTAATTTCATTTAAGAACTTTTTCTTTGCATTCACAACTGGACTAACTGTTTGGCACAAGAGGCCTAGCTTTCAGTCTATCTCAGCTTTTGGCATGGCTTCCTCACTAAGCTTAATAATTTCTAGCTTTTGATTTAAAGCGAGAGACGTGCGACTCTTCCTTTTGCTGGAACATTAGAGGCCACTGCAGAATGATTAATTGGCCCAATATTAATATCAATTAATATCAGTATTGTTGTGTTTCAGGGACTAGGGCGGCCTGAGGAGACAGAGAGAGATGGGGTAACGGTTGGTGAAGCAGTCAGAGCACACATATTTATCAGTGAAGTTCACTGTTTTATATAGGCACACATCATGGTGCCTCAAAACAATTACAATAGGTGCTCAACATCACTAATTATTAGAGAAATGCAAATCAAAACTATAATGAGGTATCACCTCACACTGGTCAGAATGGCCATCATCAAAAAAATCTACAAACAGTAAATGCTGGAGAGGGTGCAGAGAAAAGGGCACCCTTGTACACTGTTGGTGAGAATGTAAATTGGTACAGCCACTAAAGAGAACAGTATGGAGGTTCCTTAAAAAACTAAAAATAGAGCTACCATATGATCCAGCAATCCCACTCCTGGGCATATATCTGGAGAAAACCATAATTCAAAAAGATACATGCACCCCAATGTTTATTGCAGCACTATTTACAATAGTTAGGACATGGAAGCAACGTAAATGTCCATCAACAGAGAAATGGATAAAGAAGATGTGGTACATATATACAATGGAGTATTACTCAGCCATAAATAAGAATGAAATAATGCCATTTGCAGCAATGTGGATGGACCCAGAGATTGTCATACTGAGTGAAGTAAGTCAAACAGAGAAAGACAAATATCATATGATATCGCTTACATGTGAATCTAAAAAAAATGGTACAAATGAACCTATTTATAAAACAGAAATAGAGTCACAGATGTAGAAAACAAACTTATGGTTACCAAGGGGGAAAGTGGGGAGAGGAATAAGCTGGGAGATTGTGATTGATATATACACACTACTATGTATAAAATAGATAACTAATAAGAACCTACTGTATAGCACAGGGAACTCTACTCAGTACTCTGCAATGACCTATGTGGGAAAAGAATCTAAAAAAGAGTGGATATATGTATACATATAACTGATTGACTTATTTGTTTTTGGCTGCGTTGGGCCTTCGTTGCTGCGCACAGGCTTTCTCTAATTGCAGTGAGCGAGGGTTACTCTTTGTTATGGTGCCTGTGCTTCTCACTGCGGTGGCTTCTCTTGTTGTGGAGAATGGGCTGTAGGCGCATGGACTTCAGTAGTGTGGCTTGCAGGCTCTAGAGTGCAGGCTCAGTAGTTGTGGCGCATGGGCTTAGTTGTTCCGCAGCATGTGGGATCTTCCCTGACCAGGGATCGAACCAGTGTCCCCTGAATTGGCAAGCAGATTCTTAACCACTGCGCCACCAGGGAAGTCCCTATCTGGTTCACTTCACTGTACAGCAGAAACTAACTCAACACTGTAAATCAACTATACTCCAATAAAAATTAATATTAAAAATAATTTAAAAATCACTGATCACAGATCACCATAATATAATAATAGTGAAAAAGTTTGAAATATTGCAAAAATTACCAAACTGTGACACAGAGACAGGAAGTGAACAAATGTTAGAAAAAAGGCACCAGGGCTTCCCTGGTGGCGTAGTGGTTGAGAGTCCGCCTGCCGATGCAGGGGATGCGGGTTCGTGCCCCGGTCCGGGAAGATCCCACATGACGCGGAGCGGCTGGGCCCGTGAGCCATGGCCGCTGAGCCTGCGCGTCCGGAGCCTGTGCTCCGCAACGGGAGAGGCCACAACAGTGAGAGGCCCACGTACAGGAAAAAAAAAACAAAAAAACAAAACAAAAAAAAAAAAACAGTGCTCGGCTTTCCTGAAACTTCATGAAGATGTCAACTTCCCTAGGAGATAATGGAGAACACAATACCATTTTAAATATAGATAGGAGAAAAATCATCCCCTGAATTTGTAATTCCAATTTCAATATTAAATAGCTAAACATTAATATTTGTACTATATTTCCTTGGTATTCTTTTAAATGTTTCTACGTTCATAAATCACACATGAAAATAATGTTCATCATTTCAGAAATTTATATATATAAATTCTTTAAGCCATTGTTCTAAGTAGAAACTCATGTAGAACTATAAATTAAAGGTTTCCACCACCTACTCAGTTCCCTGTCTGCCTGCATAGTGATATTTTTATTATCCTTCCAGAAGTACATATGTAAAAATTCTATCTCAGATAAATTTGGAATCTATAATAGAGTCAGGAGAGATCTCAAATAGAGTCAGGAGATGAGAAGGGGGAGCTCTCAAGCCCTGGGAAGATAGCAGAGACCAATAGAAAGAAGAAAGACTCCTTTCCTGGCAATGTCTTAGCCAATTAAAAGACATGGACTCTTTGTTTACTACAGCCCTCCTAACTTCTTTTCCTTTCTGTAAAAACATTCTTCCCTTGCCATGCGGGGACTTGCACATGGCTCTCCATGGTTGCAGACCTTGAATTGCAATTCTTTGCTGATCCCAGGTAAACCCACATTTGCTAAGAGAAATATCTGGCAATCTATTTACTTCAGGTCAACAGATAATACATATGTATGATCTATCACTTCACAACTCAAATATTCCTTACTCTGAGCTCTGTTCTGTTCCTTTGGTTAATTAATAATTCTCAAAAAATATTACATGCCAATACAGAGAGCTACCTCTGGAATGCCTGCAAAATATCCTATCAATTATATGGATTCTATATGCAAATTATGTTTTTTTAAATAGAATCCCAGATTTGATTTTGCAGGGAACCAAGTGGTAATACCCAGAAGATGTGACTAATGTCTAATGCCAATTCTGCTAATGGATATGAGGCCTCTAGAATAATCTGTGGAGTATTTTTATGTCTCCTCTGGTGAGACTATGCAAAGTATGGCCAAGATTAAGTAACACAAGCCCATTTGCCCATCCTGATTCCTGCATGTTCAATGAATTGCTTCCTGCCGTCAAATGTTTGCTTAGCTGACAACTGAGATTTAAAGCAAAGTAACAACAGAAAACAAGCTCCAAGTAATGCGGCTCCGTTGCCAGGTCACTGTGCTGTTCACTCACAGTGGGCTCTGTGAGCGACTCAGAGAAAAGGCTCCACGTTGGCTCTGTTCTGCCTGTTATCAGCCCCCAAACAACACTGAGCAGTGGGTGATGCAGCAGTCTTCACCCCTTGTCACCCATGAGAAAGCTGGAGATTTAATCTCTCTTCCATGAAGCACTCAAACATCTTATCTGCTGGCAGCTTGATTTTCTCTTCCCTCTCTCAGTATGGCTTTCTCTTTCATTCTGTCCACAGGGACTTTGTATCAAAAACCAGAAAAGGAATCAATGTGAGGGTCTGAGCTGGATATTTGTGTTATTTTTCAAACCCAAATTGTATTTCTATAGGTGTATTTGTTATTTTGTGGTTAGTGTTTAGTGTGCCCAAACACCTGTGGTTAACAAATGTCTGTAGCACTCTGGAGAGAATAAAACACACAGGCTCTCTAACTTCACATAACCCACCAAAACAACCCAATTCTCTCACAAGGACCAGCATATGCTAAACATTTTACAAATTATTTATCAATAATTTTTCTATAGGGTTCATGAAAATCGTGACCATTTCTTATAATTCCCACACTAAAATGCAGAATTACAGTCAATGACTTGTTTTGATGCTCCATTCTTAAGACCACAAAGAAAAACTTTTAAAAAATAGGGATATTTGATATGAATAAAGATAAGATAAAGAGTCTGTGTGTCTGGGATTACAAAATTTTACTCACTGAAATGTCCTATTCTATTTGAACACACGAAACTAAATCACCCAAGTAAATGCCATCAACCAGCCAGGTCACTGTTCTGGGCAATGTTTTAGATTAGACTGATTTGCTATGTATCAAAAATGATCAGTGAGTCCACACATGTCTCTTCTGAGTAGTTTCCAGCCTGGGAAGCAAAATAAAGTCTTAGAATTTGGAGTGAACCCTGCTCCGTAACACAGACCATTCAGGCCCTCCCAGGTACTAGCCTAATGGATTCAAAGTTCATTAATCTTATCCCAACCTCCATACATACTGAATCCTGACCTGAATAATTTCCTTTCCTCTCTTCTGGTGATCTCAGGCATACTTTAAGTCAAATCCAGCACATTTCCTCCCTCCTCCGTCAAACCGTTTGACAATTCCCGCCATGAAAGACTCTCCATTATTCATTCTATAAACCTGTTGTGAACTTGTCTTTTTCAAATAATTTAACAATTAAGTATGTATTACTGGATTTTCTGAATTACACATATTTTCTCCAAAATACTGTTTTATCTCAATACAGAAACTGTAACCTTGTCTTCTAATACACCTAAGTGACTACTATAAGGCTAAGCACATCGTGAGAACTCAGTAAATGCTTGTTGATTTGATAGTTGTAAAGTTGGTGAAGAAATGGTGGCTCTGTTATCAATAACTTAATGGTCAAGGACTAAATGCTACTTTAAAAATTCTAGTTTAATCTTGAAATACAGAATCCTCTATACCTGGACCTACCCAAGAACCCTGCCATGTATTAAAAATCTGTCTTTATGTATAATTTTAGATGAAACTGTAGATAAATGGCTTTGTGCTCAGTTGTTCTGGGAAATGCTTAACATTCTCAAATACTGCTATTCAGTTTTTCAATGCATAACAAGCTTTTAAAAGGCTACTGCCAAAAGTTGTTTACATAAAATTGCTTTGTCCTTTAAAAATCTGATGTTTAACTAGAAACACACGTTTCACTTGGCCCACATTAGCAGCAATTACCAAAAAATGTTCATTTGATTCCTTAAAAGAAATGAAGCTGATATACTTTTTATAGTAAATCAAATGCCTTAACTGAGCATTTAACATTCTTCCCATATATCATTATTTCATACTCTGAAGATTACAATGAGCCCAATACTCATATTTTTAAAATTTTCTTGAATAAATGCAGAAATCATGTTCGCTCCTCTCTCACCTATGTGATTGCTGCTAAAATATGCTAAAGATACATGAATGCAGGTATCTAATAAATGTATGATAATTCAGTGGTTTAATTTCATTTAATTTCTTGATACTCTAGCATATTGATTATGCAGGTTACCTTAATATGCATTCTCATAGCAACCCCTGTTTTTCCTTTGTTATATTTATCCTTTGTTTTATTTATTGTTATATGTATGAGATTGATTAGCTATGTGTATAATTACTTATTTAATGTCTCCTTTCGCATAGGGTCCATAAGAGCAAAATTCACATTTAGTTTGTTTACCTTTGCATTCTTAGTGCTTAAAAGTTATATGCACAAAATAAATCCTCAACAAATAATTTTGAAAAAATGAATTAAAATCAATGTGATATACCACATTAACAAATTAAAGAATAAAACTCATATGATCATCGATGCAGAAAAAGCTTTTGACAAAATTCAACACTGATTTATGATAAAAACTCTCAACAAAGTGGGTATGGAGGAACATATCTCAACATAACAAAGGCCGTGTATGACAAGCCCACAGCTAACATCATACTCTGTGGTGAAAACTGCAAGTATTTCCTGTAAGATCAGGAACAAGACAAGGATACCCACTCTCACCACATTTATTTAACATAGTATTGGAAGCCCTAGCTACAGCAATTGGACAAGACAAAGAAATAAAAGGAATGAAATTGGAAAGAAAGAAGCAATGTGGTCACTGTTTGCAGATGACATGATACTATATATAGAAAATCCTAAAAATGCCATCAAAAAACTATTAGAACTCCTCAATGAATTCAGTAAAGCTTCAGGATACAAAATTAATATAGAGAAATCTGTTGTGTTTCTATACTCTAATAGTGAATTAGAGAAAGAGAAATTAAGAAAATAATTCCATTTATAATCTCATCAAAAAGAATAAAATATCTAGGAATAAATCTAACTAAGGAGGTAAATGACCTGTACTCAGAAAACTATAAGACACTGATGAACAAAATTGATGATGACACAAACAAATGGAAAGATACACCATGCTCATGGATTGGAAGAATATAATTAAAATGAACATACTACCTAAGGTAATCTACAGATTCAATGCAATTCCTATCAAAATACCAATTGCATTTTTCACAGAACTAGAATAATTCTAAAAATATGTATGTATTTGTGTGTATATAACATAAAAGACCCCAAATAGCCAAAACAATCTTGGGAAAAATGAACAAAGCATCACTATTTCAAACTATACTACAAAGCTACAGGCATCAAAACAGTAAGGTATTGCCACAAAAACAGACATATAAATCAATGGAACCGAATAGAGAGCCCAGAAATGAACTCACACTTATATGGTCAATTAATCTATGACAAAGGAGGCAAGGCTATGCAATGGGAAAAAGACAGCCTCTTCAATAAATGATGTTAGAAAAACTGGCCAGCCACATGCAAAAGAATGAAACTTGACTACTTTCTCCCACCATATACAAAATAAACTTGAACAGATTATAGACTTAAATGTAAGGCCTGAAACCATAAAACTTCTAGAAGAAAACATAGGCAGTACATTCTTTGACATCAGTCTTAGCAATATTTCTTTTGGATCTGTCTCCTCAAGCAAGGAAAACAAAAGCAAAAATAAGCAAATGGGACTACATAAAACTAAAAAGCTTTTGCACAGCAAAAGAAACTATCAACAAAATGAAAAGGCCAGCTACTAAATGGGAGAATATATTTACAAATGATATACTGATAAGGGGTTAATATCCAAAATATATAAAGAACTCATGCAATTCAACATTAAAAAACAAACAACCCAATTGAAAAAATGAGTAGATCACCTGAACAGATATTTTTTTTTGAAGACAACATACAAATGGCCAACATGAACATGAAAAGATGCTCAACATCATTAATCATCAGGGAAATACAAATCAAACCACATGAAATATTACCTCACACCTGTCAGAATGGCTATTATCAAAAAGACAACAAATAACAAGCATTGGCCAAAATGTGGAGAAAAGGGAACCCTCATGCACTGTTGGTGGGAATGTACATTTGTACAGCCACTATAGAAAACAGTATGGAGGTTCCTCAAAAAATTAAAAATAGAACTACCATACAATCCAGCAATTACACTCCTGGGTATATATCTGAAGAAAATGAAAACACTAATTAGAAAAGATATGTGCACCCTCATGTTCACTGCAGCATTATTTACAATAGCCAAAATATGGAAGCAACCTAAGTACCTATCAATAAATGAATGGATAAAGAAGATGTATTTTATATATATACACAATGTAATATTACTCAGCCATAAAAAAAGAATGAATTTTTGCCACTTGTGACAACATGAATGGACCTAGAGGGCATTATGCTAAGTGAAATAAGTCAGAGAAATACAAATAACATATGATTTCACTTATATGTAGAATCTGAAAAACAAAACAATGAACAAACATGTCAAAACAGAAACAGAGCCATAGATACAGAGAACCAACAGGTGGTTGCCAGGGGGAGGAGGGTAGGGGAGTGAGAAATAGGTGAGGGAGATTAAAATGTATAAACCTCCAGTTACAAAATAAATGAAATGTACAGTGTGGGGAATATAGACAACAATAGTGTAATATCTTTTTATGGTGACAGATGGTAACTAGACTTATCATGGGGTTATTTTGTAATGTATGAAGATATCAAATCACTATGTTGTGCACCAGGAACTAGCACAGTGTTGTAGGTCAATTATACTTCAGAAACAAACAAACTCATAGAAAAAGAGATCAACTTTGTGGTCACCAGTAGTGAGAAGGGGGTGGAGTTGGGATATTAGATGAAGGATTTTTAAAAAGAAAGAAAGAAAAAAAAAGAAATGAAAAGAGAAATTTTGGTTTTAGCTCCAACTGTAGAGAGCTTGGAAATATTACTGCCATCCGTACAACAAGAAAATGTTTCAGAAATTGAAAATCAGGGACTTTGTGGATCCATCAGAAAACTTAGGTTACGGGCAAATTGCCACCCCAAACCAGACAGACATGCATATCCAGAAAGATGCATGTTCAACCAAGATCTGCTCAGCAGAAGCCACTTAAAGTCATAAACTGGTAAGAATATATACATAATAATTTTGACAAGCTAACAGAAGCTCAATGAAGACCAGGATGAGAGTAAAACATGTCTAGGGACTGCATTCTTTTGTGGGGGGCAGTGTTGACACTTACCTGAGCTTTCCTTCTAGGACCCCACCACACCTTCACAGTGAGGATTCAAGAAATATCCCTTTCTTGACCCAGGCAGAAGAGGAAGAAGAGTAACAATGTGAAACAGGCAGATTTGTCCATAACAAAAGGACTTCATCAGAACACAATTCTGAAACTTTATTTCAGCTGTAGCAAAGTAAATCCTCCCCACTCCAACCCCTTCCAGTCCTCTTGTCTCACTTAAGAGGTTTAAATAAAAATGAAAACAAAAAACAGAGAACAGGGCTTCAAAAAATACATATGGAACACTGTAGGAGAAGAAAAGCTATGTATCACTACAGGTGTAACAGAAACACTTGTGAAGACTACAGCCCCAAGATACAGGCCTACTAAATAACTGAGACTAAATCAGAATATTTTTAGAATGATCAGCCTCACCCACATGCTACCACCCTACCAACAAGCCTCCAGGGTATTAACAGTGTGTTACTAATGAAAAAGTTGTAGGAGTAACTCTTTGATTAATGTACATATCAGAGTCCCAAAGCCAAAGTGGGAGACAAAAACAAGGACATTAGAGCAATTTGAAGACTCTGGTACCTATAAATAAACAAATATTAAACAAAATTTGACTCCCAGACAGATCTTGATCCATGAAAGAAAAAATTGATAAGCTGAACATCATGAAAAAAAAAATTAAGTGCTATATAAAAGACAGTGTTAAGAGAATAAAAAGACAAGTCACAGACTGAGAGAAAATGTTTGGAAATCACATATCAGAGGAATGATTTGTATCCAAAATATACAAAGAACTATTGAAACTCTAAAATAAGAAAACAAAATACCTAACTAAAAAATGTGCAACAGATCTGAACAGACACTTCACCAAAGAAGATATATAGATGGCAAATAAGTATATGAAAAGATGCTTACCATCCTTTCTCATTAGGAAATTTCAATTTAAAGACACTATTAGATACCACTACATACCTATTAGGGTGGCTAAAAGCCAAAAAACACACCAAAAAACCCCCCAAAAAAACCTGACAACAGCAGGTGCTGAAGAGCACATGGAGCAACAGGAACTCTCATTCATTGCTGGTGGGAACAGAAAAATGACACAGCCACTCTGGAAGTTTGGCAGTTTCTTACAAAGATAAACATAATCTTAACATACAATCCAGCCACTGTGCTTTCAGATATTGATCCATCTTTTTTTGAAAATGTAAGTCCACAGAAAAATATGCATTGTAAAGATATATACAACTTTATTCATAATCACCAAAAATTGGGAACAAAATGTCCTTCAATGGGTGAATGAATAAAGAAACAATGGAATATTGTTCAATAATAAAATTAATGAACTATCAAGCCATACAGAAACATAGGTGAATCTTAAATGCATATTGATACGTAAAAGAATGGTATATATCATATAATTCCATTTTTATGACATTCTGGAAAAGTTAAAACTACAGTGGTAGTAAATAGATTCAGTGTTTTTACCAAGAGATTTGGGAAGGCGGAGGATGAATAGACAAAAGAGGATGTTTTAGGGGTGGCAAAATTATTCTATATGATACTGTAATGAAGGATACATGGTACCATGTGTATGTCAAACCACAGAATTTGCACAAATAAATGAACCTTAATTATGCAAATTTAAAAAAACATGTAGGAAGATAGAGGATCTCAGGGTAAAATTCAGACTGTGACAAAACAGTCTAACAATATTATAAGGCTATGAAATACTCTCACTGAAGGGATGGGGGAAAAGGTGCTGACCTAAGAAACATCAGTGACTACAAGACTAAAGGCAAAAGAGCTGTACAAAAGCAACGTCCTCTAGTTTGTAAAGCTGTTTTCTCAAGGTTATGGTTTAAAAATTCTGAGACTTCTATAAATGTATATGAATTGAAAATTAATGCATGGTAGACAGTGATAGCCAGGTTTATCACTGTCATAGGAGGCTACAGATAAGCAAGGGTGAAAGGAAAGAATGGTCTTTATGATATTGGTAGTTGAAAACATCGGTATGATCTCATGTTTAGCTTAGTATAGATACAGATGTATACCTTTGGAAGTATTTATCATATGTTACATATACATGGGTTAGTATACACACATATTTCCTTGCTCTATGAGATGAGAAGCATAGAAGCAATGATACCCAAGTAGCACTAAGCACATCTAGTGCCCAGATCTTGGTTTCTAATACTATTTTCCAATAAAAAGAACCAGGGTTCTTTGGAGAAATGGCTCAGTCCAGTATTGGGACACAGTATATATAAGATAAAGCCTAAACATCTCTATGGAAGGTGCTAAAAAATGGAAGTGCTTAAAAAGCAATATAGCAATAATGGGAGTATGTTAAAGGAGACAATAACTAAATTAAACAGCTCCCAGTAGCCAAAGTCAAGACAATTTGAGCAACAAAAATAATAAAGTAGTATTAGATTATAACTCAAAGTATAGAATATACATGGGTCCAAACTTATCAAATGATTGAACACACAAGTGGAGAGAATAGACCTTTGCAGAGAATTCAAAATAATTTGTGTAGATACTCACCCCTCTAGGAAGTAGAACATAACTCCTTATTCCCTAAATGTAGGCTGCACATGGTGACTTCCTTTCAGAGATTAAACACTAAGGAAGGAGATGGAGCTGAGTAAATTTAAACTGAAGAAACCTGACATACATTATCTCAGCCAAGAGATCAATGAAAACATCAACAATGATAAAGCATGTTGATAGTATATACCCTTTCTATGATGTGACGAAAATGGTGCTTTACCTCTATGATTGTCCTCATAAAAACCCATAATCTCAGTCTAATCACAGAAAAACATCAATGAATCCCAAATGAAGGCCATTCTAAAATACCTCATCAGTGTTCCTCAAAACTG
Source organism: Delphinus delphis (assembly GCF_949987515.2). NCBI lineage: Eukaryota > Metazoa > Chordata > Mammalia > Artiodactyla > Delphinidae > Delphinus > Delphinus delphis. The sequence goes on along the minus strand of NC_082685.1, from coordinate 90,852,548 downwards.
CCAGTACCATCAAAAACAAGGAAAGTCTGAGAGCTGTAACAGCCTAGAGGAGCCTAAAGAGACATAACTACTAAAGGTAATGTGACATCCTGGATGGAACTCTCATTAAAAATATATTTAAGGGCTTCCCTGGTGGCGCAGTGGTTGAGAGTCCGCCTGCCGATGCAGGGGACACGGGTTCGTGCCAGTCCGGGAAGATCCCACATACTGTGGAGCGGCTAGGCCCGTGAGCCATAGCCACTGAGCCTGCACGTCCGGAGCCTGTGCTCCGCAATGGGAGAGGCCACAACAGTGAGAGGCCCGCGTACCACAAAAAAAAAAAAAAAAAAAAAAAAAAAATTTAAATGGTTACTAGGTAAAAACTAAGGAAACCTGAATAATGTATGGATTTTAGTTAATAATAATGTAACAGTATTGGTTCATTAGGTCTGACATATATGCTAATATAACTTGTTAACAAGAGGGAAATCTAAGTGTAGGGTGTATGGGAACTCTATATTATCTGCTCAAGTTTTGTTATCATTCTAAAATTCTAAAATTTGATTAGAATTTTTGCATCTATGTTCATGGGAGATATTAATCTATAGTTTTCTTATAATATCTATGACAGGTTTTGTTATCAGGGTAATGCTGGCCTTATGGAATAATTTAGAAAATCTCTCTCCTGAGGAAAGAGTTCAAGTCACAAATTCCATCAAGATTTAAGAAACATATAGTCATAAATCTGCCTATTCAAGAACATTTTCAATTGTCTTCAATAGCAGGTAGAAATAGCACTTTTCCAAAGAATTGCACTTTTCCAAATATTTTGTCAATTATATCTCCCTTACTATATGATCATATTTCTCCAGAAACTTCACTTATTTATTAAAACACTTAGTTTTTTAATAGCCAATTACATACAAATTGGTAAGTACAGTATCACACCATTATAAAACTAGATAGAACTAGAAACTTTGTCTTTTTTTTTTTTTTTTTCTAACTCTCCTAGGTATTTATAATGCAGGGCACCATTACTGGTGACTCCAAGGTGAGTTCTATTTTGAGTGTGACAAAAAAAATCAGGTTAGAGTCTAGGGAAAACTCGATTAATACTTCTGTACATTTTTTTTCAATTTACTAGACTACAGCTTCCAATAGGACAGGGAAATCTTCTCCATGTGAATCTGTAAAAGTATCTTGTAGAATGTCTTGAAAGAAGTTTGAGATAAATACGTATTTGTTAGAACAGTAATTGGTGCCTTGCTGGCAACATTTGTTGAAGGCCTTGTCTGAGAGCTGCACATATCAGAAAGTGTAAGACACAGTACACGTCTCTCCATTCTGTTGCCCTCTCCCCACTTCCTACGCTCAGGGAGCTGACTCCTATTCTGATTAGTTCTTCCATGGAGTGTTCTATACTCTTTAATTCTTCCTCTCTCTATCCCCTCTACATGCAATCAAATATTGTGTCCACTAGAGACCATTTTTAAAAGGAGCTTAAAATGCACATTATGTATTAACAGTTTATGGTATTAACAGGTTAAGCGTTTCCAACCCAACTGCTGTGTAATGAAGTTCCAATATTGAAAACTTTTGCATCAGTAGTAGAGAGAAAAGAGATATTTTGGGCCTTTCCTGTCCCTCGAATGAAATTATGTGATCTATTTATAAACTAGTTAAGAACGTCTTTTTCCTTCATTCAAAAATTGGATGCCGCTCTGTAGGCTCTCGTGATACAATGATAAATAAGGAAAAAAAAAAAGACATAGGGTTTCCACCGTAAGGCCAAAACTAATGTGTAGATATACACAATGAACAAACACAGAGAATGCAATAAATTCATAATGTGGTAAGTGTTATAATAAAATAAACAGATACATGAGAGAAAGCTGGACGGTGCTAATTAAAATAGTCAAAGGAAGTTAGTATCTGAGAATATGACATACGAGCTGAAACAAGAAGGTAGCTATTCTAATGGCTTTCCATGAGGTCCCCTTCCTTTTTACTTGTTATAAATTCCACCCTATACACTTCTCCTCCTTCATTCATTCACTTAAATATCTGTTAAATAGTATCCTGAAGAGAACACAATGTTGATTTGACCCAAATAGCAGAAGAGGGAAATTTAATCAAATGCCACTTTTTAAAAACTTACTGACATATAGAAACAAATAAGCCATAAGTCCTTTCTCTCAAAGGCTGGTTTTTCAAGGCTCTATCTTCTTTTTAGAAACAGACTGAATATCCTGCTTTCAGGTACTTCTTCTATACATTACACATTACTTATTCAAATTATTAATGCCCTTTTGTAGTTAATAGCAGGTATTCTCAATTTATGATGTCCCTCAGTCTCTTCTAAGGACCTTGTTGAAAAAGAAAAGGTTTAGGGCTTCCCTGGTGGCTCAGTGGTTGAGAGTCCACCTGCCGATGCAGGGGACACGGGTTCGTGCCCCGGTCCAGGAGGATCCCACATGCCGCGGAGCAGCTGGGCCTGGACCGTGAGCCATGGCCGTTGAGCCTGCGTGTCCGGAGCCTGTGCTCCGCAACGGGAGAGGCCACAACAGTCAGAGGCCCGCGTACCACAAAAAAAAAAAAAAGAAAAGAAAAGGTTTAGAACCACCACCCAAGAGATGCTATTTTGGTAGGCTTTGAGTGTAGCCCAAGAAGATGCAGTTTCACAAACACCACAGGTGATTCTGATATAGGGTGTCCTCAGAAAATACATTAATAAAAATGGGTTATATCATTTTTTCACATGAACATATGCCATAATTATTCTTTTGCTATTTTGATATCAAAATTTCAAAGAACTTCTATTGAAAGTCAATCTAAACCTTTATGCTTATAAAAATTTTATTACTGTAACTCTTAAAGCCATGCCTCATCTCCAAGTACTTGGGAGGGAACATGAATCTCCAAGTGCACACAGTGCACTTCCTATGTGAGCATCTGAAGCTCTCAGCTGAACAAAGACACTTTAGGTCTGCACATGTCTGGGTGTCAGTAACTATCAGTTCTTTGCTTGATTCTCTTCTTCAGACTTTCCCTTTTCAAATACGCATTATACCTTCATATTCATTTATGAAGCTTTTCTGACTACTGTGGCCTTCAACTACTGTGTAAGTTACTTCAGACCATGGCCAAAACTTCTTTTGTATTCTCCTCAGAGTGACTAGCACATAGTGGATACTCCAAAATGGTATACAGCACATTTCTTTTTTTCCCCCCACTTTTCCCCCTAATAGACATAAGGTAAACCCATGTGCACAGAGCAGGAAAGCCAATTATATAGAAAGAGGAAGGAGGGGGAAAAAATGAGCACAAGGAAAAGCAACCAGGCCAAACTAAGCAGGTTGTTTTAGTAACAGAAAGTTCAAGACTTTTGCTCGTTTAGAGCCAGACATTTCTCTGATATTTACAATATAGAGCACCATCTAGTGGCTGTAGTTCAAATTCAAGCAATCCACACTTGCATGCTCAATTTTCAATCAAAATTAAAATGCTAGTTTTGTTTGTAGGATGCAACTCCAGTTATGGAATACATATTTTAGAGACTCAGTAACATAGTCAGAAATTGTCTTTTAACTGAGATGTGAATGACTAGATAAAATAAGACCTGCAGAGATCAGGAGAAAATGCATTTCAGAGGGAGAAGAAAGCAAGTGAAAGGGCTGTGAGGCAGGGATGAATGTGACACTTTTGAAGGACAGAAGAAAGGCCAGTGGGGCTGGAGTGGGCAAAGGGGAGAGAGGAATGAGAAGAGGAAAGAGAAGTTGATAGAAACCAGTAATTTAGGGTTTTATGGTTCAGGGTAAAGGCAACTGGGTAGATGGGTCTGCCTACTGAATTTCTAATGATGAAATAAATTCTGTTTTAAGCCCAGACAAGGCAAATTTAAACACAAAAAATTTTTTCTGCCTGTTTGGGCCTCCTCCCTCCCCTCTCGTGTGCACTGTGCATCTGCATTATGTGTTAACCAGACCTCCCCAAAGGCAGAGATACATGCTCAACCATAAAGATTAACTTTTCTTCTTCTGGTGCCAGCTATATAATTACTTAGAAAATAACATTCTTTTCTCAATCCTGTAAGGGGTTATGAGGACCCGCCACTCGCCTTGTACGTGCAGACATCTTCGTTGAGCTTTCCAACATATCATTTCCCTTAAAGATAGCGATCGGTGCAGAACAGACTGGGTCAGATGACCTGGCGAGACACTGGGCCACACCTAATGGAAGTTCTTAGCTTAAACACTTACTTATGACCTTATTAATATGACTAGTTTTATTAATTATATTCTGGCTATTTTACAAGATTGTTTCTTACATTACCAAATATGTGACTGAGCCTCAGATAAAATTAATGATGATTATGTGATTTGTAATGACCGGCCAAATATATAGTCCTAGAATATCAAGGATTTTAATAGTGTAACTCTAAATATGGGAAGAAGTAACAAGAGGTAACCATTTCCTCGACCAGAACAGATTAGTAAGACAGGCGGTCCAGAGGCTTTTGGTTACTGTTAACAGGGCCTGGTCCAGTAATAGCACATTGAGTGGCTATCAACGAAATCCTCTAAAGAGAAAATTATAAGCAAAGTAAAAAGTATCATGTTTCACAAATATACTCACAATAAAAACTTGACCAAGATTATTCATTTTACACATCTGATTTAAAGAGAGAAAAAACTATTTTTTGAAGCCCATGTAAATTAGGTATACGCCAATAGAGCAAAGCTCTCTTAAAGCATGGGGAGATTTTCAGGTTTTATATTTTAGATTCTCATATTTTAAGAAATATTTGTTTTTATTTTTCCAAATCTATGCAATATGTCATGTATCCAGACACCAGGCTGAAGGAATACTAACAAGAGCTAGAATGAAAGAGGTTTGCAAAGCTCATTTACACAAACATCAAAATTTCAAAGAAGCCAACGGGCTTGTGGCAACTTTCCACGCTATTTTCTCTCCATGGAGTGTCTATCTCACTACTTTACCTTCGTCCCAGATAACGCTCTCCCATCCCACAAGACTTAGCTCAAGCATAAAGAAAAAGGCCTTTTTTGGAGCAACTAACCTAATTGACCAAAGAGGAAGATTTCCTTGACTACTTATTAATTTTTTCATTGACACTAGGAAGAGGATGGGCTTAAAGTTTGCAAGTACATTTTATAGCTGTAACTTGAACCTTCTTTTGCCAGAGTTCGCACCATTGATTAACAGAAAGGCTATTAAAGAGATTACATTTTGTTTCCATATATATATAACTTTGGAGAATTTTTTCACACATTAATATTCTGTATGCCTTTTCTTCTCCTTCTGTCTGCACCCAGTTTATCAAATTATTCAAAGTACACAAAATATTTTATTATTGCAGTGGATGGAAAGCTTGAGTCCTCCCACAATTCCTATGTTAAAACCCTAATCCCAAAGTGATGGTATTTGGAAGCAGGGCCTTTGGAGGTAATTAGGTCATAAGGGTGAAGCCTTCATAATGAGATCGGTACCCCTATAAAGAAGTGGCCAGAGAGCTAGCTAGTCCTCTTTCCACCATGTGAAGACACAGCAAGAAAATAGCCGACTGTAAACCAGAAGGAAGGCACTCATCAAGAATCCCACCAAGGTGGCTGCCTGATCTTGGAATTCTAGCCTGAGAAATATTTTTGTGTAAGCAACACAGTCTATGGTAATTTGTTACATCAGCCAGAGCTGACTCAGACAATTCTAATTTCATTTATAACCTACACAAAAATTGTAAGAAAAATAACACAAGAAACAGCTCAACAATTCTCAAGGAAGAAACCAAGAAGTATACTTAAAAGCTTCTATAGCAGGAAAATGCCACAAAATGTAATACTTTTGAAGAAATACCGTAAAACTAAAAGGATCGAGGAATTCTCTTATGCTCTTAGCAATGTTTATGACACACAGTAGGGACTCAATAACATTTGTTGAAGTTAACTAAACACAATAGTTCCTTGTGTTAGGAAGATTTAATCATCATCGTCACCATCTAAAACTAGTATTTATTGAAAAATTAAAGTTATAAGCCATTGCTCTTCAAAATGTGTATCAGAGTCCTTGAGTTCCTTAGACACACTAAGAAGCCTATCAGGGAAGAGGTGTGTCAGGTGGGCTGCCGCATGTGCCCCACTGTGTGACACATATTGAATTTCCACAAGGATTTCCTATCTACAAAGATTTTTAAAGCTAAAACATGAAGCTTTGAAAGTACTGCTTTAAGCTTCGTAGACAATTTTATTTTTCTTTAAATATTTATTTCTCCAGGTTTGCTACCTGATTCCCCTTATATTGTCATAATTTAAGGTGAGGAGGAAACATTTACACTGATAGCAGTCATTATAATTATTTATTGGAATCTCTATCTTTTAATACCCCTGCATATTTTAGTGGCTTTAGCAGGTCATCCTTAAAAATTAACCAAACATAATAAAGGAAAATGTACATGGGTGTATGAGGGAAAGGGAGAACCAGAAATAGTTTAGGAATGCTTTTCCTCTCTTTTGAGGCAAATTTAGGGCTTCAGTTACTTTCCACCAAAGAAAGATATACCATGGAGCTGCTAAGTACCGGTCATATATTCATATTCCTTCACTTCCTGGGCTGAGGACTTACTGGACTCTACTCCAGCCTGGGGCAATGTGTGTATACCATCACCTTTTTATCCCTAGTAAGAACAAATATATTCTCCCTTCTTCCCTAGCAATATAAATTTATATCTGGAAAGAATAAACAACATGAGAGTATACATGGGGATATATTTCCTTAATTCATTGTCTAACGTATGGAGAAGGTATATGGGGAAAGAAGATACTTGAATATATAAAATACTTGATACTTGAATATATAAAACTGACACTATAAACCTGTGTTAATCCTTTAAAAGCAAAGCAAATAATGGAATATCTGTTTAGAACTGATTTTTGAAGTGAAATAATGTGAATCCTATCTAATAATTATAGATAATATTTTGTTATTACCCATGTTATCAGGGATGTTGTCCCACAGTTTCTTAAATGATAAGGTCACTGATTTCACTGATTTTATCACCTACCCTATGGAATAGAAAAATTTCGCTTGGTAAAACAAGATTCTTAGAAATATAATGGGAAACTTATTGCACCAAAAGCCATATTAAAAGTTATGAACAAGTTATGTCCAGGTAAATGGTCTTAATATTACATTATAATTTTATATTCCTCACGTTGAAATTGCTGGTTTAGCTTTAAATGTAAATCCTGAGGCGTGAGGTAGAAATAAGTTTCATTTAAGCAAATGAAAATATCAAACTATAGCATGTATTTCCCATAAAAAAGATATCTCTATTGTGGTATGGTATAATGATGTATTTATTCCAAAAAAGTAAAGAAAATGTCCAATAACACAAAAGTATAACAAATATTATATAAAACACATTTTTTACCTACTACCATAATAACAACACTGTATATTTTCATAGTTCTAAGTTTTTCAGGAAGCATTCTTAATTATCACATTCTTACTTTGTCAACATAAAATTCCATGTGATCCAATTGAATTTATTGAGTATATACTGTGTGTTGGGACTAAGAACAAATAGATAAGAAAGAAAAGCCTACATATTAAAGGGCTCCTTAATTATACTGTTCTCCCAAGGTTCAGTTAAGACACTGATCCAGAATACATCAGAGAGCTCGCTTTGTTGTAAATGTCTCATGCTAGACAACTCTAAGATGCATGTGTTCACAGAGATGCCATCTCCAGCAAAGAGGGATTTGGGAATTCTAATTTTGGTATTATTAGCAAGAGTTCTCATTCCGCTGAAGAAAGCAAAAAAGTCTGACCATTCTAAATGAAATTCTTATTAAACTTGGAAATTTTATGAAGGCATACAAGCACATTTTTATATTTGCTAAAAGAAAAAAGTGAAAATCCCTGTTGCTCCGTGTACTATGAGCAGAAATCTCAGAGAAACATGGCATCTCTTTCCAGGGACTTCATAACCTAAATTTACCCTCCTCAGAATGGTAACATTATGTATTGGGGAGTAACTGAACCTACCTACTACCCCTAGGGACCAGGGACAATCTCATAGGAGACCTCCAAGCATAGAAGCTCGTGGTCAATAAAATTCTCCAGTTTCTGTTATTAATACTGTGAAAAAATATCATTAAAATTTCAAAACATAAATTAAAACCTTAATGCATTATTTTTTATCCTTTAAATAACCCATATATTAAAGTATTAATATTTACTTCATTTCAGCTACTTTTATCTGTAACAACATAAACATCCCAACTTGGAATGGAAAATGAATAATAATCATATTTGCATTTGTATATATACCAGTATCCAAAAATGAGAAGGCTGGACAAATGAGATGGAAGACAAGAGTACTAGATTCTTCAAAATGGAAAAAAAAATTAACTTGATATATTAACTAATATGCTATTTATTATTTGCTGCCCCATAAATTACAACTAAAAACTATCATGAATTACATCACAGATCAGATACTGTCTTCATACTTGAGTTTCCAATTATTTGTTTTATATAAACAGCGCCTATTTATTAGATTACATTGGCTTGTGAGCCTCAAGGTAGTGATAGATAGTATTTGTATTTTATTTTTCAGGAATGTCCTACAAAATCATCTTCTTTTAATGCAGCTTTAGATAATGTCATAACCAGCTTTTTTTTTTTTTTTTTTTTTTTTTTTTTTGTGGTACGCGGGCCTCTCGCTGTTGTGGCCTCTCCCGTTGCGGGGCACAGGCTCCGGACGTGCAGGCTCAGCAGCCATGGCTCACGGTCCCAGACGCTCCGCAGCACATGGGATCTTCCCGGACCGGGGCACGAACCCGTGTCCCCTGAATCGGCAGGCGGACTCTCAACCACTGCGCCACCAGGGAAGCCCATGACCAGCTTTTTAATTACTGACAAACCTCAGCATCATCTTTCACTTCTCTCTTAACAACCATGTACAGCTGTCTGCTGAGATGCCTTCCTCTCCTCGCTCTGCTCCTGTCACACTCTTTCTCCTGGGTTTCTGTTACTGATTTCATCTCCTTTATCTGTAAACACTGAAGTGGCCTGGGGCTCAGTTCTTGGATATCTTCTCCGTCCACGTGTCCTCCGTAGGTGATCGCATCTGTTTCTTTGACTTTAAATATTACCTATATTTGATGACCCCAAGTTTCTATCTTGAACTCTGACCTCTTCCCTGAACTCCAGTCTCATATTGCAAGCAGCCTATTCAGTATCTCTCCTTATATGACCAATAGATTCTCCCAAATTCCAAATGAAAGTTTATCCCACATTCCCCTCGCTCACCTCAAATGCTCCTCTCACTAACTTTCTCATTTCAGTAAATGACAACTCCAATCTTTCAGGAAAAAAAAAAAAAAATTGAGTCATTTTTTTTCTTTCTTTCAAATTCACATCTTATTTAACAACAAATCACATTGTAAAAATATAACCAGAAGCCAGCCATTTCCCCCTCCTTCTAATGCACCCACCCTAGTCCAAGACACCATTACCTTTACCTTAGACTATTTTAAAAGCCTTGTAATGATACCCCTAGTTCCACTCTTGCTCTTCTATGGCACACTCTCAACACAGAAATCAGATCTATAAATCTCTATAAAACATTGAACAGATAGTATCATTCTTCTCCAAACTCACCAGTGGCTTCCCATTTCACGTAGAAGAAATCCCAGGTCTTCTCAATAGTCTACTAGGATTTACGTGATCTAGTCCCCTGCTACTCTTCTGATCTCAGCTCCTTGTAGACAACCCCCCTACCCTACACTAGCCACACTGGCCTCCCTTCTGTCTCTCAGTCATGCTGTGCAAGCCTCTGCCTCAAGTCTCTGCACTCATTCTGAGTGCCCAGAATGCACTTCTTCCAACAGATACATGGATTACTCCTTCACTTCTTTCAGGTCCCTAAGCAAATGCGAAGAGAGGTTTTCCCTGACCACGCTATATAACATGCTACTCTGCTTTATTTCTCTTCATAGCATTTATCATTACTGGATAGATTTTCACTAATTATTTGTTTACTGTCTCTCCTCCACTAGAATCAAAGTCTTGTGAGAGCTTAGGCTTTATTCTTTCTGGTTTGTTACTATAATATATTTTACTTCTAGTACACTGTCTGCAATGTAGTAGGTGTTCAGTAAATATCTGTTGAATGAATGAAAACCCCAATATTAAGTACAGAGGCAATCTCCTAATTTCATACACAGTAAATTCCTAGCAAAGATATGGAATTAGAATGACAAACATGCATAGATAGATGGATAGATTCCAATCCCAAAGAGAAAAAATGTTTTTTAAAATCCCTAACTACATCATGCTTTTTAGACACCGTTTTAAAAAATGTATTTCTATCATGTCATATATCTACTTCATTTTATATGTTTATTTCTACAACTTTAAAATAATTTATGTTGGAATAACATAAAATTATTTAATGTAGCTGAAATAATCTCTTTGTTCTCATATGCATTAGTTCTCATTGAGAAACATTACTTTTTTTTTTTTGCGGTACGTGGGCCTCTCACTGCTGTGGCCTCTCCCGTTGCGGAGCACAGGCTCAGCGGCCATGGCTCACGGGCCCAGCCGCTCCACGGCATGTGGGATCTTCCCGGACCGGGGCACGAACCCGTGTCCCCTGCACTGGCAGGCGGACTCTCAACCACTGCGCCACCAGGGAAGGCCAAGAAACATTACTTTTAATCTTGTTTTTTACATTCTTTTTACTTCACGTGAAATGAAGGCAATAATATTCCATTAAGTACACCAGCAATGCTGTGAAGACAAACAAACTGATTCTGCTGAAGCAAAACTGTTGGCTGGAAGGTAATTCCACCATACGATAGCTTTTAATATATTTCATTAGCTGATGTACAAATGTCCAAGTTTGGTGTGCAGAGGAAGTTTTATAGAATCCATATAGTCAAGAGTGAGCTGTATAAAATTTCACTGTAAAGAAGGGCAAAATTTAGCTCACATCATGATATAAATGTAATTGGGACTCAGTCATCCCCAAGTTCTCAGTCAGCAGTTTTCAAGTTTCAACATTTATTGAATTCCCTAGAGGTTCCTATTAAAAATTCAGAGCTCTCAGTTCCAACCCAGGTAACCTGGTTTAACAGTTTGAAAAAAGCCCAAGAAATAGTAATTTTAACAACCACCTCAGGTGATTCTGGTGTAGCCCATCTGAGAACCACACTTTGAGAAGCACTTGTCTAAGTGAAGAAAAGTATCATGGTATCACATACTTTCATATGACTATTAGCCAATTTTTTGTTTTAGAGATATATACACTTTCTTGATGAATCATTTTCTCACCTTCAAAAAATTTTAAGCCTATTGATATGATGCAAAGACTTTAACTTCTGTTTCATCATCTAAGTGAAAGCACAGTCAAGGAGCTGTACTTCCTCATTTTTCCCTCCTTCATCTTCCTGAAATGAGACACATGATGAGTTTTTGGCCATCATACCCCTTTTTGAAGAGTGCAGATAGTAAGAATTCATCTAGCACTGAATTTTAAGCCTCAGGCTATTCGGTATCAACATATAACTACAACTTCAATTACTCTTTTGGAAAATATTGCTCCATCTCAAGGAGAATACCCTAATGGAAGTTTCAGAGGATACATTTTCTTTGAGACTGAGGAAACTACATTTAAAGTATGGGTACATCTTCTCTTGGCAGAAACCAGAAAAACTGCTTCAAGGTCAATGTTAAAGAAAGGTTCTACATAGCTAGAAGTTTTGATACAATTAACATATATAAACAGCATTATAATCAAAAATTATTTTTTTAAGACAGGAAAAAAGGCCAAATTAAATTCTCCTGAGATTTTTGTAAGCATACTGATTCCTTACCATTTATACTGTATCCACAGATTTTTTAGTAGTATTTCGTTTAGTGTGTGATCTATAAAACTAAAGAGCTAAAAAATAATTGGATATAGAATACTCCTTGAAACTGAATGTTAAATGAATCAGATAACATACAACTAGAATCCTCTAACAAACTATGTTTTTACCATAGACTAAGAATAAACTAGTAGATTTCTTTTGGTTGTATTCTTAACTAAACGAGTTATTTGAGAGATTCTCAGTGATTCTTTATGATCTGTTATATACATATTAATATTTTGTGGATATCCTCAGTTCTTAGGGACATTGGAAAAATTTTAACAGCAGCAAAAAACAATTAATCCCTTTCCGATAATCCACAAGTAAAGAAATATGAAGGTAAATATAGCAGAGAGTTACATGTATTATATATACTGGAATGGAATTTTCAGATGCAAAATAATAAGATGTCCTGCTTGAAAGTGGCTTAAAGAAAAGGAAATTTTACTTTTCATTTTAAGTGAGAAGTTATGACCAAGCTATTTTACTCTTTTTGTTTGGTTGATTTTTGTTTCTTCCCATCAGAGACGACAGGCTGACTTGCCTCGTGAAAAAAGAGGTCTGATATACAGACGTAGGCCTGTGTCTTACTCCTTCAGCAACCACAGCAGAAACAAAGATCCTGTCTTCGCAAAAAGTATCAATAAAATTAGGAACAGTTAGGAATCAAAGAATTAAGTTTGGAGAAAATTCTGTGATTCTAAAACATCGTATATTGGCTCAGTAAACTTAGTTTCTTCCTTAACAAGGTCAATTGTGGATTTAGACAGAAAAATTAATAATGCAATTGAGATGAGTGTAGAAATTAAACCATCATTTTCTAATGGGACTGAAGAAATTAATCTGAATATTTACATTTGATAAAAAAAGATAAGACTAGATATATCTTATTATCATATGTGATATTGAAGTGCACATATTAAAAATCTGTCAGGAAGAGATAAAAGATCACCACACCATTACTATGGTAATCAAATGATTCATTAATCCTCTTTTTAATAGATCAGAGACTGTTATTCAATACATAATAAAGTAATTATATTGGTCACCGTGGTCATACATTAATGACTGTAGCTTGGTTAAAAAAGAAAGAAAAAAGAAGTTGACAAATCATCGAATTTAACCTCTGTTTTACAGATGAGTCAGTTAAACTACATAGCAACTAACTAACGTGTCCAGGGTCATAGACTTAAATTATAACAAAACTATACCTAGAATGAAGATAAGTGGCCTTTTCTTCTTTTTGATATTTTGTGGTAGCACAATGCCCTCTGCCTATCGATAAATGTGTCTTCTTTTACGTTCTTACCCTCTTCAGACCTGGCTGAAAATACTATGCAAACCTTATAACCCTAAGAAGCCAACAAACCAAGAGAAATGTTTAAAGTGATATAAAAAGGTCAGGATGAGATTATCCTTCCAGGTTTTAGTTGGCAAAATGGCAAGTCGTGCCATTTGTTCTGTGATATTTCATTATAATTAAATGGAAAAGTACTTAGTATGCCAATAGCTTTAATTTTAATACTTGAAGCTGAAAGTTCTTCTCAGTTTCAGAGTAATTAAGAAACAATATGAGTTTTGCTTAATATATATAGTAATTGTAGGTTACATAAGAATATGAAACTACTTTTTTTCAGTCTGTTCCAAGAGCTACCAACTAACCAAGTCTTATTTATTGTGTGTTTAATTATTACATGGTCAATATTACAGGAGACAGAAAAAGAAGGTTTCACAAAGCTTTAACAAGTAGATTATTTAGACAAATGGTATAGAGAAGCTATCTGAAAAAAATACAAAGCAGCACACAATAAAACACTAAATTGTTTCATTCAATTACAGGCACATAGGCATTTTGAGAGAAAACATAAGACAGTTTTATAAATTTTATTTAACCAAATCTCTTACATCCATTCTCTCCTGGTTCTCTTCCCCTCTTCCTTAAGTCAGTGGTCTCTAAGTGTGGTCTGTGGTCTCCTGAGAATCCCTGAAACCCTTGCAGGGAGTCTAGAGGTCAAAATACTTTTTATGTTCTTGAAATATAATGGACATATAGCGTAGCATTATGTTAGTTTTAGGTATACAACATCATGATTCAATATTTGTATACATTGTGAAATGATCACCACAGTAAATTTACTTAATATCTGTCCTCATACATCGTTACAAATTTATTCTCTTGTAATAAGGGCGTTTAAAATTTATTCTTAGCAACTTTCAAATATGCAATACAGCATTATTAACTATAGTGACCATGCTGTACATTACACCCCCATGAATTATTTCTTTTGTAACTGGAAGTGTGTACCTTTGACCCCCTTTATCCATTTTGTCTACCACCCCTGCCATGTCTGGCAAACACCAATCTGTTCTCTGTGCCTATGAGCTTAGTTTTTGTTTTTGCTGTTGTTAGATTCTACAGATAAGTGAGATGATATATTTGTCTTTCTCTGTCTGACTTATTTCACTTAGCATAATGCCCTCAAGGTCCATTCATGGTGTTGCAAATGGCAACACCATTTTTCTACGGCTGAATAGTATTCCACTGTGACATACATATATATATATATATATATATATATATAAAATATCTTCTGTATCCATTTGTCCATTGATTAGCATGTAAGTTGTTTCCATATCTGGGCTATTGTAAATAATGATGCAATGAACATAGAGGTGCATATATATCTTTTCAAATTAGCATTTTAGCTTTCTTTGGATAAATACCTAGAAGAAGAATTCCTGGATCATATGGTAGTTCTATTTTTAGTTTTTTGAGGAACCTCCACACTGTTTTCCATAATGGCTGCACCAATTTACATTCCCACCAACAATACACAATGGTTCCCTTTTTTTCCATATCCTCACCAACACTTGTTATTTCTTGTTCTTGATAAGAGTGATTCTAACAGATGTGAGGAGATATATCACCATGGTTTTAATTTGCATTCCCCTGATGATTAGTGATGTTGAGCATCTTTTCATATACCTGTTGACCATCTGTATATCTTCTCTGGAAAAACGTCTATTCCACTACCCAGCCCATTTTTTAATTGGATTGTTTGCTATTGAGTTGTATGAGATCTTTATATATTTGGATATTAACCCCTTAGCAGATATATGATTTGCAAATATTTTCTCCCATTTGGTAGGTTGTCTTTTCATTTTGTTAATGATTTCCTTTGCTGTTCAGAAGCTTTTAGTTTGTTGTAGTCCCATTTATTTATTCTTGCTTTTGTTACTTTCCCTTTTGGAGTCACATCCAAAAAATCATTGTCAAGGCCACTGTCAAGGAGCTTAACACCTGTGTTTTCTTCTCGGAGTTTATGGTTTCAGGTCTTACATTCAAGTCTTATTAATACAATTATGTTATTTGTTTTTTCCACCATATCGGTTTTCGTAACTAATGGTGGTAGATAAAATTGCTGGCTGCTTAGAAACAGTCAAGTCAGTAGCACCAAAGTACACTCAGAGTCATTTTATTCTTCAGTTTCATGCACTCACAGAAAAAAAGAAAAAGCCAGTTTCACTCAAGAATATCCTTGATGAAACTATAAAAATTTGCATAATTAAATCTTAACAATGAGTACTTCTGTTTTCAAGATTCTGTGTGAGAAAATGGGAAGTACACAAAACATTTGTGTTGTATGTTGCAGTACAATGCAAATCTGAAAGAAAACCACTGTATGAGTTGTTTTTTCTTTTAGTTCAACAGGTCAGTCCATCCTTTATTAGGGAAGTGTAATACCACCAAAATGACAGGGATGTTTGATGGTGCTTACAGGGGATCATGACAAGATCTTTTTAAAACAATTTTTTTCTTCCAGTTTTATTGAGATACAAATGAATATAGCACTGTGAAATTTAAGGTGTACAGCACAATGATTTAACCTACATACATCATGAAATGATGATTACAATAAGTTTAGTGAACATCCATCATCTTGTATAAATACAAAATTAAATAGAGGGCTTCCCTGGTGGCACAGTGGTTAAGAATCCACCTGCCAATGCAGGGGACACAGGTTCGAGCACTGGTCCCGGAAGATCCCACATGCTGCGGAGCAACTAAGCCTGTGAGCCACAACTACTGAGCCTGTGTGCCACAACTACTGAGCCTGCACTGTAGAGCCCACGAGCCACAACTACTGAGCCCATGTGCCGCAATTACTGAAGCCCGCGCACCTAGAGCCCATGCTCCGCAACAAGAAGCCACTGCAATGAGAAGCCCGCGTACCACAACGAAGAGTAGCCCCCACTCGCCGCAACTAGAGAAAGCCCATGTGCAGCAATGAAGACCCAACGCAGCCAAAAATAAATAAATTAAATTAAATTAAAAAAAAAATTTAAAAAAAAATTAAATAGAAAAAGAATTTTTTCCTTGTGATAAGCACTCTTTAGGGCTTACTCTCTCAACAACTTTCATATACAACATAGAGCAGTGTTCATTATATCTATCATGTTGTATATTATATCCCTAGTAATTATTTATAACTGTAAGTCTGAGTTTTAAGGTTTTTTTTTTAATAGAACAAGGTGTTTACTTGATAGAATGACAGACAAACTACAGTTATTCAGACTCGGGTATTCGTCAGTCATTCTCTTACAAATATATGATGTGAGCCTGCAACTTCAAGTAAAACAACTGACAATATTTACTGCCAATAATAATGTTTGAGCTTTCAATTGAAAATCAGAATTTTGGAAAACTAATATTCACCATTATTAGCTTGACTGCTTCCAAATTCTTAAATACTATTCTGTTGAGATCAGAAGTGATAACAAGTATGATTTCATATAGTACTGCATAATGAAATATGTCAATGTTTGAAAGTTGTGAATAATGCAGTGTGAGCCAATATTTTCCAGACAACTCATCTCATTGTGTTATAAGATCATTTATGGGGGAAAGAGCCATTCACAGTACAAGATGACCGACGTATTTTAATGTAACAACATATAAGAAGTTTACTGATACAGTTTCAGATTTCACACTGGAGCTAAACTTTAATAAACAACCCCTTGTTAAGGTTTGGTGTAATAGTAAAAAAGAATATCCAAAGTTATCTGAAAAGATCATTAAAGCACTCCTTCCTTTTTTAACCCATGTCTGAGTGAGACCAGAATTTTTTAAGATACTTCAACCACAACAGTACTGTTTTGAAAGCAGAAGCAGATATGAGGATCCAGCTATCCTATTAAGCCAGACATAAAAGACATTTACAAAACTGTAAAATAATGCCATCCTTTTCATGGATTTTTTTAAAATTTGGAAAATAGAGTTATGGTTTCATAAATATACAACATTTCTGTAGTGGCTTTGTTACTGATATTTTAAACTAACTAAAATTAGTAACTTTAAATATCTGTATTAATTTCTAATGTGGCAAATTTGAAGGAAAAACTAAGCACAAGCACTTGTGTTCCCAATAATTTTAAATAGTGTAATGGGGCCAGAGACCAAAGAGCTTAAAAACAGTCCCTCTAAGTCTATACTTTCATCAGACACAAATTGACTGATTATAACAACCTCTTGAAGAGGTCTCCCTGCTCCCATTCTCATTCTAATCCACCCAGGCTATTATCAGATTGGCATTTGTAATCCACACAACTCATACTCACCAATAAGGAACCTTTTAATAATGGCTCTCTATACCGATAGGTAAAAGCTCTAACTCTGTGACAAGGTTTAAAAGTCCATCTTGGGCTTCCCTGCTGGCGAAGTGGTTGAGAGTCCGCCTGCCGATGCAGGGGACACGGGTTCATGCCCCGGTCCGGGAAGATCCCACATGCCGCAGAGCGGCTGGGCCCGTGAGCGATGGCCGCTGAGCCTGCGCGTCCGGAGCCTGTGCTCCACAACGGGAGAGGCCACAACAGTGAGAGGCCCGCGTACAGCAAAAATAAATAAATAAATAAATAAATAAAATAAAAGTCTATGTTGATCAAGTGCCTGACTACCTCTAATATTCACTGCGACTCTCCTCCTCCACTGCTAGACAGAATGGCCTGCCAAAAACTCCTGTGCCCCCCTCTCTCTCTCCTGCACTCACAGCTATTTACCTGAAATAGCCTTTCTTGTCCCATCCACCATCCTACACATCTCATCACAGGCATTCACCTTCTCCACTTCAGGACTTTTACAAGTATCATCTACAGGAAGTCTTTCCTGCTATTCTTGATGCCTTCTTGCTTCCTAATATGTTTCTGTCATAGTATCTCTAACCCTGCGCCTACTGCACATGAACACACAGATCAATGTGTTCCCCGTAATTTGGGGGAAGGAAACTTTGCCATCAATATTGCCATGAGTGGATTGTGGTTTTCAGTTGCTGTTATTCTTATGTAGCTGAATATGTGTATATAGGTATATATGTGTGTACATATATATGTAGTCATTTAGATACTGTCTTCAAGACACAAAACTGCTCTGTTTTTGCTCTATTCCACTCTATAAACCACAGTTCTGCTTCACCATCTGGCTCCCTATTAAGACTCTGATGTTCAGCACATTTTTAAAGATAAACACTTCTCAGGCTTTTCTATGCCTTTGGTCAAATTCCAAAGTGCTGAAATAGTCGTTTCTGTCCATTTGGTATAGCCTTAGAGTTGCTTTTTGGGAGAGTATTTATGGATCTCCTCATTTGGTCACAGCCAAAAGTCCTACCCTCTGATACTTATTTTTAAATTATTATTGATTTGTTACCTTTTTAACATTGAAGAAGTACTCAAATGTGTTTAGGTCATTGCCATATTATCAATTGCATCACTGTATATAATCATTAAATGGTGCTTTTATGTGTGCAGTGCACATCCTGATAAGGCATGTCTGGGTGCTGCGAGCTTTGCATTGTGAGGTAGGCACCTGGCATGTCTTCTCTAGGGAGCATGTAAATAGTATCCTGTGCTTTGGAGTACAATTATGGTGAATTATATTATTATTTGAGTACAGCAGCAGATGAGGTCAAACACAAACTGAAGGGGGTTCAGAATAGCCATAAAACTAATAAGGGAAATGAAAGGGGAGTTTTAAAAGGAAATTTGGCAGAATCATATTAATTAAGAAATGAGTGGAGTAATTTCTTTTAATAAGTTAAGTAGAGGTTCTAGGAATTAGAATGCCCATACAACTCAATAGCAAAAAAAAAAAAAATCTGGTTGAAAAATAGGCAGAAGATCTCAATAGACATTTTACCAAACAAGGTATACAGATGGCCAACAGGTACATGAAACAATGCTCAGCATCGCTAACCCCCGGGGAGATGCAAATCAAAACCACAGTGAGATATTATCTCACACCTGTTAGAATAGCTATTATCAAAAAGGTAAGAAATAACAAGCATTGGTGAGGGTGTGGAGAAAAGGGAACCCTCATGCACTGTTGGGGGGAATGTAGATTGGTGCAGCCACTATGGAAAACAGTACGGAATTTCCTCAAAAACTAAAAAATAGAACTGCCATACAATCTAGCGATTCCACTTCTGGGTATTTACCCAAAGAAAATGAAAACACTAATTTGAACAGATATCCACATCCCCATATTCACTGAAGCATTATTTACAAAGCCAATATACAGAAACAACCTAAGTGTCCATCAGTGGATGAATGGGTGAAGAATATATGGTATATACATACAACAGAATACTATTCGGCCATAGAAAAGAATGAAATCTTGCCATTTGCAACACCATGGGTGGACCTTGAGGGCACTGTGCTAAGTGAAATAAGTCAGACAGAGAAAGACAAATAATGTATGATCTCATTTATATGTGGACTCTAAAAAACAAAACAAAACAGCAAGCTCACAGACAGAGAAAAAAGATTGATGGTTGCCAGAGGAGTTGGGGAGGGAGGTGGGAGGGGGAAATAGGTGAATGGGGTCAAAAGTACAAACTTCCAGTTATAAAATAAGTCATGAGAATGTAATGTACAGCATTGTGACTACAGTTAATAGTACCATATTGCACATTTGAAAGTTGGTAAGAGAGTAAATCTTAAAAGTCCTCGCATAAGAAAAGAAAAAAATTTTGTAACTATGTATGGCAACAGATGATAACTAGACTTATTGTGGTGATCATTCTGCAAAATCAAATCATTATATTGTATGTCTGAAACTAATATGTCTATTATACCTCAATAAAAAATCCATTAATTCAGTTTAAAAAAAGAAATTAAAATGCCTATTTCTCTTTGCTATCACATGAAAAATACAATAGGACAGTCTGAGCATATATTGTTCATGCATCTAGAATCAATGCACCCCTGAAATACTGAAACCCATATATTACATACCTGCAGATTTTCAATGTATGATGCTTTAAAGAGAATAAAAACTGTACTACTGTTTAAATGGCTATTTGAGAATGAAGGAGGATTTCAGATCCAGATTTCCCAATAGAATGAGCAAAGACTGCTCCATGCAAACATCATATAAGGTCATGCTAGGACTCAGATTTGATATAGAAAAGGGATGTTGTTACAGATTTTTCTAAATCAAAGCTATCTGTACCACATTCTCTATCTGTCTTCTCTATGGAGTATACTGGATATTTTCCTGGCCCCATTAATCAAGCTCTTAGTGTACCTTGATCCTCATCTGTTTTCCAGGTTGTCCTGTAAACCCTAAAGATTTACAGAGATCTTGGTGGGAACTCTCACTTCTGTGTCTAAACCAACTGAGAGCAGATAATGGCTTGATGACTCTGCTTTCACTGTAAAAACGACAGTGGAGTATAGGCTTCAGCTTGAAGCTAAGGCTGAAATGTTTTTCTTCCTTTCTATGAAATGAATTGATGAAGCCATCGCATAGGGAAGGAACGGAACAGCTGGAGGGATACAGTCCCCACTTATTCCCAAGTATAAAAGAAGCCTTGTCCTAAGGATATATGAAGTAATTACAAGCAGCCTGAGCAAGAGTAAGTGAGAGCTAGAACAAAAGTGAGAGAGAGAGAAGAAATCAGAGAAGACTAGAAGAAAAAGGGCCATACCAGGATTGTGACTGTGAACTCATCATGCAAGTAGATATATTGTAATAGTAGACATAATTGGAATCAGTACAACAGATTTTCCAATATATTTCCTTCCTCTTGGATATGAGTGGAAATTATACCCATTTTTCTGGATTAGAAACTATACCCAATTTTCTGGAAAATTCTCTCTCTTCAAGGGCCTAGGCAAGGGTCCAATGTTTCAGGGAAATGCACAGAAGCAAAATCCATCTATCTCTGGAAGAAGGGAAGGAAAACTCTTGGCCTAAGATCCTGCATAAGTTTGCTATCACTGAGGGATGAGTTGAAATTCTCTTCCAACCAAGAAACATTATGCACAGAAGACACAGACATCATTCCATGATGGTTGCAGGAGAGCTGAGACAGCTAGACCCTTGAGGCCCAGGCTCACAGAGTCTAAGACTGAGGCTAAACCAGGAGAACAGAGACACCCCTGTCTCCACTATGAGATTAGCACCTATTAGCAAACAACACTAGTTTACTGCTGGGGTCTGGGGAAGACTGAGGCGAGTGCTACTCTGTGTGGCTCACGCACGAAGGACTGCTACTCTCATGGCAGCAGAAACAGCTGAGAAAAACCCTCTGTTCCACAGACACCGTAATACACAAAAGGGAATAGCAGCTCACCACTGGAAGAACTTGAAGTCTGCGGAAATTATAACGATGAAACCCAAATCCATCTCAAGTCCTGAATAGACTGATTCAATGCCACAAAGTAGTAGCCTGACTGAAGAGGAAGCGAGCACATTTCTGTGTGAAGACTGATTTGAAACACAAATGTAAAAATAAGGAAGAAAAAAATATTTTTATAGAGTAAAATTTCTAATTGTACACAGAGATGTGATATATATTTTAAGTTCCTTTCAAGCAAATTTGCAGTACCCTATCCTCTTTCACAGGTCCTTAAGGGCCCAAAGATAATATGAATTTGCTTTGGAGTTGTTCTGATGAGTATTTTCATAAAAGAAATGTTAAGTATACATATCCAAAAATTTTTAAATCTACAGTCTATAATATATCATTTGTTGACCAGTATTTCTTTCTGTGTTTTTATAGTAACTTTGAAGTGTGATGTTTTGTTTCTGGTAGTACTTTATATTATATAATCTATACAAATCCATAAAAGAGTACCTGGTATAGGGTAAAGTTTCAATAAATGGTAGATATCTACTGTATTGTACAAGTTACTCTTAATTATATATTATATTCATACAATGCATTGATTGGATATGACTGTCTTAAATTCCATGAGGACAGTGCTCCATCCATTATTATCACTATTTTATCCCCAGCATCCAACATAGTGCCTTGCACACAGAAAGCACTCAACTGTAAGGAATGAATGCATGCATGAATAACTATAGAGGTGATAAAACTCAACAATGATTGATCTCATCACTTAATTTTGGATGTCATAACATCTCACCACACTTTTCTTATCATAAAAATGAATAAGTCACTTAAACTCTCAATACAATATGAAGTCAATAGTAAATATACAGAGCTTTGCAAAGTATCTCTATGTTCTATTAAAATCTTATGATCTGGGACTCCCTCGTTTGCCAAGATGGTGTAGCCAACTTTCTCCCAGATCCTGTCCCTTACAACTAAAGATCTCTGGATGTACCACAACAAAGAAGCATAGGAAGTCTCTGAAAGGTGGAAAGAACAGGGTGAGCCACCAATGGACATCAGGGCTTAAGGAACAACTTGGCAGTAAGTTCCTTGGCTTTTCTTATTGCCTCCCAAAAACATGGGACAGAGCACTGCATACCATCCAACCTGGAACTGCCAGCAGGCACAGAAAGATAATCCCCAGGAAAATTCTGGTCCCTCTAGCCAAAGGACCAAAACCAGAAAAACTTTTTGAAAATACCCACCCTACTCCAGCCAAACATCAACAGAAAAAGAGTCCCTCTCCTTGACAGGAGAGAATCTTCAAGATGTAGGGCTAGGCAAAGGTTTCTTAGACTTGACATAAAAAGCACAATCCATAAATGGAAAAAAATGATACATTGGACTTATAAAAGTTAAAACTTTGGCTTTGTGAAAGACTCTCTGAAGAGGATGAAAAGCCAAGCTACCAACTGGTAGAAAAAGTTTGCAGACCACACATCCAACAAAGGATTAATATCTAGAGTATATACAGAGCTCTCAAACCTCAACACTGGGTTGGAAAAAGCAACTCAGTTAGAAAATGAGCAAAAGATATGAATAGATGTTTCATCAAAAAGGATATACAGTGAACAATAAGCACACCATTAGGCATTAGGGAAGTGCAAATTAAAACTTCTTTGTTAATGTGTGTGTTCAAATCTTTTGCCCATTTTTGATTCAGTATTGTTTCTTTATTGTTGCATTGTGAGAGATTTTTTTTGAGAGGTTTTGTTTTGTTTTCCATTCTGAAAATGTCCTTGACTAGATATGTGTCTTGCAACGATTTTCTCTCAGTCTGTGGCTTGTCTTTTCATTTATAGTGTTTTTTGAAAAGGTTTTTAATGTTTCTGCAGTCCAATTTACCATTTATTTTTCTTTGTGAATTGTGTTTGGAGTTGTATTTGAGAAATCTTGATTTAATCCAGCATCAGAGTTGTTTCTATATTTTGTTATACATTTTTTATAAGTTTAAGTTTTTCAGTAAGTTTATTTTACATATATGATGTAAGGTATGAATTACAATCCTTTTCTCTTTTTTTTTGGCCTAACCCCCCCCCCATACTCCCTGTGATGGAAGTTCAGAGTCCTAACCACTGGACCACTAGGGAATTCCTTACAATCCATTTTTAAAACATTTTTGTCTATTTCAGCATATGTGTGAAGGAATAATTTAGAGGTCTTATTTAAAAGCATTTAACTCTTCCACAGAACAAAACCTTTTCTTTTTGAATCTAAAATAACATAAACCCATGAATGCAACAGACATCCATTGTCCTGTAATAAGAAAAAATACTTTTCGTACTGAATCACCAAGTCTTCCATTAGCTTCATCAAACATTTCCATTATTTACTTAGTAGCCTCATTAGATTTCCTAAAGATAAATCAGGTTGGGATTTCTCTGCTCAACACTGAAAGTCTCTAATATCCACAATGTTTTGATATTTATCATCCTAAAATACATTGAGTGTTTAATAGAAACATATCTATGGTGCCATGCTTGTTTCATGATGTATGTACTTTAATTATGTTGCCCTATGTTAACTGTTTCCTTACTTTCCTTAATATAATGCAGCTGAGGCAGAACTCTGTTTCTGGCCTATTTTTTTTTTTCCTAACATATCACAGAGCATTGAAGCAAATTCTCGGTTTCCTATGGGCAAGACTTTCCAATGATGTGGATTTCAGAGACATAAGCTCAGGAATTCAAGCATGTTCAATTTTCCAAAGCTACCTGGTAGCCAGAAGGAGAAGACAGATAAAAAAGGATATTGTAAAGATTGATTTTTATTCTGATTCATATTTCTGAGGCATGTATTTTCTTGTTGAAGCTGGTGGCTTAATGCAGAAAGGCACCTGTTGCACTCTCTGCAGTGAAACCTTTGCTATTTTTAAGGGCTAATACACCATCTGACTAAGGCCAATGAGTGAAACTTGAAGCACTAAATCAAAACAGCGTCTGATATGTACTACTACCAAAAAACTTAAGTATGAAGTTAATGGTATAACATTGAACAGACTTCATTACTGACAATGGAGGCTTTGAAGACAAGCAGTTCATAAAAGATGTGGCAACTAGTTTGTGACACAGAGTTAATTTAATGGATGTTAAGCCTATGCTCTTTATTTCACCTGACTCTTCTAATAGCAGTGCCTTTAATCAATGTTTTGATTTTGATCTATTTATTTTGTTTCCTCTCTCAGTAGTTCAATTAAACAAACATTTTGTGTTAGGCAACACTGATCACAGACTAGAGGAGTACAAGGACTGTAGAGACTTTCATTGGGGGACAATGAAGTTTTCTGGGAGAAAGGAATTGAGTTTGGATTTGAAGTATGAGTTCTGGAGAAACTTGCAAGTGTTTTGGCATTAAAGAGGACATTCCAGGCAAAGAAAACAGGAGAAACACACTGAAAAATTATAAAAATTTTCCATTTTCTTAAATCATAAATTGTCATGTATTTTTGTAGCTGGGAAGGACCTTGAAGGTCAATGATTCCATTGTCTACCAATCATGTGACATATCCCTGGAGTTGGCCCATGTGACCCTAGATCCATGAAAACAAAAAAGAGGCAGATTATATTTCTTGGCTGTATATTGTGCTAAAGTTAAAATGTCAAAATCAGCGGTCTCTCCCAATCACTTTATTTTACATATAAGAAAGTAGCACAATGGCAGCTTTATGTACATAGATATTTTAAACAGAACAGAGGACCGCATGCTATAAATTCCACTGTTAGGCTACGTTTACAAGATGTGCTGAAATTCTAGGGAAAAGATCCATTTTCCAATAATACTTAAGAAAGGGAAAATAAAAGTCCTTTCAAGGTCAAGTGCTACTGTGAGAATAACAAGACTATTTTCCCAAGGTCATTTTATATAAAGGAAAAATATGGTTTATAAAACACAGTTCAAAACATTACAATTTCACCACCATCAAGAAAAGAAATAAAGATCTACGGACCAAATTAAAACCACTATGCTGAGGAAATACATTTCTGAATGTTATGACAGAAATAGATTTATTGTCAGTCTTTGGAAGTACATTCATTATCTATCTTTTGAAAGGTAATAAAGGGAGGGATACCTTCTAAGGGGACTAACAATGGAAGAAAACTTCACAACTAAAGATTGGAAACTGAAAGAATTCTCCTAAGTTATACAAATAATTAAGGTGACTGAGATATATGATTCTAGAAATTTTATTATGGAAACACACTGAGTTTCTTTTTCACTTATGAGGACCCTAGATTAAGTATTTCATTTTAATCAGTCAAATAAAATAACTGATTTTATTTCCTTCCAGATTTGGTTAGTGATTGGACTAAATTGCTCTCCATCAGGTCAAAATACATGCAATCCTTGCTACTCAGAGTTTCCCCTTCCTAATAAAGATCTACTTATTTTGCAATTATGAAAATGGTAGCCAGAAGCAAAGAAAAGTTTAAATTCACACTTTCTTTCAAATTGTGCAGAAGATACAAAATACTGGTTTTTGAACAATAAAGTTCTGTTATGTAGCCAGCTATGTGAAAAGGAGTGTTCCAGTTTAATAAATATTCTGGTTAACTTAGAAAACTATCAATAATAAATATACACTGAACTTTAAATATTCAGGGGTCTCTTTATTTTCAAAGTTAAATTCCACTGGTATATACACCTGTTAAAAGTCAGGTTTGTGCATCTTCCTGTTTACAAATTATACCTTAATAAAGTACTGAAAGCATTGAAAAAAACAAAGTTAAATTCAGGAAACTATTTTTACCTATGGTAATCTAATTTTCACCAAAAAATGCACTGGAAGATCTTTTCAACAATGGCTTCATTTTCTTGCCATTTTCCATTATATATTTAAAGCACAGGAAACTATATTCAGTATCTTATAATAACCTATAATGGAATCAAATCTGAAAACAATAACTGAATCACTTTGCTGTACACTTGAAACTAACACAATATTGTAAATCAACCATATTTCAGTTAAAAATTAAAAAATAATAAATCTCTATTGCAGTGTGAATTTGGCAGAGTACTATTTAAAAATCCAAGATATATTTTTCCAGTATATTGCTAAAGGATTTACCATATATTTTTTTAATCTCACAGCTTTCCTGCTTTACCCTTAAAATAACTGTTTCAATATTTAATTTTCAATCTGTGCAAATTTGATACTTGCACCTGAACTTACACTTCTAACTGGGTTGGGTTCAAATTATAAAAAAACTATAACATTAAGTTTAGTTTAATTAGCAAAAAGTTAAGCAAGCTCAGGTGACATTTATTATACCAAATCTTACATATAATAAGTACTCTAATTAGTTGAACTGATTATTTATTCAGAAAGGAATACTCCTAGAGATTTAATTATCGTGTAAAACTAAGTATTTTCAGATTTATGCTGTATCAGAAATGATGAACCTATCTTAATTCAAATATCATCCATTTACTATGTGCATATATTGACACATACAGAAGGCTCTATGCATATACGAGCCTCGAATATTTTGGCTCAGAAAAGAGGCTATTTATAGCTGACACCTACATTCATGATTAAAATTATTTATAAAAGATTTGATTTTATCATCAGCTGTGGGAAAATGCCATAAGCGTACTAACTCCATTCATATCATAATTATCTTTCCCTCCACTGATGACTTCTTTCTTAAGAGTTTTACTGTGACCTTATCAGTTATTTATTGTTTTCTTATCTCCCTGACCTCTACATCTAACTAGATTTAAACCTGTGCAAATTCAAAAAAGTATCTTTATGCTTTAATATCCCAACAGACACACTTTACTCATGTTAATAATATGCAATTCAGCAATGCAGCAGTTTGGGAGGTAAGCTAATGCCTGATGAAACATTCATCACCTTATTATCTTCCTCTTCACTAATTCTGCTCTGTCATGTGTTTTATTTCATTCATTTCTCTTGTTCTATGTATTTTATTATCTAATATTCTTTGTTCAAAGCTGAGATAAAATTGTAACTTAGTAGGAAGGTTTCTGAGACAAAACCCACCAAAGACAACTGAAAATATATAGGATAGGAAAGATTTTAAAAATTGTTCTAAAATTTAGAAGATAGATTTTTCTTTATTTTTTAAGTTTTTTAATATTCTTGTGAAAAATGCTTTCTTTTCTCTCTGATTAAACATAAATACAGTTTGAAGAAAAGAATGAAATAATTATTTAAGAAATATTTTTCGAAAGATGCACATAAAATAGTCCAGCATAAGGCAGTAAATCAAAGGACAGACACTTACAAATTAAATTGAAATCCTAATTATGATACCTTGCACTGCAAACATGCCAGTTTTTGTGAAGCTAATTAGTCTTCTAGATTGGAAAACAGTGTAATTGAGTCTATATGGTTATGAGAGATGAAATTGAAAACAATTGCATATTTCCTGACATCTATATTCCTAAATTATCAAACATAATTTTTTTATTTTTGCAGGTAATTGACTTGTAATTTTTATAGTTATTGGAATATGTTCTTGCTTTGAAAACTTTTCATAATCTATATTCAAACAACTTCATTTCAAAGGCATCAGAATGTGTTACTGTTTTAACCCATTAGTTAGCTCCAAGAAAATAATCTTTTTTTTTTTTTACTAAAAAGGATACACTTTATGGATAAGCTAATAAAATATTTCATCACACTTTCTTATGGATGGCAACGATCTTGTTTTATTATAAAATCAATATAACTATTTCAGACATATCTAAAACAGGAGAGGGGATCCTTACATCAACCAATCTGAAATGACACTATAACATTATTCTATTATTGAAACTCTTGTATGGTATTTTATATAGCTGTATATATAGTTTTATATTATGTTTGTCACTTTCAAATATGAAAAATATGAGGATTTAAAAAACTAAAAGAATATCACCTATTCAAAAAGACCCAGAAAAAAAGGGAATAAAATATTAGTACATGTTTTGAATTCACAGATGATAAATTAAGTAATTTATGTGTGAAGAAAAATAGGACAAAATTTGAGAGAGAAAGAGAGAGAGAGAAAAAGAGAGAGAGAAAATTGTTTGGTTAAATTGGCAAGTGAAATATTGTCAAGTATTGTTTGTTCAACTAATGGGTGAGTTGAACCTGTAAAATATCAGTCAGTTTTGGTCCAAAAAATTCCAAATCACAGCGGGAAATTTGAACAGATGTTTATTTTGCATTTTCCCTACCCATGTAGTGGATGTCCTGACTGACTCTGCCCCCACACAATCGCACAGAAACCAAAGCTGATGGGAGCTATGCTACCTTGTATTTTTTATCTGGAACATGAGGCCATCTTGTTCATTGTAACAGAAGAAAACAGAGAATTCCCCCAATTAAAAGCTCTATCCCAAAAGTAAAGCTTATCACTTCTTCTCACAGCCTATTGGACAGAATTCATTATCTGTCTCTGGCTTTCCATCAAGAAGCTGCAAAATATATTCATCTTTATATATCCAGAAGGAGAAGAAAATTAGATATTAGGGAGCACTAGTGTTGTGCACTGGATAAAAATAGAGGTATTTCTGTTATATTTCAGCTAATTAGCATTCTCTATCTTAATATTTAAATAGATTCAAGTACTTAAATTTTAATTTAGATTGCTTCATTTTAATGATGAATCCATTTCTTCAGCATCCTAAGTAATTTTCTTCTTTTATGAAATATTATGATAAAATGATACTACTGAAATATATTTCTATTTGAATATGCTATTTCAGATATAGATTGTTCCCCTAAAGTTGTTGCTCTTCATTTTGTAACTATTTCGGAAAGGATAATTCTTATTGTAAGGCTAATTTAGTAAAAATAATGACTTGGGATCCAAACTTCAAAATTCTGCTGTATGACAATATGCAAAGAACTTTCCTGAGCTTCCCTGGTGGTGCAGTGGTTGAGAGTCCGCCTGCCAATGCAGGAGACACAGGTTCGTGCCCCGGTCCGGGAAGATCCCACATGCCACGCAACGGCTGGGCCCGTGAGCCATGGCTGCTGAGCCTGCGCGTCCGGAGCCTGTGCTCCGCAGCGGGAGAGGCCACAACAGTGAGAGGCCCGCGTAAAGAACTTTCCTTTCTGAACTTCATCAACAAAATGATAATAATATCTACTTTTTAGGCTGGTGATGTGTATTAAACAGAATAAAATGTTTAAATTGACTCATGTTCTCTGATATGCCAGAGTTAGTAAAAATCTATTAGAATTAAAATGGAATCAATCATACATTTTGATAATGGCCATATAAATTAGTATTACCTTTCAGAAAAATCAGATTTTATTTACATATCAAAATCCATTTATCATATGAGTGTATAATCGTATCAAAATTTTTAACTCAAAAAATATTCTGGCGTAAATATCTTTATTTACACATTATTATCGTTTGTATGTGGAATCTTAAAAAGCCAAACTTTTAAAAACAGGAAGTAAAATGGGGTTACCAGGGGACAGGAGGTGGGAAAGACGGGACAGATGTTGTTTAAGAGTACAAACTTGCAACAACTAGTAAGGAAGTCCTAGAGATCCAACGGATAGTACAGTGAATATAGACAATAATATTCTATTCTTATCAAACTTGCTAAGAAACTAGAACTTAATTATTCCAAACACTAAAAGGAAATGAGAATTATGTACCATGATGGAGGGACTAATTATTGCTACAATGGCAAGCATATTACAATATACAAGTGTATCAAATTAACATTGTACACCTTAAATTTACACAATGTTGTATGTTAAATATATTTACATTTTTAAAAATATAAAAAATAATGAAAAAGTAAATTATTACTCCATTCGAAAAATTCTATGCAGCTATTAAAATTGTAATTATGAAAATTTAATTGAAAATATAAGGTTTGTTTATAGAGTGAACATTAAGTTGGGATTAACTGAAATATACAGCTGCATAGATATGGAAAAGATTTGGGAAGGAATTCAGAAAAAAATAAATGTATTTAATGAGTCAGAGTGGTCGAATTGTAAATGAATTTTAGTTTTTTTAAGTGTCTTTTTGGTATGATGCTTGTAAAATGAAATGATATAAAATACTTCATAATGTGTTGATAGTTCTGAGTATATTTGTTTGTTAGGCACTGATGAAAGTTTCATCAACTCTACCAGTACTTTCTATGAAGCATAGTGATGAAGACCCAATCAATAACATTTACTGAGTGATTACTATCTCAAGCACTTTAAATGTAGTATCTTAAAAGTGTTAACTTATTTAACATTTAATGTAACATAGTAAGGTTACTTCTATTATTACTCTATATGAATGAGAAAACTGAGCTGCAGACAGCTTCAGAGACATGTCCAAGGTTGCCAGGTTAGTAGGTGCTGGATCTGGGCATGAATACAGTATGTTCTCTTCACTACTGTGCACATTATTTCCCATAACTACTAAAAACAGAGTGACAGAAGTCTGTATTAAAAGAAAAATTATCCAAAATAAAAATAAGAAGGATGAGGAGAAGGAAGAAGGAAAAGGAAAGGAAGGTACGGAGGAGAAACAGGAGATTCAAGAAATAGAAAAATATATTGATTAGATAGAAATCATATTAAAACTATGACTTCAATGGAGTATTATCCAACATAAAATGGAAAGTTATATTATTTAATGTATACTAAAATGTGTCTTTTTCTGAAAGATTTAATTCATAGTCATAGCTCATTTTATTGTGCTTTGCAGATATTGCATTTTTTACAAATTGAAGGTAGTGACAATCCTTCATGTAGCAAGCATTTGCTCACTTCATGTCTCTGTGTCACATTTTGATAATTCTCGCAAATTTCAAACCTTTTCATTATTATTACATTTTTTATCATGATCTGTGATCAGTGATCTTTGATGTTACCACTACAACTCACTGAAGGCTCAGATGATGTTTAGCATTTTTTAACAATAAATATTTGTTAAACAATAACTAAAGTATTTTTAAATTAAGGTATATACTTTTTTAGGCATAATGCTACTAAACACTTACCATACTACAGTATATTTTAAATATAACTTTTATATGCACAGAAATTCATATGACTCACTTTATTGTGATATTCACTTTACTGCAAGAGCCTGGAACTGAACCCATAATATCTCCAAGGTATGCCTGTATTTAAGATTTGATATTGTTTCTTTCAAGAAAAAAGAAAATCTACCTCATTTAGCTTAGTCCTAGTAACATCAGATTTTGTATTTCATCATTTTTTTTTATATTTTAATGGTACATACACAATCTTTTTGAATGAGTCTCAGACTTCTAATTCTCTCCGCCACATCATAATGCAGACCGCAGATCTTATTTCTTGCTTACATTATTATAAATGCCTTCCAATTGCCCCATCTGCCTCTATTTCCCTTTCACAACCCCACCATACACACAGACTGTTGGTCTTGGTCTCTGTTTCTCTCTCGTCTCTCTTCATACACACACTCAACACAAGTTCATCCTAAACTCTTTCTGAAACACACTTTCAAATGGGTAATTTGCTACATGAAAATTTTTAATGTCTTTTTTATTTCTTGCTACATTAAGTAAAAATGTAATTTGGCATTTTTCATCTTTTGAGCCTTACCCCTAAACCTAGAATCTCTTTCTACCTCCATTTTAGCTCTCTCAATGTCCAGCCAGAAATGGGGAAGCAGGTTTTGCCCAGTATATTAACTTCATCAGGCTGTGACAAGTAATAATTTGCATATTGCATATGCCAGATTGTCTTTTGTGCTTATTTTTATAGTAAAGAGAGTATCAAATAAGAAAAATACATTGCTGTGTCAGTTAGCAATTTCTTCATACTAAATAACCCAAAACTTAGTGGTTTAAATTATCTCATAATTCTGTGTTTAACTGGGTGCTTTTATAGTATAGATGATCTTGAATTGGGTTCTATTGAAACCTCTCTTGTCTATTGTCAGCTGCTCAGTCATGAGGTAGATGGAGGATTTAATACATCTTCACTCACATGTATGGCAATTGGCAAACCAGGTGCATTGGTTTCCCTCCACAGGTCTTCTCACTGTCCAGCAGGCCCTAGATTATTCACTTGGTGGTTTAAGTTTTCCACATCCAACAACAAAACAGCCTCAATGTGCAACATTCTCTGCCTCTGCCACTTTTACTAAAGTCCCCCCTGCCTAGGAAATCCCATGGCCAATCCAGATACAAGGGCTGATGAAGTTGGATCCACCTGTTAATAAAAGGTTGAGACAGTATTGTAATTTATGTCTGTCTGGAAATTTCTCCATTTCATCCAAGCTGTCAATTTTTAGGCTAAAGATGTTCAAAACATCCCTTTATAATATAGGTGATATTATTATGGTGATTTACTCTATTTTCAAAGATTGGTATATTTTAACTCTATGGAAACAAAAGAATTATAATTAATCCCATTTAGTATATTAACTGAAATTACATTGTGGGACATAAAAAAATAACTGGAGCAGTTTTAAAGTAGTGTGGTAAAATATGTAATAAACACAAATAAGTCTGTATACAGATGTACACGTTAATCAAGATCACCATAAGTAGGGCTTCCCTGGTGGCACAGTGGTTGAGAGTCCTCCTGCCGATGCAGGGGACATGGGTTCGTGCCCGGGTCCAGGAGGATCCCACATGCCGCAGAGCGGCTGGGCCCGTGAGCCATGGCCGCTGAGCCTGCGCGTACGGAGCCTGTGCTCTGCAACGGGAGAGGCCCATGTACCGCAAAAAAAAAAAAAAAAAAAAAAATCACCATAAGCTACTTCCAGGGTTACTATATAGTTAACAGGTCAAAATCTGATGAATGAATTCTACTCTTACTA
Organism: Delphinus delphis; assembly: GCF_949987515.2. NCBI lineage: Eukaryota > Metazoa > Chordata > Mammalia > Artiodactyla > Delphinidae > Delphinus > Delphinus delphis. The sequence goes on along the minus strand of NC_082685.1, from coordinate 90,819,164 downwards.
CTAAGACTACATGCTGAGTGCTGAAGACACACAAAGACAGATATGACTGCTCCAGTGAAGCAGAGCTCTCTACCTGTAGCCCACATCCAAGAAATGTTTTATTAATGAATCCTTATTCAATTCAATCCACTTATTGTGACTCATTACTCATGTCCATGCACTGTTAGGAAGGAAGAATGACAGTTGGTTCAGAGTGATATTAAGTTTAATGATTTTCTAAACCAGGATAAGAAAACATGGGGTACTGACAAGAAAGTCTGGCCAATTTTCTCATGTTCATCTCTATTTTATAATAAGATGGACCATTCAGTATAGGTGCAGAGACATTTTTACATTGGCACAAAATTGCATAATTTAAAAAATCATATCTTTTCCAAATTCTTATGAAGTGCCTCACTAGAAGCACACATTCCATCCCATTTTTTTAAATTTTTTTAAATTTTTCATGATGATCAAAAGATGATATTCATTTTATGTCAATATTTGTCCACACACGTTTTATTTGTCTTTCCATACGTGTTGTATAACGCTTTTTACGGTTGTAGTTCGCAAAGTTATTTGCTTACGAAATTAACAGAAATAGACGTGACGTACCAGATAACTGAACTCGTGCTATGTTGCTCAGGCTATGAATTCTTTTCTAAGGATGTTTTCTTTTAATATTTATTTATTTATTTGGTTTCACTGGGTCTTAGTTGTGGCAGGTAGGCTCCTTAGTTGCGGCTCGCCGAACTTAGTTGTGGCATGCATGTGGGATCTAGTTGTGGCATGCGAACTCTTAGTTGTGGCATGCATGTGGGATCTAGTTCCCTGACCAGGGATCGAATCCCGGCCCCCTACATTGGGAGTGCAGAGTCCCAATCACTGCACCACCAGGGAAGTCCCTCTAAGGATGATTTATGCATCTATGATTTTATAAAATACTAAGATACTATGATAAGAAAGTATATTTTATTAAAGACAATCTTTTGATTTACCAAACCATTATGAGTGTAAAAAATATAGATATGGTCTGAATACTTGTATAGATAGAGATATATACACACATGAGGGGTTGGGGCAGAGGTGGAAGAATGGGTACACATGTCTGTGTAAAACATTTGCATACCCTTTAAGACAATGAAATAATTTTGTTTGATGAACTCAGACTAGCTGGGAACAAAAGATGTTATTTTTATATCCATATTCCATTTCCTTAAAAATAAATTATTTTTGTATACTTTCAAAAATATTTGATATAGTTATGCTAAAAACTGGACTTTTGTATGATTTCTATTCAAAGAAAAGTGTTTCAGTGAATCACATAAGTAAATTGATATAAGTGGTACTCTATTAGAAGAAAACCAATAGTCTAGTTAAACTTATTCACAGCATATAAGTCTGAATCTTCCTTGCCATTCTTATCTACAGCTGACATCCTTCCCCTTGAGCTTAATGCTCTTGTCACCACTGTTTTAGGACTTATCTTTTGGTCATCTCATATGAATCTCAAATTCAAACTATCCATATAAGAGTTCTTCTGACCTACAAACACTGCCTCACTTGCTGTGCTCCCAGTCTGAGTTAATGACTTCACCATCCACATGCTCAGTGAAGATAGAAACCTCTATAGATGCTTAAAATCATCTGAGATTCCTCCCTATCTGAAAAATAAAGTACAAATTCCTTAAAATCAGCTCTGACCAGCATCCCCATCCATACAGATGCACATGCATTCTCTGTTTCAACCACATAATACCATCTGAAATCATTTCAGTAAGCCATGTACTCATTTCTTTGCCTTGGTGGGCAAAATACATTCATTATTTATTGGAGGTCTACCATATTCCAGACATTGCTCAAGTAGTTGAGATACACAAGTAAACAAAAAGAAAGCAAAAATAATTGCCTGCATGATTAGGCAACCTCATTAGGTTTAGTCTGGAGTTCAAGGGAAAGGTGTAGGCTGGAGATGTGAATTGGGTATCATCAGCACATAGATACGTAAATACATAAGATGAAATGAAATAACTCAAGGGTATGAGTGCAGATGGAGAAAAGAAAAAGCATAGGCTTGGGGAAGAGAAAAGGAAGGGCAGCAATAAGACTGGTAGGCTCAACAAATGGGAGGACAGTAAGGCCAATAGATTGCTGGATGTGCAATTCAAGGATTATATGGAAATGAGATTATGAAGAGGTTACGTGTGTAAAGATTGACCTGGTCTAGGGGATAGGAGAGAGTGGCTAAGATAAGTGATGGCCAAGCTCTCTGCAGGAGAGCACTTAAAGGAAAAGAATGGCCAAAGGGTTGGCAGAATTATCTCTGTATATATTCAAATCACCAAGAAATAAGACATAAGTAGATTTGAAGAGAAAAACAATAAGAGAGAAAGTGAGTGCCTGGATATTTTTAGATGACAATACAATGATGAACAGTAGTGATATACTGTAAGACAGTAAAAGAAAAAAGTAATCAATATTGTTTGTTTCGGGGCAAGTAGAAGGAGAGAGATATGGAATTATCAATGAGAGACATGGAATTATCAAGTAGAAGGACAGAGATATGGAATTATCAATTTCCAAAAGGAAATATACTCCAACTTTAAGCACAGATCTTAGAGGTGTGAAAGAAAAACAAGTACCACTTGAGATGACTTCAGGAAGAAAAGCTTCATCAGGGAGATCCAGGTTTCTGTTACAGTAAATGGTTAAGGAAATGCTCAAAAAAGAGGTTGACAATATAGGAGATTTTGCTATTGATGAACCATGAATTCTAAAGGGTTTTTTTTTGGGGGGGGCGGGTAGAGGGGCTTGGGGTGACATTGAGACTAAAAAGGGCATATGCAAGGTTAGATGACATTCAGTAGATGACCCAGGAGGTATGAGTAAGGCTGGGGCTTCCTGTGGTAATTGCAGAAATATCATGCATTCAATCCTCACGGATCAAGTTATACAGTTTAAGCAAAAATGTGGTTGTTGCAGGGCATGAAGCACTGAGTACCCCAGTGCGCAGGGGCAACGATCCTGTCAGAGGCTAAATGGACCTGCTCTGACCATGTAGGACCATGTAGATGGAATTAAAGAGCTAATGGGAAATTTGTCTGACTCTTAAGTAGATACATACTTCTGATGAAAGTTTAAAGGCTTGGGGAATACTCCCCACCTTTGAAGGCCTAGTTGAAATGTCAACCTTTCTATCTTCTCTGATCACCATAAGGGAGCAGACTTCTTGTTTCCTTAGCACTCTGTTTATCCAACTATCACCATATGTGCCTTCCTGGCTTTCCTACTAGAGTGTGAGAGACTCTTTGGTGACAAAACAGTTTATCTTAATATTCACAGTATCTAACATAGGGTCTGGCATACATACAGTACTCAGGAAGGTGCTAGAGTTGGTGGATGAAAGCATAATTTCTAAATCAGGACTTTTCAAACTGTAATGTGCACATAGATCACACTGGGATGTCTGGGTGGGGCCCAAGGTTGTTTGTATTTGACAAGAGCTCAGGTGTTGGCTGCTGCTGCTGCTGGTCCTTAACCACACTGTGAATTGCTAGGTTCTAAAGTATCAAATGGTAGGCACTTAGACATTACAACTTTTATTATAATACACTGTTCCCTGGGTCATTAAAAAAAAAAGTATCCCATTTTGCTGATTTGTTATCAATAGACTTTTTTCTTACCTTTTAAATTTTGCTTTGCTACAATCTTTACTAAAGCTTTATATTTAGTGTTGAACTCCAGGTAAAATTACATTATAGTCCCCAGGAGATTGATTCAGGGAAACTAACCATATGAAGTTTTCTGAAGAAGAGCAAAGTAGTGGCTAGAAGTCTATTTGAATAATACCTTCTGATAAACCGGTGTTTTGTCCTTAGTGGTCAAGGGCACACAGGATCTGAAGAACTGGTCTAATGTGAAAGCATTTAACCTTGCATCTCAGGACCCAAGACGCCATTTGGACCAGGAGCTTTCACTAGGCTGTGGCTTTGCTAAGTAAGATGGTCATTTTGTTAAACAGTTTAGTTTCTTAGTAGTGGTATCTTATTAAATATACAGTACAGATTTGTGTTTAGAGGACATTCACTGTTAATATCTTGTGAACAATATTTTGAACATTTTCTGGGAAAAGTGATCTAAGATCTTACATAGTTGAACACATTCAGGGATAAAGTACAGGAATGTTGATTTTCAGAGTGGGAAAATAATCCTATTCCATTACAACATTGAATCCAGTCTGTTTCTAGACTGAATATAAAGCAGATTTATTAGTTAATCTGATTTGGAATTAACTTTGTGAATTTAGAGTTTCTTACATTTATGTTAAAGAAAAAAAAGCAATATTTTTTCTAAAAGTAACACATTTTTTAGTCATAAATATATATGTATATATTTTTCTGCATTAATTTTAATTCAATAAAAGTATAATAAAATCAGGGAAAGGGTATGATATCAAGCCTTTTGTGATAAAACTAAAAAAATAAACATTTTATACATTTGCTTACAAACTTGAAGATACATATACTGATGAAAATTTCACTGAAGTAACACCACATTATTGACACCATATCTTTAGAAATGTGTCAACTTGTTAATCACTACATTTCTACCTGGTAGGACACAGGATTTTATGCCCTTTCTAATTTAATTGCTTAGCTCTGCAGAGCTTTTAGAGCCTGATGTTTCCACAATTCCTGTTTATAGAATATTATAGAAACCTAGTTAAAGCTTTATCTGTACTCACAACATAGAAAAATCTCGAAGCATTAGACAATAAGAAATTTGCAGTGGTAATGGAAACCAAACTCCTTTATCACTTCACTCAATAAGATTTGATAGATGGATTTTATAATTAAAACTACGGTTTAGGATTTCCTTTCTTATATGACTTTCAAAGTAAAGACATTTAAAATCTCCATTAGAAAAACTAGCAATTTTAAGGATATGTATCTGTTAGCTGAACAGTTGGTGCTAGATGATCTTTATGATTAACTACTTGTAAATTATGAAGTAAAAACTTTGAAATATATAAACCAAATTTATATACTGAAGATTTCCCACAGTGTTAAGTTTGAAAAATATACTAATACTGGAAATGAAATACAGATTATATAAAGATAAAGCTTTGTTTTAAAAATATCTTTGGCTGTACAGAAATATTGATATATAATGTAGCCATCTCCATATTCTAAACAAGTTATTATTCTTCAAATGAAGTTAAAAAGAAGTCAGCGTAATTTCTTATAATTTCTTGTGATCATTTAAAAATTCATTTATCCAGTAAACACAGAAATAATATAAAGTATCAAAGAGTGCTCAGGCCTTCTTTTTTTTTTCAATTCAAGTAAATGTTTAAAATTACATGCTGGAAAACAGTTCTTCCACATTTATTTAAGAAATAGTTTATGTTAAATAAGTTGGTGGGGAGAGGTAGTCAGTAAGCAGGTAGCCTTTCACTAGAGTAAAGATATAGCCAGTTATTTTAGTAAAATCAGTTTATGGCTTGGCTAGAGGTACCCATCGAAATCAAGAAGAAAGCATTCTTCTTTTCCCAAGAAAGAGTCTCTATTTATTTATTTTCTTCCAATTTATTAAACGTAATCCCTGACTACAGCCTATAGTATTTCCACCCTATCTGAACAGCAGATTTTACTGTCCTTATTCAAAATCCACCTTTCATTTTATTTGATCAAATTACTTATAATTTTGTATAATTCTCACTTCTCAAACTTCTGATCTGGAACCAAAAAAACTTCATTCTTATGATATGTGCTTTATGAAGCACTTAATGAAGATAAAATCTTCTGTCTCCAAACTTATCTTTCTTTTATTTAGGAGGAAAAAGAGCACTTTCATTTCTTCAAATAAATTTTAGCACATGGGTTTCAAACCCCTTCGATTTTTTTGCTCCAAAAAATGGTACAGCCACATTCATTTTCTCCTTTATTCTCTTTTGCTAATAGTTTCCTATTCAAAGATATCATTTATATATTTTCATATATATAATATATAGATCATGCATATCTTATAAGATACCTATTATTATATCTTATATATCTTATATCCATCTTATATATAGTATATGATATATAATTATCACATAATACATATATATCTTAAGAATTAAAAGAAAATCAAAGAATTCTATCTTGACTTTAATGCTTTTTCTAATTTATGTCCCTGACCCAAAAATTATATTTGACCTATATTTAGTTTATATATTTTATTCTTTCTTTATTCAAGCCCCTAATCACTTTAATCCCTATGGAATTATGAAGCATACATTTTCAGAGATCATAAGAACAGTTTCTTTTTCACATAGGCCACTTTCAGACTCTTTTCCTGTCTATTTCTTCCCTTACCATTGAATTTACAACCTTTGGTATTAAATTTTGTTCTCCAGCCCAGCCTTCTTAAATGTCTCTCTGGCTTTTTTAACACTCCAATGTCCTGAACTTCCTACCTTTTCTATTGATACTTTTCTCTCCCTCATATCCTATTTTCCTTTAAAATGTAAATTCAATAAATCTTAAACTAAACTCATTTATTTTTCAATACCAAACTACTTCTTTGTTTCAGTGTCAATTTTTCTATTATGAAAATATGAAAAACTTGATGTCAACAAATTTGAAAATTTATGTTTAATGGACCAATTCATGCAGCATCAATAAGATAAATGGCTAACTTCACACAAGAAAATGGCTGAAATCCCACAAGAAACAATGTAGACAAGAAGGAACTGGAATGGTTTCCCACTCAAATCTGGAGCAAAGCAAGGATATCCTATTGGTAACTTCTATTAGATATTATACTAAAGGGCCTAGGTAGTGGAAAATATTGTTTTAAGTTAATAAATTAAAGGCATAAGACCAGAAAGATAAAAGGAAAAATGTCTTCATTTGCAGGTAACATGATCCAGTATGTAGAAAATCCAAAGGGTGAAAAAATGACTAGAACTAATAAATGAGTTTAACAGATTCACAAGATACAAGAGCAATATTCAATATCTTTATATACTAGCAGTAAACAATCTAAAATAAAATTAGAAAATTGTTCTATTAATATTAGCATCAGAAAGAATAAACTATTTTGGAATGAATTTAATAAAAGAAGCATAAGACTCATGTATTGAAAATTATAAAACATTGTGAAGAGGAAGATATAAATAAATGGAGAGACATTCCATGTTCATTGACTGGAAGACTCAATATTGTCACAATGGCAATTACCACCAAGTTGATCTATAAAGTCAATGCAATCTCTATCAAAATCTCCACAGGCTTATTTATAGAAATTGAAAACTTCACCCTAAAATGCATATTGTAAAGCAAAATAACTAGAATAGCTAAAACGCATCATAAAAAACACATTTGAAAAATTACAGTATTTGATTTCAACTTATTTTTTTTAACATCTTTATTGGAGTATAATTGCTTTATAATGGTGTGTTAGTTTCTGCTTTATAACAAAGTGAATCAGCTATACACATACATATATCCCCACATCTCCTCCCTCTTGCGTCTCCCTCCCACCCTCCCTGTCCCACCCCTCTAGGTGGTCACAAAGCACCACAGTAATGAAGACAGTGTATAATCAGGGCATGGACAAGCATACAGATCAGTGGGCTGGAATTGAGAGTCCATAAATAAACCCCTACTTTAAGGTCATTTATTTTCAACAAAGATGCCATACAATTTAAAGGGGAAAGGGTATTCTTTTGCAAATGATGCTGGGGCAACTGGATATTCATATGCAAGAAAGAAAAAAAGGAGAAGGAAAAGAAGATAGACCTTTATGCACACCATACACAAAATTTAACTCAAAATGAATCATAAACCCAGAAATTCTACTTCTAAGAGTCTACCCAAGATAAATTTTTCCAATATGCACACAAAGACACATATGCAAATGTCCACAGCAATGTTAACTTTTTGTAAGAATCCGAACTGGAAACAATTCAAATGGCTGTTAAGTGATGAGTTGGAGGGGAAAAAAGAGGAATATGTCCATAAAATTAAAAATTTAGTAATTGAAAGGAAAGAAATACTGATACATGCTACAACATGGATGAACCTCAAAAACATTATTCCAAGTAAAAGGACTGAGATTCAAAATAATATTATTACATGTTTCTTTTTATATGAAATGTTTAGAAAAGGCAAATTTATAGAAACAGCAGAGGAGTGATTTTCCTACGGCTGAGAATGGGAGTCAGATTAATTGTAAACAGATATGAGACCACTTTCAGGATGATTAAAATGTAGCGAATAACCAACCACTTGGATTTGTCTCAGAAGAAAATGTTTCCCGGGATGTGGGACTTTCAGTGTTAATTTACTAAAGTTATTGAATTGTACACCTACAACAACAGAAGCTTATAATAGGTAAATTAATAAACAGCTAAATAGGGCTTCCCGGTGGCACAGTGGTTGAGAGTCCGCCTGCCGATGCAGGGGACACGGGTTCGTGCCCCAGTCCGGGAAGATCCCACATGCCGTGGAGCGGCTAGGCCCATGAGCCATGGCCGCTGAGCCTGCGTTTCTGGAGCCTGTGCTCCTCAATGGGAGAGGCCACAACAGTGAGAGGCCCACGTACCGAAAAAAAAAAAAAAAAAAAACAGCTAAATAAAGCTGTTTAAATAACAGAATAATAAAAATACTAGACATACTTCACAAGTAGTGTTTTGATTACTAAAGTAAACATACAAGTTTAAGACATATATTGGGAAACTGTAAATGTCAAAAAAAAGTTTCTTAATTTACTGAAAAACAAAAATTATAAACAAAATTTTATATTTTTATTGTATTCATTTCTGAAGGTTAGAAAATTGTGTATAAAATTTTCAAAGAAAAGGCAAATTTACTGTTTAGGTTATGTAAAAATGAACTTTTCAGTCCAATCATAAATTAAAGACATTACTGTTTGTAGGGCAAGTTGACAGTTAAGAGACTCTCTCTAGATTTACCCATCTTTCTGGCTGGGGATATACATTTTGTTAAAAAAAAAAAAAAGTGTTGAAATTTTAACTTCCTTTTTTTCTATGTAAATATAACATGTACAAAGCAGAATTGGCCTTAGTGAGCCATTTTATTAATGGCTTATCAATGAAAATATTGATAAGCATCAATAATGTTTATCAATGAAAATATTTTCTTCTTTAATATAAAAGCAAACAATGATATTTTTAAATAGTTTTATTTTTTTCCTTAATGAGGAGAGGTTAGAGGATGTAAGCATACTTCATTTCCCACTATTCTACACATCTCTAAGAGATTATGAAGAATTATAGCCAGAGGCATTTCACAGTTTTAGGCTACCAGAAGGAAAGCATGTGCATCTCCACCAGAACTTTACTCTAACCTCCCAGAGCAGAGCTTAATTAGTGCCCTTTTTCAAGGAATCCCTTTTTTCCCAACCACAGGGATACTAAAATATCCACCCAATAAAAAGTAGAGGTGGGGGAACTTCCCTGGTGGCGCAGTGGATGGGACTCCATGCTCCCAATGCAGGAGGCCCAGGTTGAGTCCCTGGTTGGGGAACTGGATCCCGCGTGCATGCTACAACTAAGAGTTCGCATGCCACAACTGGGGAGCCCACCTGCTGCAACTAAGGAGCCGGTGAACTGCAACTAAGACCAAGTGCAGCCAAATAAATAAATAATTTTTTTAAAAAAAAAAGTTTAAAAAAAAAAGTAGAGGGGGAATTAGAGGAGAGAAAGGAGTTAGACCAACTACTTCTCATCCCTACTACCTCCAGAATGAGGTTGAAGAGGCTGTAGAAACACCTAAATAGGTAAGGGAGAACCTAGTGGAGTCTGAAAATATTTCTAGAGGATTGAGAAACTTGCAAATCTATTTGTGAGTCTCTGCATCCAGCCTAGCACTGGAGTATCCCTGAGCTTATAGTTCAGAAAAAGCTGAGAGAGTCACTGACATTAATAGAGACAAAAGAAAAAAACAATTTCCTTTGCTAAGATTTCTTTTGGCTAGAAACATGGAAGACAGATGAGTCTGTAACACTGAATGCTTACCAAAAAGCTCTACTATAAATGGATTAATCCAAATGACATTCTTTAAAGTAATGGATAAATTTATTTCCTTCCATTCTCCCCCTAACCTGCCTTCAGCAAGATTAAATCTTGAAAGAAAGAAAGAGGGGAGACAGGGGGAACTAGCTCTAGAAAGTAAAGATGATATATTTTTTGATATTTGAATATTATGTACAAATTTTCAACTACAAAATTTTTCAAGTCTTAGAACACGTGCTGCAATGCTTTTAAGAAGTTTTTTTTTTCTGTAAAGGAGAAAAGATAACATGGTAGTAGAAGCAGGAGGGGTTAAGGCATTTATTTTCTTTTGCTGATAACATTATGATTTTCTCTTTTAAGTCATATATTGCCTAAGTCAATAAATTCCTTCCCCAAACAAGTATTTACTTTTAGTGGTTAAAAATTCCTACCTTTCCAACTTACATATTTTTCTCTCTGTTACTTTTTATGGTATCCCTGGCTAAATCTCTCTCTCATTCCTCCCTTAAACTGTATCAACTATAGTATAAAATTTCATGGGAAATTTTTATTAAACAGGATATTCTAACAAAAGACTCATTTATAGTTTGACATAACTCAGAAAAAAATCTCTGAGGAGATGAGTGAATGTATGTTCCTATTTTGCATCACAAGGTGCATGGGAAAGGATAAGATGGGGTCAAACTGGGTCTTCTCCAGACTTCTAGAAAGTTCACTGGCAATATGTAGAACCCTGTGAAACTGGTAGTGAAGAATCAGACCCAAAGTTATTCTGCATTTCTTGCCTAACCTACAGACAAACATGCACCTGTGTTTTTCTTCTCTCTTAGCCTAACATTAATTTATAGTTACTATGTTTCTGTTCCTTTTGACATTTGATAGTTCCTTTCTTTAACCAGATAGAAATTCTTAAAAGCACACCCAGTAACGTTTGTCCTTCTCCAGATAATACATGTTACAAAAAGCTGAGCTAAAAAGATGTCGTGTTTTAAAATTTGTTTTTAACTGAGTTAAACATTCATTTGTATTCTCTGAACTGGAATTATGCACCTATTCATTCAAATTAAACTGCACATATTGAAACAAATCAGTGAGGTAAAACTTAACATTATGAAACATACTATGAAAATGCCTAAAATTTTCTGTGACCGAAAAAATACTCTCCTAAAGTCAGCAATCAACGTATTCGTTGTAAAAATACTCAAAAATCTCTCATTTTAATGAGGGTAATATGCTATACTGCCTTTAGGAACTAGTGGCAGTTTTATTAATTATTTTATCAGTTGTATCAAGAGACATATTTACCTCAAATTTCATTCAAGTCATGTTATGTGACTTCACTATTATAAGAAATTCAGGATAAAATATCTGTGCCTTGTCAAAAAAAATAAGGATTGAACACTCAAATGTAACAAATGATATGTATCATAGTGTAATCTATATACTTCATGGTATTGCCTGTGTCTGATGGAAATTTGAAGAGTCAAATAACTAACAGGTAAAAATATGCTGTAAATAACACACCGATAAATGCCCATGGGAAGAAAAGAAAACCTGAAGAGCAGGGTAGAATTCAATTATTTTCTCTTCTAATGAGTAGCCTATCATCAATGATATTACAAAGGAGACAGGATTCTAACTCAACAGGACGAATACACAAGCTGACTGACACAAACATCCATAATGCAAAACAAACTTCTTCAGACAGATTTATGCAGTAGCTAGAATGTCTATTTCGAGCGTCTTCAGCTTTTATCTTCTGTATACTGTATGTTAGAACGCAGATCTTGCTACTATATTTCCAATTCAACAAACGACAGATAACAGGGTTCACTATTTTTAAATGCAAGTTAAAGAGCAAACAAAATGAAGCAAACCAGAGACCTATATTATGCATTTAGATAGTAATAAACTGTTGTGTTGCAAATGCAAGTAAATACAAGGATGATTAAATTAAAGAAGGGCAACTTCTGGGCACTTAAATACTTGTGTGTTTAAGAATGAAGGCATTCTCCTACGTAATCAAAGTACAATTATCAAAATCAGAAAATTTAATGTTGATACAATGCCATTATCTAATCTGTAGTCCATAGATAAATTTCACACACTGTTGCAAAAACGTCTATTATAATTTTTTTTCCCAGTCTGAAATCCCACCCAGGATTATACATTAAATGTTGTTGTCATGTTTCTTCAGTCTACTTTATCTGGAGTAATCTTTTAGCCTTTTTTGTAATAAATGACCTTAATATTTTTTAAAAGTACAAATATATAATTTTATTGAGTGTCCCTCAATTTGGGCTTAAGTGATATTTCCTCTTGTTCAGATTTAGGTTTTTCTTTTTGGCAGGAATACAGAGAAGCGATGTTGCATCTCTGTCAGTTTGTCCCAAAATTGGTTCCCCCATCCTACCACCATAAAGTTACTACTTTTCCCTTTGTAATTAACATGTAACTGGTAGGAGATACTCTGTGATTCTATAAAAATCCTATTCATCATTAAATATTCACCCACTAGTTACAGTATCAAGATGAGTCTTGCTTGAATTATTGTACTGACAGTCGCCAAATGGTGAATTTTATATATTTGACAAGATGTAGCTTTGTTCCAGTAAAGAGCTATTATTACATTTCATTTCCATAGTTCTTATTTTTCTGAAGTGCTACCGGTGGACAGATTCTGCAACCATAAATAAATACTATTGTACTAATATCTATAATGCATATAAAGATTATTTTCCTAAAAGCAGTCTCTTTAACAACAAAATTTAAAGAAAGGTGCTTTTTGTGTTTCCTTCTCAAGTGATTCTATTTCATCCTGAGGTTGGCACATCCTGAGGTTTAAATATTTATTTAAAGATAAATAGTATTTTTAGCATATGCTTTTGCTGCCAACATTTTCTACTTTCTAGTAACATGTTTATTTCATTTTTTGCAGATTGTTTTCAAAGACCACATTCCCCTTTGCCCACAAAGCTACAAACATTTTCATATGTATCTAGAATCACTTCCGATGTTTTCACTTAACTCAAAATACATGTTATTACCAATAATGATATTAAGCCTACAAATGATAGCTTCTTGCATTGATATGAAACCTGCTATAAATCAGTAAAAGATTTTTCCATATTTGCAGCAATTCTGGAACATAAGCAAGGTTTTTATAGCTCTTTCCTTCTTTCATATAAAACGAAGATAAGGTTATTGCTGACATGGAATTGAGAGCTGATAGAGTAAAGGCAAAGCTTAAAATTGATGGAAATATTTCAAACCATTTCCTAAGGAAAAGGTCTAAATCCAATGAAGAAAATTACATACTGTTATTTTAAAACTAAGTAGTCAATATGAAAAGCAATTTGCAAAAAAAAAAAAAAAGTTGCTCAGGTCATTTAAAAGCAAAGATTTGTGTTCATTCAGGAAATGAAATATTTTGCTTCACATTCTAATCATGCACTAAAAACCCTAATGATTTTCTACTTGAAATTTATGGAATTTCAAACTATTAGAGAAGCCCAACATACAGTAATTTACTATTATTATTTTACTTGTGTTTTCCATGAATTGTTATCACTACTCTATTTGGTCTGAGCACAAGTTATAATAGGAAAAATATCCAAGTATGTTATAATCATTTATTATTGAACTGAAAAAGTCATGTTCTCCTCAGCAACATTATTCTGGGATATCTATCCATGAGTTCATTTTGATCAGATATCTATAGATCTAGAACAGATTTCTATCTTATACCAAAAGATTTGTCTAAAATTCAGTTAAGCATTGATCTCTTTGACAAAGTAGTTACATACACACACAACACACATTATTTTCTAATATGGCACCTAAATTCCCTGCCTATGATCAATTATTATAAACTATTTCATTTCCTTATATGTAAACTTATGTACTGATCATGATCCTCATTAGAATATAAATTTTAAAATGGTAAATATTATGTCTACTCTATTTACCACTTCTTTCTACCACCTAGTACAATGTCCTGACACCTTTTTGTGTTCAATAAATGAATTCAATGAATTCACTAAAATAAAGTCAAACTTTTGTGGAAAATGTTGTAGGCTAATTCTGTATCATGCGAAAGTCACTTCAGTGCATTAGCTAATAGGTTTAATCCCTTAGATTGCTTAGGTCAGATGCTGTTCTGTTTTTAAATATCCATAAGTCATTTTTTTAAAAGTGCTTGAGACCTGCATGATATTTCATTTGCATTGTCCCACCTGCCAACACTCGTGTTACTGGCCAAAAAAGATAGAGCCTGAATTAAAATAATACCGAACATAACTATAATAAGGTCTATCAGATCCATAACTGAATCTCCCATGACCCCTCAGGTACCTTCTCCACTATTTCAAATTGTGGATAGCATCCACGTCAGTTAAGGCAATTTCAGTGATTCCTTAAAGAATTTATTTATTTATTTAATCATTCATTCAGTCTTTCTTTCCTGGCTGAATCAAAGTTGAGTGAAGAGCTTCCTAATCATTCAGTATTATTATTCTCTGGTTCCTTTGTATCTAGTCTGTTATTACACTTCCTAGCCCTCCTGAATGCTGTGCCAACAGCTATATACCCACAAACTTGTGAACTGCTTTGAATCCACCTCTACTCCCTTTGTTTCAAATTTCCTTGTACTCCATCGGTGTCCTTCATTTTATTTTACTTTTTTCATGCCTTAGATCCCTTCCTTCACATTATGATCAGGGATAAAATGCACTATTCACCATGGCTTGAAGTAGAACTCCCCTAGCTACCTGCTTCTGGTAGTTGCCACTCAACTATGCATTCACAGGGCTGGAGGTGCCCAACTCTGTCCCTGGCCTGTTCCTGCAGGAAGGGCAGTGGGCTGCGGTCACAGCGCCACCCTTCTGGCTGGTGCTCATAATAGACTTAAGTCTGAACAGTAGATCAAAGGCTTACATTCAAACCATAGTTAGTTGATTAGTAAGTTATCTTCTATATTTCAAAAGACTATCAGAAATTCAATAATTGGTACTCAGTGTTTTACGTCACATGTTTAACTGTCCAAGTCTTGATGGAATAAACACAGGAAAATGAACTAATACTGAAAAAAATGCAGTCTGATAAAGAAAGAATAGCATGATATATTACAGTTTTTAAAGGAAAGTTACAAATAATAGAGGAGAGACCAGCTACCTCAAAAAAGGGGAAATGGATTGAAGAAAGTCTGTAACAGGAAACAATGAGGATGCCGTAATTTAGGTTAAAATAATGGACATCAACTTTAACTCACGACCCTTTAAAAATTAATTATCTGTCTGTAAAGAGGCCTGGAAGCTCCTGAGATCACTGTTCCTGCCATCAGTACTCATATAAGGTTCCCATAGCATCCAAATATGGGCCTTTAATACTGTCTTTAAAGCAGACGTAGAGAATGGACTTGAGGACACGGGGAAGGGGAAGGGTAAGCTGGGACGAAGTGAGAGAGTGGCATGGACATACATACACTGCCAAATGTAAAACAGATAGTTAGTGGGAAGCAGCAGCATAGCACAGGGAGATCAGCTCGGTGCTTTGTGACCACCTAGAGGGGTGGGACAGGGAGGGTGGGAGGGAGACGCAAGAGGGAGGAGATATGGGGATATATGTATATGTACAGCTGAGTCACTTTGTTATAAAGCAGAAACTAACACACCATTGTAAAGCAATTATACTCTAATAAAGATGTTTTAAAAAATGAAAAAAAAATTCTGTCTTTAAGTTTTAATTATTAAAGTTAACAGATATAGATGGTATGCAGCAATATTAAAGTGTGCTATTAAAAATAATACATACATTATAAATTATAATTTTATAGAATTAAGATATAATAATGTTAGACTATTTCAACACCTAAAAAAATTGAGTCAAATGATGGTGGGTACCTACTTACATGCTGTCTTTGGTTTATATGCTCCCAGGTAATAAAGTCCTAGCTGTGAACATTTTTTTATCTACATGAGATGATGGATGTTTAAACTTCAGCAATCATCATTTCACAATATATGTAAGTCAAGTCATTGTTCCATACATCTTAAACCTACACGGTCCTGTATGTCAAATACCTCTCAATAAAACGAAAAAAAATCCTAGCTGTGAAGCAGATGCCCCAAATAAAGGGCATTTTCCAACCACCTGGAGCTTCATGAATTTCACCCACAGAATACTGTCTCCACTTGAGCTGGCACCACCCATCGCCAAGACCCGTTGCCCTAAGTTGCTCTCCCTTCCATCAGCTCCAGATAGAAGCCGATCAGCTCGTCAGATTTTTAGTTTCTCAGAATCCAGCCCCTCACTTGGTGAGCACCAACAGGCATGGTGTGCTTTCCATACTCCAAGACTTTCTCTAGTTCCTTCCCAACTTAGGCTAAACAGACACCCATACATGCACACTACCCGTAGTACGCCTAATAAGCTCAACATAATGGGATGAGGTCCAGGACATTTAATGGCAGTGGTGGTTGTGGGGAACTCCCTGGGGAATTAGGCTGAGGGCACAGAGTGACAAAGTACAACTGTCTCATATGATGATTCATTTCTACTTCAACATTTTTATTTATCTGCCTTGCATAAGTTACTCAATTATTTTATATTTTAAAACTTTACTTCTGAACACAATAGGTTTACTATGAGGCTTGTGTGTCAAGGCAAATAGTTAACAGTTATTCCATGTTATCTTCTAACCTATAATTATTTCTTTAACATCTCACTACAAATTTAAAAATTATACTTTGTGATACAATTAAACACCTTACACTGAAGAAAACAAGGGGAAAATGTTCTATCATTCATTCAGAAAACAATAATGAAATAGCAATTCGGGTATGGTTTATTCCAGCCAAATTTGAATTTCAGATAAACAATGAATAATTTTTAATATAAGAATGTCTCAAATATTGCATGGAACATACTAAAATTATTTGTTGTTTATCTGAAATTCAAGTTTGGCTGGGTGTCCTGTATTTTATCTGGCAACCCTAAATTAGTGTAAAGATTGGCATGAAATTGACGTGACTGTATTATACAGGAATATTACACCTTTACTGAAGAATACAAGAAATCTAATCTACACATTTAAAAATGCTTTTTCCCCAAGCAGAAACAGAGGCTCTATGAACTTGTAAACTGACATTTGAAAGCTTGGTATTTTGACTTCTAGCATGGAAAGCACCTCGAGAAAATATCACTGAAGGGTTGTGATCACTAACAAGGTCTGTGTTATAGTGAAAATTCAGTAAGGCAGAGAGATAGTGTATTTTGTTGTTTTTTGTGAAGGTTAAAAACACATTATTTAATGTGTCACTTAATATGTACTTAATAACATATTGGAGTTACTAATGAAAAAGAGAGGGAAGGACTCATAACAGTGGACTGAAAAACATGTGGCAAAGATAAGGACCATGACCCTTGTGGTTTATGATGAGGAGCATTTTAACTTTCTTAGTACCAAAAGGTTATCAGAACATTTCCAAAAGAAAAATGTGAATAGCATTCTACATACTGAATATAACTTTTACAGTAACTCTTACTCAAGAAAAGCAGTTAACTACACAAAATATTCACTACCACACGACCATCATCTTCACTCTCATTACCCCTGGACATTTCTTGAGCTCATATGAGCTCCTGAAGCTCAGGGTCAAAGCCCATACTGTCCAGCACTCTACTTCCCAGAGCACTTTGCTCATTGCATAATGTCAGTGAACAATCTGCCCATTTAATTCAAATTAATTACACTGCACTCTGACCAAAGCATACTGGACGCTATCATTCACAAGGGGAAAAGTACTTGGCACAAACCTGATGGCAGATAAGCAGAAGAACCAAACCATACTTCACAGATGTTATTGTATATGCCTGGACACCAGTAAACTACAGAATGGGAAAACCACTAATGTGCTTATCATATGTGTTTCTTATGCATTTTTATCAGAAAGAAATAGAAAATGGCAAATAAAGACATCATAATCCCCAAGTAGTCTATGCGTACATGATATGACTTAAAGTCAAGATGTAGAACTAGTGTTGAACCATTGAACATACTCCTTACAAATGAGTTCCTCCTACACTAATCAATTAGCTTTCTGTATTGTCTACACTTAGATAATATTAGACCTTTGCCATCTTCCCAATGAGGAGAAATTATGTTTTTTAAACAAGATATTTAACAAGTATCATACTTCCACAAGGAAGTTTATATTTTCTATATCTTTATTTCCACTGATAATAGCAGAATATATTTCTAGAATATTAGATGATTTAGAAAAACATCTATTCTTCCTGTCTCTTGTTTATGGATGGTAATAACAACGGATTATTTTCCACAATAGTTCTGATTGTTATATTGTTCAAATTTATGAGTTAAGAAAGTCTCTTCAATGAAGATTTATTAACACAAAGTGTTCAAGTGAAGTGTTATGTTTGGAATTTTGATATTTCTGAAATGTGAATTCATCGTTGTTTTATAAAAGGTAAAGTACTGTTCAAGGCTCCATTGTGCTTAACCCAGTAAGCACTTCACATTTCAGCTTGACAAGACAAACAAACCTTCTAATGTAAAGTTCAGAACCTTTATATAAAATCCTTTGGGAGCAAAACTAAATACCAAATCTTCAGAACACATTTCTTTCTGGTATTAGCAGAGGTATCAAAGGCATGACCACAATGTAAAATACTGACCTCACCAGATCACTTAATTACATGAATGCAAGCAAATCAAGGCCGGGACCTTGGTAAACCATCAATCAGGCATGAATGAAATCACAAGAATGGCAAATCTTCTTAAATTATAATTCATATTTAAATATTGTGAAAAATTAAGTGGTTCATTTAGCTTTTACGCATTAGAATGCATGTGTAAATCTGTGCAATTAGAAAGACAAAAAAGTTCAATGTTCAATTCTGAAAGCAGAATTTCTGCAGCAAAAGATCACTAATGGGAGACTGTCATGTCCCTCAAGTGGGCTGGGGCAGAAAAAGGTACAGTAAGTCCCCTATATATGAACCTTCAAGTTGCAAACTTTCAAAGATGCAAACGTGCGTTAGCATGTCCAATCACGTTAAGGCAATGAGTGAAACTGCAGCTTGCCCTCTGTCTCCTATTGCTGACGATCCTTCAGCTCTATATCTCCTACCTCCTCTCCCTCCTCCAGTCAGTAACTCTTCTTGCCTGTTCACTCGATGCCAGCCCCTGTGTGCCAGCTGTTGTACGGTACTACTGTACTTTTCAAGGTACTGTACTGTAAGATTAAAAATGTTTTATTTTTTGTATTTGTTTTTTATGTATTATTTGTATGAAAAGTATTATAAACCTATTATAATACAGTACTATATAGCTGATTGTGTTAGTTGGGTACCTAGGCTAACTTTGTTGGACTTATGAACAAATTGGACTTACAAATGCACTCTTGGAATGGAACTTGTTCGTATGTAGGGGACTTACTGTTTTCATTTTCTATTGCTGTTATAATAAATTACAACAAATTTAGTGGCTTAAACAATGCAAATTTACTATTTTACAGCTCTGTAGGAGTCTTATGGAGCAAAAACCAAGGTATTGGCAGAGCCATGTCTTTTCTAGAGGTCCTACGGGAGGATCTACTTCCTGTTCATTTGGGACACTGACAGAATTCAGTCCCTCATAGTTGTAGGACTGAGATCCCCGATTCCTTGGTATTTGTGAGCTGCGGGCCTTTCCAGCTTCTAGGAACTGCCCCTATTTCTTCGTTTATGGTCCCCTTTCACATTTTCAAAGCCAGCAACGGCAAGTCTAATGCTTCGCGTTGCTACTGCTTCTCCCATCTCATCTCTGTAACCCCGTCAGGAAGGGTGTTCTGCTTTAAGGACTCAAGAGATTGAATTGGGACCACCTAGATAATCCAGGATAATCTGCCCACCTGAAAGTCAGTACCCTTAATCACATCTGTAATGTCCCTTTTGCCATGTAAAGGTGACATATTCACAAGTTCTGGGGTTTAAGACATGCCATTTTGGGGTGGAGGAAGGGCATTATTCTGCCTACTAAAACCATCATATATAAAAACATTTTGAAGGGATGTCTCATGATTTTACATAGTTGTATAAAATAAACAACATAGTCATTTTTACAGAGTAAGCAGTTATAGTATCGTTATAGTATAGCATCGTTATCCTATAAGAGATTTTAGGATCCTAAAACATGTCAATCAGTTTGGCACATGCAATGATATATATTGGTGTTGATTAAAAGGAAAAAATATGTTATGACTCAGAACTATTTCTGAGATTTCTGAGTAGGACAAATTATAAATGGCAGCCTTAATAAAATCTTCTAACAACAACCAAAAACATCTCTAATAATCACCTTTAGGAATATTCACAGCAGTATTCAGTAAAGTCCGTTGAACATCAGTGTAATTATTACTCATCTAAAAATCATATTTCTTATGAGCTAAACTTCCTTTAGCATTTTCAACCATGCTCACTGGGTTCTTTCCCCGAAACATTTGCATTGGCACCCAATCATTGTTTTGCATAGGTTTCAGGGACAGTGTCTTCCTTCTCAACTAGGCTATAAATTTAGAGGGCAAGAGCTATCATACAGGTGTTTTTTGTGTCCCTCTTCCACAGTCTCCCACTCACAGCCTTCTACAACGATTACCACATGCTATGCAATAAATATATTGATTTTGCTTTCTCTAGTACTGAGGTACTAGAGAAATCGTTTATTGGGAAGCTATCAAGCTCAGGGTGGCAGATTCAAGTTTTCCAAAATTCTAATTTTCCCTTGAAAGATAAACTTTTTGTCTTTGACTACAATACTGCCAGTTATCTTTCCTTTCAGTGACAGGCTCACTTTGTTTATTTTTAAGGAAATCAAGTCAATGTGTGAATAACCATAGTTACTTGTCAGATACTCTTTCAGATAAACATAGCATAGCGTACTATGAAGTAAGTGGCTAGTTCATATTACAACTATAACAATCTCACAAGTGTTTCTCTTAGAGATGTTACCATACTTTGGTTTGCAGCAGAAGTGCTTTATTTAAAATATGAATATTTATTGAAATATTTATATTTACTAAAATATTAAAAATATGACCATTCAAATGAAAAGATTTAATGGAATTTATAATGTTTACTGCTTCAAGAAGACATCCTTAAGTGAAATTGCTTTTTTTTTTTTAAACTGTTTGGTGGTAAAGATTATATGAATATGAGTGCAACTGAGGGCCAGTGCCTTCATTCATGTCAAGAAGCCAGGCATTTTACCTTCTATTGTTTTTGTAACATCAGTCTAAATGTCAATATAAACACAAACAAATAATATTATAGTATTATGAAAATTGTTTTGATTTTCTGGACTCCTTACAGAGTGTCAGGTCCCCCAGAAGGTCAGGGACCATATAGTGAGGGCTGCTGGTATTGTTAAAGCTGATTTTGTATATTTGTGTGTGTGTGTATATGTATATATATTTATGTTTAAATTTCTGACCGACAGATAGAGATATCTCTTTTCTAATGTTCAAAAAGCATTTACTAAAACTGATCCTATAGTGATATATAAAGTAAATTTCAATAAACACGCAAAAGCAGAACTAATTAAAGAGCACATACACTGACCAGGATGCAATTAACAAGTGTTTCTAACAAAAATAATCAACCTCAAATAATCCAAAACATTGAAAATGTTTTTTAAAAAGTTTTAAAAATGTTTTTTAAAAGCTAACATACAAATGAATGCCATCAAAATTGATCAGAAACTATTTAGAAATTAATCAATATACATATGTATATATGTATATATACACTTAATATATGTTATTTAATATATGAATGATACCTATAATACATGTTATCCTAATACATGTTATTTCACAAAGCCACACTCAGAATAAAACTAATGGCCTCAACTGTTTTAATCAAGAAACAGGAATTAATGCACTGAACATTCAACTTAAACCCTAAACAAGAGAAAAAATTTAAACGAGTTGCATTTTTAAATGTAATTAAACTAGTGGTGTTCATTTTAAAATGAAAAAAAATGTCAAATATTGGTAAATTTAGCAACATAATTTATTCTGCTATATATTACTCAAATATGTCCTTGCAACATAAATTTGATAATGACTCCAATTATTATCCAATTATGCCACAAAAAGTTTTGGTAATTTTGGAAGAGACACACATATATATAATATATATATTATTATGGTAATAAGAGACAAAGTATTGACATTACCGACAAAATCAGGAAATATGAAAAATCAAAAATGTTTCTCAACATTCTCATTCCAGTTTGTTTTCTAAGGCCTAGCTAAAGTAATAAAAACAGAGAGAAAAATAGATATGAAGAGCTGAAATATGAATGTAATATTAGCATTATATACATATGATAATTTACCAGAAAATGATACAGAACTACATGATGTAAAAGCAAAACCTATTCCACGTAACAGAAATCACTCACCAGAAAACAGAAACATAATACCATTTTAAGGAAATAAACACCCCTGTGTGTGTGTTTGCCTGTGTGTCTATATTTGTATCAGCACAAAGAAAATAGTTGTGGAAGGATGCACACTGGGATAATGAAACCATACAGGGACAATGAGAAGGTTAGAGAAGATTGCAAACTTATTTTTTCATTATGTAAGTATATGTAAATCTTTGTTAGCATGAAACATGTATTACTGATTTTAATTGTTGAAAAATATAAAACATTTTAAGTTTTATAAATAAAATTCATAAATTTTATGTAAAACAATAAATTAAACAAGCTAAAATATCATTATGCTTTTAAACTTAACAAATACTTTATAGGCAACAACTAAATACACAAAAATATCTACAGAAAACAGAAGAGGAGACTCGGTGAAATGGGGGAAAAATATTCATGTACCAGGGTAGGAAAACCCAATGATATAAATACGATAGTTCACCTATTAAATACCTCAGTTTCGGATTTGACAAATTTATATTAATACATCTTGGAATAGAAAAGAGAATGTCACCAAGAATTCTTTGGAGAAAGAAAGGTAAAGGGAGAAATTACTTTTGCTACAAAATACTAAGTAAGATCTTTAAATCTATTTTTATTTAAAATATTTTCCTGGATTACATAGACATTTTTAAACTATTAGAATTGAAATTCCACATAATACTAATTTTTATTACAATATAACAATGTAACATTCCAAATTGAGCTAACATAAAGCACTAGATTGTCAAATGAGACTCAAGCAAATCAGAAATCTTCCCCAGTACAAAGTTCTACTAATAATTTCAAGGATAAAAGGAATCAAGTGGCACAGATATATCTCGGTAATGTATGCAGATTATTTCACACAGCAGAGTGTGTTTATGTCATGAAACATCTCCATTTTACACATCAGAGAGTTGTATAGCTTATATGACATTCTCCAAGGGGCATGCCTCATAAATCCATAGGGTATAGGTTTATTTACCATAAGCAATCATATACCTAGAGCACCCTCAAGGTGCATTCCATAGATTGGGACTTCTCTCCTAGAAAGTATTATTTGTCCATTTACCAGAATGTGTTATTTATGGTGAAATTATACTGAGTCATCTTTCTTTCCCTTGAAGTACTGTAACCAAGCAGGACTCTATGAGGCCTTCCCAGAAGAGACCCCCCACCCATGTCCTCTGTCTGCCGTTTGTCTGTAGAAAAACTTTAGTCAAAGAATAAATTTAGTCAGAGAAGTGAGAAAAGTCAGAAAGAAAGGAAAACAGTCAAGCAAAACAAAATAATAATACTTTAGCCAGTAAACAAAGTCAAGGACTTTTAGTTCTTCCTCAAGGACTATAGATAATATTCTGAGCCATGTTCATTAAGCTGTTTTGCAGATACTGAAACCCCTACTAGGCAGTTAACTGTATGCTTCCCATAAGCACAGAGACCCCAGACCAGTTGGAACCAGAGGGTTGCTGATGCTGACTCCTGATTACCTCACCACCAACCAATCAGAAGAATGTTAATGAGCTGACCATGCCCTGCTCCTTGAACACCATAAGACTCCTCACTCCAGGGTGGGACACAGTCTTGAGGGCAAAAGCCTGCTGTGGCCTCCTTTGCCTGGCAAAGCAATAAAGCTATCTTTTTCTACTTCACTCAAAACTCTGTCTCCATGTTTCAACTTGGTGCTGGTGTACAGAGGCCAAGTTTCAGCAACAGTATCTCGCCCAACTCCTTAATAACAAAAGAAGTGGATCACAGACTAACTGCTTTAACTCCATGCTCAAGATTTTTCTGGGGGCTTCCCTGGTGGCACAGTGATTAAGAATCCACCTGCCAATGTAGGGAACATGGGTTCAAGCCCTGGTCCAGCAAGATCCCACATGCCACGGAGCAACTAAGCCCGTGTGCCACAGCTACTGAGCCTGCGCTCTAGAGCCTGCGAGCCACAACTACTGAGCCCGTGTGCCACAACTACTGAAGCCCGCATGCCAAGAGCCCATGCTCCGCAACAAGAGAAGCCATCACAATGAGAAGCCCACACACCACAACAAAGAGTAGCCCCTGCTCACTGCAACTAGAGAAAGCCCGCACACAGCAACGAAGACCCAACGCACACAAAAATTAATTAATTAATCTTTAAAATAAAAAAAGATTTTTCTATGTGGTCTCTCTAATTTTAGCTTTTTCATAGCATGGTAATCTATAGAAAATAATACTTCTTACCTAATAGTTGAAGGCTTCAAGAGTCAGTATTCTAGAGCACAAAGCAGAAGTAGCAGCAAATTTTATGAACTAGCAGCAAATTTTATGAACTAGCCCCAAAAGTCACATAGTGTCACTTCTGTTATACTTTATTGGTTAAAACAATAATTTATACATATATATATATATATATATATATATATATATACACACATATCCCACCCAGTTACAAGAGGAGAGTACATAAAAAACTTCTGTGGCCAACTTTGGAAAATATAATCGCCCCACATCTCACCCAACTTCTAAAATAACTCACACCCTTCCCACACAACTATACAATACTGTCACAGGCACAGGACAGTCACTATAGGTACACATTAAAAAGAAATGTTACTCTTCCTATTTAAGAATTTTCATGATTGTGTGATAAATTTTTAGCCTGCTAGTAACGATTACTATTATTTTGAAAATCTGGACATGCCGATAGGCAGAGGACTGTAAAGACTGCTATGACTATAAAGGACTTTACAACTCTTGATCCCTTGTTTTTTAAAATATTCTACATGCAAGTATAAATAATCCATTAATTAGACATCATTGTAAGTAAATATAGCTCTTGCCAAAACCTTAATACACCGTTTGCCAAGCACCATACCCTGGCTTTAAAAGAGAGGAACTGGTCTGAAAGCACACTTCAAAGATGCTTAGAAAATGATGTAACATTGGTCTTTAATCCAAGCAATTGGTAAATTAGCAAATGTACTGAGTTAAGTAAAGTACAAGTTAGCATAACTTTTAAATCAGGGAAGTAAAGTGTTATCAGGAACTTGCAGTTATCAGATTTCAGAAGGCAGAGATGTGGGAACTCTTACACTTGGATGAATTCTGTCCTGAACATCCATCCACATTCACCAGTATTTTCACTGGGGAGTCCAGACATATAAATATAAATTGAATCCTGAGCTTCTTACAATCTATGGTCATCTGATATGGTGACAGGAAACAAAATTCTATCAAGAACTAACTGATGGGAGACCTTTAGGAACCAAAATGGCAGAGTAGAAGGATGTGCTCCCACTCCCTCTTGTGAGAACACCAGAATCACAACTAGCTGCTGGACAATCATCGACAGGAAGACATTGGAACTCACCAAAAAAGATACCCCACATCCAAAGACAAAGGAGAAGCCACAATGAGATGGTAGGAGGGGCGCAATCACAGTAAAATCAAATCCCATAACTGCTGGGTGGGTGACTCACAGACTGGAGAACACTTATACCACAGAAGTCCACCCACTGGAGTGAAGGTTCTGAGCCCCACGTCAGGTTCCCAACCTGGGGGTCCAGCAAAGGGAGGAGGAATTCCTAGAGAATCAGATTTGAAGGCTAGTGGGATTTGATTGCAGGACTTTGACAGAACAGGGGAAACAGAGACTCCACTCTTGCAGGGCACACACAAAGTAGTGTGCACACTGGGACCCAGGGGAAGGAGCAGTGACCCCACAGGAGACTGAACCAGACCTACCTGCTGGTGTTGGAGGGTCTCCTGCAGAGGTGGGGGGTGGCTGTGTCTCACTGTGAGGACAAGGACACTGGCAGCAGAAGTTCTGGGAAGAACTCCATGGCGTGAGCACTCCCAGAGTCTGCCATTGGCCCCACCAAAAAGCCCTGGATAGGCTCCACTGTTGGGTTGCCTCAGACCAAACAACCAACAGGGAGGGCACCAAGCCCCACCCATCAATAGTCAAGTGGATTAAAGTTTTACTGAGCTCTGCCAACCAGAGCAACAGTCAGCTCTACCGACCACCAGTCCCTCCCGTCAGGAAACTTGCACAAGCCTCTTAGATAGCCTCATCCACTAGAGAGCAGACAGCAGAAGCAAGAATAACTACAATCCTGCAGCCTGTGGAACAAAAAACACATTCACAGAAAGATAGACAAGATGAAAAGGCAGATGACAATGTATCAGATGAAGGAACAAGATAAAACCCCAGAAAAACAACTAAACAAAGTGGAGATAGGCAACCTTCCTGAAAAAGAATTCAGAATAATGATAGTGAAGATGATCCAGGTCCTAAGAAAAAGAATGGAGCAAAGATCGAGAAGATGCAAGAAATGTTTAACACAGACCTAAAAGAATTAAAGAACAAGCAGAGATGAACAATACAATAAATGAAATGAAAAATACACTAGAAGGAATCAATAGCAGAGTAACTGAGGCAGAAGTATGGAGAAGTGACCTGGAAGACAAAATGGTGGAATTCAGTGCTGCAGAACAGAATAAAAAGAAAAAAGAATGAAAAGAAATGAATACAGTCTAAGAGACCTCTGGGACAACATTAAACGCAACAACATTTGCATTATAGGGGTACCAGAAGGAGGAGAGAGAGGGAAAGGACCAGAGAAAATATTTGAAGAGATAGTAGTCGAAAACTTCCCTAACATGGAAAAGGAAATAGCCACCCAAGTCCAGGAAGCTCAGAGAGTCCCATACAGGATAAACCCAAGGAGAAACACGCCGACACACATAGTAATCAAATGGGCAAAAATTAAAGACAAAGAAAAATTATTGAAAGTAGCAAGGGAAAAACGACAAATAACATACAAGGGAACTCCCAAAAGGTTAACAGCTGATTTCTCAGCAGAAACTCTACAAGCCAAAAGGGAGTGGCATGACATATTTAAAGGGATGAAAGGGAAGAACCTACAACCAAGATTACTCTACCCCGCAAGGATCTCATTCAGATTTGATGGAGAAATCAAAAGCTTTACAGACAAGCAAAAGCTAATAGAATTCAGCACCACCAAACCAGCTGTACAACAAATGCTTAAGGAACTTCTCTAAGTGGGAAACAAAAGAGAAGAAAAGGATCTACAAAAAAAAAAAAAAAAAAACAATTAAGAAAATGGCAATAGGAACATATATATCGATAATTACTTTAAAGGTGAAGGGATTAAATGCTCCAACTAAAAGACACAGGCTCGCTGAATGGTTACAAAAACAAGACCCATCTATATGCTATCTACAAGAGACCCACTCAGACCTAGGGACACATATAGCCTGAAAGTGAGGGGATGGAAAAAGATATTCCATGCAAATGGAAATCAAAAGAAAGCTGGAGTAGCAATACTCATATCAGATAAAATAGACTTTAAAATAAAGAATGTTACAAGAGCCAAGAAAGGACACTACACAATGATCAAAGGATCAAACCAAGAAGATATAACAATTATAAATATATATGCACCCAACATAGGAGCATATCAATACATAAGGCAACTGCTAACAGCTATAAAAGAGGAAATTGACAGTAACACAATAAGAGTGAGGGACTTTAACACCTCACTTACACCAATGGACAGATCATCCAAAATGAAAATAAATAAGGAAACAGAAGCTTTAAATGAAACAATAGACCAGATAGATTTAATTGATATTTATAGGACATTCTATCCAAAAACAGCAGATTACACTTGTTCTCAAGTGCACAGGGAACATTCTCCAGGATAGATAACATCTTGGGTCACAAATCAAGCCACAGTAAATTCAAGAAAATTGAAATCATATCAAGCATCTTTTCTGACCACAATGCTATGAGATTAGAAATGAATTACAGAGACAAAAACGTTAAAAACAGAAACACATGGAGGCTAAACAATACATTACTAAATAACCAAGAGATCACTGAAGAAATCAAAGAGGAAATCAAAAAATAACTAGAGACAAATGACAATGAAAACACGACAATCCAAAACCTATGGAATGCAGCAAAGCCAGTTCTAAAAGGGTAGCTTATAGCTATACAAGCCTACCTGAAGAAACAAGAAAAATCTCAAATAAACAATCTAACCTTACACCTGAAGGAACTAGAGAAAGAAGAACAAACAAAACCTAAAATTAGCAGAAGGAAAGAAATCATAAAGAACAGAGTAGAAATAAATGAAATAGAAACAAACAAAAAAGAAAACAATAGTAAAGATCAATAAAACTAAAAGCTGGTTCTTTGAGAAGATAAACAAGATTGATAAACCATTAGCCATACACATCAGGAAAAAGAGGGAAAGGACTCAATTCATAAAATTAGAAATGAAAAAGGAGAAGTTACAACAGACACCACAGAAAATACAAAGCATCCTAAGAGACTACTACAAGGAACACTATGCCAATAAAATGGACAACCTGGAAGAAATGGACAAATTCTTAGAAAGGTATAACCTTCCATGACTGAACCAGGAAGAAACAGAAAATATGGACAGACCAATCACAAGTAATTAAATTGAAACTGTGATTAAAAATCTTCCAACAAACAAAAGTCCAGGACCAGATGGCTTCACAGGTGAATTCTGTCAAACATTTAGAGAAGAGCTAACACCCATCTTTCTCAAATTCTTCCAAAAAACTGCAGAGGAAGGAACACTCCCAAACTCATTCTATGAGGCCACCATCACCCTGATACCAAAACCAGACAAAGATACTACAAAAAATGAAAATTACAGACTAATATGACTGATGAATATAGATGCAAAAATCCTGAACAAAATACTAGCAAACAGAATCCGACAACACATTAAAAAGATCATACACCATGATCAAGTGGGATTTATCACAGGGATGCAAGGATTCTTCAATATACGCAAATCAAACAATGTGATACATCATATTAACAAATTGAAGAATAAAAACCATATGATCATCTCAATAGATGCAGAAAAAGCTTTCGACAAAATTCAACACCCATTTATGATAAAAATTCTCCAGAGGGTGGGCACAGAGGAAACCTACCTCAACATAATAAAGGTCATATATGACAAACCCACAGCCAACATCATTCTCAATGGTGAAAAACTGAAAGCATTTCCGCTAAGATCAGGAAAAAGACAAGGATGTCCACTCTCACCACTGTTATTCAACATACTTTTGGAAGTCCTAGCCACGGCCATTAGAGAAGAAAAAAAAATAAAAGGAATACAAATTGGAAAAGAAGTAAAACTGTCACTGTTTGCAGATGACATGATACTGTACATAGAGAATCCTAAAAATGCGACCAGAAAAC
This sequence comes from Delphinus delphis, assembly GCF_949987515.2. NCBI lineage: Eukaryota > Metazoa > Chordata > Mammalia > Artiodactyla > Delphinidae > Delphinus > Delphinus delphis. The sequence goes on along the minus strand of NC_082685.1, from coordinate 90,789,428 downwards.
TACTAGAGCTAATCAATGAATTTGGTAAAGTTGCAGGATACAAAATTAATGCACAGAAATCTCTTGCATTCATATACACTAATGATGAAAAATCTGAAAGTGAAATTATGGAAACAGTCCCATTTACCATTGCAACAAAAGAATAAAATACCTAGGAATAAACCTACCTAGGGAGACAAAAGACCTGTATGCAGAAAACTATAAGACACTGATGAAAGAAATTAAAGATGATACCAATCGATGGAGAGATATACCATGTTCTTGGATTGGAAAAATCAGTATTGTGAAAATGACTCTACTACCCAAAGCAATCTACAGATTCAATGCAATCCTTATCAAATTACCAATGACATTTTTTATGGAACTAAAACAAATCATCTTAAAATTTGTATGGAGTCACTAAAGACCCCGAATAGCAAAAGGAGTCTTGAGGGAAAAAAACGGAGCTGGAGGAATCAGACTCCCTGACGTCTGACTATACTACAAAGCTACAGTAATCAAGATAATATGGTACTACACAAAAACAGAAACACAGATCAATGGAACAGCATAGAAAGCCCAGAGATAAACCCCCACACATACGGTTACCTTATCTTTAATAAAGGAGGCAAGAATATACAATGGAGAAAAGGCAGCCACTTCAACAAGTGGTGCTGGGAAAACTGGACAGCTACATGTAAAAGAATGAAATTAGAACTCTCCCTAACACCATACACAAAAATAAACTCCAAATGGATTGAAGACCTAAATGTAAGGCCAGACACTGTAAAACTGTTAGAGGAAAACATAGGCATAACACTCTATGACCTAAATCACAGCAAGATCCTTTTTGACCAACCTCCTAGAGGAATGAAAATAAAAACAATAATAAACATATGGGACCTAATGAAACGTAAAAGCTTTTGCACAGCAAAGGAAACCATAAACAATACAAAAAGGCAACCCTCAGAATGGGAGAAAATATTTGCAAACGAATCAATTGACAAATGATTAATCTCCAAAATATATAAACAGCTCATGCAGCTTAATTAAAAAAAAAAACAAACAACCCAGTCCAAAAATGAGAAGAAGACCTAAATAGACATTTCTCCAAAGAAGACATACAGACGGCCAATAAGCACATGAAAAGCTGCTCAACATCACTAATTATTAGAGAAATGCAAATCAAAACTACAATGAGTTATCACCTCACACCAGTTAGAATGGGCATCATCAGAAAATCTACAAACAACAAATGCTGGAGAGGGTGTGGAGAAAGGGGAACCCTCTTGCACTGTTGGTGGGAATGTAAATTGATAAAGCCACTATGGAGAACAGTATGGAGGTTCCTTAAAAAACTACAAATAGAACTTCCATATGACCCAGCAATCCCACTACTGGGCATATTCCCAGAGAAAACCAGAATTCAAAAAGACACATGCACCTCAATGTTCACTGCAGCACTATTTACAATAGCCAGTCATGGAAGCAACCTAAATGCCCATCAACAGACGAATGGATAAAGAAGATATGGTACATATATACAGTGGAATATTACTCAGCCATAAAAAGGAATGAAATTGGGTCATTTGTGGAGACGTGGATGGATCTAGAGACTTTCATACAGAGTGAAGTAAGTCAGAAAGAGAAAAACAAATATCGTATATTAACGCATATATGTGGAATCTAGAAAAATGGTACAGATGAACCGGTTTGCAGGGCAGAAATTGAGACACAGATGTAGAGAACAAACATATGGACGCCAAGGGGGGAAAGCGGTGGGGTGGATGGGGTTGGTGGTGTGATGAATTGGGTGACTGGGATTGACATGTATACACTGATGTGTATAAAATTGATGACTAATAAGGACCTGCTGTATAAAAAAACAAATGAAATAAAATTCAAAAAAAAGAAAAAAAAAGAACCAACGGACTTCACCCAGGTTTAGAGAAACAGAAACAACACATTATTGTAAAGCAACTATACTCCAAAAAAATTAAAACAAAAACAAAAATCCCAGGCTTCCCTGGTGGCGCAGTGGTTGAGAGTCTGCCTGATAATGCAGGGGACATGGGTTGGAGACCTGGTCTGGGAGGATCCCACATGCCGCGGAGCAGCTGGGCCCGTGAGCCACAACTACTGAGCCTGCGCGTCTGGAGCCTGTGCTCCGCAACAACAGAGGCCATGATAGTGAGAGGCCCGTGCACCGCGATGAAGAGTGGCCCCCGCTTGCCACAACTAGAGAAAGCCCTCGCACAGAAACAAAGACCCAACACAGCAAAAATAAATAAAGAAATGCTCCTTTCAACAATCCTTTATAAAAAAAAAAAATCCCACATCAACCAACTTAGAACATATGTGGGCTTTTGTTTTTATATTTGAGCTAGAGACCTTCATCTAGGTACCAAAGACTCAACCAAGGAGTATTTTTAGAGCGGTATGAGGATCAATTATGTACTTAGAAGCTAAGGTCAGCTCCCTTTATTTTCACTTCATTCTGTCTTCTCTCAATGGGATAAACATGTCAACTGCAGTCAGCAGGGAAACACGAGAGTTAGCGTTACATCTGAGCTTAGAGTTCCACACAGGGAGTAGAGAAGGTGGAAAAGGTTTACAGGGTATGATGAGTCAGTTGAGTTTGACTCACTGTGTTTGAGATAATAGACCATAGATGATGGTGACTATAAATTACTTTAGAAGAGTTCATTTCAGTTACTGTGATGTTTTAGCTACCAACCTAGGGTAGTCATTTACCAATGATTGAGAATTCACTCTCCAAGGACGCTCAGATATTTTTCAACAGAAAGGGCTATTCTAGAGGCTGCTACAAAAGTTTCAGCCCTCCTCCCTTCCTTGATTGGTTGGTTTGGTAATTTAAACAATAAATTTTAGAAATGTGTTTTCACTGGTAAAAGTAAATCCTTGAATTAGCACAGTATATGTTTTAATAAAAGTACTTTCATTTTTAAAATCACTATTATGTATCACACTGTGCATACACTGCTGTATCTTACCAAAACATTAGTCTGGGATTAGTTAGAAATGAGAAAAATAGAATGGCCTCTCACCATAAATAGGTTGAAAGCACTGCTCTAAAGTGTAGCTACATCTGCCTCTAGGGACCTTTTCTCTGCAAGGAGTGGTCAGATTAACTATAATGGCAGAAAACTACAACTATGAGTGTGGACAACAGATCAGATGAACTGCTTTGTTCTTGTCTACTAAGAATCTCTCTATGTGGGGCGGAAGCTTTCCCTGTGCCCTGACAGAGGGTTGTTGGGGCTGTCATTCAGGGCAAACAGTTGTTTGTGACCAAAGCGGCTTAGATCATTGCCCAACATCATCTGAAAAAAAATTCGTATGGAGCTTTCCAGAGAGGTCAAGCTGGAAGAAGAGTACCACCAACACAGAAGGAAATTTTTGAAACCTAATGTGCCATTAAGATTATGTGGGTGGCCAAAGGGGGAAAGTGGAAGGGGGGATGAATTGGGAGACTGGGATTGACATGTATACACTAATATGTATAAAATAGATAACTAATAAGAACCTGTTGTATTCAAAAATAAAAGAACATTCAAAAAAATAAAATAAGATAAATAAAAAGAACTCCATCTATTAAAAAAAATAAAAATAAAGATTATGCAAGTGGTTGGATTTAGAACTGCAAACTGTTGAGGAAAGAACACAGAATAAAAACCACCTCAGCTCAACCTTTTGACAAATAATATAAGTTATAAAAATTATTGTTTATATTCAGTTATTACATGAGCAAATCATTTTTATTTTTCTTCATATCCCTATTTCAATGTGTATGGACACTTACTTTGGGTTGAATCACTAGAATACTAATTAACTAATATTGTAAATATTGGTTTACTTTAAAATCTTAAAAAAAAAACTATGAATAGCTCAGGGCAGAATCATATTTTGTCTTTGTGCTGGCTCATTTCTTTAGTCAGTATCTAATTCAAAGTCTGGCTTATAACAAGCAATCATCAATTATATAATAAATAAACATATGTACATTTATTTGTGAATATGTATATATGGGTATATATATGTTTATCTATATACATCATTCTAGTTGTATTAATTATGCCAATTTGGATTATTTAAGGATTTAAGAAACTCTGTAAAAGTTTTTTCCCCTAGTTTTGTTGAGCTATAATTGACATACAACATTGTGTAAGTTTAAGATGTACAAGGTGACTATTTGATAGATGTGTATATTGCAAAGTGATTACCACAATAGGGTTAGTTTACACATCCATCACCTCACATAACTACAGTTTTTCATCTGTGATAAGAACACTTAAGGTCTACTCTCCTAGCATCTTTCAAATATACGATACAACATTAACTATTGTCACCATGCTGGACGTTACATCTCCAGAATTTACTCATCTCATAACTGAAAGTTTGTACCCTTTGATCAACATCTCCCAATTTTTCTTACCCCTCTGCCCCCAGAAACCAGCAATCTACTCTCTGTTTCTGAGTTTGACTTCTTTTTAGATTCCACATATAGGAATGTACAGTATTTGTCTTTCTCTGTATAACTTATTTCATTTCGCATGATGCCCTCAAGGTCCATTCATAGTGTCACAAATGGCAGAATTTTCTTATTTTTATGGCTGAATAATATTCCACTATGTATATATTCCACATTTTCTTTATCCATTCATCTATTGATGGACATTTAGGTTGCTTCCACATCTTGACTACTGTAAATAGTGCTGCAGTGAACATGGGAACGCAGATACCTATTTAAGATAGTGACTTCACTTTCTTCTGATATATACCCAGAAGCAGGATTATTGGATCAGATGGTAGTTCTATTTTTAGTTTTTTGAGGAACCTTCATAGTGGCTGTACCAATTTACATTCCCATCAACAGTGCACAAGAGTTCCCTTTTCTCCACATTCTTGCCAAAAGTTAAATGTTAAAGTTTAAAGATACAATAAAAGAGAAAGAAACCACAGGAAAACATCTGAGAAGTCTGGTACTTCTACGCATGGCTATCAAAGTCCTTCCTCAAACTCACAGGAAGTGGTTCATCTTCATAGCATGAACCACCAAGATATGAGTGAGATACACTGATCTCAGTAAAATATAAGTGTCATCCAAGGAGAAGACTTTTATACCTCTCTTGTCAGGTAGACAAAACTAGTTTGCATGACCAGTTGCAATAATAGAAACTAAGACTCCAAACAGAAACCAAATGTAATCCATTGATCTTCACATTTTCTATAAAACATGCTGACAAACTGCTCCCTGGTATATACTGATAGATTGCTCCCTGGTGCATTCTGTACCCTAATGCAGAAATACCTCAATCACTAGTTAGAATACTCCATTCAGCTTTGGCTAAGGGTTAACATCATGTCCTCATTCCAATCTTCAGGGATTAGAACAGGGTTGTGAAAGATCAGATTCAGATGAAATAAACCTTGTATTTACACATTATATGCATGTTGTATGAGGGAAGGGGAGGGAAAGGCATGATGGATTCTCATAGTAATCCAAAAGAATTTACTGCAAAAGAATCAGGCTCTAACAGAATCTCACTTAGTAGACCCAATTATATTTCCGTGAAAACTGAGGCATCATGGTCTTAATCATAGTTCAGAAACAAACAAAAAACGATGCTTGTCATTTCCCTGACCTCATATGGAAGCTGAACAATCTATAATTTTTTTAAAACTCTACCTTGCCAAAGGTAAATCTTTTTTTAAAAGCTGATTTTATAATAAAAGCAATGAATGGCCAATATAACTATTATATTAAGCTGAGATGAGACAGTGACTTAATTTAGTGGAGCGGTAGGTCAGCAACAAAAAAGGCTTTAGGTCAGCAACAAAAAAGGCTTCCCAACTAGTCTCCTGCTCTTATAAATGTCTTCCACGTGTAGATCCCTGATGCTCTTGCCGTTTTGCAACTGTGAAACAAAGCGCAAGTTACTTAACCTCTTGTGCTCCAGTTTTTTCATCTTTGTATAATGGGGATAAAAATAGTACCTTTCTCACTGTTTTATGGAAACTAAATTAGTTCATAAAATATTTAAAACCTTGTGCCCAACACAAAGTATGTGCTTAAGAGTATTAGATGAAGTTATTGCTTGTAGCAGTTGTATGCAATATAATGCTTTTGAGGGTTCTCATACATTTTCATTATTTCCTAATAATGCTTTATAATAGTCAGGAGTTGTTTTTTATGTTTTTGTTCATTTCTTTATCCAATTTCTTCAAAATTCTCGGCCAAAGCTCCAAGGGCTTCACAGTTCATTTAATCAGCATATGTTTTAGCATTAGTTAATAAAGGTGTGTTCTATTTCTTTTTTATAGCCTCAGGCTGATCAGATCTAGCGTCTTACTCTTAGTTCTTAAAAAAGAGGTCTAATTTTTTCCTGAGGTATAAATTTTAATAGTTTCCATCCCACATCTCTTGAAAAAGATCAGGACTTTTAAGAACATTAAATAACAAATCCCATTATTTTAACACAGTTATTTCCAAGATTAAATAGGCATGGCATTAACCACTACATTGCACATATTCTTTTCATGCACTGACTACTAAAGGTTTTCAGCATTGCCCAAAGTATTTTTAACTCCCTGGATACGTACAGCATTTCAGACACTTACAGGAGGCCCTGAACATACGAAAGACCAAAATAAAAAATGAGCCTGCCTATACTATCTCATTTTAGAGAGGAAAACAAGTATCGATGAGACAAAAACTCAATATTCATGGTTTTCAAATAAGGTAAAGTAAAAAATCTTTCCTTTTAAAAATCATAAAACACCGTAATTGAAAGGGACCTCCAAGGTGACCTATAAATTAAGAAACTTTAAGACAGATGTTACAATCTGAGATCCGAGATCTTACTATAGCCTACATTTTCCTGAAAAGGAAATTTATAAAAATGACTCATATTGTAAAATAGTTAATGCATTTCCAGCTCCAATCAATGAGCAGACTTACCTACACAATCAGAATCAATCATTGCACTTTAAATTCTGTGGAACAAAGTTTTATAATTCTCAGACAACATCATCCTCATCATGAGTCATGTTTCTCAAGCAGCACTTCATATAATATTCTTCATCACACGACAGACAGACACACACACACACACACACACACACACACACACACGGATGTAAAATGGAAGCATTAGCATTTCTAAATGAGCATGTGGGGAAATCACAGGAGATTTTAGAATGTTTTGGGCCCTGGGATCCTGTTACGCTTGGTTTCCAGCTGTGCCACACTGGTGCCTGCTTTTCACAGTAAGATGTTATACACAGCAGGAGAACTAGACAAAAAGGGTTTTAATAATCAGTAATGGCCCAAATTCAGAGACGTTAGGTTCTGCAAACCTTGGAAACAATCAAGGACTGTTTCCTTGGGATTTCCGTTTATTTTCAGCTTTTTAAAACAATTGTTAGAAGACAACTGAGCTATTAATGACTAATTTCCAGCTCCCACTAAGTATTACATGGGAATATAAGGGATGATAGGCATTCAGACAGTTCACACTGTTTGGCATTTATACTATTTCTACAAACAAACACTTCTTTACATTATTCTTCACAAATATGAAACAAAATATGCAGAGAGATAGGAAAAAAAGTGCTATACCTGTAAGATGTCAGAAAACAGAAAATTTTAATTTGATGCATTTCATTTTACAGATATATAGTATATAACATTGCAGAAATTATAGAACATAAACTACTGCTATTACGAAACCTACCAGTGTTTGCTTTTCAAAATATATTGCTTAAAAAAATGAAAAATCAGCATATACGTGTATGTTTAGATGTATGCATGTATATATGTGTGTATATATACATATTTTATATATATTTATGTCAGTATTAAAGAAATTTCATAAACACTTAAAACTTTAAAAAAGAGGGTGCTTTTCCATGCTAAGTTTTGAAATAACAATGTGGAAAAACTGAAGTTTTAAAAATGTTAGCTGTCAGAGAAGAAATGAAAAACAGGATCAAAGTACTGAACATGCATGTACATTTTCATTTCTTTAAAGGAGTAACAAAAAGACTACCTAGTTTTATTAAATCTGGAAGTCGTCGAGAACTTCAGTCTTACTGAATTCAACTGAAAATCTACTTGATTTCTCCCTATTACAGCTTATCAAAATGCTGGTCTAGTTTCTACTATTTAAGTAAGTCTCATCACAGAAATCTCACTAGTAAATACACAATCAAAAAGCCAACAGAGACTGTAAGATGTCTGGACTCCACACATCTTTCTCTAACTTTCTGAGGAAATTACTCTTCACAGAATGAGCAGGGCTTCTGAGCCTGAATGCATCTCCCCAGGCATCTTTTCAAAACCTCAAGTTTCTTTGAGACCCAGAGGTTCATTTTAAAAATTCAAAGGGATTTTGCATTAGACTCCAAAATGTATCCCTATTTGTGATAATATAATGTTTATTATCACTCTCTCTCTGAGAAAACGATTAGTCTCTCAATTTCTAAAAATCTGTACTAAATCAAAGAGCAACAAACATACCAGCTTGGCCCAATATTGTACCTTTCCTTGGCATCGTGGTGTTTCCAGAAACAGGCTCACAAATAGCATGCATATAAAGGGCAAATGTATCTGCATACGTGAATCATTAAATACTTACCTGCATGTAAGGACTATTTCAGAGCAGAATGCTATTTTTGCAGAAATTTTGAATTGTGTTTCTTCGTGTTGAGAGATCAAGTTGTTTTGTATTTTGTAGAAGACTGAAACATTGATTCACCTGTCAGTCTTGTATATATTTCAAGGAATTTTTCATGAAGTAGGTGCCTGATATTAAATCTTTAATTTTTTTAAATCATGAATGCTGTGATTTTCATAATAAAAATGACCTAAATTTCTCAAAGGATATATACATAAATCCTCACTCTTTTTACATAACCCTTAGACTTTGTTTTCTCTAAAGCAATCTTGTCATGAGATACTGAAACATTCAGTCTTGCATTGTAGTTGACCCTTGAGTGTGTCCAGCCTTGAAAATACATATGATAACTGAAGTACTTCCTGGATCATTCTTTATCATTAAAAGGATGACTGCCCTCATTCACCACATTAAGATTTACAGTTTGTTATAGCGTCATTTTTACCTATGTGAAAAAATTTTAACAAGCCATTTTTAATTCAGTTCATAAAATTCTGAACAGCAATTACTCAAACTAAGTCAGAATATATCTGTTTAATAACGCAAGCTTATAAAAGCACATCTCATTAAAGACTTTTAAAAACTGTGTATTCAAACAAACTTTTTAAATCTAATTCAGAATTTTACTACTCATGAGAACTCAATAAAAGTCAAGATGAAACTCTTTGAAAGTGTTGGTAAATATTTGGTGCTAACAGATGCACTGAGGGGGCACAGTGACCTTCAGATGAACCAGCCACCTGCCAGTGTGCATTTCTCTTCCTAATCAATACTCACACACACACAAATTTATTTTTCCAGGTATGTCTACATTAATTATTGTATCATCAAATACTTTGAAAATTAACATGTATTCCTAGACATTATTAACAAGGTTGCCAAAAGATAAATCAGCAGTATTCTTAATATTTATACTCTCATACAATTCTTTGAAAAATATCTGGATTAACCTTGGACATTCAACTAAATTTTCAAGTTTATCTCCTAAGTAAAAAAAAATTGCATTATTTGAAATTTTTGTACACTAAGCCATCATTTTTGGCTTGACTGCCTTTTTTTGGCTCAAAGAGATATGTTTACCACACAGCAGGGCTTCCAAATTTTTTTCCATTAAATGAGATTTTTGTCTCAAGGTAATTCTAGAACAGACCCTAAATAATGTTTCAAACAACTCTGACTTGCTGATAATGTGTTCTATTTATTGCAATAGTTCCTAGCCAAGACTTTTCTATTACTGGTTGCAAGAAAAGTTCTTATTTTTCTTTAAAAATGCTCCAAATACTTTTTAAATGTAACTACAAGAATTCTGATGTCACGTAGTGGGGTACTCTCCAACTGATATCAAGAATTAGGCTCAATTATAGCTTCACAAAAAAACAGAACAATTTTACACCAGTCTCTAAATTGGCCCTATTCTTTTTAGATTTGTTATTCTTCTCTGTTTTGTTCACTGTAGGGAATCTCAGCATCACATCTAAGACAGCCCTTGACCTTTGCAAGTTGTTCTAAAAAGCCTTCTCAGTCCCCTTTGCTTGCTCTTCCCCTCCACCCCATTTAAAAAAATTAACTGGCAGGATTATGACCATCTCATCTGACATCATGCATACAACATAGTTTTATGAATGTAAGCATTTAATTATCTTTAAATGAATACTTAGGAAATGACAAGTAGGATACTTAAGATCGCTTTCCAGCTCCACTGCCTGGGAAATACATGGTAAGAAGAGGGTAAGAAAATGACTTGCATAGTAATTTTACTCTGCAATATAGGAAAGATTATTTGCAGTTAAGACTTAACTTTTAACATTTCAAGTTATGTCTTCATAAAGCTTTTGGGGAAAAGTTAATATAACTGACTGCCCAGTATGTTTTGAATTTAAAATGAAAATAGAATGTAGATCTCTCCAACTTAAATCTTTCATTTTATTATTTCCATTTCATTTTTAATTTAGTTTATGAAAAATAGATCTTTCCCTTTTTATCTCAGTTTTCAGCCATTTACATTCTTTATTCAGTCTATCCATTGATATTATTATTAGACACACACACACACACACATATACACAGAGTCTTGGATGAATTAAAGAAAATCTCACAGAGCTATCTGTACCATCCCAGTGTGGTGATGACTTAACCCTGGAAGAAAACAACACTTGCTTTCTTCTTTATCACTGAATTCTCAGACAATTATAATAGGAAAATAAGTCTAGTTCCCTGGTAAAGATTATCTCAAGGCTGTACCTAGTATGACTATTTCTAATGGCCAAGGCAAATATCACAGACTGCAGCTTCTAGGTGTCAGCTCCTCCGGTAAGACGAGGCCAGGAGACGCTCTCCTCAGCTCCTTGCCTGGGTGTGCAAGTCAGGCTCTAGGGCCAGCAGAAATCCTCGTTTGAGGGGCCCACCGAGTTCCCCAGTCAGAGTGCTGCAGCTGAGCAGAGTGGTTGATGAGACTACTGCCCGGGCATTGCAGAAAGCCTTCTTGGAATCTGACATATTATCACTTTGGGACCGCTGGCCAGCTGTTCCTGACTTGGCCACATAAAGGCTCAGACTGTCCCAGTCTCTGAACTGAAGAGAACCAAAACTATTAGCATATCTCTCACCACCATGAATGCAAGGTATTTCAATGAAGAGTATCAGGAGGACATCTACAAATCCCAGACTGGCATGTACAAGTTCTGAGGGGTGCTGGAATAACCCAATGTATCTGGGTGACCTTTGGAGACAGCTGAAACAGAACTACAACAGGGCAGTAGCTGACACACAACTCATAGCCCATCTTCTCCAGCCATGTGGCTAATAGGGTATTGGTGCTCCAACCGGCTGTCAGGCCTGAGCCTCTGAGGTGGGAGAGCCAAATTCAGGACATTGGTCCACCAGAGACCTCATGGCCCCTAGTAATAATCAGCGAGAGCTCTCCCAGAGATCTCCATCTCAATGCTAACACCCAGCTCCACTCAACATCCAGCAAGCTCCAGTGCTGAACACTCCATGCCACACAACTAGCAAGACAAGAACACAAACCTACCCATTAGAAGAGAGGCTGTCCAAAATCATACTAAGTTCACAGACACCCCAAAGCACACCACCAGACGTGGTCATGTCCACCAGAAAGAAAAGATCCAGCCTCATCCACCAGAACACAGGCACTAGACCTGTCCACCAGGAAGCCTACACAACCCACTGAACCAAACTAACCCACTTGGGGCAGACTCCCAAAACAACAGGAACTAAGAACGTGCAACCTATGAAAAGGAGACCCCCAAACACAGTAAGGTAAGCAAAATGAGAAGACAGAGAAATACAGAGCAGATGAAGGAGCAAGGGAAAAACTCACCAGACCAAACAAATGAAGAGGAAATAGGCAGTCTACCTGAAAAAGAATTCAGAATAATGATAGTAAAGATGATCCAAAATCTTGCAAACAGAATAGAGCAAACACAAGAAAAGTTTAACAAGGACGTAGAAGAACTAAAGAGCAAACAAACAATGATGAACAACACAATAAATGAAATTTAAAATTCTCTACAAGGGATCAATAGCAGAAAAACTGAGGCAGAAGAATGGATAAGTGACCTGGAAGATAAAATGGTGTAAATAACTGCCACAGAGCAGAATAAAGAAAAAAGAACGAAAAGAATTGAGGATGGTCTCAGGGACCTCTGGGACAACATTAATGCACCAACATTCAAATTATAGGGGCCACAGAAGAAGAAGAGAAAAAGGGACTGAGAAAATACTTGAAGAGATTACAGTTGAAAACTTCCCTAACATGGGAAAGGAAATAGCCAACCAAGTCCAGGAAGTGCAGAGAGTCCCATACAGGATAAATCCAAGGAGAAACATGCCAAGACACATATTAATCAAACTATCAAAAATTAAAAACAAAGAAAAAATATTAAAAGCAGCAAGGGAAAAGCAACAAATAACATACAAGAGACTCCCCATAAGGTTAACAGCTAACCTTTCAGCAGAAACTCTGCAAGCCAGAACGGAATAACAAGGCATATTTAAAGTGATGAAAGGGAAAAACCTACAACCAAGATTACTCTACCCAGCAAGGATCTCATTCAGATTCGATGGAGAAATTAAAACCTTTACAGACAAGCCAAAGTTAAGAGAATTCAGCACCACCAAAACAGCTTTACAACAAATGCTAAAGGAACTTCTCTAGGCAGGAAACATAAGAGAAGGAAAAGACCTACAAAAACAAACCCAAAACAATTAAGAAAATGGTAATAGGAACATACATATTGATAATTACCTTAAATGTAAGTGGATTAAATGCTCCAACCAAAAGACATAGACTGGCTGAATGGATACAAAAACAAGACCTGTATATCTGCTGTCTACAAGAGACCCACTTCAGACCTAGGGACACATACAGACTGAAAGTGAGGGGATGGAAAAAGATATTCTATGCAAACGGATATCAAAAGAAAGCTGGAGTAGCAATTCTCATATCAGATAAAATAGACTTTAAAATAAAGACATTACAAGATAAAAAGAAGGACACTACACAGTGATCAAGGGATCAATCTAAGAAGATATAAAAATTGTAAATATTTATGCACCACACATAGGAGCACCTCAATACATAGGCAAATGCTAACATCCATAAAAGGGGAAATTGACAGTAACACAATAATAGTAGGGGACTTTAACACCCCACTTTCACCAATGGACAGATCATCCAAAATGAAAATAAATAAGGAAACACAAGCTTTAACTGATACATTAAAAAAGATGGACTTAATTGATATTTATAGGACATTCCATCCAAAAACAACAGAATATACATTCTTCTCAAGTGCTCATGGAACATTCTCTATGATAGATCATAACTTGGGTCACAAATCAAGCCTTGGTAAATTTTAAAAAACTGAAATTGTATCAAGTATTATTTCTGACCACAACGCTATGAGACTACATATCAATTACAGGAAAAAATCTGTAAAAAATACAAACACATGGAGGCTAAACAATACACTATTTAATAACCAAGAGATCACTGAAGAAATCAAAGAGGAAATCAAAAAATACCTAGAAAAAAATGACAATGAAAACATGACAACCCAAAACCTATGGGATGCAGCAAAAGCAGTTCTAAGAGGGAAGTTTATAGCAATACAATCCTACCTTAAGAAAAAAGAACCATTTCAAATAAACAACCTAAGCTTGCACCTAAAGCAATTAGAGAAAGAAGACGAAAAAAACCTCTCAAAGTTAGTGGAAGGAAAGAAATCATAAAGATCAGATCAGAAATAATGAAAAAGAAAAGAAGGAAACAATAGCAAAGATCCATAAAACTAAAAGGTGGTTCTTTGAGAAGATAAACAAAATTGTTAAACCATTACCCAGACTCATAAAAGAAAAAAGGAGAAGACTCAAATCAACAGAATTAGAAATGAAAAAGGAGAAGTAACAACTGACATTGAAGAAATACAAAGGATCATGAGAGACTACTACAGGCAACTATATGCCAACAAAATGGACAACCTGGAAGAAATGGACACATTCTTAGAAAAGCACAACCTTCCAAGACCGAACCAGGAAGAAATAGAAAATATAAACACACCAATCACAAGCACTGAAATTGAGACTGTGATTAAAAATCTTCCAATAGGGCAGAAGACCTAAATAGACATTTCTCCAAGGAAGATATACAAGCTGCCAACAAACACATGAAAGAATGCTCAACATCATTAATCATTAGAGAAATGCAAATCAAACCTACAATGAGATATCACCTCACACCAGTCAGAATGGCCATCATCAAAAAATCTAGAAACAAAAAATGCTGGAGAGGGTGTGGAGAAAAGGGAACCCTCTTGCACTGTTGGTGGGAATGTAAATTGATACAGCCACTGTGGAGAACAGTATGGAGGTTCCTTAAAAAACTACAAATAGAACTACCATATGACCCAGCAATCCCACTACTGGGCATATACCTTGAGAAAACCATAATTCAAAAAGAGTCATGTACCAAAATGTTCATTGCAGCTCTATTTACAACAGCCCAGAGATGGAAACAACCTAAGTGTCCATCATCGGATGAAAGGATAAAGAAGATGTGTCACATATATACAATGGAATATTACTCAGCCATAAAAAGAAACGAAATTGAGCTATTTGTAATGAGGTGGATAGACCTAGAGTCTGTCATACAGAGTGAAGTAAGTCAGAAAGAGAGAGACAAATACCATATGCTAACACATATATATGGAATCTAAAAAAAAAAGAAAGAAAGAAAAAGAAAAAAATGGTCATGAAGAACCTAGGGGTAAGACGGGAATAAAGACACAGACCTACTAGAGAATGGACTTGAGGATATGGGGAGGGGGAAGGGTAAGGTGTGACAAAGCGAGAGAGAGGCATGAACATATATACACTACCAAACGTAAGGTAGATAGCTAGTGGGAAGCAGCCGCATAGCACAGGGAGATCAGCTCGGTGCTTTGTCACCACCTGGAGGGGTGGGATAGGGAGGGGGGGAGGGAAGGAGAGGCAAGAGGGAAGAGTTATCGGAACATATGTATACATATAACTGATTCATTTTGTTGTAAAGCAGAAACTAACACACACACACACACACAAACAAAAGAGGAAAGCGGAAAGAGACATTAGAATGCAATCACATTCATTTGTTTATGTATTATCTATGGCTGCCTTTGCTCTACAACTGCAGGGCTCAGTAACTAAAACAGAAACTCTATGATTCACAAAGTTATAAATATTTACTATCTGACTTTTTATAGATAAAACTTGCTGAACCCTGCCTACACAAATAGAAGAAGAAATTTCTTTATTTACTAGTGACCATGAGGAGGGGCTTTGGATCTATGATTCAAGATTTCTACAGTAATACAGGATTGCATTTATTGTATCAAATCAAGTCATGAATTTCTATGGAGTCTCTTACTGAGATACCAACCCCTCTCTTTGTCTTTTTATTTTTTTGTAATTTTGGGCAAGGTGTGAGTGATGTAATATGTAGTGACCTGTGATCAATATGTGTATTAGATCAGAAACAGTGACCTAGAGCACAAATTAATGAGATTACAGGGGCTGAAGGAAATAAGTAAATCCACTTGCCTTCACTGTTCATGTCCGTTTCAGGAAGACCTTGAAGGTTCAGGCAAATGCACTCCAAAAGCAACATGCCAATAGGCCATTTGCAGATTGTTTCCTATCTTTAAATCTCCCAGATCCTGTCTGTACTTCATTGGGATTAAAGAAGTATAAAAAATAAATTAATTAATTAATAAAATAAAATAAAATAACATATGTAAGCCCACAAATATAGAGGCCTACAACTAATGTAGTTGATACAAAGCTGTTCCTATATGCATATATACTATATAAAAGACAAAATTAAGATCTTATCTTGCAAATAATAAAATTCTATTGCTCTACTCATATGTTATTGTTTTCGATGTTTGTGTCATTTGTCTAATTGAAGTGAAAATTACATGATTTCAATGGCTATGTATTTTTCCCTTGTATAGCTGCATCAGAGTTGGTTAAAACACTCTTTCTTTTTTGTTATTTTTTAAAATTTTGTCTGTATTGCAAGTAAATCTGTTATGAAAAAAAAAACATCTTCCAATAAACAAAAGGACAGGACGAGATGGCTTCACTGGAAAATTCTATCAAACCTTTAGAGAAGAGCTAACACCTATTCTTCTCAAACTCTTCCAAACTACAGCAGAGGGAGGAACACTCCCAAATTCATTCTATGAGGCCACTATCAGCCTGATACCAAAACCAGACAAAGATGTCACAAAAAAAGAAAACTACAGGCCAATATCACTAATGAACATAGATGCAAAAATCCTCAACAAAACACTAGCAAACAGAATCCAACAGCACATTAAAAGGATCATACACTGTGATCAAGTGGGGTTTATCCCAGGAATGCAAGGATTCTTCAATATACACAAATCAATCAATGTGATAAACCATATTAACAAACTGAAGGGGAAAAACCATACAATCATCTCAATAGATGCAGAAAAAGCTTTCAACAAAATTCAACACCCATTTATGATAAAAACCCTGCAGAAAGTAGGCACAGAGGGAACATACCTCAACATAATAAAGGCCATATATGACAAACCCACAGTCAACATCGTTCTCAATGGTGAAAAACTGAAACCATTTCCCCTAAGATCAGGAAGAAGACAACTGTGCCCACTCTCACCCCTATTATTCAACATAGTTTTGGAGGTTTTAGCCACAGCAATCAGAAAAGAAAAAGAAGTAAAAGGAATCCAAATCAGAAAAGAAGAAGTAAAACTGTCACTGTTTGAAGATGACATGATACTATGCATAGAGAACCCTAAAGATGCTACCAGAAAACTACTAGAGCTCATCAATGAATTTGATAAAGTAGCTGGATACAAAATTAATGCACAGAAATCTCTTGCCTTCCTATACACTAATGATGAAAAATCTGAAAGAGAAATTAAGAAAACACTCCCATTTACTATTGCAACAAAAACAATAAAATACCTAGGAATAAACCTACCTAAGGAGACAAAAGACCTGTATGCAGAAAACTATAAGACACTGATGAAAGAAATTAAAGATGATACAAACAGATGTAGAGATATACCATGTTCTTGAATTGGAAGGATCAACACTGTGAAAATGACTATACTACCCAAAGCAATCTACAGATTCAATGCAATCCCTATCAAACTACCAATGGCATTTTTCACAGAACTAGAACAAAAAATTTCACAATTTGTATGGAAACACAAAAGACCCCAAATAGCCAAAGCAATCTTGAGAAAGAAAAACGGAGCTGGAGGAATCAGACTCCCAGACTTCAGACTATATTACAAAGCTACAGTAATCAAGACGGTATGGTACTGGCACAAAAACAGAAATACAGATCAGTGGAACAGGATAGAAAGCCCAGAGATAAACCCATGCACCTATGGTCACCTTATCTTTGATAAAGAAGGCAAGAATATACAGTGAAGAAAAGACAGCCTCTTCAATAAGTGGTGCTGGGAAAACTGAACAGCTACATGTAAAAGAATGAAATTAGAACACTCCCTAACACCATACACAAAAATAAACTCAAAATGGATTAAAGACCTAAAGGTAAGGCCAGACACTATAAAACTCTTAGAGGAAAACACAGGCAGAACACTCTTTGACATAAATCACAGCAAGATCATTTTTGACCCACCTCCTAGAGAAATGGAAATAAAAACAAAAAAAAAAAAACAAATGGGACCTAATGAAACTTAAAAGCTTTTGCACAGCAAAGGAAACCATAAACAAGATGAAAAGACAACCCTCAGAATGGGAGAAAATTTTGCAAACAAAGCAACTGACAAAGGATAAATCTCCAAAATTTACAAGCAATTTATGCAGCTCAATATGAAAAAAATCAAACAACCCAATCCAAAAATGGGCAGAAGACCTAAATAGACATTTCTCCAAAGAAGATATACAGATTGCCAACAAACACATGAAAGGATGCTCAACATCACTAATCATTAGAGAAATGCAAATCAAAACTACAATGAGATATCCCATCACACTAGTCAGAATGGCCATCATCAAAAAGTCTACAAAGAATAAATGCTGGAGAGGTTGTGGGAAAGGGGAACCCTCTTGCACTGTTAGTGGGAATGTAAATTGATACAACAACTATGGTAACAGTATGGAGGTTCCTTAAAAAACAAAAAAATAGAGATACCATATGATCCAGCAATCGCACTCCTGTGCATATATCCAGAGAAAAACATAATTAGAAAAGATACATGCATCACAATGTTCATTGCAGCACTATTTACAATAGCCAGGACATGGAAGCAAACTAAGTGTCCATCGACAGATGAATGGATAAAGATGTGGCACATATATACAATGGAATGTTACTCAGTCATAACAAGAAATGAAATTGAGTTATTTGTAGTGAGGTGGATGGACCTAGAGTCTGTCATACAGAGTGAAGTAAGTCAGAAGGAGAAAAACAAATACCATATGCTAACACATATATATGGAATCCAAAAAAGAGGAAAAAAACAAAGGTTCTGAAGAACCTAGGGGCAGGACAGGAATAAAGACGCAGACGTAGAGAATGGACTGACTTGAGGACACGGGGAGGGGGAAGGGTAAGCTGGGACGAAGTGAGAGAGTGGCATGAACCTATATACACTACCAAATGTAGAATGGATGGCTGGTGGGAAGCAGCTAGCATAGCACAGGGAGATCAGCTCAGTGCTTTGTGACCACCTAGAGGGGTGGGATAGGGAGTATGGAAGGGAGACACAAGAGGGAGGGCATATGGGGATATGTGTATGCGTATGGCTGATTCACTTTGTTATACAGCATAAGCTAACACACCATTGTAGAGCAACTATACTCCAAAAAAGATGTTGAAAATAAAAGAAACAAATATCACAGGCTTATTTAATACCAAGTTATGCAAATCTCAATCATAAATGTTTTGTTTGAAACCAGGTCATTCCTCCTGGAAAAGCTCTTCCCACTCAGAGGGAGAGGTATTGCTTTCAGAATCACACTTGGAACTTTATTCCTGTAGCGATTACATCACACTCTGAAGATAGCTTCCCTCCCTAGATGCTCTCCAATGATATGCCTTCTTTGGGGGCATTAAAGCCGCAAGGCCTCTAGACTGAAAGCTCATTTCTCAATTCTAATTCCTCAGACAGCCATATGTTAAATGTAGAGATCCATGATTTAATAGTCACTGTTGGTACTGTCCCTCAAAGCACCTCTTTGGAGGAAATAATCGCTACTCCATTACTCAAGAAAAATAGTTTAAAATTATTCCAACTCAACACCTTCTTTTGGAGTTGGCAAAGGTTTATTTGTAGTAATAGGAAGTACAGCAGTAAATAAATTATGGGATACATGGTAATGGAAAGAAGACTCATTCTTCATTCCCATGAAGAATTAGCATAAGAAAAATATTGTTACAACTTAACTATATATTATTCATCTGTATTTTTCTACCTTAAACTTGGTAAGTCCTTAACTATCATTAGTTTTTAGAGTCACCAGAAGCCTCAGATAATCTACAGCACTTGCCCATGAAGATCTATCCATAGGCAGCAACTAATGGTTAAAATTTATTTCATATTGGCAGATGCTGGCATGAGAAAACATTGCTAGGCTCATCCTGTCCTGAGCAGCATTCCAGATCATCAGTCTTGACAACGGGAACTGCACCTGCTTCCACTAATTCCACAGTATGTGTTGTACTAAATGCTCAGCATGCTTATTGTTGAAACTTTAAGTATTAAGCTACCATTCAGAAACCCCAACCAGGAAGGCCTGGTGAGCTCAGGCTGCAAACTTCAGAGAAAGGGGAAATAAATAAGTTAAATTAAAGCACAGGATTGTTACTATTTAGGACACATGCTTTAATATAACAAGGTTGATTTCTCTCTTTCAACATCCTGCTAGAGTCTGTACAACACAACTTGAGGGTACAAAGAAGTGAACTCTGATGAAAAAGATAAAGTTAACTCACATAGAATATGCATACTACCTCCTGATGGTGTCCTGAACCAATATATTAAAAGCAAGAGTAGTAGGGGCTTACTGCAAGGGTATATATATTAAGGGCTTCCAATTATGACCTGGATGTTGTGAAAAACAGCTATGACACTAGGGAGGTACTTAGAAGTTTGCAGAATAAACAGACATTGAGAGTTTCCCCAGATTTTGTTTTATGAAACAAACAAAAACAAAAATGTAAGAGTAGGGAAAGCAGACATCAGAATTGCAACTGTTCTGAAACCCAGAGTGATATAATCAGCCAGGGTTTTCAGGGAAGGAAGGGAAGTGAGTGTATCATCAATCACAATCTTTTTTAGAAGATAGTTTGTATATTAAATAGAATGGAGCAGTATTATTGATAAGAAAATGTATGAGCTACAGATAGAAGGAGCCAGAGACTGATAACCTTGCATTTCACTACACCCACGAGACATCATTATATTTTAAGCTAACTGCAATGTGATTTAAAATTCTAGTTGAGAATTTTGTTTCTAGGGTATAATTTCATCTTCCATTAAGCAATAAGAAATATGATCACTTTCGGAATGACCAATGAATACCATGATGTCATCGGTTTTCCAAAATTATTAATAAAATAGAACATAAACAGGAAACTCTGCTATAGGTTTATGATATTTATGAACAATTCTCAAAAATATCATTTCCTGTAATGGCACCAACAAAGAAAAAGTAGGATACTATGTAAGGTAATTACTAAACATGTTTTAAGGCACTGGAAAACATAAACTGAAAACAAAAATAATAGGATGGGATAATAATTCTGTCTGGACTGTGCTATACGCCCAAATCTGAGGTCACCATAGTGAGCTGACCATTCTCTTGGGGATGAAATCAGCACACACTCTCTTCACTTGCATAGATCTACTGCAACTTGGCAGCCAGATGATAACAGGTTTCCCCATATGGGAAGGTCACATATTCTCATTTTTAAACCTGAATTTTCTCACTTTTGTGTGTGTGTGTGTGTGTGTGTGTGCATTTAAATTTGCAGAACTCCAGGTTCAAGAAGAGATGAAATACTTCAATAACTCCACAGGGCTATACACTAGCTAAAAATCTGGGTTAACTTCCTTAATCTTAGTCATCTATAAAATGAGTTAAAAGGATAAACTGGTATTTCTGTGTTAGTCAGAAATGCTTTTGTGTTTTGTTTTGGGCTTCTGTTAGTTTTGTTTTGGGCTTGGTTTTGCTTTTTGTATTATTTTTTTTGTTTTACTCTACTTTGGTTTACTAATTCCTATTTCTGATAACACATCTTTTGTTCTGTTTTCCTTTGAAAGGGTAATCACTCCTCTTTATTCTCATTGCATATAGTTAGGGACAGGTGAGAGCTGACATACACCATCGCTCCATCCCTCAATTCTCCCACTCCCATCAAGTACAGGGTTCATAACACAGACCTGACCAACCACTACCTTCTAATTTCTTGGCTAAAATTATTAGGTCAGTGAAGGGATGGAGCCAAATTGGCCTGATAAGAGTGAAACTTGGAGCTTTTGCTGGAATCATTGAAAAGAAGCATTGTCTTTATGTTGAAACAGTTAGCTAGTAGAATATGTGAATGAGACTCCAGGTGACTTTACCATACATACATTCATGGTAAAAACTTACACGACCATGAAGCACAACAAAGGAGGACAGAGCAGAGCAATGGAAAGAGTTGCACAATTTCGAATGATGATCTTATTTGAAATCTTAGATCCCATCATGCTTTAAATTACTGAGATTCACTCCCTTGAACATCCCAGTTTCATGATCCAAAATACTCTCCTTCCAATATGTAATTTGAGTTAAGGTTTTATCATCTGTAACTGTAATAGTCCCAACTGATTCTTTAAAATTTGGATAAATTAATTCCATTAATTCTATCCCTTGCATTGCTTAGTCTTTTGACACACAAAAATGAAATGATACTATGAACTAGTTCATCACTCACTTATTTAAACAAAGCTTTGAGGATAAAATTGAAGTTATTTCCATATTTTAAATTTATTAATTTTAAAGTGATTTTATTTGTAGCTCTTTAACAGCTTGACCTTGCAGTAAGTTACCTATAGAAACCCCACCACTCCTTAAGTCAACTGCACACCACACACAAAACAACTTAGTATTCTTTTTTCTAGTAGGTGACACTGTGATTGGCATTTTTATTTTAAATTCTAATGAGCCTTCTAGGTTGACTCAGCTACACATCATTTTCTTTTCATATAAACATTTGGCTTATTATTTGTTTATCCAGTTTTCTCTGAAGTTCTCTCATTTATCTATCACATTATTCCATGTGTGTCACATTTTTCATGTTCCAGCTCAAGATCTACCTACTTTACTAATTATTTAACAAGCCCTTACACTGACCATTATTTTGATTTACACAGAAGCTGCATTCATCAGGAAACAAAGTTCACAAAAGTCAAAGTTCAACCGAAGAGGAAACATAATTTTGTGTGATTTTTGTTTGTACTGTTTTACTTTGTTTTGAAATGACAATATATATATGCTTGATTCTAAAAGTACTGGACCCTGAAGTAACTAAAAATGTAAGGTAGAAATAGGCAATTATTGATGGAACGAAAGTACAACAGAAGAGTAGACAGAAATAAATATAGAAAGATATTGTTCAAAGATGAGATAGAAGGAGATGCAGTTAAATAAAGAGGATCTAGATAAATGTGTACGAAAAGGTTAACAGGAGGTTAAGGTGTGTATTTGATGGCCTCTTTCATTCAGTGACTATTTTATAGATGAGGGAAGTGAGGTTTTGAGAGTTAAAACAATTTCTAAAGTCACGGTGTTGGTACCCAGCAGAAGAAGGACGCTAATACAGTTTCCATTTCCCCAAACCATACTACCTCTATGAAATAGAAGGCACAGGAGGAAAGGGTTGGAGAAACAGGAAGCTTGAAGAAAGAGGAATTACCCTATGGTGTTGCACATAGGAAATAAAAGATTCAATCAACAACGATTAAATGTATGAGTCTTATTGGCATTAAGAGGCAAATTAAGATTACATTTCAAAATAAAATTGACCTGTGAACAACGTGAGTTTGAACTATGTGGATCCACTTACAACACAGATTATTTCAATAGTAAGTACTACAGTACTGCACCATCCCCAGTTGGTCGAATTCCTAGATACAGAACCACGGATGAGGAGGTTCTTCCACTTACATGGAAGGCCACCTCTAAGTTATGCATAGATTTTTGACTGTGTGGAGGGGGGGTTCCCCTAACCCCCGCATTGTTCAAGACTCAACTGTGTATTTCAAATAAACACATCCTAGAGAAATGCAAATTAAAACTACAATCACCCCACACCAGTCAGAATGGCCATCATCAAAAAGTCTACAAACAATAAATGCTGGAGAGGGTGTGGAGAAAAGGGAACCCTCTTGCACTGTTGATGGGAATGTAAATTGATGCAGCCACTATGGAGAACAGTATGGAGGTTCCTCAAAAAACTAAAAATAGACCTACCATACGACCCAGCAATCCCACTACTGGGCATATACCCTGAGAAAACCATAATTCAGAAAGAGTCATGTACCACAATGTTCATTGCAGCTCTATTTACAATAGCCAGGACATGGAAGCAACCTAAGTGTCCATCGACAGATGAATGGATAAAGAAGATGTGGCACATATATACAATGGAATATTACTCAGCCATAAAAGAAACAAAATTGAGTTATTTGTAGTGAGGTGGATGTACCTAAAGTCTGTCATACAGAGTGAAGTAAGTCAGAAAGAGAAAAACAAATACTGTATACTAACACATATATATGGACTCTAAAAAAAAAAAAAGGTTCTGATGAACCTAGGGGCAGGACAGGAATAAAGACACAGATGTAGAGAATGGACTTGAGGACACGGGGACGGGGAAGGGTAAGCTGAGATGAAGTGAGAGAGTGGCATGGACATATACACACTACCAAATGTAAAATAGATAGCTTATGGGAAGCAGCCACGTGGCACAGGGACATCAGCTCAGTGCTTTGTGACCACCTAGAGGGGTGGGATAGGGGGAATGGAAGAGAGATACAAGAGGGAGGAGATATGGGGATATATGTATATGTATAGCTGATTCACTTTGTTAGACAGAAACTAACACACCATTGTAAAGCAATTATACTCCAATAAAGATGTTAAAAACAAAACAAAACAAAACAAAGAGAACAAAACCAAAAAACTAAACATACTCATAAGATACCAGAAAAACCCCGAAAAACCAGTAACAGATTGGTGGTTGCCAGAGGCAGGGAGAAGGGAGGTGGGCAAAATGGAGGGTGTAATGCACAGCACAGTGACTATAGTTAATAATTCTCTATTATGTATTTGAAAGTTATGAAGGGAATAAATCTTAAAAGTTCTCATTACAATAAAAGAAAATGGAATATTAACTTGTCTCCCAACATGATGGGATTCAATAAAAATTATTTTTAAAAAAATGATGGAATTCAATTGCACTCCTACTTTGTTGAGGTATGGCTGCTGTATGATAAACAGGCATATTTTACATTTGTTTTGAACATTTGTCTTTTGGCTTTATATTGATTTTATAATCAAGGCACTGGTACTTTGATTTAAAATTATAAAGTCAAAATTAAATTTAGCAAAACTGAGTTGTGATGTCTTTATAGAATTTATATCTGAGCATGAACCATAACAGAGTTGAGAAGGATGTGTTCAAAAGATTTGCTACAGATTTTTAACATAAAGGTAGTTATTATTTTCTGTTGGGGGTGTGTGACATTGTTTGCCATACCAGGGTCTATTGATTCCTGACTGCTACCTGGGTGATCCTAAGATGCTTAAGAAAGAAAATAGTAACTTGCTGCTTAGGAGCAATTACCAGCCTTGTATGAGAAAGCAAATTTGAGAAACAAGCTCATCTGTGACATATTTCTAACCCTGCTTTAATGTAGATGCCCTTCAAGCATACTGTTTTCTAAACCCACAGAATGATACTCCACCTTTGAAAACAAGAGGGATATCTGTCCCATGGAAACAGACACACACAGAAAAGTGTTGATAGAAAATGAAAGGGACATAATTTTCAGAAAAAGAGTTCAATGACTGAAGCACAAACAGTGTTCAAAGTATTTTTGCGCCTAGTTGTCAGGTCCTCAATTTTATCTTATTATGACAAAAATCA
This sequence comes from Delphinus delphis, assembly GCF_949987515.2. Taxonomy (NCBI): domain Eukaryota; kingdom Metazoa; phylum Chordata; class Mammalia; order Artiodactyla; family Delphinidae; genus Delphinus; species Delphinus delphis. The sequence continues at coordinate 90,764,024 of NC_082685.1, read as the reverse complement.
CATTTTCCCATGTTTGGGAACTGTTAAATTCTATTTAAATATATTTTAAGTTCTATTATCAAAACTGGCTATTGCCCCCTTAAAAAGCAAAAGCTAATGTGGGAGAAAACACAAAGCCTGCAAGATACAGTAAGAAGGAGATATAACATAAAAATTAGGAACAATATTATGTTTATTTTGGTGATATATTGAGAAAGAAAGAAAGCAACTTAGAAGCAACGTGGTGGGGGTCGGCAGGGTGGTCCTGGGTACAAGAGATGTTTGGGATAAGCAGGGATACTGTGAATGGAAACTTCTGGTCGGGAAGCTGGGCTCAAACTACTTGCAGCTGTTCCTGCCACTGACAGGAAGGTCACCAGATCATACAGGTTGTGCACTGCACTAAGGCACTCAGCTAGGGATGAGGAATGCATTTTCACCTGTATTCCACTCACCTGGCAAAGCACTCTGGTGTAAGTTTACATCTCTAGGGAGGAAAGTGGAAGCTGTGTCTTTGACACACACACACACACACACACACACACACACATAGCTCTGCTAGGCAAGCCATACTTGTGTGGGGATCCATCTGTCCTCCAAGAAGAACCATTTCATAATTTTCACTAAGCTTCATAGAGGCCACTAGAGGCTTTAAAACTAGTTAGGTGACCCTGTACTCTTTCTGATGCCAAAATTCTAGGGTTAGCAGGGGCACAGTAAGTGTAATTGCTTCTGTAGCACTGAAATTAGTCACTAGATTGGGATTCTGGCTCCCGCCCCATCATCACAACTACTCTAACCCTCAGGCCTTCTCATGGACAACATACCTACCACAAAGGGGGACTGTACACCTCAAATGAGCTAAAACAGTCACATCATAAGCTGTAAAGTACTATGACTTTAATATGTTGATGAAGAGGGAAAAGTAAATTGTGAAGAATAAAGACAGACTACTTGGATGTTCTTCATGAGTCAACAGAGTAAGATTTTTTTCCCAATAAAAAGACAAAAAGCTGGAGCAAAACAAAGCAAAGCTTTTAACTCCACACATCCCCCTCAAAGATTCAAAACCAGATGATTTATGAACAGTCTTAAGGAATATTTGACACTGGAAAAGATTCTGGCTACATTAAACTGTTGTTTCCTTCTTAAACTTACAGCGTCTCATCATGTACATATTGACGTTAATGAGCTCTTGAGAAAAAGAACAAAGAGAAGAGAGAAGAATTTAAAAGCTCTGGGAGAACCTCCAATCCTCCCAGTGAACACAGACTCCACTGTAAGCATGAGCAGAGATGCAAATTGTTCCCTCAGTTGTTTTCAATTCCAGTGTACTTCTCTGAGTGTAAGCACCTCACCAGGGATGAGCAAAGATTTAAAGGCGCATAAGGCAGCTACTTAACTGATGCTCAAAACAACAGTGGTCTATTCAAAGTTAGGGTCAAAAAATGTTTCTGTTGGACTCTGTTGGAATATGTGAGGGAATTGAAGAATATTCCAATGTAATAGTTATATTTGAATTGTACCTTTCCCATTTTAGAATTTAAATCATATGTAAATTTTTATTCCACTCTAATAAAAAATTCTAATTAATCTCCCCTGGTTCTAACCTTGACCCTTTCCAACTGACCCTTTAAGAGCTATGAAAGTGACCATTCTAAAATGAAAATCAGATCATCTGTCTTCCCTGCTTAAAATCTTTCCCAATGAATTTGTATTACTAAGAGTAAATGCCAAAGTTATTTGGTTTGGCATAAAAGGCTCCCCTTAATTTGACTATGAACTGTTCATTTTCATTTCTTTGCACCAACCATTCTAAGCTAAAATTTACTGCTCCATCCAAACTGAAGAGCTTATAGTTTGTTCTAGACAACAAATAACCACACATGTTCTTCTGTAATAACTTTCCACTTTCCTTTCTGCCTACAAAATGTTATTCATCTTTCAAAACTCAGCTCAGGTATTACCTTGTTTAGGAAACCCTCCACAAGCCCCCAACAAAATTTAATTTTTTCTCTTATCTGTACTTCATTTATACTTTTGCATACTTGTAATCCAGCACTTTTAGCTCCACATTATAGTGTTTTCTAGATTGTGAGTTTCTGTAAAATGAGCACTATACCTTTCTTTTCCAGTCCCAGATACAATGCTTGACTCATTAAAGGTGCTCCACAAATCGTTTATAAATGCCTCAGTCAAGTGCCCCTGCATTAGCACCTCACTTTGCACTCTAGTGCCAGCAAAATACCTTTACCATTTTACTCCACCCTAAAGTCAGAATACCTATGCTTGTTCTCAGTCTTGATTCACGATCCTCCATAATTTCTCCCTGAAACCTAATTCCCAACAAGCAAATTAACTAATTCCCTAGAACTGATTCTGTATTGTCTGATCATCTATATTTGTTAGCTTTGGCTACAGTAACAAAGCTCACAGTCTTAGTGGCTCACAACCACAAAATGTATTCCTCTATCACATTAAATGAGAGCTGCAGATTGACAACAGGTCTGAAGTGAACAGGAAATAGATCTGCTCCGTCTCTCTACTAATTGCAGGATTAGGCAGAAGGGCAGACCTTCTCAGGCACATACTGGTCTCTTGTTGATGAGGGACAAAAAAAGAGATAGCAAGTCACATTCAAAGTTTTTGCTTAACCCCCCTCACAGTCCCTTCTCCCCTAACCTGACAACAGGGCAGGGAAATATTCTCTACTCTATTTACAGGGAGGCATGGCAAGAGCAAAGATGAGTAATACTCTTACATGGAAGGGAACAGCTAATTGGTCACAATAACAGAATCTACTACAGAACCCTTTATAACATGCCATACCCTTCCCCTACAATTTGATCAGATCATGAGAAATTTACTGACAATTCTACTAAATTTGTCCACTTTCCCGGCCCCTACACCTCTAACCCTGGACCTACAGATTGAATATGGCCAGCAATAAAGCACAAAGTCTAAGGCACATTCTTCTGTCTGATTATGACAGATATGGTATCAAACCTAAGGGAAAGGAAAGCACCTGAAAACTCAAGTTTATAAATTCTCAGCAAGAAGAGATATTTTATATTTCTTTTCAAATATTTGACCTCCATAATGGTCAGTAAAGACAATCACGACCATATATGAATGGCAGTTTGTAATATTTGATTGCAGGAAATCAATAAGATCCGTATATGCTCTGATAATGTATTGAACGTCATCCACCCATGCTGACTCTGCCTTCTCGGTGGGTAGCAATATAACCTTTCCTTCCATCTCTGTAATAAAACTGTTGGTAAATAAAACAAAACAAAACAAAGATGATCACTATCAAGTGGTCTCTTCTTGACAGTATACATTGTGCAGGAACTTTAATTTTTAAAAACTGTGTTTTCATATAATTGGAAAAAATGAAATGGTCTCAGTTGCATTTGCTATGCATTGAGTGTGCTGATTGCCTCCCTGCCTTTGTAAAAGGGAGGGGGCACCACCAACACACAACGTTTCTAAAAATTACTTTTCTAGTTAAGGAGAACTTTACTGTAATTCCTGTATCTTTTTTATTTCACTGTAAAAGCCTTTACTCCAGTCTAAGTTTTATCCATATCAACAAAATCTAATTAAAATTACTATGAAACAAACAAGCTCATTAGAGTAGAGAACTCCTTCCACTCATTAAGTCACACTTTTTAACGGTACATCTAGAATGAACCGATAAACGGGAAAGACATTGGCCAACTAAGCCAGAATGACAAGGGTCATCACATCCAAGAGTCAATTTGTTGGTACATAAACCTGAATTTGTCCTTCTTTCCTATATAACATAGCCAACTAAGTTGGCAAACCCTCCTTTGACACTAGATAGACAGCTCCCTTTATGATATCTTGGTCCAATTCTACTAAGGTTCAGGTACTTATGAAAAGAGAAGAATATGTTATTAAGATGTATTTCTAAGTATTTTTAAAACTTACAACATAACTGATTAAAGATTTCTACATCTCTCATATGAGCTAAACTTGCTGCCCTACTGGCTTGGTATAAAGTTACATTGTGCTCTCTGTCTCATCTCCTCATCCGTCTTAACTGGCCTTAGATCCTAGCGTAAGGGTGGGGAGGAGGAAAAGGAGAAACAATATCCGTGTGAGTATACCTGTGAAAATTTGCTTTCTTCTTTACATTGGTCTCATCATTGAGCTAGACTCTGTGACAATCACAAGGAACCACCCTAAGGAATCCAATTACCAAGCAGAGAAGCAGCAGAGGAAAGAGACCAGTCTCCCTGGTTTGCATATATGCACAAATTTCATGAACAGATCTTTTTTTTTTTTTTTTTGCGGTACGCGGGCCTCTCACTGTTGTGGCCTCTCCCGTTGCGGAGCACAGGCTCCGGACGCGCAGGCTCAGCGGCCATGGCTCACGGGCCCAGCCGCTCCGCGGCATGTGGGATCTTCCCGGACCGGGGCACGAACCCGTGTCCCCTGCATCGGCAGGCGGACTCTCAACCACTGTGCCACCAGGGAAGCCCTCATGAACAGTTATTTTCCCGCCTATTCGCTTAACTTTGGAGAAGAGAATCAATAGTGTACATTTTCCCTTTTCCCAAAAAGGAAGAGAAAAGGATGGGTGTTGATTTCCTTGAACTGAATACTACATAAAAGTGATCTGTCTTACCTCCCAGTACTACTTCTGTGTTTGGTAATTTAAGTGTATGGATAAGCTCTCCACCACTGACTTACATCATCTTGTTACATGATACTAACCTAAAGGAGAGACATTCTATAAATAATCAAATGTGAATTTAAATACACACACTGGACATTGGACATACATACTGTTTGGACATACATACTGTATGTACATTGGACATACATACTGTTTTGGCAAAGAAGTTACTTTTCCACAATGTTTAGAAGTCCTATAGATTCTTAAATTCCTCTTGCACTTTGGTTTCAAAAGCAGGGTCAGCTTTATCAATAACATGACTCTGATGTAGTAGTTGCACAGCTAGAGAAAAGTAATGATGCCACTGAAATAACAATTAGAATTCACCACTTCTTGGATATTGTCACAAATTCTATTATACAAGAAGTACTGATAGGACATTTGAAAAGTATTTAGAAATTTTTATAGCAACAAATACAATGCATACTTTCAAGCCATAAACAATATTCAGGTCACCCAAATTTAAGTGAGAACGTGTTCATGCAGAACATAGTTACAATAGTATATCCTAAAAATATTTTACATGCAACAAGCTCTTTTCTAATTTCCTCTGAAATTAAATGTGGATTGTTTCTCTGAATCACAGCAAGCCCAGAAACCACTGTCAGCATGTTTACTGCCCTATGATCTCTCATGAAAAATGGGTATCAGAATACAGACATCTGAAAGTACTTTTGTTAGAGCTAAATGGGGTTTAGTAATAAAACAAATAAATAAATCTATCAAATGAGACAACATGCCTGGGGAGTACTCAGGATAATCTTCATTCCAGTTCATTTATTACTTCCACGTGCAAGTGCTCAGCATCACAACCTCATCAATGCTAACCCTTAAAACTTCACAGCGGACCGCACAGAAAAGTCAAAGTACCACACATGGATGGTGTTCGAGTTTTCTCAAAGTCTGATTTCATGGACAGCACATAATTTCTACACACTTATTAGAAATAACTTGAAAAAATATAGACCCTTGGTTCACTCTTCCACATAGGAAAATTTTATTAGCATTTTCAGTCAGGGTTCTAATATGGCTCCCTTAAAAAACAAACTTTATTGAGGTATAAGTTACTTTCTAGTCTGTGTTCCCCCTGTCCATTCTTGATTTACAGATTTTGAAGCTCTATTATTAGTGAATTTGGAATTGTTATGTGTTCTAAAAAATTGGCCCTTTTATCATTATGAAATGTCACACTTTACTTGCATGTAATCCTCTGTCTTAAAATGTACTGTGTCTGGTAGTAATGTAGTTACACTAGCTTACTCAGATGTAAGGTTTACATGGTATACATTTTACCTACTCTTAATTTCCATCTATTTGTGTTTTTATATTTGAAGAGCATCTCTTGTAGACAACATATATTTGGGTCTTATTTTATATCCAGTCTGACAAACTCTGCCTTTTAATAAACACACTGATGTGACTGGGTTTATGTCTACCATCTTGTTATATATTCTCCATTCATTTCTTCTGTGTCTTTCATTTCTTTTTTGGGAATAATAAAATATTCTTTAGTATTACATTTATTTTCTTATCAAGGTTTTTAAAGAGTCTCCATTTCATCAATTCATACTTCTCATGTATTTTATACTTCATACCTCAAATGTAATAACCTTGAAATAGTATAATTCCAATTATCTGCACTTTTCCCTTACACTATTTTGTCATTACTTACATATCTATATATATTACAACCCCCAACTTAAAATGTTATTATTTGGGGTTTAAGTAATCACTTGACTTTTAAACAAATTTTGAGAAGCACAAACCAGAATATTTTGTGTTTACCTACATATTGGCTGATCTTTACTATTACCTGTAGATATGACTTCCTGTACAGTATTATTTTCTATAAGTCTGAAAAATATTCATTAGCATTTCATATGTTGAACTCTCTTAGTTTTCATTTATCTGAAGATAGCTTTATTCTACCTTTTTTGTTTTGAAATTTTTTTTTTGCTGGATAAAGGGTTTAAAGTTAACATTGCTTTCTTGTTTTTCTTTCAGCATTTGAAAAATGATTGTCTTTTTTTATTGAAGTACAATTGACATATAAGACCCTGTTAGTTCCAGGTGTACAGCAGTGATTTGATATTTCTAAATATTACAAAATGATCACCATGATAAGTCTAGTTACCATCTGTCACCATACAAAGTTATCACAATATTATTGACTACATTCTCCATGCTGTACATTTCATCACTGTGACTCATTTATTTTGTGACTGGAAGTTTGTACCTCTAAATCTCCCTCACCCATTTCACCGATCCCTCCACCCCAACGCCCTCTGGCAACAACCTATTTGTTCTCTGCATCTATGAGTCTGTTTCGGTTTTGCTAGGTTTGTTCATTTGTCTTGTTTTCTGGATTCCACATATAAGTCATACAGTTATTTGTCTTTCTCCATCTGACTTATTTTACATAATATAATACCCTCTAGGTCTATCCATATTACCACAAATGGCAAACATTTCACTCATTTTTTCTTCTGATTAAATTTCATTTTTATGGATGAGTAATATTCCACTCTGTGTGTGTGTGTGTGTGTGTGTGTGTGTGTGTGTGTACCACATCTTCATCCATTCATCTTTCAATGGACACTTAGGTTGCTTCTGTATATTGATTATTGTAAATAATGCTTCAGTAAACATAAGGATGCATATATCTTTTCAAATCAGTGTTTCTGTGTTCTCCAGAAAAATGCCCAGAAATGGAATTTCTGGATCATATATATATAGTAGTTCTATTTTTAACTTTTTGAAGAATCTCCATACTGTTTTCCATAGTGGCTGCACCAATTTACATTCCCAGCAATAGTGCAAGAGGGTTCCCTTTTCTCCACACCCTCATCAACACTTGTTATTTGTTTTCTTTTTGGTAACAGCCATTCTGACTGGTGTGAGGTGATATCTCATTGTGGTTTTGATTTGCTTTTCCCTAAAGATTAGTGATGCTGAGCATCCTTTCATGTACCCATTGGCCATCTGTATGTCTTCTTTGGGAAAATGTCTATTCAGGTTCTCTGCCCATTTGGGGTTGTTTGTTTTTTGATGTTGACTTGTATGAGTTCTTTATATATTTTGAACATTAACCCCTTATCAGATTATCTTTGTAAATTTCTTCTCCCATTCAGCAGGCGACTTTTGTGTTTTTGATAGTTTTCTTCACTGCACAGAAGCTTTTAGTGTGATGTAGTTCCATTTATTTTGCTTCTTATTTCCAATGCCTGAGACATACCCCCCACCACAACTGCAAAGACCAACGTCAAGGAGCATACTGCCTATGTTTTCTTCTAAGAGTTTTATGGTTTCAAGTCTCACATTTAGTTCTTCACTCCAAAAGATGGTTGTTTTGTCTTTGGGTTGCCATTATTTCTGATGAGAAGTTGGTCATCATTTATATAATTCTTATATGTAGGGAACTCCATATCCCTGAGTCAATCATCCAAAACACTTCAGAATTTTAAATATTCTGTCTTTATTTTCTTCAAAAAAAAATAGATGAGTCGCATAAAAAGAGAGTTTCTTGTTGTAAATCTTGTTTTACAATCTTTTCCAGTGATGTAAAGACATCAACAATTAGGGAAAAAATATGAGCTCCTGAGGTATAATAGTTAAATCAATAAAACTAGATATGTGAGGGACTCCCCATTTTAACCCATGTATTATTTATACAAGAAAGTTAACTGGGGCTAAGTAAAAAACTGAAGATATATGGTAGTTCGTTTTTATTTGATATAGTTGCTTTGTTTCTTTAGGAAATAGAGGAACGGGATTCACAATTCCTCATCCAAAAATGATTAAGTATGGCCAACAGAAGAAGTTTCCTTATATAATACTTGATGGACATATCAATTTCAAAGGAAAAAAACAGTCAAAGATTTCCTGGAACTTCTGATTCGTCATGAAGAGCAGAAGTTACTGCATAAGATCTGGTATATCCTACACACGTGTTTTTTTACATGATGTCCTCCTGTATGGAATGGTCTGAAAGAAGAGATATTGAAGAAAGATGTTCTGTAGTATTTTCAGATATTTAGATATAAAAGTGTAAGTTTTCCTGCCTAGTGATGGAAACCAGAGTGTGTCAAAGTAATTACCTGGATACAAGAGGAAACTGAAGTGGTGAATAAAAATTATGACACAGGAAGGTTTTGTTATAGTGTATTTTAATCTTTTGATTATCAATTTCAAGATTTTAAATGAAATGAAAATACACAGAAGAGTCAAATATAAAAGACCAACAATTGCAAAACATAGGCAGACCATGTACTCTTTGTCTTTGTTACTCCTATAACTCCCTGGTATCCAGAAGAGAACCCAATATAGAGTGTACTGAAAAAAATCATTGAATTAGAAAATAAATTGAACTATATATGCTACTTTCATAAAATTATCATTGCCTCAAGTACTTTAAACTAGGAACTTGGCAAAAATGTCTGAATTCTATCATTATCAACTTCAATTTCTCCTTGAAAAAAAAGATCTATCCTCTTGTCAGTTATGTGATGTTTTATCTCTTCTACAACCGATTTTTCAATAACTTAATCACATCATTTCATTTCTATATCTTTGACAGTAAATGTGGTGTTTAGATTACAACAATCTTTTGATAAACTATTGTTGAATATAAATGCTTAACTTTCTTCATCCAATCTTTGCTAACTTCCTAACAAAATACTTTGTTTAAAATGATGTGCTTGGACTCTAGAACTTAAACAAATTAGAAAGTTTTTTATTGGTTGTATCCTTTTTAATTTAAAAGAATCTGAAAAAGAACATATATATAAGAGTGAATCATCTTGCTGTACACCTGAAGCTAACACAACATTGTATATTAACTATACCTCAATTAAAAATGGTTTTCAAATTTTAAGAAGAAAAAAATCATCTTAAAAGTAAAATAGTCTGGAAGTGTTTATGATTATTTTGAATGGTAATGCTTAGCCTCTTCCCATCTCACTTAGGTAATGGCTCTTTTGTTGGATTCTATGTGGATAAAGGGTATTTATGGTCAATTGGAAAAATCTAACACTACTTAAAGTATCAGTGATTTGTAAGACACCTCAGAACAAACTCAAATTCAGCATTCACCTAATGATAATCATCACTACCTCATACTGTAACAGAGGAAGAACAGAACTAACACCACGTTGATACTGCCTCCTTCATTCCTTAGCCCATGTATCCAATTACTTTAGTCCTGCACATTAAGAGTTAAACATAAGAGAAATATTGCTTGTGCCCAAATAGCTCATTAAGTTCCCTGAAAAGAGTTCCCATCCCATGGTCCTGGGTTAGTTATCTACTACTTGTTGTAGATAAGTTCTAAGCTCTCAGCCTAGAAACCTTGCAAATAAGCAGAGGTAAAAATGATAAAGTAAAAATAACTGCTAACAACTTTAAGTCTTGCAGGATCCTTATGATCCAGCCTACATGAACAAGCAGAACAACAAAGAAATGCCCCTGGTTACTTCTAATCTATCTACTTTCTCTATGAATTTGTCTATTCTAGACATTTAATGTAAGTGGAATCATACAATATGTGTCCTTCTGTATCTAACTTATTTCTCTTAGCATAATGTTTTCAAAGTGTATCTATGTTGTAGCATGTAGCAGCACTTAATTCTGTTTTATGTATGAATAAAATTTCATTATATATATTCTACATTGTTTAGCCACATCTTTTGGCTATTGTGACTGCTGCTACAGTAAACATTGGTGTACATGTAACTGTTCGAGTCCCTCTTTTCAATTATTTTGGGTACACACCTAGGAGTAGATTTTCTGGGTCATATGGTAATTCTTTGTTTAATTTTTTGAGGTAGACTGCCTATTTTGTATCAAGTACATCAGTTGGTACTAGAATCTAACAGTCTTTGCACTTAAATACATTCAAATATGTTTGATGTATTTTGTTTTGTCATTTTAAAATTTTGTTTATTGTGTTTTTCATCCATACACATACACTCTACCACAGATGTTTCCTGCTGTGTTTTGTTTTTACTTACTATTATTTATTATGCATCTTATTATTCAGTTGAGGATACATAATTATATGTTTTACTTAATGTGACTATCTTCATCCATCTCCCAAACTGGCTGGAGTGCTTAAGATATCTTTTTTTCTTTATCTCCATCCATTCCTGAACTTAAGCTGCATCTTTTCCCCTATAATCTGTTGCATCTGGTCACATAAGCTCTTCAAAGAGGAAAGTTCTGATACTCAAATTATGGCACGTGAGTTGAGGTGTCTCATGACTAAAATAATAGGAGTATTTTACCATTTCTTAAAGGAAGAAGACACTGTTGTCAATCTCAGTTTTTAATTATTTTATTAACTTTTAATTTTTCTGTATTGCTCTTAAATAGTTGGAAGCCATTGCTACTTGCTTATTAGTAAGTGTAAGAAAATGGCAAACAAGTGAATATCAAAAGAACAAAGAAGAAAACTCCAAAGACAGGATCTATTTCTATTCTCTATGTATTTATTTCTATTGGCATGGTATGCTGAGTGCCTATGTTTATGATTTATATACAGCAATTTGCCAATAACCAATTAATCTCATGTGCATATGCTAAAATTGAATCAACCCAGGTGTCACCTAGAGCTCCTTGACTTCCAGAACTCCACACCTGCACATACCTCACAGCCCTGAACTTAGAATGAGAATCGTTATGACTCTCAACTGGCAATTACTAAGATCAGGGGAAATGCCAGTGGAGGATAATCGGAGAGGACAAAGGAGACAAACAAGCAGAGCAAACCCATATGCTAAATGCAGAGTCACTCAGCCACCCAAGACTGAGACGTTCAGGCAAGGAGTTATAGAACAAAATTGGTTTTTCTTTTTGGCTCTGTTACATCTTAAAAGACATCTTAATGAAAGGAAAATGACTGATGAGCAGCCATGCAAGACCTATGCTAGGATTAATAAATGGGAAACCCCTTTCACCAATCCCATCTAAGGAGGCACTCATCATAACTTGTCATCTTAATAACATTTTAATGTCAGCTCCAGATTCATTACTTTTTTATGGAATTTTAAATCATGCCCAAGTGTGGAACACCTCCAATAATGAGCATGAAAATGCAAAGAGATTTTGATTAACATCAGTTACTGAAGAACCAGAAATACTTTGTGGGGAGCTGAGGGGCTTCACAAACTGTTTTGGGGATCTTTTAATGACATAAGTTCAGCAAAAGTTACTATATTTATAGTACGTTGTGTGCATTAGGGTTTATATCTGTGAATATTATTTTTTTAACTAGGATTTAAGACAGGAAATGTTTTCTCATTATGAACATTTCCTGTCATGAAGCTTCCCAAATTTTATTCAGTAGTGCATTTTGCAGAGATAGGAAATTTCTCACAACTTTACTCTTAGAGTTGCAAAAGTAGAATACAGCATAAAACTTCTCAACTTCAGATTACAGAAGCCAAGAGGAAGATAAATTATGGTAGTCTTACTTGAAAAATCACATTAGAAGGTACCCTTCAGATAACTTCAGACTCTGGCCTCCAAACTACATAACTATCGTTTGGAATACACCAACATGGCATTCCCAAACACGTTACATCACACTGACACTTTGAGGTAGTGGAAGTCATAAAAATCCTCAATACTTTGCAAAGCCACGATGTCAGGATAGCAGATCAGGCTACCTCTGAGGTAGACAGGACCTGGAAAGAATATCATCTACTTCACAGACAACAGAATCCAGGTAATAACTTAAGTGGTATTTTGATGGCAATAATATCTTTTTCCTTTTTTCAGCATAAATAATATAAGAATATTGCCAATACTTTTTAAAAACTATACTAACCTTGGATTTATGTTTAGGTAATTTTCAGATGAAAAAATTATGGAATTATCTTTAAAGAAAAAAATTATATTTCTAACTTCTTTGCCATTATCAGGCATATGGCCCTAGTGCCTTATTAAATAATTTTACAGTGTCAATAAAGTGGCCAGATATGCCATTATTTGATGAAATGAATGTCAGGTGCAAGGGCTCAACTTCACCTCTTTCACTGTTTCCAGCAACACTACCATCACGATTCCACCCCACACGCCAACTACACCAAACCTGTTTCTTCTCCTTCATCATCTTTCATTTATTTCTTGCATGCTTGCCTGAATCCACTTCCTGATTTATTTTTTAAATATTAAGAATACACTCATATAAGGCAGGAGGCTAAAGACCAGGTCTTTAAAAATGACCAAGCCAGAAATGACCACTATCATCACTGAATGTACAATCTAGTTGAAATGTTCCCACCTTTTTGCCCATGCATTTTCCTCTCTGGGGAATATCCCCCTCTTTCTTTCTTGCTTGAGTAACCTCTAATCATCATTGTCATCGAGCTCAGGAGGAGAGTTTCTTTGAAGCCTTCCTTTATCCATCCTCCAAGAAATACTAAGTTTTCTCTCTTTGATACTCTCATTACTTCTTGTATATGACTCTGTACATATTAGTAGGAAATACTTGTTTAGATATTTATCCCCATCAGACAGTGAACTTTGTACAAGTAGAACCATGGCTAATGCATCATAGCACTTAGTGTACAGTCAGTATTGAATAGATCAGCTGGTTTGATGAATGAATGAATAAAAATGAAGAAGTTTCTTTCACTTAGCATCTTTCCCCAAAATCTTTGGTATTCATTCTGTATCTACACATATCTTTCCTACCCATAAATACATATTTAACTTATCTTGATATGGGCAAAGGATTTCTAAATTGTGGAGAACATCACAAAATAAAAAATAAGATAGGGCTTTAGGGGAAGATGGTGGAAGAGTAAGACACGGAGATAACCTTCCTCCCCACAGATACATCAGAAATATATCTACACGTGGAAAAACTCCTACAGAACACCCACCGAACGCTGGTAGAAGACCTCAGACCTCCCAAAAGGCAAGAAACTCCCCACGCACCTGGGTAGGGTAAAAGAGAAAAGAATAAACAGAGACAAAAGGATAGGGACGGGACCTGCACCAGTGGGAAGGAGCTGTGAAGGAGGAAAGGTTGCCACACACTAGAAGCCCCTTCGCGGGTGGAGACTGCAGGTGGCAGAGCGGGGGAGCTTCGAAGCCGCGGAGGAGACCACAGCAACAGGGGTGCAGAGGGCAAAGCGGGGAGATTCCCGCACAGAGGATCGGTGCCGACCAGCACTCAGCAGCACGAGAGGCTTGTCAGCTCACCCGCCGAGGCGGGCGGGTGCTGAGAGCTGAGGCTCCGGCTTCGGAGGTCAGATCACAGGGAGAGGACTGGGGTTGGCGGCGTGAACACAGCCTGAAGGGGTTAGTGCACCACGGCTACCCGGGAGGGAGTCCGGGAAAAAGTCTGGAGCTACGGAAGAGGCAAGAAACTTTTTCTTCCCTCTTTGTTTTCTGGTGAGCGAGTAGAGGGGATTAAGAGCGCCACTTAAAGGAGCTCCAGAGACGGGCGCGAGCCGCGGCTGACAGCGGAAACCACAGAGATGGGCATGAGACGCTAAGGCGGCTGCTGCCACCACCAAGAAGCCTGTGTGCGATCACAGGTCACTATCCACACCCCCCTTCCGGGAGCGTGTGCAGCCCGCCACTGCCAGGGTCCCGGGATCCAGGGACAACTTCCCCAGGAGAACGCACGGCACGCCTCAAGCTGCTGCAACGTCATGCCGGCCTCTGCCGCCGCAGGCTCGCCCCGCATCATGCCCCTCCCTCCCCCCAGCCTGAGTGAGCCAGAGACCCCTAATCAGCTGCTCCTTTAACCCCGTCCTGTCTAAGCAAAAAACAGACGCGCTCCGACAACCTACACGCAGAGGCGGGTCCAAATCCAAAGTTGAACCCCGGGAGCTGTGCAAACAAAGAAGAGAAAGAGAAATTTCTCCCAGCAGCCCCAGGAACAGCGGATTAAATCTCCACAATCAACTTGATGTACCTTGCAACTGTGGAATACTTGAATAGACAATGAATCATCCCAAGTTGAGGAGGTGGACTTTGAGAGCAAGATTTATTATTTTTTCCCCTTTTCCTCTTTTTGTGAGTGTGTATGTGTATGCTTCTGTGAGATTTTGTCTGTATAGCTTTGCTTTCATCATTTGTCCTAGGGTTCTTTCCGTCCGTTTCTGTTTTTTTTTTTTACTTTAAAAATTTTTTTTTCCTTAATAATTATTTTTTATTTTAATAACTTTATTTTCTTTTATCTTACTTCATTTTATTTTATTTTATCCTTTTCTTTCTTTCTACTTTTTCTCCCTTTTATTCTGAGCCATGTGGATGAAAGGCTCTTGGTGCTACAGCCGGGAGTCAGTGCTGTACTTCTGAGGTGGGAGAGCCAACTTCAGAACACTGATCCACAAGAGACCTCCCAGCTCCACATAATATCAAATGGCAAAAATCTCCCAGAGATCTCCATCTCAACACCAACACCCAGCTTCACTCAACAACCAGCAAGCTACAGTGCTGGACACCCTATGCCAAACAACTAGCAAGACAGGAACACAACCGCATCTATTAGTAGAGAGGCTGCCTAAAATCATAATAAGCACACAGATACCCCAAAACACACCACCAGATGTGGACCTGCCCACCAGAAAGACAAGATCCAGCCTCATCCACCAGAACACAGGCACTAGTCCCCTCCACCAGGAAGCCTACACAACCCACTGAACCAAATTTAGCCACTGGGGACAGACACCAAAAACAACGGGAACTACGAACCTGCAGCCCGCAAAAAGGATATCACAAACACAGTAAGTTAAGCAAAATGAGAAGACAGAAAAACACACAGCAGATGAAGGAGCAAGATAAAAACCCACCAGACCTAACAAATGAAGAGGAAATAGGCAGTCTACCTGAAAAAGAATTCAGAATAATGATAGTAAAGATGATCCAAAATCTTGGAAATAGAATAGAGAAGATGCAAGGAACATTTAACAAGGACCTAGAAGAACTAAAGAGGAACCAAGCAATGATAAACAACAAAATAAATGAAATTAAAAATTCTCTAGAAGGGATCAATAGCAGAATAACTGAGGCAGAAGAACGGATAAGTGACCAGAAGATAAAATAGTAGAAATAACTACTTCAGAGCAGAATAAAGAAAAAAGAATGAAAAGAACTGAGGACAGTCTCAGACCTCTGGGACAACATTAAATGCACCAACATTCGAATTATAGGGGTTCCAGAAGAAGAAGAGAAAAAGAAAGGGACTGGGAAAATATTTGAAGAGATTATAGTTGAAAACTTCCTTCACATGTGAAAGGAAATAGTTAATCAAGTCCAGGAAGCACAGAGAGTCCCATACAGTCCCATGTTCCTCCTTGGATAAACCCAAGGAGAAACATGCCAAAACACATATTAATCAAACTGTCAAAAATTAAATACAA
Organism: Delphinus delphis; assembly: GCF_949987515.2. Taxonomy (NCBI): domain Eukaryota; kingdom Metazoa; phylum Chordata; class Mammalia; order Artiodactyla; family Delphinidae; genus Delphinus; species Delphinus delphis. Next base: position 90,747,959 of record NC_082685.1, on the reverse strand, counting down.
AGAAAACATATTAAAAGCAGCAAGGGAAAAACAACAAATAACACACAAGGGAATCCCCATAAGGTTAACAGCTGATCTTCCAGCAGAAACTCTGCAAGGCCAGAAGAGACTGGCAGGACATATTTAAAGTGATGAAGGAAAAAAACCTACAACCAAGATTACGCTACCCAGCAAGGATCTCATTCAGATTTGATGGAGAAATTAAAAACTTTACAGGCAAGCAAAGGCTGAGAGAGTTCAGCATCACCAAACCAGCTTTACAACAAATGCTAAAGGAACTTCTCTAGGCAAGAAACACAAGAGAAGGAAAAGACCTACAATAACAAACCCAAAACAATTAAGAAAATGGGAATAGGAACATATATATCGATAATTACCTTAAATGTAAATGGATTAAATTGCTCCCACCAAAAGACACAGACTAGCTGAATGGAAACAAAAAAAAGACCCATATATATGCTGTCTACAAGAGACCCATTTCAGACCTAGGGACACATACAGACTGAAAGTAAGGGGACTGAAAAACATATTCCATGCAAATGGAAACCAAAAGAAAGCTGGAGTAGCAATTCTCATATCAGACAAAATAGACTTTAAAATAAAGACTATTACAAGAGACAAAGAAGGACACTACATAATGATCAAGGGATCGATCCAAGAAGATATAACAATTGTAAATATTTATGCACCCAACATAGGAGCACCTCAATACTTAAGGCAAATACTAACAGTGATAAAAGAGGAAACCGACAGTAACACATTCATAGTAGGGGACTTTAACACCCCACTTTCACCAATGGACAGATCATCCAAAATGAAAATAAATAAGGAAACACAAGCTTTAATTGATACATTAAAGAAGATGGACTTAGTTGATATTTATAGGACATTCCATCCAAAACAACAGAATACACATTTTTCTCAAGTGCTCATGGAACATTCTCCAGGATAGATCATAACTTGGGTCACAAATCAACCCTTGGTAAATTTAAGAAAACTGAAATTGTATCACACATCTTTTCTGACCACAACACTATGAGACTAGATATCAATTACAGGAAAAGATCTGTAAAAAATACAAACATATGGAGGCTAAACAATACACTACTTAATAATGAAGTGATCACTGAAGAAATCAAAGAGGAAATCAAAAAATACCCAGAAACAAATGACAATGGAGACACAATGACCCAAAAGCTATGGGATGCAGCAAAAGCAGTTCTAAGAGGGAAGTTTATAGCAATCCAATCCTACCTTAAGAAACAGGAAACAGGGGCTTCCCTGGTGGAGGAGTGGTTGACAATCCACCTCCTGATGCAGGGGACACAAGTTCGTGACCCAGTCTGGAAATAACCCACATGCCGCAGAGTGGTGGGGCCCGTGAGCCATGGCTGCTGATCCTGTGTGTCCGGAGCCTGTGCTCTGCAACAGGAGAGGCCACACAGTGAGAGGCTCGTGTACCAAAAAAAAAAAAAAAAAAAAAAGGAAACAGGAAACATCTCGAATAAACAACCTAACCTTGCACCTAAAGCAATTAGAGAAAGAAGAACAAAAAAACCCCAAAGCTGGCAGAAGGAAAGAAATCATAAAGATCAGAAATTAATGAAAAAGAAATAAAGGAAACAATACAAAAGATCAGTAAAACTAAAAGCTGGTTGTTTGAGAAGATAAACAAAATTGATAAACCATTCACCAGACTCCAAGAAAAAAAGGGAGAAGACTCAAATCAATAGAATTAGAAATGAAAAAGGAGAAGTAACAACTGACACTGCAGAAATACAAAAGATCATGAGAGATGACTACAAGCAACTCTAGGCCAATAAAATGGACAACATGGAAGAAATGGACAAATTCTTAGAAATGCACAACCTGCAAAGACTGAATCAGGAAGAAAGACAAAATATGAACAGACCAATCACAAGCATTGAAATTGAAACTCTGATTAAAAAAGCCTCCAACAAAAAAAGCCCAGGACCAGATGGCTTCCCAGGCGAATTCTGTCAAATATTTAGAGAAGAGCTAACACCTATCCTTCTCAAACTCTTCCAAAATATAGCACAGGGAGGAACACTCCCAAATTCATTCTATGAGGCCACCATCACCCTGATACCAAAACCAGACAAGGATGTCACAAAGAAAGAAAACTACAGGCCAATATCACTGATGAACATAGATGCAAAAATCCTCAACAAAACACTAGCAAACAGAATCCAACAGCACATTAAAAGGATCATACACCATGATCAAGTGGGGTTTATTCCAGGAATGCAAGGATTCTTCAATATATGGAAATCAATCAATGTGATACCCCATATTAACAAATTGAAGGAGAAAAACCATATGATCATCTCAATAGATGCAGAGAAAGCTTTCAACAAAATTCAACACCCATTTATGATAAAAACCCTGCAGAAAGTAGGCATAGAGGGAACTTTCCTCAACATAATAAAGGCCATATATGACAAACCCACAGCCAACATCGTCCTCAATGCTGAAAAACTGAAAGCATTTCCACTAAGATCAGGAACAAGACAAGGTTGCCCACTCTCACCACTCTTTTTCAACACAGTTTTGGAAGTTTTAGCCACAGCAATCAGAGAAGAAAAGGAAATAAAAGGAATCCAAATCGGAAAAGAAGAACTAAAGCTGTCACTGTTTGCAGACGACATGATACTATACACAGAGAATCCTAAAGATGCTACCAGAAAACTACTAGAGCTTATCAATGAATTTGGTAAAGTAGCAGGATACAAAGTTAATGCACAGAAATCTGTGGCATTCCTATACATTAATGATGAAAAAGTGAAATCAAGAAAATACTCCCATTTACCACTGCAACAAAACGAATAAAATATCTAGGAATAAACCTACCTAAGGAGACAAAAGACGTGTATACTGAAAATAATAAGACACTGATGAAAGAAATTAAAGACGATACAAATAGACGGAGAGATATACCATGTTCTTGGATTGGAAGAATCAACATTGTGAAAATGACTCTACAACCCAAAGCAACTGACAGATTCAATGCAATACCTATCAAACTACCACTGGCATTTTTCACAGAACTAGAACAAAAATTTTCACAATTTGTATGGAAACACAAAAGACCCCGAATACCCAAAGGAATCTTGAGAATGAAAAACGGAGCTGGAAGAATCAGGCTCCCTAACTTCAGACTATACTACAAAGCTACAGTAATCAAGACAGTATGGTACTGGCACAAAAACAGAAATACAGATCAGTGGAACAGGATAGAAAGCCCAGAGGTAAACCCACGCACATATGGTCACCCTATCTTTGATAAAGGAGGCAAGAAAGTGGAGAAAGGACAGCCTCTTCGATAAGTGGTGCTGGGAAAACTGGACAGCTACATGTAAAAGTATGAGATTAGAACACTCCCTAACACCATACACAAAAATAAACTCAAAATGGATTAAAGACCTAAATGTAAGGCCAGACATTGTCAAACTCTTAGAGGAAAACATAGGCAGAACGCTCTATGACATAAATCACAGCAAGATCCTTTTTGACCCACCTCCTAGAGAAAGGGAAATAAAAATAAACAAATGGGACCTAGTGAAACTTCAAAGCTTTTGCACAGCAAATGAAACCATAAACAAGACCAAAAGACAACCCTCATAATGGGTGAAAATATTTGCAAATGAAGCAACTGACAAAGGATTAATCTCCAATATTTACAAGCAGCTCATGCAGCTCAATAACAAAAAAACAAACGACCCAATCCAAAAATGGGCAGAAGATCTAAATAGACATTTCTCCAAAGAAGATATACAGATTGCCAACAAACACATGAAAGAATGCTCAACATCATTAATCATTAGAGAAATGCAAATCAAAACTACAATGAGATATCACCTCACACCAGTCAGAATGGCCATCATCAGAAAAGCTAGAAATAATAAATGCTGGAGAGGGTGTGGAGAAAAGGGAACACTCTTGCACTGCTGGTGGGCATGTGAATTGGTACAGCCACTATGGAGAACAGTATGGAGGTTCCTTAAAAAACTAAAAATAGAACTTCCATATGACCCAGCAATCCCACTACTGGACATATACCCTGAGAAAACCATAATTCAAAAAGAGTCATATACCAAAATGTTCATTGCAGCTCTATTAACAAGAGCCAGGAGTTGGAAGAAACCTAAGTGTTCATCATCGGATGAATGGATAAAGAAGATGTGTCACATATATACAATGGAATATTACTCAGCCATAAAAGGAAACTAAATTGAGTTATTTGTAGTGAGGTGGATGGACCTGGAGTCTGTCATACAGAGTGAAGTAAGTCAGAAAGAGAAAAACAAATACCATAGGTTAACACATATATATGGAATCTAAGAAAAAAAAAATGTCATGAAGAACCTAGGGATAAGACGGGAGTAAAGATACAGACCTTCTAGAGAATGGACTTGAGGATATAGGGCAGGGAAAGGGTAAGCTGTGACAAAGCGAGAGAGTGGCATGGACATATATACACTACCAAACGTAAAATGGATAGCTAGTGGGAAGCAGCCGCATAGCACAGGGAGATCAGCTCGGTGCTTTGTGACTACCTAGAGGGGTGGGATAGGGAGGGTGGGTGGGAGGGAGACGCAAGAGGGAAGAGATATTGGAACATATGTATAACTGATTCACTTTGTTATAAAGCAGAAACTAACATACCATTGTAAAACAATTATACTCCAATAAAGATGTAAAAAATAATAATAAGATAGATTTTACTACAGAAAAGTAAGAAAAAGCTCTAGGAAATTATCTCTAAAAATTTAAATAAATGATGAGTGAAAAAGTTGTTTTCATTGACTATGACAAATATTCAACTTCACTATTAATCATTAAATTAATCAATGAAATGTCATCTAAAACAAAAATGAGACAGAATCCCTCTTCTGAGTAGCAAAGTTTTTTCTTTTATTCAGTGCCTCGGGAAGGTAGTCAAATGGACACTTGTATTCACTACTGGTAGATGTACACTTTCTGGAAAGCAGAGATGAAAAAATGTCAGTTATTTTATGTCTTTTCCATTTCCCCATTGAATGTATCATTATAAGTTATCCATGAGCAGAAAGAACACAGGAAAATTCCACAGGGCAATAATATTTTACAATCTTTTAAATTGTTTAAAATATTTGCAATGATATTTTAACCAATGACTATCAAAAGGGAATTCTCTGTTTCTGTATTATGGAAAGTTAAACGATTTACTTTTCTTTGAAACTGTGACTGTCACCTTCAAAAATGGTCCTTTGGTGAAGAACCATTGTTATGGGCTGAACTGCATTCCCAAAAAAAAGATATTTTGAACTCCTAACTTCCAGTATCGGCGAATGTGATCTTATTTGGAAATAGGGTCTTTGCAGATGTAATCAAGTTAAGATGAAGTCACTAGGGTGGTCCCTAATCCAGTATTACTGGTATCCTTGTAAGGACAATACAGGAACAAGAGAATAGAATCACGAGAAAGTAACAATATGGGTAGATAGCCTGTTGAACAAAGTAGCTCATCCAGCAGATAACTGGGTATCAGTTAGTGATGTCATTAACTCGGTATCAGTTAGTGATGTCATTAATACTTTCCTTACATGTCCATATTCTAGCCACACTCAGCTGGCCTAATAAAACCTTCCCCCTTATACGATGGAATACTTCTACTCTCTGCAGAAGATTCAGTTGTGGTTAGAGTTGAGTTGTAATCTAACAGACATCAGTTGCCTTTAATTGCTAGAAAGAAATCTTGGTAATACTCTTTTTTTCCCTCAAGACAGAAAAACATTCACCAGCAGTATGTGTTTACCTGACGCTTTAAGAAAATGCAAAGAAAATCATGAACTCTAGTTCACATATAAATCCTAAGAACTTTAGACATAGAGAAATGAGTCATAACACAAACATAATTCTTTGAAAACATAATATGATAATAAAATATCAGATAGAAAGTGAATTTTGTTATATTGGGACACACCTTTTGTTGAGTCATTCTGGCACAAAGGTTCACTCTGCCCATAAGATATGCTAATGAACTACTATCATTCAGGTTCCAATAAAAGTCTTGCTGTAGTAGATCTAAGTAAAGAATAACTTTGGCTGGGTTTGGATAACTTCAGCTGAAGTCATTACCATTCAATACTGGAAAATTAATTTGGACAAGAATCTCCTCTCGGGCTTTCCTAGTGGCGCAGTGGTTGAGAGTCCGCCTGCTGATGCAGGGGACACGGGTTCGTGCCCCGGTCCGGGAAGATCCCACATGCCGCGGAGCGGCTGGGCCCATGAGCCATGGCCGCTGGGCCTGCGCGTCCGGAGCCTGTGCTCCGCAACAGGAGAGGCCACAACAGGGAGAGGCCCACATACCGCAAGAAAAAAAAAAAAAAAAAAGAAACTCCTCTCATTGTACCCATTCTATCTAAAGCAACCCCATCTACTATTACTGCCTCAATCTCCACCTAAACTTGTGATTTTTAAATCTGTTTGTTAGTCTGTATCTTCCTCTTAAACTTTAGAAGTCTGTACCCAATTGCGTACTGGATATTTCTATGTATAGGGCCAATAATTTAAATGTTTCAAATACAAAATGAAATACTTCATCTATACCTTCCCACTCAACTCTACCATCACTGTTTCTTTCTTGTTCTCTGTTCCATTGAAGAGCATCCTCCTCCATACAGAGGTCCACATCAGAAACCTGGACCTAGGCTTGCCTTATTCATAGCCTCAATCCAAGTAATAGTAAAGTCTCGATGATTTCATTTAGCGTATGTCTCTAAAACCTTTCTTTTCTCCCCGTTATTTCTATTAGTTGTTTAGTCCAGATCCTATCCACTGCAATTCTGGCTTACTGCCACCATCTTGTAATCAATCTTCTAACCTCCACTTCTGCTCATCATCACTGCTGACTCACCAAAAGCAAAATCAGTATCAGGCTAGTCCCCCTTTGAATCTTTCAAAAGCCTTCACCACTGACCACACGATAAAATTAGAAAACCTTCCTAAAACTTATAAGCCCTTCATGGTCTAGTTCTCTGATTCTCTGATTAACTCATCAGTCATCTCCACCACCATCCCCGACTCACTCTCCCTTTCCTCTACAACTCCGCTCAGCCTATCATTTATTCTTCTTAAAAACATGATTTGGGGGCTTCCCTGGTGGTGCAGTGGTTGAGTGTCCGCCTGCCGATGAATGGGACGTGGGTTTGTGCCCCAGTCTGGGAAGATCCCACATGCCGCGGAGCGGCTGGGCCCGTGAGCCATGGCCGCTAAGCCTGCGCATCCGGAGCCTGTGCTCCGCAACGGGAGAGCCCACAACAGTGAGAGGCCCACGTACCACAAAACAAACAAACAAACAAAAAAAATATGATTTGATTTTGCTTAGCTTTTTCCTCTAAGGATCTACACATGTCCTTTCCTTTATAAGAAATTGTCTTCCCCCTCTACTCTTTCCCTAGTTGGCTCTTATTCTTCCTTCTAATTTAGTTTAGAAATATCTTTCTCATTACTTTTTCCAAGAAGACTTCCCTGACTGGGTCAGAAACTAGTTTTGTCCTCACCCCAGCTCCTTAATTGTATGGTAAATGCCCATGTATTGCCTTTATTCCCCAATGTAGGAGAGCTCTGTGTAGGACAAGAATCTGCTTCCCTTGACTTTACCATCTCTGTCCCATGGGAGAGTATCCAGTAGATTTTTAACAGATATGGAATTAAGCATTTAATGTTCATATACTGGAATTACTTTCTCAGCAGTCCAAGGACTATCCTGTGATTGTACACAAAACAATAAGTGATTCTAGACCTCAGAGTATGGAATGAATACCTTCATCCAAGCAGCTCAACAAATACTTAGGTTGACAGATTTAAATGGGAGCCCTGAGACTTCTAGAGCAGCCCTAGCCACAGAGCTGGGAAGGAAAGGGGAAGCTGGGAGCATATCTAAGTTAACATTTTATAGTTCATTCTGTAGTTCATTCACAGATGGCCTCTAAAGGTACACCACTGTGTGTTCCTACTTACTGTTTCTTCCATCCACAAAGTAATCATCTGCCTTTATGGCTGCCTCTCAAGGAAAAGTCCCATAAAGATTCACATATTCAGCTTTGAAAAGGACACATTGGTATTTCTCAAATGAAAATTATCCGTGGATTAAAACTCAGTTTAAAAATAAACAAAACCAGGACTTCCCTGGTGGCGCAGTGGTTAAGAATCCGCCTGCCAATGCAGGGGACACAGGTTCGAGCCCTGGTCTGGGAAGATCCCACATGCCACGGAGCAACTAGGCCCGTGAGCCACAGCTACTGAGTCTGCACTCTAGAGCCCGTGAGCCACAACTGTTGAAGCCTGTGCACCTAGAATCTGTGCTCCACAAGAGAAGCCACAGCAATGAGAAGCTCACATACCGCAACAAAGAATTGACCCCACTCAACGCAACTAGAGAAAGTCCGCGCGCACCAACGAAGACCCAATGCAACCAGAAATAAATAAATAAAAATAAAATGAAATAAACACAACCAGTTTCATTCCATATTACCAAAATAGCTGCTAGTGCCCACTAAAAAAATCTAGTTCCATCCATTTTGGTAAGGGCCCATTACAAATATCACAGTTAAACGCCTTCAGATAGTCCCCTCATGATTACAATTTTCACTGGGATCCCAGACAATCATGGTAACAAATTTAACTGCCAAAGTTGACACATCCTCCTACCTGCCTCCACTCCTCTAAATTCTTCCCTAGCTACTCCTGGTATCATCTCAAGATAGAGAGAGATGTACAGATGATGATAGAGAGATACATTGATAATAAATAGCAAAAGTGAAAAAAATGAAGGCAGATAAACTGGTAAAAAGAAGACATTTCTAATGATGCAGATGACTTCAGAAAATACTTTTGAACTACTTCAAAATGTTACTGGGCCCTCCCCACTATGTTAATGGAAGCATGAGGTGCAACAAATGATTCTCAGTTATTTTGTTCCTTTCTAGACAAATTATACTATTGTCTACACTCTGCTGAAAAATACCCAGAGTATAAAGTGCATTAACATAAAAGGTTTCTAAAACAATATTTACAGTTGAATAGAAGATTATGGGTTTAGATTTCTGGATTTCACGACTAAAATTTAAATACGATATTGTTAATCATGGTGAAATACTACATATTTTAAACAAAACAACGACAGAGAAGAGACAAGTGGAAACAGACATTTCCCTTTGGTGTCATTTTTAAGAACTTGCAGGGAGAACAACAGATTCTGGGCAGTAATATGCATTTCTCTTATGAAGACAATCTCCTGAATGGCTTTGTCTTTTAACTTACCATAGCAACTTCCCTGCCATCACTGACTAGGGCAACTCAGAATGCTAGCAGTAGGTGGGGTTCCCTGCCTGTCTGCATTTGTAGATGGTTCGTGGCTCTGTGTAATCTCACTTTCAGGACCCACAATGCTAACTCAAATTAGAGTCTTTTAGTGGATGACTTCTCTATACAAAGAAATTCTCATATATTATCACACTTAATCTTGAAATATTAGAATTACCACATTGAAACCTGGAAGATATTATTCCCATTTTACAGATACAGCTTAGACAGATTAAAGATGTTTCCCATCAAAACACATAATAAATGATAAGACACAGATTAAAACTTAGTTCATTCTGATCCCAAAGTCCAGTTTCCTTCTACAGGACAATCAGAGCTTCAGGAGCTTCTGGAAACTGGGAGGGGACTTAAAGGAGTTGAAGCAAGGAGTGCCACCCTGGAGCTGGAACAGCCCAAGACCCTCTGTTTAGAAAGTATCCAGTAACAAAGTGTTTTAAGAGGACATTTTTATTAAGGGTTGTCTGTTTTTATAAAGTACATAATTTTTCTCATTAAGGAAGTCTCTGCCATAATCTGCAGTGCTGGTAGATGCTATGGTCCTTCTGGGTATAAATTCCTACTTGAGGATATCACAGTGGACTATCTATAAACACAGACAGGGCACTAGTTGCCCTAGGACAACTTTTAGACATGTTAAATGATTAAGGTTTTATATAAGTATTATCTGTTTTGGTTGTTTCATTGGGAATAAGGTCCAAAGAGTTCCTTCCTTAAGTTGCCATTCTAAAAAGCACAGTCCCCATCTTGTTTTTTAACTCAAGGTTTTAATATATTCTTGTACAGAAAGATCAATTTTTCAGAATATTTTTTAATTTATTTATTTTTTTTTAAAGATTGGGTGATTCCATTGTGCAGCCCACACTGAGAAGAGATGCCAAGGAAGGAGCACATGTGGGTGTCAGGAAGACACTGAGTTAGCAAAGACGACCTAGTGGTAGGCTCAGCACAGAACCAAGGAAGACTTGCTTCATTAGGCCTGTGGTATCAGTGGTGCCTTCACCACAAGGTTGACAAGAAGTGATGATAGTGTCTCATCCCTGATTGTAAAGATGATGCTTTCAATAACTGATTCATTTTGTTGTGAAGCTGAAACTAACATACCATTGTAAAGCAATTATACTCCAATAAAGATGTTAAAAAAAAAAAAAAAAAAAAAAAGATGATGCTTTCAACACTTCCTGATAATTGAGACTACCTAGGGAGGCTCCCTTCTCTTCTCCTTTTACTATGAGTTTGTGTTATGTTGAATTGTTTTTTTAACATCTTTCTTGGAGTATAATTGCTTTACAATGGTGTGTTAGCTTCTGCTTTATAAAAAAGTGAATCAGTTATTCATATACACATGTACCCATATCTCTTCCCTCTTGCATCTCCCTCCCTCCCACCCTCCCTACCCCACCCCTCCAGTTGGCCACAAAGCACCAAGCTGATCTCCCCGTGCTATGTGGCTGCTTCCCACTAGCTATCTATTTCACGTTTGGTAGTATATCTATGTCCATGCCACTCTCTCACATTACCCCAGCTTACCATTCCCCCTCGCCGTATCCTCAAATCCATTCTCTAGTAGGTCTGTGTCTTTATTCCCGTCTTGCCCCTAGGTTCTTCAGAACTTTTTTTTTTTATTCCATGTATGTGTGTTATATATGGTATTTGTTTACCCTTTCTAACTTACTTCACTCTGTATGACAGGCTCTAGGTCCATCCACCTCACTAAAAATAACTCAATTTCGTTTCTTTTTATGGCTGAGTTATATGCCATTGTATATATGTGCCACATCTTCTTTATCCATTCATCTGTTGATGGACACTTAGGTTGCTCCCATGTCCTGGCTATTATAAATAGAGCTTCAATGAACATTCTGGTACATGACTCTTTTTGAATTATGGTTTTCTCAGGGTATATGCCCAGTAGTGGGATTGCTGGGTTGTATGGTAGTTCTATTTTTAGTTTTTTAAGGAACCTCCATACTGTTCTCCATAGTGGCTGTATCAATTTACATTCCCACCAACAGTGCAAGAGGGTTGCCTTTTCTCCATACCCACTCCAGCATTTATTGTTTGTAGATATTTTGATGATGGCCATTCTGACCAGTGTGAGATGATATCGTATTGTAGTTTTGATTTGCATTTCTCTAATGATTAATGATGTTGAGCATTCTTTCATGTGTTTGTTGGCAATCTGTATATCTTCTTTGGAGAAATGTCTACTTAGGTCTTCTGCCCGTTTTTGGTTTGGGTTTGTTTATTTGATATTGAACTGCATGAGCTGCTTACAAATTTTGGAGATTAATACTTTGTCAGTTGCTTCATTTGCAAATATTTTCTTCGATTATGAGGGTTGTGTTTTTGTCTTGTTTATGGTTTCCTATGCTGTGCAAAAGCTTTTAAGTTTCATTAGGTCCCATTTCTTTATTTTTGTATTTATTTCCATTTCTCTAAGAGGTGAGTCAAAAAGGATCCTGCTGTAATTTATGTCATAGAGTGTTCTGCCTATGTTTTCCTCTAAGAGTCTGACAGTGTCTGGCCTTACATTTAGGTCTTTAATCCATTTTGAGTTTATTTTTGTATATGGTGCTAGGGAGTGTTCTAATTTCATTCTTTTATATGTAGCTGTCCAGTTTTCCCAGCACCACTTATTGAAGAGGCTGTCTTTTCTCCACTGTATATTCTTGCCTCCTTTATCAAAGATAAGGTGACCATATGTGCATGGGTTTATCTCTGGGTTTTCTAACCTGTTCCATTGATCTATATTTGTTTTTGTGCCAGTACCATACTGCCTTGATTACTGTAGCTTTTTAGTATAGTCTGAAGTCCGGGAGCTTGATTCCTCCAGCTCCATTTTTCTTTCTCAAGATTGCTTTGGGTATTCGGGGTCTTTTGTGTTTCCATACAAATTGTGAAATTTTTTGTTCTAGTTCTGTGAAAAATGCCATTGCTGGTTTGATAGGGATTGCACTTAATCTGTAGATTGCTTTCGATAATAGAGTCATTTTCACGATGTTGATTCTTCCAATGCAAGAACATGGTATATCTCTCCATCTGTTTGTATCAACTTTAATTTCTTTCATCAGTGTCTTATAATTTCCTGCATGCAGGTCGTTCATCTCCTTAGACAGGTTTATTCCTAGATATTTTATTCTTTTTGAAGCAATGGTAAATGGGAGTGTTTTATTAATTTCACTTTCAGATTTTTCATCATTAGTGTATAGGAACAAGAGATTTCTGTGCATTAATTTTGTATCCTGCTACTTTACCAAATTCATTGATTAGCTCTAGTAGTTTTCTGGTAGCATCTTTAGGATTCTCTATGTATAGTATCATGTCACCTGCAAACAGTGACAGCTTTACTTCTATTCCGATTTGGATTCCTTTTATTTCTTTTTCTCCTCTGATTGCTGTGGCTAAAACATCCAAAACTATGTTGAATAATAGTGGTGAGAGTTGGCAACCTTGTCTTGTTCCTGATCATAGTGGAAATGGTTTCAGTTTTTCAGTATTGAGGACGATGTTGGCTGTGGGTTTGTCATATATGGTTTTTATTATGTTGAGGTAAGTTCCCTCTATGCCTACTTTCTGGAGGGTTTTTATCATAAATGGGTGTTGAATTTTGTCAAAAGCTCTCTCTACATCTATTGAGATAATCGTATGGTTTTTCTCCTTCAATTTGTTAATATGGTATATCACATTGATTTGCGTATATTGAAGAATCCTTGCATTCCTGGGATAATCCCCACTTGATCATGGTGTATGATCCTTTTAGTGTGCTGCTGGATTCTGTTTGCTAGTGTTTTGTTGAGGACTTTTGCATCTATGTTCATCAGTTATACTGGCCTGTAGTTTTCTTTCTTTGTGACATCCTTGTCTGGTTTTGGTATCAGGGTGATGGTGGCCTCGTAGAATGAATTTGGGAGTGTACCTCCCTCTGCTATATTTTGGAAGAATCTGAGGATAGGTGTTAGCTCTTTTCTAAATATTTGATAGAATTCACCAGTGAGGCCATCTGGGCCTGGGCTTTTGTTTGGTGGAAGATTTTTAATCACTGTTTCAATTTCAGTGCTTGTGATTGGTCTATTCATAGTTTCTATTTCTTCCTGGTTCAGTCTCAGAAGGTTGTGCATTTCTAAGAATGTGCCCATTTCTTCTAGGTTGTCCATTTTATTGGCCTGGAGTTGCTTGTAGTAATCTCTCATGATCCTTTGTATTTCTGCAGTGTCAGTTGTTACTTCTCCTTTTTCATTCCTAATTCTATTGATGTGAGTCTTCTCCCTTTTTTTCTTGATGAGTCTGGCTAACGGTTTATCAATTTTGTTTATCTTCTCAAAGAACCAGCTTTTAGTTTTATGGATCTTTGCTATCGTTTCCTTCATTTCTTTTTCATTTATTTCTGATATGAGCTTTATGATTTCTTTCCTTCTGGTAACTTTGGGGTTTTTTTGTTCTTTCTCTAATTGCTTTAGTTGTGACGTTAGGTTGTTTATTTGAGATGTTTCTTGTTTCTTAAGGTAGGATTGTATTTCTATAAACTTCCCTCTTAGAACTGCTTTTGCTGCATCCTATAGGTTTTGGGTTGTCGTGTTTCACTGTCATTTGTTTCTAGGTATTTTTTGTTTTCCACTTTGATTTCTTCAGTGATTTCTTGGTTATCAAGTAGTGTATTGTTTAGCCTCCGTCTGTTTGTATTTCTTACAGATTTTTTCCTGTAATTGATATCTAGTCTCATAGCTCTGTGGTCGGAAAAGATACTTGATATGATTTCAGTTTTCTTAAGTTTACCAAGGCTTGAATTGTGACCTAAGATATGATCTATCCTGGAGAATGTTCCATGAGCACTTGAGAAGAAAGTGTATTCTGTTGTTTTTGGATGGAATGTCTTATAAATATCAATTAAGCCCATCTTTTTTAATGCATCATTTAAAGCTTGTGTTTCCTTATTTATTTTCATTTTGGATGATCTATCCATTAGTGAAAGTGCAGTGTTAAAGTCCCCTACTATGCTTGTGTTACTGTCAATTTCCCCTTTTATGGCTGTTAGCATTTGCCTTATGTATTGAGGTGCTCTTATGTTGGGTGCACAAATATTTACAATTGTTTTATCTTCCTCTTGGATTGATCCCTTGATCATTATGTAGTGTCATTATTTGTCTCTTGTAGTAGTCTTTGTTTTAAAGTCTATTTTATCTGATATGAGAATTGCTGCTCCAGCTCTCTTTTGATTTCCATTTGCATGGAATTTCTTTTTCCATCCCCTCACTTTCAGTCTGTATGTGTCCCTAGTTCTGAAGTGGGTCTCTTGTAGACAGCATATATACGGATCTTTTTTTTTGTATCCATTCAGCCAGTCTGTGTCTTTTGGTTGGAGTATTTAATCCATTTACATTTAAGGTAATTATTGATATGTATGTTCCTATTACCATTTTCTTAATTGTTTTGGGTTTGTTATTTTAGGTCTTTTCTTTCTCTTGTGTTTCATGCCTAGAGAAGTTCCTTTAGCATTTGTTATAAAGCTGGTTTGGTAGTGCTGAATTTTCCTAGCTTTTGCTTGTCTGTAAAGGTTTTAATTTCTCCATCAAATCTGAATGAGATCTTTGCTGGGTAGAGTAATCTTGGTTGTAGGTTTTTCTCCTTCATCACTTTAAATATGTCCTGCCATCCTATTCCGGCTTGCAGAGTTTCTGCTGAAACATCAGCTGTTTACCTTATGGGGATTCCCTTGTGTGTTATTTGTTGTTTTTCCCTTGCTGCTTTTAATATGTTTCCTTTGTATTTAATTTTTGATAGTTTGATGAATATGTGCCTTGGTGTGTTTCTGCTTGGCTTTATCCTGTATGGGACTCTCTGTGCTTCCTGTAGTTGATTAACTATTTCCTTTCCCATATTAGGGAAGTTTTCAACTATAATCTCTTCAATATTTTCTCAATCCCTTTCTTTTTCTCTTCTTCTTCTGGGACCCCTATAATTCGAATGTTGGTGCATTTAATGTTGTCCCAGAGGTCTCTGAGACTGTCCTCTATTCCTTTCATTCTTTTTTCTTTATTCTGCTCTGCAGTAGTTATTTCCACTATTTTATCTTCCAGGTCACTTATCCGTTCTTCTGCCTCAGGTATTCTGCTCTTGATTCCTTCTAGAGAATTTTTAATTTCATTTATTGTGTTATTCATCAGTGTTTGTTTGCTCTTTAGTTCTTCTAGGTCCTTGTTAAATGTTTCTTGTATTTTCTCCATTCTATTTCCAAAATTTTGGATGATCTTTACTACCATTATTCTAAATTCTTTTTCAGGTAGATTGCCTATTTCCTCTTCATTTGTTAGGTCTGGTGGGTTTTTGCCTTGTTCCTTCATCTGCTGTTGTTTCTCTTTCTTCTTATTTTGCTTAACTTGCTGTGTTTGTGGTCTCCTTTTTCCAGGCTACAGGTTCATACTTCCTGTTGTTTTTGGTGTCTGTTCCTAGTGGCGAAGGTTGGTTCAGTGGGTTGTGTAGGCTTCCTGGTGGAGGGGACTAGTGTCTGTGTTCTGGTGGATGAGGCTGGATCTTGTCTTTCTGGTGTGCAGGTCCACATCTGGTGGTGTGTTTTGGGGTGTCTCTGGCCTTATTATGATTTTAGGCAGCCTTTCTGTTAACAGATGGGGTTTTGTTCCTGTCTTGCTCATTGTTTGGCATAGGGTGTCCAGCACTGTAGCTTGCTGGTCGTTGAGTGAAGCTGGGTGTTGGTGTTGAGATGGAGATCTCTGGGAGATTTTCACTGTTTGATATTATGTGGAGCTGGGAGGTCTCTTGTGAACCAGTGTCCTGAACTTGGCTCTCCCACCTCAGAGGCACAGCCCTGATGCCTGGCTGGAGCACCAGGAGCTTGTCATCCACACGGCTCAGAATAAAAGGGTGCCAAAAAAAGAAAGAAAGAAAGAAGATAAAATAA
Organism: Delphinus delphis; assembly: GCF_949987515.2. Taxonomy (NCBI): domain Eukaryota; kingdom Metazoa; phylum Chordata; class Mammalia; order Artiodactyla; family Delphinidae; genus Delphinus; species Delphinus delphis. The sequence goes on along the minus strand of NC_082685.1, from coordinate 90,731,656 downwards.
AATAAAATAAAGTTATTAAAATAAAAATTAATTTAAAAAAAAATTTTAAGTAATAAAAAAAGAAAGACAGAAGAGAGCAACCAAACCAAAAAACAAATCCACCAATGATAACAAGTGCTAGGGACTATACTAAAAAAACAAACAAACAAAACAAAACGGACAGACAGAACCCTAGGACAAATGGTAAAAGCAAAGCTATACAGACAAAATCACACACAGAAGCATACACATACACACTCACAAAAAGAGAAAAAGGGAAAAAAATATATATATCGTTGCTCCCAAAGTCCACCTCCTCAATTTTGGATGATTCGTTCTCTATTCAGGTATTCTACAGATGCAGGGTACATCACGTTGATTGTGTAGATTTTTCCGCTGTTTCTGAGGTTGCTGGGAGAAATTTCCCTTTCTCTTCTTTGTTCCCACAGCTCCTTGGGTTCAGCTTTGGATTTGGACGCGCCTCTGTGTATAGGTTGCCTGAGGGCATCTTTTCTTCCCTCAGACAGGAGGGGGTTAAAGGAGCAGCTGATTCGTGGGCTGTGGCTCACTCAGGCCAGGGGAAGGGAGGGATACGGAATCCAGAATATTTTTTACATCATTTTATATTGAAGTACCATTTCCATGCAATAAGATGCACATATCTTAAATGTTCAGGATAATGAATTTTGACAGTTGTATTATACCTGTGTAACCATCACACAAAATAAGATATAAATCACTGTTATCACCCTGGAAAGTTCCCTAATGCCCCCTGCCTTGAGGCAATCCATGACCCCAGTCCCACCCTCCATCTCCTCCAAAATAAAACACTTTCTTATATCTATCACCACAGGTTAGTATGGGGTTGGTTTCTTTTGCTCAGCATCATGTTTGTGAAATTTGTCCAAGCTGTTGCATTCACAGTTACGTTTTAATCTTTGACGTTTTGGATTTATTGGGGAGAATATATACTTCATGTTGTTACTCAGAGAACAATAAATAATTCTTTGGCAAGATCATAAATTATTCTTCTTTCTGAATGATACAGAAACATCTATAGCTGACTAACTGGATACTTACAAAGCATAGCAATTGCTTTGGAAGAAACAGCCTCAGCACAGAAGTAACAGGCCACTTAGTGGCATCAACAGTGCTTAATTCAGACTGAGGTTTAGAAAACATTCAGACTTCAGTAAATCCTTTACCTTAGAATATTCAGTCAGGCTATGTAATTTTCTACTCTATAACAAACCAGTGCTACTCAAATGCAATACGGAGCATTAATTTACCTCTGCCATTGGAAAACAGTGATCTTCAGAAGCATTTCATTGTACCAATACAGACAAAATTTAAGTACTAATTTCTGTGATCTGTAGAAAGGTCTATCATTGGCTTCAGCCATCTACCCACAGTTCCCCCTATAACATATATATATATATATATATATATATATATATATATATATTTAATACAAGGTATTGAGAAGTCCAGAAAATGCCTTTCCCTTAAGTCAACCAAGCATACTTTAAGACCTTGACTACCATGATAGCATTGGCATAAACAGCTGAAAATGCATTGGTATGATGATGTAAAATATGTCAAGAGTTACAAAGAGGATCATCCCCTTGATATATGTTGTCCTTTAGGTATAAAACTATCAAGTGCAAGTTGATATAAAGCCCAGTGGCTACAGTAAGGTATGGATACACTATTTCTCATTTTTTAAAGTAGCAAAATATATTTTAAAGCAAGTGCACTGCTAAGGACTCAGAGTTCAGCTCAGATTTGAATCCTTTATTGAGGACCATGGTGGAATCATACCATATTTGGTTGCAAAGGACCTTAGTATTCTACGTGCCTCGTTGTACGGATGAATAAATCAGGTCCTCAAAGTCATGCTACTGGTCAATTCGCAGAACCTATAATGAAGTGGCCTGATCCCTGGTCCTCTACTTTTGCTATGATATACTGTATTCCTCTGAAAATCCTTCTACAACCACTCATGCCTACAAAGTTTACTTTGATCCTTTTAAGATTGTAGTAACTGTTTCCTAGGCTTTTTGAGTTAGAGTGTAGGTAAACCCCTCCCAGAGAAAAACAAGAAAACATTTCTGTTGAGCCCAAATCAATAAAACTGGAATTTCCAGCTCCTTACCATTCTTTCCCAGCCCCCAACCAGTGCTATTTCTGAGAATATAGGCTTAAGATGCAGGAAAGAAGAAAAAAGGCAGGGAGGGAGGGAGATGGTGAGTTCAAATAACCATCACTAGAGATGGTAAACTGTTCAACTCTCCTCTGCTGTGTTATTCCCCTTCATTACAGTGATGGATTGAAACCAGTGCACTGAATGCCAGCACCGATGCTACAGGCTTGCCAGCCAAGGTATATTTATTAGACTAAGGCTCCTGGCTTCACTGCTCTACTGCTGCCAAAGCTAAGATCATACTGCTGATTTAAAAGCATAAATACAGCTCCTTATGTATGTGTGCCAGGGCCTCTGGGATCCCAGATGATTCCAGAGAATGTGTACAAGACCCCGTCCCAAGCTGGGGACTCAATATCTTACTGGATTTTTTTTTTTTTTTGCCATCATGGTAATAGTGACCACCTCACAAAGACTCATGTTTATTAATGTGATTTTCTGCCTCTATGTATTATCAAGACCCTGATTTTAACTAGAAACCCATGTTTTTAAGGAGTTCTGAGTTCACATCTCCTGAGTTCTATGAAGTTCTCAGATTGATAGTATGAATTGCTATCAACTAGGAACTCAAAGAAAAAAATCCACTTACACTACTTTCCAGCAGCACAACCAAGTCACCTACTTGGCCAATGAAAAGCTCAACTTCAATAAATTACTATAGGTTCATCTGTAGATTCTCACCAAAACTATGGCTTATAAACCTAACAGTTTTTCAGCCCTCTCTAGGGCAAGATGCTCATTCAATCTCTTCTAAATAAAGCAGATATTTATTGAGTATCATCTCTAAGGCCAGAGCTAAAACCAGGAATTATCACAGGAAGTCACAAGCCAGAGAGGCAAACCAAGTCTGTTGAAACCGGGATAAGGATACCGATCTGTCCCATCAGCCATAAATGATTTCAGAAAGTGATCTTCAAATAAAAAAAGAATCACGCCAAATTAAAGGCTGTGAGGATAAAATGTTACAATATTGGAAGAGAAAGACATATTAACAAGAAGAGCACAAACCAATATAGAAATAAATACCTTTCAGGCATTCAATACAATCAAAATGAAATTTTTTAAGTCAATAAGAAATCAAATTTTGTTGGATAGTATTTTCTAGAATAGGCTTAGCCAGGCATTGCAAACTCCATTTTAAGGAAGCAGAGAGACACATTTCTTGAATGCTTACTTTATATTAGGCCATTATTGTTGTGCTGCTCTTTTGCACTCAAATAACTTTCCGTATTTGTCTAAACAAAATATTGCCTTCACATGGATCCATCTGACTTGACAGCATAATCCTTCTCACTGTAAAAATCAAGTTGGAACTTGATTTCACCACTTATGTGGAAATTGGTTTCTTAATGGAAAAACACATCAAAATTGTGTCAATATAATTTCTGTGCAAAATCATTTAACGTGGCAAGATTCAGCACCAACTCTTCACTTTGCAGAATTCCTCTGCAAATTGTTTGCTGGGACATCAAGCATTCTGTTTTTACTTTTTATTTATTTGGTTGGTTGATTTTCATTTCTGTTTTATTTTGCTAGGTATTATCTTATTAGTATATTTTAGAAACCTGGCTATTTAATGTAAGCAACTACTAGCAAAAGTAAGCCCTTGGTAATGGAAAATGAATGCCTTAATTTATTAATATTTCTTGTTTGAAAATAACAGTTTATACTTCTAACATAAAGGAGCATGTTATCTCTAGCAAAGCCTAAGGTGTGGCAACCAAGCACCAAGGTCATTGGCAATTCCAAAGAATTCCCAGGGGAAACATCTTGTAGCGTCTCTTTCTTTTGTAATTTTTGCTTCTTCTACATTTCCTATTTTTAGGTACTTAACAGCTTGCACAGAAAATCAAAAGCACCCCCAGCTTGAATTTTATATTTTCCTGATTGCATATCGTTAGGCATGCATATGCCCTACTATCTAAAATGTCTTTTAAAAATAATGAATACAAAAGAATCTTATTATCAGCTAAGAATCTGAGTATTATTAAACAATTGTGTATCAAGGGAAATTTTTGCAGAAACAATAAACACTCTAAAGATATGACAAAGAAGGCCAGGATTAACTGAGATTCAGTGGCCTAGACTTATTTCTGGGAAACCTTAAATTCTTAATTTTTACATGCTGTGAGATAGCTCATTCTAACAACCTAACAAGGTGTTTGAAAGCCTTCATTCTATGCCTTCTTATCCCAATACTGTTTTTCACATCTAAAGAGAGAAAAAGTGTTTACATTCAATAACAACAAAAAATTCTGCTTATTTACTTTAATAGAGGAAAAAATAGTTCCCCATCTTAAAGGAAGATGGCTTCATGTGGAGTTACATGCAGTCATGCTCTAGAAAATGTTTACCAACCAGCTCTTCAAGGGGAAGAAGGGAGCCCTGATTTGTATTATTTGCCTATTTCCATGGAATGAATAGTCCCACCATGGCTAACGGGCTCACTAACATGACTGCCCTGAATGAGAAGTTAGGAAGAGATAAGCAGTATCACACTATTACATGGTATTTTCACCATACAAATATAATAGGTGTAAATAACTTCAAAGAGCACAGATAATAAAATGGAGCAAAATGATTGATGTGGTTTAAGTATTTATTAACGTTGTTCTTATGTTTCAGTTTATATCATTTAATTTTTAATAATGGTCCTAACTGGCTCACAAAATTCCTGGAAATTTAGCAATTGGCTCTAGTGAACCAGTTAGTGCCAACTCCAGAACACTACTTATGACACTGTTGGTGGGAAAAAAAAAACAAAACGGATCTTTTAATCCATAGCAAGAAAGAGTGAAGATATTGGATTATTAGGACAGGGGCTCAAGAGAAGAAATTTGTCCAAGCATATTTGTGGGATCCAGGCAAACACAGTAACTGTTAAAGACTGGAAAATTGGAAACTTAAGGAAAGAATAGTAATGACTATGACTAAAGCTACATTTCCCAAAATATGTATGGAAGCACATTAGTCCAATGAGATATTCCATTAAATAAGGATTCCACAACTAGATATCAGCTTTGGTTTCTGTTGCCAGCAGGTTAGACATTCAGTGGCAGGAGTACTCAGATCAGCCTTGGTGAGTGAAATCCCACAGTGCTGTGTCCATAAAGAATCTGCATTTTGTAACCACGACCACTACAATCTACAATCATATGCCTATGACACCAGGAATGGGATGGCCAATGACAGGTGCTGGTTGATGTAAGCCGGCAGAGTTAGTTAGTCTACTTGGTTATAATGCCTCTGCTGAGTTAACTCTGGTGGGCATTATCATGATGCAAAGATCTTTATACTTCATGCTCACTTGGTTACATCTATGAACATGCCTCTACCCCAGATATTCTCATTCTTGATCTTTAAATCTTTTTCCTTGACTAACTGAAGTAGTCATTTGCCACTGGCATTAGTCCATGTGTTTTCTTACCTTGAGACACTCTCTACACAAAGTGGGTGGCCAGGCACATCCTTAAAGCTCTGCCCATTTTGAGGATTTTGCATCTTTATTTCCACTCTCCACCAAAGTCACCACTAAGTGGGGCATTAGTGCAACTACCTTCGATTTTCATTTACATTCATATATTCAGCCAACCAGTCATATGCAAAGCTTGGCTATATCCTCTTCCATCAGCTAGTCTTAAGAGATTTGCCAAATGGCCCTTAAGGGTAACTTGAGGGAGAATCAGTGTCTGAGATACTGGGGAAGCAAAGTGACCAAAAGCCTAAAACTTTAGAATTAGCAACTATACAGGACAAATGAAAACTACAACTTTAATTACATAGTAGCAGATTAGGTTCATGAGCTGAGCAGAGTCAAGACTCAGATAAAACAGATAAATTTCCAAAGAGGATAAACTGGCTAACTGGGAGTTCCAGAAGGATGAACTGACTTCAGACATGACTGGATCCAGGCATTCAAACAATGTGGTTAGCAGTGTTTCTTGCTCCATCTGTCAGATCTTTTTCTCTCCACATTATCTTCATTTTTAAGTGTGTTCTTCCCTTTTGGTAACAAAGACAGCTACCACCATATGGCCTTCTGTTGCGAGAAAATTAGCTCCAGAAAATTTTCCAAAAGTGATTCTGATTCACCTGGTTTAGGTCATGAGCCCATCCCTAAATCAATCCTTCTAGATAAAGAATATGAAGTATTCTTACTGCTAGATCTAAAAGTGTCAACCACTGTAGTAGGGTACTTGAGTTCTGAGTAGAAGCCAGCTGTAATCAAAGCAGAAAAAAAAAGGAGTTTGCCATGCAAAACAGGATTCTATTATTCAGAGAAGAGAAAGCATGGTGGGCAGGTAAAAATGCAACAGCAAAGTTTGATTATATATATGTGTGTATGTGTGTGTGTATACGCACACACACTTATATTTACACACACACATATTTAGAAAATCTCTGCCTCACCACCTTCAGTCTGTTTCTGTCACACTGTCAGGCTCTGCTTAGCGACTTTAGGGTCACAAAAGGACACACACCTTATCCTAAGTCTCTCATATTTCTTCACCGAAGTTAAGAAGTTCATCTGGTAGCCATACATTTCTTTTAAGAGTATAGCAGTAACATTTTTCTTCTCTACATAAATCGTAATTTGAATTTGTTTTCTACCTTACCCATTATCAGCTCCCCCCCCATTTTTGCTTTCTGTACAAGTATTCTATATCTTATACAGAAATAAACTTAGAAGGATTGTTGGATGTAATTGCGGTCTTTATATGAGTCACTCGATTGCCAGTCTGTTTTCTCTGCTACTTTCTAGACAACTTCAAACACATAGATGATGGAGGAGCTTCAAGATGGCGGAAGAGTAAAACGCGAAGATCACCTTCCTCCCCACAAATACATCAGAAATACATCTACATGTGGAACAACTCCTACAGAACATCTACTGAACACTGGAACAAGACCTCAGACCTCCCAAAAGTCAAGAAACTCCCCCACGTACGTGGTAGGGCAAAAGAAAAAACAGAGACAAAAGAATATGGACAGGACCTGTACCAGTGGGAGGGAGCTGTGAAGGAGGAAAGGTTTCCACACACTAGGAAGCCCCTTTGCGGGCGGAGACTGCAGGTGGCAGAGGGGTGAAGCTTTGGAGCCATGGAGGACAGCACAGCAACAGGGGTGTGGAGGACAAAGCAGAGAGATTCCCACACAGAGGATCGGTGCTGACCGGCACTCACCATCCCAAGAGGCTTGTCTGCTCACCCGCCGGGGTGGGCGGGCATTGGGAGCTGAGGCTCGGGCTTCGGAGCTTAGATCCCAGGGAGAGGACTGGCGGCGTGAACACAGCCTGAAGGGGCCTAGTGCGCCACAGCTAGCCAGGAGGGAGTCTGGGAAAAACTATGGAGCTGCCGAGGAGGCAAGAGACTTTTTCTTGCCTCTTTGTTTCCTGGTGCGCCAGGAAAGGGGATTCAGAGCGCAGCTTAAAGGAGCTCCAGAGACAGACACGAACCATGGCTATCAGCGCGGACCCCAGAGATGGGCATGGGACGCTAAGGCTGCTGCTGCAGCCACCAAGAAGCCTGTGTACAAGCACAGGTCACTATCCACACCTCCCCTCCCCGAGCCTATGCAGCCCGCTACTACCAGGGTCCCGTGATCCAGGGACAACTTCCCCGGCAGAACACACGGCATGCCTCAGGCTGTTGCAACGTCATGCCGGCCTCTGCCACCGCAGGCTCACCCCGCACCTGTACCCCTCCCTCCCCCCGGCCTGAGTGAGCCAGAGCCCCCTAATCGGCTGCTCCATTAACCCCATCCTGTCTGAGTGAAGAACAGACGTCCTCAGGCGACCTACACGCAGAGGTGATACCAAATCCAAAGCTGAACCCCAGGAGCTGTGCGAACAAAGAAGAAAAAGGGAAATTTCTCCCAGCAGCCTCAGGAGCAGCGGATTAAACCTTCACAATCAACTTGATGTACCCTGCATCTGTGGAATACCTGAATAGACAACAAATCATCCCAAATTGAGGAGGAGGACTTTGGGAGCAACAATATATATAATTTTTTTCCCTTTATCTCTTTTTGTGAGTGTGTATGTGTATGCTTCTGTGTGTGATTTTGTCTGTATAGCTTTGCTTTTACCATTTATCCTAGGGTTCTGTCTGTCCTTTTTTTTTTTTTTAGTATATTTTTTGCACTTGTTATCATTGGTGGATTTGTTTTTCAGTTTGTTTGCTCTCTTCTTTCTTGTTTCTTTTTTATTACTTAAAAATTTTTTTGAATACTCATTTTTTATTTTAATAACTTATTTTACCTTATCTTCTTCTTTCCTTCCTTTTTTTTTTCTGCCTTTTATTCTGAGCTGCATGAATGACAGGCTCTTGTTGCTCCAGCCAGGCGTCAAGGCTGCGCCTCTGAGGTGGGAGAGCGAAGTTCAGGACACTGGTCCACAAGAGACCTCCCAGCTCCACATAATATCAAACGGTGAAAATCTCCCAGAGATCTCCATCTCAACACCAACACCCAGCTTCACTCAACGACCAGCAAGCTACAGTGCTGGACACCCTATGCCAAACAATGAGCAAGACAGGAACAAAACCCCATCCATTAGCAGAGAGGCTGCCTAAAATCATAATAAGGCCAGAGACACCCCAAAACACACCACCAGATGTGGACCTGCACACCAGAAAGACAAGATCCAGCCTCATCCACCAGAACACAGGCACTAGTCCCCTCCACCAGGAAGCCTACACAACCCACCGAACCAACCTTAGCCACTAGGGACAGACACCAAAAACAACGGGAAGTATGAACCTGCAGCCTGCAAAAAGGAGACCACAAACACAGTAAGTTAAGCAAAATAAGAAGACAGAGAGACAACAGCAGATGAAGGAACAAGGCAAAAACCCACCAGACCTAACAAATGAACAGAAAAAGGCAGTCTGCCTAAAAAAGAATTCAGAATAATGATACTAAAGAAGATCCAAAATCTTGGAAATAGAATGGAGAAAATACAAGAAATGTTTAACAAGGACATAGAAAAACTAAAGAGCAAACAAACACTGATGAATAACACAATAAATGAAATTAAAAATTCTCTAGAAGGGATCAATAGCAGAATAACGTAGGCAAAAGAATGGATAAGTAACCTAGAAGATAAAATAGTGGAAATATCTACTGCAGAGCAGAATAAAGAAAAAAGAATGAAAGGAATAGAGGACAGTCTCAGAGACCTCTGGGACAACATTAAATGCACCAACATTCAAATTATAGGGGTCCCAGAAGAAGAAGAGAAAAAGAAAGGGACTGAGAAAATATTTGAAGAGATTATAGTTGAAAACTTCCCTAATATGGGAAAGGAAATAGTTAATCAACTACAGGAAGCACAGAGAGTCCCATACAGGATAAACCCAAGGAGAAATACACCAAGACACATATTCATCAAACTATCAAAAATTAAATAGAAAGAAAACATATTAAAAGCAGCAAGGGAAAAATAACACACAAGGGAATACCCATAAGGTAAACAGCTGATCTTTCAGCAGAAACTCTGCAAGCCAGAAGCTAGTGGCAGGACATATTTAAAGTGATGTATAAGAAAAACCTACAACCAAGATTACTCTACCCAGCAAGGATCTCATTCACATTTGACAGAGAAATTAAAACCTTTACAGACAAGCAAAAGCTAAGAGAATTCAGCACCACCAAACCAGCTTTACAACAAATGCTAAAGGAACTTCTCTAGGCATGAAACACGAGAAGGAAAAGACCTACAATAAGAAACCCAAGACAATTAAGAAAATGGGAATAGGAACATACATACCAATAATTACCTTAAAAGTAAATGGATTAAATGCTCCAACCAAAAGGCACAGACTGGCTGAATGGATACAAAAACAAGACCAGTATATATGCTGTCTACAAGAGACACACTTCAGAACTGGGACACATACAAACTGAAAGTGAGGAGATGGAAAAAGATATTCCATGCAAATGGATATCAAAAGAAAGCTGGAGTAGCAATTCTCATATCACATAAAATAGGCTTTAAAACAAAGACTATTACAAGAGACAAAGAAGGACACTACATAATGATTAAGGGATCAATCCAAGAAGAAGATATACACCGGTTAGCCTTAAAAGGGGAAAACAATAGTAACACAAACATAGTAAGGGACATTAAAACCCCACTTTCACCAATGGACAGATCATCCGAAATGAAAATAAATAAGGAACCACAAGCTTTAAATGATACATTGAACAAGATGGACTTAATTGATATTTATAGGGCATTCCATCCAAAAACAACAGAATAAACACTCTTCTCAAGTGCTCATGGAACATTCTCCAGGATAGATCATATCATAGGTCACAAATCAAGACTTAGTAAATTTAAGAAAATTGAAATTGTATCAAGTATCTTTTCCGATCACAATGCTATGAGACTAGATATCAATTACAGGAAAAAATATGTAAAAAATACAAACACATGGCGGCTAAACCATACACTACTTAATAACCAAGAAATCAAAGTGGAAATAAAAAAATACCTAGAAACAAATGACAATGAAAACACGACGACCCAAAACCTATGGGATGCAGCAAAAGCAGTTCTAAGAGGGAAGTTTATAGCAATACAACCCTACCTTAAGAAACAAGAAACATCTTGAATAAACAACCTAACGTTACACCTAAAGCAGTTAGAAAAAGAAGAAAAAAAACCCAAAGTTAGCAGAAGGAACGAAATCATAAAGATCAGATCAGAAATAAATGAAAAAGAAATAAAGGAAACGATAGCAAAGATCAATAAAACTAAAAGCTGGTTCTTTGAGAAGATAAACAAAATTGATAAACCATTAGTGAGACTCATCAAGAAAAAATGGGAGAAGACTCACATCAGTAGAATTAGAAATGAAAAAGGGGAAGTAACAACTGACACTGCAGAAATACAAAGGTTCATGAGAGATTACTACAAGCAACTCTAGGCCAATAAAATGGACAACCTAGAAGAAACGGACACATTCTTAGAAAGGCACAACCTTCCGAGGCTGAACCAGGAAGAAACAGAAAATATGAACAGACGAACCACAAGCACTGAAATTGAACTGTGATTAAAAATCTTCCAACAAAACAAAGCCCAGGACCATATGGCTTCACTGGTGAATTCTATCAAACATTTAGAGAACACTTAACACCTATCCTTCTCAACAACTATCCTACTCAAACTCTTCCAAAATATAGCAGAGGGAGGAACACTCCCAAATTCATTCTATGAAGCCTCCATCACCCTGATACCAAAACCAGACAAGGATGTCCCAAAGAAAGAAAACTACAGGCCAATATCACTGATGAACATAGATGCAAAAATCCTCAACAAAACACTAGCAAACAGAATCCAACAGCACATTCAAAGGATCATACACCATGATCAAGTGGGGTCTATCCCAGGAATGCAAGGATTCTTCAACAAATGCAAATCAATCAATGTGATACACCATATTAACAAATTGAAGGAGAAAAACCATATGATCATCTCAGTAGATGCACAGAAAGCTTTTGACAAAATTCAACACCCATTTATGATAAAAACCCTCCAGGAAGTAGGCATAGAGGGAACTTTTCTCAACATAATAAAGGCCATATATGACAAACCCACAGCCAACATCGTCCTCAATGCTGAAAAACTGAAACCATTTCCACTAAGATCAGTAACAAGACAAGGCTGCCCACTCTCACCACTCTTACTCAACACTGTTCTGGAAGTTTTAGCCACAGCAATCAGCGAAGAAAAGGAAATAAAAGGAATCCAAATCAGAAAAGAAGAAGTAAAGCTGTCACTGTTTGCAGATGACATGATACTATACATAGAGAATCCTAAAGATGCTACCAGAAAACTACTAGAGGCAATCAGTGAATTTGGTAAAGTAGCAGGATACAAAATTAATTCACAGAAATCTCTGGAATTCCTACACACTAATGATGAAGAATCTAAAAGTGAAATTAAGAAAACACTCCCATTTACCACTGCAACAAAAAGAGTAAAATATCTAGGAATAAGCCTACCAAAGGAGACAAAAGACCTGTATGCAGAAAATTATAAGACACTGATGAAAGAAATTAAAGATGATACAAATAGATGGAGTGATATACCATGTTCTTGGATTGGAAGAATCAACGTTGTGAAAATGACTCTACTACCCAAAGCAATTCACAGATTCAATGCAATCCCTATCAAACTACCACTGGCATTTTTCACAGAACTAGAACAAAAAATTTCACAATTTGTATGGAAACACAAAAGACCCCAAATAGCCAAAGCAATCTTGAGAACGAAAAATGGAGTTGGAGGAATCAGGCTCCCTGACTTCAGACTATACTACAAAGCTACAGTAATCAAGACAGTATGGTACTGGCACAAAAACATAAATATAAATCAATGGAACAGGATAGAAAGCCCAGAAATAAACCCACGCACATATGGTCACCTTATCTTTGATAAAGGAGGCAAGAATATACAGTGGAGAAAAGACAGCCTCTTCATAAGTGGTGCTGGGATAACTGTACAACTACATGTAAAAGAATGAAATGAGAACACTCCCTAACACCATAAACAAAAATAAACTCAAAATTGATTAAAGACCTACATGTAAGGCCAGACACTATCAAACTCTTAGAGGAAAACATGGGCAGAACACTCTATGATATTAATTACTGCAAGATCCTTTTTGACCCACCTCCTAGAGAAATGGAAATAAAAACAAAAATAAACAAATGGAACCTAACGAAATTTAAAAGCTTTTGCACAGCAAAGGAAACCATAATCAAGATGAAAAGACAACCCTCCGAATGGGAGAAAATATTTGCAAATGGATCAACTGACAAAGGATTAATCTCCAAAATTTACAAGCAGCTCATGCTGCTCAATATCAAAATAACAATGAACTCAATCCAAAATTGGGCACAAGACCTAAGTAGACATTTCTCCAAAGAAGATATACAGATTGCCAACAAACACATGAAAGAATGCTCAACATCATTAATCATTAGAGAAATGCAAATCAAAACTACAATGAGATATCATCTCCCACCGGTCAGAATGGCCATCATCAAAATATCTACAAACAATAAATGCTGGAGACGGTGTGGAGAAAAGGGAACCTTCTTGCACTGTTGGTGGGAATGTAAATTGATACAGCCACTATGGAGAACAGTATGGAGGTTCCTTAAAAAACTAAAAATAGAAATACCACATAACCCAGCAATCCCACTACTGGGCATATACCCTGAGAAAACCATAATTCAAAAAGAGTCATGTACTGCAATGTTCATTGTAGCTCTATTTACAATAGCCAGGACATGGGAGCAACCTATGTGTCCATCAACAGATGAATGGATAAAGAAGATGTGGCATATATATACAATGGCATATTACTCAGCCATAAAAAGAAATGAAATTGAGTTATTTGTAGTGAGGGGGATGGACCTGGAGTCTGTCATACAGAGTGAAGTAAGTCAGAAAGAGAAAAACAAATACTGTATGCTAACACATATATATGGAGTCTAAAAAAAAAAAAAAAACAATGGTCATGAGGAGCTTAGGGGCAAGATGGGAAAAAAGACACAGACCTACTAGAGAATGGACTTGAGGATACGGGGAGGGGGAAGGGTAAGCTGGGACAAAGCGAGAGAGTGGCATGGACATAGATATACTACCAAACGTTAAATAGATAGCTAGTGGGAAGCAGCCACATAGCACAGGGAGATCAGCTTGGTGCTTTGTGACAGCCTGGAGGGGTGGGAGGGAGGGAGACGCAAGAGGGAAGAGATATGGTGACATATGTATAACTGGTTCACTTTGTTGTAAAGCAGAAACTAACACACCATTTTAAATCGATTATACTCCAATAAAGATGTTTAAAAAAAAAAACAAAACACATAGACAAGACTATCAGACTCACTTATTGTGCTTTCTCTTGGCCTAGTTGCTAAGCTGCTGCTTCTCGGTCTATATTAACGTGGCAGTATTGTTGGAAAGTTTTCATTTTGATCATCACTGGTAGTGTCAGTGACTTTTTTCCATGGCAGCTAAGCAGTGTTCTGGAGTGCCTTTTACTCAGTTATAATCAAAGAGGTCAAGTGACTTGGGGATTTTGTATAGTCCAATTTACCAAGATGTTTTTAGTTTGGCAGATCCTTAATGATACAACCACTTACAGTGTTGAAAGACATTCGTTATACAATTTTAAACTGTGTCTCAGTATTGGATCACAATGCCTATAACGGCTTTAATTAATAATACTCATAATTATGTTGCAACTAATATAACTCTACTAGATTGTATTATATGCAAGATAATTTTAAGATAATGTGTGTATTAAAGAATATTGGTCTATTGAAGGCATTTAGATCAATGTAAATAAAACTATCACAATTTTGTAATAGTGATTAGCATTTCTTCATTTTTAAAAAATAAATTTATTTAGGGCTGTGTTGGGTCTTCGTCACTGCACGCGGGCTTTCTCTAGTTGCAGTGAGTGGGGGCTACTCTTCGTTGTGGTGCGCAGGCTTCTCATTGCAGTGGCTTCTCTTGCTGTGGAGCACGGGCTCTAGGTGCGGGGGCTTCAGTAATTGTGGCTCCCGGGCTCTAGAGCACAGGCTCAGTAGTTGTGGTGCACGGGCTTTGTTACTCCACAGCATGTGGGATCTTCCTGGACCAGGGATCAAACCCATGTCCCCTGCATTGGGAGGCAGATTCTTAACCACTGCACCACCAGGGAAGTCCTCTTCAATTTTAATAACCTTTATTTTTTAATAATTTAAGATTTCAGAAAGTTGCAGAGTAGGGAGAGTTCACATATGTACTCAGGCAGTTTCGTGACTTTCTCCTGTAGGCTAGGGCTCAGAGCTGGAGAGTTTGATACAGACCTACATGATGGGGATGAAAGGACCCTGAAATAATAGAGACCAGATGGTGCCTCTCAATCCTCAGAAGCCAGGTGCATTCAATTTTACAATGAGTGGCAAGGTCAGAAGTAGTGAAAGGACCTGGAAAGAAGTAATGGAATCTGATGTCCACAAATATATGGGGAATCAACAAGGGTACAAATCTATATGCATCAAGAAATCAAAGATGATGGTCAGGAGGCTGAAGGTAGTTACTCCAATAAAAGACCTTGTCCAGTTTCCACACCAGAGTCAGTTTTCAGACTTAGACCCATTGACTAAAGAGGTGGCCAGTTCCTTGGGAGGAGGAGACTAACAAAACTATGGTAAAAGTGTACTATAATAATTTCCCCTGTCCTTCCTCAAAGAGACCTATGGTCATTTACATAAGGAAGTGTGCACTTAGGGAAGATAAATACCCTAACATTTTGAGGATTGTTGGATACAGGTTTCAAACCAGTATTTACATATGGATGCACACTGTGCTCACATCTGAAGCCAGGCAGCCTTGCTCCAGAAGGCCTCTGCTCTTAACCATTACCCTATAGGGTCCCCTGCCAAATGAGAAAAGAAACCTCCCTTTTTTTCTGCCCTTTTTTCTCCCTCTTGTTTTCTCTGCTTCCCAAGAAATACCTTCTTTTTCAGCATCTTGCTGTCATTCTGTTGGATCCTTGATATTCAGAGAGGTAGGAAAACTAGCAGTCTTGAGGGGTGATCTTAGTTTAAGCACTGTGCTGGGTCTTTTGCATACATTTTATTATTTAAACTTCCTGTCAACTTACTGAGGTATAGATTTTTCTCCACTGCATGAAGAGACTGTATATAATGGTGGTTAAGGGTCGAGACGTTCTACAGCTAGGCTGCCTGGGCTCAAATCTCAGCACCATACCTTCTTGTCCTCATGTGAAATAGCCCCAAGGATTGGATGCCTGTGGATTCATTACCCACATTTTGTAAGCATTCTTCCTTAAAATAAGTTTTAAAATCAGAAACATCAAGGTTAGTTTTTAAACTAACTTAAACAGCTGCTTACCAATTATATAAAGTTATTTGAAATACACTAATGATACCAGCCAGAACTTGGTATGCATGAAGACATTTATTAGCCATTTACCGTTATTCTAGTTTGCACTAAACTCTAATCCTTCAGGTTTAATAGCCTTCTGATGTCCTGATAGGCACGTATCCGACTGTACATACACAGACTACGTCTCAGGTCATTAAAGGGAGAAGCATTATTCTAGCAAATTTTAGTGTGCTCTGCACTCCATTTCAAATAAAGCTAAAGAATATGCATAAACACAATTTTGTCCTTTATGGGAGTTTTTTATTATCATTATTAAGGTCTCTAGTTATAACCTCCTTAGGCTCTGTAGTCTCTTAAAAATTTCTCTTCTGAAATTTGTGCGTGTTATTGTTATAACAACTTGAAAATAAATCGTGACACTTAATGTATAATCTCTCTTCTGTTAATTAAAAACCAAACCAGTTTCATGAAAACAGCTATTCTCTGAAAAAAACAAACCAAAAAAACCTCGTCCAATATTTATACTAATTATCCCTTCTTTTAAAACTAGAGAAAAATCACATAAAAGACAAAAAAGTTTATATTTTCCATTTTTCCTTTTTATGTTTATGTTTGTAAATTATTTCAAAATGTTAGAACAAATTTTGATTTACAGCAGGGAAATCTTGGAGGAAGAAGTAATTTTAAAATTTAGGTCTTGAAGATGAAGTAGGATTTCAATAGATGGAGATGAGAAAATTGCAGAAAACCACTTAAAAATACATCTATTCTGAAACAACTTGCTTCAGAACAACTTGTTCTGAAACAAGTTGCTGTTTACTGATTACCTACTTTGTTCCAGTATTGCTATTTGCTTTTGTCCTATAATTTCATTATACTTATTTTTTTAGAACACTAAAATTAGGTAAAATTATATCATTTTACAAATTAGGAAACTGAAGTTATAAGAGACTACCCAAGATCACCAATCAGGTATTTGAAATAGACATGTAAGATGCAAAGATTTAATCCAGACCTACCTGATAGCAAAGACAATGCTCTTTTCTCTGTGAAACATGAGATCATCTGTTACCAGTTTATATTACGGTTGTTTTCTATTTGGGGGCAAGAGACGGACATTGTGCAATAGTGATACAAAGTCTCCCTTTTAAATAAATATTTTTTAAAGTCTATTTAAAAAAAAATATATATATATATGGAGTAAACATGAGATGATATGTAGATATCAGGTGATACGCAGATATGGTGAAAATTTGGTGGCGCTGCAAGAGGTTTGGGTTATACTTCAATACATCATGCCATTCAGAGCATCCCAGACCACTTGACACTCTGCATTTACAGTAACCATAGTTATGTTAAAGCTTAAGATCCTGCCTGGCCTCTGAGAATGAGGCACTTCAGCATCATAGTCAACTTACCTACAAAATTAACTCCTGACTCTCCCTGACAGAAGTCTATGAAAAAGTGAATGTGTCCGAAGTTTATAAACCACTGTTCAGGCTACTACCACAGATATTCAAAGAGATCAAACTCTGTCCTACCATTTGGTATTTCTATGGACTCCAAAATTTTAAGGAGTTTTTGGAGACCCAGAATTCAGGGAAAAACACACTACATTACTCTGGTTTCCAATCGTGTTCTGAATCATGGAATCAACAGAGATCAATGGACTTCAGATCATGGGACTTCATCATGAGAAACCTAAAGAAAAATAGATGATTTTTTTCTTGATGAGTAGGAGGGTATGAGCTGTTTTGCTAAGTATGATACTGAAATATTAACTGACCTCAACATACTACTTAGGATAAAGTGTTACAATGTATATCATCTACTCAAAAAGTCATGTAAGTCTTCCTAGGGTTACTCAGTTTCTAGAAAAGCTTTTTCACAAAATCCAAAAACTGCTGGGCCTTTCATTGCCCACTGGGGACTATACTCTATGACTCTGAATGCCACCAATGTGAGGCACTTTCTAAACTGTAAAATAAAAGTGGCTCTGAGTGTAAAGTTGCTCATGTCAAGCACAAAGACTCAGCTACTACCTATGCGGCATGATTGTTGAGTACCTAAGGAATCACCTGTGCAAATCAGGTCTCTAAGCCTGGATATTTGCAACTGAATGTCACCTCAAAGTGTTCCTTGGTCACAAATTGGTCTGAGATATTGATAATTCAATCTTATATTACACACTTAAATTCTGAGTCCAGGAATCTTAGATTGTTTAAAAAGAACTCTTACCAACTCCCAATGGACACTATAAACAGAAACAACTTACTATCCAACTCACTCTCTCCCCTCCTCCATCTCTTTCTCTCATGCACGCACACGCATATAGACATGGTCCTGGAAGAAACAGCTTCTAATGAACCCTGGGCAACCAGGGAGCAAATGGCTTATTTTCTAGAGGTTAAGCACTTGACACCACTTAGTAGACTGTTATGTCCACGTTTTAAATGGTGCCTTCAAAGAGAAATTGACAAAATATGGTATTTCTCCCACAGATTCACTGAGTACCCTTACCTAATGGCGAAGGAGTACAAATGTGTCATCCCTGAGGCTACTTGTAACACACGAGTTTCTGAAACCTCTGAAAAGATCATAGGGAAACAGGAGAGGTAATCGAGGAAAACAAAATAATTTGTCTCTACGCGACGATTTTTTAATAACTTGGAAAGAGTACTATTAAGTACTATTGAGATCTTAAATGGATTAGATAACCTTTCTATCTTGTTTGCCTTATTTCACCCCAAATCTTCTGTGATTAAATTTTACTAACAGTTGGAGATGTGTATACCATTGGTATTTAGTAAACCCTAAAAAATAAAGATATTCCTCAATCAAAAACTAAACTTGTCATTTATAGTAATAATCTTAAAATGAAAAAAAAAATTCATATCAAATTTTTAATCAATTTCCCATAGTCCCACTGTTGTCATAAAATATTTTAATTACTCTAGAATGTAATATGAATGTAATGTAGTGTGTTATGAATTCTGGGAACTTACTACCTTGAATCTCAGTTTGGTGTGTAAAATCTATTTTTTTCTCCTTAACTGATCTCTGAAAAGTCTTTAACCAAAATTAAGAATTTAATTGGCCTAACAGGACACACCAATCTCTTTACTACAGCAAGAATAACAAGATATGAAATGCAAATTGCAATTAAGACTCTCAAAACCATTTCGTTTCTAAAAAAAAATCTCAAATTCAACAGAAAATTTGTAAGAAAACCTCAAAAAACTGATTATGGGTGTGAGTTGTTGACATGATGCTACTCTTCCCCAAATACTTTAGTGTGTTCCTTACAAATGAAGACAGCCTTCTACATAATCCAATATGAAAACTGAAAATAAGGAAATTAGTATTTATATATTACTGATGCTGTTCCTTTACTATGCATCCTATCAGGAGTCTCAGGATTTAAACTTGTCCCATTACTGATAATGTTCACTCTTTGCTCTCTTGATTAAAGTAGTGTTTGCCAGGACTCATCACTAAAAAGTCACCCTTTTCCCCTTTGTAACGAATACATGTTTTGTTGGACGTTATTCTGAGACTCTATAAAAATACCATTCCTCATCAAAATTGAATTTATTGGTTTGCTTATATCAATAAGAACATAAGGATAACTATTTTATTCAATGAGTCATGATCCATTACTAATATTATTCAAGTTTCAAATGTTTCCAGATTTGACCCTTGGAAACCCCATCATAGCTGGCTCCTATGTACTTTCAACATATCCCCATTGTTTTGGAACACTTCCTTACTTTATGTTCCAAAAAGAAGTTCCAGGCTCATCTGGTACATTCCCTATCCCAGCCCTGGCATTTCTTCATGGAACCCTGGTTCCTTTTATTGAAGAAATGTCCAGAGATCAAGGGCACTATGTTGCTACTGTGGTGAAGCTGCATCCAGTTATTCTCAGGGGAGAGAGCTAGGGAACATATGTAAGTGAAAACACATATATATTCATATATGTTAACAAATATATGTTTATATCTACTTATTTCCATATCCCATCTTTTGTGCTATTGCTGTCATTACTTTTACATATACTATAAAACCAAAGTGCATTGATACTTTTTTGGTTTTTAGGTTTTTACTTACCTTTTAGAGCAATTAAAAACAAAATTACTTATTCTTGTTTTTCTGCATCATTGCCAGCAGTCATTATTGGCAGATTTGGGAGTTTTGCCATACAAGTAAGTGCATAATGGTGTTTTATGCACTTATTTATGTACTCACTGCTGTTTTAATTTGAACTTCTGTAATGATACATAATGTTGAGTATCTTTTAATGTACATACTTGCCATACATATTTCTTCTTTGAAGTGTGTGCTCAAATCTTTTACCCATTTTTTAAATTGTGTTATTTTCTTATTTTTGAGTTTTAAGAGTTCTTTATATATTCTGGTTATGAATCCTTTAACAGATAAGTGGATTGCAAATATTTTCTTATAGTCTGTTGTTAGTCTTTTTCAGAACAAATGTGTTTAATTTTGATAAAATCCAATTACCTTTTCTTTCTTTCTCAGGGATAACACATTTTGGTTTTGTGTCTAAAATGGATCTTCACTTGTGCCCTGGGGGCCAAAGGATTTAGCTGCCTTTCTCTCAGAGACTAGGGCTTTCATTTCCTAAGGGAGTGGTGCCCCTAAAGCCATCCACCAGTGTGGCTACCCCTCCCCTCAGAACTCCATCATGCAGTGGGGCCTTCCCTGGTCTCCCACCCTCCCCACGACCTTTCTTGTGAGGACCCCTTGGAGGTCCAAGGAGAAGAGCCTGGGAATGGATGCCTTCTGTTTGTGGCAGGAGATGGGGGTTATCTTCTCACTGTAATCCATGCTCAGACTCTGGGAGCTTGTTACAAACTTTAACTGGATTCTTACATGCTTGTGAGGTGCCAGTGTCTCATCCTCCCATACCCTGCATAGTTGAGACTCTTCTTGTGCCCTATACCCTTAGAGGGACTTGTTTTTCTTTAGAAATCAAGTAACTTTATTTGTCCTGTGACTTCAGCTCTCTGGTGGGTACAAAAAATGTTATAATTTTTTTAGTGTACTTAGCTTGGGAGCGACACACTTTTTCCAACTTTCTATATACCAGGCAGAAGCAGAACTCTGGATAATCTTTTAAACTGTTTTGTATTAAAAACTCAGTAATAGTAAATTCCTCAAATAATGAACCAAACGTACTATGTATGCATTTGTGTACATATATGTTTGAAAGTGAAGAGAGGAAAGTTTCCATTTTATTCTAATTAGTAAAGTTACAAAGAGGTTAATGAATATTTTCTAAAACACTAAAGTATGACACAATTTATTACACAATTTAGGCCAATTTCACAGTTGATTTATATACTGGCATTTTATATTAGATGGCAGTGAGCATGAGATATAAAATTATGGGACCACATGAAGCTTGTAAAGAGGACAGGAATATATATCAAATGTAAATTACTGTTGGAAGAAATTGCTGATTACCTGTCCTTTACCCTGTGTTATTAAAGATTAACGTTTTGCAAGCATAATCTGAGAAAAGTATAGTCTGGGAATCCCATCTCTGCTCTCTTCATACTCTAAATGAGCAAATACCAATACCCTATGAATTTTTCTCTTCAAATAGCTCAGAGTGCTTTGGGTATTTTGCATACCAAAAAGCATACGTTTTATGGCTTTGCCCAAGCCAACTACTGAAATATTAAATAATGTCTCCCTCCAAAAACAAATTTTTTAAAAAAACGTCAAAATCCCCATAGGAAACCAAAAGGAACCATCAAAATTATGGCATCATCACACCGAAAATGCAGCCAATGATACCATCAACATAACATGGTCTGTGGACAGCAGGCCAGGAACAGGATAACTGTAAACTACTAAGCTGCCAATTGGAAAACCTGCTGAGAAAGACTGAACCATCAGAATAGGGGGAACAGAAAAGATCAAGAGTAGTGTGAGGTTTCCTGTGTGGAGGATGCAATGGGGAAAGGCACACTAACGGTGCCTGGAATCATTCATCACTGTGGTGACTGGGATTCAAGCCCTGCTTACAGTGATAGCCTGGTGTAATACATTCCTCTGGCTTAAAATAAGGTTTTCATCAGATCTATTCTAGGAGCTTACAACTCTTTACTATGAACACCTCCGTATTTTGGAGGAAGTCCTCAGTTTGAATCATTGAGACCAAGCTCCCTAAAACCGAATCTCCTTACCGAGTTTATGATTAATCTCTCTATTCAAAACTTTATTCCCTTGCTTGACCCCTGCAAACAAACCCTTACTTTGCTGCAAACACCTGCTGGCAGAGTTTGGCTTTCTGTGCTGTGGGCACAGGAACCCTTGTTTGGTAACATCATGAGAGAAAAATAAGCATCCTGCCTAATCACCAAGAACTTGAAACTTAAAATGACATAAACAGCACAGAAAGTATTTTGACTGATTCGGATCATGCAGCAATTTATCCAGGATGATGTAGACCCATGCACAAAATTCAAACTCACAAAAAAAAAATGGAACTTCATTTTTTACCCTCTTAAGTTACATATACAGAATTTATGAGATTTGTCCTTTCTTGTTTGTTTTTCCACTTTGGTTCCTATTGATCCTGTTTCTCTCTCTCTCCCCCTCAGTCCACCCACCCATCTCTCTCTCTCTCTCTCTCTCTCTCTCTCTCTCTCTCTCTATTAAAAACTTCCCCATGATGAAAAACTCCTCTTTTTGTCTAACTCTATTATCTTTTCTAAACTCTCCCACATTTCAAACCCTCTTTACAGTCTATCAGTAAATTCATCATTAACCACTGAGTTAACCTTTCTTTGTCAGATGCACCCACACTCCTTTCCACTGCTGGCTTCTTCAGTTGTCCTTCCTTTTTCAGTATGAAGCTTTCCTTTTGTTTTTTTTCCTCCCAACTCCATAGATTCTCAACGGTCTGCCTCTTTCGCATGTCTAATTCAATAGATGCTGATGTTTAAAACTGGAATGAAGTGTTGCCTGTATTATTGCTGAGTCAGTCTTAGTGAAAACTTCCCTAGAAGTTAAAGAGCTAAGCACCAGAAAGCAAAAGTAGCAGTTGTGGAGACCAAGACTCAGTGACTCAGTTTACTCTGGTTGAACAACGAATACGATATATATTTTGCTCAATCCAAATGATTTCAACCTTTCCACCATATCGTTAGAGAAATAAAATTATTCAGAAAGTGTAGCATTGACTACGCTACTGGGGCTTCAAATTCAACACACAGAAGGTCCTATGATACTATTATAACTGGTTTACAGAGACCAGGGAGTAGCTTTATTTTTCTACAAACACTGTCTTTAAACACACTCTGCTCAATCTCTGCTCCCATTTTATGCATATCACATGACTTTGGAGTCATTTTAAGGGATCAAAATCCACGTTCAGCAAGTAAGATTCACCTTCAGGTACTGAAAAACTTCATTCTAAGTCAAAACTGTCATTTCCATTTCAATCCAGAGCTTTCCCTCCTTCAATACAAGCCTGAACCATGGACCTACAGAGGGAAGGGAACATCTGTTCTTTCACTTTCCACTTGACTTCTTCAGCCCTGCTATTTTCTGGCTTTTCTAGAGCCCATGAGAAGTTCAGAGAAAGTGGGTAAAATTTTACATTTGCATTTCTCTCTTCCTGACTCACACTCGATGACCTCCGACAACCCTCTGTATGGCAGGTATGTGGGCTTTCTGTGCAGCACAGGTGGAGTTCCTAGGAGGTCCTGTGAGAACTCTGGCCTTTCACATTGTCCAGAATGGACTATTACACGTGGGCTGCAGTCTTGAAATCCACCCCTGCTCAATTCACACTCCCTGAAGCACACAATACAATCTTTTATTTTTGGATTCTCCTTGCCAGAGCAAGGTGAGACCAAGTTGAAAGAAACATCACAGACAGTCTCGAAAAGGTAAACACATGCACACACAGGTAGAGGAAAGCATGGGAGTTTCCTGGCATTCTCTATAACTTTTGTTTGCTCGTCCCACTTAATTCTCCAAAATTCTGTACTGCCTTTTTGCTCCATGAGAAGGACCCAAATAGAAAACATCATAGACCCCCATGCCTTTTGCCCTTCTTTTTGGTTGGGCCAGCTGAAAGCCCAGCAGGATACTGGAGGGAAGGATAGAGCAGGATGATAAAAGGATAGGCAGGATATCTGTTCTCCAGCTCCCTCTTTGAAAGTCACCTTGGATTGGCAGTACCTTCCACCCCAACTGAAGATCACAGCTTCTCCCAAGGTGGGTCCTCTCCACAAGGCTGTCGTATTCCAGATTATGAAAAGCCACTCCCTTCCCTTGTTTCTTCGGGTCAAGGGTTCTAACAGCTGTTACTGGCCCCAGGCTACCACCTTCTACCTCTTTAAAAAATATTCCCTTTAATAACCCATTCTTGAATTATGCAATTTGGAGTATGTCACCATTTCCTGCTAGAACCCTTGCTGGCAGAAATAAGGGTAGACAATATACCTGCTACATTCCCCACCATAACTATGTAGCTTGAATAATGCATTACAAGAGCACATAAACATTTAACTCCTGAATGAATGAAAGGAAGGAGGGAGGAAAGAAATCTGCTTATGGGACTTATATTTAAAATTAACAATGGAAAGCCCTTCTGCTTTTGTGGTTACATGGAAGGGGCATTTAGACTAACCGTACTGAGTCTCTGTCTTAGGTCTCCCCTCCAGTATCTCATCTAGACTCTTTAAATAGCTTTAACTGCTCTCTCTCTCTTTTGATTTTAGATCTCATACAATTCATTCTCTGTACAGCAGTCAGGTTGATTCTCTAAAAATGCCTACCTTAACTCTGTAGCTCCCAAGCTCCTCACAGTCTGTAGATGAAGGCCAAGCTCGAACGTGGCACACAAAGTTTTCCATCTCTAGCTCCTACCATCCTTTTTCGACTCATCAAATCCTTAATGTCAACCCTCAAACCCTGCTCACAGGGAACCACTTCCTTTTTCCAAATGCACCATGCTTTCCTTCTTGGATCTTGCCCACAGGCTATTGGTTCTTTTTCCCTTCCCTCATTCTTTGCCAGAATACTTCCTCCACATTATTCCAGACCCAAAACAAGCATCACATAGTTTGAGAATTCGATGGCCCTTTCAGGATCCTCCTGAGCTCCACAGCACCCCATGCTTTCACTGCTCAGGGCACTGCAATTGACTGTTTATTTCATTATCTCCATTATTTGTCTGGCATAAAGTACACAATACCTGTCTAATGGAGGAATGAATGAATCAATCAATATGATCAATATGGACCTAATTGTTGCTTGATTCAAATCCTCTTCCCCAATCCTGATAACTCAAATATCCTAAAGACTCTTCACTCTGACAATACTCTGCCATATCCTCTCCAAAATAAAGAACTTTCAACAAGTGGAAACATGTTCTTGGGTCAAATACATTATGAAAGCATATGAAGAGACAATATTCTAAAAGATTAGTGATCATGGAGGAAAATGAGTAAGATAGGTATTCAATAATAAAGTTGAAAACTCCTTGTCTTTACAACACTTTAGATGCATTAGTTCCCTATTTTATATTCCCTATACAAAACTGAAACTTGACATTTTTTAGGTACTTTGAAAGTTCTGAACTAGAGATTTTGTTTTTATTGCTTCAACAAAAGTGGTTGGCTAACATGATTGAAAAAGAGATTTATTAGAAAATTATCAGGTTCCTCAGACCATCAGCGAGAATAACCAAAGACCCCAACTGGGTAAAAGGGTGAAGGCAGGGATGCACCTAAGGTCAAGGGTGCTGTTGCTGCTGACCCGTCTCATGCTGGCCATCACCACTGGAGTCAAGAACTCCAACTGTTTTCTCTTCTCTGTCCATTAACTGTGTGCGGAGCATCTGGATATACACTAAGATTCTGACAATGGGGGAGGCATACTTCTCTAAAAGGCAATTAAAAGCCATTACCAACAGCATAAAAACTAGAGATGCTGAGGTAAAAACACAAAGCCACTATGTGAAACAGCAAATATCTACTGAAGTTCGATTTAGTCATTTTTTTAAACTTAAGAAATGTTTTACAGTACATGCATTAGTGAATAAGAGAGGTTAATGATGGATGTAGGGACTTTAAAATGTAGGCCATAGAAATAAGTATGATGAAGGAGTCAAAGAGAGTAACTTTAAAATGTGTCTTGGATCACAAAATTCCATTAATCCAGATCTAAGTTATTATACAAAAACTAAAAGTAAAAACTCCATTGGATATTTAAATTTATTATTTAATGGTTTGTTTGAATATAAAATAGTTTAACTTTTAAAGGAATTTTCTTCTACTGAAATATCTTCTACTGACTATTTTCTTTTCCCTTTTTCCCTATTTCAGGGGAGGAACACGGCTAATCCAATGGGAAGTTCAATGGCATAAAGAGATTTGACACGACAAAGAAATATTGTGTTACAGGAACTGTTCAGAAAAGCAATCAATCAATAGAGTAGGATGTATTTATTGTGTTGTTCCATTCATGATGTGCAAACTGGACACGGCACTTTTTGTTGTTGCTGCCATTTCCCATAGCTTGCAGAACATAATTACAGAATTATAGGCTGTCTACCCAGGATGGATGTCTAATCTCAAAATAAGCCCATCACACGCAGCCTGTCCCATTTGTTTTGGTCCCCTTTAATATCAATTACAATGACTGTCAGTTTGACACAATTTTAGCACAAAGATTATGAGATTATACCTAGTTATAATCACCCATGGAAGGAAAATTCAATGTTTCTCAGCTCTATTATACTATCCTTTTTCCATCTGCCTTCAACATTTACCGTCTTCTAGATGCATCAAAGGAGGCATCAAAGGAGGCATCAAAGTGATGAGGCCCTGACAGTGAGCTACAATAAAACAGCGACAGCCTTTCATGCACCTGTTCCTCTTCTACTGGTTACCTTTAGGACTCTCATGATTGTAAACCAACTCCCATCAACAGAGTCAAAAGGCAATTGTTTAGGCAACAGAATGTTGAGTGTGACTCTGTATTTTGCCAAGAAAGGTGATTAGGACCCCAAATGAAAACCAGAAGCTTTAAACAGTCCCCATTTTAATAAGATTACCCCAATTGTTAGTGAAAGCTACAGGTTCTGTTTTCCTGAAAGCAGACTCTGAGACAGAGTTCACAGAAAGAGATGCTGATAAGGGAGCAGCGTTAAAATCAACAGTGGTGGAAAGGCAGGGGAGGAGTGAAAACTGAGCAGAAGAAGAGGCCATCTTGCTGTGAAGTCAGGCAGCCTCTCCAGACCTCAGGAGTCATCTGGAGCTAAAGTGGCCCTTCAGAGCTGTCCTGCTTTGGAACAGAACAGATGAGCCTTCATACCTCTGCCTCCATTTGTCACTGGATGTGAAATCAGCCTGGAAGGATGTGCCTCGAGGTGAGGCAGTCATTCAACAGGCAAGGACTATTTGCTGCAGCAAATAGTCCTGAAGAGAGATCTCTTCTTCAGGGTAACAAGCCCTTCCCTGAAGAGAGATCTCGTGGCATGTATTCCTGCCCATACAGACCCTCTTCATACCACTGACAGTCATATCTGCATATATGCTCAGGGAACAGGCATCTTCAGGAACCTAGTAAGCCTCACTTCTTGAGAGGAATGAGGAAGAAAGGTAGCAAAGACAAACAGCTATCCAATCCACAACTGACACTGACTTTCACCTTCCTCCACTGCCCATGCTAGATTCCCCCAACTCTCAGCTACCATCCCTGCTGGTCTCAGCAGCTTATTGGTTGACAGGACCCAAACTCTCAACCCAGAGGGGACTAGGTCCCCAGTATGCTGTTTTCAGGCTGGAGTTGCTATAACTGTCCATTTACAGTAAAAAGTGGGCAACAGGAAGGTATTAGTCTGTTTGGGCTGCCATAATAGAAGACCACAGACTAAGTGGTCTAAACCACAGAAACTTATCTTCTCACACTTCTGGAAGCTAGAAGTCCAAGATCATGTCCAACAGGGTTGATTTATGATGAGGCCTCTTTTCCTGGCTTTGCAGGTGGTCACCTTCCACCTTCACCTACCATGCCCTCGCATGGCCTTTCCTCTTTACACATGCAGAGAGAGCTCTGCTATCTCTTCCTCTTCTTATAAATATACCAGTCTTATTGAAGTAGGGCTCTTCATTTTATCTTAATTACTTCTTTAAGTGCCCTATCTCCAAATGTAGTCACATTGGGGGTTAGGGCTTCCACCTACAAATTTGGAGGGGGGGAGGACACAATTCAATCCATAAGAAAGAGCATCAATGGGTACCTAAATAGTCCACCTTGGTTCCTTAAGTATCGTCCCACCCCAACTGTGTATCAGAAGTCTTAGTCCTCCTGATGATCAGGATCAATGACTCCTGCCAAGACGGTATCTCTACTCCTTGCCTGTTAGTCTCTGGACGCAAGGAATTCAAAGTGCCCAGTTGGCTGATGTAGACTGTGGATCCTGGCAAAAGTGTGCTCACTTTGCGGACCAAGACATCTAACTGTCAGAGTCTAGAGTTGCAGAGGCAAGAAGCATCCAGCCCCACTCAGGTCATTATGAGTGACAGTAACTGAGATCACCACTGCTTCCACTCTACAGTTCTGTCAGAGATAAACACCGCTGGGCAGTGGTCCAAGTGGAAACATTTTATTCAGTAACTACTGAGAGTAGGGCAAACAGCTGAGCTTCATTCCCATTTATGAGGACGTGATCTGAGCATGTAAAAGGGAGAATGAAGGAGGAGGGAGAAATTATGCATATAAAGCATACATTTCAAAGTTTTAGTCAACATGAATTACCTACTAATATTATCCTCTTTGCATTTCCAAAACAGATAATTGGGTAAAAAAATTTATCTGTGGCTTTGTGACAGAGTTAAGCTAACAGGTTCCCATGAATAATCGCCCATGTAACATCAACTATGAACACTACAACAAGAAGTAATAATCATATCACAATAACTAACATTCGTTGTATATCTATGTGCCAAAGACTATACTATTTTACATGTATTATTTCTTTAACATCCACAAACTTTCTATTAGGTAGTTACTATATATTTTAAAATTCTAAGTCCTAAAGAAAGAAACATGGCCTAGACTTATTTTAAAAATAAACATGGGGGCTTCCCTGGTGGCACAGTGGTTGAGAGTCCGCCTGCCAATGCAGGGGATGCAGGTTCGTGCCCCGGTCCAGGAGGATCCCACATGCCGCTGAGCGGCTGGGCCCGTGAGCCATGGCCGCTGGGCATGCGCGTCCGGAGCCTGTGCTCCTCAACGGGAAAGGCCACAACAGTGAGAGGCCCGCGTACCGCAAAAAATAAATAAATAAATAAACAAACATGTTACCTGCATACTTCAAACCACATAGTCCCAAAATACATGAAACAGTTCTCTATAATGAATCAAGTACCTAAATAATAAATTTTTCGTAAAGTAAAAGCTCACCATATACTCTCTCACTGAGAAAAACAATGAGATTTGGAGGAATTGTTAAATGACTTGGCTATAAAAGAATAGGATTTATTGTCCTACAAAAGCTAACTTTTTGACGGAATTTACTCTGTTCATCTCACAAGAAGAAAAATAAAATCAAAGCAAAGTGTCTGCTCTTGTCCTCCAGTGCCAGTCAATGTCATCTGAAACCTTCTCATTACTCTGTAAAGGCCGAATCCATGGACTTGCACCAACCACTATACTTGAGTACATTAGAGGAGAAAAGGAGAAGGCAAGACGTGTGGTTATGGACGTGTGGTTATATATTGTCCCAGCTGACATCACTGTGACTGGGGTTCACCCATCTCCTGAACCACAGCACAAACATTAATACATTGTGGGATATAATTCCTGGTCCAACTTAAGTAGCTGCTTAAAGTGGATTCTACAGTCTTTAAAATTCTCTGACCTAAATAAAACAAAGCTCAATAACTTTTGATTTTATTTAAATTGTCACATTGCCATCTTGTGGCTGCAGTTGGTAGAAGAGGCAACTGATGATCACTGATGCCTCTCCCTCTGCATTAACCTTGGGTTTGAACTTTGAACTTGAGTTATAAGGGCATGATCTCATCTCAACTGCCTGAGTGAACCACTGAAGGCTAAAAATGCTCTGTTGCTCTGACTGGGAGCTCTTGGATCTGATAGAGGACAGCAGACCTTCTACATAATATGGGGATGTGACTGCTGAGAAGGAAAGTCTTCTCCTAAATTAAGTATAAAATAAATAGAAACGAAGTTAAAATCTGAAAAGGACTTGGTATGAAGCATCGTGAGGTCAGATGTGCCCAGGAGCATCTACTACTTTCTCTAACTCAGACAGTTACAGAATGAGTGCTTTTCAACAGCACTAACAGATTGACATCCAACTCATGGAGCTGCAGATAAGTTTAAAGTAGAAGCCACTCTAAGCAAAGTCTCCCTGATTAGCTGATTTGAGAGCTCCACTAAAACAAATATAATTCCCATGCCCGCTTTATTGCCTTAAATTCCCAACCCTATTTTGAGGGGGTTTTAAAAAATCTTTATCTGAAACAAAAATGGTATGCCCTAGTATGGCTGCATATTAACGTCTAATTATACTTTCCTGTGGATTCATTAATTCACCAAAATTTGTCAACTTTCGTATCGGCTCTAATTGGAAAAGTGTGAATTTTATAAAGTAGAGGTTGTCTTTCTAGTATACTCCTGAGCAGAGAAATTTTCAAGAGAAAGAAAATGCATCTGCACGACCAAATAGGCAGTTTCTGCTAAGTTAGCTGGAGAAGAGCAGCGTAAATAACGGTCTAGGGAGCCTGGGAGGAGGGAAAGAAGAACAAAAGTCAGGGCACGGCATTTCCAGAAAAGTTACAGGATCTGGAATACTTCATTTTAGACTGCCTTACTTGGGGTCTGCTTTATAATCTAGGACTCATAACTATCTCTATGATACTCCAAGAAAACCTGGTAGAGAACAAGAGGCAGTTCCCAAGAATCTGGCATCATGGCCAAAGTGAGTAATCACAAGGCTGAAGAGATTCAAAGACCTTCACCTTACCTGGTAGAGCTCTTCTGCAAGGGAATGCTCCAGAAACACAGCTTAGCTGCTCTACAGATATGTTATTATTTCCAAAACCTTATTCAACATGGAAGAATTCTGCTGATTAATAACTTCAAGGCAAGAAAGAGTTCTTGCTATTTTTCAACTTGCCTTGGCTAGTCATCAAACTGTGGGGAAGATGTAAACTGTTTATTAGGTTTAAAGTGCCATTCTCCATTTCCTTTAAATCCCTAAATTTCCACTAATCTTAAAAATATTTTATGTTCTTACTACAGTCCTCTATTCACTCAAAAGATGATGATTTTTCTTTTTTTTTTTTTGCGGTACGTGGGCCTCTCACTGTTGTGGCCTCTCCCATTGCGGACCACAGGCTCCGGACGCGCAGGCTCAGGGGCCATGGCTCACGGGCCTAGCCGCTCCGCGGCACGTGAGATCTTCCCGGACCGGGGCACGAACCCGTGTCCCCTGCATCGACAGGCAGACTCTCAACCACTGCGCCACCAGGGAAGCCCAGAGATGATAATTTTTATCATCAGTAGAAATATATCTTTCTATCTCCACTTCAGTAAGTGATTTCTACCCCTATATTTATTGCCTACTGTTAAAAGATACGTAGTCAAGATTATAATGTGGAGAACATTTGCTGTCCTTAAATGCATGGATGCTCACTTTAGAAGTCAGCAGAGCTATCACTCCGTCTCAGATAATGGCCTACACTTTGATCATTATGGTAATTGCTTGACAATGGTCAGCAGATCACTAGAGGCATTTGGAAATAAAATTACAAAATTGACTTGCTCTTGAAATAGAAGGAAACAATGAAGAGAAATCATTTTAATAGAAATAGGAATTCTACTTATCTCAAATATGAATCCTCTGAGGATATTCATATTAGGGATTTAGACAAATATCATCACAAGGCATTTTTGACTTAAGGAAACTGAATATAACCTATAAAGAGGAGACAGTCTGAGAAACTGGAGCACTGGCTTCAGTCTTAATAGACATCTTTATTTGCATCTAGTAGTTGCTCAAAGGAATGAACTCCAGAAAGTGAGACCACTGAGTCAATTATAATTTATAATTTTTACATTGCAAAATTTATAAAATACCAACTTAGGTGAAACTTAAAATGTACTTGTGCATATTTCTGTTACTGTGTTGCAGAGGCCTCAGCTTAAGCCTACCTTGTGTCTTTTGCTAGGAGTCAGAGTTGGCCAGGCATGACAGATATCTGAGGAACGAGGTGGGCAGTCAGGTAAGTTTTGTGACCTGAGCTGCTCCTCATGAGAGAGATGGATGTACCAAGTCTTAGCCCACCCCCACAATGGAATCTGAGCCACGTGGTAAGGGGGGCTGGAGGCATATATAACTGAGCTATATTCATGACATTCTAGGTTTGGCTCTAGTCTTTCAGTAAGAAAATATAAGCTTGAATCAGAAAATCAACATTCTCCCCAGTTCTGATAAATACTCAGCATAGTTCCAGGGACTGTAGGACCCACCACTTTGGGTCCCAACTGTGTGAGTATCAAAATCTAGGTTCTGGGGGCTTCCCTGGTGGCGCAGTGGTTGAGAGTCTGCTCGCCGATGCAGGGGACACGGGCTCGTGCCCCGGTCCGGGAAGATCCCGCGTGCCGCGGAGCAGCTGGGTCCGTGAGCCATGGCCGCTGAGTCTGCGCATCCGGAGCCTGTGCTCCGCAATGGGAGAGGCCACAGCAGTGAGAGGCCCGCGTGCCGCAAAAAAAAAAAAAAAAAAAAAAAAAAAAAAATCTAGGTTCTGGCACTGAAACTGGCATTATCAAGGTGGCCATCAGCTAAAGTGACAGACACATACCTATGCTTTTCACAGCCAACAGCCATCATGGAGACAGCCGGAGCTGCAGAGGAAGGATTATGGCCAGTGTTCACCAGGTAACTGAAGAGAGACAAGCTGATCACCTCTTCTGCCCTCTCCTCCTCTTCTGGGGGCTTGGCATGAGTGGCATTATTAAGAGCAAGGCTTGGGCTTCCCTGGTAGCGCAGTGGCTAAGAATCCGCCTGCCAATGCAGTGGACATGGGTTTGAGCCCTGGTCCGGGAAGATCCCACATGCCACGGAGCAACTAAGCCCGTGTGCCATAACTACTGAGCCTGTGCTCTAGAGTCTGTGAGCCACAACTACTGAGCCCACGTGCCACAACTAATGAAGCCCGGGCACCTAGAGCCCATGCTCTACAACAAGAGAAGCCACCACAATGAGCAGCCCGCACATCGCAATGAAGAGTAGCCCCTGCTCGCAGCAACCAGAGGAAGCCCACGCACAGCAATGAAGACCCAACGCAGCCAAAAATAAATAAATAAATTTATGAAAAAAAAGAACAAGGCTTCTAATGTATAGCAGCAGCCTTTAATTAAGCTGACATCTGATAAAGTAATTTCTCTAGCCTGGAATTTTACCTTGTCACAAAGCTATAGCCTAGCTCCTCCTAACTGCTTCATCAATATGTAGAGCAGTATAGGTGCAGTGACTCCCCCAAGCCTTTATCAAGAGAAAAATGAGTATTGCAAAGCAAGACTAGCCCTTTGTGTGCTAATCTTCCTTATGTATCTGCATAATTGCCAACTTATTCAGACCCCAGTTTTTATTATTGGTGGTGTATTAATTTGAAAAGCATGCAATCTAATTTTGTGATTATCAGTTGAGTTCACTATGTAAGCTCTGAAAAAATTACACATTTGGTCTGACAGTACAACTGATATGAATATCATAATTGGTTAATGAATATAGAACAATTGGATAACATTCATTTTTCTGATTACTTTCACACGTTTTCTTCAATTGGTTTTACTATTATCACATATTCCTTTTTAACTTCCATTTACCAAAACAGGAAAGATATGGACACTAACTTGAATAAGGCTCAGAATAACATGAGTATATACATCTACAGTTGCCCTGAACAACAACGAGCAGGAAGCTGCTGGTGTTCTGGCTCCATCTGGGGCCTTGTTACTGATGACTAACACTCTTCAAGTCACAAGATACACAGATCTGAAAAAACAGTTTGTAAACTCTCAGCTACCCAAGAAAATTCTCAAAGTACATGAAAGTCTAGTTTTAATCCGGGTGTCTTGCTTGTCTTCTCATGTTGCCTTTCCCTCAGCAGAAGCCTGAATTGGGTGGGTGAGAAAAGCACTAAGTATAGGATGAAGAATAGAGTTAAAACTGTAAGACACTGATGAAAGAAACTGATGACACAAACAGAAAGATACACTGTGCTCATAGATTGGAAGAATTAATATCGTTAAAATGACCATACTACCCAAAGTAACCTACAGCTTCAACGCAATCCCTACTTAAATACCAACGGCATTGTTCACAGAACTAAAACAAATAATTTTAAAATTTGTATGGAAACACAAAAGACCCCAAATAGCCAAACCAATCTTAAGAAGAACAAAGCTGGAGGTATCACGCTCCCTGATTTCAAACTGTGCTACAGAGCTACAGTCATCAAAAAGTATGGTACTGGCACAGAAACAGACACATGAATCAATAGAACAGAATAGAGAACCCAGAGGTGAATCCACCTTTACTTGGGCAATTAATCTATGACAAAGAAGGCAAGAATATTCAATAGAGAAAAGGCAATCTCTTCAATAAACGGTGACAGGAAAGCTGGACAGCTACATGCAAAACAATCAAAATGGACTACTTTCTCACACCATATACAAAAATACATTCAAAATGAATTAAAGACTTAAATATAAGACTTGAAATTATAAAACTTCTAGAAGAAAACATAGGCAGTATGCTCTTTGACATCTTAATAATTTTTTTTTTTTTGGATATGTCTCCTCAGGCAAGGGAAACAAAGCAAAAATAAAAAAACGGAACTACATCAAACTAAAAAGCTTTTGTAGTGTGAAGGAAACTATCAACAAAACAAGAAGGCCACCCACTGAATGAGAGAAGACATTTGCCAATGATATATCCAATAACGGTTAATATCCAAAATATACAAAGGACTCATAAAACTCAACATCAAACAACCCAATTAAAAAACAGACAGAGGAACTGAAGAGACATTTTTCCAAAGAAGACAGATGGCCAGCAGGCACATGAAAAGATGTTCAACATCACTAATCATCAGGGAAATGGAAATCAAAACCACAAGGTATCTCCTTACACCAGTCAGAATGGCTATTATCAGAAAGACAAGAAATAACAAGTGTTGGAGAAGGATGTGGAGAAAAGGGAACCCTCATGTACCACTGGTGGGAATGTCAATTGGTGCAGCCAGTATGGAAAACAATACAGAAGTTCCTCAAATAACTGAAGGTAAAACTACCATACAATCCAGTAATTTCACTCCTGGGTATTTATCCAAAGAAAATGAAAACACTAATTAGAAAAGATATGTGCACCCTGATGTCCATTGCAGCATTATTTACAATAGCCAAAATATGGAAGCAACATAAGTGCCCGTTAATAGATGAATAAAGATGTTGTGTATATATACAATGAAATAATTCTCAGCCATAAAAAAGAATGAAATATTGTATTTGTGACAACATGGATGGATCTAGAGGATATTATGCTTAGTGAAATCAGTCAGACAAAGACAAATACTGTATGATTTCATTTACATGTGGAATCTAAAAAACAAAAATAATGAACAAACATAACAAAACAGAAACGAAGTCACAAATACAGAGGACAAACAGATGGCTGCCAGAGGGGAGGGAAGTAGGGGGAGGAGAGAAATAGGTGAGGGAGATTAAGAGGTACAAACTTCTAGTTGAAATAAAAAAGTGTCACAGGTACAAAATGTATAGTGTGGAGAATATAGTCAATAATTATGTAATATCTTTGCATGGAGACATCGCTAAATAGACTTATTGCTCTTTTTGAAATGTATAGAAATATCAAATCACTATATTGTGTAACAGGAACTAACGTATGTTGCAGGTCAATTATACCTCAAAAACAAGCAAACGAATGCCTAGAAAAAGACATCAGCTTTATGGTTACCAAAGACAGTGAGTGGGGGAGGAGGAATTGGATGAAGGCAGTAAAAAGGTACAAACTTCTGGTTATAGGATAAGTATACTAGGGATGTAAAGTACAACATGATAAATATAATTAACACTCCTGTATGTTACATATGAGAGTTGTTAAGAATAAATCTTGAGTTCTCATCACAAGGAAAAAAATTTTTTCTTCTACATCTTTAATTTTTATATATATGAGATGATGGATGTTCACTACATGTACTGTGGTAATCATTTCATGATATATTTAAGTCTAATAATTATGCTGTACACCTTAAACTTATACAGTGATGTATGTCAATTACATCTCAATAAAACTGAAAGAAAAAAAAAGAATAAAGCCAAGACTGGGCAGGATGACAACCTAAGCAAGTTGGAGAAATTTGACTTTGACCACAGATAACCACTAAAATGACATGCAAAGGCAGGTATGATTGAAGGTTAAGAGTGAATTTACCTACCCCAGTAGGAAACTACAGAAACCTATCTTGCTATGATTCTCAACTCCTGACTGAAACAACAGTCTGCTTCTCACCTCTCCCCTCTCCCCCACCCAAGCTCAAAAGGCCATCCCAGTTTTGCAAATTCCACATAGACTAGGCAACCACTTTTTCAAATTTTACTCAAGACATATTATATTTAAATATGAACCATTCAACCAAATAATTCAGGGAAGTCAGAAAAAAAATATAAGCTCTAAATTGTCTTATGCTATGTCTAAATGCATAGACTAAAATAAGTCAAAATTGTATTCCACGATTATGAAAAAAACAGAAAAATTCTCATCCCCACCTAATATTAGAAACTATTCCTTTTCCAATTAGACTTTTCTGATCTTTTTAATAATACATTTCCCCTTGTTATTGATAATCGACCTCACAATCATAGTCATTTGTAGTTTAGGAGACATAGAGTCACTGAAATTGATTAAAACTACATGTTTCTTTTCATTCTATGGCAGTATCCCTCCTCATCGCTGCTTTGTCTAAGATTTTCTTTGTAAAAATCACAATTTCACTTCCCACCTGCAAAAGTGTACTTAACTGAGCTCTAAAGACACAAATTTGTTTTTGCTTTTTATTGTGTTTCATTAAAAAATTAGAGATTTTATATAAATTTCCATCAAAAAATCTTCATTGCAGTTTAGTTTCTTTAATTATTAGTGATGGAAAGTGGTGCCTTCACACTATTATCAAAAATATATTTTGATTAATGCTGGCCATCTGGAATGATCTTGGAAAATATTAAAGTAAGGAATAGGATTCCTTTAATCAGCTCCATCATCTTTCCCCATGTGTTTACGAGAGTTTCTTAATTTTTCTGGTTCATATTTTACTTCAATATTTCCTAATCATTTATTGAACTTTTCTTTGAGGCCTAGTATGTAACATTTGGCATTTAGGGAAAATATTCCATGAATACATGAAATTTGTATTGATTACACCACATAAAATACAACATACAACTAGTGGTTCTGCTTATTTACTGAATTATTTATATCAAATTAATTACATAAAGATTATTTTGGTGCTTATTATATGGCAGTTTCTCATTTAAATTTTATCTACATGACCAGTCACAGATTCAATTTTTTTAGTCTCCAAATACAATTATATACCTGTATAAATTCTTTGTTTCCTTATAGAAATTTTCATCTTCTATATTTTTATTTTATATTATTCCACATTAGTACTTCTATTTGTTATTACATAATGATTATTGTTATTGTACTTTATTATTTCTTTAATTTTAGTCCAATTGAATTCAGTTCACTATATCTTTCATTGGTATTTAATGTTTTTGTCAAGATCCCTGGCTTGCAAATGCCATGCTGTTGAAATACACTGGTTTTAAACAGTCAAATCTGAGATTCTCTACCATCAAGGAAAAAAGTCTGGACCACTTATACTCTCATTACTATAATAATTACATTAAAATTGATTCCAGTTTTCCCATTTGATGCTTTTCCCTTCCATGCTGACACTTTAAAAATTTTGTTCTCATTGTATGCACTAGAATATATATTTGTTTTTACTTTTCACAAATATTCTAGATTTCTTTACTAGTGATAATTTCAAAACACATAATTCACAAATATTTTAATAAGTTGTATATTTGTGAAAATCTAATAAGAAAAATGACTTTAAATTTACTTTTATAAGGGGCCACTATAAAGAAATGTCTTGACTAAACGTGAAGATGGTGGAGTAGAAGGATGTGCTCTCACTCCCTCTTGCGAGAGCACTGGAATCACAACTAACTGCTGAACAATCATCGACAGGAAGACATTGGAACTGACCAAAAAAGAAACCCCACATCCAAAGACAAAGGAGAAGCCACAGTGAGACGGTAAGAGGGGCACAATCACAATAAAATCAAATCCCATAACTGCTGGGTGGGTGACTCACAAACTGGAGAACACTTATACCACAGAAGTCCACCCACTGGAGTGAAGGTTCTGAGCCCCACGTCAGGCTTCCCAACCTGGGGGTCTGGCAACGGGAGGGGGAATTCCCAGAGAATCAGACTTTGAAGGCTAGCGGGATATGATTGCAGGACTTCGACAGGACTGGGGGAAACAGAGACTCCGCTCTTGCAGGGCACACACAAAGTAGTGTGCATATTGGGACACAGGGAAAGGAGCAGTGACCCTGTAGGAGACTAAACCAGACCTACCTGCTAGTGTTGGAGGGTCTCCTGCAGAGGTGGGGGGTAGCTGTGTCTCACCATGAGGACAAGGACACTGGCAGCAGAAGTTCTGGGAAGTACTCCTTGGCGTGACGCCTCCCAGAGTCTGCCATTAGCCCCAACAAAGAGCCCGGACAGGATCCAGTGTTGGGTTGCCTCAGGCTAAACAACCAATAGGGAGGAAACCCAGCCCCAACCAACAGAAGACAAGTGGATTAAAGTCTTACTGAGCTCTGCCCACCAGAGCAACATCCAGCTCTACCCACCACCAGTCCCCTCCCATCAGGAAACAAGCCTCTTAGATAGCCACATCCACCAGAGGGCAGACAGCAGAAGCGAGAAGAACTACAATACTGCAGCCTGTGGAACAAAAACCACAATCACAGAAAGACAGACAAGATGAAAACGCACAGAGGTATGTACCAGATGTAGGAACAAGATAAAACACCAGGAAAAAAACTAAATGAAGTACAGATAGGCAATCTTCCAGAAAAAGAATTCAGAATAAAGATAGTGAAGATGA
The DNA here is from genome assembly GCF_949987515.2 of Delphinus delphis. Lineage (NCBI taxonomy): Eukaryota > Metazoa > Chordata > Mammalia > Artiodactyla > Delphinidae > Delphinus > Delphinus delphis. The sequence continues at coordinate 90,692,269 of NC_082685.1, read as the reverse complement.
TCCAGGACCGCAGAAAAAGAATGGAGAGAAAGATCAAGAACATGCAAGAAATGTTTAACAAAGACCTAGAAGAATTAAAGAACAAACAAACAGAGATGAATAATACAAAAACTGAAACGAAAAATACACTACAAGGAATCAATAGCAGAATAACTGAGGCAGAAGAATGGATAAGTGACCTGGAGGACAGAATGGTGCAATTCACTTCTGCGGAACAGAATAAAGAAAAAAGAATGAAAAGAAATGAAGACAGCCTAAGAGACATCTGGGACAACATTAAACGCAACAACATTCGCATTTTAGGGGTCCAAGAAGGAGGAGAGAGAGAGAGAAAGGACCCGAGAAAATAGTTGAATAGATTATAGTCAAAAATTTCCCTAACATGGGAAAGGAAACAGTCACCCAAGTCCAGGAAGCACAGAGAGTCCCATACAGGATAAATCCAAGGAGAAACATGCCAAGACACATAGTAATCAAATGGGCAAAAATTAAAGACAAAGAAAAATTATTGAAAGCAGCAAGGGAAAAATGACAAATAACATAGAAGGGAACTCCCATAAGGTTAACAGCTGATTTCTCAGCAGGAACTCTACAAGCCAGAAGGGAGTGGCATGACATATTTAAAGGGATGAAAGGGAAGAACCTACAACCAAGATTACTCTACCCAAGGATCTCATTCAGATTCGATGGAGAAATCAAAAGCTTTACAGACAAGCAAAAGCTAAGAGAATTCAGCACCACCAAGCCAGCTCTACAACAAATGCTAAAGGAACTGCTCTAAGTGGGAAACACAAGAGAAGAAAAGGACCTATAAAAACAAACCCAAAACAATTAAGAAAATGGTAATAGGAACATACATATCAAAAATTACCTTAAACATGAATGGATTAAATGCTCCAACTAAAAGACACAGGCTCGGTGAATGGATACAAAAACAAGACCCATCTATATGCTGTCTACAAGAGACCCACTTCAGACCTAGGGACACATATAGACTGAAAGTGAGGGGATAGAAAAAGATATTCTATGCAAATGGAAATCAAAAGAAAGCTGGAGTAGCTATACTCATACCAGATAAAATAGATGTGAAAATAAAGAATGCTACAAGAGACAAGGAAGGACACTACATAATGATCAAGGGATCAATCCAAGAAGAAGATATAACAATTATAAATATTTATGCACCCAACATAGGAACACCTCAATACATAAGGCAACTACTAATAGCTATAAAAGAGGAAATCGACAGTAACACAATAATAATGGGGGACTTTAAAACCTCACTTACACCAATGGACAGATCATCCAAACAGAAAATTAATAGGGAAACACAAGCTTTAAATGACACAATAGACCAGATAGATTTGATATTTATAGGAAATTCCATCCAAAAACAGCAGATTATACTTTCTTCTCAAGTGCGCATGGAATATTCTCCAGGATAGATCACATCTTGGGTCACAAATCAAGCCTCAGTAAATTTAAGAAAGTTGAAATCATATGAAGCATCTTTTCTGACCACAATGCTATGAGATTAGAAATCAATGACAGGGAAAAAAACGTAAAAACAGAAACACATGGAGGCTAAACAATACATTAAATAACCAAGAGATCACTGAAGAAATCAAACAGGAAATCAAAAAATACCTAGACACAAATGACAGTGAAAACATGATGATCCAAAACCTATGAGATGCAGCAAAAGCAGTTCTAGTAGGAAGTTTATAGCAATACAATCCTACCTCAAGAAACAACAAAAATCTCAAATAAACAATCTAAACTTACACCTAAAGGAACTAGAGAAAGATAAACAAACACAACCCAAAGTTAGCAGAAGGAAAGAAATAAAGATCAGAGCAAAATAAATGAAATAGAAACAAAGAAAACAAGAGCAAAGATCAATAAAACTAAAAGCTGGTTCTTTGAGAAGATAAACAAAATTAATAAACCATTAGCCAGACTCATCAAGAAAAAGAGGGAGAAGACTCAAATCAATAAAAGTAGAAATTAAAAAGGAGAGGTTACAACAGACACCACAGAAATACAAAGCATCCTAAGAGACTACTACAAGCAACTCTATGCCAATAAAATGGACAACCTGGAAGAAGTGGACAAATTCTTAGAAAGGTATAACCTTCCATGACTGAACCAGGAAGAAACAGAAAATATGAACAGACCAATCACAAGTAATGAAATTGAAACTGTGATTAAAAATCTTCCAATAAACAAAAGTCCAGGACCAGATGGCTTCACAGGTGAATTCTATCAAACATTTAGAGAAGAGCTAACACCCATCTTTCTCAAACTCTTCCAAAAACTTGCAGAGGAAGGAAAACTCACAAACTCATGCTATGAGGCCACCATCACCCTGATACCAAAACCAGACAAAGATACTACAAAGAAAATTACAGGCCAATATCACTGATAAATATAGATGCACAAATCCTCAACAAAATATTAACAAACTAAATCCAACAACACATTAAAAGGATCATACACCATGATCAAGTGGGATTTATTCCAGGAATGCAAGGATTCTTCAATATATGCAAATCAATCAACATGACACACCATGTTAATAAACTGAAGAATAAAAAGCAAATGATCATCTCAATAGATGCAGAAAAACCTTTTGACAAAATTCAACACCCATTTACGACCAAAACTCTCCAGAAAGTGAGCACAGAGGGAAACTACCTCAACATAATAAAGGCCATATACGACAAACCCACAGCCAACATCATTCACAATGGTGAAAAACTGAAAGCATTTCCTCCAAGATTAGGAACAAGACAAGGATGCCCACTCTCATGACTATTATTCAACATAGTATTGGAAGTCCTAGCTGCGGCAATCAGAGAAGAAAAAGAAATAAAAGGAATACAAATTTGAAAAGAAGAAGTAAAACTGTCACTGTTTGCAGATGACATGACACTATAGATAGAGAATCCTAAAGATGCCACCAGAAAACTACTAGAGCTAATCAATGAATCTGGTAAAGTTGCAGGATACAACATTAATGCACAGAAATCTCTTGCATTCCTATACACTAATGATGAAAAATCTGCAAGAGAAATTAAGAAAACACTTCCATTTACCGTTGCAACAAAAAGAATAAAATACCTAGGAATAAACCTACCTAAGGAGACAAAAGACCTGTATGCAGAAAACTATAAGACACTGATGAAAGAAATTAAAGATGATATCAACAGATGGAGAGATATACCATGTTCTTGGATTGGAAGAATCAACATTGTGAAAATGACTCTATTACCCAAAGCAATCGACAGATTCAATGCAATCCCTATCAAACTACCACTGGCATTTTTCACAGAACTAGAACAAAAAATTTCACAATTTGTATGGAAACACAAAAGACCCTGAATAGCCAAAGCAGTCTTGAGAGAAAAAAGCGGAGTGGAGGAATCAGACTCCCTGACTTCAGACTATAGTACAAAGGTACAGTAATTAAGACAATATGGTACTGGCACAAAACAGAAACGTAGATCAATGGAACAGGATAGGAAGCCCAGAGATAAACCCACACACCTACGGTCAACTGCTCTATGACAAAGGAGGCAAGGATATACAATGGAGAAATGACAGTCTCTTCAATAAGTGGTGCTGGGAAAACTGGACAGCTACATGTAAAGGAGTGAAATTAGAACACTCCCTAACACCATACACAAAAATAAACTCAAAATGGATTAGAGACCTAAATGTAAGACTGGACGCTATAAAGCTGTTAGAGGAAAACATAGGAAGAACACTCTTTGACATAAATCACAGCAACATCTTTTTTGATCCACCACCTAGAATAATGGAAATTTAAAAAAAAAAAACAATGAAACTTAAAAGCTTTTGCAAAGCAAAGGAAACTACAAACAAGACAAAAAGCAAGCCTCAGAATGGGAGAAAATATTTGCAAACTAATCAAGGGACAAAGGATTAATCTCCAAAATATATAAACAGCTCATGCAGCTCAATATTAAAAAAGCAAACAACCCAATCCAAGAATGGGCAGAAGACCTAAATAGACATTTCTCCAAAGAAGACATACAGATGGCCAAGAAGCACATGAAAAGCTGCTCAACATCACTAATTATTAGAGAAATGCAAATCAAAACTACAGTGAGGTGTCACCTCACACCAGTTAGAATGGGCATCATCAGAAAATCTACAAACAACAAATGCTGGAGAGGGTGTGGAGAAAAGGGAACCCTCTTGCACTGTTGGTGGGAATGTAAATTGATACAGCCACTATGGAGAACAGTATGGAGGTTCCTTAAAAAACTAAAAATAGAATTACCATATGACCCAGCAATCCCACTACTGGGCATATACCCAGAGAAAACCATAATTCAAAAAGACACATGCACCCCAATGTTCATTGCAGCACTATTTACAATAGCCAGGACCTGGAAGCAACCTAAATGCCCATTGACAGGTGAATGGATAAAGAAGATGTGGTATATATATACAATGGAATATTACTCAGCCATAAAAAGGAACGAAATTGGGTCATTTGTAGAGACATGGATGGATCTAGAGACTGTCATACAGAGTGAACTAAGTCAGAAAGAGAAAAACAAATATTATATATTAACGCATATATGTGGATCCTAGAAAAATGGTACAGATGAACCGGTTTGCGGGGCAGAAATTGAGACACAGAACAAACATATGGACACCAAGAGGGGAAGCGGCGAGGGGCAGTGGTAGTGGTGGGATGAACTGGGAGATTGGGATTGACATATATACACTAATATGTATAAAATGGATATCTAATAAGAACCTGCTATATAAAAAAATAAAATAAAATTCAAAAATTCAAAAAAACAACTGTTTTGTCACATATAACAAAAATGTCATCAGAAATATAGTGTTGAATTCAGGCTGACTAAATTTAAGACTGTGTGATATGCATTGTCATTGATCTTTACCCTTAGAAAACAATTCCATTTCAATAGCAAAAAACATGTGCATTAGCATTACAAAGAACTCTACCTCCCCCTTGTGTTTATCATGTTTTTTGATGGGTAAGTTTATTTACTTAGTCATGATGCTGGACACAGATCTATGGCTTCATCGTGATTCCCCATGTATACTTATTTCTCTTTCACAACAATGGTTGCCACATCCTTGTTACTTCTATTTCTATCTTGATTAGGCAGCTGTTGCTAAATTATCTTAATTCTCACTGTCATCTTACACAAAGGAAATCAACAGTGCTCTGAACTTCACTTCAAGCAGTTTATATCATTTACAGTCTTATGATGTAGATGGCTACCTTTTCCACAAGTGCAAATAATCTTTCCACTGTTAAAATCAAAAACAAATGAGACCAGCCTCGAAAATTCCCTGAGCAGACAAAACGAGTTTAGTCATATAAACAGCTTAATTTAGCTTATTTTGCAAGACTACCTTGAACTGAGTCATTACTTGTTTGTCCCTCTGGAAATCATAAGCAAAACTTTAAACAGTTTCCCAAGATTGATATGAGGTAACCACTAACCAATTCCCTGTCATTTAAGATTCTATTATCATAACCAATCACTGTGAATAATCAAAGTCACGGCCTTCTCACTGTGCTGCTTTATAACAATATACCCTTCAGCCTCATTCCAGTTTTTAGTTTACTCCTGATTCACAAACTGCCTTTCGGTGTGTGCAAAATAAGCTTTGATTAATTACTACTTCGTTGATTCGCTGGTTTTACTGTTGTTTTTTCTGAACTTTTGACACCACCTCCTCCAAAATTCATGCTTTAAAAATATCGTTGTAGGACTTCCACCTCTAACTACAGAGGATTAAGTTGTATCAGGTCAACCTTCCTATGAGTAAAACATTTCTGACAACATCAAGGACCTACAATTGCGGGCAAGACGGCGTTCTAAGATATTTGTGGCAGACCGATGTCAAAAATGCCCCCAGTTTTCCACTCTTCCCGTGTGCACCCACTCCCTTTGCATTTGGACTTTGCAGACCCTCCCATTAAAGGTGGAATCGTGTCCCACACCCTTGGGTACAGAGGTGGATTTGGGACTTGCTTTTGGCCAAGAGAATGCAACTGAAGACGTGCTGTGCCAGTTCCAAGGCTGATCCTCCAGAAGCTTTTGAAATTTTCTCATGGGTGCCCACCACTGCCACGTTAACGTCTTTAATGAATGACACACACGTAAGATGAGACACGCGGAGAACAGCCAAAGCGCCCAGGCTCTCAGCCAACCAACCTTCAGAAGCACAACTGTCTAGTTACTTGTAACTGTTTAAGATAAACGAGGAAACCCAGCTCAAAGAAAAGAAGTCCTCGGCAGAGTCCAGCCTAAACTGCAAGCCTACAGAATCATCGTTAAATAAATGTTTGGTATTTTAAGCTGCTAATTTGTGGTGTGGCTTGTTTCACAGCAGTTGCTACTAGTGTGATCCTGGAAGAAAGGAAATTACAAAAAAGGAGGTCTAGTGAAACTATCCTTCAACCAGAAAGGAGAAATAAAGATATTCTCAGACAAAGGAAAATTAAAAGAATTTATCACTAGAAGACCGACCACTGAAGAACGGCGAGGCCTCCCAGGCGCCCAGGAGCGACCCTGAGCCCCGCGCCCCGCGCCCCGCGCTCCCGCCCCAGCGCCGCCACCCGCCTCGCCCATCTCCCACCTGTCCTTGCGCCTCTCCGGGGCCAACGGCGTGGTCGCAGTCGCTGTGCCGCTGCAACGTGGCCTCGTCTTTCGGCCTGGCCCGGCCTGCCGCCGGCGTCCATCAGGCTGGATCTGAGCTCTCCATGCCGTGCGCCGACGGGAACAAGACCATCCACCGCAACAAGGAACAGCTGCGGGGCCTCCGCCTCCCTTCGCCCGGAGAAGCTGCACCACCTGGAGATGCTGAACGTTAAAAGTTGCCTCTGAGAAAACCTCCCAGAAAAGCGGAAAGTTTTGAAGACGTATGTACTTAGTACATCTTAGTGTGTACTAAGAAAACCGAGAAATCAAATATAGAAGAAAGCACCATTTCAAGTCAAAAAAAAAAAAAAATAGAATTCTCTTGCTTAAAACAAGTTAATGCTTGAGATGGAATGATAGGCATTTGACTTGTTAAACAGCCTGTTCCTGAACGAAAACACCTGTCACCACTATGTCTTAAAAGTTTCAAAGTTAGCATTGAATACTTACTTTCTCTAGTAAGAAAACCACACCTTAGATTGGAGCAAACTGCAGTTCTCGGGCAATCAGAGAAGTTACCTAAGGATTCAGCTCTCTCCTCTAAAGCTCAGCTTCCTATCAATAGATGATTCAGGTACAGGGGAAGTGCGAACTAAGGTGCTTAATCTGTGCTGATCATCATTTGCTGTGAATTAAAATTAAAATCTATATTCATGCACTAGACCCAACCCTTACTCAGCTGTATAATCTCACAACCGAGGATAAACCAATCATCCACGACTGAAGCTGTTACTGACCAGGGTTCTTGGCCTCCTTAATCAATAGAAATTGACCGAGGCTGGGCAAGAAATTCAGGCAAAGCTTTATTGGGGCCCCTGCTGCAGCAGGGGGGAGCAGAATAAGAAAAAGTTTCCCTTGCTGCCTGGCTCCCCTGGGGAGTGGGGGAGCTTATTCCTTATATGGGGTGAGGGTTGGGGTGTGTCTAGGGGGTCAGCCGGAAGGGTGGCTTAGGTGGTCTGCCCACCCCTTAAGTGGTGTTGTGTGCAGGGGGCATGCGCAGTACCCACAGGGGGCATGTCACTTTCAGTCAGTCAACATCACCAGAAAATATAAAAAAGAAATCTTTCTTTTTAATATCCTGTAATAAACCATAATGGAAAAGAATATAAAAAAGAATATATATGTGTATATGTATAACTGAATCACTTTTCTGTACACCAGAAACTAACACAACGTTGTAAATCAACTATACTTCAATACAAAATAAGAAATCTTTCTCTTTTCTAAGAGTCTAGCCCAACAGTTTTCTCATTGCTACAAAGTTGGTGGAGTGTCTCTTTTCTGCTGGAGAGGAAGAGATACACATGCTCCTACTTGCATGCTAGGAAGTAGATTCTGGACAGCTGACTTTTCCTCTGCCCAGCTGTGTAGCAGCTGCAGTGCCCAGTGTTCCAAGTATGCCAAGTTGACGCAGGATTAATTCTGTCAGAGTCACTTCTACCTGAACTAAAGAGTTGCCATGTCTCTGTTGCACATCTCTATTAAAAGCTCTGTGGTGATAAGGTCGTGATGCTTTCATTGAACTTTCTTACCCTAGCACATGCTTCAATAGTTCAAGGAACTTGAAAGATACTTTTCACTTCTTCCTTTCCCTTACTCCATTCCCATCTTTACTCCCCACACTTATGTAAAACATTAGTATAATAAGAATTAAAAGTCACAAGAATCCCACACACACACAAAAGAATGGCTATAACAGTTCTTCAAAGACAAAGCAAATGATAAAAGAAAGAATCTTGGAGCATCAGGAAAGAAAGAAGAGTGGAAAGTGCAGAAAAATGGGTAAATGCAATAGACTATCTTTCTTCTCATGAGTTTTCTAAATCATATGTGATGACTAAGATACAAATTTTAACACCAACTGATACTCAGGACAGTGATGCTTAAAAATGGAAAGAGTAAACATCCTCAGTGGAAGTAAGTTTTCCACCCTTCACTTGAAATGGTAGAGCGTTGATACTGGTAAACTCTGATAAGTCAGACATGCATACTGTAACACTCAGCATAACCCCTAAGAAAACTATACAAACTATACACTCAAAAACACTATAAATTAATCAAGATGGAATCCTAAAAAATGTTCAGTTAACTCACAAGAAGGAATGAAAAGAGTAATAGAAGAATGGGAAAAGGAAAACAAATAAATAAATGGCAAACTTAAACCCTAACATATCAATAATTATCTTAAGTGTAAATGACTTAAATACACCATTTAAAAGATAGAGATTAGCAGAGTGCATTAAAAATAAAACAAAGAGAAATGTGACAAATAACATTAAGGTAACATCAACTGTAATGTTATCTTGAGAAGATGTGAAGTAAATGTCACATTACTTCAGTGGTATTTCTCCCCCAAACCCATAACCCCAGTCTTATCTTGATTTAAAAAAAATAAACATACCCCAACTGAGAGACATTCTACAAAATATTTGGTCACTAATTCTCAAACCTGTCAAAGTCATCAAAGGAAGGAAATTCTGAAAAATTCTGAGAAAATATCACAATCAAGAGGATCCTGCCAACAAACACATGAAAGAATGCTCAACGTCATTAATCATTAGAGAAATGCAAATCAAAACTACAATGAGATATCATCTCACACCAGTCAGAATGGCCATCATCAAAAAATCTACAAACAATAAATGCTGGAGAGGGTGTGGAGAAAAGGGAACCCTCTTGCACTGTTGGTGGGAATGTAAATTGATACAGCCACTGTGGAGAACAGTATGAAGTTTCTTTAAAAAACTAAAAATAGAACTACCATAAAAGCCAGCAATCCCACTACTGGGCATATGCCCTGAGAAAACCATAATTCAAAAAGAGTCATGTACTGCAATATTCATTGCAACTCTATTTACAATAGCCAGGACATGGAAGCAACCTAAGTGTCCATCGACAGATGAATGGATAAAGAAGATGTGGCACATATATACAATGGAATATTACTCAGCCATAAAAAGAAATGAAATTGAGTTATTTGTAGTGAGGTGGAAGGACCTAGAGTCTGTCATAAACAGTGAAGTAAGTCAGACAGAAAAACAAATACTGTATGCTAACACATATATATGGAATCTAAAAAAAAAAAATGGTCATGAAGAACCTAGGGGCAAGACAGGAATAAAGAGGCAGACCTACTAGAGAATGGACTTGAGGACACGGGGAGGGGGAGGGGTAAGCTGGGACAAAGTGAGAGAGTGGTAGTGTATATATGGACATATATACACTACCAAATGTAAAATAGATAGCTAGTGGGAAGTAGTCGTATAGCACAGGGAGATCAGCTAGGTGCTTTGTGACCAGCTAAAAGGGTGGGATAGGTAGGGTGGGAGGGAGATGAAAGGGGGAGGAGATATGGGGATATATGTGTATGTATAACTGGTTCACTTTGTTATAAAGCAGAAACTAACACACCATTGTAAAGCAATTATACTCCAATAAAAATGTTAAAAAAAAAAAAAAGAGGATCCTCAGGAAACATGACTACTGGACCTGGTAAAGAAAACAACATTAGGAGAAAACTGAGGAATTCTGAGTAAAATATAGATTTTAGTAAATAATAATGTCACAATATTAGTTCATTAATTTTGACAAATGTACCTTAATAGTTTCAAATACTAATAGGAAAGAGTGAATGGAGGATCCATGGGAGCCCTCTGGTTTACTTGTAAATTTTTTGTACAAAATACTGTAAATCTAAAACTGTCCTGAAATTTAAAAATTTTAATAATTGAATGATCAAATGATAATCTATTGAAATGACTGTATTATATGCTTTCTCCTTCACATCCTAGATGTGACTGTTTTATAGCCGTCCTAAACTAAGCAGTGCTCATGTGTCACAGCAGAATGTTGTAATGCAAACTTCATTGTAAGCTTCAGCCTGATATTTAGAAAGGAACACTCTGCCAAAAATCTTACTGCAATATGTTTCACAGTACATTTGTACATCATATGTCATTGTCAATATGTCAATAAAGCCAAATACCACACAACTCCCAGACTCCCTTCTATGAGGCAACACATGTACAGTTATCGAAACTGAGTTCATATTAACCACCAGATAAGTATGTGTCTACTAGCTTCTCAAAGAACCCACTTATAGGTGGAATGAAGTCAATTAAGTGATGCCTGGCCTCAACCCCTTTGAATGGTTTTGTTGATTTTACAGTTGGGTTAAATTTGAGCGGGATAATTGATTTATATGTTGTCATGTCATATGTATCAGATCTGCAGACCATTTCTTCCTCTTTCTTTGTGGTTTTAAAACCAACAGCACAAAGTGCACTTGGGGCTTTGCTTTTCATAGCTAAGAGAGGTATAAGACTGAGCTGAAGGGGTGGAGTTCATGGCTCATTTCACTACACATTATGAAACACTCATAGGATAATAACCATTTTCAATTACACCCAGTCAAGCAGCAATATTCAAAAATGATTTTAGTAAAATCTCATTCCTATTCTTCCAAATAAACAATGCTTTTAATCTAAAGTCATATTTTTCAAAATAGAATCAAAACTTCCAGGGACATCTAAGTTTTTGCCAAGGTACAGAGCTCTGAGGCAGGCCTATATCTTTTTTAATTTATTTATTCACTTATTTATTTTATTTTTGGCTGCATTGGGTCTTCGTTGCTGCATGCAGTCTTTCTCTAGTTGCGGCGAGCGGGGGCTACTCTTCGTTGCAGTGGGCAGGCTTCTCATTGAGGGAGCTTCTCTTGTTGTGGAGCACAGGCTCTAGGCACATGGGCTTCAGTAGTTGTAGCACGCAGGCTCAGTAGTTGTGGCGCACGGGCTTAGTTGCTCCATGGCATGTGGGATCTTCCTGGACCAAGGCTCGAACTCATGTTTCCTGCATTGGCAGGCGGATTCTTAACCACTGTACCACCAGGGAAGCCCGGGGCCTATATCTTGAATCTGTCAACAATTCCTATTTTTTCTCTCTCCATCATTTCTTTCTTTGCTGCCATAGCGATCCTTATTGTTTTATCGGTTCATTGGTGTTGCCATACTGTCTTTTCTCTCTTTCTTCCTCCTTGCTCTTCTCTCTTCCTCCCCCTACCCCTCAAACACACCCACAGGCATCCTTTACTTCCTCTCCCTCTAAACTATAGCACATAAAGAAACCAAAGCTGAACTTCAAGAAGTTTGTTCTGCTTACATAGGGTGACCTTAGGGGCAAAGGAAGCTACTCATAAACACGTAATGACACTTGTGCAGCAGCAGGAGTTCTTATCGTGCAGATGGTCCGTGGAGGACAGATATGAGCAAGGCACCTTACCCTGTAGTTCACACACAGCCAGGAGTTGGGCAAGGAACATAAACCAGGTTAAATGGAATCACTCCCTGGTGAATTTTCTGTTGCTGTTGATGGAAAAAAGCTTCTTCCTCTCAGGACCTGTACTAAAAGGACACAACCCCAGGCATGCTTGAGGCCAGGCCTCTCATCCAAGGAAGAAGCCTGAGGGCGTGAAGGTGGCACTCTGAGAAAAGAAGTGATGAGATGCAAAGAGAGAACCTTTGTTACATACATTTCGTAATTTGAGTCTATGAAGACAAAAGAGCTTTGACCTTGCCTTGCACAGTTCTGGGCAGGAATAACCTGAGACCATGAAAACCTGCAAAAGACAACATGAGAGGCTCTATGGGAGCTAAAGGATTAAAAATACAGATCATGAGGACCCAAAATAAAACAACTAAAGAAAAAGATCACTAAAGGAAAATGAACATTACTGTTCCATTTTAGGGATGATTTAATGATTGAAAACCTTTCATGGTCTTTACCACTATGTTAAACTCTAAATAATAAAATCTGAATTCACCAAATAGGGTTATTTATATTTTTCTAAAGACTTCTGCACTTTCATTATAAATTATGATTGAATTACTTTAACAGTGAAATTTTCTTGTGTGTTGAATGATATAAAACAAAATATTAAAGTGAAATAAAATAATGTATAAGTAAGTACTTACTGGACAAATGAAGAGTACAGTACTTTACTACACAGAGGATGATTATAAGCAGCTTCTTAATTGGAAATAATATTAAGATATGAGGTTAAAGTAGTTACTTTTTATAGTACATATGGTAATAGCCACAGGGATGAGCTATTACAATAATGAAATTTCCTCCTCTTTAGTTTTTAGAGCAAAATATGTACTCATTTTTCACAATGTTGGAGATACCGTTTTGTTACCTGCAATCCAGTTCTCAACAGATACTTTGTTTTTCAGTTTTATTTCTTTCATGCTGCTTGCCTCCCACTTTCTAGTCTAAGGAAGTCAAGGAGAAATATATGAGAAGTGAAATAGTTTTAAATGAGTCACATCATTTAAGATTATAGGAGGAAATAAAGTCAAGAAAGAAAGTCAGAGTTGTTAGCTCATTGCTCTCAGAGTAGACCATACACCTGGAAGGGATTAAGAGTCTTCAGGACATTCTCAGAAGTTCTCCTTCATTGATTTCCCCACCTCTGCCTGGGGCCAGACATCAGGATGATTCACCTCAACAACCCAAAACCTCATCAGAGATCTAACAAAGAGGGCTTTGGGTTTCTCCTTATCTTGACTCATTTCCAGCAGAGAGACGGATCATCCAGAATAAACTGACATGTGTAAAATTATGAGAATGTAAGTAGATTGGATCAGAACCATTACTGTCATCAGAGTGAGGGGGTAGCCTGGTATATCAGAGCTTTTCATAAAATGCAGGTGTTACACACTGGGTGTAATTGTGTGAAGCTATTCTTTATAGTGGGAAAGTTATCCTAAAAAAGTAGAAATTTATTCATTAAATGCATAGATTGATGGCCCACAATTCATACAAACTTTAAAGTGATAGCCCACTGTTGCATCTTACTTGTTATATTTAGGTCTAGAGGTCTTATCTTCCCCAATGTAATATAGATGAAGTAGTATTTCTTCCCCTCAACTCTACAACTTAAATCACTTAGAACACAGAAAATTATTATTGCATGGAATTGTGGTCTGAAATCCTACTAGGGTTTGTGGTAATACCCAAAAGTTTTCAATCTATAGTCACCAAGTCATAAAAACAATCTTGTTTGGTGAGTTCTCATATGTATAACATCAGAAGTTAATAAATGTCATCACAGAGCTTCCCTGGTGGCGCAGTGGTTGAGAGTCCACCTGCCGATGCAGGGGACATGGGTTCATGCCCCGGTCCGGGAAGATCCCACATGCCGCGGAGCGCCTGGGCCCGTGAGCCATGGCCGCTGAGTCTGCACGTCCGGAGCCTGTGCTCCGCAACGGGAGAGGCCACAACAGTGAGAGGCCCGCGTACCACAAAAAAAAAATCATCACAAATGACTGTCCCTTCCAAGTTTATTTTCCTGCTTTCACCTCACTCTTTACTCCTCAGCTAGCAGATTTACTTGAAGTTTTTGTAGTGAATTAACCAAATTGAGCTGAAATACTGCTCCAGGTGAGAAGCTCTGTTGTGTGGGCCAGGGTGGCAGTAGTGGAGGACTTGAGAGTTAATCAACTTCAAGGTATATTTTTGAAGATTAAGAGGACAGTATTGCTCGTGGTTTGGACATGGTTTGTTTGTGATGTGGAAGGTGTCATTTACTGAGACTGAGTGACTATCAAGTTTGTGGGAAAAAAGGGGTTTAGGATAATGAAGTTTGATACAGAGGTCTATTAAACATTCAAGTACAGAAGTCAAGAAGGCATTTATAGTTATTGAAGCTTGAGTTCAGCAACACAATGAGTGCCTGAGATATAAAGTGGGGAATTACAGGTATAGAGATGGTATTTGAATGTATGAGATGAGATCAGGTCATCCAGGACCTGAGTGTAAATTTAAAAAATAAAAAAGTGCAAGAATGAGTACCAGGTGCTCCAATATTTAATGATTCAGGAGAGGAAGAAATCAGAAAAGGAGTCTGAAAAGGAGCTACTAGTCGGTAAGAAGAAAAGTGTGCAGGGTTCTGAAGAATGTTGCAGCCCAGAAGTCAAGGAAAGAAAATATTTCAAAAAGGTGACATAGATCAACAGTGTTGTTATTAAGAGGTCTAGTAAGAGAATGCTGTGGGTGGTGCACTGGGCTTCAAAGATGGAGATCACAGAGCACTTACATAAGAGCAATTTTAGTGGAAAAATGGAAGTGAAGCTCTGATTGGAGGGGACTGAGGAGGGAATAGGAAGTGAGTAAAGGGAGAGAATGAGAATATATAATGTCTTAGGGGGGACTTTTGTTATAAATGGATGAAGCAAAAGCAGCTAGAGGGCCATGTGGATTTAGGAGGATTACTTTTAATGGGAAATAATATATTACATATATATATACATATATATATATGCATACATATAATTACTGTATAATATATAGCTAATATTTACCCACTAGAGAAGAAGAAATCAAAAATGCTGAGGAGTTATGGGACAATTACAGAAGGTTCTTGATGTTAGAGGGCATAGTAGCCACTGGTCACATCACGGGCAGACTTAGTTAGGAGCTCGGACTAGTCAACCAAAGTAACAAGAGAGAAAGCAGAGTAAATACATAGTGACACAAATAGGTGTGCAGATTTGCAGGTGGAAGATAAGACAGTTTTCTTTGGATTGCTCAGATTTTTTTCAGGGAAATAAGAGATTAAATTAGCTGAGATTAGGAATGGGGAGAGTGAGTAGAGGTTTGGAGTGAGACGAGAATAGGGGAAACAGTTTTCTTGGAAGTAAGAGACAGCATGGATACCCTACCTATGAATATGGTTGAGGAATCCATGCTCCTGCCCACACCTTGCCCATCACATGACCAGTGGATACCATCTACTCTAATATCAAGAACCTCTACCAATTATACCACAGTTCCTCAACATCTTCAACTTCTCTTTCCCTACTAGGTAATAGTTTTGTTTGTTTTGTCTTGTTTTGTTTTTTTGTAGTACGCGGGCCTCTCACTGTTGTGGCCTCTCCCATTGCGGAGCACAGGCTCCAGACGCGCAGGATCAGCGGCCACGGCTCACGGGCCCAGCCGGTCCGCGGCATGTGGGATCTTCCTGGACCGGGGCACGAACCCGTGTCCCCTGCATCGGCAGGCGGACTCTCAACCACTGTGCCACCAGGGAAGCCCCACAGTATTATTCTTAACATGTCTTTCTGATTTATTTTTCGCTTATCTAGATCATTCATAATCATAATGTTTTACTTAATTTGAGAAAAAGAGAAATAATTCATGTCAATATTAGCATTACTAGGAAAAACAATGTAACGCTCGACTCTTCAAATGCCTATGTACTGTCATTTATTTATACAAATAGGAAAAGTGAGCCGCGTGAAACAAGTACAATATTTGTTGAATACCTCCTGATTTACACTCTCCTGTTTGTAAGCCTATTTCTCCCTCCCAAGGCCAACCTGCCAGTAGGATTTCAAGAAAGGAAACAGAATTAAATACGATTACAGAAAGAAGAGACTGATTTAAGAGAATACCTAGAAGACAAGATGAGAATGGGAAGTGCCCCCAAGTCCCCTGAGTCCCTTGAGATAAAAACAGGAGACATGAAGGTGGTAAGAAAGGTCAACCTATGCCCTCATTTTTCCTTTCTGGAAAATTCCTGCTGGGAATGGTAGATCCTGAGAGTAGGAGAGGGGGAGAGGATGGTGACATGTTTACCCAGGATACTCAGAGAAAGGCTGCAAGGCTGTAGGGCATGAGTCAACAAATCTTTTCTGTAAAGGTCCAGATATTAAATAGTTTAAGCTTTGTGGCCTATATCATCTCTGCTGCAATTACTCAACTCTGCCCTTGTAACATGCAGGTAGCCATGGACAGCACATAAATGAATAAGTGTCGTGGACCAATATAAGTTTCTTTACAGTATCAGGTGGCAGGTGGATTAGACCTAAGGCTGTAGTCTGGATATATTTGCTCGAGGGAAGCTTTGCATGTGGCCAAGTTCAACCTGGCATGTCTGGAATCCTATGTCAGTATTGGCAGAGAGAAGCAATTAGAGAGATAGCCTAAGGTAGCCCCCTTCTGGATCGCCTCCAGCTGGGGTGCTGTGGAGGGACGTCAGTTTTGTTACACCCTGGTAAAGAGATAGACACAGGGTACCATCAGAAGCATGTGGGACTGGGATCAAAAGAATGCTATGTGTAGGGACTTCATGGGACCGTGCACTCCAATAGGAAGTTTCAGCACAATGCCGTGTTAAATTAATTAAACAAGGAGGCCATTAGACTGAGGTGGCTCTAATGCCCTGGCCGCCTATGTAAGCAAACCAAAATTTAAGCCTATAAATGCCTCAAGGTTACAAAATTGAAACTTAAGGACAACCAATCACAAAGAGACAATGGGCTTTAAGCTACAGATAATCAATAATTTCCTTTCTCTGTGTCCACCTTTACTCCATAAGAATCTTTCCCCAAGCTCCTGTCAGTAGAGCACTCCTAACCACTTCTGGTTTGGATCTGCCCAGTTGGAATCAATTTTTGCTCAAATAAACTCTGAAAAATTGTATTATGCCTCAGTTTATCTTTTAACAGTCCAAACATTCATGGATCCACCACAGCGATCACTAACTCAAGGAATATATAGGACTAGTCACTCCACAGCAGAGACTAGAGAAAATCAAGAGAAGAATCACTTGTTTCCACAGACCTTGTCTCCTGACATCACCATAAGGTCACATAAGCCCCACGTCGCATGTACCAGAAGGCATCTTGGCAAACAGCTGGGGATGACAAAAATATTTTTTTTAATGTCGAATCATCTCTAAGAGAATGTTACCAAATTATGTAGAGAAACTGTTAAATTGCTGAATTTGAATGCGTTTACTGTATTGTAAATTAATAATAGTAAGGGAGGAGAGGGAGGACGTGAGACTTGTGTTCTACCCTACAGTCAAGGCATTGCAAGGAAAGCCAGACAAATTATAGGAAGAAAAGAGACACTTTAAGTTGAGCAGATCATTATCAAAAATAAATATTCCACCCTATTATACAATTTCACACAGGGTATTTCTTATTCCTTGAAAATTTATTTTGTGGAAAAAGGATGTTAGTCCAATGCCTAATCCTCACAATTCTGCATCCTGCCTACGTATCAACATAGAAAAATAATCCCTACGCAACTTTTCATCTTTAGATCAAAGACTGATACAAGGCTTACATAGATACAGGGCTTTTTTCCCTCTAATAGGAGTAGAAAAATTCAACAAACAATGTGAGCCACAGAAGAAGAAAAAATATTCAAATAGCTCGATTTATTTGCACGCTTGGGAATTTACTTTCTCTTAATACTAGCTTCTCCATTCTAAATTTCAAATGATAAAATGCAAACTTAGGAATACTAGGGAAGATCAAAAGGATTTTTAAAGTACATGACTCTAATCAAAGCTAGATGATACATTAAACTGAAAGCCAAAGTTTGATTTGGTGAAAGTAGCTTTTCCATTTCTCAGCAAGCTTGGCCTTGCTTTTATGACACTGACGTACTACCTGCTGCACTAAGAAGGCACTTGGCCTTTGCTTTAGATTAAGCGAGTCTGGTCCTCACTCCTGATGGCTCTCCCATGTCATCTTTGTACCATCGTGATGTTATGGAAGAAAATACAAAGTTGGTTCATATCATTCTAAAGGCAATCTTTCTTTAATTATTCATCGATGGGCCAGTTTCTAAAATATTATAACTGAAGATAGAAATTAAGATCCATTTTCCCAGATGACTTGTAAAATATCAATGACAGAGATAAGCAACAAGAAACTGGAAGTATGGCAATGCTTTAGAGCTAGAATTTTGTTTTATTTTTTCATTATTTCTAAAGTTTCTCTATTAAGATGTACCTTTAAAGGCTTAGTCAATGATGTCAAGAACTTCCCAGAAAACCCATGTCCTGTAATTTTATGACTATAATAAACTTTTTGCAAAGACCCCTGCTATTTATTTACTTATTGATTTTTTTTTTTTTTTTTTTTTTTGCCACAGAAGAGACGGCTCATTCCTGAAAGCAGAGATTCTGACTTGATTTTTCTAAGCCATCAGAATATTATGAAAAATAAAAGTAACAGATCCCTGGATCCCTAAACTTACAGGTAACTAACAGTATATGAAAGAACAGGACTAAATATTCAAAACAAAAAATAAATACCGTATTATTATGGTAATTATTATTACAAACAAAAATTTATACTATATTGTTATGATAATACCACATTTAGTTATATAAATCCATATCTCTTCTCATAATTTCAGCCTAATTGAAAGGTGAGTGGCATGCAAGCATCTAGGTTCTGATCTATGGCTACTCTTAACAAATCCTTTAAATCTCACCATTAAATCAAGAATGATGACTGCATTTAAGAATTCCTTTTAGGGACTTCCCTGGTGGCACAAGTGGTTAAGAACCCACCTGCCAATGCAGAGGACACAGGTTTGATCCCTGGTCCGGGAAGATCCGACATGCAGCAGAGCAACTAAGCCCATGCACCACAACTACTGAGCCTGTGCTCTACAGCCTGCGAGCCACAACTACTGAACCTGTGTGCTGCAACTACTGAAGCCTGCACGCCTAGACCCCGTGCTTCACAACAAGAGAAGGCACCGCAATGAGAAGCCTGTGCACTGCAACAAAGAGCAGCCCCTGCTCGCCGCAACTAGAGAAAGTCTGCATGCAGCAACGAAGACCCAATGCAGCCAAAAATAAAAAATTAAAATAAAAAAAAAAGAATTCCTTTTATTTAAGGGCATAGCTAATTAAAAATAAAAGAGTACCCTTAATCAAGATCTCCATTTCCTCATATTTATTCCTCTTAACTACATAATTCCACAGAGTATAATGTGTCTAATCATGAGAAAAGAAAGACAAATCATCAGACCTTTCTTTTCAAGTTTTAAATTTGGAATTTTCAAGCAATTTTGTTTTCAGGGATAAGGAAAAACAGATGCTTCTCCAATTTCAAGGCTGTAGCCAGATCTTTAGTATTTTCTTGCTAAGAGAGTTTTGCAGGGTAGGAAGACAAAATCTTGTTGAAGCCAAGCCTTTCCTCTTTCCTTTGAAAAATGTTAGTCTCATAAAGAGACTATTTTAGTGTGATGAGGTAGGGAGAGAAAGAGCCAGATCTTCCAGAGGGTTACGACCCTCAATATTGGGAAGTAGTATAATGAGAAGTAAACCTAAGTAGTATAATGAGAAGGAAAAAGAAGTCAAAGTAATGGAATTTTCTTCTCTCTGAGAAGACAACAGTCCTGCAGAGTACCTCTAAGAATGTTCAACACTTTCCAGCCCTTCACATTTGTCATATGAAGCAATAAAAGCCAACAGAATGGATTGAGAGGGTAGGGAAAAGGTCACTTGGAGATTAGGGGAAGATGAAAAGGCTTCTAGCAGAGAAAGCAGCATTCCTATTTCCATTCTAAATTCCCTGTGTGTGGCAATGGCTGGGTTAGTTATCTTTGATGTAATACAACTTCATTTTGGATTAATTTTGTGAAGAGAAGTGAAAGTTACAAAAGGTAAATAGTGATTACAATCGATGTACCTCATATTGCTGTTTCTTTCAGTTTATCAGGAAAACATGTCCAATGTTGTGAAATAACCTAAATGATTTCCTATGGTCTTCTACTTACCCAGGGTCTCTGTTAGTATGCAGTAAATTTTATGATGGATGCTACTAGTTCTAAGTATTGAAACTCATTTCCTGAACTATGCTTAGTTACAGAGCTGTTCAGAACAATTATTTACTGGATTTAAGGCTGCCCCATAAAAGATACCTTTCATGTGTGTTGTGTGCAGGGAAGAGAAAGTGAGGTCTTCATGTTACTGTGCCGACACAGCTCTAAAGTGTATTCATTCATTCATTTTATAGTGGTTAGTTTGAATAGTAGTCATTTAACCTTCTCAAATCTCTGTTTCTTCATTTATTAAACCCATCTCAGGGGCTTCCCTGGTGGCGCAGTGGTTGAGAGTCCGCCTGCCGATGCAGGGGACACGGGTTCGTGCCCCGGTCCGGGAAGATCCCACATGCCGCGGAGCGGCTGGGCCCGTGAGCCATGGCCGCTGAGCCTGCGCGTCCGGAGCCTGTGCTCCGCAACGGGAGAGGCCACAACAGTGAGAGGCCCGCGTACCGCAAAAAAAACCAAACATCTCAAAAGGTTCTGTGGACTAAAGGAGTTAATATATGTGAAGACACTTGGATTGGTTTCAGGAACGTACAGGTTTTGAATTTTTCTAAACTTTACTGATTCATTAAGTAGCAACTATGAGACAAGTGATTTGAATGCACACAAAGAAATATATGACGCGTTCTCTGCCCTAAATTTCTGAGGCACATTCATGACTGGGTCAGTTGCAGAACTTAAAACATGACCAATAAACTTGGCACATACTAGCATTCTGTCCCTGACAATGATTTATGAGGGGTCCCTTACATACTTCCTGCCTGGGCCATGGGGAGACTTTCCACCAGGAGCCCAGAACTGTTTCAGCACTGACTGGCCAGCAACAGTAGTGTTCTTTCAGTACAGGAAGACTCAAAGTCACCTGGGCTAGAAGACTGTGTGAGGCACCTGCATCAAGTTCCACCATGCTTCCCTTCTCTCAGCGCATGGTGTTCCATCATCATTCTAGTCATGACCTTGCTTTATTGCTTAGGGAAAGATTACTAACAGGTCATGGATAAGCTGTATAGAAAATAGCAAGCTCATAATAAATATGCCGTGGAACAAAATCACTGGCAGACAATGCCCTGGTATAGGAAGTAGGTGGAGAAGGGACCCATTCACTAGATCTCTGTGACAAGAAATGTAATTTTTATGATTTAAGGCAGGGATTTTCACACCTTGTTTAAAAGAATGAACAGTATGATCAAAGAAATGCATGTTTTATGCTAGCACTATGAGCACACTTCGACATTTCTTTTCATTTCCTGACAAATGTTTTGCAAATTTCTCTCTAATATTTCCATAAATCAGTAGCTGAGTATATAAAATTGTGATTACATAGTCTCTGCAAAATCGGAGAAAAACTTCTTTAGGTGACTAACTTCAGGATTTTCAAAAGTCTGTATATTTTACACATTTTAGTTTAAATTATAAGCAATCAACTTCCTGGCACTTCCATCCTGCTCCATACCTGTGTCAAACCTGCTTCCATGACCAGAGAATTCCCTCAGGATGCCAGCAAGTAAGACAACGGACTGTGTGTAAGCTCCTCGGGGTAGGCTGAGGGAGGTGGCTGGGCACTGACAGTATCCTGGTACAGTAAGGATGGTAAAGAGTCCAAAGTATTTAGGATGGTTTGAATTTGTGTGACTTGAGGCAAGTAATAGAATAAGTATAGTCAGAAAAAGAGCAGTGTGTAGACTCTAAACCCAGTTTTGGTAGCACTGGGTTTGTGATGCTAATGAAACAATTGAAAACGTGTGTCTGGGACTTGAGAACTGATTTGGGTCAGTATTATACAGCATAAACAAGAAGACAGGCTGCGGGGGAACTCCCTGGCGGTCCAGTGGTTAGAACTCCACATTTTCACTGCCGAGGGCCCAGGTTCAATCCCTGCTCGGGGAACTAAAATCCCATAAGCTGCGTGGTGCAGCCAGAAAAAAAAAAAAGGCTAGGAACAGGAGAAAAATTGGCATCTAGGAGACAAAAAGAGCTGCCCCTTAAAAAAGAACAAGCTTAAAGGTTGAGGAGGAACCAGATATTAATGAATTGGGTTTTATTGGCATAAAACTATTGGCATAAAACATAATAGTATTATGCCAGTTTTGCTATATTAGAATTTTTTATCCAAGATAATTTGTTTCTAATATTAATTTGGAGATGTAACAAAAGTTTATGGAATATTTGGTTTTGCAATATTAAGTTTCATCCATCACTGATGCGTAGGATTGGCTATAAGAGGAAACGTGCAGACTAATTTTTACGAAAGTAGACATTGTTTCCTGAGACTTGAGTTTTCAAAGATTGCTGAAGAAATATTTCTTCAACTTTCAGAAAAAATAACCTCTGGAAAGCCTGAGAACAAATGTGAAAAAGTTATGTCAAAACTAGGTTTTGTTTTAGTTAATTCCAAGTGATTGAAAATAATTATTTTGTTGAAAGCTAGTTTGTAAACTTAGTTATTGTATTCATTATCACATACCCCATAGTAACAGTCATTTGGTCCAAATGACTTTCCCTTGCCTTTGTTTAATAAAAATGCTGTTCCAATTGTTCCTTCTTCAAAAATAACCTGTAATAACATTGCCACTGCAAAGTTGGCCACTGTTGGGATTGCAAGGGTTGCTCTCCTGATCAGGATCAAACTTCAAGTCCAGATGCCTCGCATTTCTGTGACTAGAGAAAATATGATGCAATCAAAGCATGTCAGAAATGTACCAGCAGGAGGAAAGAGAAAAAAGACTATGAGGTCCTTTTGGAGAGATTCTTTAGGCTTATTATCTCACATGATAGTATCTTAGAAGCATAATGAACAGTTTTCTTTTTATTAGTTTAATGATAAATCTTCTGATGTCTAGATATTACGTGAATTCAGTGATGATTTTAGTAGATTCTCATTTTCTCACCTTACAGCTTAAGGCTGCTTATCAGTAACGAAGAAAAATGATTACTTTGATTTTCAATTTTAATGTTACTTACACACTTTTTTAATTAACAAAGTTGTGGAGCACATAACTTTAATGCACACATTGAGCTAAAATTTATCGCATGTGAAAAAAATCACAAAACTTGCCTTTCTCACCAACTCCTGATTATTTTCCTGCCATAAGCTGTGAGTATTCAATCAAATAAATTTCAGGTTGTGCTTCTGAGCATAAAAATGAAGTATTCTATTTCCATGTATTTCTATTACTGTGGTCAAGAAATTTTTTAAAACTCAAGATTTGAATTCTATGAGGGAAAGAAAAAAAGTGTGTGTGTGTACGTGTGTGTGTGTGTGCAAAAGTTTGGAGGTCTATTTAACCATTCCATAGCAAATGCATTTAAAACTCAGTAGCATAAATGCTAGAAAGCACTGAATTTGTATCTATACAAGATGGAAAAAACCTGGCAAAGAGTCAAAAGCCTTTTTGCATTCCCTTGACTGACTAAATTCTTCCCTTTTGAGCTGATTATTCTGGCATCCTATGCAGACATAATGTATCTATTCCAAATTTTTAGACAAATAACAAATTTCAGAAAATCTTCAAACTGTGTGTTTTACCTTGAGATCCATCAGTCTCTGTGCATCCTTTTCATAAACACATAGGAGAAGCAGAATGAGAGGACAGAATATGAAAGTTCTATCAAAGTTCAGGCAATTGTACTGAAGGAAAATTTTAGACATTCCACTGAAAAACCCACAAAACTCTTTGTAGGTCAACTTTTTTGCAAAAACAATCTGTTTTCCTGTATGAATCAAGAGGTTTTTAACTTTAATCTTTGTATACATAATATATACACAGAGTTTGAAAGGTCAAATAGTGCTGAAAGCTAAATGAAAACAAGAGTTTTTGTGAAATGTCAGAGAAAGACAGAAACTGTATGATTTCAGTTATATGTGGAATCTAAAAAACAAAACAAATGAACAACAAAACAGAAACAGAGTCATAGATACAGAGAACAAACAGGAGGCTGCCAGAGGGGGGGAAGCTGAGAGGAGGAGAGAAATAGATGAGGGAGATTAAGAGGTACAAACTTCCAGTGACAAAATAAATGAGTCATGGGTAGGAAATGTACAGTTGGGGAATACAGTCAGTAGCTATGTAATATCTTTATATGGTGACAGATGATAACTAGACTTATCATGGTGATCATTTTGAAATGTACAGAAATACCAAACCACTGTGTGTGACAGGAACGAACACAGTGTTGTAGGGCAATTATACTTCAAAAACAAACAGGCAAACAAACTCAGAAAAAGAGATCAGATTTGTGGTTACCAAAGGCATGGGGTTAGGGGAGAGGGAATTGGAGGAAGGTGGTCAAAAGGTACAAACTTCCAGTTGTAAGATACATAAGTACTGGGGATGTAATATACAACACGATAAATATAATTAACACAACTGTTACATTTGAATGTTGTTAAGAGAGTGAATTCTAAGAGTTCTTAACACGCAAACTTTTTTCCTATTTCTTTATTTCTGTTTCTATATGAGATGATGGATGTTCGCTAAACTTTTTGTGATAATCACTTCATGATGTATGTAAGCAAAATCATTATGGGGCTCCACCTGTGTTATGTTTTTTAAAATGCTCTGTGGTCAGTTTTTGGCAAACACTGTCCTGCAAGGGAGAGTTATCTTTCATGCTTTTTAAAAATTAGTATGTTCTTCCGTGATTACTACTGGATGATTTTTAATGCCACTATTTAGTCTTTGTTCCAATATAATCTTGTCCCCTTAAGGTTCTGCTCAAAATTTGCTATTCCTTAGGAATTTTTCTAAGATTTCAATCTCAGCTCTATGAAGTTGGATGACAGGGTTTCAAAAATATTGGCAAAGAAAGCTTTTAATTTTCTTTTGATTTCTTTCATTTTTATGTTCTAAAATCACTTTATGTCCTACATGAAGTACCACATCTACCAGACGTGGTACTTTAAGTACCACATAAGTACCACATCTACCAGAAAGGCTGTGTTGCATACCACAATTGTTTATCTCTTGGTAACTGACAAACTCATCAAATTTATCTCCTATGTCTGATGCAACTTCTACTGCATTCAAACCCATTTAAAGATATTGGCCTGTCATATTATTTTTCATAATATGGAAAGAAAGAGTAAATTAATCATGATAGTCATACATTAGAAATCTATGAGGTTGTTTAAAAACTAGGTTAGATCTATCTAGAGAGGCACTGATGTTGCCCATGATATAGTAAATGAAAGGGGGGAAAAATAGTGCAAGATTCGTTTTACAGTTTTATAAAATTAAATAGACAAATAAATAAGAAAACACTTGTGAATGTGTGTGTGTGTGTGTGTGTGTGTGTGTGTGTGTGTGCCTACATGTAGGAAAAAGTTAGAAAGCCTATGCCCTATTACACTAATTAATTAGGGGAGTTAGAATGTGAGGGGTGGGAAAATCGAGAAAAGAATGGTGAAGGGATGGAAAGATTATTTGATTTGTGTCCATAGCCATATAAAAATGTTATAATTTAAACCAGAACAGAAAATATCAATAAAATATAGTCTCCTGAAAGAAAAGTTCCAGGACCTTACTTGAATGTGATTTCTAATGTCTTACAAATTTTAACATACAGGAAGATTTTTTTTCTCATAATTTAAGCATATTTCTTCTTTGTTAGTCTTTTTTTTTTTCTCCTGGCTGGGTTAGAGCTTTATTTATTTATTTATTTAACATCTTTATTGGAGTATAATTGCTTTACAATGGTGTGTTAGTTTCTGCTGTATAACAAAGTGAATCAGTTATACATATACATATATTCCTGTATCTCCTCCCTCTTGTGTCTCCCTCCCACCCTCCCTATCCCATCCCTCTAGGTGGTCACAAAGCACAGAGCTGATCTCCCTGTGCCATGTGGCTGCTTCCCACTAGCTATCTATTTTACATTTGGTAGTGTCTATATGTCCATGCCACTCTCTCACTTTGTCTCAGCTTACCCTTCCTCCTCACCGTGTCCTCAAGTCCATTCTCTACATCTGTGTCTTTATTCCTGTCCTGCCCCTAGGTTCTTCAGAACCATTTTTTTTTTAAGATTCCATATATATGTGTTAGCATATGGTATTTGTTTTTCTCTTTCTGACTTACTTCACTCTGTATGACAGACTGTAGGTCCATCCACCTCACTACAAATAACTCAATTTCGTTTCTTTTTATGGCTGACTAATATTCCATTGTATATATGTGCCACATCTTTATCCATTCTTCTGTTGATGGACACTGAGGTTGTTTCCATGTCTTGGCTATTGTAAATAGAGCTGCAATGAACATTGCGGTACATGTGTTAGTCATTTTTTAAAAAAAAAAACCCTTCTTTCATGAAGTTGTGGAAAGTGTGATGAGATAGTGAAATTTGGGTGCTGAATTAGACTCTCAGGCAAACCATATACAATGAGTTTTTTAAAATAATGTAAAAGAATAGCTGTCATACCCATTCTAGATACTAACCTTGTCCTTTTCCTGGCAACTCACATAATCCTTGTTAGATTCTTCTTTGTCTCTAAAATCAGTTTTTAAAAAGGAGTGTGATATCTGCCTTCTAACTTGTAGAAGGTTGTGCTAAT
Source organism: Delphinus delphis (assembly GCF_949987515.2). Taxonomy (NCBI): domain Eukaryota; kingdom Metazoa; phylum Chordata; class Mammalia; order Artiodactyla; family Delphinidae; genus Delphinus; species Delphinus delphis. Next base: position 90,665,359 of record NC_082685.1, on the reverse strand, counting down.
GTTATGGGATACAAATGATCTCTTCAACATATAAAAAAGTGAAAATGTCTATAAGTATAAATCTATGATAATCATAACTTGTTTGTAATATTTGAACCAGGTAAAAACATGGAAGACTACAAACTTTGCATCTAGGATCATATTCTGAAACTAAGCCCAAGATCTTAGAGAAATATAATTAAAAATCTCCTCCCTACAGGAGAAGACAGAAGGAAGCTACAAGTACAAGTTTTCTAAAGATTAAATGCTCTTAGAAAAGGGAGGGAAAAGAAGTCTCTTTCCTTATTCCCACAGGGAGAATTAAGCATCTAATTTTTAATTTTTATTTGCTCTTTACATCTCAGTATGCCACAGCAAACTCACAAAGGCCCAGTGGGATATTTAAAGTTTTTAAGAAAACAGCACTATTCAGTATCTGTTGTACTCTGTACAAGCTGCCAGCTTGAGAAATTCAAAGTCTTAATATTTGATTGTACTATATTCCTTTAGATGATGTTATTTGCAAAGATGGGTTTTCAGCAATCACTATGATAATAAAAGCAAGTACCTGTGAATATCAGTGTAGGAAAGGAAACAAGGATAACAGTGTCCAATCCAATTCCAAGCTTTGAGAAGGTATGCAGTGTCCAACAGGTGCACACATTAGTAATTGTGATTACTGAAGAATGAAATAAAAATATAATTGTTCTTTAAATTTATGTGTGTTGTGTTTTTCAAATAAATATTAAACTTTTAGGAAATAAATAGTTATTAAATTTTGGACCTATCTTCCTATCTAGTTAATAAACACAGTTGTTAGCTGTTTCTTTGGGTCTAGATGTGCCATGAAAAAAATTACTGAGATGCCAAGTTTGTTGTGAACTAAGAAAGTTTGGGAACCTCTGGATCAGTACCTAATCTCTGCAAAATTACTGTGTAATACAGGAGTACAGTAAACTCACCTCAGTCTATGCCTCTTTTCCTCATAACTTAAATGATAGAAAGGAAGATATTTGCTCCCTCCCACTCTCTGAGAGTTAAGTCCATATTCATTAAAATGGGAATAATTCTAAGACAATCTTAATTTTTTTATCTAGGACAGATCAGAGATGGCACCAAATTTAAGTTTTATTTCCCCTCACTAATGACAGGATCCACTGCTATCTTTTTTTCTTTTCCTTTTTTTTAATGAATTCTTTATATATATATATATATATATATATATATATATATATATCCTTTTTTTTTTTTTTTTTTTTGGCCACACTGTGCATGTAGCATAGGCATACAGGATCTTAGTTCCCTGACCAGGGATGGAACCTGTGCCCCCTGCAGTGGAAGCACAGAGTCCTAACCACTGGACCATCAGGGAAGTCCCATTGCTATCTTGTCATAGGAATAATAAAGCATATTATTCACATTTATATAAACATGAGAATGAATTAATGAAAAAATTACTTTCCACCAAAATGGAGACATCCACCCGACAGAGGGCCAGACTTCTTGGGCCTAACAATTCACTGAAAATTGAGAAAAAGCCCTGACAATGCATTATTTCATCAATTAAACAGTTATTAATGTGTAAATCCATCAGTGTTTTGATTGGTGAAGAGGATATAACATTGGAAAAGTCTGTCTTCACCTGGATAAGCATAGCCTAATGCTTTAAGGTTTCATGTGTACAGATTGTAAACCTGCAATGTAATTAATTATCTAAGCATTAAAGAAAAAAAAGGAAAGAAACAGAGAAAGACCAAAAAAAAAAAAAAAGACTAACCTGTATATCACTGATGTGTCTGTGTTCTCTTATAATACTGGATTCATGAACTATTGCCAACCAAGGTCATTCACTTCAACTGGAATGAAACACGATAGCAATGTAATTTTCTTAAGCTCCTATGTGACTTTCCTTCCATGTGTTACATTTTCATCCCTCATTGCTTTTGTCTCATTTCATGTCTTCTATTATAAGGGGCTTTAATATGCTTACTCCCCAGTCTCTTACTGGCCCACATTCAAACCACTTACTGTAAGTAATTAGCTTAGTTTGTCTGAGCCTGTGTTATCTATGCCTGCTCTGTTCACAGCAGTCTTTTATGTGTATTCTTCTTATATCAGAATTTTAAAGAGTCAAAATAAGCCACAGTGTCCTCAGCAGACATTGGTCCTATTTTTTTCAGTTCCTAGCAACTAACTGCTCTGTTACACTCTTTGAGTAAAAACACAAATCCATCGACAGATGTATTGTTTAATTAAAAACTAAAAGGTTAAGTCAGACTAAAATGTATGAAGGGCTACTATATTACAGAGTCCCTAAGTCCAAAATGAAATACCAAGCAACTATAAAAATATGCTATATAAAATGTGCTCAGAGAGGATTTAAGGAAGATTGAAATGAAGTCAAAGAATCTGTATCCTTTTGACAAATACATCCTCAGCATTTCCCTCAGCTTGACTGATCTTAAAAAAGCTTCTTCCTGACTCTAGGCCCTGACTTCCCTTTTCTTAGAATATTTACTTTTAGAAAACTGGTGAGCGTAAATTTTCTCTGCCCCTTTGAGATGTAAACTTTTTAAAAAGGTTCTTGCCTATTTTACAACCTAGGGATGTCTTTTTCGAGGATTTAGGAGCCTTTCCTTTGAAATGCATTATCAAGGAAGATAACATCCCTATTCATCCCTCCCTCACCCATTTCTGTGTAAGGATAGGAGATTAACTTCAGTGGGCTCCTTGCTCTGAGCTGTAAAACTATCTCACTCATGAAGAGAAAGTTTACTTTTCCTTGGGTTAAATAAAGCCCATTGGCAAACACAGGTGTCCTATATCTTCCCCTCACCCCCACCTCTTACAAACCACACCACCTTTTCTTTCTGCAGAGCTGAGTTCAGACTGAATTTGGTGTTTGTCTGTCTCTCCCCTATTGCAACAATCTTGAATAAAGTCTTCCTTTCCTGTTTAACTTTGCTAGAGCAATTTTTGCTTTGATACCCTAATGCCTGATAAAATTATTAAAAAAATATTCAAAATCATTGATTTTATTTCATAGTTTTTTCCCACCTCTGGCCAATCAGCTGAGTACTGTGGAGCTGGGAAATAAGAATTTAAGAGAATAAGCATTTCCACTGACAGTTTATATCATCAAGTAATTCATATTTCAGATTATTAAATTATCATACATTCATAAAATAATGTTTGAAAATAAAAATTAAGCCAGAAATTAAATTTAGTGTATTATCGTTCTTGATTGTTTAAAATTCAATTGTCTCTTGACAATACATATAGATAATGAATAAAAATTTACTCTAGATGTAGACATGGCATTTTGTTTATTCTACTTTCACATAGTATGACCCAATACATATTTATTGAAGAAATTTAAAACTGTGTTTGTATGTTATTTTTTTTCCCTTGAAATTATAGTCATATGCACTATTTGTTGCTAGTTTATAATCAGTTGTAGAGATAGGGATTGTTTATGGATTTAGAAAAGGATGCTGACAGGTTTACAATGCAAAGGCAGGTGTCTGGGATTCAGCTGGATCCAGTCATCAATCAAAACAGAGAAAAGGAGAGAGGTAAGAAAAGAGGGAGGGGCAGGGCAGATGGTGAGTTCAGCTGCTGACAAATTGAGTTTATGATGCCTGTGATTTAGCCCGAGAGGTGTCCACTAAAACCCTAAATATTTAATGGCTGATCAGGGCTGGACTTGGGCATTTGGAAAGCAGGAGGGAGAAAGATAATGTCCTACAGAAGGGGAAACTCTGAGCTCTTTAGATGTGAAAGAAATAGAACAGAGAGAGATTAATACATTCCACAGAACAGAGGAAAATTGAGCAATGTCCTAAGAAGATCAGGGGGCCTTCAGAATAGAATGAAGGGACTAGGTTGGTAGATAACTGTTAAAAACGACCTCTTTTCCACTGAAATGGAATGAAAGATAAACGTTAATTTGTAAACAGGGTGTAACGAGACCCTGAGAACAGTCCTATTTAATAGTCTCTGTCTTCTCTGAAAAGCAAAAAGCACTATCACCTGTGGAAAATGAGGTTAGGATGCATAATCAGGGCTTTGAAATGTATGTTCCTTTATGGAGACAGCTCTAACTGAACCAGTTGGGGCACAGAGCAGTGCAAATCATTTGTGATCAGGCATTGCTTTGTAACGTTACATCAATCCATCACCTTCTGAATCACTAACACAGCTGTCACTGCCCTGCATGACTTGTTGTGTCGCTCCCATTGTGTGTTCTGGTAACAATTTGTAACACCATATTACACTCCCATATATTTATTAACTGTAAGCACTGGCTTGCGAATGGGGGGTGAGAGGGGAGGGGATCTATTTCCATTGTTATCTGTGTTATGCTTGACATCAATCTCCTCTACAAAAAATGCCTGGTAATAACATTGAACTGTATTTTAATATAATTGATTAAATACAGTTCTATTTACTAAAGTCTACAAGCCCCTAAGGAATACAGACAGATGGCCTCTCTCTCAATCTCTTTCTCTTTCTCATTCCACCCCAACCCCCAATTTTTAGGGTTCCTGGCATTAAGTAAACTGTCAATAAATGTTTCTGGAAGCTGAATGTTCTGATTTCGTTTAAACCTTTAATTGCTTTACTTTTTTTTTTTTTTTTTTTTGTACTTGGGCCTCTCACTGTTGTGGCCTCTCCCGTTGCGGAGCACAGGCTCCGGACGCGCAGGCTCAGCGGCCATGGCTCACGGGCCCAGCCGCTCCGCGGCATGTAGGATCTTCGCGGACCGACGCACGAACCCGTGTCCCTTGCATCGGCAGGCGGACTCCCCAACCACTGCGCCACCAGGGAAGCCCTAATTGCTTTACTTTTGAGGAGAGTAACTTTAGTCACAAAACTGCATACTAAAGCCCCTATTGGCGTAAAAAGAAAACCTTAAGAGGCAGTTTTGTAAGAAAACTACATATAACATAATGCATTTCTTGGCTAGCCAAAAAGCGTTTGAGCATTATAAACACAACTGGTATCTCCTTTTAATAGCAAGTATAAAGTATGAGAGCATATTATTTATGTTCTCATCTCAGACTTGTTCTTTTTAATTCGATTTTGAGAAGGTCTTACAGATACTGATGGGATGAAATGCCAGCCTAACAGTAAAAGAATGTTAATAATTTCAGGATGTACAGAATTCATGCTTACCCATGGAAAGACAATCTTAACAAAATTTTGAAATTTATTATTTTGGGGTTTTTTTTCTATGCTTTTTAAGGATCAAATTCTTTTTATGAAAGATAATTTAAATAGCTTTTTGGTATTTTAAAATAAAATATAGAATAATATGAAAAATTCACTCTTGGTCAATATCTGGAGACAAAACCCATGAAATCAGAAATATGTGCCGTCGTATTTCTAACCGGGTAAAGTCAGCATAGTGAAAACCGTTCTGCTGCATTTGCCAAATAATTCTCGTTAGTTACTGAATAGTGTCACTTCTAACTGGAAATATTTCCAATGATCTGCATGAGAAAAGAATTCTGGCAAAATTACTAAAAGGATAGGAAAATGAATAAATGAAAATGTAATTTTTACCAAAGAGCCAGAAAGAATCCTCCATCAAGAAAACGTTCACCTCTTGCACTGCTGGTGGGAATGTGAACTGATACAGCCACTATGGAGAACAGTATGGAGGTTCCTTAAAAAACTACAAATAAAACTACCATATGACCCAGCAATCCCACTACTGGGCATATACCCTGAGAAAACCATAATTCAAAAAGAGTCATGTACTGCAATGTTCATTGCAGCTCTATTTACAATAGCCAGGACATGGAAGCAACCTAAGTGTTCATCGACAGATGAATGGATAAAGAAGATGTGGCACACATGTACAATGGAATATTACTCAGCCATAAAAAGAAACAAAATTGAGTTATTTGTAGTGAGGTGGATGGACCTAGAGTCTGTCATACAGAGTAAGTCAGAAAGAGAAAAACAAATACCATATGCTAACACGTGTATATGGAATCTAAAAAAAAAAAAAAAGGTTATGAAGAACCTAGGGGCAGGATGGGAATCAAGACACAGACCTACTAGAGAATGGACTTGAGAATACGGGGAGGGGGAAGGGTAAGCTGCGACAAAGTGAGAGCGTGGCATGGACATATATACACTACCAAATGTAAAATAGCTAGCTAGTGGGAAACAGCTGCACAGCACAGGGAGATGAGGTAGGTGCTTTGTGACCACCTAGAGGGGTGGGATAGGGAGGGTGAGAGGAGGGAGATGCAAGAGGGAAGAGATATGGGGATATATGTATATGTATAGCTGATTCACTTTATTATAAAGCAGAAACTAACACACCATTGTAAAGCAATTATATTCCAATAAAGATGTTAAAAAAAGAAAATTAAGAAAAGGTTCAAAAAGCAAACCACCTTTACTGTGGTAGCCAAGCCAACACTACCACCTGCTGGTAAAAATATAAATTGCAAGCCTGGAAAGGCTATGAAAGGATTTTAACACTTTTTCTGGAGACCAGCTTATTTTCATGTCTAAGTGCCTTAAATTTGCTTACCGACTATAACTTCATAAAATATAATTTTAGAATTATTATTCTATTATTATATTGGGTAATCACCTAACTAAAATATGTGTTTGAGGTTTTTTGTTTGTTTGTTTAAATCTAAGTTAACCTCAGCATGTTCCAATGAAAAAGAAAAAGCCTGAGCTTTGGAGCCAAAGATACCTGGATTCAAGTTCTAGCTCTGACACTTATTAGCTTTGTGGCCCTGAAAACTTAATTTCCCTGGGCTTTAGTTGTCTCACATGTGAAACAATTTATAGGACTGTAGTGAGTATAAAATGTGTAACATGTCCAGCTCATTTCCTCATACCCAAGAGATAAACAAAACTGATATTTTCAATAAGCAAGAGCAGCCTCATTTTCACTAGAATTTACCTGACCTTTGCTATATTTTTTAAAAGTGTTTTCATGAGTAGTGTTACCCAACAGGTTTGCTGCTTATAATTTTCAGAACGTCAAATTCCTTGTCAAAGACCTATGGTAATTATCATTACACCACTTACTTATAGAAAGAAGAAGCCAACAATAACCTGATTTAGTCTAACCAAGGCAAAAGCAGGATGTATATAAAGCAAGGGAAAGAGAGAGGAGAAGGAAAAAAATTCAGATACATTTGAATCAGTGATGTATTTTTCCTTTCTGTGGGCAAGCTTCTGCTTTGCTGAGAAGTAGCAAAGACCAGCCAGTGTCCTGTCATTGGGAAACCAGATGGATCAGTTTTTTCCATATTCTTTAAAGGATCTCAGGAATATTGCTGAGGAGCATGTGCCAGGATGTCTTTGTTTTATGTCTGTCAGTGTCTTGCGCCTCTCCACTTAGTTATGTCAAATCTGCTCTGTTTTACTTTATTTATCAGAATTTCTCATGTCCCATCACCACATGATGCCATGCACTCAACCCCACTATTCTTGGATCCCTCCATGAAACAGGCTGTAGTAAATGTTCGGTCCACATTATTACTGAAGTACCTCGCTAATACAAGAAAAGGAATTCATCAAGTGCTGTCTCTAATTTTTTATTTCTGAAAGGAATAGCCCTGGGAAAATTTTAGAACAGGTAATTTCTCTCCATTGCTTTCCAACTTACTAGCACCCTTTCTTCCTCAACTCACTTTACTGCATCCCAGAGAACACATGCTTCTGTGTTTTTTTGGTTTTTGTTTTTTGCGGTACGTGGGCCTCTCACTGTTGTGGCCTCTCCCGTTGTGGAGCACAGGCTCGGGACGCGCAGGCTCAGCGGCCATGGCTCACGGGCCCAGCCGCTTGGCGTCATGTGGGATCCTCCCGGACCGGGGCACGAACCCACGTCCCCTACATCGGCAGGCGGACCCTTAACCACTGCGCCACCAGGGAAGTCCCTGCTTCTGTGTTTTGAGAAGAAAGCCCCAGCAGCAAAATTACCCAATTATTTCTTCTCTCTCCTTTAATTTCAAACCAAACTTGTATTTTCTTAGAGACCAAAATTAGAAATAAGAAAACATAATTAAATCACTGACCACAAAATGCGATTCATGCCCTTCCCCCATCTTCCTCAATGTGTTAGTTCATATTCAGAAGTTTCCAGCCCTGATTTCACTTTAACAATCACCTAGGAAATTTTTAACGAATTTAATTGGTCCTGGATGGGGCTTGAACATTGTGTTAATGTTCCACAGGTGACTTCAATTATAGTCATCTTAGCCAACAACTCAATCCAAACACTAGTTAATGAATTTCAAAAAGTTAAGAAATAAATATTTTCACAGGTTAGAGAGGAAGAAATATACTAAACCCATAATATTTATTTCCTTTGAATAAGTAAAAGGATACAAAAATAGTACAGTAATTCAAAAAGGTGAAACTCATGAAAAACATTTTAATCCCATTGTTACCTTCAAGTACATTCTGCAGGATCTGCTAGCTCTACCCCTTGAAAACATTCTTGGATAGATTCCATAGCTATGTGGCCATTTTTAGGTATCAGAAAGGTTCCATTTCTCTCTGGCCCCCGAATTAGAACTGACTTGTGGAAAAGAGTCCTAATAAGGACTCTTTTAAGAGCAGTAGGTTAAATTCCTCACTACCGACGGGCCCCAACTTATGATGGTTCCACTTACCGTTTTTTCAACTTTAGGACTGAGGTAGGAGATAGATGGGCCCCTGGGCTGGACAGCTGGTGTCTGTCAGGTGGAGTAAAACTGAAGCTTTGTTCTCACCCAGACACTCCAAGACAAAGCTAGTGGCAGAAGCTGAGCTCTGCTCAAGTAAAGAGATAAGATGACCACTCCTGAGGTCAAGGAAACTTCCCTGTCTGCACATGCGCAGGAAGGCTCCCTGGGGGTCAAAAAGGGAGGGGCCGCCACCCCATAATAAGTGTGGATATGCACCCACAGGCCTCTGTGGTGGGATCCATCTTAGCAAAAATTTGCGCATGCATGTTGGGGAGGATCCTAGAACAGGTCACACGTGGAAAAAAAGAAACAAACAATTGGCCAAAGTAAACAAAGACCCGGAAGGACCGTCCTATGTAAGTGATTTAAATCACCTCTTTCCTGCGCTCCTCATTTAGGACGCCCACGCTCCTCTCCGCGTGTGTATCTCTGCCCAGTTTCTGACTTACTGAGCTCCTCCTCAGTGGAGAGGACGCCCACACGCTTTCTCTCCGGGTGTGTATCTCTGCCTAGCTTCAGTCCTAAACCGTTTCTCTGTGTGCTCTCCCATACATTGTGCTGTATCTTTAATAATAAACTTTGTACCTGTTTTTACAGTTTTTGCCTCCTTGAAACATTCTTGCTTTCAAATAGGGGAAAGAGCCAGGGCCACTTTGCTTCTAGCCTCCAGGCCCTGGTGGTCTAGTGACTAGGATTCCTGGTTTTCATCCAGGCTACCCAGGTTCAATTCCTGGGCAGGGAACTAAGATCTCTTTTCAGGACCACTCACTGCCGTCTCTCTGAGATCAGGATGGTGGGAAAGTGATACTAATTCAGTAGAAATTGTACTTCGACTTTTGAATTTTGATCTTTTCCCAGGCCAGCGATATGTTGTAGATACTCTGCTGCCACGTGGGCAGAAGCCGCCACAGCTCCCAGTCACGTGGTCACTGAGGTAAACGATACAACCATTTTGTACTCATACAACCATTCTGTTTTCACTTTGTGGAATTCAGAATTCAATAAAATCAACACTTTATTATAAAATAGGCTTCGTGTACAGGATGTTGCCCAACTGTAGGCTAAGATGTGTTCTGAGTGCCTTTAAGATAGGCTAAGTCATGATGTTTGATAGATAGGTGTATTAAACATATTTTTGACTTACAATACTTTCAACTTACAGTGGGTTTATCAGGACATAACCCTGTTGTAAGTCAAGGGAGATCTTGACTTTTCATCTTCTGTATTCTTGTGCACTGAGGAAGGGGTGGAAGGAATAGAGGAAGAGAGGCGAAAACCTGACACCACCAGGACCTACATAATTTTCTCTTGACTAGCCCTGGCTGACCTCCATGCCCTCCATTATGGCAAGTCTATAAAAGCTGGTTTAACAATGGGGTGCAATTGTGGGTCAATACTGACATCTGAAAGTATCAATTCCCAGGCAGGCTGACGCTCCCTTGAGTTGATTTCTTACAGACCTACCCACCTTACTTTCTTCCTACAGTAGGCCCTCATAGCAGGCAGCTCTTTTGGGCAGAGTCCCATCAGGGCTGCTCGAGAATGTCACATTTCATGGCATCTCATGATCTCATGGCACATGGGAAATTCTCATTTTCAGATGTTATGAGTGCATCTAACCCTCTGAGGCTTCCTCTCTTTGCATTGTGATCCCTCAGCTTAAGCCAGGAACCCAGTTCTGTGTTCCTGTCCTGCCTTAACATGTTGGGGTACATACTCCATTCTGACGGGAGGGACTGAACTCAGCAAACATCCAAGTAAGGAGGAGATACCAGCCTCCTTTCTTAGAAATACCCTCATCACTAGCGTGATTCTCTTAGGCTTTCTCATTTGACTTCGAAACACCCAGCAATAGTTGTTTTTTTAACATTGTTTCTAATATCATTTCTTCTTTGCAAATCAACTCTTTGGGGGCATAATTTACATATAGCAAAATGTACCATTTTAATGTGCATAGTTCAACAATTCAAAAATAAAACTACCATCATAGTAAATAGTTCTGCCACGCCCTTTTGCAGATGTGGTATTAACTGATTTCCTGGTTTAGGTCATTGTTCTATGGATATGTAAAATGTCAATATTAGGGGAAGCTGAGTAAAGCTTATAGGGGAATTGTATTATTTTTACAACTTTTTAAGAGTCTAAAATACTACAAAATAAAATTTTAAAAATAGACAAGTTAAATCTAAAAAGAAAAAACTAGAATGTCAATTCTTGATAATCTTTATAAGCTATATTCATTTTAGTTAAAATTCTAAATGTTTTGATCCAATTTACCAGATCTGTTTTTGATTTCTTAGTTATTTTTCATCACTCACATGTAACATATGTTAATGTTTATTGTTTGGGGTACATACAAAAAAGGCTAAAGGAACCTGAATGTGCTATAGTGAGGGGAAAAGAATATTACATCTCAAATTAATGTCCAATTTGATTTCTTTAAAGATATTGTACTGAGAATTTTGATAACCCAAGATGAATTAAATATAACCTTTCCAAGACACATTACTTTTGGTGTCAGATACTTCACAATAAACCATCTGTAACACATATCCTACTCATATAAATCCTATATATTCATCTGTCTTACATGGAAAATGTTAGATGAAAGAATTTTAGACTATATTTCATAATGAATGGCTTATATTGAATTAAATACATCGATTGAGATGGCAGAAATCACTGGATTAATTAAATTACATTCACCGACTTCAAAAGTACACTGATTTTCCCTCTCCCAACCATCAAATGTATGTGTATACATAAACAGAGACAAATCATATTTCAAAATCTGTGACATTTAATAAGGTTAAACACTTAAAACAAACTAATACAAACATTTTGATATTTTAAAAATATATATATACATTTTACTAATTATTTATAATAAAGAAAATCTTGAAAAAAATAAAAGCCAAAATTTTACTTGTATTTTCTGTCACTTTACATAGCTAAACAATTATATACTGTTATTTCCATGTATAAGAGCTTTACATTTGTATTTCCTACAATTAAGAAAATCCAAATGTTAAATTTTAAGACATATATCCAATTATGTACAAAAATCACCATAGTCAACTTACAGATTCAAACTTACTTAAAAATCATTATAAACTGTGAAAAATACATATTATGAAAAATTATGTTCTAAAAGTAGCATAATACCAACTCATATAATCTAGGTAAATCCAAAAGTATAAACAATGTTTATAAATTACAGTAGTGTCTATACTGCCCTATCATAAGAGGAGGTATTCTTTGTAAATATGTATGTTATAAATAAAAGTCTGACTTCTTTCAAGTGCCAAAATTATTTTCACTTTAATCATTTTCATTTAAAGCTTTGTAAAAATGTTTATCATCTTTAAAATTGAGTATGCTGAATACAGTGAAACCCTTGGTAACTGAAAATCATTATGAATGCCAATTATTTAGTGACTTATTCATGGAACTATATCTATGAGTGGGGTGATTTTTTTTCTTTTCTCTAAATTAAGTGGCTTTAGACTACTATGTTTTATAATTATTGTTTCCTCTCTTTCGTTGTTTCACATCTCTAATAATGAGTTCCTGAGGATTTGCCATTATTTTACAGCTAGAAAATGTTTCAATTCCCTGCTTTCACGTATAGGATATAGAAAGCCTAAAATCTCCTTTTAGCCTTGGCTCGAAGAGGAATTTAAAATGTGTCCGTCTGGGTGGGAGGGAGACTGCTTCTGAATTGAGGTATCACGTGTTTGCTCCCCTGCCTACCTTGAACTGTCTCTTTGGTTGTTATGAATTTCCTGCTTCTCAAATACCTGGGTTTTTGACCACCCCTCTGGCTTCAACCTCTGGTGTTTATATGTTCCTGGTTTAAGTAGGTCTGTCCCTCTGATTCCTGACCCACTGCTCCTGTAATTCTCTAATATTCAAGTGTGCTTGCTTGCCTAACTCTAATGCATTCCTTCTTGCATTTCAATTTATAAATGCTACTCATTTCTTGAATCATCACTGGCCACTAATTACCACCAAACATAATCTCCTAAACTCTGTGAAGTACTAATGCTTCTGATCCTGGTCTCCTATCAGGCCTTTACTCTGTTTGTTATTCTGATCACAGTGTATATAAAACACTACTTGTAAAAAGCTAACCTAGGAAAAAGCTGATAATGAATCTTATTAAATTAGTAGCCGTATTTTATGAAATTTCAAATGGGTATGAACTTCAGCACTTCTTTTAATCAGTAAAATTCTTGACCAGGTAGCAGTTATTTTTACTGATGTTCACTGATCTATCTCCTCCACATTCTGAGTAGACAAAGTTGGCCTAAGTCTGATCTGAAAAAATGGAATTATAATGTTATCATATATGTGAAATACTTAATCTTTAAATAAGTGGATCAGTTAAAGAGTAGAGTTCAATGTTTTAATCAAACAACAATAATACATGCCTACTATGAGCAAAGCACTACTGAAGTGCTATAAGGAATGTACTAGGTGATCAGTTTTTAAAATGAGAAAAGTTAAAGGTGATCAGTTTTGAAAATGAGAAAAGTTAAAGTACTGAGTATACAAACATTGATCAGTAGTTCATTAAGAAATCTTTTCAAAGAATATCAATAAAATGCATGTAAGCCATTTAAAAAAAAGCGATCTTTTCCTGTCTAATTGGCACTTTTCTTTACTGAAGCTGGCACATTCCTCTGGAAGACATGTAATTGAATAAAACTATCATAGAGTAATAAGAGGTAAGTGTTAAAAATCAGCAATATCAACAAATCACTTTCTGGAATTCTTGAGTTAAAGTGAAGATATGTGCATACAATGCTAATATTTCTGAATTCACTATGTACTGGGACACAAAGAAGGTAATTAACCAATATTCTAATAGTTCAGTAACTTTCTGTAATAAATCCAGGACAGATTAGTATATGTATATTTAAAATCAAATAATATTATTTAGATGGTTTTAAATTCATGGTCTTTCAATAACAGTTCTTGAAACTTCGAACATAAACTTGATGAATTTAAATTTTTACACCATAAATTTTCTAAAAAAGCCCAAACTATTGGCAATGATAATTAAGATAAGACAAGTTGTAAGAGGGATAGAAACATCACTTTGTTTTTAAAATGTAAACTTTTAACTAATCATTGGTTTTATGTTTCTAGTATAGTTTATTAGTTGGGGATTTCGTACCTAGATGTATCTCTGTGTGTATATGTGTGTGTGTGTGTGTGTGTGTGTGTGTGTGTGTGTGTGTGTGTTTTGAGGCTTCTGATGGGCCTTGAAGGCACAGGTCTGTTTCTTATATTAAAACAAAACCAAATTAAGAGTCCATACATATACAGAAAACACATTTAATTATAAAATATCAATTTTTAAAATATGATTATCCATATTGTATAGTTAATGCTGCAGTGACAATGTGTATTCTTACAGATGGAGGCCAATTTTCAATCTTCTTTTTTGCTGTTTTACCCATCATTCCCTGCTTCGCTGAGATCACATTCTAATGAAACCGTAGTCACAACTGAATTCTGATTTTGATATGGCACATCCGTGCCTAATGGTGGCGGTTTATACAAAAAGACTGCAAGCCCATTGAAGAAAATGGTGATAATTTTACAAGTAACACCTAAATATAGAAACAAATATTAATCATGCATTTGGGCCTTTAATTATTACAAAAATTAATTCTCATTGAAAAATTCTTCATGAGTAGAAACTCACTACTGAAAGAGAAGTATATAAGCAATTAGTTTTATGTTTTAAATTTTTAAAACTTTAGTGAGAAGGTTGATATTCTTCAATAGAACATCTGTCCATAATTCAATGAACTAGTCCTTATTTTCTTTCTAAACAATGAAAATGTACAATAATTCTTCTATTTTTGGTTACAATAATACATTCTTAACCAAGGAAAAATAGCTTACGACATCCTTGAACCTGAATAATAAGTTGCAACATTTTCATGTCCATGATGAAAAGTAATTCTAAAAATAAAAAAGGCTTTGGAGTTCTTAAAAGAAAGCCTCTATGGGAATATATAACATTCAATACTCTTCACAGGCTTCAATTTGTCTTCAAAGAACTCTGATTTTAAGCTCAGTTATTTGAAGAAAAACTAGTTCTGGTCACAGTACAAGCATCAAAGTGCCAGCCAAATAAATTAAATGACCTCACAATATGGTTTTTGCAGTAGCTAATTTGTGTTAATCATTAATATTTTACTCAAACTGTGTATTTGAAAACAGGCATACTCACTGCGCTAAGCATTTCTAGATTTATAAGAAGAACAATTACATAGGTACTACAGTTACAATGTTCTTGGAATATTTAAAGGTATATATGTTTTGGGGAAAAAAATTCTCATATTCACTACAGAGTAGGTAAAGGAACAATTCATTATCTATATTTTTTGGTCAAAAAGTACAAACATAACCAATTAAATAAATTTTTAAGCATAAAAATACACTGAATAAAAAATGTTTTTTAACTGGTAAAAGTGATGGGAAGATTAATTTTGCCTATTCTAGTCAATATTTATCTTCTCATTATTTTGCTAGATTTATATATTTATTTCTTCAGTGGATAATTTATTATTCTGTCATTATAAATTCAGACAGCATACTATGGATTTAAACACATGTAGGAGAAACAAGCTATCTTGATACATGTGTGAAAATAATCACACCACAATCACACATTATTTTAAATACACACATACACACACACACACAGTTGACTCTTGAATAACTCAGGGGTTAGGGGCACCGGCAACCCATACAGTCAAAAATCCTCATATAACTTTACAGACTGCCCTCTATTTGCGGTTCCACATGGCGGATTCAACCAACCTGAAGACTGTGCAGAACTGTAGTACATATTTATTGAAAAAAATCTGCTTATAAATTGACCTGAGCAGTTCAAACCCATGTTGTTCAAGGGTCAACTCTGTATGTGTGTGTATTTATACCTAGAATTTCTCTATTTTTAAATACTCTAATTTCTTAGGTTGTTTTTTTAAATTTTAAATTTTATCATACTCTTTCAAACTAGATGCATTGATCTATTTCCTTATTCTTAATTTTCATTGATTGCTTAACCAAGACTATGGAAGACAGACTACCAAAGGCAAAAAGGGTTAAACGTCATGGCTAACCTTGTAAACCATAAAAAGGTTTCTTACAACGTGCCTTAGAGCCAGAAAATACTTCCCTACCGCAGCTCTGTGTGCTTTCCAAAGCCCAGGTGCCTAAATGACAATCGTTTCAGTTTCTTAGAATTCTCTTTTAGCTTTTTGTTATACTTTCCAAAAAAAGTTTGAAAGAAGTTGTTAAAAGAAAATTATATGATATGTGATATGATGAAAGCTAAATGTTACTCTCTTCTATTTTAGACTGAGCCTTGCAGACTCCAGTTAAGACCTTTTATAATATGCTATGATAAATGATCTTGGCTTCAGGACCATAGGATAATCCAAAAGCATGGACTGAATATTTCAAAACCTAAGTAAGTAACAATAAGATTTTTTTTCTCTTGACATAATCCATTTACTCTAAAGATATCAATAAGTCACCACTTACTTATGGCCACTAGCATATAGGCCATCTTGATGTTATTATAAATCCAGCAAGCTCCTTTAATTCCACATTCGTTGATATCCCAGAGAATACATGTGCTGTCTATTGTGATGCCAAATATAATAGGCCCAGGTATTGTGCCTAGAAGAATTACATGTGAAGATTATATATAAGTGATTTTATATATATATATATACACATAAGTGAATATTATAGTTTATAATTACAATTTTATATATGATTATGTATATATTTTATATAAATATAGGTATTAATCTGCCCATATGCAAATCAATCCGTTCATGTACAAGTAATAGGAATATAAAGAAACGCAGATAAAACATTCTAAAATAATTATACATGTTATATATTTCTAATCAATTCAAGAAATTATTTTAATAAACGTCTCTGTCATGTATTGGGTTAATATTTAGTTAAGTAAATATTCTAATTCACTGCTTTTCTAATTTAATAAATGTCTTTGAAATTAGCTATTATACTTTAAAAAAATAAAAATAAATTATTGATGCACAGAATAAGTCTCCTAAACTACAGCATATATATTATGCGTGTGTGTGCGGGTGTGTGTGCATGTGCATGTAAACTAATGTGGGTGTGTATATATATTTATATATATATATATACATACATTCGGTGACATAGATGTGCATGGGAATGTACATATGTACATGCACACAAACGTTCACACTAACATGCCTAGTTCACCATTAATTGTGCAACTATGGGCAAATCCCTGAATCTCTCAGGTCCTTAATTTACTCATCTAAAAAATTGAAAACTTGGTCTAGGGGATCTCTTAATATTTCCTGCTTTTGATTTTTATTTTTATAAATAATCTTAATATTATTCATAATATTATTCATTAATATTATTCATAATATTATTCATAAAATTATACACACATATAATTACGCGTAAGACATGTTTCTGCCTTATTATTCTTCCTACATCTGGAACCTTAAAAATTTTCTGGCATAAATTATTTCTTCCATCAATTCTTAACTAGATACAATATTCACAGCACAGTTTTTATTGAAACATATAAATTCATCATTTTTCAATGCTAATGTAACATAATTATGTCCTAAATGGAGTTAAATACAGAGAGGAAAGGGAATTACAATAGTTATAAATAAGATTTTATCATAATTTATGTTGGTGATGGGTTTTATATGACTAGAAAAAAAATTATGTCTTTTACTTGCTCTATTAGAAATGTGCTGATGATAATATGTTATATTTTAAATAAATATAATATACTCTTTAGGGTTATATTTGCTACAGAATTGGAAACAACAGTTAACCAATCAGGTAGGTGAAAAGTAAAGTCATTATTTTCCTATGTGATATATAAATAATACTACATCTTGAATAGTGAAAAACAGCTCTCTTCAATGACAATTGCAGAAACTAATTGCAGTTCCACTGCAGTTAAACTAATTGTTTTCTTGGCACATACTGTAAGTGAATAAATCAATAACAGTAATGAATAAAAGTAACCAACAGTTACCAATGCATTAAGAAAAATGGCATACCTAATAATCGAAGCAACACACACTGTATTCCCAATGCTAGAGACCGCTGCTTTTGATCAACACACCTGGATATATTAAATGCATATAAGACAAAAAATGGTTGTATAGTGTATTTACTCTTTGAGCAAATTCATTTTTGTAACAGCTTAGCATTTCTAGATTAAAGCAAATACTACACACATGAAATAAACAAATTATTTATAACAGCTTATATACAGTTCAACCTTTCTGGAATTATAAGAGAAGAAAAATGTTATCTCAACTAAAATACTGCAAATAATACCAAAAAGGAGTCAAATGAGTTTTAACAAATGTATTGAATATGTATGAATTTTAGCAAATGTAAAGAAGAAAGGACATTCATTAACAAGACTTCTATTTGACTATCCCATAAGTTACAAGTCATATGGCTTAAGTTGCAAGCAAATAATTCTTATTCTCTTATTAACTTTGAGATAGAAATCATACCTGTGAGTTACGGTTACAAATTTGAGGTAGTGTAAAACAATTTCTGATGCTCAATTTGATTCAACAATATTTCTTTAAGTAATAACTGTCAGAGATGAATGAGACATGATGTTGGCACACAAGAGAGTTAGATGGGAGATAGAAGAGATCAAGTAGTCTTTAAAAAAATATATATGTAGGTAAAAAGTGACATAGATGTAATAGGTGTTATGTTAACAGACTACTTAATGTTTTTAGACAAAATCTCTGAAGCTTCTGTTTGTCAAAAAGTATGTGAAAAAGTAGTGAGTATCAAGGAACAAAAATTGAAGACGGAAAAACCTAGTTTGTTAGGAAAGATATCGAAAGGCTGATGAGCTTACGGAAGGGCAAATAGGAAATATTTTTACAAAGTGGTGTGGAAGGAAGAAGAGCCAATGAAAGCACAAAACACTGAAGAGCCAGGGGAGAGCCAGCATATTTTACTGTTTACAGGAAGGTTTAATATCACAGCACCTACTGTATAAGACAGAATGCACATCATTCTGATTCTGACACATGTGGAATGCACTGCCATTTCCATCATACTCAAATGCAAATGATTATAACTCCAGCTTACAACCGAAGCCTCATGAAAGAAGCAGAGAAACTAGCATCGAGTACATGCCCAGTAGGCAATGTTAAGACACTTTCACAACCATGATCTTGTTAAAGCCTCAAACATCTTGGGTTCAATGAGGTAGCATTCCCAATGCCACAGAACTAATGATCTTGTAAGGGCTGAATTAGTATTGGAACCAACAGTCAATATAAACCCCAAATAAATCCCTAAGTCCATTTTTTTTCATTCAACATGTTGGCTTAGGGATGGCAAATTTCACAATATAACACATACCTTAGGATAGACACAGTTATAGGAGTACCAGCCATGAAGGTAAAAACAATTGCAGCAAAGAAAATGCCAAGGAATACAGGCAAGTTTTTACATTGACTCGAACACTTCCCAGCTTGAGCTTCAAAACTAAAACTTGATGGAGTAGGTGTTACTTCTGTTTTTCTTTCAATACATGAACAGTTATAATATACCTGGAAATATTAGACATAAACATACTAAAAGTGCTTATCTTCAAAACATATTTTATCATTGCAAATTATGTGAGTTTTAGACATGGCAAACACTTACACAGTCTTAATTCATACACATCAAATAGTGATAAGAAACAGTAATAACCCTTAAGAAATCAAGCAAGTGAAAACAAGGGGCCATAGTCACAAAGAATAATCTGTATTTGACTTTTGTGTCCATTATTTTAACTTGTAACCTGTTATTGATTCATGTCTTATAAAACAAATTGACAAGAATATAACAATTAGATGATCTCACACATTCTAGGCTGCTTTCAATAGATCACAATTGTTCAAATAGTTTTCCTAATTTTCTTCTTTTCCATTATTAGGACACAAAGAAAAGCATGCATAGTGACAATCTCACTATTTATGCTAGTTTGAAAGAACTAACACTCTAATTTTAACAATTGCCACAGTAAATTAACTAATACATTACAAGAGTTTGAGGGAAAAAAAACTACTTTCAACTAAACCTTTTTACTATAATTTTCTGAACTTTTTGAATTGTTTTACCAAAAGCAAACTGGATCCTTCTTAAGATGGCATATTTATGATAATCAAAAACTAGAAGTTATTATGTTATCCTGAAGGCTATTTTTATTAACATATTAACTATTTAATATATATATACACATATATATGCACATATATGTATACATATAAATTAATAATATGAAATGTTGGAAAGTAACATGTTTAAAAATCACAAGTATTACTTTTGCAGGAAAAGAGTTCAGGTATTTGAAAAGTTAGGCATAATCATTTTTAAAGGCTTTTTACATCTCAAGCCCACCCTTACTACAAATCTTTTTATATGTTTAAGGCCTCAATAAAGTCAGAGCAGAGCTAGAGAAGTCAAAGTGAAGTGGTGCTTTTACTGTCCCAAAGGCCAGAGACCACTGGTACTGATTCAGGAAAATCAAATATGCAGGTGACATTCCTAAAATGAAATATTACATACTCAGCAATCCGATATGTCAAATAATGAAATAAAGTAGCCTTTAAAATTTTTAAGGAAAACTGAAAACAGTATTTTGTATCTTAATGAAGCTTTACAACTCTCTTACATAAAAAAGTATATATTTGCCTATAATATAGCTAGCTGCTAGAACATCTGTTTTTGTAGTTCAGATCACTGGTAGGAAATATATTCTATTTCTGTGACAAAATGTGCATAGATATTTATTACATTATTATCAATGCATTTTGCCTATCTGATATATTTCATAAAAAGATCCTGTGAAAAAATGAGTTGTTACATGGACTAGTTGGACATAAAAAAGCCAGGTCAAAAAGAAAATTTGGAAGTCAAAATAACTTGCTTTTCTGAAACAATCCCTAGAAGACAATTTATTGTTTAAAATGGTGATGATAATATTTGGTGACAAATATAAATATCGAATTAACCATGTCAAAATAACCAATACCATTTCAAGTGTGCTCTGGGTATTAGATTTTTTATTTATTTACTTATTTATTCATTTATTTTGGTTTCCTTGCGCAGGATGGTATTTGTGTCTATACATTTTGCTGTGTGAGTAAAACCCTTCCATTAATTTAATTCCTTGTCATAATCTTCTCATTAGAGTTTGTCAATAGCACTTATTGATTGATGATATTTTATATACAGGAAAATGCTACCTACTTATCTGCCTCTCAAAGGAATAGTTTACCTTCACCTATGATATGTATTATGCTCACTTGTGGAATCTGATTCCTTATAACTGACACAAACACCTAATTTTCTCAACCTGTTTTGAAACTAAAGCAACCCCAGATGTCCACTGGTTTGAAGGCATGGTAATCTTTCATTAAATTTTCACAGGAACTTTATGGTAGTTATTTAGTTAGTTTTACTCCAAGGATTAAAACTGCACGTCAACCAAGTCTATTAAGTCTGCTATGATTCACCACATTTTTTCTGGCATATTTTTCAATGTTCTTAGACAACTATTTTTAAGTCTATAAGCTAGGTAATATGAAAAAAAATGTATACTGTTTCTCACATTCTGGTTTACCCCTAGCAGAAAGATGAAATCCTACATCTCTGTTGAGATAAATGTTCGACGTATTTATTACACACAAAATCATTAAAGATATGTATACATATGTACAGACATATATTTATGTGCGTATATATGAACATATAAATGTGTATAACCACACACACACATACAGACATCTGTGTTAGTTCTAAAATAAATCTGAAGTACTGTTACAGATTATTTCAATTAATGATTTCTATTTATTTATGTAAAAATCTTTTCTTGCAATCTTAAAGTTATCTTTATATAGGAAAAGGAATGCCATTTCACTAATACATATTTCAAATATCCAAGATTGTGCTGTTTTGTCATATAATTCTTACATACCTTATTCATTGTAGTCTCTTATATCATATTATATATTTCCCTCAGGTCTTTTTAAAGTTATCACATTATCTATTAATGCATAACATTACCTATTATGTACTACTAGTAATGTGAATATTATTTCTTCCCAGGCTATTAAATTTAACGAAGATAAAATCTTTAGAGTGTAGATGTAATACAACAAAATTCTATTGGATTTTCTTAAACCATTTAATTGTATTAAAAAGAAATCATATTTACGTAAACTGATATGCATTCTTTTTTTTAATTTTATTTATTTTTTGGCTGTGTTGGGTCTTCATTGCTGCACGCAGGCTTTCTCTAGTTGCAGCGAGCGGGGGTTACTCTTCATTGCGGTGCACATGCTTCTCATTGCGGTGGCTTCTCATATGTGGAGCACGGGCCCTAGAGTGCGCAGGCTTCAGTATTTGCAGTGCGTGGGCTCAGTAGTTGTGGCATGCGGGCTCTAGAGCACATGGGCTTCAGTAGTTGTGACACACAGGCTTAGTTGCTCCGCGGCATGTGGGATCTTCCCGGACCACGGATAGAACCCGTGTCCCCTGCATTGGCAGGTGGATTCTTAACCACTGCACCACTAGGGAAGTCCTGATATGCATTCTAATCCACAGCTAAAAGTAAACTTGCATTTGAGAACAGATTAGTGATCTGTATATATTTTTAATGTGTCCATGGTGTATCAATTAAAAGCAACAAATATTTATGTGTTTTTATTATATACACTGTACTCAGTAAGAATAAGAGAAGTTCCCTGACTTCCAGCGACATAAAGTATAGTTGAGAAAAAATAAAACAATGTAAAAAGGTAAATAATATTTCACTTCTATAACAGAAGTGATGTTATAAAGATGTAATGTGAAGAACTGCTAAATTGATTTTTCAACAGTAATTGAATGTGAGGTATAAAGGAAGAAGAATCTTTTTCATATGGAGTGGTCAGGGGCCTTTTTTTTTTTTTAATTAAGGTAAGAACACAACAAATTTTAAGTGTACGATGCATCATTGTTCACACAGGTACAATGTTGTATAGCAGATCTCTCGAACTTACTCATTTTACTTGACTGAAACTTTATGCCTGGCTTCTGAATGGAGGAGGTGGGCCAGGAAGGAAAGACTAGGCACAGCATAACACCACTAGAGGGATAAGGAAGGGCATCAGAAATACACAAACATACTGCCTCATTGAGGTAAAGGAAGTAAGGTAAAGTAAGGTAAAGACACAAGTTACCTTTGGATGTCTTTTGGAAACAGAATTTGTACAACCTGCATAGCAGGGAGAAAAATATTGGATTCCATTTCCTCCACAGATAGGATAATAATATGATCGCAGGCAGTTACAATTGGCATTACAAGGAGCGATCAAGTTTCCCAGTTTTCCTGTCCTGTCAACAAGAAATAAAAGATGGGTAAATTATCTATGTTATAACTTTTAATGAACAGTTCAGAAGCATTGTTATATCTTGCCATTCAATCATTTATTCACTTACTCAACACTTCATTTAATTACTGAACAAATAAAACAAACAGAATGTCTGCCTTTTCACATACAGCTTAATTAACTTCTTGTGGAAGAGACAGGCAGTAGAAACAATAGCTATATAATATAATGTCTGTCAATGATTTAAAAAACATAGGCAGAGTAAGCAAATAAAGCAGTTTCTCATTTGGTACCAGATAATTCTTTTTTTTTCTTTCTTTCTTTTTTTGGTGCGGGGTGAGGGAGGGCTGGTTCTGTGGGTTGTAGTACATTTAGCAGCATCCCTGGCCTCTACCCACTGGATGCCAGTAGCATCCCCTTAGTTGTGACAACCAAAATGTATCCACACACTGCCTAATTTCCCTGGGATGTGAGTGAAATTTTAAACCTGGAAGGATGAATACAATTGTAATCTTCAGCATACTCACTTTATCAATGGGAAAACTAAGTCCCAGAGAAATTAATTTACTTTTCTTTCTTTTCCAAATATAATACTCCTGGTTCCCAGGCTTGGTGTTGTTCCATGCTGCCTCTTAATAGGAGGAACATCTTTTAAAATATAAAGGGTTACCCTAGGCAAAGAAACTTCTCCAATCCCTTATTTATTTGTTCATTAAACCAATATATATTGAGCAAGTGCTAGGCCCTATGCTAGGTATTGGGACTACAAAGCTGATAAGACAGTCACCATTCTCAAAGATTTCACAGTCTAGGAGTAGAGTGGACACAAATTTATACACTAATATGGTTATAGACTGTGGTTATAGATATCAACAGAGTGTATTTTATACATCTGCACTGAGGAATGACACTTAAAACAAGCCAAAGTTTAGATAAGTGGGTCTGAAGGAGCATCTGTCTGAGATCAGTCTTAGAGAATGAGTAAGAGTTAGCTGAGTAAATGGGGAAGGCGAAGGGTACTTCAGAGAAGCTGATAAAAGTCAAAAGGTGAGAAATAACATTCTATATGGAGAAATATGAATGATGTCTGAGGCAGAGAGTGATAGGAAATGTAGTTGGAAAAGAGTCATGGACCAGATTGTTGAAAGCCTCATGGGCCTTGTTGAAAAACAATGGGCTTTAACTTATTTTGAAAAAGTAATCAAGTATTTTAGACTGAAAAGTGGCAATGTGAAAAGTACATTTTAAAGAAATAACCCTATGTGGAGTTTGAATTTGGAGGAAGGGGACCAGTTACAATACCCTAGGCAATAAATTATGATAATGTGTAGGAGAACTAAAATAGAATTTTGATTAAAAAAAAAAACAGATTTGAGAAATATTTTGGATGTAGAATCAGTAAGATTTGGTGTTTGGTTGACTGAAGATAGGAACAGGATGGAAAAGTCAAGAGTGACTCCTAGTGTCTAACTTGGCATTTTGGTGGAGAAGAACTAGTTCTGGGGAAGAGGTGATGGGTATGGTTTTATACATATTGAGATTAAGAGTCTCAAATTTGGTGAAGAAATCTGGCCTGGAGCCAGGTATCTTAATATCCATTTGCATATAGATGTAGCTGAAACTCTGAGAATGATAAGATCAACCATATAAAGAGTCGAAGAGTACAGAGAGGTCTTGGGAGTTCATTTATTTCATGAATAAGTAGTGAGCTCCAATCATGTGCTAGACTCAAAGTGGTGGAAATATATCTAAAATAAATAAAGAAGTAGAGATAAAGATAGAGGAAGGAAGGGAGGGAGGAAGGAGGGCAGGGAGGGAGGGAGGGAGAGACGGAGGCGGGGAGAGGGAAAGAAAGGAAGGGAGGAAGGGAAGAGGGAGGGAGGGAGGAATAAAATTCCCTGCAGCCATGAAGCCAAGTTTCTTGCACTGGGGATCAAAAACAGTAAATGAGTGATTTATCTAAGTATCAGAAGATAACTGCTATGTTGCAAAATGATGATACCTAAGGAGTAAGTGGAGAACAAGAAGCTCATGAAGGAAACAGATTAAAGAGAAGAATATAAAACAAATGGGGAACAAATCAGTAGGGAGTTTGAAGGAAAGGGTGATCAAAGAGTAAATTTTAAGTAATTCATCTCTCTGCTTAGAGTCTCTCTGTCTTCAAATCTATTCCACAGGCTGCTGCTAGATGTCTTTATCAAGCATGATTCCATTCATGAAAGCAATCAGGATAGTCTCTGCCCACATCTAGTTTACAATATAGATGTAGAAATAAGGTGACAGAAAAACTATCCCTACAACTCTAGAAATAGCCTCTACACAATAATTTTTAAATTAAATTTTTCCAATATATAATCCCCATATTATTGATAAATGATTACTAAGAACATGAAAATTTAAGACAGTCTGAGGCAAACTACAGTAGAAACAAAGAAATATAGAATATATTCTTTATTATCAAGGGTTTAATCACCTTAGCCTACACATTTTCTAAAGGTTTATTTCATAAAGTAAAGGGGAAACTATTACCAGGAAAATAGCCAGTGCCTGTGAAGTTTATTAAATTTTCTTAATATATACATATTTTTAATATATAAAAATCTTAAATTTTTAAAAATTGAATATTAAAAATATTTAAAATATATCATTTTGATTATACACAAAAAATATATAATTTTAAAAATACACATAAATGTGTGTTTATGCATATATATATGTATATATGAGAAACATGTTTATCACGAATAGCTGAATTTAAACATTAATGTCTTATTTGAATCCAAATTATTATTCTATAATTATGTTTCTACAATAAGCAAAGATTTCCCTAAATCTACTGCAACTCCTTGATAGACATGCCTCTTTAAGGTGCTGTTTCAGATAAGCAATGAAATTCTAGCTATAGGCCAGATAGGGAAAAAATACTGAAAAAAAATACTGAAAAAATTAATAGAATCTACACACACACGCACACACATCCCGTGTGTGTGAATGTGCGTGTGTATGTGTGTATACTCACTTTCAGTTTTTTTCACCACTGAGAATGTGTATGTAATTAAGCTCTGTCTCTATGTCCCAGACCTTGATACCTCTCGATGACCAGCCCCCACATGCACCTCAAACTGACACCACCTCACTTGCTTTCCCTTCTGATTAGGCTAAGGCCACTCATCTGGTAGTGACTCTTGCTTAAGGTAGAAAATATCAGATGGATTCACATCCACATCATCTCTGCATCAAGGTGATAGAGTAGTATTAAACTATCCAGAAGTTTCTGTACTTCTAAAAGGAACATACAAAAAAAGTGGTTTCTTGGGGTACATTTGGGTAAAGTTTATAGGTGTCAGTCAGTTTCTGTACAACTTACCTCTATCTATCTTTCGACCTTTCCAGGTATCTTTCTACTATTTCCAGACACATGACCTAAGCGCCTGGTACCTTCACTTTCTAGCATTTATGCTTTGGCTTAACATATTCCTTTGCCATTCCCTCTCTCCCAAATCTTTCTCTCTCAAGCTTTTTGTATACTTAGAGGATATTTTAGCCCTATTTCTCTATTATGCCATGAAGCCATTCCTAAATCTAATTAAAGAAACTGAAAAGCTCTTTTTAATTCCATAGCCTTTTATATCTCTCACCACCTAATTCATTGTTCATTCACTGTTTTGTTTCCCAATCTATCCTGCTACCCTGGAAACTCCTTTAGAGTAGGAATTTTGCCATAAAAGTCTGCCAGAGGAAGCAGTCGATGAATTGTTGAACAAATGTAATGGAGCTGGACTAAACATTGCTTTCGAACATTTTTCATTAATATAAAAGAATGACAGACATGAACAGTAGCTACAAATCACGATAATTGTTACTGGCAAACTTTTCAAACCAAACTTTTTCCTTTATTTAGGTTATCTGAATGCCATATTAATACAAAATTAGAGAGTCCTTGACCTGGAGCACCACCCCCTTCAACAGTCTCAAACACATATATTCAAACAATTAAAGCAGCACCGTGGGCCATAAAACACACTGCTGGGCAATGTCCTACAGCCTGATCCTCTGTTGTGGCTTAGGATTTCACAGCAAAACAAACAAGGCAAGGAAAGATAAAATGGTCAAACCAGGTATAGGTAGAAATATGTTTACAGGTCATAACAACAAGAAGTTATTTATTTCTCTATAATAAACATGAACTTCTAAAGTAAACACAACAGTGATTAGTATCACCTAGTTTTAGCTTCATTTTAATTTCTCTACTAGCCTATTTTCAATCCATCTAATAGGAGAATTTCACCATAGGGAGTTTTAAAATTTAAATCAATAGGAACATATAATATGAAATTCTCCCTAGGATGTTGAATCCGTTACGGACAAAGATTCTGTAATATTAATCTTTGTATCCCCGAGAATAGTACTCAGTACAGAATAGTTGTTTCTTAAATTCTTTCTGAAAAAATATCCAACTGTTAATATGATATCAGTTATTGAAACTAAAAGTAAAAACTACATAGTCTTACATAGGAAAAGCAGCCTTCCAATTTTTTTTAAAAAGCCAATTTCTTATCATTTTATTTAAGAAAGCATATACTTGGAAATACACACATAGTTTATTACTCTGATTTTAATATCAAAAAGCAGTGAAATATATTTACCCATTATATGATTCAGATACACCTGCAAATGGCTCATTTTCACAGTTGGCATAAACAAATACGAAAGTCAGTGTAAGTGCAGTTATAGACATGAGCAAAGCAAACTTCATTATGTTTTTACACGTCATTTTGAATTTCGAAACAAGGATACCACCTAAAATCTGACCAAGAGCAGCTCCCGGAATTAAAACAGTCCCTAATGAGAAAGAAGACACAGTGAGAAAACATACACGTATACTCAGTAATTTATACCAACAATTGGAAAACATCAAAAACAAGTAGTACTATGGTTTTAACATATGAAAGCACTCATGTGATTTAGAAACAACATGAGTAAATGAGTTAACAGTTATATTAAGAGATTAATAAAATTAATGTTTTGAATATTAAGATTAATATATATTCGCTTTACCTCGGTATATAGCATTTGTATCTCTCAAATTCATACAATAGATTGTCTAATGTCAGAAAATTGGAAACGTTTATCAAAATCAGTGTAAAGTTTAAACTTCAAGGAGTGGGCTATCCAAAATTTTATGCTATTTTAATAAATATCTAATGTGGTAAAGTAAGATTATTAGATTAAGCTAGAACAAAGAAAATGTTTTACCTGCAAGGGTAGCTGCAGAGCTGGAAGACAATCCAAACTGATTTTCTATAAATTTAGGTAAAAATGTAGCAAATCCAGTAGTAACTAAGGCTTCTGAGCAAGTTGATAGAACTAAACACATAAAGACAGTATTCCTCATCAAATTCTAAAGAAAAAATACAGTTCACCAAATGAATAACTATGATTATACTGCAAAATGCAGCATTAGAATGGTAGGTACCATGATGAAATAGCACATTTTAAATACACACAATATAATTATTTGTAAAATTTCAGCATTTTCTTTAGCACAAAAGTATAAATACTGATCACTAATAGTTTTATACATACAATGTTGAGAAAATTTATACATGGAGCACCTAGAAAATTGACAGATGATTAATCAGCAGGGTGAATGTGCCTTGATCATATGCAAGGGACCAGGAAAGGAGGTAGAAGCTGGCTTGGAAAGTTCTCTTCCCCAGTCTTACTATATATCTCCATACAATAAATCTACCCCATATTCGATTTTTTTAAATTGTGTTCTGAATCCCTATGTCCAGTAAATGAAGAATTGACTGTGAGCAAAGATGAGAGTGGTCTCTAAGTATCAAACTTTTGGTATTGCTCCACAAGTATTGCTCTCGGTAGTTAAGAACCTTAGGTATAGAGTTAAGCAATTTTCAATAAGGGTCTATATTGCTGGAGTTCTCAGAACCTTATTAATCTACCAGAGGGGAGTGTAGAGATTCAGTTATTTCACAATATTTAACCATAAAGTGAAAAACCACCAAGTATAGTTCTAGAATATTCAATGCAAAAAAGTTTAATAAAACTGAGCAACACACACACACAAAGGAGTCACAAAAAGGCAAGATAAGAGACTTAGAAGTCAGAGCCAGATGATCGAACATAAGAATAACAATAGTGACAAAAGGAAAAAAAGTACCTGAATGAAGAAATGCAATAATTTTTAAAAATAATGAGCAGAAAATATTTAAGTTTTCAGATTGAAAAAGATAATGGACTCCAAGCAAGGATTAATGAAAAATGATACATATTTAGGAATAAACTAGTGAATTTCCTGAAATCAAAGAGAAATGAAAAAATTTACAAATTTGCAGATAGAAATAACTAAGAATCACATTAACTTGAAACTTCTCAACTGCAACATATTTAACTAGAAAAGAGCCAAACAACATCTACAGACTACTAGAATTAAAGGAGTATGATCTGAAAGTATCCATCCAGTCAGAAATATCATTCTGACATTCAAGGATACTTAGATGGCATCCTATCTGAGAAAAACCAGCAATAAAATGCTGTATCTATAGAGATCTGAATCAGAATCAAGATCTCAAAGCATGAGAACATAAGGATAAAAAAAGCATTGGTGAGTAATGACTCTTGATACATATAAGAATTTATAGAATAAATAGAAATATATGAAATAGAAGAGAACTACTATAAAAGAAAATAACAGTAATTAGAATTAAAAATTATAAACAATCTCAGCAAAACACAAGAATGTGCCTGTATGGAAGAGGAGGAAGGAGAGTTAAAAAGTAGGATGAATGGAGTAAAAACATGTTAAGGCGTTCATTTGAGGAGGGAAAAAAATAATAAAAAGTAAATAAGTTCAAATCTTGAAAAGGTAAAATTATAAATTCCCTTATGTACAAAACTTTTATGATGCTAAATAGAAAGAATACTTCTCTGCCGAGTTCAATAAAACAGACCATAACACTTTTGTTTCTTTAACCTCAAATTCAAAACAAGTAACCACTAACCGCCACTTCTTTCACAAGGGAAAAATATTGGTTTGGCATTCTCAAAAACATTTACAATTCAATGATAATTGATCCATCCATTACACAAGGGAAACGGCATGGGATAATGGACTACATGCTAACGCGGAACCACTGAATATTGATATTGCCAATAAGATAACTCATGTTCTTCCAACCGATCTACTCTGGAATAGTTTTCATTTACTCAAAGCACAATACAATTAAATCTGAAGAGGTTTTTATAAGAGCTAGAACTATAGTAAATAAGCCAGCAAGAGTGCATTATGATAATATTTGTGTGTATGGATATACTGTTTACACATATATGTAATATATACATATATCTACATATGTATGTGTGTATAGTTGTATGTGTGTGTGTGTGTGTGTGTGTGTGTTTGTGTACAGTGTTATTTTACCTTTAGAGCAGCTGGAAAATCTTTAAAACTTTGTCCAAAATTCCCATCTGTATGTTGTAAAGAATTACTCTGATGAATCTGGGAAGTTTTTCCATCTTGAATTTCTGCTGTACCTAAAAATATAGTAAATTTACCCACTCTATCTTCTTGCTTTCTAATGATTCTTTCTCATCCTTTATGCATTAAACAAAGAATGTTTAAAGCGCTTCTCTTCTACTCTAATTCTAACATGTTTTTTAGATGAAATAATATTTATTACCTATTATCATGTCTAATTTTTAATAATAGTACCGTGAATAAATCTGAGAAAACAGTCAATACATAGACTCATAAGTTGGATGGCCCAAGGTAGAAAGAAATCAATGAGTCCATCTACTTCTACTCTGCCTACTTTTCTTCTACCCATTTCCAGAAGTTAATCATCTATCCTGTTACATCTATTCTGTTACATATAACAGAAACAACTAAATGCCTTCAGCCTGGAGAAAAATACTTCTATAGATATGTATATGAACCACATGATTATAAAGAAACAAAATCTCACAGACAAAGGAATAGATATTCTTTTCTATTAATCTTTTCTTTTAGGACAGATTTTTAGTATTGAAATTTGGTGAAAATAAGTATACAAGGGCTTCCCTGGTGGCGCAGTGGTTAAGAGTCTGCCTGCCGATGCAGAGGACACGGGTTCGTGCCCCAGTCCGGGAAGATCCCACATGCCGCGGAGCGGCTGGGCCCGTGAGCCATGGCCACTGAGCCTGCACGTCTGGAGCCTGTGCTCCGCGACGGGAGAGGCCACAACAGTGAGAGGCCCACATACCGAAAAAAAAAAAAAAAAGTATACAAAAGCATGACTTTGGTGACAGTTGAAAAAAAAGTACTTGTACTATCATTAATAAATAATTAACATCAATAATTTAAAGCCGATTGGCTCTTGAAGTTACTAACTAAATACAAACTAATAGTTTAAAAGATATTATATCTCACATAAACATAAAGCAAGATTCCAGATAACACATAGATATAAATTTAATAAAGAGGTGAATATGTACAGTTTTATTGGGTATTAAATGAAAATAAAGAAAAACCATGAATATTAAGATTGTTACCCAATATTTCCTAAAATAAAGACAGATATTCAAAAGTTTGCATAGGCAGACAACTGAGATTCTATTAAAAAAAATAGTGAATTTTCTAGGGTTCTTAGTAATAATGTAGAAAGCAACAATTGGCCTAGAATTGGAATAAAACTCCCTGGTTTTAAAGAAAATATTTTTACCTGGTAAGTGCTTTGGAAAGCAAGAAAAAGGTATTATCAAAGACCAGGCAAAAAGCCAAGACATGAGAAATCCAATCCACCATGCCCCCAGCCATCGTGGATCATCCTCAGTGATAGCAATGCTATATGACAGAAAAACAGGAGGTAAAAGTCAACTCTACCTTGTTAATTAAAACTCAGTCACGATAATTATATAATTTATCATTCAAATGCATATATAGAGAAATATTATTATATTATCCAAAATTTCTAGTGGAGCCATTTTGAAGAATCACAATGGATAGCAGGCATAAGTGAGAGCTCTAAGAATAATGATTTACAAAGTATTCCACATGGCAAATACAACACAGAAGTTTTAAATATTTAATAGTAAATATATGTATGTTGACTATTTGAAAGCATGCATGGAATTTCTGAACATTCTTTATCTAACTTTGGCTACATTTTTCTTCTCTGAATATTATAATATATAGTATATATATAGAATACTAAATACATCTCACAGCGAATCACTGATTTTTGTTAAACGCCCATACACTATGCCCCAATTGTGGCATTCATTTGAATGTGAAATTCTTCTTAAAGTGATAATATATTAACAGTTTGTTATAATGGTTGTCATATTTTTATATCAACAGGCTCTTCCTCAAAATACATCATTTCTACAACTCATTTCACTCCACTGAAATTAAAACCCAGCTTTCTGCTCAAGGGCTTCCTCTGTACACCTTTTTATACAGTCTGGAAAAGATTAACCTAGGGCTACAAACATCAGTATCTTTGTGTTGTACCACCTTCTGAAATTTTTTATTAACCTATAGTCTCTAAAAGATTAACCTAGGGCTTCCCCGGTGGCGCAGTGGTTGAGAGTCCGCCTGCCGATGCAGGGGTCACGGGTTCATGCCCCGGTCCAGGAAGATCCCACATGCCGCAGAGCGGCTGGGCCCCTGAGCCATGGCCGCTGGGCCTGCGCGGCCGGAGCCTGTGCTCCGCAGCGGGAGAGGCCACAACAGTGAGAGGCCCACGTACCGAAAAAAAAAAAAACAAAACAAAACAGATTAACCTAGTCTCTAAAAGATTAACCTGGGACTAACAAATCACATACTGTGACCACATTTTCTTATTCATTGCTCACAGTCATGCAAAGGACTGTGAAGTTACAGTAAAATGAGAAAATATGGCCTCAGCAAAGGCCACTAACTTCTCTATTCAGGAAAAGGAGATGGTAACTCAGTGGGTAAGAAGGGGATTTTGGAGTCAAAAAGATCTACTTCAAGATGATCTGATTTTGGATTTTGGAGTCAAAAAGATCTACTTCAAGATGATCTGATTTTGGATTTTGGAGTCAAAAAGATCTACTTCAAGATGATCTGAAAACATTTCATGCCTTGGCCACTTACCAAGTTCTGTGTATCAACTACCTTATAAGATTATTAAGAGGATTAAATAAAATGGCATGTAAAATTACATTATACACAAAACCTATGTTGTCTAGAACACAGTATGGGATAAACAAACATTACCTATTATTATCCTCCAGTGTTACAGTTGTTAAAGCTGAACAATTGTGATCTCTATATTATCAGAGCTACTATAGCACTTAGCCTGAGAATCATAAACTCTCGAGACTCCTCAGGCTATCTACCTACAGCTAAATCTACTGAAAGCACAACTAACTTTAATTAAACTATTATTTTTGAACAATGCACAGGGAACTGGTTATGTATTTTGAAAATTTTCACCATCTAACTATTAAGCATCCTTATTTGTAAATAAATACTCTATACCAAGAGATGGTGTGGCATTAATTCGTGAAGCAATGCAGCCAAAATAGTACATAAAAATTGTGTGTATTCAGTTTTGTTTCCTGAAAAATCCCTCATGATATTCTGAAGAAATATTATAAAAATATTCCGCCTATGGTACTAACGTGATTCAAATAATATAAATCTAAATAAAAGAAAAATAGATATTGCCTTGCCTTTGTCCCAAATCAGCATCAATGTACACGGTTAGCAACTGTCCTCCCAACACATAGCCAACAGCAGGGCCTAAAATTGACATGGAATAGCCAATTCCTAGAAAAAGAACAAAGACAATGAAAATGGTCATCTGTGGGACTTTGCTTTGAATGTCTGACAAGTGAAGAAAGAGAAATATTTTACTATAGAAAAACAAAATGATTAGAATTATATGAAAATTACACATATTTGTCAAGGAGCTTAAAATACATAATTCAATGTCAAATTTTTTAGACTACAATAGTGATGGCAACAAATCCAATAATTATAAATTTATGAAAGTTATATCACGTTAACTCACAGCAGGGGTAGTTCATCTACTATTACCCTTTGTGAACAGTGATAGTAATTACTGGCTACAATTCTTACGGAAGAAAACAAAGTGAAATGAGAAGGCTTTTATATTCTATACACATTCCAAAAGCATTCTATGGCAGCTGATTTAAAACCTGGATCTGGTTCATTAGTCTGTTTCTTAAAAGTAAACCATTAAACTCCTTCTCTTAGTGAATCTCCCATTTTAACTTGCAACAGAATTAAACTGACTTTATTTCTCTGATATTTAAAACTTTGCCATATATAACTTTTTACTTTTTGTTAAAAAATTATGCATACATCAGTATCTTCATATACTACCACCTTCTGAATTTTTTCATTAATTACTGAGATTCTCGTTCTCATACACAAAAGAAAAGGAATATACTATACACAAAGTGAAGCATACATCAATGGTAAAAATGACTTATGTACTAGATCAAGGCTCCAAAGTAGAGGTCATTCAAGATGATCTGAAAACATATAAGAACTTTTATTTATCTATCAACTACCCTAATTTATATTATAACTATATATATATATATATATATTTTTTTTTTTTTTTTTTTTTTTTGTGGTACACGGGCCTCTCACTGTTGTGGCCTCTCCCGTTGCGGAGCACAGGCTCCGGATCCGCAGGCTCAGCAGCCATGGCTCACAGGCCCAGCCGCTCCGCGGCATGTGGATCCTCCCGGACTGGGGCACGAACCCGTGTCCCCTGCATTGGCAGGCGGACTCTCAACCACTGCGCCACCAGGGAAGCCCATAACTGTATTTTTGAATGTAAAAAATGTATTGGTAGAAAATTTTAAGTATATAATTTATAAATAAGTATATATATATATATATATGACTCATGCTCAAAAAATTTTATAGCTAAAAGTACATGATTAAAAATGCTGGAAATCTGGAAATCAATGATTCCCAAATTATCTTTGGTGATAGATCCTTTTATAAATTATTTCCAAAAGGGTTTAGACTGATACATTTGTAAGAATACCTTATAAGTTTTGTGGAAGTATAAAATTGCTATAGGGCTTCCCTGGTGGCACAGTGGTTAAGAATCTGCCTGCCAGTGCAGGGGACACGTGTTCAGGCCCTGGGCTGGGAAGATCCCACATGCTGTGGAGCAACTGGGCCCGTGCGCCACAACTGCTGAGCTTGCGCTCTAGAGCCTGCGGGCCACAACTACTGAAGCCCGTGTGCCTAGAGCCCATGCTCTGCAACAAGGGAGGCCACCACAATGAGAAGCCTGTGCACCACAATGAGGAGTGGCCCCCACTTGCCGCAACTAGAGAAAGCCCACGAGCAGCAACGAAGACCCAACACAGCCTAAATAAATAAATAGATCTATTTTAAAAAATTGCTATAAAAGTTTCTAAAAGTTTATTTTCATTTTTTGACTTTCTTCATGTTGGCATGGATCTATGTAATTCACACTGAATAGCACTATCTATATCACCTGCTTTCTCAGTCCTCAGCAATTACTCCTTGGTTAACAATAAAGAATGCTTTGCATATGTTCACAAATATGTTCATAAAAGAAATATATCAAGAAAGCAAAGAATTTAAAGTTTTCAATTGATGAAAGGTGAATTTGCTATGACCCCAAAATTAAAAATTCTGGTAATGGTGGATAACCTATGGTAGACTAGCATTTCCAACCAAATTGCCCACTAAGAAAAACTTTTAAAAACTGTAAAAATTATTTTTAAATATAAGGCAGATAAAAATAGTGAAGGACCACTGTGTTAAGATTCTTAAGAAGAGAGAGATTTAACAAAAATTGGGACTGATTTTTTTTCCTGGGTATGTTGGCTAATTCTATAAGAGGCACTGGGAGGGTAAACTGTCTTTTGCTAGTCTCTAGGAAGTAGGGGAACAAAAGTTGCAGTTTAGGGAGTAGAGCTTATAAACTTTCCCTGTCCTACATTTTAAGTTGGCACCTACGAGGCTATACTCTAAAAGCAAGGATGAGTTAGAAGTAGACTGGCTCACAGAGTAAGTGCAGTTTAGCACTTACTCAGTCCCTGAAATTAGATAAAGGGCATCCCAGACTGTAGTGTTCCCATGTACGACAGAGGTGGGAAAGTTATTAAAAGACACACAGAGTGATTCTGAAAAAAAATTCTAGAACTATAAAATGCATTTGTCACAATAAAAATGAAATGGATCCACAGCAGATTACTTAGAACTGAACTGAGTATTACTAAACTGGAAAATATATTATTAAATCAGTAAATATTTATCAACAAGCACAGAAAAAATACAGGATAGAAAATACAGAAAAGACAGTAAAGGAGAAAGAATACATTAAAAAAAAACAAAACCCACAAAGGCCTACCATACATGTAATTGGAGTAACTAGAGTCCCAGGAGAGGAGACAATAGGGCAGAAGTTATATTAATAATCATAGGAAATATTCCAAAACCAATGAAAAGTATCAAGCAATATATTCATTAAGTCATATAAGTTCAAAACAGATGAAATAAATGTAATCTTTCACCTATACACTCATAGTAAATAAAACAAATGAAAATCAAATACCAGAAAAGAATCTTAAAAATGGTAAACATATATAAGAAACAGTGGAAGTGAATACAGTAGAATAGCACTTTTAAAGTACTGAAAGAAAATTAATGGCTAACTAATTATCTATTCCCAGTGAAAACTAGATGAAAAACTAAGAGAATTCATCACATGCAGACTGTTGCAATAAATTAACTCAAGACTGTTCTTCATGTTAAAGGAAAATGATCCCAGACTGAAACTCAGAGTAGCAAAGTAAAGAAGAGCAATAAAAAAAGGTAAACATGTTTATAAAAGTGGATCAATATTTTTAAATAAAACAATAACACTTATTTCAGGAATTTAAATATAGAAGGGATTAGAGTACACAGAAATAATTGAATAAATGTTGGGAAAGGAATAAATTTAAAGGGTTTTAAGACCTATGTGATGATTAGGAATGTGGTAAAAGTATCAATTAACATTAGAATTTCATAAAATCAAGTTTGCATATAAGGTAATTAGCAGATGAACAGTAAAAGAGCATATACCTAGGAAGTTAATGGAGGGGAGAAATGAAATAATAAATATTAAATTATCAAAAAGAAAGAAAAAAAGGGCAAGAAATAAGAGTGTAGAGCAGATAGGAAGCACATATTAAGATGAAAAATTTAAACACAGAATAACATTAAATGAATTTAAAAGTTCAATTAAAGGACAAAAATTGTAAACCCCAAAAAAGCATTTAAAGAGGAAAAGGTTGTGAGGCTAGAGATGCTGTGTAACCACTTTTTTCCTTCATTCTAATAGGTAGCAAATTTTGACTGTTTTCATTTTGCCCATTTTTGCCTTGTCACATAAAATTGTTTCACATAGAGGAAGGCATGCTACCAGTAATATATACTATTTTAAAAGAAATAAAGAAGGGAGGAAGATTTTGGAAATGGGGAAATGTATACAAATATAAAAAGCATATGAAAGGATTTCAATCAACAAAACCTAATTACCCAATGAAAAGTATCAGTTAACTGAAATTGAAAAAGACTAAAATGAGTTTCCCAGTTTTGTTACTTTTTGTTTTTTTCCTTTACTCTCAAAAATTACCATTCAATGAATTCCTACAGTAGAAGAAAAAGATAAGGTAGCAGGCCTTGTGGCTGCTATCTTTAGAAAGACCTGCTTGCAACTTTGGCTTTTGTCTGGCACCTGGGATCTTAAATGTCCAGAGGGATGCCACAGTTCCCTAACTAATAAAGGTGGCTCATTGTGCTCAAACTGTTCGTATAAACAATGCGGTTTTGTTGAACACTTGTATTCCTTCTGAGAGTCTAGAAATTTTCTGTGTGCAAGGCAGAGGGTTCCTACATGATCAACTACCAATAAAATCCTTGGGCGTTGAATCTCTAATGAACTTAGCTGGTAGAAAACATTTCATACATGTTGTCACAACTCCTGGCTGGAGGAATTAATTTCAATCTGTAGGGGGCTCCATGAGGAGGGAGTGGACTCTTATAAGCTTGCAGCTGGTTGTCTCTACTTCACCTCATGTACCTTTTCCCTCTGCTGATTTTGCTTTGTATCTTTCTGCTGTGATAAATCATAGCCCTGAGAACTGTCAAGTCCTAGAGAACTTCAAATCTGGGATGGTCTCGTGGGCCTTCACTCCACCTTCGCATGCTTAAATAATCTTTGAATAACTTCGTATTTTGTGTGTTACTAAAATATAAAGATTGAAGTTGTTTTATGAGAAGTACTGATTAGAAGAGGACCTCAGAAAGAAAATCTGTGAACTGGAAGAGTGAAAAGCATCACTAGTAGCTAATTGAAATAAAAGCACTGTTAAATTAGTAAATGGAGAAGTTGTACAGATCAGCCAGAATGTGTAATGAGAGCATCAGATCTTGTGGAGAGACCAAAGCAAAGCAAGTAGAGAAAACAGTAGAAGTGTAGTGCTTTCCATATTAAAGATGAGCCTAAGAGATTAGTACCCTCTATCAGGGCTGCATTGAACACACTTGGCTTCCAGTGACTACGGCAATAGGTCTTTGTTATAGACTAAGAGTTTGTGTCACCCCAAAATTCATATGTTGAAAACTAATTCCCAATGCAATTGTATTTGGAGGTGGGGCCTTTGGGAAGTGATTAGGTCGTAAGAGTGGAGCCCTCAAAAAGGGACTAGTGTGCCCTTAAAAGAAGGCCCCAGAGAGCTCCCTTGTCCCTTCTGCCATGGCTAAAAGTCAGCTGTCTATGAACGAAGAAATGGGCCCTTACCAGATACTAAATCTATGGGCACCCTGATCTTGTATTTCTCAGCCTCCAGGATTGTGACAAATAAATTTCTCTTGCTTGGAAGCCAAATAGTCTATGGTATTCTGTTATAGTAGTCCAAATGGACTAAGTCCCCTACATTAGAATAATAGACTGATAAAGTGAAAATTCATGTGCAAATAAATTACACATTAATTTGGATGTAGGGCCATGCATGGTCTAGTTAACTCTACCTTCCAGGAACTTCAGGGATGGAATTTAAGAGAAACTTGTACTGCTAAGTATTAGTTCACAAAGGAAAAAATTGAGTCATACATAAAAGGCATTAATCTGAAATAGAGAACTCCACAGGAGTTTCTGAGTACCATTGTGTGGTTTCTTTTGTTGACTCTAGTCAAGTCCACGTAGGATGAAGTAAGTCAGTAGAACAGCAGAGCTCTATCCCCACACCTGTGTAAATTAGCCTGGGGTACATTCCAGCAATCTAGACAGCCTACTGCTTGGATGGCACTTCCAGGAAGGCTGGCATGCCCCCCACAGGAAACAGAGCAGGATGTCAATAAAAATCATAACCGCATTCAACTAAAGGACATGATACATCAGCATATAAACAAAAAAAGTAATATTGCATTTACCAAATGTAAATACCTATGAAATCATAACTTCTTAATAAGTGTATGTTATGTTTTACTTATAAATTAAACAAGCAATAAGATAAAATGACACCGAGACATTAACATTACAGAGCAAACTTACCTATATAGAGAGAAGATTTGTGGGTGGGCACAGAATCATCAATAAAGGCTGTTCCTAGGGTATAAAGAGGAGTTCCTCCTGTTCCCAGCAATAGTTGTCCCAAAATAAAGACATACAAGTAGTAGAAAAGTGAAGAACTTGAAGCAGTACAGGTGGTTTTATTCTTTGCTGTTAAGCATGTATCTTTAGGGGAAAAAAAATTGTGAATTTATCAAAATTTTAGCTAATAATTTAAACATCTTACAAATTATACTTGCCTAACATAACCTTCCTTATTTCTTCCAATCACTTCACTTTGATTATACTTAAAATATTTAAAAATACATACATTATTAAAAACAATTTATGAAACATTACATCAAAATTTAGAAAATACAGAACAAAACTGAGAAACATTACTTAAGAACCAAAATTAACAAATTGTGTAAACACAAGTGAATTAAGTGGTGCCAGGGAAGGACAGTTTCCAAATTGAAGGGAAAAAAAACACTACACTTGATATTTTTACAAGTCATAAATACAGTATGACCACCGTATTGATTTTTTCTTTAAAAAGATTTTTTTTTTTGTTACCACTATATTGATTTTATCAATCAGCATCTTAAACACATTTGAAAAGTGTACTTAGACTATAGGATATTTTGGCCAAAACAGTAATTCTCAATATTCACTACATGAGACTCCCATGGTGGCACAGTGGTTAAGAATCTGCCTGCCAATGCAGGGGACACAGGTTCGAGCCCTGATCTGGGAAGATCCCACATGCCGCTGAGCAACAAAGCCCGTGCACCACAACTACTGAGCCTGCACTCTAGAGCCCGTGAGCCACAATTACTGAGCCCACGTGCCATAACTACTGAAGCCCGTGAGCCTAGAGCCCATGATCTGCGACAAGAGAAGCCACTGCAATGAGAAGCCTGTGCACCGCAACCAAGAATAGCCAACGCTCGCTGCAACTAGAGAAAGCCTGCGCACAGCAACAAAGACCCAACGCAGACAAAAATTAATTAATTTTTTAAAATATTCACTACAAAGCAGTAATATTTAGAAGTTATGTCCTTCTTTTTTACAGGTCAAATATTTTATTACATTTATATTTTGAAGCAATCTTTGGGTCCATAGGATGTTTTTTTGAATATTTTAAAAGGAAAAATTGTTATCTATTTTTTTCTTTTTTTCCTTTTATTGAAGTAGATTTACACTGTTGTGTTAGTTTCTGGTGTTTAGCAAAGTGACTCAGTTATACACATATATATATATATATATTCTTTTTCATATTCTTTTCCATTATGGTTTATTACAGGATATTGAATGTATTTAGCTCCCTGTGCTATACAGTAGGACCTTTTTGTTTATCTATTTTTATATAGATTGTATCTGCTAATCCCAAACTCTTAATTTATCTCTCCCCCACCCGCTTTCCCTAAGGGGGGTAACCCTAGGTTTGTTTTCTATGTCTGTGAGTCTGTTTCTGTTTTATAAATAAGTTCATTTGTATTGTATTTTAGATTCCACATATAAATGATATCATACGGTACTCATCTTTCTCTCTCTGGCTTACTGCACTTACTATGGTAATCTCTAGGTCCATCCATGTTACTGCAAATGGCAGTATTTCATTATTTTTTATGGCTGAGTAGTATTCCATTTTATGTATTCAGTCTTCTTTATCCATTCATCCATCAATGTACATTTATGTTGCTTCCACGTCTTGGCTATTGTAAATGGTGCTGCTATTAACACTGGGGTACATGTATCTTTTCAAATTAGAGTTTTCTCTGAATATATGCCCATGAATGGGACTGCTAGATCATGTGGCAACTCTGTTTTTAGTTTTTTAAGGAAACTTCTTACTGTTTCCACAGTGGCTGCACCAATTTACATTCCCACCAACAGTGTAAGAGAGTTCCCTTTTCACCACACCCTCTCCAGCACTTGATATTTGTAGATTTTTTAATGATGGCCATTTTAACCAGTGTGAGGTGATACCTCATTGTAGTTTTGATTTGCATTTCTCTAATAATTAGTGATATTGAGCATCTTTTCATAAACCTATTGGCCATGTGTATGTCTTCTTTGGAGAAATGTGTATTTAGGTCTTCTGCCCATTTTCTGATTGGGTTGTTTTTTTTGTTATTGAGTTGTATGAGCTGTTCATATATTTTGGAAATTAAGCCCTTGTTGGTCACATCATTTGCAAATATTTTCTCCCAGTCTGTAGGTTGTCTTTTCGTCTTGTTTACGGTTTCCTTTGCTGTGCAAAAGCTTATAGGTTTGATTAGGTCCCATTTGTTTATTTCTGCTTTTATTTCTGTTGCCTTGGGAGACTGACCTAAGAAAACATTGTAACAATTTATGTTAGGGAATGTTTTGTCTATGTTCTCTTCTAGGAGTTTTATGGTGTCATGTTTCGTATTTAAGTCTTTAAGCCATTCTGAGTTTATTTTTGTGTATGGTGTGAGGGAGTGTTCTAACGTCATTTATTTATATGTGGCTGTCCAGCTTTCCCAACACCACTTGCCAAAGAGACTGTCTTTTTCCCATTGTATATTCTTGCCTCCTTTGTCAAAGATTAATTGACTTTAGGTGTGTGGGTTTTTTCCTGGGGTCTCCTTTCTGTTCCACTGATCCATGTCTGTTTTTGTGCCAATACAACACTGTTTTCATTACTGTAGCTTTGTAGTATTGTCTGAAGTCTGCGAGGGTTATGCCTCCAGCTTTGTTCTTTTTCCTCAGAATTGCTTTGACAATTCTGGGTCTTTCATGGTTCTGTATAAATTTTAGTATTATTTGTTCTAGTTCTGTGAAAAATGTCATGGGTAATTTGATAGGGATTGCATTAAATCTATAGACTGCTTTGTGTAATATGGCCACTTTAACAATATTAATTCTTCCAGTCCAAGAGCATGGGATATCTTTCCATTTCTTTAAATTATCTTCAGTTTTCTTTATCAATGTTTCATAGTTCTCAGCATATAAGTCTTTCACCTCCTTTGTTAGGTTTATTCCTAAGTATTATATATTTTTAATGCAATTTTAAAAGGGATTGTCTTTTTACTTTCCCTTTCTGATATTTTATTGTTAGTGTAAAGAAATGCAACAGATTTCTGTATGTTAAACTTGTATCCTGCTACCTTGCTGAATTCTTTTACCAGTTCTAGTGGTTTTTGTGTGGAGTCTTTAGGGTTTTCTATATATCATATCATGTCATCTGCATATAATGATAATTTTACCTCTTCCTTTCCAATTTAGATACCTGAGAAATAGTTATCTTTAGGATTTGATTAAAATCTTTTAAAAAAATCACATTCAGTGGCTTCCCTGGTGGCGCAGTGGTTGAGAGTCCACCTGCCAATGCAGGGGACACAGGTTTGTGCCCCGGTCCGCGAAGATCCCACATGCCGCGGAGCGGCTAGGCCTGTGAGCCATGGCTGCTAAGCCTGCGCGTCCGGAGCCTGTGCTCCACAACAGGAGAGGGCACAACAGTGAGAGGCCCGTGTACCGCAAAAAAAAAAAAAAAAATCACATTCAAAGCCTGGGTATTAAAGTAAATCCATATTTCCTAAACTCATCATATAATATTAATGAACTAAGAGATTTGTTAAAAATATATTTCCAACCCTTTCCCTTTGAATCTGGTGTAGTATCCAGGAATTTTCATTTTAACAATGGCCTCAGCTAATTCTATTTTCATTTCCTTGATATCAGATCAAGATTTATTATTTCCTGATTGATGAGACATAGGCCCCTAAAGCACCAATCCTGAATATTCTTTAACTGGTTCACTGTCATCAAATTTTCAGATGCAAATTCTATGCATAAAAATATATATTTTAAATTTTGTATTTAAAATATACTCTATAATACTGTATATATTCATGTTATAAGAGGTTGATGGATATTTTGGCAGATAATTTATTTATATTTACAATTGGGCTAGGTCTGCATTATCTGTGATATTTCCCTGGTCATGTCAAACATTTGAATTATAATTCTTGGTTTCAATATTCACTTTCCTGGAGGTAGTAGATTAGACTAACAATCTCTTATTATTTGCTTTGTTATTTGCAAATTGTTCATTTTGCAAAACTGAACATACGTACATGCATTATTGGTTTACTATTTTCTCCTATTTCCTTTTTATAATAGGTAAATTGCC
Organism: Delphinus delphis; assembly: GCF_949987515.2. Lineage (NCBI taxonomy): Eukaryota > Metazoa > Chordata > Mammalia > Artiodactyla > Delphinidae > Delphinus > Delphinus delphis. The sequence goes on along the minus strand of NC_082685.1, from coordinate 90,621,450 downwards.
TTTAGGAAAATATCTTTCTGTAGTAATCTGGTAGACTTTTTGATTATAAGAGTATTCTGTGGGGTTTTGGTGTTTTTTTGTTTCTCCAAGAGGAAGTAATCAATGGGTTTCAACCTACTTGTTTAAATAAATTTTAAATAAAACAGAAGAATACCAAGAAAAAATCCAAGCTCTCCCTTACCTCTGCCTGCCTCTATTTATGCTCTCCCATGTCACTTAGATGAAGGCAATAACCCCTGTTAACAGTTCCTTCGATCATTTTTCAGACATTTTCTCACACATTCACATGTTTTATATCCATTTACATTTTTACATATGTATGATCATACGAAACATACTATCCTTATTTTCAACAACTTCCAGTTTTCACTTCTTATGTCCTAGAAATCCTTGATGTTGGAACTTAAAGCTGTATTTAAATTTCTTTGTTGGCACTGTTATAATATTCCACAGCATAAATGTGATTTATTTACCAAGTCCACAACTTCTATTTTTTTTTTAAGTTTGCTTGTATGCTTTCTTTTTAACATCTTTATTGGAGTATAATTGTTTTACAGTGTTGTGTTAGTTTCTGCTGTATAACAAAGTGAATCAGCTATATGCATACATATATCCCCATATCCCCTCCCTCTTGCATCTCCCTCCCAACTTCTATTTAATAATAATATAACATATATTATTAATATTATATTATACATACATTCAGGTCAAAACAATGTTGTGATGAATATTTTTAAAATTTATCTTGGCATATTTGTGCAAGCCTATCGTACGACAGGTTCCAAAAAGTGGAACTGCCGGGTCAACGTGTATAAATATTTATATTTGATTTGCCAAGTTGCCATAACAAAGAGTTATAAATATATGCATTCCCATTAGCAATGCAGCAACACTTTTGAAAAAATCTTCAGTGAACTTAAGCATTTTTCTGTATATTTATTGGCCACCTGCATGTTTTTCTGTGAACTAACTTCTCAAATTTACTTCAGAGCTTCTGAGTTTGATATCTGACTTATAAAAGTCTTCCCTTTCTCCATGATTACATATAAAGCTATTTATGTTGGGTTTTATCCTAGCATTTTTACTACTTTATTTTTTAATTCATATGTAATATATTTTAGTGGGAAAAGACAGGGATTATAGCATTGTGTTGGATTAACCAAAGAGTACATATTTTGTTACATTTCCTATGTATGGGTTTATTTCTGGATAATCAGTTTCATGTCACTGATCTTTGCAGTCCCTCTCCACAGATCTGTTTTAAGTACTTCAGCTGTCTAAGGTTTGTGGGTATCAATATTTTAGCCCGGCTATATCCCATTTTACAGTACTACATGAAAGGCTGTAACAGTTAACAGATCTAATTTTATCATTTTTCCCAAATAAACAAGGCCTAAGATCTACTTATTAAAACTACTGTATCCAATATATTACTCTCTCTGCATTACTTCTGAATAATTTCCTTCTTTTACTTTTCCTAGAATTGATAAAAATTGATAATGAGATGTCAAGCCACAGAAAGGCATGGATGTATCTTAAATGTTTATTGCTAAGTGAAAGAATCCAGTCCACAAAGGATACATACTTTATAATTCCAAATATATGACAATCTGGAAAAGTAAAACCATAGAAATAGTTGCCAAGGGAAGAGGGGAGGGAGGGTTGAACAGATGAACCACCACAGGATTTTTTTTAGGGTAGTGAAACTCTTCTAATATGATGGTTTGATTGTGGATATACGACACTAGTCATATATTTGACTAGTATTTGCCAAAATACATTGAACTTTATAGTACAAAGAGTGAACTCTACACAAACTTTTAAAAATCATTTGAGGCCAAAAGTTTCCAGGAGGAAAGGCAGAATGTGACAAAAGGATCTAACTGTAATACAAATATGTGAAACAACCTCACTAAGGAGAGTGGGGGTAAGGGTGCTGACCTAAGTAACTTTGGAATGAGTGGAGTCTGCAAGACTAAAGGCAAAAGTAACTATATATAATCACTGTATTCTAGATGATAAAGTTATCTCCCATTCCGTAATTAAAGAAACCAGGGCCCACTGGAGAAATAGCTGATTTTAGGACTGGAGCAGGAAATATATAGGATGAGCCTGCAGCACCTCAGAGTGCAAGAAAATAAGGAAAACAAACAAAAATATCTGCAATGATGGAGGTATGTCAAAGGTACACAGGAGCCAACCGAAAAAACTCCAGGTAGACAAAGCTGGAAGAATTTGAGCAACGAAATAAAGTTGCATTGGATTATAATCTAATGTAAAATATAAATCCATGCAGCCACACTGAAAAAAAATAATTGAATAAATAAATAAATGTGGGAGAAGAGACAAATGTCTAATGCAGAATAACTCCGAGTAATTTATGTAGATACTGCATCCTCAAAGAGATGGCACATAACACTCCATTTCTGAAATGTTGGGTGCACATAGTGACTTTCTTCCAAATCATATAGTATAGAAAGGAGGAAAAGAGTTACTTCACAATGGATTAACCTGAAAAATACTACCTGAGTCAGGTGATCAAGGTTTTCATCAAGAGTGATAAGTGATGTTGATAGCATGTACCCTTCATATGATGTGATGAAAATGGCATTTTGCCTGTGTGGTCCTCCCCCTGAAAATCCTATAAAGCCAGTCTAATCACAGGAAAAACATCAGACAAATCCCAGCTGAGGGACATTTTACAAAATATCTGACCAGCACTCCTCAAAACTTCTATGGTCATCAAAAAAAAAGAGAAAACTCTGAGAAATTATCACAGCCACAAAGAGCCAAAGGGAGATGACAACTAAATGTAATAAGGTATACTGGATCAGATCCTAAAATAGAAAAAGGAAACTAGGTAAAACTAAGTAGATCTACATAAAGTTTGGACTTCAGTTAACAAGTAGAAAATTTAATAAATGACGTACCAATATTAATTCATTAATCATAAGAAATGTAGCATACAAAGTAAGATGTTAATAATAGGGGAAAATGGTTGTGGTATATATGGAAACTATACTATCTTCACAATTTTTCTGTAAATCTAAAACTGTTCTAAAAAGGCAAGTTTATTAATATTTTTTAAAGTATAGAATAAAACAGCCAAGTACAGATAAAGGCTTAAACTTTCATAAAAATTAAAAATAAATAAATAAATAATATAAATACACAGCAGCAATTTTTATTAAGCAGATACTACCAGAAATGCAAAAATAGACATAAAAAGTTAAAACAGCAGACTAATTTTCATCTTTCCCAGTCCAAAACAGCAAATTGTTAAAAATAAGCAACAATAGAGCAGGCCTAAACAGTATAATTAGTACCACTGAATTTAGGGAAACATGTCAAATTCTACTCTCTTATAAAATTGTGTCTTCCATTTTTAGGTACCATGGACAATTCTAAAAAAACCTGACCAAATATTATGCAACAAAAATATCGGTATACAATCCAAAGAGTAAATAACAATAATACTCTATGACCAAAATGGAAAAAAAAAAAAGCTAGATACTTTTAAGACAACAGAAAATGAAAAGGCCCTTCTATATGGAATTCAAAAAAATTAAAAAACTCTATTAAACTATTCTTTGATCAAAAAATTATAATTACAAAATTTCTCAGAAATGATACTAGAAACAAACCACATCGAAATTTATATGCTATAACTAAAGTGGTTCTTATAAGAAAACCATCTCATTGAAACAAAAAAAGACCCCCAAAATAAGAAGTCAAAATAAAAAACATATAAAAATAAATTGCACATTAATGAGTTGCCCCCAGCACTAACACCACTGGCACTAGATGAGTTTATCATAGAATAGCGATGGAGAAGATAACACGCAAAAGAATATCTAGGAAAAAGAAATACTGAAAAAAGCAAGCAATTAAGAGGCATCTCTAATAAAAAGCAATAAAGAAGTAACAAAGGGGGGACTTCCCTGGTGGTGCAGTGGTTTAGAATCCGCCTGCCAATGCAGGAGACCCGGGTTTGAGCCCTGGTCCAGGAAGATCCCACATGCCACAGAGCAACTAAGCCCATGTGCCACAACTACTGAGCCTGCGCTCTAGAGCCCATGAGCCACAACTACTGAAGCCCACACGCCTAGAGCCCGTGCTCCACAACAAGAGAAGCCACCACAATGAGAATCCTGCGCATCGCAAGGGAAGAGTAGCCCCCGCTCGCCACAACTAGAGAAAGCCCGTGTGCAGCAACGAAGACCCAATGAAGCCAAAAATAAATAACAAGATTAATTTATTTAAAAAAAAGAAAGAATTAACAAAGGAATAGAAATCTGATTAATAAAATGTAATAATAAAATTCACACAAAAATAAATCCTTTGAAATAATCAGTAAAATAAACCACTAGCTAACATAATGAGGAGGAATTACATATATACAAATAATACATGAAAAAAGGAAATAAACTAAGAAGAGAAGAAATTTTTTAAAAATCACAAGAGACTACTTAGAACAAATTACTAGCATATTAATTTGAAAATCTAAAATGGTTAATTACCAAGCCCAGATAGTTTCAGAGATGAATTTTACCAAAACTTTATATATTAAATAATAATCATGACAATAATAATAAATGATAAACTTAACACTACTTAATCTATTCCAGAACATAGAAACAAGATAAAAATTACCAAAATATTTTTACTGATTACAAATTGATAATAACATGTGAAAAAGATTAACAACACCGAAGAAAACCATAGACCAATCTCATACCTGAATATCAACGCAAAAAAATCATAAACAAAATATTAGCAACAAAATCCAACAACATATATGAAAAATACAGCATGTCTTTTTAAAGAAGCACATTAGGAAGTCTATTAAAATTTAACATATTAGATCTAATTAGAAAAATCAAATGATCAGTTTCATAGATTTCAAGTAGAAAACTGACAAACTGACAAATGTCAACATAAAATAGGAATAGACATTTCTTTAACATGATCAAACATATAAGTGTGTATACATACACATGTATGTATATGCACACATACAGACTGCTAAAATCAGGAGTAAGACAAGGATGTGCCCTAACTCTGCAACTTTTCATGTTGTATTGGAAGGAAAGAGAAAGGAACTAGAGGCCTATGAATTGGAAATCAAGAGGTAAAACAATTTCTATTTGCAGAAATTATAATTGTCTTTTTGGAACACTTAATTGGTTCCAGAACCAATGGAAAAACTACTAAAAACAATAAAGGAATTTAGTAAAGTAGTAAAACATAAAATTAATTTTGAAAGAGATAAAAAAAGAATATACAAAAAAATAAGTTAGCTTCACATGCATAAGTTAGATGACATGATGGTAGAAATACCAATGTATAGTAAGAAAGACCAACTAAATACACTTAGAAATAAATGTGAACATCCTATATGATGAATACTTGTCTACCTAGCATCATTGAGAAGCAAGCAAGGTGGGACAGAACAAGGAACAGTATGTCATAGACGCATGGTGCCAGAGAAAAATTCTAAATCTGAACAGCAATCTTTCTATGTGGGGAAGAAATAAAAGCTAAATAATTTATTCAGAAGGAACATCTGTCTCAACCAGAGAAAATCTCCACTTGTCCAGACAGAGTTCCAGTCCTTCTCCTGCATGCATACTATGTTATGCAGGACTCTAAAATGGTCCCCAAGATTCCCCATCCTAATTCCTGGGACTGTGAATATGACAACATCACACCTAATTCTGTTACAGTGGCAAAAGGGATTCTGCAGAGTAAGTTCACCTTACTAATTAACTAACTTAAGTTACTAATCGGTTGATTTTGAATTAGTCAGAAAGGAGATTATCTGGCTGTGCTCAACAATCTAATCACATGAGCACTTTAAAAGCAGAAAGCTTTCTGTGGCTAGCAGAAGCAATGAGAGAAATTTAAAGCAAAGGGGCTCTGTGAACCTTTGCTGCCTTTGAAGATGGAATGTGGGGAGCTTCTAGGAGCTGACAGCAACCCCCACTGACAATCGTCAAGGAAATGGGGATCTCGGTTCAACAATTACAAGAAACTGATATTTCACAACAGTTTAATAAGCTTGGAAAAGAATTCTCTAGAGCCTCAAATGAGAATGCAGCCAGCTGACACCCTGAGTTTGAGACTCTAAGCAGAGAACCCAGAGCTGTGCCAGACTCTTGAACTATGGAGTGTGTAAGATAACATATTTGTGCTTTTTCAAGTTGGTAAGTTTGCATAATATGCTATGCAGCAAAAGAAAGTTAATACAAACATCTTACAAAAAGCTGGCCAAGGAATAATTCACTTCATTCAAAGGTAAATAATAACCGAAGAAGAAAAGCAAATGCATAGCAGAACAATTACCATATTGCCATCCTTTAAAGTGATAGGAACAATTGCTTCCTAAAATCAAAAGGTGAAAACAGGGATTTAATAAACTCATGAATGTGGTGAGATAAGGGATTTTTAAAAAAGGAAAAAAAATGGGCTGAAAGAACTCTGGAAAAACATTCCCAAACAGAAATAAAAGTCACATTGCAATGGACAAGAGAGACTAGAGACTGTGAGAATTACAAGGACAGACAGAAAAGGTTTGAGAAATACAAACAAAATTAAATGAACAAAACCTAAGACTTAAAAGATTAGAGAGAAAATTATAGAAATGATATTCAGACAAAGAAAATAAACATGCATAATCAATCAGAATAGAATATATATATATATATTCAAAGGTAAAACTTAATAAATGAAGACTGATCTATAATTTTAAAAGGCATAGAAAAACCCTGGAAATTTTGATGCAGAACTTTCAACACTAAAAGTCACTGAATTTTAAAGATGAAGAAAGACTTCTTTGAACAGTCAGGAAAAAAGATAGTCACTTAGGCAGAGGAAAAAAAAACAAAACCCTTAGCTGGCATCAGACTTTTTAAAAGCAACATTAATCCCATAAAGGCAGTAAAGGAATGGCAAAAAAAATCAGTGAAAGATAATATGACTCAGAAATTTTACACTCAGCCACACTCTTATCCAAATATAAAGGCAAAAGACAAATATTTAACATATTTAAAATCTCATGGAATTAACTTTCCTTTAAAATCAAAAAACAAACCAAAAAAAACACTTACTAGAGGGTACATTTCAGCTTACCACGAAATAGTCATTCAGAGATGCATCATGGGGACCTAAAGAAGACTATTCATCCTAAGTAATATTAAGTAATTTATTAAATTGTGTCTGCTACAATACAGCTTTACAAGATAGATAGATTTACCCCCTATGTGAATTCTGAGGTATTATTGCTTAAGGAAACTATCTGAACCTCGAATTTCAACTTCTAACGTGAAATCAAAAAATTTCTGACAAAATACTTAACGCTAAATTAAAGGCATGTGATTTGACAATACACCACAAGAGGGAGCGTCTATGTTGTTTATGAACACAGAGGAGTGTTGCCAATAAAATTAAGGCTTAGAATTTTACTTAATGAACAAACCAGTGTCTAGTCCTGCCCAGTAACATGTGCAGGAACTAAAGGCAAAAAGGCAAAACGGCAAAAGAAAATCCATATACCAGAATAGTTAGAAGTTAAATATCAAGCTCAGTGCAGCCCTCACCCTCACCTAGAGGTCCACAGCCTGCTCCCCGCCAAGCATTTACCTTCAACACCTATAAGTTTAAAGAGACCACCTTTTCCTCTGGCCCATCTTGCTGCCAGGGGCAGGGAAGGATGTTGCAGTCTTGAGATGGTATTCCACTCCCCTAGCCACACTTTTCTGACAGTATTTCCAGGAGGTGCCCGTGCCTCCTGAGAAGCACTGTTTTCTGGGGAACCCGGTCTGCCTAATTACCTGCATCAGGTACTTTGAGGTGGCTAACTTTAATGAAAAGCAACCTCTCTTTCTCTCTTCCCAGGAAGTGACTGTAATTTTCTCCCCCTGGCTCCACTTCCCATATTCAACCCCCAGCCCTGAAAAGGGAGAAGGAGCTGCTGCTTTTCTTTAAACTTGACCATCCCCAAGTCTACGTAGCAGCTTCTGGACTGGAGATGGTAGCTCATCCCTACCTCCCTCTCCTATAACCTCTGTTCACTTATCCTATGTACCAATCTTGCAAAAATCTTTCTCACAAAACTTTAAAAGAAGAACAAATTATCTTTGAGTTTCAGTGTCTGTGATATGGGTCCCTCTAAGCACAGGGCTCAGGGCAAGACCCTTCTTGTCCGGACCTAAGGGCAGGCAGCTGGTGGCAGCTTTGAGAAAGAGGGGGAAAAAATACTCTTCTTGAAGGTGGGGAGCAACACTCAGAAGTCCAGACTTCCCTTGCCTGAGACAACTGATACAGGAACAGGAGATAGGCCAGGTGGCAGCAGGGAACTCTTGGGCTGCTTTGGTTCATAAAAATAGACAGAGTGGGTGGGAAGAGGCAACACAAGGAATCTCACAGACAATTTAGGACTCTATATTTATGGGTACTAAAAAGTTGAGAGAGCCTTTGCCTGTGCAGCTAACCCACCTGGGATGCTGACCTGATCACTCACCTCCCATGGGAACCTAACTCAACCAATAAAGTGATTTTTCAAAAAAAAACCTATCATGGCATCCATACAAAGATGTTGTAAGAAAAAAGACCAACATACTTTCATTAAAATTAAGATTAGGACACGGACCACAGAAATATTTTCATGGAGCAGGTGAAAAATGTGAACACATCATAATGGCAAAGCAGAAATGAAATAACTTAGAAAAGAAGTGGTGAGAGGAAGAGGATATGAAGCTTGCACTGGTAGAACTCAGAGAAAAAAGTAAAAGGGAAAAACTAAAATCTCATAGAAAGGAAGATAAAATTGAAAGGGGTACAAGGGTGAACAAATTGAGAAAACACAGTAACAGGCACGTAATACAGAAATTAGAAAAGTGAGTAAAATGAATGATAAAGAAAAAAAGCAGAGAAAATGCTAAGGATATAAGGTGGCCAAAGATCATACATACACATAACTGAAGTATCTGAGGAAAAAAAAAAAACTAACATCATGGAACAAAATACTCAGATATGTAGTTTAAGAAAATGTCCCTAAAATGTTAATATGCATGTAAATCTATATACTTCAATCTGCATAACTGGGTGCCAGGGAAACATGACATCAACAGTCATCACCAAGATAGACCTTAAACTGGACTTTGAGGAGACTCCAAATTTCATAGACATATGGACTCTTGAGAATATTCTTGGTAGAAAATATGAGCAGTATATTATATATCCAGTGTGACAAGCACTTCTAAATGATTTCAGAATACACAGGTGAAAAAGGCTGCTGAGAACTTAAATGATATAAGAATGGATAAGAAATTCCCTAAAAGGCAATGATCAAATTACGAATGTAAAAAAGAGAAACAGTGAAGTCACAAAAATGAATAACACCTTGTGCCAAATAACATATTAATCTTTAACTACAATTAAATCTATCCTATTTTACTCACATTGTATTGTTCCAGAGGAAAAAAACTATAAGCTTTCACATACACTTCCTAGCCTAATCTTTACAACTTTCTGCAATCATTTTACCAGTGAAGAAACTGAAGCCCCAAATCACATGCTATGCATAGTCAGATTTTGCAACACAGCCTAATAATCTGATTCCTATTCTTCTGATCCTCCAATATATACTCCATGATCTTTGAGCTATAATTTAATGAGCTGAACCATTATCTAAAGAGGTACAAAGGAAGATTTCCCCAAGTATAATTTATAGAACCCTAGGCTTCTGAGAATTTCCATAAACAAAAGGATGCTTTGGTCAAATTAGTTTGGGAAACACTCTATTATAGCACTTCTCCTCTTAGATTAATAAGCATGCATTTATATGTAATATGATAAAGTTTTATACATTATTTATTGTATATTCAAGTTGCTTTTTTTCTCCATTGATGTCTAACAGCTCACAGAACTAGTGTTCCATAAAACACACTTTGAAAAATACTGGTTTGAAGTATGACAAAGGTGTCAAGTAAAACAAAACATTCCTAGATTATTAAAAAATTTAAATGTAACCCCTGTATAGACAGACATAAATCTTAACGGGTTAGTGTTATCAATGATTGCTTAATGATTCATAGTGCCAAGATTCTGCTTCCCACCTTTTCTATTACTACCCATCTCCTTTGGAGTGAACATATACTGTCACAGATGTAGAAACTGTGAGGATGGCTCCAAATCTCAATTTTGAACGTCCAATGTCTTATGTTCTAGTGTTATATTTCTAATGCCGAATTTCTACCTCAAAATCTAAAACAAAATTCACAATCTTCACCATAAAACCAATTTCTCTACCTGATTTTCCCATATGTGTTCATAACATCCATTTTCTAGTCATCAAGTTTAAAACACAAAAAGAATTCAATAATATATTCCTTGTCTATAATGACCATATCATATGCTTTTCCTACTGATATCATACCCATTGTTCAAGTCTAGCTAAAACTCCACTTCCTATTAAAAGCTCTCACCTGAGTTGTCCAAAGGAAACCCTTTCTTCATTTACTAGTATCTTTTTTCATTCAGTGACAATAAGCCTGTATGACTCACTAGGTTCTTGATTACCATACCTTATTTTTACCTTATCCTCATTTATGTTAATAGCAATCATAATAGTAGTAATACTTATGGGGTGCTTATCTTATACAAGGTCCTTCACTGGCATACATTATCTTCTCTAATCCCCAGAAAAACTCCTATGAAAGAGATACTATTATTTTCCTCATTAACGATGAGTAAAGTCAGGATTGGATTAACTTCAAAATCTCTAAGATTTAAGAGCCTGTGTATTTTAAGAGATTCATCTCATGGTTAACGGTGACAAAGTAAAATTAATCAGTTACTTAAATAATTTGGGATGTAAATTCAAAATATTTCTGTAAGAGCTTCTGACTATCAAGATAGACAAAAACTTTTGATATAAGATCTAACAGTCAACCTCCTTATGGTCTCTAAAATACAAACTCCTGACCTACCAGGCTATTAACCCATTAAAAGATATTAAAACCAGAATCCAACATCATGAATATAATAGGAATGACCACAAATGCATAAAAAAATTTTAACATTAGAAAATTCTATGTATAATCATATACCAAGAAATTTGAAAATCTCTTAAAATAAAAATATTGACTATAAATGATATAAAATTTGAATGAAGATATGATTCTGGAATAAATTGAAATGGGAATCAAAAGTGTACCTCAAAATCAACATATCCAAAATGGTTTTTCTGGAGAACTTATATCAAAGCTCCATCAAAAAAATCAATCCTTGTGTGTTATTTAAATTGTTCCAATATAGAGAAGAAAATAAAAAGTTTCCCAATTTGTTATGAAGTATTAGCACAATTTCACTTCAAAACAGCAGTCATGGGCTTCCCTGGTGGCGCAGTGGTTGAGACTCCGCCTGCCGATGCAGAGGACACAGATTCGTGCCCCAGTCCGGGAAGATCCCACATGCCGCGGAGCGGCTGGGCCCGCGAGCCATGGCCGCTGAGCCTGCGCGTCCGGAGCCTGTGCTCCGCAACGGAAGAGACAGCAACAGTGAGAGGCCCGCGTACCGCAAAAAAAATAAAAATGGTAAAAATAAAAACAAACAAAAACAGCAGTCATTTGTAAGGAAGAACTTACTTAAATCAAAATATTTGTTAAAATACTCAAGTTAGAATATGTGTATGGATATTTTTACGTATTAGTTAAGGTTGCAGTAGGACACAGACAAAAGAGAGAACTGAAGCAAATTTAAAAGTTTTGTATGGATGTGGATTGTTTTATGGGTGGATTTTTTACAAAGGGAGAGTTAAGGGAACAAACAGTGGGTGCTACTAGGCAGTTACCGAAACCCTGCAGCAACGTGGCCTTAGGTTGAGACACACAGCAACTCCCACACTAGGTCTTGTGGGGAGCACACCAGGGAAATAAGCACAAGAACCTCCTTCTTCCCCACATGCAAACTCCCACTGGCTGAACCCAGCTAGAAGCCGGAAGGCAAAAGTGCACAGCAATATAGTCCGTGAGGCTTATTCTAATAAAGCAGTAAGACAACTGACAAGCTTGATAATGCTCCTGTCTGTAATCACTTCTTTTTCTATCATCCAGATCATGTTTCCTTTACCTCCTGCCTATCCCTTAGCTGGTGAGGGATTTTACAAAGTTCTTACAAGTCTTCAGCTGTTCTGTCTCTATTGGATTGCCACAGTTTTCCTTTCAACAAGTACTATTGGGTTGGGGATATTAAGAGGCACAGGAGTGAATTCCCTCAGTCCAAAATACGCTCCTCCTTGCCTCTGTTAGAAACAACCCAATTTCCCCTTCGTAACGAGGATCCATCACTTCTGTCAGTTCAGTGACCATCTTCTCTTCCTGTTGATTATTGTATGAAGACCAAGGCAGGAAACAAAAATTCTGTAGGTGGATTTTTAGGTACAGTAGCAAGAGGCTCCAATCCATTGCCACGCCCTAGTTCACTACCCTGTGTATGCTGGCTATGGAGGACCCAGCAACACAGAATGGTTTCTGCCTTATTTAATGCATATACCATATTCTGTAGAGAAGGAAATCTTATTCTGCAAGTTATAACACAACAGACACTATTCTACCGAGTCAGCGGCTTCTGGGTGTTGAGGTACATAGTAATAAGACACACAAGTGAATTTCATGAGCAGAAGTTTCTTACCATAATTCTGCTGCAAATGAATTTCTTCATCAGAAGTGATGCTGTATAGGTTATAATAATGAATAAGGCATTTTGTAAGTCAAACAACATTGAGTGTTGGTAGAAGTATTGCAGGCAGTGAAAATAAATTCATATTTAGAATATTTACTTGTCTTGGGAGGACAAATTGCAACCAGGATATATATTTTTTCATTGCCCTGGGGTATAGTGGTTGCCCTAGGGAATGTTACCAAATCACTGCTCTCAGGACTAACCCCTGCAATTGGTAAACTGAGCAACCAATCTGCAGTACAGGTAGTTAGACCAGCCATTATGAGGGAAAGGGCATTTTTGGAACCCATGTTTAGCTTCCTTTTATGCTATATGGCCATTTTTTTATATGGGACAATTCCACAAGCACCACAGTGGCTGGGGAAAAACACCGATTGACACTCACTGTACAGACCATCTTTTCTTCCTGATTGAGAGCCTCTTCTACAAAGGATGCCCTCAAGTGAGTATTAACATGTGGGAAAAATAGCTTTACATTCTAGGCCCATGCCCAGAAGCATACTACAGATCTCTTGGCTGGAACTCCTCGTACCTTGTAAACAACTTTCATTTTTGTTTTCTTCCAAGCTTCTGACTGGCCAGCTTATCTATTAGTGTTGTGCATGAATCAATATAAATCTGTACCTCAGGCCTTCCCTTCTGTCAAGAGAATTTCCACTGACCATTGCCTTTTAGGGACATGCCTGACTGGGGTTTTTCTTCAAAATGTTCATCTTTGGTGGGTGCCAGCAAAAACCCACTGTGAGCCAGGCTACACCTCTTCCTCCTCTAACTCTGTGAGATCCTAAATTTAATAAGGACATCTCGGTTTTTGTAGTAAGACCATGCTAACTTCTGCCTATAATAACCTTTCTCTATTGAAAAAGAAGGAAGTGAAAGTCAATAAAAACAAGCAGGATAGTAGTATGAGATACCTGCCTATATAGTTATTTGTGCCTTCCAAATCTGCCTGCATCTACCAACCATGAGATGTCTAATTTTCACATGTCTAATTTTATGATTTGTTACAGTAGATAACATGCACTTCATGATGGGGAGTCCAGGTTGAACGGTGTTCATAATCCTGTTTACCAGCATTAAGGAGCAAACCAATAGCTGCTTTTCAAAAGGAGAACAGTTAGGCAGAAAAGCTTGGTCTTACTACAGAAACCCAGGGGTCCTCACTGGGATTTCCCTATTGGAGACTTGCCCGAGGCCTCCTACATCTTCCCTGTCTGCCATAAACACTGTCATAAACACTGTCCATACCTGCTGTAAGAACTTTATCTTGTTCCAGAACTCAGAAAGCCTTTGAGCAGCAAAGGTTAATTAAAACAGCCTGTGGAGTAGATAAAACCAAGGCTATGGCCCCACTCCCTGTTAATGCCATTGAATGGATTAAGGTGGTCCCAAGCAAATACTTTTAATTGGAAAATATGGCTCAAGGAAAAGTACCTAAGGGTATGACTCTCCCATTAGTCTGATAAGCTTAATTAAGTTCAGAGAGACAGGAGGTTAAGACAAGATATAATGCAAAACTAAGTGTGTGGTTATTGGCACATATATCTGAATCAATTAGTTTTTGAAACATCTGCACTATCAGATGAACCATTAGCCTCTTCTAGGAGAGATTATGACAGAATGAGTGTTAAAATGTCCCTTAGTTCCCAAATTTCTACAGGCAAGAAACAGGCTGATACAGTTTCTAAGCATCTAAGTAATATATTCTCCATTTGCCCTCTTTAAATATAGCCAAGGATAATTTAAAAAAAAGACCAACAGAGAACAATGAACTATGAAGCCCCTCCCAAGAAGCAGAAGGAGAGTTTACTCAAGGAACAAGCATGACAGCTTCCCAGTGGGATTTCAGGATTTCTCTGAATCAGTGACTCCTGTGTATTTTCCCCTTTCCAACCGGTAATGATTATTGTGACAAATACATTAGTTATACATTTCTGTTTTTAAAAGGAGTAAACAGAGAATGTTATTTGGAAATATAAAGAGAGTCAAATCAACTCAAAATGTATCACAGGTTTAAATGGAAAATGATAAGCTTCTTGAAGAAAAGAAATAGAAACTCTTTGGGATCTAGGACTAGGTAAAGAATTCTTAGACTCGACAACAAAAGGAAAAAAGTGATAAACTGAACCTCACTCAAATTAAAATCATTTGCTCTGTAAAAAACCCTGTTACGAGGTTGAAAAGGACCAGCTACAGACGAGATGAAAATATCTTCAAACCATCTATCTGACAAAGATCTAGTACTTAGAATACATAAGTAACTTTCAAAACTCAACAGTAAAAGGTAAACAATATAGTTAGAACATAGGCAAAAAACATGAAAAGATATTACATGAAGGACAAACAGATGGCAAATGAGCACAAGCAAAGATTCTCAACACCATTAGCCATTAGGGAAATGCAGATTAAAAGCATAATAAGATTTTACTACAACCTATCAAAATGGCTAAAACAAAAAATAATGACAGCACCAAATGCTGGCAAGGGTGCAGATAAACTGGATCATTCATACATTGCTGACGGGAATATAAATTGGCACACTCTGGAAAACAGTAGTTTCTCAATAAACTAAGTAGAGAACTATCATATGACCCATTGGTTCTACTCCTAGGCATCCATCCCAGAGAATTAAAAAGTATGTTCGCACAAAAATCTGTACACAAATGTTCATAACTTTATTTGTAATAACCAAAAAACTGGGATCAACCCAAATGTCCTTTAGCAGGTGAATGGTTGAACAAACTATGGTAAACCCATACCATGGAATACTTACTAGTTAGCAATAAAAAGGAATGAGCAACTGATAAATTCAACCCTGATGAGTCTTCACAGAATTATTCTGAATGAAAAAGCCAACTCCAGAATGTTAAATACTGTATAACTCCCAAAATATAGTAAAATCTTGAAACAGAAAAATGTTATCATGAGATGACTTATAATGGAAAACTTTTAAAATGTAAATATTTATGAGAATCATTAAAATATAAAATGGAATGCTATGCAAGAATAAGAATGCTCACATGCTGCAAACTATGAAAAATATTATACTAACTCTACAAGAAATAGGCACAATAAAAATATTAAGACAATCTCAAAGTTGTTCTCCTTGAGAAAAGAATAATAATGAATTGGGTTTTTTTCTCTTTGTACTTCTTAGTATTACCCAAATTGTCTGCAATGACCAGTAGAACTTTTCTAATCAGAAAAATAAAATGTATTAATAAAAATCACAACAAAGGAGGGTTGATTAAACATATTATCTATAAAATGAAATAAAATAAAAACAAATATTCTGCAGTTTTGTCTTTTTTAATATTTACAATATCCAATATATACTCTAAGTTAAAAAAAAGTAGATATCCATAAGTTCAAAATCTTGTTTCTTTAAAAATGTGCATTTGAACGTATATGTGAAAATGTGATGTATGAATATGTATAAAGGTTAGTAAGAGGGTGTGAGAATGTGTGTGCATGAGTGTGTGTTAATGACTATGTAATGTAAAAGTGTAATTATGCATAACTATTTGTGAATACATGTGTGAATGTGTGTATATATTAAAAAGGCTGAACAATACTGACAGTGTTATCTAGGCTCTGTTATTTTTTTTTTTTTTTTTTTTTTTTTTTAAAAATTGTTCATCTGAAATCCAAATTTAACTAGGCATCCTGTGTCTTTTTTTTTTTTTTTTTTTTTTTTTGCGGTACGCGGGCCTCTCACTGTTGTAGCCTCTCCTGTCGCGGAGCACAGGCTCCGGACGCGCAGGCTCAGCGGCCATGGCTCACGGGCCCAGCCGCTCCACGGCATGTGGGATCCTCCCGGACCGGGGCACGAACCCGCGTCCCCTGCATCGGCAGGCGGACTCTCAACCACTGCGCCACCAGGGAAGCCCCTAGGCTCTGTTATAAACAAATTTTATTTCCTTACTTTTTTATTCCATATATTCCATTTTTTTTCCCTTCTATTCCATTTTTGTTTGTATTTTTCTATCTTCTGATTGGCTTGCAAAGGGACGTATCATGTTTAAAATTAGGAAAAAAAAATTAAAAATATTTAGAAAGAGTCAACTTGGCTATCTAAAAGGCAATATTTAATATGTCATATTAAATGACATATTAGCTCCATATTAATCTGAGCTACAGCAAATAAATTTATTTTCTTATCTCATAAAAAGAATACAATCTTGGAAACATAGCTAATTAAAACCTTTTCTAATATATTACTTTGAAAGTGTTTAGCCAGACTTTTGGGATATGTCAATATCAAGTGGCACCTAAAAAAAAGTATGTATCATATTGAAAGATTTTTAGTTGTTCATATTATCTTGTAACTATCATTGACAATAAGTAAACAAACCAAGAAAGGCAGTTTTTTTACATTAATATAGCTGTTACTTAATTATCATGAACATCATTTTTATTCATTGCTACTATTTAATGAGCACTTACTCACACCAGGCACCGCCTTATCACTATTTGTGTATAATTTCCTATGAAGTAGCAGTTACTATCCCCATCATGATTTACAGTTGAAGAAACTTGTCCAGGGTCACAAAGCCCTATCATACAGTGCTTGAGCAAAAATTTTAACTGTTTTGTCTGATCTTAATATCCCTGCTATATTGCTGCATACTTTCACTCAATGTGATGTGCTAACAGCATTAAAATAAAAGAGAAAAAATACATTAAAACACACGTTGGTTATTTGTGCATTTTTAAGAACAGTGACTAAGAAAAAAGAATTTCCTCATTTCTTTCTTACCACAAACCACATTTTTACCAACCTTTCTGATGTAAGCAAAAAGCATTACTTAATCATTACCTCCCATACATTATACCTGGTTAGACACAACTTTGCCTATGGTCCGCTTGAATGTCCTACCAGAGCATTTCTTTTTATTTCATACATGAAGACAAATAAGGGTAATCACTACTAACAGTCTATGAAAAAATAACTCTGACATTTTATCACCACTTTAGAAGTACAGTAGATACATAGTGAAATCAATATTTTATCAATTAAGATGAAAACCAAAAATAGAATATCACTGCATTTTGCTTCTATTTCTGAATATGCTTCTCATTTTAGCTTCCTTTTTCATACTGCAAATTTTTCAGATCCAAAATCTTACCCGTAAAGATCATCTATGGCAAATAATTTTTGCCTCTGATAACTTACAATTCTTCCCAAGTCAGTGGCCAAAAGAAAATTCTTTATGGAATATGTTTATTCCATAAAGCCAAGTTTATGGAAAATGTGAACAGAGAATCCCAGATCGCCTTTATCTGCCATTACCTACTCTTACTGCCTTCTACAGAAGGACAATTCATCAGACTCCTAATATGCCTCCGTTGAAGGGATCCAATCGTTCATTTATATATTTGACAACTCAACAAACATTTCTCAGGTACCTACTATCTATCACACACTGTTCTAGGTGCTGGCCATAAGGAAGTTTCTAAATTCAACAAGGGCTTCCAAATCACATACTTAGACATAAGACAGCATAGAGCAGATTTTTCCAAAGCCTGTTCACTGAAACACTAATCTGGAGGAGAAAATGTAAAGTGAGTAGTTGAAGCAGGGTAGAAGGGACAAGCATATCAATGGAGTTCCTGGTCAATAAGTTCAGAACTATACATTTCATATTCCCTAACTAAAGAGGCACACAATGCATTCACTTTTACAGTGATGCAATGGAGACGCCTCTTTAACTTTCACCTTTTCCCAAACTCATTGAACTACGGAACCCCTGTTTAACATACTCTTTTTTTTTTTATTAGTAATTTATATTGGAGTATAGTTGCTTTACAATGTGTTGGCCTCCACTGCACAACAAAATGAATCAGCCGTACACATACAGATATCCCCTCCCTTTTGTAC
The DNA here is from genome assembly GCF_949987515.2 of Delphinus delphis. NCBI lineage: Eukaryota > Metazoa > Chordata > Mammalia > Artiodactyla > Delphinidae > Delphinus > Delphinus delphis. Next base: position 90,602,825 of record NC_082685.1, on the reverse strand, counting down.
TTCCCTTCCATTTAGGTCACCACAGTGCATTAGGTAGAGTTCCCTGTACTATACAGTATGTTCCCATCATTTGTCTACTTTATACATAGCATCAATAATGTATATGTGTCAATCCCAGTCTCCCAATTCCTCCCTCCCCACTCCTTTCCCCCTTGGTATCCATACATTTGTTCTGTATGTCTATGTCTCTATTTCTGCTTTGCAAATAAGATGATCTATACCATTTTTTCTAGATTCCACACATATGCATTATCATACGATATTTGCTTTTCTCTTTCTGACTTACTTCACTCTGTATGACACTCTCTAGGTCCACCCATGTCTCTACCAATGACCCAAGTTCATTCCTTTCTATGGCTGAGTAATATTCCATTCTATATCTTAATACCTTCAGAAACTCTGCTCGGCAAATCATATTTTGAGAAATGTTGGGATGTTACTTTCTCTTGTTCAAGGCCACTCATTTTAAAATTTATACCTATCTGCAAATTATAACTGCGGGCAGAACAGAGTTTGTGCTAACATCTCATTGACACATGCTTTCGTACTTATTTTTCTCAGTGAGTTTCCTCTATTTCAAAAGTTAGGTCATTTGAATTTCAACAAAACTGGCTACATTAAGGTATGTAGTATTTCATGATGGTTGTGAAACTCCTATTTTAAAGGAAAATATAAAGCAATAATCCTGAAATGAAAAGAAACCTTTTTCTCTATGCCCACAATTGACTTTACAAAATAAGTAAACACTAAACTGGACACATATTTCCCAGATGCCAAGCAAAATTAAAGCATCCTGTGTTGAACTGGTGGTTGAAAAACTCTAAGATTCTTGGCCCTATGTATTCTCCAATCTAGGCAAGCATTCCATATTAAAAAAAAAACAAACAAGAAAACCTTAAGAATACAAGACAAAGACAAAACAGTAACTAAAAATTAAGTCTGACTTTGAGTCCCACTCTAATCATTTTCCTAGTTCAACATTTTTAGGTAGTCAGCCTGTGTAACCATAGTCTTTTAATGCAGAATTCTCCTTGAAATACCATTTCTAAAATATTAGAAATTTAGTGATGAAGCAAAAGGGAAGTGTTGAGAGTTACATTCTTTTGAGAGAAAGGGATGGAAAAGAGAAACAAGAAAATAATATAACTTAGGAAAATTTATCCAATATTGGTCAATAAAAAAAAAGAGCTTTACTGGATTTAGTAATTACTTCTCTACAATTCCTAAGTATTGCTATTTACTAATGGCCCCTGTCACAAAGTTTCAAAGAGAAAAAAATATTATTTTGTTTACCAACATTAAATTAACTCATCCAAAGGAAATTAAAAAGTGCTTGAATGAAAACAAAATGTTATGTGGTAAAGATTTATTTATTACATTTTTAAAAATATTTAAAAGTTATATTAAAATATGATGTGTTATGTTAATGGTCTATTAAAATATATCAAAAGTGAGTGGCAAATATGATTTACTTGAAAATGTTTTATGACATTATTCTATCTTGAGGTTAACACATACCAAAATTAGCCCTTAGAAGCATTTTTCTCCGTTAAATTTAATTCTTCCTTTTTCGTGTTTGTCCGATAACAAGCAAAACTTCTCTTTGATAAATGTTATCTCCATTCAAAGATAGATAATCACCTCTAAACCTTATGTGTCCATTAAAACTTCCCTTAAGAAAATACTTTCCCAAACCTACTTAAATTTATTTTTTATAGAACAATAGAAAATTCAAGTTGATTCCAAACACATTTTTCTACCTTTTTGCTAACTCTTAACCTCCTTCTGTGTAATTCTCACACCTGTGGAAATTATACAAGCTTATCATATTTCATATTTTGTTTTCTTCTACTTACAAACTATATTACATTACTTTAATATCCTCTTACAGAGATTATTTCATCCAAACTGAGCCTGAGTTTGGTTTACCTCAAGTTCAAAAAAACAACAGCAACAAAAAAAGCACACAAGGGAATATGTTAATTCTCTCAATGTCAGTTTCAAATTAAATTACATGTATGATTTCAATTAATAATATTATTTCTTAATGTTATACTCTTTAGGTTATTTATGTAATGTTACCTAAGAAGATTATACATTTCCTTGCTTCTAATTTATTTACACAAAGCTTTCAACTAATTTGTTTTCCTTTTCTCACTTAAATCTCCAGTTTTCCTCTATATTCTCCTTAGAGTTGGATAAATAACTCAGATTTTTGGTTACAGAATCCCATATTTGCAAAAGTAGGTTAATTCACGTGAGCAGACAAGTATATAAAATAATGTAAAAATTTCAAAATAGCAACCAGGCATTTTCATATATTGACTGTGGGAGAGTAACTGGTATATCCCTTCCTAAAAGTCAGTGTGACATTATCTATCAAAAATTAGAATGAGGAAGCCCTTCAAACCAGTATTTTCATTTCAAGGAATGAAGACTAAAGAAAAACTTGCACATTTACATAAACATACATGTCCAAAAATACACATCGCAACATTGGATATATAGTATGCAGTTCATACTTAAGTCCAAACCTGAATTCTTGATTTCCACTCCCAATTCTGTTCTAACCCAGTCTTCCACATTAGAGTAAATGGCTCCAGTTGGTCAAACCAAATATGAAGGAGTCACCCCTTCTTCACAATCAATCCACTAGAAAGACCCATCTCTTTTTCCTTTAAAATACATTGAAACCCAAAGTGGACAGAAGGAAAGAAATCATAAAGATCAGAGCAGAAATAAATGAAATAGAAACAAAGAAAACAATAGCAAAGATCAGTAAAACGAAAAGCTGGTTCATTGAGAAGATAAACAAAATTGATAAACCATTAGCCAGACTCATGAAGAAAAAGAGGGCGAGAACTCAAATCAATACAATTAGAAATGAAAAAGGAGAAGTTACAACAGACACCGCAGAAATACAAAGCATCCTAAGAGACTACTACAAGCAACTCTATGCCAAGAAAATGGACAACCTGGAAGAAATGGACAAATTCTTAGAAAGGTATAACCTTCCAAGACTGAACCAGGAAGAAATAGAAAATATGAACACACCCATCAAAAGTAATGAAATTGAAACTGTGATTAAAAATCTTCCAACAAACAAAAGTCCAGGACCAGATGGTTTCACAGGCGAATTCTATCGAACATTTAGAGAAGAGCTAACACCCATCTTTCTCAAACTCTTCCAAAAACTTGCAGAGGAAGGAAAACTCACAAACTCATGCTATGAGGCCACCATCACCCTGATACCAAAACCAGAAAAAGATACTACAAAAAAAGAAAATTACAGACCAATATCACTGATGAATATAGACGCAAAAATCCTCAACAAAATACTAGCAAACAGAATACAACAACACATTAAAAGGATTATACACCATAATCAAGTGGGATTTATCCCAGGGACGAAAGGATTCTTCAATATACGCAAATCAATCAATGTGATACACCATATTAACAAATTGAAGAATAAAAACCATATGATCATCTCAATAGATGCAGAAAAAGCTTCTGAAAAAATTCAACACCCATTTATGATAAAAACTCTCCAGAAAGTGGGCATAGAGGGAACCCACTTCAACATAATAATGGCCATATACGACAAACCCACAGCCAACATCATTCTCAATGGTGAAAAAGAGAAAGCATTTCCTCTAAGATCAGGAACAAGACAAGGATGTCCACTCTCACCACTATTATTCAACATAGATTAAGAAAACACTCCCATTTACCACTGCAACAAAAAGAATAAATACCTAGGAATAAACCTACCTTGGGAGACAAAAGACCTGTATGCAGAAAACTATAAGACACTGATGAAAGAAATTAAAGATGATACCAACAGATGGAGAGATATACCATGTTCTTGGATTGGAAGAATCAATATTGTGAAAAAGACTATAATACCCAAAGCAATCTACAGATTCAGTGCAATCCCTATCAAATTACCAATGGCATTTTTTACAGAACTAGAACAAACAATCTTAAAATTTGTATGGAGACACAAAAGATGCCAAATAGCCAAAGCAGTCTTGAGGGAAAAAAATGGAGCTGGAGGAATCAGACTCCCTGACTTCAGACTATACTACAAAGCTACAGTAATGAAGACAATATGGTACTGGCACAAAAACAGAAATATAGATCAATGGAACAGGATAGAAAGTCCAGAGATAAAGCCACACACCTATGGTCAACTAATCTATGACAAAGGAGGCAAGGATATATAATGGAGAAAAGACAGCCTCTTCAATAAGTGGTGCTGGGAAAACTGGACAGCTACATGTAAAAGTATGAGATTAGAACACTCCCTAACACCATACACAAAAATAAGCTTAAAATGGATTAGAGACCTAAATGTAAGACCAGACACTATAAAACTCTTACAGGAAAACATAGGAAGAACACTCTTTGACATAAATCACAGCAAGGTATTTTTTGATCCACCTCCTAGAGTAATGGAAATAAAAACAAAAATAAACAAATGGGACCTAATGAAACTTCAAAGCTTTTGCACAGTAAAGGAAACCATTAACAAGACGAAAAGACAACCCTCAGAATGGGAGAAAATATTTGCAAACGAATCATCGGACAAAGGATTAATCTCCAAAATATATAAACAGCTCATGCAGTTCAATATTAAAAAAGCAAACAACCCAATCCAAGAATGGACAGAAGACCTAAATAGACATTTCTCCAAAGAAGACATACAGATGACCAAGAAGCACATGAAAAGCTGCTCAACAACACTAATTATTAGCAAAATGAAAATCAAAACTACAATGAGGTGTCACCTCACACCAGTTAGAATGGGCATGATCAGAAAATCTACAAACAACAAATGCTGGAGAGGGTGTGGAGAAAAGGGAACCCTCTTGCACTGTTGGTGGGAATGTAAACTGAGACAGCCCCTATGGAGAACAGTATGGAGGTTCCTTAAAGAACTACAGATAGAACTACCATACAACCCAGCAATCCCACTCCTGGGCATATACCTAGAGAAAACCATAATTCAAGAAGACACAGGCACTCCAATGTTCATTGCAGTACTATTTACAATAGCCAGGTCATGGAAGCAACCTAAATGCCCATCGATAGATGAATGGATAAAGAAGATGTGGTACATATATACAATGGAATATTACTCAGCCATAAAAAGGAACGAAATTGGGTCATTTGTAGAGACGTAGATGGATCTAGAGACTGTTGTACAGAGTGAAGTAGTCAGAAGGAGAAAATCAAATATCGTATATTAACGCATATATGTGGAAGCTAGAAAATGGTACAGATGAACCGGTTTGCAGGGCAGAAATTGAGACACAGATATAGAGAACAAACGTATGGCCACCGAGGGGGGTGGTGGTGTGGTGGTGTGCTGAATTGGGAGATTGGGATTGATATGTATACACTGATGTGTATTGTATAAAATGGACGACTAATAAGAAAAACAATAAATAAATAAACATTAAAAAATAAAAAATAAAATACACTGAAAATCAATCACTCCTCTAGATCTCTACTGCTACCAACCCCATCCCAACCACCCTTATTGCTCACCTGAACTAAAATAAAAACCTCCTGGGTGATTTCCTCCCATCTACTCTTGTCCCTCAGAACAATAGAAGCCAAATGATCAATTAAAAACATAAATAAGATCATGTACCTCCCTGTGTAAAACTCTCTCATGAATTCCCATTGCACTTGAAGGAAAATCCAAATGCCTCACACTGGGGTCTACCTGACTCTCAAATTCATCTCATGCCACATTCTCCCTCGCTTTGATCATGCTGGCCAAAACTGACAATTCCTAAAACCAGCCAAGCTGTTTCCTGCTCCAAAGTCCGTGATCATTTTTTCTCCTGCCTGGATATCATCTTCCTTGGCTGGGTCCTCATTAACCAGTTTCAATCACAATAGACTTTCCTTGCCCACAAATTTTCTCTTTTGTACACTATTACTTCACACTATTTGTTCTGTTATACACTCACCTCAATCTTCAGTTATCTTGTTTGTTTATTTTGTATTTCCTCCCACTAGTATATAAAATCCTGAGGGCATGAAACAGTTTCACTGCTATTATTTCAGCATCATGTATAGTCCATATCAATAAATATTCCTCATAGGAATGGCAGAATAATATAAGGGCAACCTGAGTTTTTGCTTTTATTTGCCACAGATAAACTATTATTTAAATTATGAGTCTTAGAGTAAAACTTTTACAGATCAGCCAATTCCTCTACCTAATCTACCTCAACTAAAATAATGAAAAATATCAATATGAATTTGGTGAAAACTTGCACAATATACAATAATGTACTAAAAGTTTATAACCTGGCTTCAGCAACCTTCTTGGCTTCATCTCTGGCCACAAACACACCTTAATTTGTGGCCATTTCTCTTTAGTAAATATAAATTATTCAGACTGGCTGCAACTCAACACATGTATGGCAAGAGAAGAAGCTAAGAAGACGGCTGAGGACAAATCAGGCTTTTGCACTGGACTAGGTGTTTATGTTTTAGTTTAGAGAGTCAAAGAGTTTTTTAACAAAGTCTGTATACTTTAAGAACAAGCAGGGCATCTGATCAACTGGAAAAATGAGGGATTAGGGCTTCCCTGGTGGCGCAGTGGTTGAGAGTCCGCCTGCCGATGCAGGGGACACGGGTTCGTGCCCCGGTCCGGGAAGATCCCACATGCCGCGGAGCGGCTGCGCCCATGAGCCATGGCCACAGAGCCTGCAGGCTCCGCAACGGGAGAGGCCACAACAGTGAGAGGCCCGCGTACCGCAAAAAAAAAAAAAAAAAAAAATGAGGGATTAGATTCAGTACAAAGAAAGATCAACACCTAAATACTATAGACACAATAATATTTTTGCTATCATAGAATCAGTTTCATATTTCTTATGTGACAGACTAAAATTAGCTTTTTCCTTTCCTCTTTGAAATTAGGATTTCAAAGGTATTATACTAAAGTCTACATGTGTTTTTCCCAAATCTACCCCCAGAGAAAGTATGTGAAGTTGGCCTGATAAAATCCTGTGGAATCTTAGTTAGTATACTAGAATCTAGTAACTGTTCTTTCTACTAATAACACATTCACCTTACCCAATTCATTCCAAACTCTATCACATTTTAAAAACATCCTCTCTTGGTCCATATGCTTGCATATTCTATTTTTATTTCCAAAATGAAGTCTGCTTTCTAAATAAGTGCACCCCTAAAATGCTGCAAGATATATACTTTGTTATTGAAAATATTTTCCCATTTGTTGTCATTCTATAATTGGGAAATAGATTTTGGGAAATGTTAACACTTAATATGAATTTTCAAAGTTAATACAAATATAACAATCTTAACTTTTTAAAAATAATGCCTATTGTGCAGGAGGCCCCAGTTCTCCCTTCTTCTTACTATAAGCCTTTTCTTTATTTACCTAACCTATCAAAACTTCAGATTTTGTAGCCCTCTGATTTTATTTCAATACTTGCTATTAAAAGTCTCAGGAAGGACAAAAAACGTTAAGGTCTACTTTCATTAGCACATTTCTTGGGCTCTACCATAATTGTTTTTCCATTAAAAAGGATTATTTGGAGAAAAAAAAGGGAAGAAATATAAATAATCAAACTTCCTTTCTGAGCCTTTAAATAATGTACTGACCAGAGCAACACTTTAGGTAACTCACGAAGTTCTGTGTCTCTAAACTAGAGTCAAAAGTAAAGCTAGTTTCAGTTCTCAGGAAAAGCCCCACTCCTACAAGTTTTACCTCTCTTTCTCAAATCAGGAGTCAACATGTCCAGGGTGCAGAGCTATAGGCACAGCAAATAAAACCATAAAGGGAAAAACTAGATCTTAGAACCCCAGTGAAGTCACACCACCTGCAAACCAAAACAAGTCATGTCTTTTCTGAGGAAGATTGTGTATAATATGGGGAATGAGTATTAGAGGATTAAAAACTTGGAGAACCACTGAAGGGATGAATAATGCGCAATCTGTCTCAGGAATCTCCTAACACAATTCACATCATAACAAAGCAGTAAGCAGTGGAAGAGACTAGCCCTTACCCTATTTACCCATACAAGTGAGCTGCAATATAGAGTTGCAGTATAACATAGTTTCATACTACTTCTTAAAATAAGCAAAACACAACAGAAACTTACCTTCAAAAAGGGACCCAAATTGGTATTTTCCACTAAAAAATTTTGGCAATGAATATACAAGTGCTCCCAATCCTATCATAAAGGATGCAAATGCAAGCCATCTTGGTTTGTGTCCTCTTTCACCAATGAATGATACAAATAAAGACAACAAACAGAATGCGATATCATAGCTTGATGATATCAAGCCTGTCAGGGAACTCTTCAATTCATAGCGCTTCTCAATAGTGGAAATGCTAATATTTACTAGGCCATTTACCACCATACCTAAAAGAGAGAAGAGGAAATTTAAGTGCATTATTACAACTTTACCATATAGATTATGATTATTAATGACATACTAAAATTTGATTGTTTGTTTCTTTTGATATTTTTAAATGTACCAATTTTAAAAATCTCAAAGTTTCAAAGCTAAGCAAGCCAAACATATTTCCTTTACAAATCAGCTCGCTTTTAAATTATACACTTGTGAATTTTCAGATGTTAAATAAAATTGATGCTTATCACATACTGAATTATAACTAACTTCATTTTTCTTTAAATGACATAAAGACCGGTAAAGTCTCATGAGGCTGGTTTGCTAGAGAGTTCCAGGTGTAGCATAGTCCCATGGACCTCGCTTGGAAGAGTACAAAATGTAGAGGTGATTGAGAGTTCAAATACTAAAACTGCTCAAATTACTCAATCTTTAAACATATTTATAACATGAGATCCTTGACTTAGTCTTAAGAAAGGTGAAATTGAGTTCTCAAACCTCTATTTTCTTCTAGCACTCTTTAAAGTTATCATTTAAAAGTTCCTGGAGCAAAAATAACAAACTGAAAGTCTTATTTTCACCACTGGCATTCTAAATAAAAGGCAAAGTAACAGAAAAAAGCAAAATAAAAAAACATTATACTTCATCTGCTCATTATAACCATGATGAAGGAGTACAAGATAAACAAGGAAAAGCTGAAAATCCAATTTGACTGACAACGAAAATGTCCTGTTTGGATATAGATTAAATATACAGAAGTTTAAATATTACTATAAAGTGAAAATAAAAAGCATCTGATCAAATTACAAAGTTTTTAACTGATTATTCCTTTTGCTTAAGAGGCTGCCATGAATTGTTTTCATTAATTAATTAACAGAAAGAGTATATCCAAGTCATGACCTCTATAATCTCTTCAAATTTTGCTTTATCAAGACTGTAACTAGGAATGTATTTCAAGAAAATTTATATAAGCTTTAAAAGTCCTAACATGATTTTTACTTTTATGCCAGTTTAATAAATCTATAAGCCAATTTATAATTCTTAATGTTTTAAGAAAAAATTTCTAAGGTACCTAGGAATGACACATTTATAAGGAGATAAGGTTGTCTGAGAATTTGAAAATTTCCCATCTAAAATCAACTTTCCGACACCCTTGCCATACTGATTAAAAGTCAGTCATTAGAACTCACTGTTTTTATGGTAAAAAATTTTCTAAGAAAGCAAATTTGCAAACTCTTGTGGAAATATAGCACTTTAAGCCTATGATCCCAATGTGAATTCTATGCTACACAAGTTCCAAGAATTTTGCTTTTAAAAAAAAGAAATTTCATGAAACATTGCATACTATGTCTATCGTAAATGCATGAAGCAATGAGGTTCATTAGGAAATTAAGTGCTAAGAGAAATCCTGTTTATCTTTGAGAAGTGCTGGGTTAAGTAAACTCACTTGACAAGTTTTGGGTCTTTTTACCAATTAATCACCTATTACTATATCATGGAAATGGTCTTCCCAAGGATCTTGTTTGAAAAACAGAATAATAATCTTTTCACTCATTCAGACTTAAACCCAAATAAGAACTTACTGGGTCACTTTCATCACAGATTATGCTTCTGAAATTGGAGATTTCTAGGTAGAGTAGCTCCAGGCTAAACTTGACACATTTCTCTAAGAATTTCAATTATATTCAATAATAATTTTAAACAATATTTTATATTAAATGTAAAATGATATATTCTGGAATAATATTGAAATTTCAAAATACGTTTAAGGTAATACACAAGACAAGGAATTTTTTACTTGTGCCCAATTTCTTTGAACTTTGCATTCCCTTGACACTAAGATGCTTCACAATCACTGATTTTGGACAACTGAGATCAAGATGTTCAGAGGCGGCCAACTTTGGTGGGGACAAGAAAGGTGGAAAAGGAAGTAACTCTTTAGCACAAAACTGTCCCTAGTAGAAGAGCTTCAGACTCACAATCAACAAATATTTACTCAGCACCTAACCTGTGCAAGGGTCACTGAGTTGCTTTAAGACAGTGGAGCAGGAATAAGAACAGGAAGAATATATTTAGATATAGTCTTCTGTTAATCTTAAAAAAGAGCAATTTCAACCCACCTTCTCCCCCCATTTTTTTTTTGGATTAGATTTCTTTCAGTCAGTCCTTGATTGCCTCTTTACAAAATATTTTTAAACTATGACTCAAGTGACCAAAAAATATCTACATACTATCAAATTCTAGCTAACCATCAGCATGTCCTTGAAGATGCTGCACTTTAATGCCCCCCTCCTTAACTTGTCGCCTTAGTGTAACTTCCCATTTCTTTCATTCCCTGTATGCTTTCTTTCAGGAGAGTCATAGTCCCTCTGCCCTTCTACTCACTCCTCCAAATCAGGCTTAGATTGCAGACTCCTGAGGGTATAAACCTGGACTTTATCAGTAACTCCCAAGAGAATATAAAAGAGATTCTTGAACAAACAACCTTACCAGTTAACAACGCCTGAAGCCTTTGCGGATTTACTCACTGGGCTCCACGTGTGCATCCAATACACTCAAACTATACTCACAAAACACGAATGCCTAGATCTAACCGATACCATATATTTTCAGCAAGTTTCTCCTTCGAGAACCACCCTACCTCAACTGCAAAGTTATTAATTCTTCTCTTCCAGAAACAACGTAAAAAAAATCCTTTTAATAAGGGGATTTAGCAAAATGTATGTTTTTGGAACGTACAGTGGATCTCCCCCGCCCCACCCCCCAGCAAAAGGTTCCCGAAGAAAGGCTCCACTCATCTTCTTTGTAGGAATCGAATCTTCTAGACTGAGGTAGAACACTAAAGAGAAAAAGCTTGCATGGCCAGTTTTAAATGTTTCCATAAAAGAGAAGCTAAAATGTAGATGCCTGAACCTCATTGGTTGACGTCGGCGCGAGCGCTTCCAAGTCCCAAGCCTGGGGCCACCTAGCTCGGCGCGTCGACCCCTCGGGCTCGCGGCGCATCTGCCGTCTCCTCCCCGCCGGCCCTCCGCGCCACCCTCGCCCCGCGCAGGCCCACCGCCCTCTCGAGCCGGCTCTGGACCTTACCTTGCGTGAGGGCCAAAAGGCAGTAGTGAAACAGAAAGCCCTGGGGCGTGTTGCAGCACTGGAGACACTGGGGTTGGAAGTTGCCCCACCCGCAGGGCCCCTCCTCATACTCTGACAGTGACTCTGGCCCGGACCGCTCCTGGGAGCCAGGAGGAGTTACTGAAGAAAGAGGTGGCTCCGGGGACTTCTGGGGCTCCTGAGGCTCCTGCGGCTGCGAACCCTCTCTCAGCGGATTGGTGGACAAGACAGAGACCTCGACGGAACAGGGCAATGGACACAAACGGCGCGGGCTGTCTGGACTGGAGGCGACGAAAGCCGGGTTCCTGATGCCTTTGCAGCCCTTCATGATCAGGGTGGGCTCTCCCGACTCCCGTGCGTCGGGAGCCGCAAAAAGCTAGGTCCCGCTCTGGCTCCTCCTCCGGGCAGGTGGCAGCGCCCCCGTGCGGGAAGAGTTCCCGCCTACCGGGCGTCCGTCGGCAAGGGCTCTCGCCGCCGCCGGGACACTCCTCCGCCAACTCGCGGCCGCCTGCGGCGCAGAACGCGGGCCTCTGGCCCCGCGGTTGTGCAGTTGGCGCTCCGCCGCGCCTCACCTGTCGCGTGGGCGTGCGGCCCCGCGGCCGCCACGGGAAGGGAAGAGGGCCCTCAGCCCACCTCGCTGCTTCCCAGAGCCCAGGGACTGAGAGCCAAATAAAGGCTGTGAGAGTCTCCTAGCCCTAAAGTTCCCCCTGGGTGCTGCCGGGAAGGCTGTAAACACAGTTGCATCAGGAGATCGTTCAAGAAAGTATCTGGCGGTTTTCTTCCCTTGCTGCTTACCAAACCAGGCTAGGTCTGGACTCCAAGAATCAAGCAGCCGCAGGTACAATACTTTGGATTCCATGAGCCACGTGGTAAGACTTTCACCTGTAACCCTCCCTAGAAACGAAATCCCCACCCGCCCTTCAACACTGCAGCCATTAGCATCACGACAGAACCCCTTGTTTTAGCTTTCACTTCCCCCAAACTGAAGGAATAGGAACTCAGAAACTTTAAAGCCGTATATATAATATTCTTTCTGCTGTACATTGCCTATCTTAAGATTAACAATAGTGATAGTCATGTAAATAATTTCTACCTGTGGAATAAATAAGAAAAACACTTTGAAGAACTGAAACCATTATGCTAATTGTAGTTACAATTCATTCATTCATCCTTTCATTCATTCATCAAAGCATATTTATTTCCTGAGTGCCGAACACTGTTCTAAGTTCTGGGGGTACAATAGTGCACAAAAACTGACAAACACTCCTACCCTTATGGTACTTTCATTCTAATGGGAGACAGAAAATAAGTAATAAATATGTAGTACATCTCTACAAATGCTATGGAGAAAAGCAAAGCAAGGACAGGCTGGAAAGTGTGCGTGTGTGTTAGGGGAAGGGGGAGAATTTGATGCAATATCTTAAAGAGGGTGGTCAGGGAAGGCCTCGCTGAGAAGGTGATATTTGAGCAAAGAACTGAAGAAAGTTAAGGGAGGGAGCCTGGTATATTGGGGAAGTAGTGTGACTGCGGTGGAATGAGATGGTTGGAGAGCAGTGGGAGTTGAAGGCAGGTAAAGGGGTGCAGGTGGGGTGAGGGAGAAGTGATTGGGGCCAGACCCTGTAGGCTATTATAAGGACTTTAGCTTTTATTGTGATTAAAATAGGAAGGTTTGGAGCTAAGGAGTGACATGATCATGGTATGATTAGATTTTCAAAGGACTCATTCTCTGTCCCCTTCTAAAGATACACTAATACATCCCAAAGTAATATATTTTAAACAGAGACATTTTTAAAACTATATATTACAGTCTTGGAATGTTTATCTTTCCCTAAATGAACTATTGATTCCAATAAGGAACATAATAAAAACCACAAATATTTTCTTTTTGCTATGTAATCAGGACTACATACACAAAGCTGTTATGCTTCATAAGACTGCAGATTGTTAAGGAACCTACTTCCTCAAATCTAATTGTTGGCTGTAAAACTTCTCAAAGAATATGTCTGAACTACCTTTAGCAAAGTTAATAGAGGTCTCAGATATTACTGGATACTATGATATTTTCAGCACGTTAGTACTATTATTCATTTATAAGGGTCCTTTCATCGAAAGTTAGAGTACTTCACTAAATATTAATTAATCATGCTATCAAGTTCTAGAGATAGTTTTCTAGTCTTCCTATCTGCATTTAACACCTGGCTGGTTGCCTGGCCAAGAAGCTACTTCTAGATTCAGTGCTGATACCTCTCAAATAGCAATGATTTGGCAGCATATGATGGTCATATCCAAGTGTAGCCTTAAACCCAGAGAAGAGAGTATGGTGATGGAAAGTTTACCTCTCATCCTGAAACAAGATGTTTTTATTTATAACTGTAGACAGTAGGCTCACTTAAAGTGGCCTAGAGGAATGTTTTCCAAACACTATTACCTTTTAATGAAATAAAGTAGAATTCAGAAGAAAAAAAATACACAGTGCATGACATAGTACATTTTCACAAGTACTATTTTGTGAAAATTTTGTTTCACTTATATACACCTATTTTACTGAGTTGAGGATTAAGATATAAAACATTTATCTTATTTTGAACAGACATACATTCTGTTTTTTATTCCCTCACAGTCAAAAAAGGTCTAGACTGGCCTAGAACCTAAGGAAAGAGCAGAAGTAGGAGCTAACATTTTTTAAATGTCTGCTATATATCCCATTATTAATCCTTACAAGAGCAGTATCTATTAACATCTTCATTTTACATATTAAAGAAACTACATTCCAGAGAGGATTAGCAACTCTTCCAATGTCATATAGCTAATAAGTAGCCAACCTTATTAAGGATTTGAACTTAGTTCTCTCAGTTAGGTATCTTCCCTGGACTTTGCATTTTCTCTCTTATAATTGTTACAGCCTGTCTTTGTGGTTAGGATTATTGCATAGCAATTCTGAGAGATCAAAACTCCTATTTATCTCGTATTGATGAGATTTAGAAGACTAATGCTGCTCTGAATTCCCCAGATTTGGCAGATATTCAAATTAGGCTTGGTATGTAATCCTCCTAGGCCTTCTACCGAAAAAAGTTTCGACAAAAATAAACTTACAGTGGTGTTTAAATGTGTAAATAGATATGATCACCATTTTATCTATGAAACATGAATTAATTTAACCAATCAGCAAAGTTTGCTTTGTTGAGATGTAAATAGATTCATGATTTAAGACTATTTTGCAGCTTTGAATGAACAAATTCAAACTATCAAAATCAAAGTAGCATAATCTTTATGCACTTAAATCCATAGTGTCTAAGGAGAAATCTCCACTGTTGCAGTGAGGAAGAGTAGAATTTTGTTGAAAGATTAGCAAAAGCGCTATTGCTTCGTGCTGAGTACTTCTTGGTCTTCATGAAATAGTTATCAGCACTACTTTCCTGTTCCCTTAAGTTCAGGTTTACAACAAAGAAAACAAAACAAATTCATGGATTTTGTCTGTGATAATTCTGTGGAAAATTGTCATTTAAAAATTCTTTGTTCAACCTAGCGTAAATCTAATGAGCATAGTCAAAATACCATCTTAAGTTTCAGGAAGTAATTAATAAATTGCTATTCTTTTAGCAAATTTCATTTGCTATATTTTTAAACTGTGGAGAATGGGAGAAAGAATAGTATCCAGATTTTAAAGTAGAATTCCACCAATGTACACAGAAGCAGATGTCCCTGCCTATGGGTTTCATTTTCTGGGATGTGCAGCAGGTCTTCCCTATCAGGAACTGGATGAACCTAGGTAAAGTGGCTTAATGACAGAAGCTTCCAAGACTATCCCACCAACTCCCCTTGCTCTGATTCCATGCTGAAAAACATTCTAAGGATTATATTTTTGCCTTCCAAGTAGGTATGCCTATAGGGTGAAAATGTACTTATATGCCTATTTGAGTATTTTATCATATTCTTTTCTGTTTGCTCTTAATTCCTTATTAGTTCCCTTCCAGTTTCAGACTGCTGTGAAATCTTTAGCAGTATAACACTATGAGGCTCATAGAATATTAAAATTGGAGGGATCTTGAGGAAGGCTGAATGGAAAGATGGTCAAACGCAGATATTTTCGAGATAATTTAAAATTTCAGCATTCATATACACAATATTATATATAAAATGAATAACTAATAAGGACCTACTGTATAGTCCAGGAACCCTTCTCAATACTCTGTAATGACCTATATGGGAAAAGAGTAGATAGATAGATAGATAGATAGATAGATATATGTATAACTGTACAGCAGAACCTAACACAACATTATAAATCAACTATACTCCAATAAAAATTTTTTAAAAAAAAAAAAACAAAGCAAGGCAAAACAGAAGGAAGCAACACCAGAAAAAAAAATTTTTTAAATCCCAACATTAGGAGAGGACTGGGGTTGGCGGCGTGAACACAGCCTGCAGGGGGTTAGTGCACTACGGCTGGCCGGGAGGGAGTCCGGGGAAAAGTCTGGACCTGCCGAAGAGGCAAGAGACTTTTTCTTCCCTCTTTGTTTCCTGGTGCGCGAGGACCAAGAAGGGACTAAGACATTTAGAGAGGAGCTAACACCCATCCTTCTCAAACTCTTCCAAAATATAGCACAGGGAGGAACACTCCCAAACTCATTCTATGAGGCCATCATCACCCTGATACCAAAACCAGACAAAGATGTCACAAAGAAAGAAAACTACAGGCCAATATCACTGATGAACATAGATGCAAAAATCCTCAACAAAATACTAGCAAACAGAATCCAACAACACATTAAAAGGATCATACACCATGATCAAGTGGGGTTTATCCCAGGAATGCAAGGATTCTTCAATATATGCAAATCAATCAACATGATACACCATATTAAGAAACTGAAGGAGAAAAACCATATGATCACCTCAGTAGATGCAGAGAAAGCTTTCAACAAAATTCAACACCCATTTATGATAAAAACCCTGCAGAAGGTAGGCATAGAGGGAACTTTCCTCAACATAATAAAGGCCATATATGACAGACCCACAGCCAACATCATCCTCAATGGTGAAAAACTGAAAGCATTTCCTCTAAGATCAGGAACAAGACAAGGTTGCCCACTCTCACCACTCTTATTCAACATAGTTTTGGAAGTTTTAGCCACAGCAATCAGAGAAGAAAAGGAAATAAAAGGAATCCAAATCGGAAAAGAAGAAGTAAACCTGTCACTGTTTGCAGATGACATGATACTATACATAGAGAATCCTAAAGATGCTACCAGAAAACTACTAGAGCTAATCAATGAATTTGTTAAGTAGCAGGATACAAAATTAATGCACAGAAATCTCTGGCATTCCTATACACTAATGATGAAAAATCTGAAAGTGAAATCAAGAAAACTCTCCTATTTACCATTGCAACAAAAAGAACAAAATATCTAGAATAAACCTACCTAAGGAGACAAAAGAACTGTATGCATAAAATTATAAGACACTGATGAAAGAAATTAAAGATGATACAAATAGATGGAGAGATATACCATGTTCTTGGATTGGAAGAATCAACATTGTGAAAATGACTATACTACCCAAGGCAATCTACAGATTCAATGCAATCCCTATCAGACTACCACTGGCATTTTTCACAGAACTAGAACAAAAAATTTCACAATTTGTATGGAAACACAAAAGACCCCGAATAGGCAAAGCAATCTTGAGAACGAAAAACGGAGCTGGAGGAGTCAGGCTCCCTGACTTCAGACTATACTACAAAGATACAATAATCAAGACAGTATGGTACTGGCATAAAAACAGAAATACAGATCAATGGAACAGGTCAGAAAGCCCAGAGATAAATCCACGCACATATGGTCACCTTATCTTTGATAAAGGGGGCAGGTATGTACAGTGGAGAAAGGACAGCCTCTTCAGTAAGTGGTGCTGGGAAAACTGGACAGGTACATGTAAAAGTATGAGATTAGAACACTCCCTAACACCATACACACAAATAATCTCAAGATAGATTAAGGACCTAAATGTAAGGCCAGAAACTATCAAACTCTTAGAGGAAAACATAGGCAGAACACTCTATGACATAAATCACAGCAAGATCGTTTTTGACCCACCTCCTAGAGAAATGGAAATAAAAACAAAAATAAACAAATGGGACCTAATGAAACTTCAAAGCTTTTGCACAGCAAAGGAAACCATAAAGAAGACCAAAAGAGAACCCTCAGAATGGGAGAAAATATTTGCAAATGAAGCAAGTGACAAGGGATTAATCTCCAATATTTACAAGCAGCTCATGCAGCTCTATAACAAAAAAATAAACAACCCAATCCAAAAATGGGCAGAAGACCTGAATAGGCATTTCTCCAAAGAAGATATACAGATTGCCAACAAACACATGAAAGAATGCTCAACATCATTAATCATTAGAGAAATGCAAATCAAAACTACAATGAGATGTCATCTCACACCGGTCAGAATGGCCATCATCAAAAAGTCTAGAAACAATAAATGCTGGAGAGGGTGTCCAGAAAAGGGAACACTCTTGCACTGCTGGTGGGAATGTGAATTGGTACAGCCACTATGGAGAACAGTATGGAGGTTCGTTAAAAAACTACAAATAGAACTACCATATGACCAACCAATCCCACTACTGGACATATACCCTGAGAAAACCATAATTCTAAAAGAGTTATGTACCAAAATGTTCATTTCAGCTCTATTTACAATAGCCTGGAGATGGAAACAACCTAAGTGTCCATCATCAGATGAATGGATAAAGAAGATGTGGCACATATATACAATGGAATATTACTCAGCCATAAAAAGAAACGAAATTGAGTTATTTGTAGTGAGGTGGATGGACCTAGAGTCTGTCATACAGAGTGCAGTAAGTCAGAAAGAGAAAGACAAATACCATATGCTAACACAAATATATGGAATCTATAAAAAAGAAAATGTCATGAAGAACCTAGGGGTAAGACAGGAATAAAGACACAGACCTACTAGAGAATGGACTTGAGGATATGGGGAGGGGGAAGGGTAAGCTGTGACAAAGCAAGAGAGAGGAATGGACATATATACACTAACAAACGTAAAATAGATAGCTAGTGGGAAGCAGTCACGTAGCACAAGGAGATGAGCTCAGTGCTTTGTGATAACCTAGATGGGTGGGATAGAGAGGGTGGGAGGGAGGGAGATGCAAGAGGGAAGAGATATGGGAACATATGTATATGTATAACTATTCACTTTGTTATGAAGCAGAAACTAACACACCATTGTAAAGCAATTATACTCCAATAAAGATGTAAAAAAAAAAAAAGGCACGGATGGTAGGTGCTACTAATGAGAACAAAGCAAGAACCGAGGCATTGAAAAACAAAAAATCCCAACATTAAACATTTATTAACACCACTAGATCTTATATTAACTAAATAAATGCAGAAAAGCAATGAAGCAATCTAAGTGATCTTCCTAGTATTCTTCACTTTAAATGCTCTAGAAATTGTATAATTAAAAATCACAAATTATAGGGACTTCCCCGGTGGCACAGTGGATAAGATTCTGCTCCCAGTGCAGGGGACCCGGGTTTGATCCCTGGTCAGGGAACTAGATCCCACATGCATGCATCAACTAAGAGTTCGCATGCCACAGCTACGGAGTCCGCCTGCTGCAACTAAGCAGCCCACGTGATGCAACTAAGGAGCTGGCAAGCCACAACTAAGGAGCTTCCCTGCAGCAACCAAGACCTGGCACAACCAAACAAAAATAAATAAATAAATACTTTAAAAAAACACAAATTATATCTTAAGAAAAAATTTAATGCTGACTAGATTTTTTTTTTTTTTTCGCGGTACGCAGGCCTCTCACTGTTGTGGCCTCTCCCGTTGCAGACCACAGGCTCTGGATGCACAGGCTCACCAGCCATGGCTCATGGGCCCAGCTGCTCCACGGCATGTGGGATCTTCCCGGATCGGGGCACGAACCCATGTCCCCTGCATCGGCAGGCGGACTCTCAACCACTGCGCCACCAGGGAAGCCCCTAGATTTTTTTAATACTGCTTTGAATTGCAGTTTCACAGAAAAAATATATTTATATTTAGGAGAAATGCACCTACATTTTTCTTTTAGTAATACTAAGCATAAATCATTAAGAGATACATCCATAAACATGACTGATCATAATTTTTAAAAAGAAAATATGTAAACATTTAATACAATAATCCCATAAGAAAGCAAACTCAGTAGGAAGTGAAAAATGAATGACTAGTATAATATTTACTATATAGTACCAAGTTAAGCTTTTCACTAAGTGATTGTTATTATAATTCACTCAAAACACTATGAACTTTATAAAAGCATACTTATGATCAAATATCACAACAGTAGATATAGTGAAGAAAGCATAATTGGATTTATATATCAAGAAATGCTTTAAACTAGAAGAAATTAACCTACTGTAAATTAGTAATTAGGATATTATTTCTAAAACATATTTCTTTTCTACTTGAGGTCTGATTTTGATGCCTGGAAACAGTCTTCAACATGCTATGATTCTATAGGATATACACAATCACAATGTCATAATCATAACAAAATGCCACCTTACTGAATAGAGAAATAGCCATCCTGCCACTCTTGATAGTCCCATCACATCCACAATTTAACCACTATCCATTTCTTAACAAAGGAAAGGAGATAATGAAGGTTACTAAAATTTAGATTTATAAAACTATACAAGACCGATTTCATTTGTTCCAGCAGTCTGCTTCTAGCAAGATTAATGTCAAATACACCCAAAAACTCAATGCAGTCAGAAGCAGAAAATAGGCCAATAACAGATAAAGCGATGAGTGAGGAATTTTCATAAATTCTTTCACAATAATCTTTTCACAATTTCCTGGGAGTTGGGAGAAGTCTGGTGTGAGGCTGAGGGAGCTATCAGGCTGCTATTAATTAGCAAAATAATTTACTTGTAAATAAGAGCTTTAATGAACAAAGCTCAAGTCTACTGACATAGGTAAAACAAAACAAAACGTTTACATTTCTACTTTACAACTTGTGAAAGCTCTCAGCGTATGCTCCTATAGGACAAAGACAAATGTTTTATACTCTACAAGAGAGATATGAAAATAGAGAATTGCTTAAGTGAGTATCAGAGAAAATTCACAGAATCAACTGTCTATTCTTTGATGAAGAGGTACAAGGATCTCCATACTCCAGCTTATCAGGGGAGATGAAAATTTGCTAGACTAGAAAAAGAAAATAATACTGAAGAACTATAAGAAGTAAAAACTTCTGAGGCAATGGTGAAATAAAGACAATTTTTTTTTAATATGAAAAATGGAATACAAAAAACTGGCATTAAAAGAACAGTCAGTGAAGGGACTTTCACTTCCAGGCAGGATGGAGTAACAGAGACTGGATTTAACCTCAACTTGAAACACCCAAGAGAAAAAGAAAAAAATATATGAAGGAAAAAAAAAAAGGTTTTTAAGACACTGGATACCAGGTAATGAAGGACAATCATCTCAGAGAGATGGGAAACAAACTAGGTGAGCAGTTTATTGCCTTGAGAGAGTTTTCAACTGATGGTGTGGGTAGGGTGGGGCAGGATGTGAGATCCATAGAAAACCCATCAGACTCTCTTGGGTTGAGGAGACAAAGCTGAAGGTACAAGACAACTAGAATGTGCAGGACAGAGTACTGGAGAGGAGAAAGCTGGACAGAGTTGATATGCAGAGGGTTCCCTCTAGTATTCAGCAGAATACTGAGAGCACATGTATGGGAAGAAACTATCCTAGTCCAGGGAAAGAACCATCTGAAGGGATTAGAGGGACAGTGGCCAGTAAGACAACATGAAGGTGAAATAAAGAAGTTTTCAGACATTAAAAAAAAAAAAGAAAGAAAGAATTCATCACCCAGAGCAGCTGCACACATGTTATAGAAGTCCTTCAGGCTAAAGGAAAATGATAACAAGTGAAAATAATGATTTATGCAAAACAATAAAGAACACCAGAAATGAGGAGATGGAGTTCAAGACCCACGGAGAAATATGTGTGATTTTTAAAAAATTATTTCAATCTCTTTAAAAGATAATTCACTGTTTAAACAAAAATAAAGAAGTATTGTGGAATTCATAAGTTGTGTAGAGGCAAAATGTATGCCAGCAATAATGCAAAGACCAGGTAAAGAGAAATGGAAGTATGCTATTGTAAATGTCTTATATGTGAAGTGATATCATGTCAAAGGTAGAATATGATAATGACTTACACCATGAGCCCTAGAGCAGCCTCCAAAATAGAAACAACAATAAAAAAGCCAAGAAAAAAAATAAAGTGGAATCACAGAAAATATTCAATTAATCTAAAAGAAGGCAGGAAAAGAGATCAAAGGGAACAAAAATAGATAAGAGAAAAAGAAAACAAGTAACAAGGTGATGATTTACAGCTAACTGTATTAATAATCTCACTAAATATAAATAGGATAAACATTGCAATTAAAAGGAAAAGATGATCAGATCTGATACAAAAAGCAAAAACCAATTAAATACTGCCTACAAGAAACACACTTTAAATATAAACGCTAATAGGCTAAAAGAAGAAGATTGAAAATGATATATTATGCCTATACTAATCAAAGGATAGCTGGAATGGATACATGAATAACAGTGCAAATAGATTTCACAGTGGAGAATATTATCTGAGATAAAGAAGGTTATTTCTTAGTGATAATGGGGTAAATTCATCAACAGCACTTAAGAATCTCAAATAATTAATCACAAAAATAGAGTATCAAAATGCCTGAAATAAAAACTGATAGAACTGCAAGGAAAAATACACAAATCCACAATTATGCTCAGAATAATTAATATGCTCTCAATTACGCTCTCAATAATTAATAGAACAAATAGAAAATCAAGAGTATTGCAGATTCAAACAACACTATCAACAAACTTGACCTAATTGAAATTTATAGAACCTCTTGCCAATAACAGTAGGCTACACATTCTTTCAAAGTTCACATGGAACATTTATCACGATAGACCAGATCCTGAGCCATGAAAAAAGTTTCAATAATTTTTAAAAGATTCAAGTCATACAAAATATGTTGTCTGACCACAATGGAATTAAATCAGAAATCAGTAACAAAGATATCTGGAAAATTTCCAAATGTGTGAAAAACAAATAACACAGCTCAAATAACCCATAGGTCAAAAACAAAATCAAAAGGAAAATAAGAAAGTATTTTGAACTGAATGAAAAACAAAACATCAGAATTTGTAGGATGCTACGAAAGCAGTGCTTATAACATGCCTGTATTAAAAAGAAGAAAGGTCTCGAATCAGTGACTTCAAGTTTTTTTTACTTTTATATAAAAAAACTTTATTTTTCAGTTTCTTTCTTTCTACCATAAGAAACTGAAAAATAAAGAACAAGTTAGCTCGTGGCACTGGGAGATGGCAGAGTTGGACATTGGGCGGCACTGCCGGGTGGAACAGTGCCGGCAGCAAGATTTTCTTCCATTTGTATGTGATGGTTGTTCAGGAATATTTTGCCTTGAACACAGGAGCAGGGAGTCACATAGCTGTCCTGAGGTTACTGTAATTGAGAGACTGAAGTCAGATACACATACATCTTACCCATGCGCATTCAAGGACTGTGCTGAAAGAGAGCTTGTGCCAGTTATGTGTCCTTATCGTGAGAAGAATTTTTGCCTGAGACATCGTCATCAGTCAGATCATGAATGTGAAGAACTGGAAATCCCTAAGTCTCATATGGCTGCCACTCAGAAACTTGTTAAATACATTATTGATTCCAAGAGAGGAGAGACAGCAAGTAAACGACGGAAAGGTGCAAAAAATAGTGAAACAGCTGCAAAGGTAGCATTGATGAAATTAAAGATGCATGCTAATGGAGATAAATCATTGCCACAGACGGAAAGAATTTACTTTCAGGTTTTCTTACCTAAGGGGAGAAAAGAGAAGAGTAAGCCAATGTTCTTTCGCCAGCAGTGGAGCATTGGAAGGGTCATAGACTTTGCAGCTTCTTTAGCCAGTCTTAAAAATGACAATAACAAATTAACACCTAAGAAATTGAGATTATGTCATAGTACCTCAGGAGAAGCCTTACCCTTGGATCATATTTTGGAAACCTGGATTGCTAAGGAGGATTGTCCTTTATACAATGGTGGAAGTATTATCTTGGAATATCTGAATGATGAAGAACAGTTTTTAAACAATGTTGATTCTTACTTGGAATAGTCATTCAGGGAGCCAAGCTAGAAATCACGAGGAAAATTCATTGTTAATCAAATTCTTTTACTACAAATACTATGTATTTTTTATTTTTAAAACTTGCTTTTTATTTCATATTATGTCATAATTTACATTATCAGTCTTCTATTAAATTGGATTTGAATTTTTGTGTTTTCAGGTTTAACTATGAACTGACATTTAGCAAATTCTCTTATCTAATTAACTTTTATTAGGTTATGCTATATTAACAACAACAAAGATATATTTCTCATTTGGTTAATGTTGGCTTTGATTGGCTGTGACTCTGCTCCATGTTGTCTTTACTCCAGAATCTAATATGAAGGAATGACCCCTTTTGGGGACATTGCCATTCTTATGGCAGAAGAAAGAGATGGCTCTTAGAAGATAACATGTATCACTTTTGCTTTACGCAAGACACATGACCAAGCCTACCATCATGGAGCCTTAGTATCCACCTACATCATGATGTATAAATTGATGTGTATACATGAATCATAGAAACTTAGAGGTCATCTCACTCACTCTTCAAAGTTTGTGGATGAGGAGTCTCAGGCCTAGGAAGGGAAAATTATTTTCTTGTTGTCACCTAAGTGCTTTGTGGCATATCTCTGATTAAAAAACTCCCTCCAGTAGGATTCACCATTTTATCTGTATCATATAGTACAGATAAGAAGAAAGATGGGATAGCTAAACTACATTACAAGTCCTTTATATATATACCAAAGCAAAACACATGCCAAAAGTAACTACATTTTACCAACACATTAAAATTAATGCTCCTGACTGATGTATTCTATCTATACTCAGCAAAGTACTACTATAGAGAAGAAATAGAAGTTATTTCTGTTTGTTATTTGTCCCTTTCCTACTTTGCGATAGACAGGGATAGTGGCTTTAGGTTTAATTAAAGGAATAAACTCACAGTGTTTATTTCATCTCAATTCTTTCTTCATATTATTTTCATGCAGTGAATGGAGATAACTTCTGACTTCTATCAGCTGCTTATACATTCATTTATTAACCTAGTTATTCAAGTACCTACTAAATGTAAGGATTTGATTCTAACTGCCGTGGTGGATACAATGAAGAGATGTATACGTACTTAAAACTATAATACAAAGCAGCGTGGCAAGTGCCAAAGAATATATAGTAAGTATAGCTATGTTCTAATAGCTCTTTTATCAGAAACCATAAGACCAGAAGTAGAAATAATATTTAAATATATTCCCAGATACCAGAAAGTTTTAATACAAATACCTTAGCATCTGCATAATTACTTGCACAGGGTAGATGACCAACACATGTCTCATGAATTGAACTGAAGCTAAACATACTGGAAAAAATACCAATGTGGGTTGAAAAGAAGGGAAGTAAGGCGAACAGAGATTGAGCTACACTTGAGACTAAAGAAGAGGTCCTGTCAATGATTAGAAAAGAGACAAAGCAGCATGGAGGGAAGGACTTATGTCATCTGGTCCCAAATAGTGGAGCAAACTAGTCTGTAAGAGACACAGGTGCCAGCATTCTTGGAGGCTCTATGGACGGGAGATCCGGCCTGAGAAGTCTCCTAAAGAGAACAAGATTGTGGGCACGAGAGGAAGTCCCCCCAGTGTCTCGTTTCCAAATTACTCTGAAATCAGACATCTTTCTCAGGCTTTCTTTTAGGGCTTTCAGTTGAGTCCGCTTAATATAATTCTAGGGTTGGCTGTCCCCACCCCTCCTTAGAATCTTTCTACCTGCTCACAGGCGACTAGAATTACAAGCAGAAAACCCACAAGTAGAAAAATGTTTTAAATTCAGATAAATATCTAACTACGGTATGATACAAATGAGCTTAAGCTTCATATAATCAGCCAGTAAATACACATGAATAATAAATTACTAGATTTTTCCCAGATTTGTCAGATTTGATTCCAGGCAGTTTTCAGATAAGAAGCCTTGGAGAACCTGAAGAAGGGTAAAGGCTACAGATGGAAGGATCTGAGGAAAGTAAAATTTACATTCCTCACCTCTTTGACCTGGGCGACAAAAATTGTGAATTAAGATATTTGGTCACATAACTGTAAAGATAGCTTTGGTTTCATAAAGTTCTTGTCTTATGTTTATTTTTTGTCTTTTTAAACCAGGGAAGTTCTCTGGGAACTTAACTGAAATATCACAGAAGCATTAGTTCCAGTCCCTTTTTCAACATTGGTATAGTGTATTTTGTTTTTCTCAGTGTGGTACATGGAAATAAAATTGATGGACTATAAAGTCTATTGTATTTGAAAGATTAACCTACATAAGTCAAAATTTCAAAAACCTGTAAAAATATCCAATAAAAATTGCTTTGACAATTTTTGAGGAGCAAACATTTTATGATCTAAAATACTTAATGTGTAACTGTCATTGTTGCATCTGACACAGATTGTGTCATGATTACAGGAAGGATCTGCTGAAATGATTATATGATCAGAGACTACTAGATCTGTAGGCTCAGTAGTAGATAACTGTAGTGGGGTTTCTTTGTTGTTCTTTTTTTTTTTTTTTTTTTTCTTTTTCTGCTTAGCATCAGAAGCCCCTCCTCTTGTTTGGGAAACAGAAAGCATTTGTGAATCTGTGGGTTGAAGTTCAAAAAGCCTGACTCTTTTCCTTATTCCTTCCTTATTCCAAGACAGGCATATGACCTAAGTTGGGTCAATTGAATATCCTTGCCATAGCTGTGAGTAAGGAGTCGTGTTACTAGGAAGGAATAAAAGATTAGAATTAGTCAGTGGGCTTCGATTGCCTCATTGTGTCAGGGTCCAAGTGTCCAGCAGCAGTGGTCCCTTAACTAGGCTGTACCTTTGGCCATGGATCTGGCTATGTGCTCTCCCTAGGTTGCCAAGCTATCTGGTAACCATCCAGGAATTTTTTTTTCTACCTAAGGACACCACAAACCGTTTCAGTTTTTGCCTAACTGATACCATCACTGTTTAGAGTCATGGGAAAACCCTAACTAGCCTAAGGATGCTGCAAGGCCAATGTATGGGCTCTGCAGTTTCCTAAGTAATGATGAAGAGCCACCAAGGCTAAGCTCCAGGAGGGACGAGTCACCTAGCTTGATTACTGTGGTATACTCAGCTCCTAGCTCAGGGCCCTAGAACACATATTCAGTAAATTTTTACTTGATTCTGACCTGAATGAATAAAATAGTAACACCCACCTCTAGGCCTCCTCAACATCTATTTAAAATTTTTGGATCCTGTCTGCTTTTAGTGTAGATTTTCCTTAGGAAGGAACAGAACTCAAAAAAAGATGACACTAAGGTTTTAAAATCAAATAAGTAGGAGGCTGTTTTTCCAGTGGCAGAAATGAAGTCAGGAGTAAAGATTAAGTTTCTGCTGTGATAAACTGAACCTGTTAAATGCTATGACTTTGACATTTCGTAACTGTAGGTTAAACCGTTATGTCACTCATTAGATAGCTCTGTATTTGTTTGAAAAGTACAAGAGTCCCTCCTACTGGACTTTGATCTAGCAGAAACAACTGTTACCTAACAACCTCAGACCATCACTGGAACACCTGTATGAAGAACGTTCTTTAGTTTATTTAAATGGTTTTGCATATGTAATTTATTTAAGGCTTCAAAATGATTAGAAAACTTTTTATGGTCCTGCTTTTGTCGTCTGTGACTGTTGGGGAGGCAAGGAAATCGTTTCTCAGTTTTCTGAACATAGAAAAGACTGAAATACTATTTTTCACAAAGACTGAAGAAACTGTCGTTGTAAGGTCAAGTTACAGAGGTCAACAGCCAAACTCCAGCTACCTCTTTGTACAACTAGAAGATCCTAAAATGCTCCAAGTGGTGAATGTGACTAAGACTTTATCAGATGTTACCAACTTTACCATAAACCTGGTGACAGATGAAGACGGGGAGACAAATCTGACCATTCAATTGTGGGATTCTGAAGGTAGGCAAGAAAGACTCATTGAAGAAATAAAGAATGTCAAAGTCAGAGTGCTCAAACAAAGACAAGACAGTATTTTCCAGACATCAAACCTTATTGATAGAAACATCCTTATGCTTTTTCCGCCAATGATACTGTTAAATAAATGTGCCTTTGGTTGTAAAAAAAAAAAAAAAAAAAGAACAAGTTAAATGCAAAGTCAATACAGGAACTAATAAAGACCAGAAAGGAAATCAATGAAATAGATAACAGGAAAACAATAGAGAAATTAATAAGACCAAAACTTATTTTTTTTTAGAAGATAAAGAAAATTGATAAATCTCTAGCCAAACTGACCAGAAGGTACAAAGCACCAATATCTGGAACAAGAGAGGTGATATTACAGATTCTACAGATATTAAAAGGATACAGTTATAAAAAACCTTACGCCTAAAACTTTGACATTTGGATGAAATGAACAAAATACCTATAAGACAAATTACAAAAGAACTCTTAAGAGGTAATAAATAGATACTCTAAACAAGCCTAGGTCTATTAAAGAAATTGAATTTGTAGTTAAAAATCTTCCCACAAAGCAAACCTCAGGCCCATTGACTTCCATAGTGAATTCTCCTGAGCATTTAAGGGAGAACTAATACCAATTCTACATAAACCCTTTCAGAAAATCAAAGATAAGGGAATACATCCCAACTTATTCTATGATGTAAGCATCACTCATCATTTATCTAAATTTCACCATACCATCTACCAAAAATTATCTTATATTCATGTGGATATGATAAATATGGGGTAAATGACAGTACAGTTAGTACTCTTAGTATTGTTGAGGTAGTACAGTCCTTTTTTTTTTTTTTTTTTTTTTTTTTTTGTGGTACACGGGCCTCTCACTGCTGTGGCCTCTTCCGTTAAGGAGCACAGGCTCCAGACGCTCAGGCCCAGCGGGCATGGCTCACGGGCCCAGCTGTTCCGCGGCACGTGGGATCTTCCTGGTCCAGGGCATGAACCCATGCCCCCTGCATCGGCAGGTGGATTCTCAACCACTGCGCCACCAGGGAAGCCCTTAGTACAGTCCTTTTTGATTGACTGACTATGGCAAAACAGTGATTGAATAACAGACTAATGTCAACCATAGAGAATTTTAATAGAAGCTGAGAACATGTAGGCTATCAAACAATTCAATGAGCGTAGAGCAATAAATAACAGTTTCTTTCTGGCTCATGGA
The DNA here is from genome assembly GCF_949987515.2 of Delphinus delphis. Classification (NCBI taxonomy): domain Eukaryota; kingdom Metazoa; phylum Chordata; class Mammalia; order Artiodactyla; family Delphinidae; genus Delphinus; species Delphinus delphis. Next base: position 90,573,907 of record NC_082685.1, on the reverse strand, counting down.
AGGTTCAGTGTGAATTTTCCTCTTCAGAAGGCTCTCCTGGAATGTCTCCTTCAAATGATGGACTCAGGGATCCACTTTTTGTTCTCTCTGAGGTCTTTTTTTGCAACAAGTCAATTGGAGAGAGAGTACACCTTTGCACTGCATGTTTCTAGCCAGCACTGAAACAGATCATAGGGCACTTCTGCCTATATCCCACTGATCAAAACTCAGTCCTATGCCTAGATGCAACAGGAGTTCAGTATGTAGTTCTGCTGTATGCCCAGGAGGAAAATAAAGCAATTTGGTGCATGTTGCATTATATCTGCCATAAATATTATGAATACTTTGTATAACAGCATCAGGATCCACAAACTAAAACCATGATCCATATCTAACAAGATGACATAGGTTTAAAAAATTCTATAAATCCACTTAAATCAAAATTGCAAAATAGGGTTTCCCTGGTGGCGCAGTGGTTGAGAGTCCGCCTGCCCATACGGGGGACGCGGGTTCGTGCCCCGGTCCGGGAGGATCCCGCATGCCGCGGAGCGGCTGGGCCCGTGAGCCACGGCCGCTGAGCCTGCAGGTCCGGAGCCTGTGCTCCGCAACGGGAGGGGCCACAGCAGTGAGAGGCCCTCATACAGCAAAAAAAAAAATTGCAAAATAAAGATTTGACTAAACATCAGCTAGTTAAAATATGGATCAAATATGTATTAATTTGAGACATTAATTGAAGTATGAAATCCAGGTTAAGATTTTCTCTCTGCACCATTCAGACTATCCTGAAATATTGTATTCAACCCTAATTGATGCACGAAGAGAACAACTGACTAATGGGAGTAGGCCCAAGGATAATATTGGGTTGGCCAAAAAGTTCATTTGGGGTTTTCCGGAAGATGTTTCAGAAAACCTAAATGAACTTTTTGGCCAACCCAATATAACTAAGGTGGAAAATTGAAAATTTTCACATGATAATTAGTTGAAAGAACTATGAAAGTTTATCCTGAAGGAAAGATACAGGGAGAACAAATAGCTGTCATAAAATATTTGAGTGAGGGGATCATTTGAAACAGAGATCACACTTATTCTTTATGGTTCTTGAGATTAGTACAAGGACCTTTCAAGTAGAAGGATAATATGAACTCAAAATAAAGAAAATCCTGTGTAAATAATTGGAGCAATGGTTCTCAAAATGTGATCCGGAGTCCCAGCACAATCTGAGACCTTTTCAGAGGGTCTGCTAGTTCACAACTATATTTAAATAATACTAGGATGTTATTTGCCGTTTAGATCCCCATTTTCATGCAAGTGAACACTGAAGTTTTCCAGAGGCTACTTGACGTGTCATATCACAAAAAAGAAGACATAAGAACCCCTTATTAAGCTAGACATTAAAGAGATTAAACCATTTCATTCTTCTCACTATAATTTTTTTTAATATAATTATTTTTTTCAATTTTATTGAGGTATGATTGACAAATAAAAATGGTATAGGGGCTTCCCTGGTGGCACAGTGGTTGAGAGTCCGCCTGCCGATGCAGGGGACACGGGTTCGTGCCCCGGTCTGGGAAGATCCTACATGCCGCAGAGTGGCTGGGCCCATGAGCCATGGCCACTGAGCCTGCGCGTCCGGAGCCTGTGCTCTGCAACGGGAGAGGCCACAACAGTGAGAGGTCCGCGTACCGCAAAAAAAAAAAGAAAAAAAGTATGTATTTAAGGTGTACAACATACTTTATATATATATATATGTATATATATATATATATATATATATATGCATTTTGAAATGATTACCACAATCAAGCTAACAAACCCATCATCTTATACAGTTAGTGTGTGTGTGTGTGTGTGTGTGTTGTGAGAACACTGTAGATCTATTCTCTTAGCAAATTTCAAGTATACAATGCATTATTATTAGCTGTAGTCACTATGGCTGTACATTAGGTCTCCAGAATTTATTCATCTTATAACTGAAAGTTTGTACTCTTTGGCCAGCATCTCCTCTTTTCCCCCACCTCTTCCAGTCCCTGGTCCCATACTACTCTCTGTCTCCATGAATTAAACTTTTTAAAAAATTCCAGGGGTTTCCCTGGTGACACAGTGGTTGGGAGTCCGCCTGCCAATGCAGGGGACACGGGTTTGTGCCCCGGTCTGGGAAGATCCCACATGCTGCGGAGCGGCTGGGCCCGTGAGCCATGGCCGCTGAGCCTGCGCGTGCTCCGTAACAGGAGAGGCCACAACAGTGAGAGGCCCACGTACCGCAAAAAAAAAAAAAAAATTCCACATATAAGTGAGATTATGTAGTAGAAGTTTTTCTGTGCCTAGCTCAAAATTATTAAAATTTTAAAACATTTATGCTAATATCTAATGGGCTTATTGTTGCTATTTTAAATGAACTAATTATTTAAATGCCTCATTTTAATTCCTAATATCACTATCAATAGATATACCCCATATAAACAAAAAGCTCTTTGTGATGTTTAGTTAGTTCTAACAGTATAAATGGGTCCTGAGACAAAAAAGTTTAAGACCCATTGACTTAGAGCTATATAAAATGGGATAGATTGCCTCAGTAGGTACTGAATTCTCTTTCACTGAAGGAGCCAGCTGGTCAGTTATTAGGGGTATTGTGGGGGGCATTTATACTACAGATTTGGATTAGCCAACCACTGAACCCCTTTCCAAATCTGAAATTGAATGATGCTAAAACTCAGTAATCCAGTAATTTCATAAAATACTGATCAGAATATAAACTTAAGTAAAATTTGTTTCATCTAACATCTATTTAGTGTCAGAGCCATACTTAGAATTCTGTCGTCTTTCTACTAAACCACTTTTATTTCTTCCCCTTATCCTGTTCCCATACCTAGCAACCTTATGTTTACTTCCAGGCCTTGGCCAGGCAAATAAATGGACTGTGTTCTATTCTAACTAGAACCATTCATGAGCTCACCAGATAAGATGTTTGTTGGTTGTGACCACCTTCCTTTCTTAGCACTCCTTGACTGAATAGACAATAGATTTCTTGGACTTCTGGTGTGCTGTTTACCATGACTCTTGTTTTCTATTTGTGTCAAAGGCATTCAAAGTACATGTTAGCAAAGAAAGAAAGATTCAGTTGTGAGATGTGGGTGGGAAGAAAACAAGAAAGAAGCCAGATGAAATACTACATAGTTTTGAGGTCATCCATGGAGTGGGATGAGTCATAAAACAGTAAAGCACATATAATTGTACACCAACAAATACTTTACCAAATAATGAACCTGAATAGAAAAGGTATATTGAATGAATGCCATGCAACACTTTCTAAAGCAAGTGTAAAAAATCAGTAAGAATGGCATGCTATGAGCATGGAGACACTGTAGGCACAAGTGTTAATTAGGTACTACCATGTATGTGCCATAATATTCAAGCATCGTTGTTGGTGTCAAAGTTTTGGATCAGTTACACATTCCTTTAAAATGTCCATGGTTCAGAAACTTGTACCTATATTTCCTTGCCAAAACAAAACAAAAAAAATGTCAAGAGTAAAGGCAAAAATCCTAAGGTGAAATTCAAACAGTAAAATAAAATTGCCCACAGGATACTTGCAATAACACCAAACTGATCTGAAAAATAGTTTCCTACCAGTCAGTAGATGCCATTTTATGACTGTCCCAAACTTAAACACTAGAGATAATTTCAATAGTCTCCAAACATTTTGTACTTATTATCTGAATATTTAAAGAGAAAATAACCTAATTATAATGATTCCTTGTCCTTATATAGTAGGTACAGAAATGTTGTCTTCTTTGAATACTAGAAAAGTAAAGGCCAGTATACCATTTTAGATGTTTTGAAGACAATAGATTCAATCAGAGAGAGCTGGCATTGTTATAATTTTCACCACACATATACAGAACTTCCTTACACTATTCTTGCAAGTTTTCTATAATTTGTAGAAATATAAATTTAGAATAAATTTAGAATAAAAGCTTAAAAATAAGATTTTATCATTACCTTTCATAAAACACTACAATCCTTTCCATCATACTTAGAATAAAATAACATCCTTCCCACAGCCTACAAGGTCCTATATAATTTAGCCCCTGTTTACCTCACCGACATTATAACACTTTACCCCTTGCTCAGTATACTTTAGTCATAAGGTTCTCCTATTTCCTTCACATGACAAACTCTTCTCTGCCTCACTGTCCTTGAACTTGCTAATCTCTCTGCCTACAATATTACTTTTCAGGATCTTGTAAAGCTGATATTTTCTGAACATTCAATCTCAGCATAAGTATCATATCAAGTAGGCTTTCTCTGTCTTGATTGAAACAATCATCACACACACACACACACACACACACACAATCACCTTGTCCTGATAGCTTTCCTTATATCATTCATCAAAATTCACAAGTATTGGGCTTCCCTGGTGGCGCAGTGGTTAAGAATCTGCCTGCCAATGCAGGGGACACAGGGTTGAGCCCTGGTCCGGGAAGATCCCACATGCCGTGGAGCAACTAAGCCCGTGCTCCACAAGTACTGAGGCTGCGCTGTAGAGCCTGCAAGCCACAACTACTGAGCCCTCGTGCCACAACTACTGAAGCCTGTGTGCCTAGAGCCCGTGCTCCGCATCAAGAGAAGCCACCGCAATGAGAAGCCTGCGCACCGCAATGAAGAGTAGCCCCCGCTCGCAGCACGCGTGCAGAAAGCCTGCATGCAGCAACAAAGACCCAACTCAGCCATAAATAAATAAATAAATAAATTTATTTATTTTTCAAAAATTCACAAATATTTTCTTTACTGTTTATTATTATTTCTCCCTTAAACCAAATAGTTTTGTATTTCCATTTCTAACATTATAAGCATTCAATAAACATTTGTCAAATGAATCAATTTGAAAGAGAGCCACAAAATAATTATCATAATTATCATTATGATAGCTACCATTTATACAGTAACATGCTAAGTCCTTTATGTGCATTATTGTATCCTTACCTTACCTACCATATCCTTACTTTACTTACAACTGTATCCTTACCTTTTTTATTATTATTACTTTTTTAAAGTTTTATTTTATATTGGAGTATACTTGATAAACAATGATGTGTTAGTTACAGGTATACAGCAAAGTGATTCAGTTATACCCCTACAAGTATACATTCTTTTTCAAATTCTTTTCCCATTTAAGTTATTACAGAATATTGAGCCAAGTTCCTTGTGCTATACAGTAGGTCCTTGTTGATTATCTATTTTGAATATAGTAGTGTGTACTTGTCAATTCCAAACTTCCAATTTATCCCTCCCCTCCCCATGCCCTTTCCCCCTGGTAACCATAAGTTTGTTCTTTAAGTCTGTGAGTGTTTCTGTTTTGTAAATAAGTTCATTTGTATCATTTTTTTTTAGATTTCACATATAAGCAATATCATATATTTGTCTTTCTCTGTCTGATTTACTTCACTTAATATGATAATCTCCAGGTCCATCCATGTTGCTGCAAATGGCATTATTTCATTCTTAATGGCTGAGTAATATTCCATTGTGTATATATATACACCACATCTTCTTTATACATTCATCTGTTGATGGACATTTACTTACCTTACCTTTCATAGTATGATGAGCAACTTCTGAAATGACTCCCAATGAACTTTGCCTCCTGATACTTATTCCATTATATCATCTCCTTCCTTGTGTGTACTGGCTGGACTTAGCGACTTGTCTCTAACAAATAGAATATGTCAAAAGTGGTGGTGGTTCCAGATTGATAAAAAAAAATAGTAACTTCATTGAAGTGAAGCCTGATGCATACAACCTTGACCAATTTATCAAAGTTAATAACACTGCCAATATATACTGACATCATGTACCCATGATATGATACAATGGAAAGGGAAAATCACTTTTGTGTTATCCTTCTAATAATGTAAAACCTCAACAAAATCATGAGAAAATACCAACAAATCCAAATTGAGGGGCAGTCCTACAAAATAACAAAATAATTAGAAGTTCTTCCAAAAAAATGTCAAGATCATGAAACACAAGGAAATACTGAGGAATGATTACAGATCAAAGAGACTAAGGAGACATGACAACCCTGAATAGGATCCTGAGTGGAAAAATTGTTGAAATCTGAATAAAGTTGTAGATTAGGTTTTTTTTTTTTAAGTGATGAGCTGTCAATTCCGAGACTACGCTATAGACCACTGCAACTTCCATCTGGCTTGCACTTACTCTTGGGCTCTTCCTGCTTGCGGCTCTGATGAAGTGAGTTTCATGATATGAGCCACATGGAGAGGCCCACATGCCAAAAAACTTCTGTTCAAAAAGCTGGTGGAGTCACTGAGGCCCTTGGTCCAACATACCTTGAGAAGCTGAATCCTACCAACAACAGTATGATTATCATATGACTGAACTTGGAAGAAGGTTCTTCTCTATGTAAGACTTGAGATGACTGCAGCCACAGCTGACACATTGACCCAGCCCTGTGAAACCCTGAGCCACAGATCCCAGGTGAACTGCCCCCAGATTCCTGACCCACAGAAACTGGATGATAAATGTTTTAAGCCATTAAATTTTAGATTAACTTATTACACAGTAATAGATAACTAAAACCCATGGTTCTATACAATTATTATTCCTGTTTTTGCAAAAAGAAAAGTTGCTTAAAGAAGTTAGGTAACGCCCAAATTTACACAATTAAGCGACAAAACTGGAATTCAAACCCTGCTCTATCAGAGACGAAGACTATGATCTTAATCACTACATTATAATGTGCTCACAAGGTCCCTTACAGTAGCAGTTATATTTCTGTTAATGAAATTGGTCCAAAACAAAATAAAGTTTTAAAAATCATCTGAGCCTATTGCCAAATAAATTTAAGAAAAAAATAGGCTTTAACATCTAACAACGTCAAAGTAAAACAATGAGTTTTTGAGAGTGATTACTCACCATAATACAAATGGATAATATTAAGTAATCCGGGGCTTCCCTGGTGGCACAGTGGTTGAGAGTCCGCCTGCCGATGCAGGGGACACGGGTTCGTGCCCCGGTCCGGGAGGATCCCACATGCCACAGAGCGGCTGGGTCCGTGGGCCACGGCCGCTGAGTCTGCGTCGTCCGGAGCTTGTGCTCCGCAATGGGAGAGGCCACAACGGTGAGAGGCCTGCGTAGTGCAAAAAAAAAAAAAAAAAAATTAAGTAATCCCATTTAATTAGTGAATTCTCACAGCTACTTGGAGGTACTTTTGGCAATTAACATTTAGTGAGCCCAGCAATGATAGACAAAATCAGACATTCTGTAAGATTCTGCAGTGAGTTTGAGGGATTTCAGGGCTGAACAAGGGAAAAGATATGACCATGAAGTGGCTGTTGTACATATGAGCATTATTTCAGCAACACTTTGACAGGTTTGCATGTGGGGGAAGTCCCTCATGGCATGATAGTATTTGGAGCCTAAAGCACTATCTAGAAGGGGATGGAGGGACAAGTGAACTCCCAGGGGAGAGGGGGCTTACATGTTTAGGGGATGTCATTCAGGAGACCAGTAGGGAATCTGGTTCAGAGAGTTCCAAAGGGCAGCAGCAGCTCTGCTTTTGTAGCTATAGGGTTTATTTTATCCATGGCCAGCAGATGTTGGGCATAGCTTCACAAGATACACAAAGCAATCAGACTCAAAATGACTAAATTCTGTTTATTTGGGCTATGTTGAAAACAAAGTGTAAAAATTTTACTTTGGCACCAGTGACCTTTTGAGCTAACAGGACACAGTCTGCTGTGACGAAATAAACAGCCTAGGGGACATCTTTGGTTCATTTATAAAACAGATTTACACTAAAGTTCTTCTGTAATTAACTAGGTCAAATAGGAACAACTTGCCTTTAAAAATCTCTCAGCTAAAGTAAAACCATAACTTTTAGTTCTCAGGTAACTCTGCACTGCCACAGAAGTATTATTCAGGCATATGAGAGGCTCAAAATTCTTTGAGAAAAATCCTGGCTCCTCTCCAGGCATTACTGTAGACTCTTGTCCCAGGCACCTCCATGAGGAGGTGGGATTACGGATTACCTCTGAGCAAAAATAAAACAACTTCTTTAATTTGTATAACTGCATCTTATTCTGCTATTGACCATAATCCGTAAGGAACATATGACTCTTTTCAATAAGGTACACAGTCTTCATTCCAGTCACTGGCCAGAGAGCACAACTTAGAATTGGAAATCTTGTGTGCTAAAAGTATAGATGAGATGTTACAGTCTAAGGGCAATGTTAGCCATGAAGTCTTCTAAATTCTGCAAGTTCTGTCTTTAAGACAGAACTCTAGAAATTAGAGAAACTTAGTTCCTGACAGAAATATTTTTACTAAGTTATATTTAGTATCTGTATTTTTTTTTTAGAATAAACCATGTCACACAGCAGTAACAAATTACCATTCCAACTGTGGTGGCTTAAAGTAATAAAAAAAAAATTTATTTCTAGCTCCACTACATGTTCAAAGAGGATTTGAGAGTGTTTCCTGCGCTTTACATAGGCTTTCAGGGGCCCAGCTTGACTGAGGAGGTGCCATCTTGTAGTTGTACCATCTAAACCATATGGACATGGCAGTAGAAAAGAATCTGATCTGAAAGTGACCCATTTCACTTCTGCTTACATTTCACTGGCCAGAACAACTAACATCTAACTTTAAGGGGACTGGAAAATGTAAGTGAGGGTAGGGAATAGAATATTTGATGAATATTATCTCTGTGACAGTATCATTCCTATACATTTGTGAGGACAAGTATGATAGATACACTTGTTTGCTATAGGTGTTTTAACAAATTACCACAAACTAGTGACTTAAAACAATGAAAATGTATTACCTTAGTCTTTGAAGGTCAGAAATCCAAATGGGTCTCACTGGACTACAATCAAAGTGCTGGCATTCCTTGGCTCATGGTCCCCTTCTTTCTTCTATCTTCAAAGCAAGAAATGGACAGTTGTATTTTTCTCACATCACACCATTCTGACACTGACTCTTTTGCTTCCCTCTTCCACATTTCAGGGTTCTCATGATCACATTTAACCTGGATAATCCAGGATAATCTCTCTATTTTAAGGTCAGCTGATTAGAACTTTAATTCCATCTGCAACCTTCTCCTTTGCCACATACTCTAACATACTGACAGGCCCCAGAGACAAGACATGGACATTTTTGAGGGGCTGTCATTCTGCCTATCAAAGTAGGATATGAAAAACATATGTGCAGCTTTGGCATGCTGCTTATTATGTTAAGCAATGACTTTTATATAAAATTTACATTTAAGGCACTACCCTGGCAGTCCAGTGGTTAAGACTCCGAGCTTTCACTGCATGGGGCATGAGTTCCATCCCTGGTCGGGGAACTAGAATACTGCATGCCAGGTGGCGCGGCCAAAAAAAAAACAATTTACATTTAAAAAACTGTAAAAACTCCCTTTCATCAATTCATAGGAACAAAGTAAAACAACATGTTTTCCTTTTAGTCTTAGAGACAAGAAGAAAAATGAATTCAGTAATATATTGCTATATGCATTTCAGTATCACTTTCTGAAGCAAGTGAATCCTGTTTTCCTAGGTAGTCTTATAATTTATTTCTCCTTAAAATAAGTGCTCCCTGTTGCTTCCAATGATTTTAGAACAAAAAGTTTTATGTACATTAATCAAAAATAGAATAATAATGTCAGTATTGCTGAATGAAAGAAAAATTATAGAATATTGGATGCAAAGTGAAAGGAAAAATACATTTTGAACATTTTCTACAGAATGAACTTGTTCTTATATTTTATTTTCAGCCATATAGAGAGCAAGGTATGCATGTACTCAGAAGAGAGAATATTCCAAAGAATGAAGAAAAATCCCTTCCCTCAAGGGGCATAACATTTATTTGGAGTGATAAAATCATACACCTAAAGGGATAACTAGTTACACCTAGCATGAAATAAGCAGAAAAGTGTCTTTAGTTAAATGCTATGAGAGTTATATTAGAAGGAAAAGAAGGAAAAATGGGTAATTATCTGGAAAAAAAGTCTGATGGGACAAGAGTAAGTTTTCTTTATCTTATAATAGACTTTATTTTTTAGAGCTGTGTTTTAGGTTTATAGCAAAATAAATAAATAAATAAATAACAGGATGTACAGAGATTTCCCATATAAACTCTGTCCTCTGTCCTCCACATGCAGAGGCTCCTCTGTTATCAACATTCCCCATCAGAGTTGTAGATTTGGGGTTTTGGGTTTGTTTTTGTAGGTCCTTTTCTTCTCTTGTGTTTCCCACTTAGAGAAGTTCCTTTAGCATTCGTTGTAGAGCTGGTTTAGTGGTGCTGAATTCTCTTAGCTTAGTCTATCCTAAGATAGATTACTTGCTAGGCTACAAAACAAGTCTCAACAAATTTAAGAGAACGGAAATATATCAAGCATTTTTTTCCAACCACAATGGTATGAAACTAGAAATAAGTTATTGGAAGAAAAATGGAAACACAAACATGTGGAGGCTAAAGAGCATGCTACTATAAAGGAATAGGTCGATGAAGAAATCAAAGAGGAAATTAGAAAATACTTTGAGAAAAATAAAAATGGAAACACAGCTTTCCAAAATCTATGGTATACAGCAAAAGCAGTTCTAAGAGGGAAGTTTATAGCGATACAGTCCTACCTCAAGAAACAAGAAAAATTTCAAATAAATAACCTAACCTATCATCTAAAGGAATTATAAAAAGAAGAGCAAACAAAGCCCAAAGTCAGCAGAAAGAAGGACTTAATAAAGATCAGAAAGAAAATAAGTAAAATTGAGAATAAACAATAGAAAAGATCGGTGAAACCAAGAGCCAGTTTTTGAAAAGATAAACAAAATGGATAGCCTTTCAGCTAGGTTCATTAAGAAAAAAAGAAACTGGGTCCAAATAAACAAAATAAGAAATGAAGGAAGAGAATTAACAACCAATATCACAGAGATTCAAAAAATCACAAGAGAATACTACTAGAAGTTACATGCAAATACATTGGACAACCTAGAAGACTTGGAAACATTTCTAGAAATATACAAACTTCCAAGACCAAATCATGAAGAAATAGACAACCTGAACTGACCAAACATAAGTAGTGAAATTGAATTTTTAATTAAAAAAACTCCCAGTAAGCAATAGTCCAGGACTGGATGGCTTTACAGGGACATTCTACCAGACATATAAAGAAGAGCTAATATCCATCCTTCTCAAACTATTCCAAAAAATTGAAGAGGAGGGAATACTCCCAAATTCATTCTACAAGGCCATCATTACCCTGATACCAAAACCAGACAAAGACACTGGAAAAAAAAAAGAAGAAGAAGAAAATTAAAGGTCAATATCTCTGATGAATACAGATGCAAAAATCCTCAACAAAATATTAGCAAATTGGATTCAACAATATATAAACAGGATAATACACCATGATCAAGTGTGATTCATTCCAGGGATGCTAGGATAGTTCAATATCTGCAAATCAAAATTAAATAAAGGATGAAATCACATGATCATATCAATAGACACAAGATAAGCATTTGACAAAATTCAACATCCATTCATGATATAAACTCTCATAAAAGTTGGTATAGAGGGAACATATCTCAACATTATAAAGGCCATTTATGACAAACCCACTACTAACATCAGACTTACTGGAGAAAAGCAGAAAAGCAGGAAGTTTTCCTCTAAAATCAGGAATAAGACAAGGAAGCTCATTCTCACCACCTCTATTTAACATCATACTGGAAATCCCAGTCACAGCAATCAGACAAGAAAAAGAAATAAAAGGCATCCAAATTGGAAGGGAAAAAGTAAAACTGTCACTATTTGCATATGACATGATGTTATATATAGAAAACCCTAAAGTCTGCACGAGGAAACTATTAGAACTAATAAATGCATTCAGTAAAGTTGCAGGATACAAGATTAATATACAGAAATCTGTTGCTTTACTATACACTAATTATGAACTATCAGAAAGAGAAAGCAAGAAAACAATCCCACTTAAAATGGCATCAAAAAGACTAAAATGCCTAGGAATAAACTTAACCAAAGAGGTGGAAGACCCATACTCTGAAAACTATAAAACACTGATAAGGTAAATTGAAGATAATACAAAGAAATAGAAAAATATCCTGTGTTTCTGGATTGGGAGAATTAATACTGTTAAAATGCCCATACTACCCAAAGCAATCTACAAATTTAATTCAATCCCTAACAAAATATTCATCACATCTTTCACAGAACTAGAACAAATTATCCTAAAATTTATGTGGAACCACGATAGATACAGAATAGCCAAAACAATTTTGAAAAAAAAATAACAAAGCTGGAGGTATCATGCTCCCTGACTTCAGGTTAAACCACAGAGATACAGTAGCCAAAACCCCATGGTACTGGTACAAAACAGACACACAGAACAATGGAACAGAATACAGAGCCCAGAAATAAACCCAAACACTTATGATCAATTAATCTATTACAAAGGAGGCATGTATATACAATGGATAAAAGATAGTCTCTTCAATAGATGGTGCTGGGAAAACTTGACAGCTACACATAAAACAATGAAATTAGAACATTTTCTCACACCATATACAAAAGTAAATTCAAATGGGTTAAAGACCTAAAAGTAAGCCTTAAAATCTTAAAACTCCTAGAAGAAAACAGGCAGAACACTCTTTGACATAAATTGTAGCAATATTTTTTTGGATCTGTCTCCTGCGACAAAATAAACAAAAGTAAACAATAAGCTATTCGGACTTCCCTGGTGGCGCTGTGGTTAAGAATCCACCTGCCAGTGCAGGGGACACGGGTTCTAACCCTGGTCCAGGAAGATCCCACATGCCGTGGAGCAACTAAGCCCGTGAGCCACAACTACTGAAGCCCACACGCTCTAGGGCCTTTGTGCAGCAACTACAGAAGCCTGAGTGCCTAGAGCCTATGTTCCGCAACAAGAGAAGCCACCACAATGAAAAGCCTGTGCACCACAACGAAGAGCAGCCCCCGCTCGCCACAACTAGAGAAAGCCCACGCAGCAAAGAAGACCCAATGTAGCCAAAATAAAAAATAAAAGAGATAAGCTATTCAGACCTAATTAAACATAAAAGGTTTTACACAGCAAAGAAAACCACTGACAACTTACTGAATGGGAGGAAATATTTGCAAATGATATGGCTAATAAGGGGTTAATATCCAAAATATATAATCAGTTCATACAACGCAATATCAAAAAACCAAACAACCTGATTAAAAATTGGGCAGAAGACCTGAATATACATTTTTTCTACAGAAGACATACAGATGGCCAACAGGCACATGAAAAGATGCTCAATATCACTAATCACCAGAGAAATGCAAATCAAAACCACAATGAACTATCACCTCACACCTGTCAGAATGGCTATCATCAAAAAGTCTACAAATAACAAGTATTGGTGAGGATGTGAATAAATGGGAAAACAGTATGGAGGTTTCTCAAAAAAAACTAAAAATAGAACTACCATATAATCCAGTAATTCCACTTCTTGGTATATATCCAAAGAAAACAAAAACATCTTAATAAATCTTAGCACAACTAAATCTCCATAGCATTTTCACCCAGCATCACAGTCACTCAGTCCTTTGTAGGTTTAAATGCTGGGGGGCTCACCTCCCTCCTTTGAGATGTAGTTCCTTGAGGGCATGAATTCTCAATAGAGAACAGTTTCATCAAAAATTTAAAATCTGATACTTAAAAGTGTCTTTGCAGATTCTTCATCTGCACTTGCAGCTTCACTAGATACATTAACGTAGAAAGTGTAATGATCCTTGTTAGCATTAAAACATTCAAAACTGACTCCAAAGGAAGGTATTTCAATAGGATTTTTAGCTGTTGTTTTTTTTTTTTAAGACTTCTTCTTAAGGTCTTCTCATTAGTAGTGAGAAAGCTTCCTCTGATTGTTTCAAAAGCTGCTAAATTGGTGTTAACCAGTGACTTTGGGTTGTATTTTCTCTATTTATCAATCCTCTATGAACTATAATAGTTTGTGACATAGAAACACATGGTCTATTGTAGCAGAAAGTTATACGCAAATTTAAGTCTTAACACTACTCTCCAAATTATTATAATCTTTATTATACCTTTGCTGGTTTGTTTTCAAAAAAAACCAAAAAGAAGTATGTAGATATTTACACATACACAGAAATATATTATAAGCACCTTCAAATTGGATCTGAATATTATTGTTTTATCTTATTTCCTAGTTGCATAAATTTTCAAATATTTTTAGACAATAGAATATTAAGGAAGAATATAAATAACCTAAAATTATTAATCTTTAATTCTAGATAAACCTATATTGTACATTGATGTTTAAAATCCTACATACATTAAAAACATATGAGAAATACTTTATAAGAATGTATTTTATTATGAAAATACAAATCACCACAGATACATTTCTACTACTTTGGTAAACGTCACATGTGATTCCCCTTTTCTGAAAGTAGGACACAGCAACAGATCTTGTAGAATCTTTAAAGATTCTGTTTTCACACTCTGATCCTCAGATATTCTGCCATCCTGCTGGTTCAAACAGAGAAGAGTCAAACTGTCAAGTAGAGTTTCACATAAAGACTGGTTTATAGATTTTCATAAATGCATGTTAAAGTTAGGTAAGAAAAACATATAGTAAGATATGAATATTCCCTGCTTCTCACTTCCCTCTGCCAGCCAAGATGAATAGGGCAATGTCTGCCCTTACACATAGGGTCATTGACTAATGTGAATAACAAAGAAGAAATTTTGTCAGTTATGCATTCTCCCAAGAAAACAAAAGAAACACTGCAGAGAAGTTTTTGTTTCAGAACAATTTGATTTTTATTTCAATATTTGGAAGATTGCTATATAATTTGGATAGATGTAGAATCATGTATGAAATAATTATATCAAAATTGTTCTATAGAAACACATTTAAGCTTAAGAAAAATTCCACAAATGGTTGACACATTTTCTGCATTCGAATTTGAACATTTCTTTAAGTGAAATAATTACGATTAATCATGAAATTAAATACAAAAACACAAAAATGGATATCAACTTAGGTACCAGTAGTCTTTATCAATAAAATTCAAGTCAAGGTAAAAATAGAGAGGTATATGATCAAATTGAATTTTATGTCTACAAAAATTAAAGAAGCATGAAAATATGTATTGCAAACTGGCCAATTGACCAGAGAAATTTTCTGAGGAAACCTCTCCATTAACAGAGATAAATGTTAATTTTAAAATGTCTCCTTTTGGAGAATAAATATGACCTTCATATAAATTTTTATTATATGAACTAGACTGGCACATCTAATATTACTTTGAAAAATTATTGAGAAATAAATACCCAGAGCCCAAATGAAACGTAATAAGAATAAACTATATGAAACCTAAGTAAGCCTACATAACCAAAGACCAATAACTAATATATACGATATCATTGCAGTCAGAATTAACTTATGTGTATTTTCCCATTTCCACTTCATGCTTTTCTTTCAAAGTATTACCTTTCTATTGAAAGTATTAAATATGTATCTTACAATATCCTTTAAAAGTGCAAAACACAGAGACTATATTATTATATTTATACTCAAAATATAATAAAGCTTGTAAGATCACATGAATCACATTCACTTATTAAACATATAGTTATATTAAATCATTTTAAATTTTATTAATAATATCCCATTGATAGATTGACAATGTGTAATTCTTACATAATGATGATCCAGTTCTTTCCTTTTTTTTAACTTTTAGATTCTTCACAACTGTAGGCAGGATGTCACTGTTTTCCTGTGGTAAATATTTATATAGGCCAAATGCAATAGCAGTGAAGAAGATAGTAACTACTTTGCAAATAAAACCTGAATTCGAAAAAAATACAGCCATCAGATGTGTCAATTTATTTAGAGCAAAAATGTTTGCGGAAAGAGCCATCTACCAAAGAAAAGGTAAGTATATTTCATCTATAAATGTACCAATTTTCAAATTGTAGAATGCAATTAATGTCATAAACTTATGTCAAGTTACTTAAAGGAAATTTTAAAAATATGTTTACAAAATCTTTTAGACGTCTTAAACAAATAGCCCAAGACAAATGCAAAGTGTGTTACTATTTCACAGAATGTATTAATTCTAAAACATAAAAATATATTTCTACTTTCAGAACTTAATTATCAGCAGAAACTGGAACCTTTTTAAACAACTTCATGCAGCTTTACTCCTTGAAATATTCGTTTTCCAAAGGCCAACAGAAATATTTCAGAAAAATTAATTGACTATGTAAGTTTTTAAATTCATTTTCATTTTTCAAGTTTTGGAAAGTTAATATATTACAGGAATTATATAAAAGTACTTGAACTTTGGGTGCAAATAACCCTGGTCATTAAAGTAAAAAATATTTTACAGCAACAATATCAGTTATCTGACACTATCAATTACAGTGGTTTCAAAGATAAAATAGGAAACATTAATGAGCTATTTGTAATGATACAATACTTCAAACATTTATTTATAACAGCTGAACACTGCAAACAACCCAAATGTCCATTAATAAGAGCATGAATAAGCTATAGCATATTCATAAAGTGAAATAATACTCAGAAATTTTTTAAAAGCACAAACTACTGCTATAGAATAGCATGGATGAATCTCCCAAAAGCATACATTAAGCAAGACAGGTGAAAAACCCCACCAGCATGTATTATATTCCATTTGCATAATTTGTAGAACAGGCAAAACCAACATATTTTAATAGAAATATGAAAGGGGTTTATCTGTGGGGGAGGGAAATTGACTAGCCAGGGGCATAGGAGAAATTTCTATAGCTTCTTTTGAGTGCTGGTTCCACAGGTGATTGATAGACTGATAAATTTTTTATTAACTTTTTTAAGTTGATAAAACTTTTGAGAATCTGATGAATGTCACAGCCTTCCTTTATAGAAGACATACAATTGTACAAACAGAATTTTAGGATTCCAAAAATATACTAAAATTTAATGTGGGCTCCTAGGGCTCATGCATCCCTCTTGAATAAGCCTTGCTCTAGAGTAGTGGTATGCATAGAACTTTCTGTGACAATGGCAGTGTTCTACATCTGCACTGTCCCATAGAATAGTCAAATGTGACCATTAAGCAAGTGAAATTTGGCTGTTGATACTGAAGAACTGAATGTTTAATTGCATTAAATTAAATTTAAATAGATATGTGCAGGTAATGTCTACCATATTGGACACTGCAGCTCCAGGATCTCTCACATAGCTGTCTTCAAAGTTTACTGTGATAAAAATCACCTGAGGTGCTTTATTAAAAATATACATTCCTGGGCCTCCCTGGTGGCGCAGTGGTTGAGAGTCCGCCTGCCGATGCAGGGGACACGGGTTCGTGCCCCGGTCCGGGAGGATCCCACATGCCGCGGAGCGGCTGGGCCCGTGAGCCATGGACGCTGAGCCTGTGGGTCCGGAGCCTGTGCTCCGCAACGGGAGAGGCCACAACGGTGAGAGGCCCGCGTACCGCAAAAAAAAAAAAAAAAAAATATATATATATATATATATATATATACATTCCTACCACTAATTCTTGGTATTCTAAATAAAGACCTCAGAACTTACATTTTAGCAAACACTCCAAGTGATTCTGATTCAAGTGACTCATGGAATAAAATTTAAATACTGGTTTACACTAAATTGCTGCAAATGTATATTCCTATTTCAGTTTCCTGTATTTGCCCTTTCTGACTGTAATTCCCTATGTTCTGTATTATCATTATCCCTTTTAGTAGCTCCCTAGTAGGATTTCTAATAGTTCATCTATTTTCTCAATTATATGCCACGTTTGAAAATAGCTAAGCACATTACAGTTATATCTAAAATGAAAACTAAAAGGTTCAGCAGACTTTCTTAAGAATAATGCCTAGTTTTGTTCAATTATCTCTGAGAAATTAATTTTGACTTCTTAAATGCCATTTTTGACTTTTTAAAATTTTTAAAAATTTATTTAGTGTTCAGTATTGACTAATAAGCTCACTGGACAATTGACTTCTGATTTAGAAGGCATTGCTGAATACTGTTTATCAAACAGATATTTGTTACTGTTAAATATTAGAGCCTATCATTATGTGGTTCTTTGAATTACTGAACCCACTCAGTAAAATCACAAAACATATAAACACTTTTAAATGTTTAGCACACCAGAAGTATCTATACAATAAAACCACTGAAAGTTAATGCTGATTAAGGCTTCAGAAATTATGTAGTTCAACATCTTCATTTCACAAGAAGATCTAGTGAATTTCCCGAAGTAATACAAGCATATCGAGGCTTTCCCCAACAATTTGACCATATCACTATAGCATCCCAATTTTCTATATCTCTTATTTATTCAACAATACTGAATGTTTGCTATATGTCGGCCCTGTTTTATCACTGAGCAAAAGAGACGATGTGAAATTTACATTTAAGTGGGATAAGAGTATTTTGATACTTTTCAGTGGTGTAAAATTTCTTTTTTAAATTATCCAATCTCTTTTACTGCAGAAATGGAAAGGGCCATAAGGTCAAGCAACTTAGTTGTATATGTATACAGGCAAAATTTTTTCCCAAATTGAAATTCTTCTAATCATCACCCTTTATTCAGGAATAACATAAAACAATTGTGTAGTTAATGCAATGTCTCAAATATTTACATCAGTTCTATAGTAATTAGTTTCTAAAATATTTTGTATATAATAATATATGCTTCTTTAATAATCAAAGTATCCATTTGTTCTTAGTTTATTATGACTATAACTTACTCTAAACCATACGTTTTTAAAAACAATTTGTACCTAGAGTCTGTCATACAGAGTGAAGTAAGTCAGAAAGAGAAAAACAAACACCATATGCTAACACATATATATGGAATCTAAAAAAAAAGGGTCATGAAGAACCTAGGGGCAGGACTGGAATAAAGATGCAGACCTACCAGAGAATGGACTTGAGGACGGGGGAGGGGGAAGGGTAAGCTGGGACAAAGTGAGAGGGTGGCATGGACATAGATAGATACACTACCAAATGTAAAACTGATAGCTAGTGGGAAGCAGCCACACAGCACAGGGAGATCAGCTCCGTGCTTTGTGACCATCTAGAGGTGTGGGATAGGGAGGGTGGGAGGGAGGGAGATGCAAGAGGGAAGAGATATCGGGATATATGTATATGTATAGCTGATTCACTTTGTTATAAAGCAGAAACTAACACACCATTGTAAAGCAATTATACTCCAATAAAGATGTTAAAAAAATTTTAAATAAAAACAATTTTACTTCTCAATATTCTTCAATAGATATCACTTACATACTCCTGTCAACAGGTAGGCCATTTTTGTCTTGTTATAGATCCAACAACTTCCAATGCTTCCACAGCGCTCAGTATCCCGAAGGATGCAAGAAGTTTCTCCTACTATTTTAAAAATTACTGGTCCAGGTATAGTCCCTATGAAAAAAGCAATGATTGTAAATTCACCATGAAAACACTGTAGGTTGGGATCAGAATGATTTTAATCCTAAATGTAAACTTATATATTTAGTCATCATCACTGTAAACATATCATTTAAAGTTATCTAAGAAGTTGCTTATCAATAGGATTGTTAAAAACTGAAAACGTAATTGAGTGTTTTCAAAAATCCCTATCCCTGTAGATATAAAAAAAGCTAGCAGATTTTCATCTTCTTAGAATGATATGCATGTTGTTATTTAGTTGACATCTCAACATTTTGTTAATTTCTAAATGAAAAACTTAGGAGAAAGTATTTAAAACAGAGATACTAAATATTGATTTTGTGAACTCCATATATCTCCTAAGATTTCAAATTGTGAAATTTTCAATGACTGAAAATTTAGTTTTGAAATGCAGTGTATGCCTGTTATGTATCAAGATATTGCGAAAATAACTGAAAATGTAAATGCTTTGGCATGTTTGTAGCAGCCCTAGCTTCAGAAGACCTCATATGCAGAGGAATAGTTGTGTGCTGCCTGAGGGAAATCTCTATATACTCACAGAGACACTTCCTCAGCAACAGTATTGCTTTCAGGTAAAAGTGAATGCAGTCTTAAAAATAAAAATAAATAAATAAATAAATAAATGCCACTCCAAAGGCATTAGAACTAGGTTTTCAGAACTAACATATCTAACAATTGACCATCTTCCTTAAGAAATGATCAGAGTGCTCATGCCTCATGACTTTTTGATTCCTGTCAAAGACCACTGCCCATCACCAGATTTCCCAGTCTCAGTGAGTGCTGGTACTCTGTTTATAATTGTTCAAAGTGAAAAACCTAGGCCTACTACTCATCTTTTTCTATTTCCCACCATATTTTTTCTAATCCATGATAAACCACTGTAACACTAACTCCAAATACACCTTGGATAAGTTGATTTCTCTTTTTCATTACAACCCCTAGAATCCAATTTAATATAACTCAGACTTCAGCAAAAGCCTCCTTTTTCTTTTCCTCCACATTTATCTTTGATAAATATTTCTCACTGCAGCAGCAGAGTTATCTTTTAAATGTAAATCAGATAATATCTACCCTCTGCTTAAATTCTCTGATGGCAAAACCCTGAAAGATGTAGAGACAGTTGTATCTAAAATATCATCACCTTATTCCACCCTCTCCCATTCAAAACTGCCTCAGCCTCACTGGCTTCCTTTCTGAGGTAAGAAACTGTGCACTTGCTGTTTCTTATGCTCCCTCCTCCACTAAGAATCCATCCTTATCCACTGGATCACTTTTGACCGTAAAAATATGCTCTAATTTTTCTCAATTAAAAAAGCTAATTTAAACCCTGCATATTGATCTAGCTATAGAACAATTTCTCTGATCCCAATTAGAGCCACACTTAAATTTTTCTACTTTCTTGACTCCATTTATCATATGGCTTTCAGTCTTCAATCCAGTCTAATCTTGTTTCCTTACCCCACCAATAATTTTAATCAACTTCTTGAATCAGAGCTCCTAATATAGTCATAATGTGGATTTGAAAGCTATTTTTTGCATAAGAAAGCCTGAAGTACACAGTGCATCACCCTCAGCAAAACCAATTTGTTCTTTGGATATAAATCTTTTAAAACATCAGATTCAGTGTCTTTGGTAATGAGAAATTTTTAAAGCACTAGTCTAGGTTAATGACTTCTCAAACATGCAAGCAATGGAAAATATAGTTTCTATGCTTATATGTGCTTTGTTTCAGCTTACCAAACCACTTGTGTAAGCTTGAAGAATATACTTCTGATCAAAAAAATTCTCTTCTAACTGAATATAATATTAATGCATATTTTATATGACAGGATAGGCTTTACAGTATTATCTTTTTTTTTTTTTTTTTTTTTTTTTTGCGGTACGCGGGCCTCTCACTGTTGTGGCCTCGCCCGTTGCGGAGCACAGGCTCCGGACGCGCAGGCTCAGCGGCCATGGCTTACGGGCTTAGCCGCTCCGCGGCATGTGGGATCTTCCCAGACCGGGGCACAAACCCGTGTCCCCTGCATCGGCAGGCGGACTCTCAACCACTGCGCCACCAGGGAAGCCCCAAGTATTATCTTTTTTACACTAAGTATTGTCTCCTAAATTCTGTAAAGCAGCTCCCCCATTCACTTGTTTTGTGTCAGTTTATCATAATTATTCATTTGAAATTCTAAATATACATGTTGACACATGTATAAATCAAAAAAGAAACCATTCAATTCAATGTAATAATAGATTGCCAAAAGTCCATACCAAATATTCTCAAAATCACAAAGGTCACACCCATGGCCAGAGAACGTTGTTTGTCAGATACAATCCTGCAAGCAAATAGCAATGATATCATGAAAAATCATTATTATTAGCTGTAAAGAATGTTTGCTAGGTTCAGGGGTAATTTTTTTCCCTGTGCATCCATTAGACTAAGGATCTTTGGCCAGTTGACAGAGTTCAATCTGGGTGAATTAACTGCAACTCTTCCCATGTTTCCATATTCTGCCCACTGCCAACCAATTCTAAAGCTACTTGTGCTTCACTAGGAGGAAGCATTTATGGCCCAAACTCTCTGCCCCAGCCTTGGCTGAAAAAAATTTAGCACTACCTTTCATACTTCTCATTCTTCATTCTGTGGTGCACATCCATTGTTTCAGATTTCTTCCTTTTGTCCCTGCGAAACTTACTCTCTACCTTTCTCTACCTTGCTCTCCATTTAGGTAATGCACTACATCAATGGGGTTCTCTTGCCTCTGGCTACTGATTGGGTTATGCCAATAGGGTGCTCCAGAGTGAGAAAGGAAGGTGAAGTTCAGGTCTTCATTCCCAGGCTCCCTCTCTGCAGTTACCCAAGTTGACTGGGTCACTAGGCAAAGCAGTATCCTCTACAGGTCTCTCTTCTTCCTACCCTTGTTTCCCTTTGGGTGTTGGGTGGTAACAGACCTGAAGTACTGCACTATACTTTGGGATTCCTTATACCCTGCCCGCATTTTAAATAGCCACATCATTCAACCTTACTTGAATTGTCCTAATTTGAGGGTGCCATCTCTTTTCGGTTGGACCTCTGACTTTTACCCTCACTATTCAAAAGTTAAAATAAATAAGAAATAACTTTCTCAAATATGAAGAATGAAGATCTCTGTATTTTGTATTCGTCAAGTATTTGTTTTAAAAAGAAAAATAATGTATAAAAATCACATATTAGTATTTTGGAAAATAAACTAAAATACAACAAAAAATAATCAACCCTTGAACATTTTAAAAAGTAAAGAAAAGCTACATTTTAAATGGATATTTTAAATAAATCCTGTGCTTACCCTTTATTTCCTTGTTCTGGAACTTGAATAATAAACAAGTATGACCAATATTGTCATCCAAAATGACTCAATTTATTAAAATGTAGCATATTCAGTACTTTATGACTATTTTGTAAAAAGTGAGATAATTCCACCTGTATCAACCTGGTAAAAATATATGTTCTTTCCTCAAATATTTACTACATATTTACCAATTCTTAAAAGATAGTGATGTTTCTAAATGAAACATAATTTAACTTTTATTATGAGCAGATTCATTAAAGACATATAAAGGAAGTAAAGTGTCACATTTTAGAACCACACTTTAGGATAAAGTTTTTGGTATAAAATAGAAATGTGGGTCATATGCCTAACTAAAATTTAGTATTCTGCTTCATTTAGCATAAGCAGTTTTTTTATATGTAGTATAATAATGGTGTTCTCTGAAGTATATAAAGAGCTAACAATAACTCATAATTATTAACAAATATTTATGTATCTTCAGTTTGATTATAACTTTATTTCTGATATACAAAAAAAGATGAAAAGATGAATGATTTCCCTAATTTTCCAAAATCAGTTAAATGAACAGCAAAACAAGAAATAATATTCATAAAACACAATTTTTTAGTGAAAAACATTACTATGTTTTAAGAATAAAGTGATTTTTTTTGGTATTTTGTCTAAGGAGTAAGGCTATGATGGTATGGTTTAAGAATTTCATGGAATAAACAAACTATTGGTTAGTACTCTTCCAAGATGTAAAAGACAGCTTCCAATTATCTCTTATGACTTCTAAATATATATTTTCAGTCCATATCTTTCTTGAGTTCTAGACTTAAGTTCCTATCACACACAAAAGTTGCTCTTCCCCTGGTGCTTCCTGTCACAAGAAATGGAATCATCACCCATGCAGTTTTCAAGCCCAAAACCTGGAAAGAGGCATGCTTGAAGGAGTATTCTTTTCCTCATTCACCACAGACAATCAATAATAAAATACTGTGATTTTTATAAATAACTTTTTTTATATCTCTCTCTGATTTTCTTCATCTCTAATTCTACTGGCCTATTCCAAGCGTGTATTTTTTGCCTGAAGAAAATAAAAGAATTTCCTAACTTATCTTCCAACAACCATTTTTATCCCTGCAGTCCACTCTCCACATAGAGCCACAAGTGATTTTTTTAAGGTAAAATTCTGATTACTTCACTAACCCACTAGGAACCTTCAATGGCTCATCAGTCTCATTGCATGCCACCTCACAACTTTTGCCTTTACCACCTTCTTTGTTTACGACATTCTGTCATACAACACTCTTATATAGCTATTTCTTGCACTCAGAGTCAGAGTCTTTGCATACATTGTTCCCACTGTGTGAAATTCTCATCCCCCATCTTTTAGGGCTTAGCTTAAATGTGATTTCCTTAAGGACACCCTCTCTGAATCCCCAGAGAGGAGATTTAGTTTAGATTGTCCCATAATTCTCTCTTGGCATTCTTCTACATTTTTTTTGCAGTACGTTTTAATATTACAATTGAAAACTTATTAGTGAAACTACTTTTTTTTTTTTTTCTATTGTGCCACCCTCCAAAGTCCATCAGAGAAGCAGGAATCTGGTCACTTCTGTTCCTCTTTTATTTCACCTTTTTCCCTTAAAGTGCTCATCCACCTTCTTGTTTAAATCCATGGTAACTATCACAGGTGAGAATACATACACATATTAAAATAATGATGGATGGGGACTTCCCTGGTGGCGCAGTGGTTAAGAATCTGCCTGCCAATGCAGGGGGCACTGTTTGATCCCTGGTCCAGGAGGATCCCACATGCTGCAGAGCGGCTGGGCCTGTGCGCCACAACTACTGAGCCTGCACTCTAGAGCCCATGTGCCACAAGAAATAAAATAATAATAATAATAATTAATTAATTAGATAATGAGGGATGGAAGGGAAAGAAATGAAGAACTAATTTTTCTTCATGATCACCTTGATGGAGTGAGAACTGACAAATCATGATATTGATACTTTTCTGTTTAGACTTAAGCCTCACACAGCTTCGGATTTCATCAGAATTCTCCAGAGGAAAAAGAATGGTGTCATTCCTGGCCCCATTTGGTCACCAGAAACTATGTCAGTTTGCTTGCCCCCTAGTGCGACACTCTACCTAGACCTAGTCCATGTTGTCAGCATCTACCCCTCATCAAGAATTGACAAGAATGTCAGGGACAGCTTTAGATCCCTATTTCATCTCTAAAAGCTTCTGCTCTCTCTGGAATTTTAATCCCTCTAGTCCTCTGCCACTTTGTGCCTTTAAATATATGATTGTTAATTTAACCCAGCTTTTCTAGTTATCCTTTGTAGGAGCATTGACCTGCAATGCTATTCCATCCCACACCACTTCCATGACATTAGCACTTGATAATGATTTCACAATTGATGTATTTGGTTTTGACTTTTATTGTACTTTTTAAAAAATTAAACTCTGTTGAATTTGAAGTTTGATTATATTTTGGAAAGCTATACAAAGAGCACATGCTGGAGAGACATGCTTACTTATACCCCTGCTCTCATCTACTCTCATTTCTATCCCATCCCTTTAGGTTATCATTTTCATCACTTTCTTGTTTATACCTTCACAGTGTTTCTTTATGAAAATACAAATGATTATAAATGCATACCTCTATACTCTCATTTCTTCAGAGGAAGTAGCAAACTATTGGGTTGGCCAGAAAGTTTGTTCAGGTTTTCTGTAACATCTCATGGAAAAACCTGAATGAACTTTTTGGTGAACCCCATATATTGACTGTTCTGTCCCTGATTTTTTCATGTTACAATATATTCTTAAGATCCCCTCCTATATGAACATAGAGCCCCTCCCTATTTGTTTTCACTTTCATTATATTACATTGTGCAAAAATGAAATCATCTACTCAACCTGTCTGTTGCTCTTTCACACTTATTTTTTTTCCAGTGTTTGTTGTTTCATGTATATAGTACATACACAATATGTGGTTCTATGTAATATAGATAGCCTTATGGATGTAAATATATTTTTTTGCAGGATATCTGCAAAAAGGATTTCAAGTACAAGTGCTAGCATAAAGGGTAAACATATCTGCAATTTTTGAAGTATTAAAGATACTCTTTTCATCAGAGTTGCACCATTTTGTGCTCTTTCAAGCAATATATGAAAGTGCTTTTTTCTATACAGCCACATAAACAGATCTATTATCAATGTTTTATTCCTGTCAACTAGGTACATAAGAAATACTATCACATAAAATTTTTAAATTCTATGACCTTTACTGTAGATATGGCTGAACATCCTTTCATATTTGCATTTGTATTTTGTTTTCTTTGATGCTTTTCCACTTTTCTATTGGGATGTTAATCTTAGGAGAGCTTTACTTATTAGAGGAATTAATCTTTTATAGAATATGAGTTGCATAAATTCATTGTTCCTTGGCTTTTGACTTTGCTTATTATTTTTAATTTTATGGACTAAAATTTATCAGTCTTTCCCTTATGACTTCTAGATTTTTAGTCATAGTAACAAATACCTTCACCTTTTAAAAATAATAATGAGGGCTTCCCTGGTGGTGCAGTGGTTGAGAATCTGCCTGCTAATGCAGGGGACACGGGTTCGAGCCCTGGTCTGGGAGGATCCCACATGCCACGGAGCAACTAGGCCCATGACCCACAACTACTGAGCCTGCACATCTGGAGCCTGTGTTCCGCAACAAGAGAGGCTGCAATAGTCAGAGGCCCGTGCACCGCGATGAAGAGTGGCCCCTGCTTGCCACAACTAGAGAAAACCCTCGCACAGAAACGAAGACCCAACACAGCAAAAATAAATAAATAAATTACTAAACTCCTACCCCCAACATCTAAAATAATAATAATAATGAAATTAGCTGATTTTTTTACCACTTGTATTATTTAATTTTTTTTACATTTAAATCTTTGTCCCATTTGAGTTTTTCTTGTTGTATCATATGGGCTCTGGATATAATTTTTTCCCCAAAGTCTATCCCCATTATACCCAAACCACTTTCTTAAAAGTACATTTTTGATGCACTTATTTAGAATTTTACTTTCATTATATTAAATTCCTATATGAGTTGAGATCTATTTCTAGACTTAATGTCAGTCTATTCATAAGTCAATATTATATTGCTTCAGTGTTGAGACTTTATGGTGCATTTTAGTTTATGAGGCTAAGCCTCTGTTACTGTGCTTCTTTGTTTCAGATTCCCAAGCTACTCTTGCTTATTTTTCCATAAAAACTTTAGAATCAGGTTTTATAGTTCAATAATTCCACTAGTATTTTCATTATCACATTAAAATTATGAATTAACTTAAGGAGAACTGATCCATTGGTGGTGTTAGGTCTTCCTATTCAATAATATGAGATATATCTTTTCAAATTGTTCAAGTCAGTTTTTGTGACATTCAAGTGTGTTTCATTTTATTTTGAAACTATTTTTATTTTGAAATTATTATTTATTTTGAAACTCACAGGTAGTTGTAAAAATAGTACAATGCATCATGGGTACACTCACCCAGCATCCCTAAATGGTGAAATCTTATAGAACTGTAATATAATATTAAAACCAGGAAACTGACATTGGCTTGCTGCTGTTAACCAGACTACAGACCTTATTTTGTTTTCATTTTTCAGTTAATATACGTTAAATTTTTTTAACTGAATTTGTTTGTGTGTGGGTGTGTGTGTGTATAGCTCAATATATCTGCTATTTTTTATATGCTGTTACCTTACCAAATAGTTAGCTAAATGTACTGGCTATTATTTCTTTTTTTATAAATTTATTTATTTTTTGGCTGCATTTGGTCTTCGTTGCTGTGTGTGGGCTTTCTCTAGCTGCAGAGAGTGGGGGCTACTCTTTGTTGCAGTGCACGGGCTTCTCATTGTGGTGGCTTCTCTTGTTGCGAAACACGGGTTCTAGGCATATGGGCTTCAGTAGTTGTGGCACGGGGCCTCAGTAGTTGTGGCTCATGGGCTTAGTTGCTCTGCGGCATGCGGGATCTTCCCACATCAGGGCTCAAACCCATGTCCCCTGCATTGGCAGGCGGATTCTTAACCACTCCACCACCAGGGAAGTCCTATTATTTCTAATGCAATGTAAAAAGAACTGATAATATTGCTCTAGGAAGTTTTACTGTGACTGGGTAGACAAATACTGGAGTTCAAATGTCACCAAAAGTGAAGGATCCTATGTTCAACATACCTTTCAATCAGGACCTCTTGAAAGATGATACTCTAGGATAAAGGACAATCTGAAAATTGATAAGGTCTTTAAAAAACTTAAACCTATCCTTAAATCAGCTAAATTCCTGCTTGGTTTACAGAGAACTGTTCCTATTCTACTTTCCTTAATAAAGCTATTGTAAAATATTTTTGGAGTTATTAATGTTCAGAGTCTCTATTATTTTTGGTACACAAAATCTCACATGATTAAAAATAATTATAGGAGTTATAAGAGACAGAGTCAAGAGAAAAAAATGAAATTTAAATAGTACTACAGAATATTCAGATACTAGATATCTGACAGACATTTTAAATTTAGAGGATTAATATGTCCAAGAAAACAGATGACAAGAAAGAGAATATTATCAGAGAACTAGAATCTATTAAAAAGAAATAAAATTCTATAACAGAAAAGTACACTAATTATAATGAACTCATAGGTGACTTTAACAACTAATTAGACACAGGGGATGGTAGAATTAGTAAACTAGAGTACAGGTAACTGGAAAAGCAGGTGGAAATATTATTAATACATTAGAGATCAGTGAAAAAACTTTAGTCTGAAGCACAGAGCATAAAAACAAATGAAAACAGAAAGTAAAAAAGAATAAAAGATACATGGATATAGTGAAAGGTTTACAATATGTGTAACTGATATCCAAAAGGTGAGTAGATAAGGAATAGAGCAGAAGCAATATTTGAAGAAAGAATAGTTAAATATTTTCCAAAACCAATGAAAGATACTGTGGTAGATAATCACTCAACATGGCTATCATTGATTCCTCTTTTCCCCCAATACATGCTTGTTGCTCCTGACATCAAGAGATGGAATCTAATCACCCTCTTTTGAAACATGACTTTTTTGACAAATAGAATGCAGAAGAGTGACATTCTTGGACTTTCAGCCTAGGTCTAATGAAGCCTTGCAGTTTATGCCTTGTACCTTATGCCTGGGTCTCTTAGAACACTAAAACCTGGGATGTTCCCTTTTGGAATTCTTGCACTTTGTTAGCAGACGTTTAAGTTACACAAAGAAGCCTCTATGACCAATCAACAGCTCCACCTAAGCTCCTAGGAAAATTTAGCCTAAATTGTCAGCCATCTAGGAAATCTAACCCAGTCATGCTATCAGGTAACTCAAATGTTATGTGCCATCTGACCACAAGCTCAAGAGAAACCTTAAGCAAGAACTACCCTGTTGAGCCCAGTCAACTCGCAGAACCATGAAAGATAAGGATAAATTGTTGTTGTTAAGTGATTAAACCTGGGATGGTTTGTTACTGTTATGGACTGATTTCTGTTCCCTCCAAAATTTATATGCCAAAAATCCTAACTCCCAGTACTTTGGAATGCCATCATATTGGATACAGGGTTTTACAGAGGTAATTAAGTTAAAATGAGGTCAGTTGGGTAGGCCCTAATCCAATATAACTGGTGTCATTATAAGAAGAGAAAATATGGACATAGACATTCACAGAGTGAAGATAATGTGAAGACTCAGGAAAAGATAGCCATCTACAAGCCATGGATATCTGGAACAGACCCTGCCTTCATAGCCATCAGAAGGAACCAACCTTGCACCAACTGTACACTTCTAAATAACACATGGTTTAAATGAAAAATACATTGAAAGGCATATTTGAATTGAAAGTATGAGTAAAAATATATATCAAGACTTCTGGGATGCAGCTAAATTTATACTTGGATAGAAAAGGCATATATACCAATAGACAGAAGATATAGGTGAATAAAATAAAAATACTAAAAACATAGAAGTAAAATGATAGAAATTATAAAGATAAAAGCAGAAAGATTTGTTAGTCACACACACACACACACACACACACACACACACACACAGACATTCAATTTTTAATTTAAAACATTCTCACAAAGAAATTCTAGGCCAGGTACATGACAACTGAGTTCTTCCAAAGATTTAATTAAAAAATAATACCAGGGCTTCCCTGGTGGCACAGTGGTTGAGGGTCTGCCTGCCGATGCAGGGGACGTGGGTTCGTGCCCTGGTCCGGGAAGATCCCACATGCCGCGGAGCGGCTGGGCCCGTGAGCCATGGCCACTGAGCCTGTGCGTCCGGAGCCTGTGCTCCGCAACGGGAGAGGCCACAACAGTGAGAGGCCCGCGTACTGCAAAAAAAAAAAAAAAAAGAGAACATATTGCTAAGAGAGCTCTTTAAAATGGAGCTGGAAGGCCATTAAGGAAGCAGGGCTTACGCACATCCTCACCAGCTGGAACCATGAACTTTTGAATTGGGCCAAACCACAAATATTCCAAGGACTCTACAAGAAAACCTGCAACCTGTCACAGTAATGAACTTTTCCCTCCCTCTAGTGGTAGCCTTTTGCTACCAATCACATAAAGATAAGAATAGCTTTGGCTTGCCAGTACCAATTATAATTCTTTTGAAACAACTTTTGCAACCTTGTTGGGTTTTTTGCCTTTATAAACCCCTGTCTTTTATCTCCTCCTTGGAACACATTTTCAACTCTTGCTCAGATCAGTGTCTCCTGAATTGGAATTCTCAGACGCCAAATAAAGCCTTTATTTCTTTGCAGCTTTGATGTGGTGAATTTTGTTCATTATTACATAGAAAATCTGACGTAATCTACCAACTAACTATTAGAAATTAATATGAACACAGTCACAAAATACAAGGTCAAAGCAATAAGAATGAATTGCATTTCCTTCATACCAGTAATAAACAACTATTTTATACTATGCTATACTAAATATCAAAAACATCAGTTACCTAGGAATGAATCTAATGAAGGAGGTTTAAGACCTCAACTCTGAAAAAGAAAATTATGAAACGTTATTGGAGAAATAAATGAAGATTTAAATAACTGAAGGAATCATACTTCATTGAATGATCAAGAGACTCAGTGTGGTAAGTATAGCAATGCTCCCAAATTGATTCAAAGACATTCCAATCCAAATCTCAGCATGTTTTTTATGGACATTAACTAGGTGATTTTAATCACCTAGAAATACAAAGCGACGAGAATTGCCAAGATAATCTCAAAGATGGACTTACAACAAAGACTGATGTAAATATTCACAAAAAATACACAGCAATTAAGACAGTGTAATGTTGGTACCGGGATGCTCAAATACACCAATGGAACAGAACAGAGTGCAGAAATAGAACCACATATATAGAGTCTGCTGGTGCATGTCTGTGGGGAAAAGACAGCCTTTGAATAAACGGTGGTGAGTCAATTAGTATCCATCCAAAAATGATGAACCTGGGTCCCAACTTTATACAAAAAATATCATTCCCAGTTGAATTATTGATTTTATAATCTCTTATTAAAATAACATAAGAAATGTCCACATGACTTTGATCAGGCAAAGATTTCTTAAACAGGACATTAAAATTAAAAGTTTATTTCACTCAAAAGATGCCATTATCAGAGTGAAAAGGCAAGTCATAGAGTTGAAGATATTTGTCATGAATATATATGTCAAATGACTCCCACATTTGGAGTATATAAAGAAATTCTGCAAATCAATAATAAAAAAGACAGACAACCCAATGTAAAAATAGACAAAAGAACAGAAAAGACATTTGACAAAATTGCACATTCATTGCTAATGAATAAAGGAAAACATGCTCAATAATATTAATCCTCTGAATAGGGAAATTAAAATTACAATGAAATATCAACACTTATACACCTATCAAAATTGCTTGAGTTTAAGAACAATTAACAATAGACTGCTAGAAGAATGAACTAGTGCAAATACTTTAAAAATTTATTAAAAAGCTTAACATACATATGACTCAGCAATTCTGCTGTTTATATGTGTACTCAATAGAAATATATTCATATGTTTTCCAAAAAGCAAGTAAAAGAATGTTCATAGAAACAGCATATTAGCCCTAAAGTGGAAACAACATTAACTACAGAATGAATATATTTTAGTATATTCACACAATGGACTACTATAAAACTATGTTGTACAATATGGTTAACTATTACCCATGTGTGCTTACTTAAATTTATGTCAATTAAAACTAAATAAAATTAAGAGTTCAGTGCCTCATTCACACTGACCACATTTCAAATGCACAATAGGCACATGTGGCTAGAGGCTATATTGGATATCAGAGATACAGAACATTTCCATCATTTTACAAAATCTGATTGGATAGTACTGCTATAGAGCAATGAAAATGAATTTCTGTTATATACAACCATATGAATGACTCTTAAAAGCACGTTGTTGAGTAACGAAATGCAGACACAAATGACTATGTGCTGTATTCTCCTGTGTATGCATAAAGTTCAAACACAGAACAAATTAGCCTATTCACTGCAGAAGTCAGGAGAGTGGTAATCTTTAGGCATTAAGGGTTTAGACAAGAAGGGAGGTGGAGGAGGGGCTTTTGGAATACTTGTATTATCCGTTTCTTGGGCTGGACTCTGGTTACATAGGTGTCTTTGCTGTGTTAAAATCCATCAATTTACATTTGCAATTTGTGCACTCTTCTGAAAACATATTATGCTTCAATAAAATGTCTATAAAAATAATATCCCTTGACTCTCCGTTTATTATCTATTAGGCAGCCATCAAGCTTATCCTTCTTTTGATCTCTACCCTGTTTACTTCTCCCATTTTTCTTAGTTGTACAATTTCTACTTTATCAAAGCATATTACATTTCATTCTATTTTGCCACCCTTACGCTTAGCTTAGTATTTGCCTCAGTTCTAGCATAAATTAATTGCACTTAGTTAAATATATTAGCTAAATATAGGTAGTTAAATCTAAGTAGTTTAACATACTTGATGCTTGCCACCAGACCTTCTTTTTTGAAAATATTTAGTTATTTATTTATTTGGCTGCGTTGGGTCTTCGTTGCAGCACGCGGGGTCTTAGTTGCAGCACACGGGATCTTCGTTGAGGCACACAGGATCTTTTGTTGTGGCGTGTGGGCTCTTCGTTGCGGTGTGCAGGCTTCTCTCTATGTGGCGCACAGGCTCGGTAGTTGCGGCACGTGGGATTAGTTGCTCCATGGCATGTGGGATCTTAGTTCCCCAACCAGGGATCAAACCCACGTCCCCTGCATTGCAAGGCAGATTCTTAACCACTGTACCACCAGGGAAGTCCCTCGCCAGACCTTTTATCAAAATTTCCCCAATCATATCTTGGTTGGTTACAACTTGCCTTGTTGTCAGTTCTTAAGGAGTATCTGATATCAACATATCCCGGGTACTTCCATATCCAAACTGTTTATAACTGTAGGGCAGTTTGTTGATGATGAAATAATGAGCTCATGTTTTCCTTCCTTGAGGATCTTTTAAGTGTTTCTCCAGTCTTCTGGAGGTGAATGCTGCTGTTTAGAAACCTGATGCCAAACTTTTGTTTTTCCTTTTTTCTTTTAGATGACAAAAGGATTATTTCTGCATCTTTACATCCAATAATTTTACCACAGTACATCTCAGTGTTGATTGCTCTGGATCAATTTCCCTAGACACTTGATGTCTCATTACAATATGTAGATTCAAATATTATTTTATTTAATTATTCATTATTTATCATTATTTATTATTTCAGTAAACTTTAGCTACAGATTTAAATATTTATTTTTTTGGTTTTCTTCTTTGGGGACTGCAATTATGTGCATTTTGGATCTCCTTTTCCTATCTTCTATATTTGCCTATTTTCTCTAATACTTTTTCTTACTTTTATTTTATATTCTCCATTCTCCCTCTTCTATGCCACATACATGCTTTCTATGTTGTCTTTTCTTCCTTGTGTGCTTTATAATTTAGTCTTCATCTATAAATTTTTTCCCATTTCTTTCTTTCCTGAGTTCTGTCAGTTTTCATTCCATAGCCTCCTTCATCTAGCTATTTTTCTCTTGTTTTGTGGCCAAGATTGTTTAATTTTTTTAACTTAAACTTACATATAGTTACATTTATATTTTTATCTGATTCATGGTAACATTGTTCTAGTGAGTTTTCACTGTCCTTTGTAAAGTAATGCTTAATAATTTTCATTTCTCTCACTATAATTATTTGGTATGTAGGCAGATGCTTTTCCTTTTCTACTTAATCATTTTGAATGAGATGGGTTTTCTTAAACTAGAGGCAGAAAGTTATGGGAATGGAACATGCACCCAGCTTTCCAAGCTTCAAAACTGAAGAGTTATCTTCTCTGTTTATATAGAGGAGTTAAATATAGTCCCTATGTGTGGTTATACCTTCTCTGCTTCTGCAAACCTGGCCTGCTTCAAAAGAACTTGTACTGCCAGATCTGGGCTTTCGAGATCTCTTCATATTTATTGTTTTCCAAAGTTATGTATTCACTTGTAGATGGTATTTTGCTGGCACTTTTTTAGATCTGCTATGTCTGGACCCCCTTGGCATTTTGCAAAACTTTTTTCCCATTCTTTCCAAAAATACTCTGCTTTGACTTATCTACCTCGGTCCTACTCCCAGAACTTCCATCTTAAGGTACCATCCTCTCTTCCTGAGCAGAAATATATGCTGGAGATATTTGAGATCTGTCAATCCT
The DNA here is from genome assembly GCF_949987515.2 of Delphinus delphis. Taxonomy (NCBI): domain Eukaryota; kingdom Metazoa; phylum Chordata; class Mammalia; order Artiodactyla; family Delphinidae; genus Delphinus; species Delphinus delphis. Next base: position 90,539,302 of record NC_082685.1, on the reverse strand, counting down.
GAGACCCTCTCCACATTCCCTGTTATTCTTTGTAACATCTTTATGAATCTACAAGCTGGTTCCTTGTTCTACTTCAATTTTGGCAATATTTATATGCAATTACAACTCTGTCATTTTTTGTTGATCTCATAATTGTACTGAAACAGTATATGTGTGCATGTGTGTTTATGTGTGTGTGCATGCATGTTATATTTTATTCTACTTATTGCTCTCTACAGTTACCAGGAGACATGAGAAGATTCAGAACTAGACTTCTGGAGTATTACTATCATCTTTCTCATCTCACTGCTGAGAATATTTGCTCAGAAGTTTCATACAATGTTAAGGCATGCTCAACATTGTACTGATTATGTTCAATCTGAGCTTTCTCTTCTCTTTGAATTTATCTCAGTTAATACATTATAATTCATTTAGTTCCTCAGACTGGACAACTGGACATAATTCTAGATTTTTCCACATTTTATACCAGGAACATCAAATTAATAACCTTGCCCTTTTATCCAAACTAAATATTTCTCTATTATGTTCTATTCTCTCTATCTCTAAATAGAGATAAATTCTAAACTGGTCTCCTAAGTACCTTCCTTTGTTTCTTGTTTTCTTCTATCAGCTTCATCATCCACACTATCTTCAAACTAATCTATCTAAAACACATATTTGATAACTTTTACTTCTGAGGTTTACTCTTTTCAATGGCTTCTAGATGCATATAGGATAACATCATTCACGTTAACATGGCAAAGAAAGCCTCCCATGACCAGGCCCTTACCAAGCTCAAATCTCCCTGTCCAATTTACAATCATGCTACTCTTGTCATAACAAACTCCTTGCCAAGATATTTCACACATTTTTGCCTCTACTTTTCCTACTAATTTTTCCTGTTAAGAACTTGCCCCCAGTTTGCTTGCATTGTGAGAAATCACTTATCTTCACAACTCAAGTTCAAGTGCCACACTGTCTATAAGCATTTCCAAATCATCCTAGATAAAAATGACCATTTTCTCCACTTTGTTCCCAGGTCAATCTGTACAAGTCTTAATCATGGCATTTCTAAGAACTCCCTGCACTCTTTTTTTTTTTTTTTTTACGCTGGCCTCTCACTGTTGTGGCCTCTCCCGTTGCGGAGCACAGGCTCCGGACGCGCAGCCTCAGTGGCCATGGCTCACGGGCCTAGCCGCTCCACGGCATGTGGGATTTTCCCGGACCGGGGCATGAACCCGTGTCCCCTGCATCGGCAGGCGGACTCCGCAACCACTGCGCCACAAGGGAAGCCCTCCCTGCACTCCTTTTTATGTGTTTTTCTCCCCCTAGTAAACTCTAAGCAGCTTAGGCAAGGTCCATATTTTATTAGTTTTTGTAGTTTCAGTGCCAGATCTAGGTGAATAAGTAAAAACCTGCTTCACTGTATTGATATGTTAAAGTTTTGTCTCCCATCTAAACTGTAAGTTCATTGAAGTCAGAGACCATGTGTGCCCAACTCAGATTTCTTTTGCATATATTTATTCATGTTTTTTAGTCTGTTTTCCTAGGGTACAACAAATTGCTCCTCATGACCTAAAGGTTTATGTTAGTCTTTTGAAAAAAATAATCTGAAAATAATGACCAATTATTCTGCTACTATGGTAAAAACAAATATTAAATATATTTCATATATTCAGGAAGAACAAATGAATAACAAATGTTGGTTTAATTTAGAATAATAATAAACTTATGTATTGAAATTCCAAAATTCTAGAAGTTATTATGTTCCTTTGTTGATGACACATGTCTTCTCATAGTCAAACTGGCTAATATAGAAGTAAATAGTCAATAAATATCTATAACCAATGAATCAACATTGTAATCACATGTGTTATAATTAAGATTTTTCCTATATTTATGAATTTTCCAGGTATGTTAAATTAAGTAAATAAATTTAGTTTTAAGTTAAACTAAATGTGTTATCTATATACACACTTTATGCAAATAAATTAGTTAAAATAGAGAATTAAGCATATACATGAATTTTGAAAATATAACAATTTTCCCCTCTAGCAGTTGCTACCTTGAAACAAAAGCATAAATCATTTACTACAATATTCTAAAACCTTCCTAAACTTGTCTTTCATATGTATTAAATGAATAATGATTATGAATAACATATACACACCGAAGGATGGTCAGGATGTTTGGTACAACAGCAAAAGCAGAAAATACAATTGTAGAAAAGATAAAAGCAATGAACAAAGGTAATTTATAGCACTTTGGATCACATGTCCCATGTCTAGCGTCAATAAAGTCACCTTGATTATCTGAGGTTGTTAATCCTTCTTTAATGCAAGAACAATTGTAATATGTCTATGAAAATGAAGACAGGAAACAATCTTTTAGAAATATAGTCACAAGACAAAAACTCTTACAATTGTAAAATAAAAATTAAATCAATAACTACAGGGAGACTAGGCAGTTTTATTAGTAAATATCCTTATATTAAATCTGCCATTCATAACTTACAAATGAACCACTAATGATAAATAAGATCAAGGTATTTTACCTAACAAAGAATTGTGTACATGTATATATAATTATAGTTACTTAGGAAAAATTCTATTAATTTAAGAAATTTCACTAAAAATATTTACATTTAATTGTACAAATAATTGTTGGAGAGAGATATAGATTAAGGACAAATAAGGAAAATGTAATGAATAAAGTGGAATTTTAGCTGGAATTTGAAATATGGAGAGTTACCCAATCGTAGACAGTTTTAGAACTATGCTGCAAAGGCAAGACTTTATTTTGTATGTGATGATGACAGGGCTGTTATCTATTAGGCAGAGTAGGCACAGTGTACCTAGGACCCACAATACTTTCAGAACCAAAAAAAAAAGGTTTTAATTTTAGTGTCTTTTAAAATCAGAGAAAAAATAAATATCATAATAATGAATATATTATAATGCATCCAGCCTGGATCATATTTGTCTTTATGCCAAAGTAGTTGTACATTAAATCTCTCTCTCTCTCTCTCTCTCTTTCTTTCTTTTTTTAAGTGAAGGAAGGGGTTTAAAAAGGCAAAAGTGCCTAAAGCCAACATAAGTCATAATGTAGTCCCTAATGGGAACGAAGGAAAACTTGGGGCTGTTATATTATTATTGATAACTCAAGGAAGATGAATAGGTGGTATTTTCTAAGAAGAGATAAACAGAGTTGGAGATACAGAGACCAGTTAGCAATTTGTTAATCTGTTGAAAAGATTCTAAATTAAATAATAATAATAATTTTTAAAATTCAGTAGAAATATTAAACTAAGTTACCAGTGAAGGAATAAGAGGAAATAAAGATGGCTTGAACCTGTGTGATTCAGAAAATGATGGTACAAAAACCATGTCCGTTGTTTAGGGAAGCTGCTAAGTGGTTACTGGATATATTAAAGAAAAATAGAAATATCTAAATAGCAAATCATTCATTCTACCATATTTTTTTTATAATGCCTATGTGCCAAACATCATTCTAGGTATTGTGAAAACATAGTAAACAATACAATAGAAATCCCTGCCCTCATGTAGGAAATTTTTTACTAGCATGAGATAGGCAATTTTTTAAAAAAAAGAACCTTTAATGGAGCACATGGTGACGAATACTATGGAGGAAAAAATAAAGTAAGGAAAAAAAACAGGGATTATAGGGGTGAGTTTAACATGAACAGGTAATGCTACAATGATACAGTGATATTTGAGCAGAGATTTGAAGAAGGTAAGGGAGTGAGCCATGTGGTTACCTGAAAGAAGTATATTCCAGGTGGGAAAAACAAAACAGAAATTGAAAAGCCTTGGGACTGGAGCTTGCTTGAAAAATTCAAAGAAAAGCAAGGAGAAAAATTTGTTTGAATCAGAGTGAACATGAGGGAAACTAAGAGAAAATGAAATTGGAGTAATGAGGGAAGGATTTATATAGAAACTGGTAGGTAATTGCAAGAGCAATTTAAGAACTTCAGTCTTTATTCTTAGTAATGTGAAACCATTAGAGGGATAGATGTATAAATGACATTTTTTAAAAGATCACTCTAGCTGATATATTGAGGCTACTGAACTGTGAAAGCAAGGGTAAAAGCAGAGAAAACAGTTAAAAAGCTCTTAAAGTAAGATGCAAGTCATTGGTGACTGGGGCCCGGGTATCAGAGAAAATGATGAAGATAGTCAGATCTAGCATGTATTTTGAAAGTAGATTTGAAGGGTCCTAGGGTAAGAATGGTTACCAGAAAGAGAAGGTCATATGGAGAAGGCCTCCCTGAAAGAAGTTAAGACTTGCAGGCAAGGGAGGCAGTCAGTCCATGGCTCAGAGAGGGAACCAAGAAAATAAACACAACGACTTCACTTTTTCCCCCCATCTTTCTGACTTTCTATCAAGACTCCTTATTATCATAGTCTATATGATAATAGATTATATATGATAATAGAACTCTCATCCTATAGTTTGGTCTCTTGGAACAGTGAGAGAGTAGAGAAGGTGAAAAGTGGATCTGGAGGTCAGAAAAAAGGTATCTAGTACAACAAATAATTGCAGACCATAGAACCTAAGATGACTAAGGGGAAAAGTGAAAATGTGAAGAAACTTTAGTGAACAGATGGTAGAATCAAAAGATATTAGGCTCTGGAAGGGCTGAAGAGCTGTAGAGTTATATCCAAAGAGATACAACCAAAATAGGAAAAATTATATTAAAATGAAATAGTAAAATATATTCAATTCAAATAATAAAAGAAGAAGATAGATCTAAGTCTACCATATCAATAATTATAATAAATGTCAGTTGTCTAAAAACTCCAATTGAAAGACAGACATTAACAGAATTGAGGAAAAAGCAAAAGCATATTATACCTTGGCTACAGGAGACATTTTAAACATAAAGACATGAACAGCTGGAAAATAAAATGATAGAAGTAAGATAAACCATGAAAACAGCAAGAAAGCTTACAGTGACTGTTTAATATATAAAACAAACTTCAAGACAAAGAGTATTACCCGAGATAGAAAGGGACATTTTGTAAAGATAAAAGGATCAAGAAGCTGTGACAATTATTAATGTGTATGCACACAATTAGAGGGTCTAAAATACATGAAGTCAAAATAAAGAGAGAAATAGACAACTGTATAATTATATTAAGATACATTTTTCATATATAATGTTCAGAATTTCATATATTATTACAAGGTATGCAAAATGACAAGAATAATTGGCTTAAAATTAGGACAAATATAAGTAGACTACTACAGATAGTAGACTAAATAGCAAGAACTTTAAATAGTTATGATTAATATTTTCCAGAAAATAGAGGGTAAATGGATAAAATATCTTAAATGATGTGGAATTTCACCAGGGACTTGGATTCTACAGAAACATAAATGTTAGAATGGAACAGATAAAAGGAGATGGAAAATAGAGAAAAGAGCAAAAGAGTATGGGATACAGTAGAAAGGTCTATTTGTAGTCTGCTGTTAGGCAGAATACTAAGATGGCACCTAAGATTCCCATCCTGCTATTTTATAAACTTGCATAATCCCTAGATTGATGTGAATTGGTGGATTTTAATCCCTTTACTAAGTTATGTTACATGGCATAGCTGACTTTAAGAGACAGAGGTAAACTTCACCTAATTAGATAATATATAAAAGGAACTGAGCTTTTCCTGAAGTCAGAGATTCAAAACATGTGTCACAAGGGAGATTCTGTTGCTGGCTTTGAAAATGGAAGGAGTCATGTGGCAAAGAATGGGGGTGGCCTCTAAGAGCTAAAATTGGCCCTCAGCAGACAGCTACCAAGGAAATAGGGACTTCATTTTTTACAGCCCAATGGAACTGAATTTGGCCCAAAATCTGAATGACCTTGGAAGTAGATTTTTTTCCCAGAGCCTCCAGAAAGGAATGTATTTCAGCCAACACCCTGATTTCAGTTTGTGAGACTCTGAGCAGAGGAACCAGCAATGCCATATCTGGACTTATGACCTGTGAGATAATAAATGGGTATTATTTAAAGACACTAAGGCTGTAGTAATTTGTTATGCAGCAATATTAAATTAATATATGGTGCCTCCTCCACAACCAATAAAAGAGGAGAAAGTGAGGGAGAAATAATAGCTGAGAATTTTCCAACTGATAGACATAAATCCACGGACTAAAGATATTCTGTGAAACCCTAGCAAAATAAATATAATGAAAACCACATCCAGGCATATCAAAGTAAAATTGCTAAAAGTCAAAAACAAAGAGAAAATCTTAAAAGCAGCTAAGCAGCCAGAGACATAAAAACAATATAATGACATCTTTCAAACGCCGGGCCACAGTCAGGGGGTGGGGTGGCAGGTGGGCATCACTGCCAATACAGAATTCCATACCAAGTGAAGACAGTTTTTCTTTTCAGAAATGGGAGTGAAATATGGTTCTTAAGGAAAAAAAAAAAAATCTCATATGAAAACATGGAAATGCAAGGAAGTGGGTAAATATAAGTGCATACTGACTGTACAAAAAAATAACAGTATGTGTCCTTTAAAATATATGGAGAAATAAAATATATGACAAAAATAGCACAAAGGTGGGAAATCAGTAAATGAAGTTAAAATATTCTAGGGATGTTTCAACTGGAAGAGATTCTGAAGACTGGCTTCTTGTAATCCTTAATGCTTTGGACGAGACTGACTTCCCTTCTCTATAGATATGTAGAATGAGGCTCCTGTTGGACTACAGCAGTCTCTGGAAGAAGATCCCTGATACTGCTATTTTATACTGAAAGCCGTAACAGCTGCTGAAAAAAGCTAGTCCCAGTGAGAAGATCAGGAAGGAAATCCCAAGATTTCTTTGGTATCTATATAAGGAAATTTGAAGATCTTGATAGCATGGATAAGAATATGTGGGTCTCAATGAGGCAAAACACTTGGAATATTATCAACATGAAGAGCAGATATCTATTTTCAGTTTTGGTAAAGCTGTGATTTTCTATAGAAACTTAGAAATCTTCAAAGGTGTAGTATTTCCTACCACTCCTCTTGTAAACTTTTGCATAAGTGTAATTGAAGAGCACTCAATTCTAATACATTTGACCCTTATATTTTGAATACGAACATTTAATCAGAATTATTTCAAAGTTGACATAGTTTCACTGAAAAAAATTTTCCAGAGGGAATTCCATTAACACAATTTAGACACAATAATTTTTTGTATATGGTATTTCTCTAATTTTCATTTTGTTAAAATTAATTTTACTGGCATCAGTTCTTTCCCATTTGAAATTAATGTATATTTTATCCGTTAATTGGTTTCATCTGTATCAAATTGTACTAATCATAACTTCTGCTATTGTGAGTTTTCCTTCAGAGCCATTATTTCTTTCAAGGCTAATTGTCCTGGGTAATTCGTAACAGATCTAATTTTTCTCAAATATATTTTATTCTTTCAATTTTTATTCAGCATCAAATGTTATCACACAGTTTGAGTCACTATTTTGTGAATTATTTCATTATTCATTATTAATTATTCCTTAGAGAAATGAAAGGAAATTATAAAGATTTTTATGAAATAGAAACAAATCCCTAAAAGGGATTCCCCAGTAAAAGAAAGATGGGTGGAAGCTATATAGTGGCTGGCATTTTTAGTTCTTGAATATCCCACGGATCAAAACACCAAGGTCAAGCAGTTCTTCTTTATTCTGTGGTGACAACATGAGATTTAAAAAATCATTTACTTGTCAAAATAAAATGGAGGAGAGGAAGTAAACAGGAGTGTAAATTAAGATTTTCCATAAGTTAATAAATTGTTGAGGATGGGTAACTAACATATGGGAGTTCATTTTGGTTTTCTATTACATTTAAAGCTTCCCACAGTAATATATTTTAAAGATTTTAAATACCATTTTAAATATATTTTAAAATATATAAATCATTTAAAACATGTAATAGTTTTTAAAATACATAATACATATAAATAACCATTTTAAATTTAAAAATTTTAAAGACTCATTTTAAACATTTAAGAAGAAAGAATTTTTAAAGGGTATATAATCTTTTTAATATTCAATTAAAAACTGAAGATATACTGTTAAATAGTAGGCCAGTGAAAATATGACAACGAGGAACTAAAGTTGGTCAGGCATGCTAATATACTGTGATAAAATGATCTGTGTAACAGGAAAAAGAATATTGTTATGTACATACTAACAAATAAAGTACTAATAAAGTACTTTATTGCCTGCTAAGGAAGATGATATAATGCCCATGGGTCAGGAAATATCCTCTTTGTTGCTCTCTTCCCGTCACACAGACTAGACAAAGAGAGGGGAGAGAGAAACGCAGAATTTTTAAAACCTGGGTCCCTACTTCACTCCCAATTCTCACAAGTCCTATGTATTGTTATCACATGAAGCCATAATTTAAGAAATATTTAAGAAACGGAAAATAAGAGGGGGAAAGGATTTTATAGACAGCAGGAGTAAAATATAAACATCATCTATAAGTTGCACTTCTTAATGGAGAGGACGAAACAGAGAAAAAGATAATTACCTTGTGATTCTTTAATGTTTTAGAATATGTACAACCTGCAAAGCAAGGAGAAAAATATCGAATATCATTTCTTCCACATGTAGCAGAATAAAATGAAGATGAGCATTTACAATGAGAATTGCAAGGAGCTGTCAGGTTTCCCAACTGCCCTGTTCTGTAAAAGAAGAGATTGAATGTAATTATAATACAACTGTATTATCCTTATTAATGTATACACAAAGATATCAATGAGATCAATGAAATATGATTATTTAAATAATTTTAACAGATTTAGGTACAACAGATATACAATAAACTGTACATTTTTAAAGCATACAATCTGCATACACTTGTGAAACCATCACTGCAATCATGTTAACAAACATAATCATCACCCCCAATAGTTCCCTCATGCTCCTTTGTAATTCCTCCACCTCCTGGCATCTGCTGATCTACTTTCTGAAACTGTTCATTAGTTGGAATTTCATAGTGCACTAGGTGCACTTTCTTTGTCTGGCTTCTTTCATGCAGCTGGTCTTTACATGGTCTTTGTATGGTCATATGCTTCCATGTCTCTTGGATAAATATTAAGGAGTAGAATGTTTGGATCATATGGTAGGTGTTCATTTAACTTTTTAAGAAACTGTCAAACAGTTTTCCAAAGTGATTGTGCTATTTTGCATTCTCACAAGCAGTGTGTAAGATTTCAATTGCTTCCTATATTCCTTGTCAACACTGGGAATAGTCAGTCTTTTTAATTTTAGACATTCTAACAAGGATACAGTAACTTCATATTGTGGTTTTTAATACGTATTTCCCTAATGACTGATGCTGGACATCTTTCCATGTGCTTATTTTCCATCTGTTTCTATTATTTGGTTAAATATCTGTTTAAATCTTTTGCCCATTTTTGTGGATATTACTAAGCATTCAAAGTTCTTTATATGTTCTAGAAACCAAGTTCTTTGTTAGATATATGATTTTCAAATATCTTCTCAGTCTATGGCTTGTTTCTGCATTACCTTAATTGGATCTTTCAAAGAGCAGATGCTTTTTATTTTAATGAAGACCAATTTATCAATATATTTCTTTATGTATCACATATTTGGTGTCATAACCAAGAAATCTTTGCTGAACCCAAGTTCACATAAATTTTCCTCATATTCCTGGAATTTTATATTTCACAATTACATCTACAATCCATTTTGAATTAATTATTTACATGGTATAAGATATGGATCAAAGTTTGTTTAAATACAGATATCTAATTGTTCCAGCATCATTTGTTAAAATGACTGTATGTTCTCTGCTAAATTGCATATGCACCCTATCAAAAATTAATTATCTATATATGTGTGTGCTTACTTTTGGACTCTCCATTCTGTTCCACTGACTTATTGGTCTATATTTACACCAGTACTACTTTCTTGATTATTGTAGCTTTATAATAAGTCTTGAAATCAAATAGCATTAGTCCTCCACCTTTGTTCTTTAGAATTGTTTGTGGTTTTTCTACATCCTTTGCATAACTATATGAATTTAAAAGTCATTTTTCCAATATCTAAAAAAGAAAGCTTGCTGGGATTTTGATTGTGATTACATCAAATACATACATCAATTTGGGGAGGATTAACATTCTAAAGATCCTGAGTTTTGTAACCCACAAATATGGGATATCTCTTCATTTAAAAATGTAGGTTTTAATTACTGTCAGCAATGTTTTACAGTAATCAGTGCAAAGGGATTTTACATCTTTATCATATTTATCCTTAAGAATTTTTTTTCTTGATACTATTGTTAATGGTATTGCTGTTTAATATCAATTTCAACTTGTTTGTAGGTAGTATATAAAATGCCATAGAATCTTATATATTAATCTTTTCTTCTACAGTATTTCTTTTTGTTTGATAGTATTGTTAACATTATTTTTTAAAGTTCTTTCCAGAATTTATTGAGATATAATTGACACAGCACTGTATAAGTTTAAGATGTACAGTATAATTATTAGACTTACATACATCATGAAATGATTATCACAATAAGTTTAGTGAACATCCATCATCTCACATCAATGCAAAACTAAAGAGAAAAAAATTTTCCCTTGTAATGAAACTCTTAGAGTTTACCCTCTTAACAACTTTCATATATGACATACAGCAGTATTAATTATATTTGTCATGTTGTACATCACTTCCCTAGTACTTATTTACTTTATAACTGGTAGTTTGTGCATTTCAACTGCCTTCATTTAATTCCCGATCCCTTAACCCTTTGCCTTTGTTAACCATAAATCTGATCTCTTTCTCTATGAGTTAGTTAGTTGGTTGGTTGGTTGGTTTTAACATCTTTACTGGTGTATAATTGCTTTACAATGGTGTGTTAGTTTCTGCTTTAAAACAAAGTCAACCAGCTATACATATACATATAACCCCATATCTCCTCACTTTTGTGTCTCCCTCCCAACCTCCCTATCCCACCCCTCTTGGTGGTCACAAAGCACTGAGATAATCTCCCTGTGCTATGTGCCTGCTTCCCATTAGCTATCTATTTTACATTTGGTAGTGTATATATGTCCATGCCACTCTCTCACTTCATCCCAGTTTACCCTTCTCCCTCCCCATGTCCTCAAGTCCACTCTCTACGTCTGTGTCTTTATTCCTGTCCTTCCCCTAGGTTTGTCAGAACCATTTTTATTTTTTAGACTCCATATATATGTGTTAGCATACAGTATTTGTTTTTCTCTTTCTGACTTACTTCACTGTGTATGACAGATTCTAGGTCCATCCACGTCACGACAAATAACTCAGTTTCATTTCTTTTAATGGCTGAGTAATAATCCATTGCTTATATGTGCCACATCTTCTTTATCCATTCATCTGTCGATGGACACTTAGGTTGCTTCCATGTCCTGGCTATTGTAAATAGTGCTGCAGTGAACATTGCGGTGCATAACTTTTTGAATTATGGATTTCTCAGGGTATATGTCCGAAGTGGGATTGCTGGGTCGTATGGTAGTTCTGTATTTAGTTTTTTAAGGAACCTCCATACTGTTCTCCATAGTGGCTTTATCAATTTACATTCCCACCAACAGTGCAAGAGGGTCCCTTTTCTCCACACCCTCTCCACCATTTATTGTTTGTAGATTTTTTGATGATGCCCATTCTAACTGGTGTGAGGTGATACCTCATTGTAGTTTTGATTTGCATTTCTCTAATGATTAGTGATGTTGAGCATCCTTTCATGTGTTTGTTGGCGATCTGTATGTCTTCTTTGGAGAAATGTCTATTTAGGTCTTTTGCCCATTTTTGGATTGGGTTGTTTGCTTTTCTGATATTGAGCTTCATGAGCTGCTTGTAAATTTTGGAGATTAATCCTTTGTCAGTTGCTTCATTTGCATATATTTACTCCCATTCTGAGGGTTGTCTTTTTGTCTTGTTTATGATTTCCTTTGCTGTGCAAAAGCTTTTAAGTTTCATTATGTCCCATTTGTTTTTGTTTTTATTTCCATTTCTCTAGGAGCTGGGTCAAAAAGGATCTTCCTGTGATTTATGTCATAGAGTGTTCTGCCTATGTTTTCCTCTAAGAGTTTGATAGTGTCTGGCCTTACATTTAGGTCTTTAATCCATTTTGAGTTTATCTTTGTGTATGGTGTTCTAATTTCATACTTTTACATGTACCTGTCCAGTTTTCCCAGCACCACTTATTGAAGAGACTGTCTTTTCTCCAATGTATATTCTTGCCCCCTTTATCAAAAACAAGGTGACCATATGTGTGTGGGTTTACCTCTGGGCTTTCTATCCTGTTCCATTGATCTATATTTCTGTTTTCATGCCAGTACCATACTATCTTGATTACTGTAGCTTTGTAGTGTATTATGAGGTCTGGGAGCCTGATTCTTCCATCTCCGTTTTTCTTTCTCAAGGTTGCTTTGGCTAGTCAGGGTCTTTTGTGTTTCCTTACAAATTGTGAAATTTTTTGTTCTAGTTCTGTGAAAAATGCCACTGGTAGTTTGATAGGGATTGCATTGAATCTGTAGATTGGGTAGTATAGATATTTTCACAGTGTTGATTCTTCCAGTCAAGAACTTGGTATATCTCTCCATCTGTTTGTATCAACTTTAATTGGTTTGTTTGTTTTTGAAGTATAATTGACCTACAAGACTGTTAGTTCCTGTTACATAGCATAGTGATTTGGTGTTTCTGTACATTTCAAACTTATCACCACAGTAAGTCTAGTTACAATATATCACCACACAAAGATATTACATAGTTATTTTTATACTCCCCACACTGCACATTTCATATCCATGACTCACTTATTTTGCAACTGAAAGTCTGTATCTCTTAAACTCCCTCACCTATTTAATTCCTCCCCGCAACTCCCTCCTTTCCAGCAAGCCCTTGTTTGTTCTCTGTATCTACAGCTCTGTTTCTGTTTTTTATATTTATTCACTTGTTTTTTAGATTCCACATATAAGTGAAATTATACAGTATTTGTCTTTCTCTGTCTGACATATTTAACTTAGTAGTTAATACTCTGTAGTTCTCTGTAGTACTCTGATACTCTGTAGTTCCAACCTTGTTGCAAATTGCAAGATTTCATTATTATTTGTGACTAATATTCCATTGTATGTATATTACATCTTTTTTATCCATTCATCTATTGATGGGCACTTGGGTTATATCTTGGCTATTGTAAATAATGCTGCAATAATTACAGGGGTGCATATATCTTTTCTAATTAGTGCTTTTCTTCTCTTCGGGTAAATACCCAGGAGTGGAATTTGTATGTATTCTTTGTATGTTTTGGATATTAACCCCTTATCAGACATATCCTTTGCAAATATCTTCTCCCATTCAGTAGGCCTTTTTGTTTTGTTGACGCTTTCCTTTACTGAACAAAACCTGTTTAGTCTGATGTAGTCCCATTTATTTTTGTTTTTGTTTCCTTTGCCTGAGGAGACATCTAAAAATATTACTAAAACTGATGTCAAAGAGTGGACTGCCTATGTTTTCTTCCAGTAGTTTTATGGTTTCAGGTCTTACATTTGTCTTTAATACATTTTGAATTTATTTTTTCTGCACGGTGTGAGAAAGTAGTCCAGCTTGATTCTTTTGCATGTAGCAGCCCAGTTTTCCCAACACCATTTGTTGAAGAAGCTGTTTTTTGCCCCATTGTATATGTCTCTTTTATTGTAGCTTAATTGCCCATATAAGAGTGGTTTCATTTCCATTGATCTATGTGTCTGTTTTTGTGCCTGTACTATACTGTTTTGATGACTGTAGCTTGGTAGTTTAGTTTGAAATCAGGGGAGCATGATTTCTTCTTTCATAAGATTGTTTGGCTGTTAGGGGTCTTTTCTGTTTCCATACAAATTTTAGCATTAGTTATTCTAGTTCTGTGAAAAATGCCATTGGTATTTTTAGGGATTGCATTGGCTCTGAAGCTTGCCTTGGGTAGTATGATCATTTTAACAATATTAATTCTTCCATCCATGAACATGGTTTATCTTTCCATCTGCATGTGTTGTCTTCTATTTCTTTCATCAGTGTCTTATAGTCTTCTGAGTACAAGTCCTTTACCTTCTTACATTTATTTCTAGGTATTTTGTTTTTTGTAATGCATTTGTAAATAGGACTGTTTTCTTAATTACTCTTTCTGATACTATGGTGTTATTGTACTGAAATACAACAGAGTTCTGTGTATTAATTTTGCATCCTGGAACATTACTGAATTCATTGATAAACTCTAGTAGTTTTTGTATTCTTTCAGTCACTCTATATCTTTTGATTGGAGTATTTAGTGTATTTACATTTAAAGTAATTATTGATAGGTACGTAATTTTTGCCGTTTTGTTACATGTTTGTTTTTTTTTTTTTTTAAACATTTTTATTGGAGTATAATTGCTTTACAATGGTGTTTCAGTTTCTGGTTTATAACAAAGTGAATCAGTTATACATATACATATATCCCCATACCTCCTCCCACTTTCACCTCCCTCCCAACCTACCTATCCCAAATTTCTACCTGGTCACAAAGCCTCGAGTTAATCACCCTGTGCTATGCTACTGCTTCCCACTAGCTACGTATTTTACACTTCGTAGTGTATATATATCCATATATACACTACCACTCACTCACTTTGTCCCAGCTCACCCCTACCTCTACCCATGACCTCAAGTCAATTCTCTAGTTCTGTGTCTTTATTCCCGGCTTGCCTCTAGGTTCATAATGACTTTTTTTTCTTTTTTAGAATCCATATATATGTGTTAGCATATGGCATTTGTTTTTCTCTTTCTGACTTACTTCACTCTGTTATGATAGACTCTAGGTCCATCCACCTCACTACAAATAACTCAATTTCGTTTCTTTTTATGGCTGAGTAATATGCCATTGTATATATGTGCAACATCTCCTTTATCCATTCACCTGTTGATGGACACTTAGGTTGTTTGCATGTCCTGGCTACTGTAAATAGAGCTGCACTGAACATTGTGGTACATGACTTTTTGAATTATGGTTTTCTCAGGGTATATGCCCAGTAGTGGGATTGCTGGGTCGTATGGTAGTTCTATTTTTAGTTTTTTAAGGAACCTCCATACTGTTCTCCATAGTGGCAGCATCAATTTACATTCCCACCAACAGTGCAAGAGGGTTCCCTTTTCTCCACACCATCTCCACAATTTATTGTTTGTAGATTTTTTGATGATGCCCATTCTGACTGGTGTGAGATGATACTGCATTGTAGTTTTGTTCTGCATTTCTCTAATGAATAATGATGTTGAGCATTCTTTCATGTGTTTGTTGGCAGTCTGTATATCTTCTTTGGAGACATGTCTATTTAGGTCTTCTGCCCATTTTTGTATTGGGTTATTTGTTTTTTTGTTATTGAGCTGCTTATAAATTTTGGAGATTTATCCTTTGTCAGTTGCTTCATTTGCAAATATTTTCTCCCATTCTGAGGGTTGTCTTTTGGTCTTGTTTTTGGTTTCCTTTGCTGTGCAA
This sequence comes from Delphinus delphis, assembly GCF_949987515.2. Taxonomy (NCBI): domain Eukaryota; kingdom Metazoa; phylum Chordata; class Mammalia; order Artiodactyla; family Delphinidae; genus Delphinus; species Delphinus delphis. Next base: position 90,523,793 of record NC_082685.1, on the reverse strand, counting down.
AAGTTTGAAATTTCATTAGGTCCCATTTGTTTTCTTTTCATTTCCATTTCTCTAGGAGGTGGATCAAAAAGGATCTTGCTGTGATTTATGTCATAGAGTGTTCTGCCTATGTTTTCCTCTAAGAGTTTGATAGTTTCTGGACTTACCTTTAGGTCTTTAATCTATTTTGATTTTATTTTTGTGTATGGTGTTAGGGAGTGTTCTAATTTCATTCTTTTACATGTAGTATCCAGTTTTCCCAGAATCACTTACTGAAGAGGCTGTCTTTCCTCCATTGTATATTCCCGCCTCCTTCATCAAAGATAAGGTGACCATACGTGTGTGGGTTTAACTCTGGGCTTTCTATCCTATTCCATTGATCTATATTTCTGTTTTTGTGCCAGTACCATACTGTCTTGATTACTGTAGCTTTGTAGTATAGTCTGAAGTCAGGGAGCCTGATTCCTCCACCTCTGTTTTTCTTTCTCAAGATTGCTTTGGCTATTCGGGGTCTTTTGTGTTTCTATACAAATTGTGAAATGTTTTGTTCTCGTTCTGTGAAAAATGCCAGTGGTAGCTTGATAGGTATTGCATTGAATCTGTAGATTGCTTTGGGTAGTAGAGTCATTTTCACAATGTTGATTCTTCCAATCCAAGAACATGGTATATCTCTCCATCTATTTGTATCACCTTTAATTTCTTTCATCAGAGTCTTATAATTTTCTGCATACAGGTCTATTGTCTCCTTAGGTAGGTTAACCCCTAGATATTTTATTCTTTTAATTGCAATGGTAAATGCGAGAGTTTTTTTGATTTCACTTTCAAATTTTTCATCATTAGTGTATAGGAATGCCAGAGATTTCTGTGCATTAATTTTGTACCCTGCAACTTTACCAAATTCATTTGATTAGCTCGAGTAGTTTTCTGGTAGCATCTTTAGGATTCTCTATGTATAGGATCATGTCATCTGCAAACAGTGACAGCTTTACTTCTTCTTTTCCCATTTGGATTCCTTTTATTTCCTTTTTTTCTCCAATTGCTGTGGCTAAAACTTCCAAAACTATGTTGAATAAGAGTGGTGAGAGTGGGCAACCTTGTCTTGTTCCAGATCTTAGTGGAAATGCTTTCAGTTTTTCAGCATTGAGGACGATGTTGGCTGTGGGTTTGTCATATATGGCCTTTATTATGTTGAGGAAAGTTCCCTCTATGCCTACTTTCTGGAGGGTTTTTTATCATAAACTGCTGTTGAATTTTGTCGAAAGATTTCTCTGCACCTATTGAGATGATCATATGGGTTTTCTCCTTTAATTTGTTAATATGGTGTATCACGTTGATAGATTTCCGTATATTGAAGAATCCTTGCATTCCTGGAATAAACCCCACTTGATCATGGTGTATGATCCTTTTAATGTGCTGTTGGATTCTGTTTGCTAGTATTTTGTTGAGGATTTTTGCATGTATGTTCATCAGTGATATTGGCCTGTAGTTTTCTTTCTTTGTGACATCCTTGTCTGGTTTTGGTATCAGGGTGATGGTGGCCTCATAGAATGAGTTTGGGAGTGTTCCTCCCTGTGCTGTATTTTGGAAGAGTTTGAGAAGGATAGGTGTTAGCTCTTCTCGAAATGTTTGATAGAATTCGCCTGTGAAGCCATTTGGTGCTGAGCTTTTGTTTGTTGGAAGATTTTAAATCACAGTTTCAATATCAGTGCTTGTGATTGGTCTGTTCATATTTTCTATTTCTTCCTGATTCAGTCTTGCCAGGTTTTGCATTTCTAAGAATTTGTCCATTTCTTCTAGGTTGTCCAATTATTGGCATAGAGTTCCTTGTAGTAATCTCTCATGATCTTTTTTATGTCTGCAGTGTCAGTTGTTACTTCTCCTTTTTCTTTTCTAATTCTATTGAGTCTTCTCCCTTTTTTTCTTGATGAGTCTGTCTAATGGTTTATCAATTTTGTTTATCTTTTCAAAGAACCAGCTTTTAGTTTTATTGATCTTTGCCATCGTTTCCTTCATTTCTTTTTCATTTATTTCTGATCTGATTTTTATGATTTCTTTCCTTCTGCTAACTTTGGGGTTTCTTTGTTCTTCTTTCTCTAATTGCTTTAGGTGCAAGGTTAGGTTGTTTATTCGAGATGTTTCCTGTTTCTTAAGGTAGGATTGTATTGCTATAAACTTCCCTCTTAGAACTGCTTTTGCTGCATCACATGGGTTTTCAGTCATCGTCTTTTCATTGTCATTTGTTTCAAGGTATTTTTTGATTTCCTCTTTGATTTCTTCAGTGGTCTCTTGGTTATTAATAGTGTATTGTTTAGCCTCCAGGTGTTCGTATTTTTTTACAGATTTTTTTCCTGTAATTTATATCTAGTCTCACAGCGCTGTGGTCAGAAAAGACACTTGATACAATTTCAATTTTCTTAAATTTACCAAGGCTTGATTTGTGACCCAAGTATTGATCTCTCCTGGAGAATGTTCCATGAGCACTTGAGAAGAAAGTGTATTCTGTTGTTTTTGGATAGAATGTCCTATAAATATCACTTCAGTCCATTTTGTTTAATGCATCATTTAAAGCTTGTGTTTCCTTATTCATTTTCATTTTGGATGATCTGTCCATTGGTGAAAGTGGGGTGTTAAAGTCCCCTATGATTGTGTTACTGTCGATTTCTCCTTTCATGGCTGTTAGAATCTGCCTTATGTATTGAGGTGCTCCTATGTTGGGTGCATAAATGTTTACACTTGCTCTATCTTCTTCTTGGATTGATCCCTTGATCATTATGTAGTGTCCTTCTTTGTCTCTTGTAATAGTCTTTGTTTTAAACTCCATTTTGTGTGACATGAGAATTGCTACTCCAGCTTTCTTTTGATTTCCATTTGTATGGAATATCTTTTTTCATCCCCTCACTTTCAGTCTGTATGTGTCCCTAGGTCTGAAGTGAGTCTCTTGTAGACAGCATATATACGGGTCTTGTTTTTGTATCCATTCAGCCAGTCTATGTCTTTTGCTTGGAGCATTTCATCCATTTACATTTAAGGTAATTATCGATATGTATGTTCCTATTACCATTTTCTTAATTGTTTTGGGTTTGTTATTGTAGGTCTTTTCCTTCTCTTGTGTTTCCTACCTAGAGTAGTTCCTTTACATGTGTTGTAAAGCTGGTGTGGTTGTGCTGAATTCCCTTAGTCTTGTTTGTCTGTAAAAGTTTTAACTTCTCCATTGAATCTCAATGAGATCCCTGCTGGGTAATGTTGGTTGTAGATTTTTCTCCTTCACCACTTTAAATATGTCCTGCCACTCCCTTCTGGCTTGCAGAGTTTCTGCTGAAAGATCAGCTGTTAACCTTATGGGGATTCCCTTGTATGTTATTCGTTGTTGTTCCCTTGCTGCTTTTAATATTTTCTCTTTGTATTTAACTTCTGATAGCTTGATTAGTATGTGTCTTGGTGTGTTTCTCCTTGGATTTATCCTGTATGGGACTCTCTGTGATTCCTGAACTTAACTATTTCCTTTCCCATATTAGGGAAGTTTTCAACTATAATCTCTTCAAATATTTTCACAGTCCCTTTCTTTTTCTCTTCCTCTGGGACCCCTATAATTCGAATGTTGGTGCATTTAATATTGTCCCCGAGGTTTCTGAGACTGTCCTCAATTCTTTTCATTCTTTTTTCTTTATTCTGCTCTGCAGTATTTATTTCCACTATTTTATCTTCCATGTCACTTATGCATTCTTTTGCCTCAGTTATTCTGCTGTTGATTCCTTCTAGAGAATTTTTAATATAATTTATTGTGTTGTTCATGATTGTTTGCTCTTTAGTTCTTCTAAGTCCTTGTTAAACGTTTCTTGTGTTTTCTCTATTCTATTTCCAGAATTGTGAATCATCTTTACTATCATTATTCTGAATCCATTGTTTTTTGTGGCTTTCCCCAGTGGCTAAGGTTGGTTCAGTGGGTTGTGTAGGTTTCCTCGTTGACAGGACTAGTGTCTGTGTTCTGGTGGATGAGGCTAGATCTTGTCTTTCTTGTGGGTAGGTCCACGTTTGGTGGTGTGTTTTGGGGTATCTGTGACCTTATTATGATTTCAGGCAGCCTCTGTGCTAATGGATGGGGTTGTGTTCCTCTCTTGCTAGTTGTTTGACACAGGGTGTCCAGCAGTGAAGCTTGCTGGTCATTGATTAGAGCTGGGCCTTGGCGTTGAGATGGAGATATCTTGGAGATTTTCGCCGTTTGATATTATGTGGAGCTGGGAGGTCTCAGGTCAACCAATGTTTGAACTTGGGTCTCCCACCTCAGAGGCAAAGCCCTGACACCTGGCTGGAGCACCAAGAGTGTGTCATCCACACAGTTCAGAATAAAAAGAAGAAAAAGAAAGGAAGAAGATTAAAAAAACTTAAAAGTTATTAAAATAGAAAACAAAAAATAATTATTAAAAAATTTTTTAAGTAAAGTTAAAAAAAGGAAAGAAAGAACATCCAAACCAAAACACAAATCCACCAATGATAACAAGCACTGAAAGCTATACTAAAAAAAATAAAATAAAAGGACAGACAGAACCCTAGGACAAATGGTAAAAGCAAAGCTATACAGGCAAAATCTCACACAGAAGCATATGCATACACCCTCACGAAAAGAGAACAAGGGAAAAAAATATATCTATCTATCTATCTATCTATCTATATATCGTTGCTCCCAAAGTCCGCCTCCTCAATTTGGTATGATTCATTGTCTATTCAGGTATTCCACAGATGCAGGGTAAATCAAGTTGACTGTGGAGATTTAATCCGCTGCTCCCGAGGCTGCTGGGAGAGATTTCCCTTTCTCTTCTTTGTTCGCATAGCTCCTGGGATTCAGCTTTGGGTTTGGCCCTGCCTCTGCGTGTAGGTCGCCTGAAGGCATCTGTTCTTTGCTGAGACAGGACAGGGTTAAAGGAGAAGCTGATTAGGGGACTCTGGCTCACTCAGGCTGGGGTGAGGGATGTGTAGGGAATGCAGGGCGAGCCTGCGGTGGCAGAGGCCAGCATGACCTTGCACCAGCCTGAGGCGCGCCGTCTGTTCACCCGGGGAAGTTGTCCCTGGAGCACAGGACCCTGACAGTGGCAGGCTGCACAGACTCCCAGGATGGGAGGTGTGGATAGTGACCTGTGCTTGCACACAGGCTTCTTGGTGGCTGCAGCAGCAGCCTTAGTGTCTCATGCCCGTCTCTGGGGTCCGTGCTGATACCCACAGCTCACGCCCGTCTCTGGAGCTCCTTTTATCAGCACTCTTAATGTCCTCTCCTCACACACCAGGAAACAAAGAGGCAAGAAAAAGTCTCTTGCCTCTTCGCCAGTTCCAGACCTTTTCCTGGACTCCCTCCCGGGTAGCTGGGGTGCACTAGCCCCCTTCAGGCCGTGTTCACGCAGCCAACCCCAATCCTCTCCCTGCGATCCGACTGAAGCCCGAGCCTCAGCTCCCAGTCCCAGCCCGCAGCAGCGGGTGAGCAGACAAACCTCTCAGGCTGGTGAATGCTGGTTGGCACTGATCCTCTGTGCTGGAATCTCTCTGCTTTGCCCTCCGCACCCCTGCTGCTGCTCTCTCCTCTGCGGCTCTGAAGCTTCCCCCCTCCACCAACCGCAGTCTCCGCCCGTGAAGGGGCTTCCTAGTGTGTGGAAACCTTTCCTCCTTCACAGCTCCCTTCCACTGGTGCAGGTCCCATCCGTATTCTTTTGTCTCTGTTTTTTCTTTTTTCTTTTGTCCTACCCAGGTACATGGGGAGTTTCTTGCCTTTTGGGAGGTCTGAGATCTTCTCCCAGCATTCAGTAGGTGTTCTGTAGGAGTTGTTCCACATGTAGATGTATTTCTGATGTTTTTGTGGGGAGGAAGGTGATCTCCACGTCTTCTTCTTCTGCCATCTTGAAGCTCCTCCCTGGGGGTTGTTTTTATAGGTGTTTTCTTTTTCCTTTCTCTTCCTTTGTTCTCTTCCCTTATGATTTGATGACTATCTTTAATGTTATGTCTCGATTCCTTTTTTTACTCAGTGTGTAATAGATTTTTTATTTGTAGTTACCGTGATGTAGGTATACACACACACACACACACACACACACACACACATCATTTTAAGTTAGTTATCTAAGTTCAAACACATTTTAACAATCCTGCATTTTTGCTCCACCCACGTCTCCTGTTTTTGACCTAGTTTACATCTTTTTGTGTGTCCTTTAACTACTTATTGTAGATAGATATAATTTTACTACTTCTGTCTTTTAGTCTTCATACTAACTTTATATGTGGTTGATTTACTGTCTTTCCTTCATATTGCTGTTACCAATGAGCTTTCTCCTTCTATAATTTTCATGTTTGTAGTAATGGCCTTTTCTTTTTCAGTCAGAGAAGTCCTTTTAATATTTCTTGTAAAGCTGGTTTGGTTGTGCTGAAGAATTTTAGCTTTTGCTTCTCTTTTTTTGCGGTATGCGGGCCTCTCACTGTTGTGGCCTCTCCCGTTGCAGAGCACAGGCTCCGGACGTGCAGGTTCAGCAGCCATGGCTCACGGGCCCAGCCACTCCGCGGCATGTGGGATCTTTCCCGGACTGGGGCACGAACCCGTGTCCCCTGCATTGGCAGGCGGACTCTCAACCACTGCGCCACCAGGGAAGCCCTTATCTAACTTTTTATCTCTCCATCAAATCTGAATAAAAGGCTTGCTTGGTAGAGTATTCTTGTTTATAAGTTTTTTCCCTTTCATCACTTTAAATACATTATGACACTCCCTTCTGGACTACAGAGTTTCTGCTGAAAAGTCAGTTGATAGCCTTATGGGAATTAACAATATTATTTTTAATATTGATTTCTGCATTTGTAGTTAGCATATAGAAATACCATAGATTATTGTAGGTTGATTTGATCTTACAAACTTGCTAAACTCATTTTATTAGTTAGAGTGTTTTTTGGATTTTCTATATAGACAATGGTGTTTACTTCAAATAAACACAGTTTTGCTTCTACTTTTGCTATTGCAATGTCTTTTGTTTATTTTTCTTACATTATTGTATGGCTAGAACCTTTAGAACAATGTTAATATAGAAATATTAAAAACAGATATCCTTGTATTCCTGGTTAGTCAATGTTTCATCGTCTTAGTCTGCTCAAGCCACTATAATAAAATATCATAGATTGTGTGGCTTAAACAACAGACATTTATCTCTCACTGTTCTGGAAGCTATGTCCAGGTCAAGGTGCAGGCAGCTTTGGTGTCTGGTGTGGGCTGTCTTCCTGGATTGCAGAACATCACCTTCCTCATTGTTATCCTCACACAGTCAATAGAGGGAAAGCTTTGGCCTCTTCCTCCTCTTAGAAGGACATTAATCCCATCATGGGGTGTCCACCCTCATGATCTTACCTAACCCTAATTATCTCTTAAAGGTTCCATCTCATAATACTATCATATTGGGGATTAGGGCTTCAACATATGAATCTGGAAGGAGGGGGAAACACAAACATTCAGTCTATAATCATCACTAAGTATGATGTTAGCTGTACATTTTCATAGAATCCCTTCCATTATTAGTTTTGTACTTGATCAGGAATAGATGTTGCACTTTATCAAGCATTTTTGACATCTATTGAGATTATAAATTTTTTTCATTTTTAGTTTATTTATATGGTAGATTATGTATCAATCAATTTTTAAACTATTAAACTATCCTTGCATCTCTATATGAATCTTGTTTGATCATAATTTAGTTTCCTTTTAATATACTATTTGATTCCATTTATTAAAGTTCTGTTAAGAATTTTTGCATCTATACTCATGAGTGATATAGGTCTATAGTTTTCCTTTCTTACAATGTCTTGGTCTGGTTTTGAGATCAGGATAATGCAGGTCTCATAGAATGAGTTAGGGAGTAACCATTCCTTTTCAATTTTCTAGAAGAATTTGTATAAGAACAGATTTTTTAAAATGTTTGGTAGAATTCCCCAATGAAAACATTTGGGCCTGGAGTTTTCTTTGTGGGAAAGTGTTTAACTACAAATTTGATTTATTTGCTAGATACAAAAATTAGCTATTTCTTCTTAAGTGAGTTTTTGTCTTTCAAAGGTTTTACCCATTTCATGGTAGTTGTTAAATTTATGGGCATAAAGTTGTTCATAATATTAACCTATTACCTTTTTATATGAGTAGAACCTATACTAAAAACAGATCTCTAACTTCTGATTTTCGTAATTTTCCCTCTGTAGTGGTTTAGCAATTTCATCAATTTTCTCAAAATAACACCTGCGATTTTACTGATTTTCTCCATTGTTTTTCTCATTTCTACTCCACTGATTTCTGTTCTGATCTCAACTGCATGCTTTGTTCTACTTAATTTACAATCAGTCTGCTTTGATGTTTATAGTTTTTTAAGGTAGAAACAAATGTCACTGGTTTGAGACGTTTTTCTTTTCTAATACAGACTTTTAATGCTATACATTTTGCCCTACATACTGCTTTAACAGCCTCCCACAAATTTTTTAATGTGTGTTTACATTTTCATTCACTTCAAAATATTTTACAATTTCCCTTTAGGAGAAATTATTTGACCCAAAGTTTATATAGAAGGTTTTTTCAGTTTCCAGATATCTGGGGCTTTTTCAGAAATCTTTTTTTATTATTTCTAATTTAATCCCATCATGGTCAGAAATTTTACTTCCATTTTATTATTTGATCCTTTAAATTTACTGAGTTTTGTTTCATAGAATATGGTCTATTTTGGTAAGTATTTTATGCATTCTTTTTTTTGTTTGTCTCTTTGCCGTACACGGGCCTCCCACTGTTGTGGCCTCTCCTGTTGCGGAGCACAGGCTCTGGACACGCAGGCTCAGTGGCCATGACTCACGGGCCCAGCCGCTCCACGGCATGTGGGATCTTCCCGGACTGGGGCACGAACCCGTGTCCCCTGCATTGGCAGGCGGACTCTCAACCACTGCGCCACCAGGGAAGCCCCTATTTTAGGCACTCTTGAAAAGAAAGCATATTTTGCTTTGTTACATGACATGTTCTACAAATGTCAATTAGGTCAAGTTGGTTGACAGTGTTATTCAAATCTTTTTTATCATCACTGTTTTTTTTTTTTCCCTACTTCTACTAAGAGAGGAATACTGAAATAGCTGACTACACTTGTGAATTTCTACATTTCTCCTTGCAGTGTATAAGTTTTTGCTCCACATATTTTAAAGCTCTTTCATTAGGTTCAGAATCATTTAGGATTGTTATTAATTTTTGATGAATTGGCCAATTTATAGTACATAATGACATTATTTTTTCCTGCTAATATTGTTTGCTCTCAAATCTGCTTGGTCACTGATATGAGCTTTCTTTTGACTACTGTTAACATGTTATATCTTTTCCCATCCTTTTACACATAATCTACTTGTGTCTGTATTTGAAGTGCATTTCTTTCATGCAGCATATAGTCTTGCTTTTTTGAAATTAAACTGAAGATTATCTGCCTTTTAACTGAGATACTACAACCATTTGCATTTAATGTGATTACTAATGTGGTCAGGTTTGAATATATCCTCTTTCTATTTGTTTTCTATTTATTCTCTCTCTTCTTTGTTCTCTTTTTCTACTTTTCTGCCTACTTTGAGATCAAACAGTTTTGGAAAATTCTATTTTAACTCCTGTGTTGGCTTATTAGCTATATTCATTGTTTTTTAGTGGTTGCTTCAGGGTTTACACTACACATTTTGACTTAATACAGGCTACCAACATATGACAGCACTTCATGTAAACCCATATTGCATGTTAATCTGTTTTAAACAATTGTTTTTAAAGAGATTTAAATAAGAAAAAATGATTTACCTAGTTACAATTTCCTTTGTTCTTCTTTGTGTAGTTTATATTTTCATCTGGTATTCTTTTTAATGTCCTAATTTTTGTCTCTTTAGGCTCAAAGGTCAGTCAAAAATCTGTGCCAGTTTTTTGTCATCTTATTAGATGCGTTTTGCCCACTTTGCTGGAATTGCCAGCTTCTTGCCAATGTCCAGAAATAGTAAATATACTCAGGGTAAAATGCAACTGCAGAAGATTGCTTCTCCTCACAAGGTTTGCCTTTCTCCAGGATTTTGGTCTTTAAATTCCTAGTTGCCTAAACAACTGTCTGATGCCTTTAAACACATTTTTAAAATGTTATTCAGCTTTTCTAGGTGTTCTCAGTGGGAGCATTTGTCTGCCATAAGCCACTTCATTGTAGCTCAAGTGTAAGTCTTGTTTTCTATACTTATTTTACTTGCTTAGTCCTTTGGTTTCCAATTCCAGTTCTGTTTCTCTTCTTTAACATCAATCTCTGCCCAGTTCTTTGAATTTTTGCATGTTTAACCTAAAGGAGACATTACTCATGCATACTTTCAGATGTCTTCAGTTCCATTCTTTGATAAGAAGGCAGACACACCAATTCAAAAACAAAGGTAAGACTGGCTTTGTACAGACAGTATGGTCTCCTAGTTGCTACTCACTTTAATACAGATTTCTACTTCTGGGTGCTGATTAATTTCAATATGTTTTTTTTTTCTTTAGAATGAATGCATAAGCAGTCATACTACAAGCTATCATTATGATATTTCTGCCTTTAAAGTGAAAGGTGAAACTATGCCTTATGTTTCTTTTACATGTTCAATAATGCCAAGAACGATATGAGCATATTAGGCTTACTGGATAAATAATTATTAATCGACAAACAAATATATTGTTGGGATTAGATGTAAAAATCTCATATATATAAAATTATATTTACCCGCCATAATCTTCAGTGATCCCAGCAAATGGTATTGAATCACAGCGTACAAAAATTACAAATGCAAGGAGTACAAGTGTTACAGCAGATGTAACCATTACAAATCTCATAAGGCCTTTACAAGACATTTGTAACTTGGAAATAATGATACCTCCCAGAATCTGGCCAAGAGCACCTCCTGGAATTAAAATAAGTCCTAAAAGAAAGGAGGAAGAGAAAACACAGTTAAAAATAGCTAAAGATAGTACAGAAATTCATACTTTGAGGTAATCCCCTCTGCTCTAAACATAGAGCAAACATAGATTTAACTAAGAGACCGAGACAAAACTTAAAGGCATGATATTAATAAATACCTGAACAAACCCTGATCCCTAAGAGAAATACAAATTTGTGAGTGGGGCTGAAGCTATAGGCCTAAAGGACCTAGAATAAGAGGCTCCACAAAATGTTTTACAGCAGTTGTGAGAAGAAATACAATAAAAGGCATACCAGAGGAACAACATTTGAAAATTTGTAGCTAAGAATGAGAAATTTCAATAATTAAAGAAATATGGGCTTCCCTGGTGGCGCAGTGGTTGAGAGTCTGCCTGCCGATGCAGGGGACACGGGTTCGTGCCCCGGTCTGGGAAGATCCCACATGCCACGGAGCGGCTGGGCCCGTGAGCCATGGCTGCTGGGCCTGTGCATCCGGAGCCTGTGCTCCACAATGGGAGAGGCCACAACAGTGAGAGGCAAGCGTACCGCAAAAAAAAAAAAAAAAAAAAAAAGAAAGAAATATTAGTCCTGGGAATAAAAGTACACTCCAATTACTGAGAAAGAGTAAAAATAAATAAATATTAAATCACATAAGGTAAGGAAACTTCATAACATCAAGATTAAAGTGTAAATTGTAAAAGCTGCCAGAGAGCCTGTAACTTGCAAAAGAATTATAATTATAGCTAATTTTTTAAAAAGATAAAATTAATAACCTAGACCAAACACACATACACAATCCTGAGGAGTGGGGTTAGTAAACTGAAAGTGAGTAGTGAAAATTTCCTAAACCAACCGAGGGGGATAAAATGAATAAAAAATGAGTCCATTGAGAGAGGACAGAATAGTGGGGGGGAAAAAGAAGCAAAAGAGAAGTGTAATAAACAAAATGTACAATTAAAAAGTTAAAAATTACTTAAATATGTCAGAATTTACAATAATGATAAATGGACAAAACAACTATTAAAAAGATAGAGTATCAAATTTGATATTTTTAAAAAAGGAAAGCTTGAAAATAAAGCAGTGAAAATATATGTACCATGAAAATGTAGATCATGAACATGTATATACCTAATGACAATGCATAAAACAAATTATGTAAACACTGCCTAGATTTCAAGAAAATTAAAAATCTATAAACAAAGTGTTCTAACTCAGCTTTCTCAGAGACAGAGACTTAGCTTACAACACTATTAAAGATATGGAAAGTATTAATTGATTTGAACAAGCAGTTATTTTAAAAGAGAAGAGCCTATTTCTACAAACTAAAAATCTCTTTTCAATAATTCATGGCTTAAGTAAAAATACGCTGATGAGAATTAAAAATGCTTAGAACTGAACAATAATACAAATTAAATACATCTAAATGTATGAGATGCTACTAAAAATCTATAACTAACGATACCTCCATTATAACTTGTTAGGAGAACTAAATGAGTTAATATTTAAGTGCTTAGAACAGTGTATAATCACATAGTAAACATTATATGAGTATTTGTTAAAAGGTAGAATTTACAGACAAATTCATTTATTAGAAAGCAAAAAAGTACAAATAGTGTAGTGGTAATGTTTATTAAGAAAATTATGGGAATTGGAAGAGAATCAGAGGGTGAGCAACAAGGCTGCAGTTAAGAAGTCAAGAAGTAAACCACATTTTACCTCATAATCGCAGAAATTAAGGGCAGTAGGTATGACTGAAAGCAAGAGTGAGGTAGACTTAAAAAACAAGAGGATTGGATGGCCGTCTATATAAAATGTTTGATCCCCAATTCCTATCCCTACCCACAATGCCAGAGAACCCTAGGTTTATTCAGTTTGAACCCAACAACTATAGAGTTAAGAAAACCAATTACATCTGTGAGCAGAAAACTGAGAACACAACTCAGCTGAGAAAGTATTGGCTGTCAGGCTTATTGCCTTAGGCAATAAGAAAATACTGGACACTGGGAGTTCAAAAATTAAATAGCTGGGTCCATGAAAGACTACCCTAAAAGGACATAAAACAGTTGAAAATTCAACTGCAAAGCACAGAACTTCCAATAAACTTCTTATGTAAATACTTTATTGGTGTACAGAAAAATATACAAATCAATATTACACATTTGATGAATTTTCAAAGTGAACATAACTACGTAACCACACCCAGGTAAAAATATCAAACATTACCAGAAGGCCAGAGGCTCTTTCGTGCACCTATAGGATTTTATAAAATATGAATCATAAAGTATGCATACATTATGGCTTCTTTTATTGGACATGATGTTTGAAAAATCCACCCATGTTTTTGTATATAACAATAGTTCATGCCTTCTCATTGCTGAATAGCATTCTAGTATATGCATACAATACAACTTATTTATTCACTGTGATGTTGCAAATTGTGCTGCTACTTTAAAAATTCATGTATATGTCATTTTGTAAATGTTTGCATTCTGTTGGGTATATTCTTAAGAGAAGAACTTATGTTGGGTATATAACTAGGAGTTGAATTCCTGGGTGAGGGAATATGTATAGGTTCAGATTTTTATGATACTGCCAAACAGATTTATAAAATGATAAACCAATTTACATTCTCACCAGTAGTGGATAAAATGTCAATTGCTCCACATCCATGCCAACATATATCTTTCTTTTTCATTTTAGCAATTCTGGTGAATGGGTAATAGTATTGCATTGTGATTTTAATATGCATTTCCCTGAAAAACCACTGAAGGTGAGCACATTTTCACATGAATATTGGTCAATTGATATCATCTTTTATATAATGTCTGTTCAAGTCTTTTGTCCATCTTTATTGGATTATCTGCCTTTTTATTATTGTCAGATTTTTTACATATTCTGGACACAAACACTTTGTAGAATATTTCTATTGAAAAGGTTGTTTTGCATGCATTTTCACTCTTCATGCTGACATTTGATGAACAGAAGTTCTTAATTTTAATGTAACAGCACATTTTTTTTCTTTATGACTATGTAATTTGTGTCCTGTTTAATAAATCTTTGTCCTCTCCAAGCCATGAAGATATTTTCCTATGCCTTATTCTAAAAAGTTTTATTGTTTTACCATACACATTGAGATCTGCAATCCATCTAGAATTGGTATCTATGTATGTAGTGAGGTAGAGGTCAAGATTTGTCTTTATTTAAATGTACTATAACTACTACTCTATTTATTGGGCAACAATTCTCCACTACCCTCTGATGCTGTATATCCTACAAGTAGAAGTACTGACTGCTTTTTGTTTCATATTTTCTAGGGTATTTCTATAGTGAACATGCTTGGATAAACCAGATAGATCCCCTTTTAGAGCACTTTTGTTGTGGCTTCACTATACTAATGCTGTGGCTCCAATTTCAAAATATAAAATAGGTAATTATTTTTTACCTATTTTAGGCTTGTACTGTATATGCTCTAAACTCCAAAAGTGATACTGGAACACATAAATTATTACCCTTGCTGGTCCAACAGGAACAACATAGAATCTCAGGAGGAAAAAGTAAAGACCCAACTCTCATTATGGACTCACATGAAGCAGAAGTAGTAAGAATTGCAGTATCTCAATTCAACAGACCTTATGTTCAGTGAAAAAAATTACCAGGGGCTTGAGGTTTACAGTGGATTAACCACCAATTGAATTCCATTGTTCCTATAGCCCTGGACGTTCCATACACTGTGATGTAACTAAATTTTTGGCACAGACCGATGGCACTGGATACACTGTCCGGGACATTGCCAAAGTCTTCTTTTGCATCCCTCTAGCACCCAAAGAAAAAGACTAATTCTCATTCATGCTACCAGGCCACAAATATACATTTGCAGTATTCCCTCAGGAGTACCTAAATTCCTCTTCCATTTACTACAAGGGGGCAGGTCAGAATTTATTGTGACTACCACTACACTATGATGCCCAAAGCTTTCAGTGACAGACGTTATTCAGTTGGCTGTAGGGTTAGAAGCCTGACTCAATGGCTCTGACTCTGGTATTAGCACACCATCACCAGCAAGGGTGACTGATCAAGCCTAACAAAATCCAGAAGTCTGCTCGTCGAGTTTTGGGGGGATTCTGCAGACAAAATCACAATGCTCTATCACTCTGGAGGTTAAGGAAAAATTGTCTCCCTTCCCCCAACCAAAAGCCAGCCTAGCATCACTTTGGATTCTTGAGTATTAGAGACAGTAGCCAATTCACTTGGGCATTCTCTTTGGTCTTGTATAACAGCTAACCCACAGGCCTACACTGGATGCTAATCCGCAAGCTGTGGTATGCTCCCTACTTTGAGGTACCACAAACCTAATAACCTATTTGAGCTACAAGGCTCCATGACTGATGATTTTGTTTGCTGGAGCCTATAGAGAAGGGAGGAAGTCCCCACTCAGAAGCATCGTTGGTTGTATAGGACTCACCGACTCCCTGAAACAGGTACATTTAAAAGCAACTCAGCTTACTACTGACCCCTTGTCACAACCAAAGCTCTGACCCACAGAGACTTTGTGATTCTGTGGACTGATATTCTCATTTTGAGATGAACCAAAACAGACTCACCACTAACCATTTGACAAGCCTTACTTGTCAACTGGAATTGGTGTGTTCAAGCCATGGGGGTGGGTCACAAGAGATCTTCACATGATTAAAGAAACACCACCAGTATCACAGAGCCCTCAGAAGACAGTGGAAATCTCTTAAATGTACTTACTTTTGGTTACTCAGGGAAGATTTCCAGAGGGACTACTGATACATTATTTATATGTACCCTGAGGGCAGTTATCTTTATTACTCTAAGAGTAATCCAACTAGAAAAGGTGATACAAAATTTGTCCCTAATTTTAGTTGAAATAATCAATGACACCTCATCCCCAGAAAGCACTCTGGTCAGCTTCAGTCACTGATCATCATTGTTATGGATGACAGAATTGACCAAAACTTCATCCTTGCAGGCCAGGGTAGAATATATGCAATTGCTAATGCATTCTTCTATGCCTGGATTAATACCTCAGGCTAAGTGGAAAGGTCAATATGGAAACTTTAGGAGAAAGCCATCTTGCTTTCTAAGGTAGACCCTGAGGGTCAAGAAATTTGTTCAGCTGGCTTGGTCCAGGAATTTGCCAGCATGATTGAGGCCAATACTGCAAGTGGCCTTATCCTGTTCTTTGGAGTCCTGTTGATATGAGCCTTAATTAAATACTCTATGAAACAAATTGAATGGGTTTAGTCCCTATCTCTATTAATTAATCAGAGTGTCAAACAATGTGGTATACCTGTGGAAAAATCTGTCATGGCCCCTGAAACTGTGTCATGTTTGGCTTTTGGACTATGTGCAGTCTGACAGTGGCATGCCCTTTATCACAAAATCTACTCAATAATAGGCTGATAGTCAATGTTTTTGCACACCTTAACATTTGTTTTTTATTTGGCCCACATGTTTTATGTTCCTTCTTTTTTTCCTTTCTTATTTTTTTAAATTATTAGTAAAAATTTTCAAATAAATATACTCATTTACTATTCTTCTTACTATCCTTTCACTGGTTACCTGCAAGTTACAGTATGCATCTCTGACTTTTTATAGCATAAAATAAATGATCACATTTACCATCTTTCCATTAATGCTGGAACTGTAAAACATTTAATTCCATCTGCAACCTCTTTTGGACAGCCAATTCTCAATATCTAGTAAAACTGATGTACACAATAGCAATGCCTCTTGAACGTCTAAATATAGATCAACTTTTACAAATGTGCACAAGGAGACATGTACAAGTCTATTTGTTACTGCACTGTTTGGAAAAGTGAAAAAGTTGGGGGCAACTTCATATCCTTTTATATGATATGGATAAATAAACAGTATTCATAAAATAGAATCCCACAGCACTGTTAAAATGCACTAAATAGAGATCAACATGAATCGAGGAACATAATTTCAGATGAAAGTAACAGAAGAGTACATACAAAATGACATATGAATTTTAGAAACAGATTGTATGCACATAGGTACATCAGAGGTAAAAATATTTAAATGTGAGAGAAGGATGAATTCTAACTTTAGAAGAGTTGTTACCTATGGCGGGGGGGAGGGAGAGAAATGAGATAAAGAAGAGGTACAGAAGTCTTACAAAGTTTTATGTGTGGGGGGACCTTGAAGATGGCGGAAGAGTAAGACGCGGAGATCACCTTCCTCCCCACAGATACACCAGAAATACATCTACACGTGGAACAACTCCTACAGAACACCTACTGAACGCTTGCAGAAGACCTCAGACCTCCCAAAAGGCAAGAAACTCCCCACGTACCTGGGTAGGGAAAAGAAAAAAGAAAAAACAGAGACAAAAGAATAGGGACGGCACCTGCACCAGTGGGAGGGAGCTGTGAAAGAGGAAAAGTCCACACACTAGGAAGCCCCTTCGCGGGCGGAGACTGCAGGGGGCGGAGGGGGGAGCTTCGCAGCCGCGGAGAAGTGCACAGCAACGGGTGCGGAGGGCAAAGCGGGGAGATTCCCACACAGAGGATCGGTGCCGACCGGCACTCACCAGCCCGAGAGGCTTGTCAGCTCACCCGCCGGGGCGGGCGGGGTTGTGAGCTGAGGCCGGAGCGCAGGGAGAGGACGGGGGTTGGCGGCTTGAACATAGCCTGAAGGGGTTAGTGCACCACGGCTAGCTGGGAGGGAGTCCGGGGAAAAGTCTGGACCTGCCGAAGAGGCAAGAGACTTTTTCTTCCCTCTTTGTTTCCTGGTGCGTGAGGAGAGGGGTTTAAGAGCACTGCTTAAAGGAGCTCCAGAGACGGGCGCGAGCCGCGGCTAAAAGCGCGAACCCCAGAGACGGGCGCGAGCCGCGGCTGAAAGCGCGGACCCCAGAGACGGGCGGGAGACGATAAGGCTGCTGCTGCCGCCACCGAGGGGCCTGTGTGCGAGCACAGGTCACTCTCCACACCCCTCTTCCGCGGAGCCTGTGCAGCCCGCCACTGCCAGGTTCCCGGGATCCAGGGACAACTTCCCCGGGAGAACGCACAGCGGGCCTCAGGCTTGTGCAAAGTCACACCGGCCTTTGCCGCCGCAGGCCCGCCCCACACGCCGTGCCCCTCCCGCCCCGCCGGCCTGAGTGCGCCAGAGACCCCGAATCAGCGGCTCCTTTAACCCCGCCCTGTCTGAGCAAAAAACAGACGCCCTCCAGCGACCTACACTCAGAGGCAGGGCCAAATCCAAAGCTGAGCCCCTGGGAGCTGTGAGAACATAGAAGAGAAAGGGAAATCTCTCCCAGCAGCCTCAGAAGCAGCGGATTAAAGCTCCACAATCAACTTGATATACCCTGCATCTGTGGAATACCTGAATAGACAACCAATCATCCCAAATTAAGGAAGTGGACTTTAGGAGCAAGATCTATGATTTTTTTCCCTTTTCCTCTTTTTGTGAATGTATATGTGTATACTTCTGTGTGAGAGAGATCTTGTCTGTTTAGTCTTGCTTCCACCATTTGTCCTAGGGTTCTATCCGTCCATGGTTTTTTTTTAAAAATTTTTTTCTTAATAATCAATTTTAATTTTAATAACGTTATTATACTTTACCTTCGTTCTTTCTTTCTTTCTTTCTTTCTTTCCTTCCTTCCTTCCCTCCTTTAGACAACGAATCATCCCAAATTGAGGAGGTGGTCTCTGACAGCAAGATTTATGATTTTTCCCCCTTTACCTCTTTTAGTGAGGGTGTATGTGTATGCTTCTGTGTAAGATTTTGTCTGTATAGCTTTGCTTCCAACATTTGTCCGAAGGTTCTATCCGTCCCTTTTTTTTTTTCTAAATAAGAATTTTTTAATTCAATAACTTTATTATACTTTATTTTATTTTTACTGTATCTTCTTTCTTTGTCTTTTTTCCTTCTTTCCCTCCTTCCTTCCTTCCTCCCTCCCTCCCTCCTTCCTTTCCTTCTTTGCTTTCTTTCTTTCTTCCTTCCTTCCTTCCCTCCTTTCCTTCTTTCTTTCCTCATACTTCTACTAATTCCCTCTACTTTTTCTCCCTTTTATTCTGAGCCGTGTGGATGAAAAGCTCTTGGTGCTCCAGCCAGGAGTCAGGGCTCTGCCTCTGAGGTAGGAGAGCCAACTTCAGGACACTGGTCAACAAGAGACCTCCCAGCTCCACATAATATCAAACGGTGAAAATCTCCCAGAGACCTCCATCTTAACACCAGCACCCAGCTTCACTCAACGACCAGCAAGCCACAGTGCTGGACAACCTATGCCAAACAACTAGCAAGAGAGGAACACAACCCCACCCATTAGCAGAGAGGCTGCCTAAAATAATAATAAGGCCACAGACACCCCAAACACACCACCAGACGTGAACCTGCCCACTAGAGACACAAGACCCAGCCTCATCCACCACAACACAGGCACTAGTCCCCTCCACCAGGAAACCTACACAACCCACTGAACCAACCTTAGCCACTGGGGACAGACATCAAAAACAGCGGGAACTACGAACCTGCAGCCTGCAAAAAGGAGACCCCAAACACAGTAAGATAAGCAAAATGATAAGACAGAAAAACACACAGCAGATAAAGGAGCAAGATAAAAATGCACCAGACCTAACAAATGGCTAAACAATACACTACTTAATAATGAAGTGATCACTGAAGAAATCAAAGAGGACATCAAAAAATACCTAGAAACAAATGACAATGGAGACACAACGACCCAAAACTTGTGGGATGCAGCAAAAGCAGTTCTAAGGGGGAAGTTTATAGCAATACAAGCCCACCTTAAGAAGCAGGAAACATCTCGAATAAACAACCTAACCTTGCACCTCAAGCAATTAGAGAAAGAAGAACAAAAAAACCCCAAAGCTAGCAGAAGGAAAGAAATCATAAAAATCAGATCAGAAATAAATGAAAAAGAAATGAAGGAAACAATAGCAAAGATCAATAAAACTAAAAGCTGGTTCTTTGAGAAGATAAACAAAATAGATAAACCACTAGCCAGACTCATCAAGAAAAAAAGGGAGAACACTCAAATCAATAGAATTAGAAATGAAAAAGGAGAGGTAACAACTGACACTGCAGAAATAAAAGAGATCATGAGAGATTATACAAGCAACTCTATGCCAATAAAATGGACAATCTGGAAGAAATGGACAAATTCTTAGAAATGCACAACCTGGCAAGACTGAATCAGGAAGAAATAGAAAATATGAACAGACCAATCACAAGCACTGAAATTGAAACTGTGATTAAAAATCTTCCAACAAACAAAAGCCCAGGACCAGATGGCTTCACAGGCGAATTCTATCAAACATTTAGAGAAGAGCTAACACCTATCCTTCTCAAACTCTTCCAAAATATAGCAGAGGGAGGAACACTCCCAAACTCCTTCTATGAGGCCACCATCACCTTGATACCAAAACCAGACAAGGATGTCACAAAGAAAGAAAACTACAGGCCAATATCACTGATGAACATACATGCAAAAATCCTCAACAAAATACTAGCAAACAGAATCCAACAGCACATTAAAAGGATCATACACCATGATCAAGTGGGGTTTATTCCAGGAATGCAAGGATTCTTCAATATACGCAAATCTATCAATGTGATAAACCATATTAACAAATTGAAGAAGAAAAACCACATGATCATCTCAATAGATGCAGAGAAAGCTTTTGACAAAATTCAACACCCATTTATGATAAAAACCCTGCAGAAAGTAGGCATAGAGGGAACTTTCCTCAACATAATAAAGGCCATATATGACAAGCCCATAGCAAACATCATCCTCAATGGTGAAAAACTGAAAGCATTTCCACTAAGATCAGGAAAAAGACAAGGTTGCCCACTCTCACCACTCTTATTCAACATAGTTTTGGAAGTTTTAGCCACAGCAATCAGAGAAGAAAAGGAAATAAAAGGAATCCAAATCGGAAAAGAAGAAGTAAAGCTGTCACTGTTTGCAGATGACATGATCCTATACATAGAGAATCCTAAAGATGCTACCAGAAAACTACTAGAGCTAATCAATGAATTTGGTAAAGTTGCAGGGTACAAAATTAATGCACAGAAATCTCTGGCATTCCTATATACTAATGATGAAAAATCTGAAAGCGAAATCAAGAAAACACTCCCATTTACCATTGCAACAAAAAGAATAAAATATCTAGGAATAAACCTACCTAAGGAGACAAAAGACCTGTATGCAGAAAATGATAAGACACTGATGAAAGAAATTAAAGATGATACAAATAGATGGAGAGATATACCATGTTCTTGGATTGGAAGAATCAACATTGTGAAAATGACTCTACTACCCAAAGCAATCTACAGATTCAATGCAATCCCTATCAAGCTACCACTGGCATTTTTCACAGAACTAGAACAAAAAATTTTGCAATTTGTATGGAAACACAAAAGACCCCGAATAGCCAAAGCAATCTTGAGAACGAAAAAAGGAACTGGAGGAATCAGGCTCCCTGACTTCAGACTATACTACAAAGCTACAGTTATCAAGACGGTATGGTACTGGCACAAAAACACGAAAGATAGATCAATGGAACAGGATAGAAAGCCCAGAGATAAACCCATGCACATATGGACACCTTATCTTTGATAAAGGTGGCAGGAATGTACAGTGGAGAAAGGACAGCCTCTTCAATAAGTGGTGCTGGGAAAACTGGACAGGTACATGTAAAAGTATGAGATTAGATCACTCCCTAACACCATACACAAAAATAAGCTCAAAATGGATTAAAGACCTAAATGTAAGGCCAGAAACTATCAAACTCTTAGAGGAAAACATAGGCAGAACACTCTATGACATAAATCACAGCAAGATCCTTTCTGACCCACCTCCTAGAGTAATGGAAATAAAAACAAAAATAAACAAATGGGACCTAATGAAACTTCAAAGCTTTTGCACAGCAAAGGAAACCATAAACAAGACCAAAAGACAACCGTCAGAATGGGAGAAAATATTTGCAAATGAAGTAACCGACAAAGGATTAATCTCCAAAATTTACAAGCAGCTCATGCAGCTCAATAACAAAAAAACAAACAACCCAATCCAAAAATGGGCAGAAGACCTAAATAGACATTTCTCCAAAGAAGATATACAGACTGCCAACAAACACATGAAAGAATGCTCAACATCATTAATCATTAGAGAAATGCAAATCAAAACTACAATGAGATATCATCTCACACCAGTCAGAATGGCCATCATCAAAAAATCTAGAAACAATAAATGCTGGACAGGGTGTGGAGAAAAGGGAACACTCTTGCACTGCTGGTGGGAATGTGAATTGGTTCAGCCACTATGGAGAACAGTATGGAGGTTCCTTAAAAAGCTACAAATAGAACTACCATATGACCCAGCAATCCCACTACTGGGCATATACCCTGAGAAAACCGAAATTCAAAAAGAGTCATGTACCAAAATGTTCATTGCAGCTCTATTTACAATAGCCCAGAGATGGAAACAACCTAAGTGCCCATCATCGGATGAATGGATAAAGAAGATGTGGCACATATATACAATGGAATATTACTCAGCCATAAAAAGAAACGAAATTGAGCCCTTTGTAATGAGGTGGATAGACCTAGAGTCTGTCATACAGAGTGAAGTAAGTCAGAAAGAAAAAGACAAATACCGTATGCTAACACATATATATGGAATTTAAGAAAAAAAAAATGTCATGAAGAACCTAGGGGTAAGGCAGGAATAAAGACGCAGACCTCCTAGAGAACGGACTTGAGGTTATGGGGAGGGGGAAGGGTGAGCTGTGACAGGGCGAGAGAAAGTCATGGACATATACACACTAACAAACGTAGTAAGGTAGATAGCTAGTTGGAAGCAGCTGCATGGCACAGGGATATTGGCTTGGTGCTTTGTGACAGCCTGGAGGGGTGGGATAGGGAGGGTGGGAGGGAGGGAGACGCAAGAGGGAAGAGATATGGGAACATATGTATATGTATAACTGATTCACTTTGTTATAAAGCAGAAACTAACATACCATTGTAAAGCAATTATACCCCAATAAAGATGTTAAAAAAAAAAAAAAGTTCTATGTGTTAAAAACTAATGATGCAATGATGGCAAAGTGCTCATATTTTAAAAATTTCAGCAAGCAGACCTTAGATATTTAAAGTTTAAGCAAATGCTACTACTCCTTCTACTTTCTGCTTATTTGAAATAGTTCATAAATGCATATAAGAAAACTTTACATAAAAATTTCATAATGAGTACAAATGGAAATGTCTACCTGCAAGTGCAGTTGCTTCACTGGGTGTTAATATAAACTGATTTTCTATGTATAGAGGCAAAAATTCAGATGCTCCAATGATAATTAAATATTCTGAAGCTCTGGACAGGGATAGGTACACAAACACTGGATTCTTGATCAGAATCTGAAATAGAAATAAGTTACATGTGAATTATTTTATTTTGTTAGGTAAAGAGGAATAGATATACCCACTCGTATGTTAATGACCAATCCACAAAAAGTTTAGCTTTCTCAACCTTAACTGAAAATACATATATATGTATATAAAACTTGAAATATAAATTTAAAATTCACCAATATACACATACCATAAAAGACATGTAGTGTTTTAACCATTTTTATTTGTTATTTGATCTCCATACCACCTATAATTTTTATTTGGGGATCTGGCAGTTTGCTAGAACTGCTAGAACTAAAACATTAACCTTCAAACTAATTTCTGTATTTCCTAGATATGTATATATCTTTGAAACTATTTAGTGGTGTTTTGTATTTGTATATATTTTTTAACAAACTTAAAATTTCTTTTTCTAGCCCTAAACACAATTTCTAAAATCTAATCATTTTCTGCATATTCATTGAATTCATCTTCTGAGTGCTATTTAACATTACATAGTGTAATTCCACAATATTTATCCACTCCCATAGGGTTAAATGCTTAGGCTGACTTCAACTTCCTACTGGCACAAACAAGGCTACATTAAACATCCCTGTGCAACCCTTAAGGAAATAGGATAGAGTGTCTTTGGAAGTATATATCCTAGAAGGGGATTGCTAGGGCATTGGAATTTGGTATACTTCATTCCATTATTTCTCCAAATCTTTTCTCCAGAATTATCAGTTTATAGTCCCACCGTAATACAAGATAGTTCCATTTTCTTCATGTAGCAACTCATACTTTCTAAAATTCATCAGATCAATATTTCTGACTTCACATCCCCTTCCAGAACTTTGCTATTCTCCAAGAAAGAGGCACTGAACTTCGAAAGGGCTTTACGACTGCCTCAGCAAAGCAAGTAATGCTGCAAGACTTCTGAGGTTGGGTCATAAAAGGATAATATGACTTCTGCTGGGAACTCTCACTCTCTCAGGACTCTGGCCTTGGAACTTGGTTACCATGTTATGAGAAAGCCCAGGCCAGATGGAGAGGCGATGTGTGGGCATTTCAGCAAACAGCCAGGATCAAAAGCTAATATCTGAGTGAACAAGTCTTCAGATGACTCCATCCCCCAGACTTAGTTCACTACAACTGACCACAAGTAGAGCTGAGAAGAGTAAGCTCTGCACAAATCACAGAATCATGGGCAATACCGATGCTCTAGTATTTTAAGCCACTAAGTTTTGGGGAGGTTTGTCATGTAGCAATAGATAACTGGCACACCCCCACATAATCACAAACACTTTAATATTGGCTGGCTTTCAAAATTTTTCCATGCTGATGAATGTACATTATTACAATGCTATATTTTGTATTTCTCTAATTTCAAATATAACTGAGCATTTCTTGATATAATTCTTAGCTATTTAGGACTGTTTTGTGTGTATGAACTGGCTATTTGTATGTTTACTAGGCTTCCTGAAATTCTTGTGTAGATTTTCCAAGAATTCCTTGTTTATTCTAAATATTAATCTCTTGTTGGATTTAGATATCTGTCGCCCACCTTTTAGCACTGTCTATAGCTTCCTTCATTGAACAGAAATCTTTGACTTAATGCAATCTAATTCATAAATTATAAGCCAATATTTGACGCTATTGGGAATCTTGTCTAACCTTTTCCTACCTCTGTGTCACAAGGTATTTCTTTCATTTTAAACATTAACTTTTTTCTAGTCACATTCCATTAACCTAGAAATCACCTTTTTGCATAATGTGAAGTAGAGAGCCAACTTCATTTTACCAAATAGAGAACGAAGTTAGTCATCACACCTATTGAACAATTATCCTTGAAGTGCCTCTTCCATCATATGACAAGTTCTTAGATACATTAATCTGTAGCTGTGTTCTTTATTCTGTTCCACTGGCCTATTTATCTGTACTGAGAAAATGCTACCTTTTTTTTTTTTCCACTACTAAGGCTTTATAGCCTGTCTTAATGTGTACTAGGATCAACACTCTTTGTTTTACCTATTCATGCCCTTATTCTGCCATAATAATTTTAGAATCAATTTGTCATTTACTAAAAAAATAAAATTCTTGCCATAGTACTGATTACATCACATTGAATTCATAGATTGAGAAAGAAATCACATATATGAAAGTTGTCATTTTATTCATTAAATTGTATATCTCTCAACTTATCCTAGTCTCCTCTAATACTGTCACATAGAGTTTTAAATTTTTTCATGAAGTTCTTGAGTAGTTCTGAATTATTTATAGTTTTGTGATTACTTTTTACTTTATTATCTAATTTTAAAAATAGATACTTATGAAGTCTAATTTGAATATTTTATTTTTTTAATTTTACATTTCTTATGTTGCACATTCAGATACTGCTCAGTTAGTGGATTACACCTCTTTTAGAGGTCCTTCTAGTTCACAAATGTTGATTTATTCATAATAATTATTGAGAATTGAATATTAAGCACAGTCCTTATTCTAATGAAAGTTATAGCAATATTCCATGATGTTGTATGAAATGGAAGTCTGTATTAGATATAACAAGCAAAACAAGAAACAGAAAATCTGGTTTTTTGTCTTGGCTCTGCAACTGATTTTTGGAGCAACAATAAGCAAATCACAATCTCTACATATCTCATTTTCAGCAAGTATTATGTAATAGAAAGAGCAATGGCCTGAGAGTAAAATACATGAGGTATTCTTATATTCTTAACCTCAATTCGGCCAGCTGTATATGTGTATGTGTGTGTGTGTGTGTGTGTGTGTGTGTGTGTGTGTGTGTGTGTATGTAAGTGTGTGTCCAAAGATATACATGTCTTTGGAAAAGTTACTCATCCTCTTTAAATTACTGGTTCATCATCTGTAAAGTAGAATGATAATATCTATATTTATGGTGATTATGAGAATTGCATATATGCAATAATTTATATAATTTCTGGCACACAGTAGGTGCCCAGTAAAGAATATGCATCAGTTTGATAATTTATAAGAGTAATCACATGAGATTACTAAATTTGTTGTTTGTAAACTTTAGTTAGCCTTAAATCATTTGGAGGGCGGTTATAAAACATGTATTGCAAGGTCCTACTTCCAGAGTTTCTGATTCAGTAGGTCTGGAATGGGGCCTAAGAATTTACATTTTTAACAAATTCCCAAATGATGATGATGATGTTAATCTGAGAACCAATGCATGAGATAATTTTTGTGTTTATGCTGTTTAGGATTAAAATGAACAGACTCAGTGGCTAATTCAGTTGATGCAACTTATCATAATGTTACACAGAAAGTAAGAAAGCCCAAACACTCTCTCAGTAGCTAAACAATTCAGATCTCATAAAGAAATAGAACCATCATTCAGAATAAGATGGCAGCCTATCTTGTCTGCTCAGTAGTGGGAGTTCCATTGCTTTATCTTGATTGCTTCAAAGGCCCAAATATTGTTTCTTTCTATCAGCTTATTGTATCTATGTCTGCTTCTATTTTGGCTACTATTCTCTCTCCATTTTCTTCTTTATCTCAATGGCCTTTGCTCATTCATTTTCTCTATGTAAATTTACCAAAGCTATGTTGCTTGAGTTCCTTCTCCTATGTATATCCTCCCCAAGAGAGAGGAACTGACTAGATTAGTTAGTTTACAGCAAGGTGTCTCTGTTGGTCATTGTTCTCAAGATATGATATTTAATAGGTTTTGGGGAAATCTAAAGATTACTGTCTTGGACTCAAGTGCTGATCCCACATCTACTTTTGACTAGGACATTTGGAATATATCATACAGAGCAAGGCAACTAATGCACAAGGAAACACTTCTGGGCACTTTATTCAGAAAGGGACTGTGAGCATAGCAAATACTCAGAATACCATGGATTCTTTTCCAGGTGTTCCTGCTTAAAAAAAATCAACCCATTTCTTTTCTTAGATATAAAATACAGGAGGCAAAGAAGAAGGCCAGATATACAAATCGGTATCCAAGTGGTTTCATGTAGCAAAATTAGGCTTAATTCTGGTAGTTGTTGATACACAAAGGGAGAAACTGAATTAGTTCCGCACAGTAGGAGACAGTTGTGTGATCTTGCAGTACTGTGGATCTTAGCCCTAGTCCATCACGGAGTTTGTCAACAACTAGGGTCTTTACTACACCAGAGGAGGTTCATGCTGGTCTGGAACTTCAAACTAGGTTAGGTACTCCGATATGTGCTTACTTAGTTGGAGTCTGAAACAAGAGCAGGACCAACAAAATATAAAGTATTAGGTATAGAGGCCTCAGAAAAGTAGGCTGAGGTTCAGGAGAGGGATCAAGTAGCAGTGGGATACAAATGTTAATGAAGAAATCACTGTAGAGGAATGTTGCAAAGAGGAAACAGTTCCTGAAGATGGGTCATATGATGTTGCAATTAATTCTGGAAGTTTTTTCTTTCATGTGGTAGAAGCATTAATCTACTTCCTACCCTAATCCAGGTTGCATGATGGGAGACACTGATCCTGCCAGTAAAAAGGCCTTGGTGTCTATGGACAAATAGAAGGAAAACGTAAGTTGAGGAGGACACTAATAAATTTTTAACTTCTCAAGTGTCTTACCTGATTATTTAACTTCTCACCTGCTCTGGTCTTGATTCTTTATGGTACACAGCTATAATTTGCCATAGAAAATAAGTAATGGTTATCTTTTTGCTTATAGCATGTTTAAAAATGTTTCAGCTTCCCATGCTGGAATCTTACCTACTCTGCTTCTATGAACACCAATTTATTTTAAGTAAAACCTAGCAGACAACTCAGAGATTAAAACCAGTATATAATGTCATGACATAAATACAAGTGATATATTTGATTACGTCTTCTACAATAGTAATTAATTTGCCTTCAAAGGAAAGTCAATATTTTGACTACCAATATTTGACTACCAAAATATCTAAATAATTTGGACATTATCTTCTTTGATATATTCTGTCATCTATCAGCAGTCACACAAGCAATGAAGAATAGCTCATATTCATTTGGTCCTTTATAGTCACAAAGTTCTTCCATATTATAATACTCATTGACACTTCTCTGTTCATTGGAGTCCTAGTATGTAAATGTCTTCCTGGGTAATAAGGGATGAGACAAGCATGAGATGAAGAAAAGGACGGTGAAAGTGTTGATCTCTCTGCTCCACACATTTAAAAGGAGCTTTTCCCTTATGAAATCTTATTCCTTACATGCTTGCAGCCAGTGTTAATTTCATTATTTTTTTCTTTTCCATGATTTATTTCCCTCACTTCCAAGTATTATGTTTTTGTTGTTTTAAAATATGTTTCTAGTCCATTATATTTTTATAGCTATAGCTAAATAGATATTAAATTTATTCACTGTTCTACTTTCTTTTCTTCAAGCTTAATCCCATTTACTTTTACAGTTACAACTTTTCACCTCATGTACATTATAACTTTATAAAAATGTTAAATATTTTGTCTCTTTTCTAGCTTTTTATCTTTTATTTTACTTATGTCTATTTTATGTATTTTAAAAGTATAAAAATTGGGGAAGAGATCAAGATAGCAGAGCAGGAGGACACTGGGTTCACATCCCCCCCACAAACACATCAAAAAATACATCTACATGTGGAACACTTCTCACTGAAAACAACTGGAGACTGGCAGAAAGACTCTTCTACAACCAAGGCTGTAAAGAACTATCCACACACAATCAAGTAGGAAGGGAGGAGAATGATCAGGTCGGGACTTACACTCCTAGGAGGGGACAGAGAAGAGGAGAGAGATTATTACAGGCTCAGACAGCCTCCCTGGAGAGTGAGGAATTTGAACCAAATATTGAGTATCCCAGCCCTGGTATTTGATAGTGGGAAGACAAGTCCCCATAGCTGGTTAGAAAACCAGTGGAACTTACATGAGAGCTGTAAGAAACTGAGACTCTACTCGTAAAGAGTGTGCACATGCTTGTTCACTCCCCAGAAAAGATGGTGGAAGCAGATTGAAACTACCTGGGGCTCTGGCTGGTTTCCTGTCACCACCCCAGTGAGTACCCCAGCCCATTTAGCTCCAGCGCAGTTCCCCACTAGGGTGAAGGTTGCCACTGTCTTGGACAGTGCACACTTGGTGAGGACATAGCCGACTTGGACCTGGCACTGCATCTGAACGGGGTGAGGGTAGCCATGACTGATACTCATGAAAGTTGGTAGATCGGGAGCTGTCTGGAACACTGACTGATGTGCAGAGACCACCTTAGCACATGCCCTGTCCCACAATGGGCACCTTCTCTGGCCCCTCTTGCTTCAGTACTGCCCTCTAGGGTGAAGGTGCCATTGCAGGGAAGGGGGAGAGCACACACCTGCAGGGAACAGAACCAGCTCAGACCCAATTCTCAGGGCTTCTCCTCCAGCACCTCAGGACCCAACCTCACCCCAGATAGGGTGAGGATGGCCACTGAGCATAGGAGAAGCCCTGGCTCACCCCTGACTGGCTCTAGCCATGCTATCTCCAGCCCCACCTCCCACCAAGGTGATGCACCCTGGCGGAATACATGACCCATGCACACTTTAGATCCAGCTCTCCCACCAAAGGCACTGGGAACACACAGACTGAACAGGGATGCTCCCACACAAGGACACCCTTTCAAGACTGGGAGAGTTAAGTGTTTTACCTAATTTCATAGACATTTAAGAGAAAGTTAAACAAAATGAGAAGACAAAAGAATTTGTTTCAAATGAAATAACAAGAAAAAACTCTGAAAAAATAATTAATGAAACAGAAAGAAATAATTTACCAGATAAAGATTTCAAAGCATTAGTAATAAGAATGCTAACTGAATTTGAGAAAAGAACAGATGAACACAGTGAGAATTTTGACAAGGAAATTGAAAGTATAAAAAGAATCAGTCAGAGCTGAATATGAGAACTGAAATGAAAAACACACTACAAGGAGTTAACAGCAGACTAGGGGATACAAAAGAATGCATAAATGATCTACAAGATAGAATGATGGAAATCACCCATTCAGAACAGTAAAAAGAAAAACAAATTTTAAACATGAGGACAGTTTAAGGGACCTCTGAGATTTCATCAAGCATACTATCATTTGCATTATAGGAGTCCTAGAAGGAAAAGAGAGAGAGAAAGGGGTTGAAAATGTATTTGATGAAATTATGGCTGGAAACATCCTGAACCTGAAGAAGGAAACAGATATCCAGGTACAGGAAACACAGAGAGCCTCAAAAGAGATGAACCCAAAGATATCTACACCAAGACACACAATAATTAAAATGGCAAAAGTTAAAGATAAAGAGAGAATTCTAAAGACCAGCAAGAGAAAACTAAAGAGTCACGTACAAGGAAACCCCCATAGATCTATCAGTGATTTTTCTGCAGAAACTTTGCAGGCCATAAGGGAGTGGCATGATATATTTAAACTTCTAAAAGGGAAAATCCTACAACCTAGGATACTCTACCCAGCAGGGTTATCATTCAGATTTGGGGAGAGTTAAAGAACTTTTTAGACAGAAAAAAACAAAAAGAAATCATGAATACTAAACTGACCCTAAACAAAGTGTTAAAGGGTATTCTCTAAGTGGAAAAGAAAAGATTATAACAATAAGTGAGAATTTATGAAAAAGGAAAAATCCCACTAGGAAAGGCAAATATATAGTAAAGGCTATGGATCAACCATTTAAATAAGCTAGTATAAAGATTAAAAGGCAAAAATTGTAAAATCAACTATAATATAATAAAGAGTTATGGGATAAATATGGAAATGTAAATATGGCATCAACAACACAAAACATGTATGGGGGAGTAAAAATGTAGATCTTTTAGAATGTGTTTGAATGTAAATGGAGAACAGCTTAATACAAGTAGATAGTGTTATAGGTCAACACATATGAAGCCTGTGGTAACCACAAATCAAAAACCTACAACAGATGCACAAAAACTAGAGAGGAAGAAATACAAGTATACTGCTAAAGAAAATCATAAAACCACAAGGGAGAAAACTAAGATAAGAAGAACAGAGAAGAATTATAAAAACAACCAGAACAAGTAATGAAATGGCAATGAGTATATACCTATCAATAATCACTTTAAATGTCATTGGGAAAATGCTCCAATCAAAAGATAAAGGTTACCTGATTGGATAGAAAAAAACAAGATCCATCTATATACTGCTTAGAAGAAACTCACTTCAGACCTAAATACACACATGGACTGAAAGTGAGGGGATGGAAAAAGATAGTTCATGCAAATGGAAATGAAAAGAAAGCTGGGGTTACAATACTCATATCAGACAAAATAGATGTTAAAACAAAGTCCAGGGCTTCCCTGGTGGCGCAGTGGTTGAGAGTCCGCCTGCCGATGCAGGGGACACGGGTTCGTGCCCCGGTCCGGGAAGATCCCACATGCCGTGGAGTGGCTGGGCCCGTGAGCCATGGCCGCTGAGCCTGCGCATCCGGAGCCTGTGCTCCACAATGGGAGAGGCCACAACAGTGAGAGGCCCACATACCGCAAAAAAAAAAAGTCCATAATAAAAGACAAAGAAGGTCATTGTATAATGACAAAGGGATCAATATAAGAAGAGGATGTAACATTCATTAACATATATGCACGTAACAGATGAGCACCTAAAAATACAAAGCAAACACTAACAGATGTAAAGGGAGAAATTAAAAATAATACAATAATAGTAGGGGATGTTAATACTCCACTTACATCAATGGACACATCATCCACACACAAAATCAATATGGAAATGGTGGTCTTACATGACACATTAGTCCAGTTGGCTTAATAGACATCCATAGGACATTCCATCCCAAAACAGCAGATACACATTCTTTTCAAGTGCAAATGGAGTGTTCTCCAGGTCAGATCAGATGTACACTACAAAGCAAGTCTCAACAAGTTTAAGAGGACAGAAATTATATTGAGTATTTTTTCTAACCACAGTGGTATGAAACTAGAAAACAATTACAGGAAAAAACATAAACTTGTGCAGACAACAAAATACTACTACAAAACCAATGGGCCAATGAAGAAATCCAAGAGGAAATCAGAAAATACCTTGAGAAAAATGAAAATAAAAAGACAAATTTCCAAAATCTGTGGGATGTGACAAAAGCAGTTCTAAGAGGGAAGTTTATAGCAATACAGTCCTACCTGAAGAAACAAGAAAAATCTCAATAACAAACAACCTAAACTACCACCTAAAGGAATTAGAAGAGCAAACAAAGCCTAAAGTCAGCAGAAGGAAGGAAATAATAATGACCAGAGAGGAAATAAATAAAATAGAAACCAAAAAATAATAGAAAAGATCAACAAAATCAAGAGCTGTTTTGTTTTTTTGAAAAGATAAACAAAATTGATAAGCCTTAAGCCAGGCTCATTAAGGAAAAAAGAGAGAGGATCTAAATAAACAAAATAAGATATGAAAGAGGAAAAATTATAACCAATATCACAGAGATACAAAAAATCATAAGGGAATACAACAAATTTGACAGCCTAGAAGAAATGGATAAATTTATAGAAACATACAATTTTCAAAACTGAATCAAAAAGAAACAGACAATCTGAACAGACTGATTACTAGTAGTGACATTGAATTTGTAAGAAAAAAAACTCCCAGCAAACAAGTCTAGGACCAGACGGCTTCACAGGGGAATTCTACCGAACATATAAAGAAGATATAATACTTATCCTTCTCAGACTATTTCAAAAAATTTAAGAGGAGGGAACACTCCCAAATTCATTCTACAAGGCCACCACTACCCTCATACAAAAACCAGATAAAGACACACAAAAAAAGAAAATTACAGGCCAAAATATCTGATGAATACAGATGCAAAAATCCTCAACAAAATATTAGCAAATTGAATTCAACACTATATAAAAAGGATCATACACCATGATCAAGTGAGATTTATTCTAGGGATGCAAGAATGGTTCAATGTCCACTAATCAATCAATGTGATATATCACATTAGCAAAACAGCATAAAAATTGTGTGATCATTTCAATAGATGCAGAAAAATCATTTAACAAAATTCAACACCCATTCATGAGAAAGTTTCATCAAGGTGGGTATAGAGGGAACATATCTCAACATAATAAAGGCCACTTAGGACAAACCCACAGCTAACATCATACTCAATAATGAAAAGCTGAAAGCTTTTCTTCCAAAGTCAGCAAAAAGACAAGGATACTCACTCTCTCCACTTCCATTTATCACAGAATTGGAAATCCTAGCCACAGCAGTCAGACAAGAAAAAGAAATAAAAGGCATCCAAATCAGAAGGGAAGAAATAAAACTGTCCCTATTTTCAGATGACATGATGCTACATATATAAAACCCTAAAGTCTTCATCACAAAACTGTTAGTTCTAATAAATGCATTCAGTAAAGTTACAGGATATAAGATTAATTGATGAAGAAAATTGAAAATGATGCAAAAAAATGGAAAGATATCCTATGTTCATGGATTGGAAGAATTGATATTGTTAAAATGTCCATACTACCCAAAGCAATCTACAGAATTTAATGCAATCCCTACAAAAATACCCAGGACATTTTTCATAGAACTAGAACAAATAATCCTAAAATTTATATAAAACCACAAAAGACCCTGAATAGCTAAAGCAATCATGAGAAAAAACACTCTGACATAAATTACAGTAATATTTTTTTGATCTGCCTCCTAAGGCAAAGGAAACAAAAGCAAAAATAAACAAATGGTATCTAATTAAATTTAAAAGTTTTTGCACAGAAAAGAAAACCATGGACAAAATGAAGAGACAACCTACTGAATGGGAGAAAATATCTGCAAATGATCTGGATGATAAGGGGTTAATATCCAAGCTATATAAATACCTCAGAAAACTCAATATTAAAAAAACCCCAAATAACCCAATTAAAAATTGGGCAGAAGACCTGAATAAACATTTCTCCAAAGAAGACACACAGATGGCCAATTGGCAAATGAAAAGATGCTCAACATTGCTAATCATCAGTGAAATGCAAATCAAAACCACACCACAGAAAGGCTATTAACAAAAAGACCACAAATAATAAATGTTGGCGAGGATGGGTAGAAAAGGGAACCTTAGTACACTGTTATTAGGAATGTAAATTGGTGCAGGCACTATGGAAAACAGTATGGAGGTTCCTCAAAAAACTGAAAATAGAACTACCATATGATCCAGCAATTCCACTCCTGGGTATATATCCAAAAAAATCCAAAAACACTAATTCAGAATGATAATGCACCTCAATGTTCATCACAGCATTATTTACAGTAGCCAAGACATGGAGGCAACCTAAGTGTCCATCAACAGGTGAATGGATAAAGAAGATGTGGTATATATATATATATATATATATATATATATATATATATATATATACACTTAGAATGGAATATTACTCAGCCATAAATTGAACAAAGTTTTGCCTTCTGCAACAACATGGATGGGCCTGGGGGATATTATGCTTAGTAAAATAAGTCAGACAGAAAAGGACAAACACTGTATGGTATCACTTACATATGCAATATAAAAACTAAAACAAACAAATGAATATAACATAACAGAAACAGGCTTACAGATAGAACAAATTAGTGATTACCAGTGGGGAGGAGAAAGGGGGACGTGCAAGAGGGGGTAGCAAATAAAGAGGTACAAATTACTATGTATATAATAAGTTACAAGAATATATTATATAGCACAGGAAATATAGCCAATATTTTATGATAACTTCAAATAGCATATAATCTATAAAAGTATTAGATCACTATGTTGTACACTTGAAACCATACAATATTGTAAATCAACTACATTTCAATAAAAATAATAAGCTATAAAAATTATCTTTACTGACATTTTAATAAAACTCTTTTCTTTCCTTACTTGAATTTTCTAAAATATATCACGCCAAGCAAGAAATACAGTAATAGTAGGGAGCCATTTAAAAATACCCATTTCTCTGGCTCCCTTTATTAAAAACTCATGACAAGAAGACCTTAAAAAAAAAAAACTGTAGAAAATCAGGAAGTGTGTATTTCAACCAACTTTAGTAAGTCTTATAATGACGGTGATACATTTTACTGGCTGGAATGATCTGTTTGCTGGAATGATTTTCCATTAGTCCTTATATCAGGAGCCTCTAGTCACTGAACTTCAGGCAAACAATACCAACTAAGTGTCATGAACCAGGAGGTACTGAACTACAGGATTAATAGAGGAGAAAGACAATAGGCCTTTAGTAAATGAAGTTCCTCACAGCAGTCTTTTTAATCTTCTTATTTTATAGTTGATAACCCACACTTATCAAGATAAAGGAAAATCTTGTCCTGACATTTTCCCCTAATTTTTTTGTGCATTTTCCTTCCTTAATCTAAAATCAGAAATATCTCAATATCTCAATTCATATTATTTATGCATTTATTGAGTTTTTACTATGGGCTATGCACTGATCTGTACACTTTACATTCCTATGAGGAAGGTACCATTATTGTACCAATTTCTTGGCTGAAGAAAGTGAGGCTCAGAAAGGTTGAAATACCATATTTCATTGAATCTAAAATGCCAACACCATCTACTGTAAGAGACACCATTATTTTATGTACTTCTAAGTAAAAAAAATCACTACCACTCACATTATGGTACAATTCCTTACGGAAAGTCCTACGTTACTCAGATTTCAGTCTCACCAGCTTTTGAAATACATTATATCTATTAAGAAGATACAATGTCAACTTTTCTGAGTTTTCTGAGGTATTTATATATTTTAGATATTAACCCATTATCATCCAGGTCATTTGCAGATAATGCCAAGTTTTCCTGGCTCAGCTACACAACTTGGCATGTGGGAGGCAATCCTTTTGCAGATTATCTCAATAAAAGAACAATAAAGCTATCTCTACTTGTGGGAATTCTTTACTTTAGTCCCATAAAACACTTGACTATTTCTTTGCAAGAAAATGTGAACTAGTGATCATTCCTACAACAGCAAGTATTTGCTTTACTAATATCAAAAATTATATCCTGTTGCTGTTTCTGTCTTTCTACATATATATTAACTTTACAATTCAATGCTTAAATATTGCATTAGCTTTTTGAAGAGTTAAAGAGCAGTTTCTTTCAATATGGACAGCACCACTAATGTATATAACTCAAAGTAATAATAATATGAATAGTCATGACCAAGTTTGCTATATCAGGCAAT
This sequence comes from Delphinus delphis, assembly GCF_949987515.2. Classification (NCBI taxonomy): domain Eukaryota; kingdom Metazoa; phylum Chordata; class Mammalia; order Artiodactyla; family Delphinidae; genus Delphinus; species Delphinus delphis. The sequence goes on along the minus strand of NC_082685.1, from coordinate 90,487,253 downwards.
ATCTACTATGTCACAATTACATTCTGACTTACAGCTATTTCAAGATTCCATCAGTTTAAGATCTTACCCAATTTCAAAGATGTTAAAATGTCAAGGGGAAAAAGTGTATCTCAGAATCAAAGAAGTACTTGTATCAATATAAGGTCTCAACAGCAGTAAATGCTATATACTGTCTCCACTGAGTGGTCGCACTAGTAGGTAGGCCTGCTAACAGATCAGAACCTATGGATAAGGGGAGACCTGATTCACCATTAGCCTTGTTAACTCTTGAATATATATGTGGGACACAAAGAGAAGGCTATAGCTGGCTCTCTCTTAAGGCTTTTCACCAAAGAAAATAGGATGCTACTCTCTGGTGGTCAGTCTCTAGTGTGCAACCTGACTTTTGGGCTTAGGTGAAAATAACAGACCCTAACAAGGAAAATCTCTCCGCCTATTAGATCTACCACAGAGAAGCATAAACTCACAGTTAGTTGTACCTTTTACTCGTTACCAGAAAGTCATAGAATCTCTAGCCCTTACCTGAGGAGAGATTATAACCATTACCCACTGCACAAATCTGCTCTTGCTTACTTGAATTCCTTTATAATCTTCATTGCTTGACTGACTCACAAGTAAACACCAACCCACCAGAGAACACTGGCTAACCCTTTATCATCAGGGAAGACATGCTTTACTTTAATTTTACCAACATGGCTTAAAAGATATGCCCTACTAAGAAACTCATCTTTGGCAGGTGCTAAACTATGAAAGAAAGCAAACACTGCAAATTTTTAAAATCTTGTAGGCCCGTTATCTCTCTGTTTTCTTTCTGAAACTCAAGCCTGCTATATAAAGTTAAAGGCAAGAGCCTAGATGTATGGGCTTTTCTATTGAATCTTAACATTACATGTCTATAAGGTACCTGGATTTTAGAACATTTGCTTCCCCATATTTTAGGCTTTTTATTTTTCTTTCTTTGTAATGGCTCCAGAAGCTCAGATCATGTTGCTTCCTAGAACGTCTACTTTTTTCTTCGTACATAAATTATTATCAGTAGCCCTGAACTTTATGAAGGCCAAGTGATTCTTTAATTGGCTCCTGAAATTGAGTCCTCATATGCTACAACTGAATAAAAAATTCAACTTTTTATGGCACATACGGAAAACTTCCTGAAACAACACTCAAATTGTTCTGATTTTTCAATTCTTAATCCACTCTATTCCATTTTTTACACAAAGTTTAAAAGTTCCTAAAACAAAATTTATATTATGTTCATATTATTCCCCTACTTAAAATAAACTAGTGACTTCCTACTGCATTAAAAATAAAATCTAAATTTTTTACCCTGTCCCACAAAGACATGAGTCTGAATGTCTCCCCAACCTATCATTCTATCACTCTCCCCACCAAGTAACTATGCTCCAACACAGAGGTCTTCTCTAAACTGAACATACCCAAATCTTTGCTTCCTCAAGGTCTTTCCACATGTGTACCTGGTGCTTGGAATTTTCTTAACGACCATTCTTCACATGGTTAACTCCTTCTCATGCTTTAGGTTCCTCCATTTAAATGCTCCCTGTTCAGTGAAGCCTTCTTTACCCCTCATCTAAAACAGGTTTCACACAATTTTCTCTACTCAGTTGTTAATCAGTTGTTTTTAATCTGTGGGGTTTTTTTTGTTTGTTTGTTTTTTTAATCTGAGACCCGGGCTTCCCTGGTGGCGCAGTGGTTGAGAGTCCCCCTGCCGATGCAGGGGACACGGGTTCGTGCCCCGGTCCGGGAGGATCCCACATGCCACAGAGCGGCTGGGCCCATGAGCCTGCGCGTCCAGGAGAGCCCACAGCAGTGAGAGGCCCGCGTACCACAAAAAAAAAAAAAAAAAATCTGAGACCCGTAAGTTCCATAAAGACATGGGTATTAGTTACTAGTTTACCTTTAATACTGTTGGGCTGCACCCCACAAGCCTATAAGGCCAGTGCCTGCCCAGCTTTAAGACTGAAGAAAGAGCCTGGAGTCAGTGACAGAGACATCAATGGTTTAATGGATGGGGGAGCTTACATGTCTGAGGCAAGGTCCTGGAGCGACATCTCATCGTGTGCAGCAGTCCAGCAGACAAGACATGGCAGCAGGCTTTGCTGGGGGTGCGGGGGTGGGGAGGAGGGGCAGGGACTGCCAGTTATAGGGGGAGTCAGGTTGGCTCACCAGGTTACCATGGAAACTAGCAGAGCGGCACACCTCTCACCGCCCCTTTGATAAGAATAATCACTAGCTGGGCCTGGGGCAAGTGTGTAGAAAGGTCAGTCAGGTGAGTAGGGTTTAGGTGAAGCAGGCACTGGTGGAGCAGAGGAATGTACAGAGAGCCAGAGAACAGCCACCTTAAGTGGCCTGACCATACAAATACCAAACACAGTGACACTACACAATTAAAAAGAGATGAATAAGAAAAACTAAAATAACAATCCGTTATATTGTACTACTATGCGCCAGGCACTGTTCTAAGCACCTTACATCTATTAATACGTTTAATTCTAAGTATGTATATAAGATATGCACTACTATTACCATTATTTTATAGAAGAGAAACTAAGGCACATAAACATCCCCAAAACTATTTAAGAATCATTTTAAATGGTGGGCTTCAACAACAGTTAACTTGTAATCATTTAAAAATTAAATGGGTATGGTTCTATCAGGTTGTAACAAAAAAAATAGTTTAACTTTTTAAAAGAGTAGCAAGTTATTCCATTTAAATTACACACCAATTTGTACTTGATAAATGAAAATGAGAATTTCTCAAATTATTATTTATATAAAGTCCAGGTGGGCTCAAAGCAAGGAAACTTCATTTTGATTACTGTTTTTCTCTTGGCCACTTTGTGGCAGTGTGTTAGGAATATCACAAGGTGCTTTTCGGTTTTTGTAACCTTCCTTCTTCCTAGAACAGGCACCTATCAGAAACTAAGTTTACAAGCCAACGACATGTGCAGAACCTGCTCTGTAACTGTGCTTTCAGAATTAGGGTAAGTAGAAAAATCTTTGATAAATCAGTGATTTTCAAAGTGTAATCCTAATTTCCAGAGTTTTGAAATGGTTGTTGACAATTTTGCCAGTTTCAATTACTGCTTTTTGGAGCTTAAGAATTTCTAAGCTCCTCACTCTGACATTCTGGAAGTCCTTTCTAATAAACTTTTAAAAAGATTAAGATATCTTCTAGTTACCCACCCAGACAGGTGTTAGAAGTCTAAGACTGTTAACTGGACATTATATTATTTTGTATCCTAACACTAGCAATCAAAGCACTCTATTTCCAAGAAAGAAATATTGGAATTGGCTTGTTTTTGTTTCTTGCCTGGCAATAATTTAAAAAAAAAAATCATGTTTAAATTTTCTGAAAAGTATATTTTAACAACCGTATTTTAATTTTTAACAATGTGAAAAAGTTATACCCAACTTATTTCAGTACTGTTAAAATATACACATGAAATATTTTGTAAAAATTAAAATTAAATAAAAATCTGAATGAAATATAATCCATTACTGGGAAGAGTTCATGATTTGATAAAAAATAAACACTTTTGTGTTTGAATGAAAACAAGTAAACAAAATTTCTGATTTTATACAACAAATCTATTCATTTTAAGAAGAATTAAACTATTATAATAAAAAGTACTATCTGTACACATCCAATATATACATTTATATATGATATTTTGAACAAACATCTATGAAAGCATTAAGGAGAGAGAAACTCATTTTGCCTAGGAATGTAAGGTAAGATTTGACAAAGAGCTTTTCTCGAATGGAGAAGAGAGAGAAGAACATTTGAAGTAGAGAGATTTACATCTACAAAGGTAGAGAATTATAAAAGTACCCAATATATCCAGGAAAGAGCAAGTGGGGGAGATAGGGATAAATTTCTGAGATGAGGTAGGAAAATTCAGTTGATGGTATTGTGAAGGGTCTTCAAAGTCCCAGTGAAAGAGTGTGAAATTCACCTGCCAAGTACTGTGGAAAATGACTTGATAAAACCTACATGTGAGAAACACAGTTCTTCAGACAACATAAAGGATGAAGTTATGAATAGGAAAAGAAAAACCAAATTGAATAAAGAATCACTAGAAGTTGCTTTTTTTTAACCCCACTATGTCTGTACTGTAGGCTGTGTTTCTCACCCAGAAAATGAAGAGTTCTTCTCCATTTGATACTCAGATGAGATTATTTTCTATAAAATAAGATGTTCATTAGTTTTGCTGCTTTGACTGGTGGGTCCATAGAAGCAAAACTCAGTCATAACCTGTGAGAAGGGCTGACAGGACCTTTATCTGGGTAAGGTCCTTCCTATAGGTCATTCTGAAATAAAGATAAACATTTCTAAATGAAAAGAAAAAGATGTTTGTGAGAAGATTTGTTAACTTCTAAAGTTCTTTTCTAAGTTATTTAAATATAGTAAAAAGATAACGTTAATACCTCTGTCGTTTTTTAAAAATTTATTTATTTAATTTACTTATTTTTGGCTGTGTTGGGTCTTCATTGCGGTGCGCAGGCTTCTCATTGCAGTGGCTTCTCTTGTTGCAGAGCACAGGCTCTAAGCCCAAGGGCTTCAGTAGTTGTGGCTCGCGGGATCTAAAGTGCAGGCTCAGTAGTTGTGGTGCATGGGCTTAGTTGCCCCACGGCATGTAGGATCTTCCCAGACCAGGGATCGAACCCATGTCCTCTGCATTGGCAGGGGGATTCTTAACCACTGCACCACCAGGGAAGCCCCCTTTGTCATCTTATTAAATGGCTTATTTATTTATGCAGGGAGAAAATAAACTCAATATAATATAAAAGTCAAATTAAAAGCAATAGAAGAAAGAAAAATACTTGGTACCAGTCTTTGACACTAATCAAGTTCTTGGTGATGCCACTTAGGTGAAATGGGTTCTATTTTCCATTACCTATAAAATGAGTAGGTTAAGACTTCAAAAGTTCCACTCAGATTTAAGCTGAATACTTTATAGTTATTTTCTTAAATCCACTACAAAAGAATTGTACATGTCAATTTAATTTGCTTGTTTATGTAAAATTTTACTTTACCCCAAAAGTAGCAAATAAATCCTTGATACTAGCTCCAAACTCCTGATCTTTTGTTTGCTCTCTGTCCAACAAATGAGGCTGTTTACGTTCTCCGGCTTTTATCCTCACTGTGCCTATATGTTAACAAGTAAAAGAATCTTATGACATGTTCAAATAACTAAAACACATATTATAAACATACATACACATCCCAATACACCCAGTTTGTCTTGAAATGGCAAGTGAGCTGTTTTTGAACATGCTAAAGTCAATCTAACTAAAAGGCACATTCTTCTAAAACAGTGCTGTACTAAAGAAAATTCTATGATAAGGAAAATTTCCCATATCTGTACTCTTCTGTACTCTCCAGTACTGTAGCCATTAGCTGTACTGTGGTTGTTAAATACTTGAAATGTAGCTCCTACTACTGAGTAAATGGATTTTTAATTTAATTTAAAACTTAAATAGCCACATATGGTGACTACAGTATTTGACAGCATAGACCTAAAATATAAAAGCACAAACTTTGATATTACTAAAAATATTTTGTGCCAATGAAATGTACTACCATTAGGAGAGTATTCGATTTCTCTAACGTTACATGTATATTTTAGTGTTTCCAGAAGAATTTTAATAGTTATTACTCTATCTTACAACAATTCTATGGGGTAATACATGCCTTAAATCATGATAGGTAAATAGGTTTAAATATGCTTCTTTCTTTAAGAAAACTTCTGAATTTTAGATATAAAGCATTTTTAAAGAGGAATGACAAGAAGCAAGAACATGTACTAATGAAAGCCTGGTACATAAATAATACTTGGCTACATGCGGCTTTATTTGTTCAAATAATACTAGCACATGTCACTGTATGTCCATGACAGAACGAAATGTACACAGAAAGAAATGCAGTTCAGCCATATTCTGAGAATTGGTAGGGATGAAGAATATACTGTCCTTTAATTTAATGAATTATATTTTTATAGTCACCTCGAATACCGTGTGGAAAGCATGAAAATGGTATTAATGTAGACCATGCAATAACTGCAATAATAACAAAATGAATCCACCAACTCTGCTGCCAGCGTTCATTATCATCACTGTCTTCAACACTTTAATAGAGAAAATGAAAATTTTCAACTTTGTCTATTTTAATACAAACAAAGCCATGATTAAACAGAGCAAGAAAGGGCATTTTCTGTTAATTTGTTATTGTTTTGCTGAAATTGAGTGGTTGTGAGTTCTCCAATTATGTGATTCTCTTTTGTCCTGCAGGATACTAAATTTTTTCCTTTCCCCACTTTTCCCCTGTCCATACAGGTGGCGAAGAGTAATTCTCTGTTTTTTTAAACTTGTTTCTCCAACAGAAGCTATGCATTTAGAAGACATCACTCTAAATCTCATCTCTCTTTTGAAATCATTCCTGCCCCTTTAAATCATGTGCCCAATTCTTTAGGATAAGCCTGGCCCTTTAAGTTGCACAACTAACACTGTATCTGGGTACGTGACCCTTTAAATCACATATACTTGGTAATCTTTTTCTTATAGTCCCTTCTCTGAACTCTCAGATTGAGTGTGTATTAACACTTCTAGTGATCATACCTAATCATGCTTTGATAGAACTTTGTCTTCTTTCTTCCTTGTGGTTTTTCTTGGTCGGCCTTCGCAAACTACAAAGCCTTGCAGTGGGCAGGGTGAGATGGAAATGTGAAGGATCCTCTGCTGGGATTTGTTGATTTTTCCCTTTTTACTCACAGTTCTTTTGCAGTTTCAACATCCTTTGTCTCCAGTAATGCTCAGGCCATAATTTTGTGGGGGATTTTCTCAGCTGTGACATTATTTTGTATCAATGTAATGGTATTAGGAAGTGGGGCCTTTAGGAGGTGATTAGGTCATGAGGGTAGAGTCTGCATGAATGTGATTAATGACCCCAGATAGACTTCTTGCCCCTTCATCCATGTAAGGACACAGGGAGAAGCAAGGACACCAGGAAGCAAGATCTCACCAGACACTGAACTTGCCAGCACCTTGATCTTGGACTTCCCAGCATACAGAACTGCAAGAAGTAAATTTCTGTTTTTGTAAGCCCAGTGTATAATATTTCTGTTACAGCTGCCCAAATGGACTAAGACAGTACAGAAGAAAAATTCCTGCCTAGAATAAGTATCTTTCCCTATAAAGACAAATCTGTATGTTAAAAGAGGGCCAACCTAATAACAAAGTAATCAACCTGATGACAGCTTGTCTCCCAATGAATGTGTCGTATCGGGAACTCAGGGTTGACCTCTACTACTGATGAATTGGATACTCAGCGGTAGGAATACTCATATCCTAGTAAATATTCTTGTTGAGAGGATTGTCCTTAGTGTGAAGAAGTCCATGTTACTGCACTCATGCAAACTCACCATTACTGTCACCATGGCCACTTTTCACATGAGCTTATTGAGGAAGAATTAGGGTGGTTAGAAAAAAAGAGAGAGAGGCTGGCTAACATTAACAGGATGGGACATCTTGTCCAGCTGATTAAAGAGCCTCTTCCAAAGTACATACCCTTTTCATGTGCCAGTTCTAAGAGTTTCATCCACATATCCTCCTGGTTACCTTTTTTTTTAAATCTTTTTCTAAGTCCTTGGCTACCCAACCATAAATTAGTATAAATTTATACCTCAGGCCATCCCTCCTTCTATGCTAAGTGGACAACCAGCCTGAAGTTCTACTCACTAGAATGATCTCCTGATTTCAAGGCCACTGTTGAGTGGAGTTGTAATATAGTGGCCATCCCCTTTCTCATCTCAATGAGAGAACTTAATATTCACACAATTAAATGTTTCCTTTTCCCTGGGAATATTTTCTAGTATTGTTAAAAGAAGCCGTATGACCCAGAACTCTTAAAATAACTTCTGTCCCTCCAGTGATTAAATGCTACAACTATTTAATTTCCTAGTCTTGCCCTCCCTGAACTTAATCCCATCCTACAACCTATGATCATTTTAGTAACTATCTTCAATTTACTCCCAGCAAGGAGGTTATCTGTGCATACAAATATGCAACCTAGTTCTGGAATCCTAAAGCTACTTCTGATACTATTTTTAGTATCAGTCAGGATACTGATAGGAAACCGATGGTGTACTCATCTGAGATAATTTGAAGAGAGAGGGACAAGAAGACTATTTCCAGTGATGTGGGCAGAGTTTAGGGAAATGAACAGGGTACAGCACAAAATTATGGGGTCAGCAGTACAGTAGCAAACTGTTATGACAAGCCTTAATGTCAAGTGGAACACTGCTTAATAAATGGAAAAGGAAGCCTCAAAGAGGCGTCATCTTTAGAATAGGAATACAGCCAATCTGGATACAACCCCTGCAGAAACTGGAAGGATAATACCCTAGCCTTAATTTGCTCCTGCCCTCTCATTTGCCAGTGCCTCTCATTGGCCAAATCCAACTGAAATCCAGAGTTCAAGGGATTATGTTGAGGCTCTCAATATAGCCTCCTGGGGAAGAAAAGAGACTAGAGAAGGTTTTAGAAAGGTGGAAGTGAATTTAGAGAGTCAAAAAAAATACATCCAACACATATTCTCTGATACTTTATCTGCCCACCTACCCTGCCCCTTCCAGCTACCAAAACTTCACTATGGCTAGGTAAGAACCCAGATGAGCTGGCAGGGGAGCTAGGAGGAGAGCTTCCACATACTATCTGTAGCAATAAATAACTATGGAAATAGTTGGCAAGTTGGCAATAAATAAGAGGAGCTAGTTGGCTTCTGTACCTCAGTTTTAATTAGTTCTACGTTTATATAAAACCAGAGTTTCAGAAATGGAGGGTGGACCTTTCTGTTTTCTTGTAGTGGTAGATTTTTATCTCCTTCATTAACTCCGTCATCTTAATGAGAGAAATAAAAAAGGCAATAAGTCACTTATAGTACCACTTCCCAATACATAATTAAATATAACTTTAAAAATACATATTTAGGGACTTCTCTGTTAGCACAGTGATTAAGAATCCACCTGCCAACGCAGGGGATACAGGTTCAAGCCCTGGTCCGGGAACGTCCCACATGCCTTGGTGCAACTAAGCCCGTGCGCCACAACTACTGACCCTGCGCTCTAGAGCTCGTGAGCCACAACTACCTAGAGCCTGTGCTCTGCAACAAGAGAAGCCAGCGCAATGAGAAGCTTGCGCACCACAACAAAGAGTAGCCCCCGCTCGCTGCAACTAGAGAAAGCCTGCGTGCAGCAACGAAGACCCAATGCAGCCAAAAATAAATTATTAATTAATTAATTTTAAAAAATACATATTTATATAGCAAAAAGAAGGAAATAGTAAAGACTAGAGAAGAAATAAATGAAACATAGAATGGAAAAACAATAGGGAAAATCAATTAAATTAAGAGTTGATTTTTTTTAAAAAATCAAAAAATTGACAAACCTTTAGACCAAGAAAAAGACTCAAATAACAAAAATCAGAAATGAAAGAGAAGATATTACAACTGATGTCACAGAAATAAGAAAGGATCATAAGAAACTACTATGAACAATTTTATTCCAACAAGTTGGATAACCTAGAATAAATGGAAAAATTTCTAGAGACATATAACCTATGAAGACTGAATCATGAAAAAATAAAATATCTAAACAGACACAGAACCAATAAGGAGAGCAAATCAGTAATCAAAAACTTCCCAACAGGGCTTCCCTGGTGGCGCAGTGGTTGAGAGTCCGCCTGCCGATGCAGGGGACACGGGTTCGTGCCCTGGTCCGGGAAGATCCCATATGCCGCAGAGCAGCTGGGCCCGTGAGCCACGGCTGCTGAGCCTGCGCGTACGGAGCCTGTGCTCCACAATGGGAGAGGCCACAACAGTGAGAGGCCCGCTTACCACACACACACACAGAAAAAAACCTCCCAACAAAGAAAATCCCAGGACCAAATGGCTTCACTGGAGAGTACCACCAAACACTTAAAGAAGAATTAATACCAATCCTTCTCAAACTTTCCCAAAAAAAATTAAGAGGTAAGAATACTTCCAAACTCATTCCATGAGGTCAGCATTACCCTGAAAACAAAATCAGACAAAGATACTACAAGGAAACTACACACTAATATCCCTGATGAATAATGATGCAAAATTCATCAACAAAATACTAGCAAACCAAATTCAACAACATATTAAGAGAATCACACATCATAACCAAGTGAGATTTATTCTGGAATACAAGAATGGTTCAACATATGAAAATCAGTTAATGTGATTTACCCCATTAACAGAATGAAGGACAAAAGCACATGATCATCTCGATGCAGAAAAAGCATTCAACAAAATTTAGCACCCTTTCATTGTAAAAACACTCAACAAACTGATAATAGAAGGAAATTACCCAACATAATAACAGCCATATATGAAAAGCCCACTGCTAACACTGCACTCAATGGTGAAAAACTGAAAGCTCTCCCTCTAATATCTGGAACAAGGCAAAGACACCTACCTATTTTTAACACTTCTATTCAACATAGTACTGGATATTCTAGCCAGAACAATCAGGCAAGAGAAAGAAATAAAAGGCATCCATATTGGAAAGGAAGAGGTAAAATCACCTCTGTTTGCAGATGACATGATCTTCTATTTAGAAAATGCTAAAGACTCCAAAGAAAAAAACTGTTAGAACTAATAAATGAATTCAGCAAAGTTGCAGGATACAAAGTCAACACAAAAATCAAGTGTGTTTCTATACACTAACAATAAGCAGCATGCAAGGCAAAGACTTGTACACTGAAAACTTCAAAACATTGCTGAAGGAATTAAAGAAGATACAAATAAATGGAAAGACATACATGCTCATGGATCTGAAGACTCAATATTGTTAAAATGCCCTTAATACCCAAAGTGGTATACAGATTCAATGCAATCCCTATCAAAACCTCAACAGAATTTTTTGCAGAAATAGAAAAAAAATCCTAAAATTTCATACGGAATTTCAAAAGATCCCAAATAGTCAAAACAATCCCAAGAAAGAAAAATAAAGACAAAGGCTCCACACTTCCTGGTTTCAAAATATATTGCAAAGCTATAGTGATCAGAAGAGTATGGTACTGATATAAAGACAGATATATAGAACAACGGAAGAGAATAAAGATCCCAGAAATATATTCTCATAAATATGGACAAATAATCTTTTACAAGGATGAAAAGAATACACAACAGGGAAAGGATAATCTTTTCAATAAATGGTGCTGGAAAAACTGGATATTCACGTGCAAAAGAATGAAGTTGGACCCTTTCCTTATAATATATACAAAAATAACTCAAAATGGATTAAAGATCTAAACATAAAACCTGCAACAATAAAGCTCCCAGAAAACAACATACAAAGAAAGCCCCATGACATTGGATTTGGCAATTATTTTTTGATATGACACCAAAAGCACAGGCAACAAAAAAAATTAGAGAAATGGGACTACGTCAAACTTAAAAACTGCACAGCAAAGGAAACAATCAACAGAGTGAACAGAAAAACTATAGAATGGGAGAAAATATTGGCAAACCATGTATCTGGAGTAGGGCTAATATCCAGAATATAGAAAGAACTGCCTCAACTCAACAAAAACAAAAATCTGATTTTAAAAATATGCAATGGACTTGAATAGACATTTCTTCAAAGAAGATATATGAATGGCCCACAAGTATGTGATAGGATGCTCAACATCACTTATCATCAGGGAAATGAAAATCAAAACCACAATGAAATATCACCTCATATTAGGATGGCTGTTAAAAAAAAAAACCAACATGGGGCTTCCCTGGTGGCGCAGTGGTTGAGAGTCCGCCTGCCGATGCAGGGAACACGGGTTCGTGCCCCGGTTCAGGAAGATCCCACATGCCGCGGAGCAGCTGGGCCCGTGAGCCATGGCCGCTGAGCCTGCGCGTCCGGAGCCTGTGCTCCACAACGGGAGAGGCCACAGCAGTGAGAGGCCCCCGTACCACAAAAAAAAACAAACACAAACAAACAAAAAAAAAACCAATATGGAAGTTCCTCAAAAAAATTAAAAACAGAAATACCATACCATCTAACAATTCTGGGTATATATCCCAAAAATATTGAAAATAGAGTCTCAAAGAGATATTTGCACACCTATGTTAATTGTAGCATTATTCACAATAGCCAAGAGGAGGTTGAAGTAACCTAAAGGTCAACTGACAGATGAATAGATAAAGAAAATGTGGTTTATACATACAATGAAATATTACTTAGCCTTAAAACAGAAGGAAATACTATTATATGTTACAACATGGATGAGGGTTGAAGACATTATGCTAAGTGAAATAAGCCAGTCATAAAAAGACAATTACTTCATGATTCCACTTATATGAGGTGTCTAAAATAGTCAAACTCTTAGAAACAAAAAGTAGAAGAATCACTGCCAGGGATTGGGGGTAAGGGGGAATTGGCAAGTTGTTGTATAATGGATATAGAGTTTCAGTTTTGCAAGACGAAAAAATTCTAGAGATACGTTACACAACAATATGCATATAGTTAACATTACTATATTATACACTTAAAAATGGTTAGGATGGTAAATTTTACACTATGTGTTTTATACCTCAATTAAAAAAAAAACTATATGTGGAAATAGTAGTATGGTTGTCATTATAAGTTGTTTTTTGAATTATATTTCAAACAGCAAAGATAAAATGTGTATTTAGATATATTTATATGTATACATATGTGCATATCAGTCACATTTACATATTTTTAAAATAGTAATTACAAATTATATATTTATAAGCTACAGTATCTATCCAATAAATATTTTATACAATGTAAAACAGAAAAAAAAGAGAAAAAAAAAAAAACCCAGCCTACCTTGTCTCAAAAGTACTGTTCACAGAGGCCTTAATTAAGGGTGCTCCTATTGCATACCCCAAAGCATATCCGAGTATTCCTGCAGCTTCCACAAGGCCTATAAAATGGATACTGAACATCAAACAACTACATAACCCAAATTTGTTGTAAAAAGATAAAAATTATCTCACTGCAATGAATTATTTCTGAAAGCTTCATGGAATATTCTATTAGTCTCCAAAGAAACAGAACCAATAGGATATTGAGAGAGAAACAGAGAGACAGAAACAGAGAGAGACAGAGAGTCAGAGAGCGAGGCAGAGACTTTAAGGAAGTGGTTCATGAAATTGTAGGGCTGGCAAATCCAAATTTGTAGGGCAGGCTGGCAGGCTGGAAATCCAGGTAAGAGTTAATGTTATAGTCTTGAGTCCATAATTAAGTCTTAAATCTACAGGGCACGCCAGCAGCATGGGAAAACTCAGGCAGAGTTTCTACACTGTAGTCTGGAGACAGAATTGCTTCTTCTTTGGGAAATCTCAGTCTGTTCTGAAAGGCTTTAACTGATTAGAAGAGGCTCATGCATATTATGAGGGGTAATCTGCTTGACTCAAAGTCTACTGATTGTAAATATTAGTCACATCTAAAAATTATCACAGAAACATCTAGACTGGTGTTTGACCAAACAACTGGTTGCCATAACCTAGCCAAGGTGACACATAAAATTTATCATCATACATATTATTCAATGCACATATTAGAAAAACTCAGATAATTTTGTAATTCACTGTACCTTATTTAATCTATATATTAATGTAATATAAATAAATACACATATATTTAATACAAATTCAACGGGTCTTATTTCAATTTAATTTGTGGTACTAAAGCAAGATAATACTTTAACATAAACATCACCTTTGCATCCTTCACTTTAGCTGCCAGGGTGGCAGGAGGTAGCAATAAAGTAAGCTACTCTCTGTAGTGTATACATGTGTTTTAACTGCTATTCAATAGAATCAAAAGTAAAACAAACAGATTTGTTGCCACCAGCAGCCAACGGTAATGAATGGCTACAATTTTTTTTCTAAAAACAAACATAAATATGAATATTATCTATTTTAGTTCATTGATATGACTTTCCTTACCTCTGGTGGAAAAATTATTATTTTGGTGAAAAATGTTATTTTCTGTTAAGTCACCTTCACAATAAGTATGTAAAAACAACTTTAAATTTTTTTCCAAAAATGATAGTTAGATAACCCTGTATAAGTAGATGATCTACCAGGACCAGAAGCTATTACAATATAAAGAGGTACAGATTACTGTACCCCAGGGCTACTTATTGTGCAATACACTAGCATGAAATATTATAAATAGAGGATACTACATTGTAGCTAATTAAATAGCACATCACTCCTCTCCTTGATAGGATGAATGAGATTATGTTTTCATTAACTTCAAAATATCAAAGCTGGGCTTCCCTGGTGGCACAGTGGTTGAGAGTCCGCCTGCCGATGCAGCGGACACGGGTTCGTGTGCCGGTCCAGGAGGATCCCACATGCCGCTGAGCGGCTGGGCCCGTGAGCCATGGCCGCTGAGCCTGCGCATCCAGAGCCTGTGCTCCGCAACGGGAGAGGCCACAGCAGTGAGAGGCCCGCATACCGCAAAAAAAAAAAAAAAAAAAAAAAAAAAAAATCAAAGCTCCCCAAAACGATTGTGTTAATGTACGTAAAGAGCTTAGTAATGATTATTTCAGCGCCACACTGAATCTTGCTCTAAGCAAGCATAAACAATGTTTCTACTCCCTTATGGATATTATGGCAGCAACATCTCACTATATCCTTGATATTAGCCAAAAGGCCGAGAAGTGATACCCCACTGTATCCTTAAAGTTAAAACATACAACTACTCAAGCAATTTAATCTGGTAATTTGAGATTTTTTTCCCCAGCGAAATGAACTGCAGCCTAAATAGGTTGATAGGATGAAAATATATAAAAATCATATTAGAAGGGGAAATAACTTGCCTAGATAAATACCAGCTGAGTGTGTGGCAACGCTGTTATAAATAAAGGTTACTCCAAGGACATAAAGAGGTATAGCTGCTATTCCCTGCACACTCTGCCCAAGGATGAAGAACGTCATATATTTTGATTGGAGTGATAATGAAGCTTTCTTGCAAGCCTTGACCATCTTCATTTCTTGGCAAGTATCTTTTGAAAAGATAATTATATTTTTGTTAAATGAGTCAAAAGTTAAACATACAACAAATACGCAGTATCTTCTATGAAATGTTTTACCTTTTATAAGCTATTTCCACCATTATGCTTTTATTTTAGTTAACACTCATGTATATTGAATGTAGTAGTTCTATAATCAATCATCATGTTCTCAGAAAAAAAGCAACGATAAAAGAAAATTTGTGGGAATACTGGAAAATATGCACATATTATAAACCAAATATAAATGTGTATGCATAATTATATGTATATATATACTTATGTGTGTGTAAGTATATACATACATATATGTATATACACACACATACACACATATTCCTCTTAAATTTGGCATCTGGTACCCCTGAGTTTTGACCCCAGGGTAAAAGTATTTCTAACGTCCTAAATTATCTGAATTACTAAAGATTACCTTCTGAGTTTAGTTCTAGATCCACTTCTTCAGCAATCTTCAAATTAACTTCGTGTTACTAAATAGTTTCCCATTTTAGACCCACTAACTTCTAGAATACAGGTGCATAAAGACAAGGCATTATACAATAAAATTTTCTCTCTGTTGGTCATTATATGGTAATGTACTAGATTTTAAACTCCTTTAGGTGACAGTGTATTTCTTATGCTTTTTCAAATTCACATGGTTGTAAATCAATAGTAAATAAATGTTTGTTGGAATTACATTTGTCATTAGATTGGTAGATCCAGGTAATGCTAATTAGATCATTCTGACTGTGTCTATTTTGATTGGAATTTAACAAATGCTCTTAAAATATTAGTGGAAAACTGGTAATAGTATAGACTGCAAAATAGTACACAAATGGAAATTTTCAGGTGGTTCAGTATCCACAGAGAATGAAACTTGATCCCACGTCAAATGCGAGGAGGTCTCTAGAATTGTGATCCAAAATACTGATTCAATTTTATATAGACATGTTAACTTGTGGTGATATCAGTATCAATCTGATATTTCCAACATCCTAGCTTCTTAGTTCCTTGAACTCCTCTCCGTTCATGTACTTGTATTCCACTTACCCTAGCTACTCATTTTAAACTTTCAGAAACAATAACTACAAGCCTTCCTTAATTGTAAGCATCCTACACTCAAACTCTATTTTTCCAGATCACTCCTTCTAGCAACCCAGCTGCTACAATCCTTAAAACTCACCAAGACCTATAATCAATCCATTGATCCTGCTCCTTTTCACGATCTCAATGTCCCCTTCATCTCCTTACTTCTCTCATTATCATCTTAACACTTTTAAATCCTTTGTTCTCTTTCATATCATGCAATCCCTTAGTAAAACTTCAGCCCTGGTCAAATTAAACTCTTCTCCCTACTCTACACCTACGCTTTCAAAGTTGAATGAGGCTGGAGGGAAACACACAACGATGCAAATCTCACTTTGAATGCATGATTATTAAACTCAGGTAGGTCCTTCACCCTCCTGATAATCAAGTATGTCCCTAATCTACTACTCTTGTCTCCTTCTAGAAAAAAAAACATTCAACTTGTTTCCCTTCTCCTAAGGATCATGGTCCTGAGATTCCTGCTGCCCAACATTTGAAAACAAATGTCTTCTACCAGTAGGATAAAACTAATCTTTTAGTGCCCTTCTTGAAATTATAGTCCAAACAAGGGATTTTTTAAAGTGAAGAAGGGCACTTGGATCTTGGACTCTCAGCCTTCAGAGCGGTGAGAAATAAATTTCTGTTTTTTAAACCAACCAGTCTATGATATTTTTGTTATAGCAGCCCAAACTAACTAAGACACGAGGAAAATCAAAAATCTTTGTTGTGAATTATAGAAGGGAACTGAAAAAAAAATCAGGGGAATGGATCCATTTGAAAGTATAACTGAGGTTGAAAGTAACAAATTCATTGTGGGACTAAGCTGTCCTCTTGTGTGATTTTTCTCTAAAACACTCATCAGCAGCCCAGATATAGATATAAAAGAAAGGTATATGGTTGGATCAAAAGTTTTCCAGACGAGGAACAAGAAAGGACAATGGGACAGAGAGCTTAGTATAATGATTAGAGTATGTCTGAAATATTCTAACATGTCATATTAAGGAACATAAAATAAGCTACAAATGAAAGAAAGTAACAACAAGGAGAATCTGATAAAGGGAGAAAGTAGATGTCAATACACTAAAGGTTCTAATGAAAGGAAAGAACTGACGTTTCTGTTATATGAGTGAGTTAGAAGAATTAGTGGATATAATCAGACAGTGAGATAACAGATATTTAGTAAGTTCTTAGTAATGTGACAGTGCACTGCAACCATGGATATGTTGGGTGTTCAATTATATGCAGAGATCTAGAAACTAAAGATCAGAGTGTGATACAACTGTTTGCATGAACTAGAGGAGAAAATTAGTTTTAACTTCTCAAGGATTTGGTTTACTATGATTTCTACATGTTAGTTGACACATAGGGACTGAAGACCAATTTGTCATTAGTACAGAAAACTGAGATGGGGTAGAGGGGGCAGAGAAAGGGAGTGTAAGGTGGTGATAAATGGACTGCTCCAAGGTTCAGGCCAGTCATACAGGAAGATGGGTATGGCAGGTAACTGGGGAAAATAGAGAATAGAATAGGAGGGATATTCAGAAAAGAATAAGAGAAGGACCCCCCCCAAAAAAGGATGAAAGAAGAAAATACAGAAATTAAATATATATACGTACATAAACTGAAGTATGTACATAGAGTAGAAAATTAGTTAGGTAAGAACTAAACTTTTCAACAAAATGAGTGAAATATCTGCATAGATGTGTGTATGAAATAAGCACTTCTACCTGCAAAGACCATTTATTTACTCTATTTCTGCTTCTCTAACAACAAGCAGAGGGTTACCCAGTAAATACACTGAATGGTTGTTGTTAGATAAATTACACGTTCTTAATCACAAGCAGAAAATAAAATATCTAGAATCTAGATACTATAAAGAAAACACAAAGGAAGAAAGACTGTACTATTTCTACTGTCATTACTCCTGAGTACTCATCAAGCAGCATTTTTAATGTCTCAAGCAGTGCTTCCTAACTTTTCACCTTTTCTCACCAGAAAAGGGTTAAGGGAAGGATAGGAGTAAAGTGTTATCCATTCCCTTCTTCCCATAAGTCATCTTCTAATTCAATTAGCTGTCCATTATACAAATATAATAAATATATTACAAATATATTCTATAAATTAATAAATGTATTTATTCTACATATAGTCTACAAATATAATAAACATAAATATATGTGAATATTAGATTTCATAAATTATATGATATATATCATATACATATCAGTATATTATTTATAATATGAATTATATAGTATATATAGCTAAATATCTTATATAAATTATATTTAATATGAACTATTTTTATTTCCATTGTAAACACACAGCATAAACACACATCACAAACATACTTTTAAACATCATAAAAATGTATATACACACATACACACATATAGAGACATCCTCATGCCTTTTCCATCATTTCTTGCTAAAGCCCAGTTTAAAGTTTCCAAAACTGGTAAATGCATTCCAACACTTTTATAAGCCTATGCATAACAAGAAAGTCCCTGACACAAAAGTGTCAGAAATAGTGCTACGGACTTCAAATAGCCTTTTTATCTACTGGGAGTAGCAAAAAATTGTGGAATAAATCAAAAAAACAATGAAGAAAGCAAAGAAGCCTCCAATCTTTCCAGATTCGAAGTCCTGTGTCAAAGGGCAGCACCCATTTTGAAATGGCAGAAGTAGCTAGAAAAGTTCTGACTTTTTGTGTGTGTCTGTGTAAGTTTGGTTATCTTTGCCTTTGTACTTGTGTATATGTGTGCTGAGGTCAAAATAAAGGGATCAATTTAAGTATACTGTGGAAGATATAAATCAAAAGATTTATAATATATATGAAAATTGATAAAAGAAAACCAATTTCACAAAATAATTATCCCAAATATTATCCCAAATATCATCCAAAATATTCTTTCATGTTACTAGGCCCATCTCTTAGATGAAAGGGTATATGATCATGAGAAGATGGGAGAATGACATACATGTTACCAGGGAGCTACCATTAATTAGCTTAATAAACTTGATCATATAAGTAGATACAGATGAATGAATGTACAGACACATAAATATCACAGTCTATTTTAAGTTCCTATGATTTGATGTATGATAGTATCTTTTAAAATCTTACCTTCAGTTTCTACCGTCATTTTATAATTTCCACCACTAAAGTATGGAAAAGCAAATAAAAGTGATCCAGATCCTACTAAAAAGGAGGAAACTGTAATCCATCCTAGTATGTTTCCTTTCCCTCCATAATATGCTATGAACACTACTACCAGGCAAGATGAAATATCATAGGTCAATGACAGCACTAAATTCTCAGTGGTTTTCAGATGATTCTCCTTCTGAAAATTGCCAGTGCTCAGATCTACAAGACCAAACACAATACCTAAAATGTAAAAAGAAAAAAAGAAAGCAATAATATGCATTAAATTATCTTTATAAAGACAAAATAGATCATCATTATAATCACTGAAAAACAAAACAATTTGCAATGACTTAAGTTTATTTTACATTACTCTGAATGTTTAAGATCTATAAATACATAATAGTTCCTTTTCTAAAACACTAATATGTCTTAACCTCTATGAAATATTTGCTAATTGAATTTTTGTAACTATTTTTAAACTATATTTATGAGTAATATACTGAAGAATATGCTCTTTTTAATCATCTCAGTACTGATCTTTATTTTAATGTATTATGTTTCAATTATTAAAAAATGAATAAATAACAATCTAATGAATATTTGCTTATCTCCCATCTAGAATAGGAAATAAAACATTAACAAAATAGTTGAAACCCAGCATGCACTCCCTAAACACATTCTTCTCTCTCACTCTATAACCCATATCCAATATTTGGAGTTTACCATTTCTGAGCCGTTTTAACACTTTTTTGACAATGTATATATACATCCTTTAACAATATAGAGTATCATTTGTCATGTTCTTGAACAGTAAGTAAATGGTATCATATATGTGTATTTCTATAACTCAGCATCCAACTGGGAAAAATAAACATACTAAGTATTTGAAACAGAAAGAAATTGATATCGGTGTTGGTTACAAAAGTAATACATTTGTTGGAGTGAAAAGAAAAAATAGTTACTAATCAAAACTCATGATAGGGCTTCCCTGGTGGCGCAGTGGGTGAGGGTCCGCCTGCCGATGCAGGGGACGCGGGTTCGTGCCCCAGTCCGGGAGAATCCCACATGCCGCGGAGTGGCTGGGCCCGTGAGCCATGGCCGCTGAGCCTGCGCGTCCGGAGCCTGTGCTCCGCAGCGGGAGAGGCCACAGCGGTGAGAGGCCCGCGTACCGAAAAAAAAAAAAAACAAAAAAACCCAAAACTCATGATATAAATGCCACTAAAGTTGCTGGAGTAGTGACAGCTACTGCTGCTGCTACTGCTGTTGGAACTGCAATCACTACCTCTTTGTAGGAAGCCAGGACCCACACACCTATTAATGCTATGAAATTTAGCTACCTCATAGTCACCTGCTGTTTCTGCTGCTCTTGCAGTTGCTTGAGCCAGTGCCCATGAACACTGTACTGCTGCATCATCCACTGTTGTTGCTGATGGAGTTTTATTTATTCCTGACTATAAATCCAGGAGCCTTCGCTTACCCAGTATTGCTGCTGCTGCCAAAATCATCACCAGCGTAGAGATAGAAAAGAGAGGCTTCCCATTGCCCCTTTTTCAAAGGTACTGCCACAGCCTCTTACTGGCAACACCTAAGTGGAAGCCAGCTGGCAAGGAAGTCTGGTAACTGTAGTTTACAGGCTGCCAGTCCCCTTGGAAATAGGGGTGAGTCCAGAATGGCAACAATGGAGTGCATGGCCAACAAATAACTTGAAGAGTTCACCCTCTGGACTACTTAGGACACATTTTCACCCTTCTTCCCATATTTAAACTTCCATACCAAATTAATAGCAACATAATCATGCTTCTGCCAAACATGTTGCGATTATCATTCTTACAAACAAAGATGTTCTCACTTTTTCCCCCAAAATGGAGACACATAGTCCAATCAGTCACCATATCCATTTCAAGGTAATTTTAACCCTTCTTCTAGTTGAATCACAAACCTGAATGGGTTTTCTTTAACATAAAAATTAAATTGTAAGGTATAAATGGTATAAATAAATAAATAATTAAGCAAAGATGTAGGCCTAACTAAATCTGTGAGGGAACTGTATTGCAGAAGAAACCATAATCAGACCCAGAACCACAGCAGTTTAACAGACCAAAACCAGCAAGAAACAAGATACAGAAACTTTGCTGCACCTAAAAGCATTTTCTTCAACTCTCATTTTTTTTTTAACATCTTTGTTGGAGTATAATTGCTTTACAATGGTGTGTTAGTTTCCGCTTTATAACAAAGTGAATCACTTACACATATACATATGTTCCCATATCTCTTCCCTCTTGCGTCTCCCTCCCTCCCACCCTCCCTATCCCACCCCTCTAGGTGGTCACAAAGCAGCAAGCTGATCTCCCTGTGCTATGCGGTTGCTTCCCACTAGCTATCTATTTTACATTTGGTAGTATATATATATGTCCATGCCACTCTCTCACTTTGTCAACTCTCATTTTAAATGTGGCAAAGGAGGATACTGGCCAAGGCAAAGAATGTTCTGTCAGTAACTGTGTCCGTCTCTGGGTTGGGGTATTAATCCCTCTTCCAATTTAGGAATATTCTGTAGAGACAAATTTGTAAAGTTATCTTCCACAATACTCTTCTATAAAATAGTAAGGGAAAGAGGAAGAGAAAAAAATTAAAAATTGAAATACATACACACACAAATGTATATATGTTTGTGTGTGCGTACACTTAAAACAAGAGAAAAATGCATAGTTGCTACAGTGTTTATGTCTCTAAATGGTTATTAGACTACAGTTGATATTTATAACTTCCTCCTTCCAAATTTCACCCTCTCTTCTTCCTCTTGATTTCAGATAACATATATAGATTACTAACATAAAGCATATGCCTCACTCTACAGGACAGTACCCAAACTTTTGATTCCTGTCTCCTAGCTGATGCCTTATCTGAGTCTTCAATAGGACATTAAAATTATCTATAACGCCAAGAGTTTCTGGTTATTGAACTCTGTAGTAAGACCAGTGAATTCCATGAACATGAACTTCCTGATTTACTTCTTTTGCTGTAAAACGAGTTCCTTCCTTAAAAGTAATGTGATACTACATAAGATGATTATGATGGTGTATGAGGCATTCATTAAGTCCAATTATAGTTGTTCTGGCAGAACTGTGGTGATGAAAGAAGAACCCAGATCTAAAATAAATATCTATTTCAGTGATGAGAAGTTATTGCCCACTCTATAATAGAAGCAGATAACATAATCAACCTGTTTCCAGATAGCTGGTTGGTTTCACTAGGGAATGGAGTTATTTCCTGGATTGTGTTGAATTTTCCTGGTGGCAATTCAGGCACTCCGAAATGCAATAGCCAGATCAGCTCTGGTGAAGATAAAGCCTTGCATTCAGCTCTCATATAAACTCTTATCTTTGATGTGATTGTCACTATAAATATGAGCCCACTGAACAAGACATACAATGGCAGAGGAAAGAGGCTGATTAATATTCACAGGATAGCTGTCTATCTACTTCATTACTGAGAGCTTCCTCTGCAATGGATTTCTTTTGGTGAACATTCACATAGGATAACTTTGCCCATTCAGAGACATATCACTTACACAACCCTTTCCTAATCACCAAATGGTCAAACCATTAGTCAAAGGCAGCCTGGTATCTAGGCAATACAGACAATCAGATGTACTCTCCAATGTTTTGCCCACTGGAAGGACTTCCTTTTTTCTCTGTTTTTCAGGGCTATGATGCTTCCTATAGCATTATACTACAGCAGACTTTCGTCTTCAGAAAACCACAGGTTCACCAAAGGTTATGTTTTTTCTTAGTAGTGGGTGGTAGAAATGAAAAACTTGTCCTTCGTTTGAGAAGAGGTAGCCCTGCACACTCCATACCAATTGGTCCCTAGAGACATCACTGAAGTGGCAGGCAAATTTTGGGTATATAAGATATTATCTCCCAGGACAGATTTTATGTTAGTCATTCTGGGAAGGCTGGAATCTGATTCTAGCTATGAGTCTAGTAGCAATAAGGGATGGTAGGGTGGGTCATGAGGGCAATCAGCATTCCCTTAACTCAGGTGAAGTAAATTCAGGGTCTCCAAGCAAGGAATTGTTTCTTTTTGAGACATAGCAGGAATAGTTGGTCCTACTGGGAAAGGAGGTTCGGGATTTCAGAGTTTACAGTTGTCGGATTCACAGAATTCCACCCAAATGCCTTTGTCCCAATTCTCAGGGTTCCACTCTTGTCCAATCAATGCCCCAATTCTCACATAAGTGATCTCATAAATTTATGAATTCAACTTATGTTGTAATTCTGAAAGTGTGAATACGGGTTGGTACTGTTCCAAATATGCAGTATGTGCCTAAAAGTGATAAGATTCTCACAGAAAATTCACCATCAGAAAAGCTCACGCATTTCTAATCATGCCCTAAACTTCTCATTTTCTTTCTGTGAATTTTTCAGTGCAGTGAGAAGCAATCAACCCCAAAATCTCTGTAGTCAAAACTTCCACCATAGGACTCAATTGCAGAAGCTCTTAGTCTCCCAAAGTCTTGCCTCTAGTAAGAACTTTATCCCAGGCAACATTTTAAATAACTCTTTTAAGTCACTACATGCCACTGACTTCCAGTGTACCATTTTCCACAGGCACAAATATTGCTTTTTTCATTGTTTTCAAGCCCAATCAGGTGAGATAACCAATTCCAGATTCCCATCTTTAAGGGTTGTTTTGTTTGTATTTTTCCTGGTTCAATGCCTGGTATGGAGTACTACATAAAAAATCACATAATTTTTGTAATTTATAAACCAACTAGTTTTATTACATTAGTGAAGGTAAAAATTTGGTCAAAAACTTTTTAAATATCTTTATACTATGTATCATGATATTTACAAAATAAAGGAATATTATTCTCGTTACACACTCAGATACTTTAACCAATTTCTTAGCCATACCTACCTCTAATAAAATGTTAATTCATATTTTTTCTGAAGAATATATTTTAATATGATCTTATCTCTAATTGTTCTTATAAAATTAATTGTAGGGGCTTCCTTGGTGGCGCAGTGGTTGGGAGTCCGCCTGCCGATGGAGGGGACACGGGTTCATGCCCCAGTCTGGGAGGATCCCACATGCCACGGAGTGGCTGGGCCCGTGAGCCATGGCCGCTGAGCCTGCGCGTCCAGAGCCTGTGCTCCGCAATGGGAGAGGCCACAACAGTGAGAGGCCCGTGTACCGCAAAAAAAAAAAAAAATTAATTGTAATTCAGAATTGCTTTTTATAGTTTTGCAGTAAAGAGTTAACTCAAGCCTGGGTTGCTCAAAAAGAGGCCTGTCTTCAAGACTGGTCTTTGGTTGGCTCCTGGGAGATGACTCTGAGCCCTTGGAATATTCTACCATATAAGCGTGCTTTTATATGCTGGAGGCCTTGAGCCACACAGTTCCATTTTGGTCAGACAGTTTATGTTAACAACATGCTTTATGGTGAATACCTTTTTTGTTGGGTGTGAGCGATGGAGTAATAGAATCTGAGTAGCTGAGGTCAGTCACACAGATGCTGCATGCCTAGAGGACTGACACCCCCTCAAAAACAAAAACAAAAGCAAAAACCCTGGACACCAAGGCTCACATGCTCTTCCTTGGCTGGCAACTCTTTGCATATGTGTTATCACACGTTGTTGCTGAGAGTATAAAGCATATCCCTACTATTAATTCCACTGGAAAAGGACACATGGAAGCCTAGCCTGGTTTTTTCTGGACTTTGTCTCATGTGCCTTTTCCCTTTGTTAATTTCAATCTGTATCCTTTCACTATAATAAATCATAACCATGAGTATAACATCTTTCTCTGAGTCCTTCTAGTGAATCATTTAGCCTGACTGAGGTCTTAGACATCTCCAATATAATAGTTAATAAATTTGAAGTTGATAAAGCCTCCAAATGACTCTTTACTACAGATCATAATATTTTCATTGAAAAAGCACTCTTTATAAGTGTGCAAGTATCCCATAAGCTCAAAGAAAACACTACTAAATAATGTCTTCAGTTATATTTTTGTACTGAAATATTTCAGACAAAATACTCAATTCAGAGAATCTTTCTTTGACAAATACTTTACAAGACAAACCTCTTTAAATAGGTTGTCTCTATGATTATTTTGAATGTTTCACCAAATTTAAGTGCCCAAAGCCACAGGCCTCCTTAATTTCAATTCAATATATGAAAATGAATCATTGTAATTCACTAAATTAATATAATAAAAAATAAAAGCTACATGAACATCAAAATGCAGAAAAAGCATTTGACAAAATCTAACCCCCTTTCATAATAAAAACACTCAATGAACTAGGAATAAAAGGCAACTTCTTCAAATCGTTGAAGTACATACATGGAAAACATAGAGCACACTTAAAAATTAAACTGTAGAGGCATCGTATGACTGAGCAATTTCACTCCTAGGTATAAATCCAGAGAAATGAAAATATATGTCCACACAAATACTTACACACAGTTCAGTTCCACATGTAAAGAGCTTAGAAGTTACCACTATGTCCTAGTAAGTAACAAACTGAACAGACTGAAAAATTAACACTCTTCTTGAATACATAAGAGAGGGGAAGACACAGGGCAAATTTGACAAGATTTTGAATTCAACTGTCATTATAATTCATCAATCCATACATTTACATTTTGCGTTTGATTTCCAGAAACATCTGTTCTGTGGTTAAAAGAAATGAGAGCTTACTTCAGGGCTTTGATGGGAGCCCTTGAATTCTCAGACTATAACATGAGCTGAGAGTTAACAAACCTAAGTTTGTCATTTTCTCTTCATAAGTGCTTAAGGGCATTCAAAAGATTCCATCCATCACCAGAGTCCTTATAGTCATCATTACTACCATAAGGTAAATTAAGCATCCACTCAGCTTTCAAGGTACATGCTTCATTTGGCATTTCATCCCAATCAAGCCTAGGTGATAGCTTGATTAGTTATGATACCACTACATGCCAAGAACTACTACCCGTCTTCCACTGGCAAAGAGCTCAGCACTTCACTCAAGATTAAAGGCATAACAAAACCAATCCTAAAATTACAACTTTATGAGTATATCTTCTGGGACTACTCCTGATACCAATTCCATAACAGTCTGAATCCAATCAGAAGAGAGAAACCACACAGTAATTTGAACAAGAAAAGTTTAGTATAAAGAATTATTAACTATAACAGGAGATTCGTGTAACAAGGCATTAGCTAGTGAGATGTAAAGAGAATGCTAAAGAATATAGAAATAGCCCATATAAGGAACAACCACTCCCCCAGGGCTGAAAGGGAGCACTGAAGGGCTAAAATTCAGACCTTGCTGAAGAGAGCATAGCCATGGCTTATTGAACGACCAAGAAGTCACTGTGGTGCCATGCTAACAAAACTGGCAGGAAATCTATACTCTAAAACTTTGTGGTAGTTCTCCTTCTATGTGCTGGGGAAAGCTCGGGAATGCCAAAGGAAGCTGCCAGCCACTGAGTGCTTCTGGACACCATGCACTACAGCAGAGTGATACTGGAGAAGATGCAAGCACTGCAACAGCCTGATGATAGAGAAATCTGTATACACTGCAGGAGCTTGTCAAGCAAACACACTGGAACCAAGAAGTAAAATTTCCTGTGTAATGGCTCTCCAGTACCTTCTACTGATAAAATTTAACATTGTGACAGCTCACAAAGAAAAATATTTAAAGGGCTCAGGTCTATTTTCACAGAGCAGGCAAAAAGGATGAGTTTGGAGCTGAGAGGCAAAAAGCTGATACTAATATTGATATAGAGAGGCAATAAATCGACAAACTAATTCTGAAAGAGTTTGTGTAGGCACCCAATCATACATAAACTCTTTCAGAAAAAAGAAGAGAAAGGAATGCATCCAAATTAATTTAATAAGGCCAGTATAACCTGATACTAAAGACAGACCAAAACATTCCAAGAAAACTACAAACCAATACTCTCATTAAAAAAAATTCTTAGCAAAATTTTGGCAAATTGAATCCAGCAATCTATAAAAAAAGATAATAGGCCAGCAATAAGGGTTTATCCCAGGAATGCAAGGTTGGTTAAAAATCCAAAAATCAAAAAACACAATATATAATGTTAATAGAATAAATAAGAAAAACCATATCATGGTCTCAGTAGATACAGGAAAAGAAACACTTGATAAAATTCAACACCATTGATGACAAAAATTCCCAACCAACTAAGAATAAAAGGGAACATCTACAAACTGGTGAAGAGTATCCACAAAAACCCTGCAGTTAACATACTTAATTGTGAAAGGCTAAATGATTTCTACCTAAAATCAGGAAAAATAAATGAATATCTCTTTGCAGAACTTCTATTCAACATTGTACTGGAGGTCCTAGTCAGTACAAGAAAGCAAAAAAAAGAAATAAAAAGCATACAGACTGGGAAGAAAGAAGTAAAACCATCCTGATTCACAGCTGACATGATCACGTAGTTAAAAATCCTAAGGAATCTGCCAAAAGCCTCCTAAAACTAATAAATTAATACAGCAAACTTGCAGGAGAGAAGACCTAAATAGATACACCATGGTCAGGCATCAGAACACTCAGTATTGTTAAGATGTCAATTTTCTGTAGAGGATCGACTTGAGGACACAGGGAGGGGGAAGGGTAAGCTGGGACAAAGTTAGAGAGTGGCATGGACATATACACACTCCCAAATGTAAAACAGATAGTTAGGGGGAAGCAGCCGCACAGCACAGGGAGATCAGCTCGGTGCTTTGTGACCACCTAGAGGGGTGGGATAGGGAGGGTGGGAGGGAGATGCAAGAGGGAGGAGATATGGGGTTATATGTATACATACAGCTGATTCACTTTGTTATACAGCAGAAACTAACACAACATTGTAAAGCAATTATACTCCAATAAAGATGTTAAAAAATATATATATAGGCTTAAGCTGATTGCAAAATGAATCTTTCATTGGGGTCTGGAAAATCTACTCTCCTAGCAACTATCTTTCAAAAAAAGAAAATTTTATATATATATATATATATATATATATATATATATATATAATTCTAATTTGCTATTTGAGGTTTCCCATAGAATGACTGTTTTGAGCAATAGTAATTTCTGTATTCTTTCTTATAATAAATCAAAAGAAAAAAAGATGTGAATTTTCTCCAAACCTATACAATCAAAGCATACCCAACTAAAATCCCAGTAAGTTTTTTTACAGAATTAAACAAATTGATTCTACAATTAATGTGGAGAGGCAAAGTAACTAGGATAGCCAAAACAACTTTTAAAAAGAACAAAGTCATAAAAATACCTGATTTCAAAACATATAAGAAAACCAGAGTAAACAATGCAATACAGCATTTGCATAAGTTAGACATATTAGTTCAATAAAACAGAATAGAGAGGCTAGAAAAAGATTCTAGAGATTAGAATTTCAACAACAGTGTCAAGGTAATGCAATGGGTCAAAAGACGGTCTGTTTAATAAATCATGCTGGAATAAAGTATCCATATGGAGAAAAATTATTTTTGACTCTTTCCATACACACACAAAAAAATCATTCAAAATGGATCAGAGATCTAAACATAAGGGCTAAACCATAAAAATTCTAGAAAACAACAAAGCAGAAAATCTTCATGACATTGAGTTAGGCAATACATTCTTAGATAGAAACCAAAAAGAATGAACCATAAAAAATTAAGAAACTGGACTTCAACAAAAGTGAACACCTTTTTCATCAAAAAGGCACAAGAAAATGAAAAGGCAAATCACAGATTTGCGGGGAGAGAGGGAGAGGGTGGCAGGCAGGCAGGTATGGCCTGAGTCTGGTCATAAGGAATGATCAAAAAAAACCATGTCAAAGTTCAACATAGAGAATGAAAGACCCATATACTTTAAGACTGGCATGGACATAAGAAACAGGGAAAGAATGAGGAACTGTTGAAGACTAAAGAGGAAGTCTAAAGTATGACAACTAAATGCAACATGTGTTCCTGGATAGAATTTTGGACCAAAAAGGGAAAGGAGAAAATATTGAGACAGTTGGCAATATGTAAGTGGGGGTACGAATTCATAACATGATGGTGGTGTCACACTGATATTCCTGACTGGGAGGGGTGTAAGGTGGTTATGCAGCAGCATGTCCTCACTTTGGGAAGATGCACACTGGAGTATTTAGCAGTGATGGGGCACCATGTCTGAAAAAGTCTATAAGTATAGGAAAGAAAAGGTGAAGGAACAAATGTGGTAAAATGTAAACAACTGGAGAATCTAGGTGAAGGGGAGGTAGGAATGCTTTGTATTGCCTTTGCACCCTTTCTGTATGTTTGAAATTGTTTAAAATGTAACAGTAAATAAATGAATTGATAAATGGAAAATGGAGAATTCATTTAAATAAAT
This sequence comes from Delphinus delphis, assembly GCF_949987515.2. Taxonomy (NCBI): domain Eukaryota; kingdom Metazoa; phylum Chordata; class Mammalia; order Artiodactyla; family Delphinidae; genus Delphinus; species Delphinus delphis. Next base: position 90,457,540 of record NC_082685.1, on the reverse strand, counting down.
TCATAAATTCATTTATGAATGAAAGACTCAGTATTTATACCCAAACTGTGCTAATGATCCGTATGAAGTCAGTTAATAAGCAGTAGAGCTAAAAACCATTCACTGCAACCACTTGTTAAAAACGTTCACTGGCTCCACATTACCCACCGAATAGGGAGATTATATTGAGATGATGCTTGTAAAGCACCTGACTTATTAACCCAGTACATTAATGGGAAGTAATCAACTTTTAGTATCCTTTCAGAATTCTCAGTCTGATATTTAAAGACCTTCATAATGTGGCCACAATTTGTCTTTTTCTTCTTTTTTAATTTACTTATGTATTCAATACATATTTATTGTCTTTTCTGCCTCAGTCACTATATTAGGTCCTGGGGAGACACGATGAATAAAATAAATATAATTACCGGTTTGGGTGGTTAGGTGAAACCATCATCCAGCCAAACTTGTCACTCACCATTCTAAAACAAGGCTTTCCTGTAACTAAGTGTTTACTTACCAAAACACTCTTTCATTCATTTCCTTATTCAATAAATATTCTACATCCCCAGCTATCACTATACCTATTTGTCAAGGCATAATTCAAATGCTTCTTTCTCAAAGAAACTTCTTTAATGATTTCTCAAGACAAACTGATGACTATTTATTTGTTCCTCTCATATGGTACTTATCACATATAGCCTTTTTATTGGAGTTATTTAGTCACAGCATTTTAGAGCAAAAACAGATCATGTTTGGCAAACTCCAATATCATCAGTGTAAACAGGATAGTAAAGAATCTAGGTGTAATGGGAGCGGTGAGGGCTGTGGCCAAGTAGAAAATATATGCCTTCTCTAAAGGCATTCAAATTCACACTCTTCTTCAAACTGTGTGGGCAAAGATAAACACCTTTGAGTTTGGTTTCTCTGATATAGTTTGAGGTCCCACTCCACCTCTTCAATCCACACATAAGGAAACAAGATCCAGGAGACAAGTGGCTTGGCCAATGTGTCTCAAAATTGTGGGTAGAAGCAGAAACAACCTGGTGATCACAGATACTGTTTTCGACTTTATTTTAATCTCCCAAGTGATTCAGCCCTGAATGACAGAGCTTCTCAGGGCTGGTGACCAAACAACGGTTCAACGACTCAACGCCACCCTCCCTCCATCAGGCTCTCTGGAGGCCAGGCCCCCTTCACACACGGAGAGGGGATTATGTCCATCAGGTGCCTGATGAGGTGAAGTAAACCAGGCAGTGGCCCGTTTAACCAGCTTTGATTCCAGACGTACCTTGAGGACGCTGGAGAGTCCCGCCACACGAAGCGGGGCCACCACACCACACGTAGCTCTCCCCACGCACCTCGTCCCTCTTCTGCCTCCCCAACGTAGGCAACCCTCTGACGCCCCGCATTGGCCCGCACCAGAACCACCTCTCCTCTACCCAGCCCCCCGTCAGGCTTACATTGAGAGATGACCAGGATGCAGAAGAAAATCAGGAAGCAACGGATGTTGTTAAAACGCTGACAGCAGGGAAAAGTCATACAGCCCAAGCCGCAGGGCCCCTCCAAACTCTCTTTCTGTTTTTCCCGTACCTTCTTGATACTGGAAGGCGTGGACCCAGCCTGGTCTCTTTCTCTGAACCTTCCGAACTTGATTAGGTTAGCTGGAAAGATCCTGAAGAGCGGGTTATTTCCCCTAGCTTTCCCGGCCTCGGCCTCCGAGGGCACAGTGTTCTCGGCAGGTTGGGCCAGCGCAGCCCGGGGCTCCACTTCCACTAGGGCTTCTTGCATGGCTCCGCCGCGGCCCGCTGAGGCAGGGGTCGTGGCTGACGCTGGGCGGCGCAGGCGGGGCGGGCCGTGGGCTGCGGTTCCCACAGGCTCGGTGCGGCCTGCTCTCCTTGCTTCAGCGGAAAAGCCTGCTGGGCCCGGACGTCGGGGAACTGGTGGCCACCCAAACCTCCAGAGGGAACGTTTCTCCTTGGGCAGGAGGCAAACGTCCCGCGGGGAGGCTGACAGTTACCCTGGGAGAGCTTACAGGGCTGTTTCCTTCTTTGCTTCCACGTGGGGAGGGGGAGGGGGGTGGAGCGAAAGCTAGTACGACTAGATTTTGATAACTGCTCACACAGACAGGGACCGCCAGAGGAACTCTAATGCAAAGGATCCATTAGATATTTTGATCCACTAGCATCAAAGGATGCTACTACTTATTTAATACTTTCTCATTAGGAAGCAAGGAAAGAGAAATGTTCAATAATGGGACAGTAGAACTGTCTCCCAGTTTACCCAGACTTATTTTATCGTGGTGTTTTTTGAACTGGATGATCTCGCTAGAAACAACCTGAAAATTGTTAAATGACCAGGAGAAATCAGAAGACATGAAAAAGAAACTTCCTTTCCATTAGAGTAGGGTTGTTTTTGTACCTGGGAAAGTAAATCATTTTCCCATTCCCCTATTTAGGGAGGAAAATAGTAATCCTTTCTGTTTTTAACTAGGGATAGAGTTTCCAGGACAATAATTTCTATGTGTAAAACACTTCACTTAGCAGCAAATGGATGAAAACCAGCAAGATGAAAAAACAATGTACTTTCCCAGGCACAAAAATCCTTCTGAAAAGAATGTAAGAGAATATTACCAGGATATGAAACGTGTGTTTTTATGTAAAAATGCAATTTATTATCGGTTTTCTTTTCTTAGGCAGAAATACAAGTTATTCAGGACATATGTATGGGGAGGATGACTTTCCAGGAGAAATGAAACTATCTTTCCTCCCCTGGATTAGACGTTGTGTTATCAAAAACAATCCAGCTCTTCAACAAGTTTTTGTGCTGCTAAAATGGTACTGGGGCTGGTAGACCAGGGGAAAAAAAATCACCGAGAAGAACTGGGGAGGAAGGTACCAGAGACACCACCATTGACCTGAGGCTGGGCTTTCTTCAGCAGAGCTATATGCCCATTGGTGAATGGAAATGTTATTTTGCCTATACTAAGAAACTTAATTTGTCAAATATACGTAAATACATATACAATGATCACCCTCTCAGTCTGAAGTCTTGGTAGTCATCTGTAATTTATTTTTCTTCCTAACTCTTGGGAACTCTTCAGACCCAGTGTTAGAAGAGGATTTCCAGTACTGCAATCTATTTACCTGTCTTACCCTCTGAGACTCTATGTAATATTTTATTTGAATAAAGGATTCCATAGTTCAAAAACTATTTGGAAACCTGTGATTTTTCAGGATGAAATTTGCAAGGCTCTTCATGCTTTGACTACTGCCTTCTGACTGACTTTATTATGACTTTGGTCTTCATGTTCCGGTTCTACTCAGTTCATTGTGACTTCCCAAAGACTTCATGCTACAATTTCACTGACCATATAAATCTCCATTAAAACAAGCATCTCATGTTATTTGTATATATATTTCTCCACCAAACTGAACACATCTTGAGGGAACAGTGCTTAGCACTTTAAAGAATTTTATTAAGATTTGATTAGTAATGAATTAACTAATTAAAAATTGGCTGCTACAGGAAGACAATGACTACAACCAATGGAAACTATTAGTAATACTTAGGGAAATCTTTAAAGGAGCATGGAGCATATAACTAGGGTAAAGATAAAACCAGAGAAATATTGTCCTTGGATTGATTTACCCTGGGAAACCTATGCAGAAAACAAAGAACATTCATTCCATGAACAGAAGATTTTATAAGAAGCATTTTTAGCTAGAAGTATTAAACTTCCAGCTATGATTCTATAAATAACATTTTACCCTTTAATATCTGCATATTTCTAGATTCTCAACTGCATTATTTACTTGGGTAGCACTAGTACCTTATCAAGGAAACTGACAGAGATGATCTCCCCTCCCGATTCTGATTTATTGATCTTTGACTTGCTTCCAAGGTCATCTGAGTAATCCTTTATGCAAGGATACAACTGTATGATCGTGTAGCCATATTTTAAATACCCAGTGATGTTTAAAGTATCCATGGAGAAAAAAAAAGATTTAGCCCCTTACGAATGTTAAGTCTGGAAATCACTACTGAAAGCAGTAGGTGACAGTCATAAAGTGATATGTCCTTTCACTGTACGAGACAGCATATGTTAGAAGGTCATTGCAATGACACCTTATTAGCACAACTGCATCCTGAGGGATAGATGAAGTCCTCGGGGAAGTTCTGCCCGTGGCTTTTTTGTGGTTGTTATTCTGATCACAATTTTTTTTTTAAGTCCAAAGGAGCATCAAAAAGAAGTAATAAATGATTCCTTACTAACTTCTTTTTACTTTTGGCCAGAACTGAGACCTTTGAAGTTTCCAAGTCTCTAAGAAATAAAAGTTTTAGAGCAGTGCTGTCCAATAGATATAAAATGTCAGCACATGTGTAATTAAAATTTTTCTAGTGCCCACCATAAAAAATAAAAACAGGTCAAATTAATTTGAATTATATATTTTCTTTAACCAAATATGTTCAAAATATTGTCATTTCAGCATGTAATCAATATTTTAAAACCATTAACTATAATAAGATATTTTATATTCTTTCATTCCTACTAAATCTTCAGTATTTAGTGTGTATTTTACACTGAGAGCATATCTCAGTTTGTACTGGCCACATTTCAAGTGCTCAATAAGCTACATGCGGCTGATAACTACTGTAATGGAGAGTGCAATGACAGAGGTTCCTTTTAGTTTTAAAAAGTTAAGTCTGTAAGTAATTTTAGGACTAGAATTTATTTAAATCACAGAATTAACAATAATTCTTTTAGTTATTAATTATTTAACTGATGCTTTGGCATTCTATATGTTATATTTTACTATAAAATGAGGCTTTTTCCATTTGTATAAATAAATTTGTTTTTTAAAGCCAAGCTAAATTATTTAGTTGTGTCTTTTTTAATCGTAGTGCTTATTCAAGTGGAGAAGTGTCTAATCACAAGGTTTTTATTACCTAATGGGGCACTGCCATTCAGTTACAAGAATTGTAGCCTAAGTTTTTAAGAAGAAATAGTAGCTCTTTCTTGCCTTGCACATTTAACCTCAGTAAACATCACACTCAACAATCCACGTTGATTCTCTTTATATGGTGGTACAATGTCTACATAGAATTCCATCGTATGAATTTAATATAATTTATTTAAGTACTCCCATATTGATGAAATTGGCTTGTTTCCAATTTTTGCTCTGACAATTCTGAAATGAACATCTTCATATGTAGACTATTTTCCTAAAAGACAGATCACTGATTTAAAACAGCTTTTTATAGAAAATGTAAATAAGACTTATAAAACATATCCCAATTTTGGAAATACTAAATGTGAGAAAACTGTCTTTGAATCTATAAAAGTATGGATATTAAAATCCTTTTGCATATTTTCTAGAAGTTAACAAGTGACTATTGCATAAAATTTCAATATAGGCGTTGAAATATAGATGTCAAGTAAAGTAGTCCCTGATAAATTCAGTAATCCAACAGCTTAAGATATTTCGAGACCAGCTTGAATTAAACAATGAATGTTTATGAGGTGCTGCTAAATATACACCATATAATATTTATTTCAGCTAAAACCTCTAAACTTGTATATAGGAAGAACTACTCACTAAAGTAACCTGTTAAGAGTAATTCATAAAACTCTTTTTGCCAAATGAGTCAATAAAGCAGATATACATGATGGTACAAATTACTGTAAAGTGGTTTAATACAGAAATGACCTTAGTTATTAAGGGATATAGAACTGTTTGCTCCTTCAGTAAATTGCCGTCATTTGCTTAGGTTAGCCTTGGTAAATGATTCTTGCTTCCTCTCTGCTTAAGAGTAGTGACTTTTTGCTACAGTTTCTAATATGTTGCCTCCCATAATTATGTAATCAAACTTATTACATATTCTACACAAAATTTAAGATCTGCAGTTTCTGCACTGAAAATAAATGCAACGTACCACTAAAAATATTAAAAATGTAGGTGCTGGGCTTCCCTGGTGGCGCAGTGGTTGAGAGTCCGCCTGCCGATGCAGGGGACACGGGTTCGTGCCCCGGTCCTGGAAGATCCCACATGCCGCGAAGCAGCTGGTCCCGTGAGCCACGGCCGCTGGGCCTGTGCGTCCAGAGCTTGTGCTCCGCAGCGGGAGAGGCCACAACAGTCAGAGGCCCACATACCACAAAAAAACAAAACAAACAAACAAAAAAATGTAGGTGCTATAAGTACTGCTTTTCTCAATGATTACAGGTTTTTAAATTTTACTGTTTTTTTTGGCTTCCCATGAATCTCTTTAGTTTTCTGAGATTAGAAGTCTGACTGTGACTGCTGGATAAATGAAGCACTAAATAATTTTTTAAACCCAAAGGAAAACAATGGTAGGTGGCATGAAAGAAGCATTATGTATAGTGAATGAAACATAGACTTTGGATCTAGCTCTTCTGCTTAGTTATTACGTATGGGGTAAGTCTTTTAAACATTCTGACCCTTAGTTCCTCAATTGTAAAGGAAGGATAGTATACTATTTAATATATTATTGTGAATATTAAAAGCAACATACTAAAAGTGTTTAGCACAGTTCTTGGCATATTGTAGATATTCAAACAAATATAATTACTTATCAAGTTACTAGAATCATGAACATTTATATTAAAAAGTACCTACTATGTGCAGCCCTCTGTAAGTTAGACCTCAATCAATGGATAGAAGTTGACTTAATTGAGGGGGGAATCTATGAGCAGATGTTCTCACAAAAGGCTACAGTGAGAGGGCAACACTTGAGCTTATCCTTAAAGAAGTGGCAGAATAAGTAATAATGTTCTCAAGAAGCAGAATAGCCTAAACTGACGTTTTCTGTGAGAGACATTACAGATGAGGTTTAAGACATTTAGAAAGAAAGTTAAAAGTTGTAACAGTGAGGGCTTCCCTGGTGGCGCAGTGGTTGAGAGTCCGCCTGTCGATGCAGGGGACACGGGTTTGTGCCCCGGTCCAGGAAGATCCCACATGCCGCGGAGCGGCTGTGCCCATGAGCCATGGCCGCTGAGCCTGCACGTCTGGAGCCTGTGCTCCGTAACGGGAGAGGCCACGGCAGTGAGAGGCCCGTGTACCGAAAAAAAAAAAAGTTGTAACAATGAGTTTTAAGGTTTCCTGAAGCAGATTTTTTTTTTTAAACACAGACTGGATGACTTTTATTTATTATTTTTACTTTTAAAAATTTTATTTATTTATTTTTGGCTGTGTTGGGTCTTTGTTGCTATGCACCGGCTTTCCCTAGTTGCGGCGAGTGGGGGTCTACTCTCTTCGTTGCGGTGCGCAGGCTACTCATTGTGGTGGCTTCTACTGTTGAGGAGCATGGGCTCTAGACGTGTGGGCTTCAGTAGTTGTGGCATGTGGGCTCAGTAGCTGTGGCTCATGGGCTCTAGAGCGCAGGTTCAGTAGTTGTGGTGCATGGGCTTAGTTGCTCTGCAGCATGTGGGATCTTCCCGGACCAGGGATCGAACCCACATCCCCTGCATTGGCAGGCAGATTCTTAACCACTGTGCCACCAGGGAAGTCCCCTGAAGCAGCTTTAAGAACAGCAAACTACTCTGACAGGGAAGGACCTGGAAAAAAAGAATATGTAGATACCTGGGAATGACTCCCTGACTGACATTTTTGTGGAAATAGAGGTGCTCAGAAGTATCTGGGAGAGCGGAGACCCTTCGATTAAGAATGTGTTATGTTAAAGTGAATATAATTTTTTATTAATTAGCTAGTGAAGCCTAGGAATTCAAGATGATTGAGTGGATTGGAGTTGAAGATACTAGAAGATCATTTAAGAGGTCAATGAGTGAAGTAATATACAGCTGAATGAGAAGAGAGATGGTGAAGAAAAAGAAATGTATGCCTGTTAGAAATAAAGCACTTTAAAAATAACTTAGGTTTAAAGCCATTCAGAATAATTGCTAGATTGCAATTTTTGAAAACAAGTAAAACATTAAAAAATTAAAATGTACTATTAAATTATTGTCACAATTGTTAAAATAGTAAGGAAGACTATTCAAGACTACTGTAATAGGGGTAAGAAATTGAGCTCAACTCCAAATACGACAAAGACAAATGGGAATTTATATCCAAAGAGTAGATTAAGGGTGTCAGTGGTTGGAAAATTACCAAGGAGGCATCAAGGGTATCTTGTTAACAAGATTCTTGCTAAAGGAAGGCCAAGGATTTATACATCAAAGGTGCAGATGAGGAACTTGATGAGATACCAAAAGTGATCAAATATCAAGGGTGGAGGATGATGACTTAGCAGATTCTTTACTAAGAGTGGCTTAGACTAGTTGAAAAGAGTGCTACAAAGGAACTTGTGTAAAGTTTGGTCAAGGAGAGAGTCTTCGTCAGAATGTATATTTAATGGTTTGCTTCTTCCCTATTGACAACATTTGACTTACATTACTGAAATAAATCTATTTCAATATTATAGCAACTTTGAAAATAATTCCTTAGTAAGTTTGATAATAGCATGTCTCATTGATACATGAGCTTTAAGCTCATCAGCCAGTATGACCAGGAACACCTCTATAAGTCTAACTGAAGCAAGAGGGAATGAATACCAAAAGGAGGGAGGTAGGGAAGTATACAGAAAGGGTTTGGGGTGCAAGAGTTAGTCATGGGTGATCTTGGCAAACATTATGTAGAATCTGTAAATTGGGCCAGTCTCTGTCACAGTCAATGACTGTATTTTCAGAACTCAGAAGACTGTGGGGAGTTGGATCAGTTTGTTCTGTGCTATTTTCTTAGAACATATGTGTTCAAAGGAATTGGGGTTAAAAAGATTTAACCTTAGGAGACCAATATAGATAGTCTGTAATCACAATTTGGTTGATAGAATTTATCTGACTTGCCAGTGCATTTTACAAGTCATGGTTTCTGTCTAAATTCCTACTTCTTCCCTAACAACTTGACTGCCAGCAGGGACTTCCTTTCCCCTCTACTTTAACAGAAGTGCCGTTTTAAAAGATTTAATTTGCCGCCATCTAGTGGGCAGATACTTTCATTTTTATATTAAGTTTAAAAGAAAGTATTTAGACATTTAAAATAGACTTCAACATGCTGTTACATTTTTTACTTACCTTTCTTTCAGGAAAATATTTTCAACCACAAAATGATTTAATGTTCCTAATTATGTCTCCAGTACTCTGTGAGAGCTGAATTGGACTTACTGATTATACTCAGGGTACAACAGTATATTTTTGTTTATACCATGCTAACTTTTATAACAGTGCATAATATATTCGTAAAACTTGAGTTTTAAAGCAAAACATTTTTAAAGAAAAAATTTTAATCGGTATTTTAAAATTCTTTTAATCAGGAATACCTGATGTGCACAATTTTAAGGCAGGGATTGATTACATACAAATTGGTAACCAATGGGGCTAAACTGGCCCACAATTAGCTTTTAACTGATTGACTGACATTTTATGTAGGTGGTAATTTGACTGGGGGAAACATCTATTACTGTTCTTCTTTCATTTCTACAAAAAGAGAAGTCTCCTATATTCCTCAGAAAGAAACATTGAAGATTACTTCTGGTCACTCCCATCACCACATTATTTGATTATCCCCCAAGAAGGAGGATTAATTTATCAAACTGGTGAAAATAGGGGAAGGACACTGAACCTGCAGGACACTGGGCTGCAGTTATCTGTTCTCTCTACCTATGATGACATGGTAAGCTCAATTCAGTGGAAAGAACAAGTATATTTCACTTTCAAGTTCCAATTATGCTCTTCAATATAGCTTTTCCAGTAGTACAGCTGGTATTTTACTTTGTGTTGCACTTCTGTATCTTTTTTAATGTATTCAGAACTCAAAGGCAAAGGGGGGTGGAATTAGTACCACCACAAAGCCCAGTGTTTTCTGTATGTATGTGTGAACAGGACAACAATTGAATTAGAGGAAGAGGAATCAATGGTAAAAGTTCTCTTTTTCTTGGGGATGAGTCATAAATAGAGAAAGAAGATCTTTGGGAGGCCAAGCAAGAGAGAGAGTTACTGAAAAAGTATTGAAGTAAATGCAGGATCTGAGAGAGTGACCATTTATTTAGCTTAACCAAGCTGACTGTCCTCAAATACAGATATTTTCAAGAAATTCAGCGCAGGACAGACCTTTGTACTCTTAGAAAGTTTTTGACCTGATTCAAGATCCTGGAATATGTTATAAAAGCACTTTTCTTTACAGCTTCTAGTAGTGAGATAAAGAACCTAAAGGCCAATGAAACAAAATTGGAAGGAACAGAAATATAACATTTGTTGGCCTATTATGTGTCCGACCACACAATGCACTGGTATTGGCCCATTTCCTCTCTCCTTCTTCCTCTGCCTGCTATTCTCTTCTCGCAAGGGCGCTGGCCCTGCAGGCTACAAGTCTCAGGCTTTGTAATCCACTGCTCCCCGTTAGGTTTGGCCAGTGGGAAGGTGGGAGGAAGGAAGAAACCACGATATTTCTCTCCTTCTCTCTCTGCCTTGGCAGTTCTCTGGCAACAGCTGCATCTTCCCCATCGATCCAGTTTCTGCCATTTAACTCCAGCCCCTGGGCTTCAGGAACACTGCCTTCTCCTTGTCTCCCTCCAGGGGTGGAGCAGCTTCCTTCTGTTGCTAATTTCTGAAGTGCCTCACTGTCCCCTGTTTGGTTTCCATAACCTGTTTGACCAATTCCTGGTATTAACTTCTTTAAAAAAAACTGTAGAGTGGTCTCTGGGTTATGTTTTCCTCTTATGACCCTGACAACATATACAATATACGCATACACATATAGGTGAGTGTATATAGTTTGCTTCTGATTCTGATTCCATCGCCAACTTCCTGCTAGGAAAGCATCTTTGGTGAGACTGAGGAAAGTAACAGACTCTTTGGGGATCATAATGTGGTATAAATAAGCATTAAGAAGAGGTCCATCTTGGTAAGAGAAAGGTTTGACTGGAAGATATTTTGATTTGAATGTTCTGAAGAATCTGCACCATCCCTCACCCCACCATATTAAATAGAATCCACTGACTAAGAGGAGGGACTCTGCAGATAGGGGAGATGGAAGAAGGCTGGGGGGACTGACAGTGAAGATGGAGGGACAGAAAGGCTTCTTCACTGTAGGAACACCCCATCTCTTCATCATATTCATTGTCTCCCCAACCCTGGGAGGCAGAAAGGATGTAGTAAACCCAGACTTTTACAGGTTCACTCCCTCCAAGAATTTCTAGGATTTTTTTTTTTTTTTTTTTAGCGGTACGTGGGCCTGTCACTGTTGGGGCCTCTCCCATTCCCATTGCGGAGCACAGGCTCCGGACGCGCAGGCTCAGCGGCCATGGCTCACGGGCCCAGTCACTCCGCAGCACGTGGGATCTTCCCGGACCGGGGCATGAACCCGTGTCCCCTGCATCGGCAGGAGGACTCTCAACCATTGTGCCACAAGGGAAGCCCCATCTAGGATATTTTTTTTAAAAAAGATTTTTTTTTTGATGTGGACCATTTTTAAAGCCTTTATTGAATTTGTTACAATATTGCTTTTGTTTTATGTTTTTCGGTTTTTTGCCTGCAAGGCATGTGGGATCTTAGCTCTCCAAGCAGGGATCGAATCCACACCCCCTGCATTGAAAGGTGAAGTCTTAACCACTGGACAGCCAAGGAAGTCCCTTCTAGGATATTTTTAAGGAATATTAACACATTCTACAAATCTCTAATATCCAAATATGATTTTCAAAAAAATAAAAGCATCACTCACCCAAATAAAGTCAAGTATTTTTTACCTCATTAATGAGGGAACCGGCAAGATGGTGAGGCTGGTTGAAAAAGAATTGGAAAAAATCAGAGTATTTATAGTGGTTTATAGAAAAGATAGTAAAATAAGAACGCTAATTTAAATACAAAACTAGTTAATATCCTACAGGGCAATAAAAGTACAACTTCTGAGGTTCATCTTTTTTACAAGCCAGAAATCATTTCATCCCTTAAACAAAATTCATTTGTATTGCTATCAGAAAATAATCATGTGCGTCAGCTTCTACAAGTTAATAATTTCTACAGAGATATAAAATATCCTAATCAATATTAAAATAGCAAGAAAGACAAAGTTATTCACTCCTAGAGACTCAGATAATACCTCTGTGGAACAGCTAGACAATAATTAGCATGACACTGAAAAGATACCTAGTAATCTCTTTTACCTAGTTCTAAGATTTGGATACTTTTTCTTAACATTTACTAGATACCTAAATTGCTGCCTGATTCAAGCAAAGAAGATATGGCATACCTCTTTGAAGGTTACCACTAACTGACCTGTAACCAGCTTTCTCTAAGCTATTACCCTTCACTCCCAACAAGTAATTTCAGGTGCAGACTCCAGCTAGAGGGACCAACCATCCTTATTTGCCTGGATCTGAGGAGTTTCCTGGGACATGGGACTTCAGTATTAAGCCAGAAAATCCTGGGGAAATCAGGACAAGCTGTTTATCCTAACACAAACCCATCCCCTTAATTCTACAAAGAAAAAAAAAAACAATATAATGTAACATAAACCAAAATTTTACTGAAGTTTTGGGATATCAGAAGACAGAATTATCAAAGAACACAAAACCAGACATTACATATAACTACTACTTAGAATCCCCTGGTCAAACCATTCCAATGCAAGTGCTTATGGACATCTCTCTTTTAGTCCCCAGCCCCCTGCCACATTAGATTTAGCTCTTGACCTATGTGTCCTTCAGCATGACCCTCCTGCCCAGAATTTAAGACTAGGACTCCCCAAGGACTACAGAAAAGGAGAAAACAGGGAGTTTTTCATTCTGAAAGGACTTCAGAGATGTGACTCCATTTTTAAGTAAAAAAAAAAGAAACTTTTATTTATAATGCAGAGCAATTTCACTGCTCACTGTATTATATCTCTTCGCTTCAAAATGGGATATTGGATTCCCATAGGAAAAGCCCTATTAAACTGTTTAGATTTCTTGTCTAAAATAAAGGTTGCTGACTTCAAAGGTAAATTCAAACTTCTCCATTTACAGAAAAAAAAAAAAACTGCTTGCAACTTTAAAATTGTAGAATTTCCCCCTTCATAATATGAGGTATTTTTCAATGATGATTGCAAAAATACATCCAACCCAACAAGCTCCATCACAATGTGATATTCACAGCTCTCCACCAAGAGTTGGAATCTATGTATCTTCCCCTTGAATATGGGTGGGCTATGACTACAATAGAGGGACGCCGTCTGCCTTCTGAGGCTAGGTCATAAAGCAATTTGATACCTACCATACCCAATTCAACAGATACATATTCGTGTGTGTGTACACAAATAATATGTTTATTTATTTAAAATAATTTTTTAAATTGTGACCAACGACACATAAGCTAAGAAACTTGTTCACAGACAGAGGTAGATAGGAATGGAAGAATCCTCTGTTCTTATTATCCTTAATTATTTCTAACGATCTATCGGCTGAAAACTCTATTAGGTCTTCCTTCAGTTTTGTTGAAGACAGAGAACTGGAAATCACCAGACTTTCAAAAAAACATAATTTTACTCATTGGTGCCACTCACTATCTGAACTAACACTATTTCATGTAGTCACTTTATTTAGCACTGGAGGATTTATACTTTAAGTGAAAGCAGCACAGTAAGACTCTGGAAGGGTAAGAAATGTACTTATTTCGGAATGTGGTAAAGAAGAGTTGTGAAAAAAGAGAAGAAAACAGGCATGATGCTCTAACATGACCACTTTTCCAGCCACAAGTTCTCAGGCACAACCCTGTTGAGTTCAGGATCTGGAAAGTGATTCCTGTAAAACTGCCCACACTCTTTGAAGTGTTCATGCACCTGGTTTAGGCCACCATATTAACTTATTTTTTCCTTAGAACAACACCATGAAGTAGCTGCTGTTATGAATCCAGTTTACTCATGAGACCATTTGGACAAAAAAATGTAGCATCACTTGTCCAAGGTCACAAACTTACCAAATGGCACAGCCAGGATTCACATCCAAGTTGTCTCTAAAGCCCACATTCTTAGGCACTATCTTGAATACCTCTTACACATATCACAAATACAAATAAATACATATATACAACATCTTGTTTTAAAGCCACATAGAAAAAATTAGTAAGGAAAAATTAATGTTAAGTCAGAGTAAAGGAAATTTTTAATGATCTCAAAGATTATTTGTTCTAAATATCTAATACTATGTATTTAATATTTATTTAATTCATAGAAACTTGTAACCAGGAGTATTATGTCATTTGGTTTACTTTTCTCTGTTTTTCTAGTACTACCCTTTGGTAATAATTTTTAGAGCCTACAGTTTTTCTATTTGCTAAAATACATCTTTTACACTTCCTCCCTGTTGGCACCAGGAAAAGCTGTCAGGAAGGAAAACACAAACACAAATCAGCATCTCTCTTTTCCAGTTCTTGTTTCACATTTGTTCCACTGTCTCAAGAGCAAAAATAAAGAAAAGGTGCAATTAGTGTCTTTGGGAGATATGAATCCCTGAATCGATATTATTGCAATTCTTGGAAGATTTTTTTTTCTTTTACTCACAAGAAAAGAAGTAGATCAGCTCCTTGCTATTTTTCCTTCTCAAATAAGAAATGACCATTTTACTTACATTTGTATCATATCTAATTTATTGATTTTTCTTAATAATCTCCCAACAAATTTTTTATGAACTACTTTAGAAAGAATCCATTTAAAGAGTCATTAATCCTTAGAATTGAATACTTGAGCAGTAAATTAAACTAAATTCCCACTGAGAGTAATTTATTTTTTTCTGAATGACAAGAAAAGACAAGCTGGCTTTTGGAATTGTGATCTTTAGGTTCATGTTTCCATTAATTTCTGAATTTGTGTTTTGATTCATAAAGTTATAAGAGGGTGTCTGTAGAAAGAATTCAAAACCTAGATTGGAACTGTGCCATAAATCTAGTGTATTCCATAGAAAAACACCATCTCTGGGAAAATCATCTTACTGCAAGTAATATTAACCTTATGAGCTTTAGGAAACTCCATTTCCCACAGTCTCAAAGACAGCAGATTTAGCCACAGTCTGTTGCATTTCAATAGTAATTCAACAGGCTACTGTACATTTTTTGGTAGAAATCAGCTCTCATTTAGAGTTCCAGTAAAGACTCACTTGTCAGAGATAATGAAAAAAAGAAAAAGGACAGTAACGGTATGAGCCACATACTGGTAAGTACTGCTTATACATTCTGTCTGCCCTTGTCATGGCATTTCAGGCCATGACCATGCCCATGCTTCGGGATAGAGAGAGGGAATAAACACAACATTTTGAGCCTGAAGTGGAGAAACTGTGTCATTAAAAGTTTAGCATGTTATATACAGAGAGAATCAAGCTCATTCTTCTATTACTTTCAGATTTGAGATAGTATTGATCACTAGTGTGTCCAATAGGGCAATAAATCCCTTTGACTATAAACAATGTAAGTAGAGACTTCTATGGCCCATTAAATTTCCTTTTTGAGGGGGAGGGGGTAGTCTTTTCATGTTTATAACTTTGTCCTAGATTGTCAGAGCATTAATCTTGTCAGTCAAAATTCCCACTTTGCCACTGTAAATATTTTACATCTCTGAACTTGTTTCCTTATCTGTAAAATGTGGAGAATAATGCCTGGCTGACTTTGTACTGGGTATGAATTAAAACTAAGTGTAATAAAACCTACTACAGGGCTTCCCTGGTGGCGCAGTGGTTGAGAGTCCACCTGCCAATGCAGGGGACACGGGTTCGTGCCCTGGTCCGGGAAGATTCCACATGCCGCGGAGCGGCTAGGCCCGTGAGCCATGGCCGCTGAGCCTGTGCGTCCGGAGCCTGTGCTCCGCAACGGTGAGGTGTGACACACAGCTGTCTGTGTGTCACACTGCGGTACGTGAGAGGTCCACGTACCGCAAAAAAAAAACCTACTACAGTGTAAACACACTGTAGGTACTCAGTAAATGACGACAATGGTGGACATTACTAGGATCAACTAGAAATCCATAGGCAAAGTACCTGGTGCAGTACATGACACAAAAAGTTGGAACTCAATGTACATAAGGTGCTGTTATTATTCTAGAGACAGGGAACTTCTTGTTCAAGTTATTTAAGTTGGACACACAGGGTCTGTCACACATGAACCCATGTATTAGTAATCCTTGTTCTTTTGTGAAGGGAAAAATGGTAGCCCAACTCTTCCACCTTGTCATTTTTCTACTGTGCACATCCTTGTTCATGTGCAGATCACTAGAACCAGGGCTACCTATCTTACTATATAATGATGACAGTATGACTAAGGCAAGGTTTAGGAACAGTCCAGTAGATAAAATGCAGGAAAGGAAGGCAGTGGGAAGAATTGTGACAGAGTTTTACAAGAGCTGAGAGCAAAGGAAACTTAGTCAGCAGTTCAGGAGAGGCACATAAATAATATTAATAGTTCAGGTCTGAGGAGTTGCTTCAGCATTAAAATCCTAACATTAAAAATGCCATTTGAGATTAGTGATATACTTTCTTGCTGTTAGGTTGCAGGTACAGGCTCTGCTGAGTTTGGGAGATTCACCGAATGGTAACACTGTGAGTCCAGGGGGCAAGGGGCAGCAATGGGGAGGTAATATGAGCTCAGGTTGGAGAACGGCTTTAAGATTCCCATCAAGTGTCAGTGCTCTTAAGATCAGGTCTTCTAAAAGTCTGTGTGGGTCTGTCTGTATTAGTTTTCTAGGGCTTCTGCAATGAAGCACCATAAACTAGGTGACTTAAGCAACAGAAATGTACTTTCTCACAGTTCTGGAGACTAGAAATCTGAGATCAAGGTGTCAGCAGAGTAGGTTTCTTCTGAGGCTGTGAGAAGATCTATTCCATGGCTCTCCATTAGCATCTAATTGTTCATAATCTTTGGCATTTGCTGGCTTGTAAAAGCCTCACCCCAATCTCTGCCTTCATTTTCACATGATGTTCTCTCTTTGTGCATGTCTGTGTCCAAATTACCCATGTTTATAAGGGCTCCAATCACACTGGATTAGGGGTTTACCCTATTGCAGTATGACCTCATCTTAATTAATTACATCTGCAATGACTCTATTTCCAAATAAGGTAATATTCTGAGGTACTGCGGGTTAGGACTTCAACATATGAATTTGGTGACGGGTGAGATAAAATTCAGCCCTTAACAGGATCCTTGGAATTGTCACAAACCCATGATGCTATAGGGAAAGGAGTGTGAGTGCACTGAAACAGGAATATATGTGTGAGTATAGTGCAGACAACCAGTACTAGTATATCTTTGCAGTGGGGTGAATTAGCCAAATAATGAGGGATTCATTGGAGAATTTAGTGGAAAAAGAGCCCTGAGTGTTGGGCGACAATTTTCCATGGGTCTCTCTCATATCTGCTTATCTTATGTGAAGTGAACAGATCGAGGAGACCTTAAATGTTGAGTTTCAACAAGTTAAGCGTTTAGAACCATGATTCTAAGGACTTGATATTAAGTATTTGATGAAGATGATGAAAAAAGCACCTAAGTAAAATTATTCTTCTTTAATTACTTATTTGCAATTTATCTCAAAAAATATAATATGAAGAGTCAAAACTAGACAGTGATTTATTTAAAGAATAAAGAAAAAGCAATGAAGTTCTTGGTAGTGAATAATACATTTGAAATGACAGTGAAAGATTCATAAGGTAATTGGCAAAGTTCAGATAAAAATAGGAATATCCAGCATTAACTATGGAAGAGCCAACAAATCAAGATGAATAATGATCTTTTAAATGAGATTACATTTGGAATTTCATAAAGATAATTGTTAAATGAACACAGGAAAAAGTTATCCTGGATATGGTATATGCTGACAATTCTGCTATTTGGAGTCTAAACCTTAGTGACTTTTGGACAAAAATCCTGCTCCTACAGAGGCTTGCTTTTAAGGGTGATATGGGTTTGGTTTTGTTTTTTGCATGAACCCATCATCTCTTTTTTACTTCCATTCTTTACAATCTTTTTTTTTTAACATCTTTATTGGAGTATAATTGCTTTACAATGGTGTGTTAGGTTCTGCTTTAGACTCCTTATCATCTTAATTATTATCCAATCCATTTCAAGTGTTTGCTTTGAAAGTTAGTGTTATTTGGCAAAAGTAACCACATGCCAGTTTTCAGACAGCTGTGTGTCACACCTCACTACACACAGTTGAATTTCCAGCCAAAGCAGACACAGATTCAGCAGCACTGTCAGAAGATCTTATTCCTAAAATGTCAGAGAACAAACATTAAGTGACACTTTGTGCAAGAAAAAATAAATGCATGTAGGTTACCATGAATTTGTTGCCTCAAGGAAAAAATTAAATATTAAATGTATATATTGAATTCATAGGACATACTGGAAAGGTGATTGTGTGTATATGTGTGTGTGTGTGTGTGTGTGTGTGTGTTTAAATCAAATGCTATGACTCTAATAGATGGAAATTTTTTTCCAGAAACATATATCTTGCTCTACAAAACTATCCTCATGTTACTCTGAAGGCTTTGACCAAAGACATTACATCAATGAAATGTGAAAGTGTTGCCTACTCCGTCTTCTTTTTGAGTGAAACCATTTTGATTTCTTTGTTTTTAAATTGGAGTATAGCTGCTTTACAATATTGTGTTAGTTTATACTGTACAGCAAAGTGAATCAGCTATACGTATACATATATCCCCACTTTTTTGGATTTCCTTCCTCATTTAGGTCACCATAGAGCACTGAGTAGAGTTCCCTGTGCTATACAGTAGGTTCTCATTAGTTATCTACTTTATACATAGTATCAATAGTGTATATACATCATTCCCAATCTCCCGATTCATCCCACTCCCCCTTTCCCCCTTGGTATCTGTAGGTTTGTTTTCTAAGTCTGTGTCTCTATTTCTGCTTTGTAAATAAGATCATCTATACAAATGTTTTCAGATTCCACACATATGTGTTAATATACAATATTTGTTTTTCTCTGACTTACTTCACTCTGTATGACAGTCTCTAGGTCCATCCATGTCTGTAAAAATGACACAATTTCGTTCCTTTTATGGCTGAGTAATATTCCATTGTATATATGTACCACATCTTTATCCATTCCTCTGTTAATGGACATTTAGGTTGTTTCCAAGTCCTGGCTATTGTAAATAGTGCTACAGTGAACACTGGGGTGCATGTGTCTTTTTGAATTATGGTTTTCTCTGTTGATTTCTTTTTAATTTTAACTCTTTTTTTCCAGTCAGTCATGGCATAGTATTCAGGCTGGTTCTCAATAATCATTTATCCATTCATTCAATAAGCATCATTAAATAAGAGTTAATATAATATAATGATTAAAAACATAGTTTGGACATTAATCAGCCTGAATCTTGACTACGTCATATACCAGCTCCATGTAATGTTTCAGTGCCTTGGTTTCCTCAAATGTAATTTAAGGATAACATTCATGGCTCTCTCACAGAGAGGTTGCCATATTAATTGAGACACACATCCTTCCTAGTCTAAAAAGCTATTTTGGAGCGGTGGGGGAGGGAATAGGAATAGGAGTTAGGTCAGTGCAAGGCTCTAAGGGCTGTGGACTGGGTAGATTTCCTTAGATCAAGAGTGTGTGTGGCAGACAAAGATTGATATGGCAGGAAGAGAGAGCAACACACAAAAGCATGCTAATGTATAAAAGGTGGAACACATTTGGGGAATTTCCAATACTTTTCTATGACTAGAATAAAGTGAGTCTAAAGCAACAGTAAAAAATGGGACTAGAGAAGAAGAGGTGAGTTCACACATATCATTAGGCATGTTTTATATACAGGATTATATGTGCTGCAAAGAGTTATTATAGTATTTTAATTTTAAATTAAATGGCGTACTTTCATAGATCACCACAAGCAATTTAGGATCCACCATAAATAATAAAAAACATGTTATTCTGACCCTTTAATGGAGATGGTAAATAAGGAACAGTGTCTCTATGATTCATCCTAAGTATCTTGCTCTCTGGGGAAATAAGAACACAGGGCCAGCCATGTCTATTATAATTGCCATTGTCATGAAGTATCGGAAGGGACCTGAAGATTTTGTAATCTCAAGCAGCCATGACTTACCAGTGACACAGATTGCTTTTCCTTTTCTGGTAACTGAATCCTCTTTTTCTTTTGGGAATTGCTTTTCACCTATTTGATGTGGTTCTAACAATGTATCAGTCCCAACCAGCCCAGGTTGGCCACATGCCTCTGGAATTAATGACTAGTCCAGTAGCAGACACTTGACCCAAGCAGGGCTAATCAGTTCTTTTCTGACAATAAATATAAACTCTAGATGAAAGGAGCTCTCCTTCTGATATCGGGAGCTCTAAAGATTATTAACTCTGGTGTTTCCAGGGTCAATATTGATGCCACATACAGAAAGCCTGACTGAAGCCAATATAGAGGAAAGCAGAGCCAAAAGATGGAAAGAGAAAAAGAAAAAATGTCCTGGATAGAGTCAGTCTTAAACCAGCACTATCCATTAAGATTGTCAGTTATATTTGCCAGTAAATTTCATTCTCTTGTTAAACCAATTTAGTTGAACTTCTGCCTCTAGCAACCAAAATATAATACAGATGATCTAGAACACGAAAATTATGATCAAGACAACTGAATAGACAAAATAACACAAGCATCTCTGAACATTTTATCTGTAGTAGTCATTTCATATATCTTGTTAAACATTTCAATAGAAAGTTCTATATATACTTACTTAATAGGGTCTTGGGAGAAGCAAAAATTCCTGTCCCTAATTAGCATTACCTGTGCTTGGTAAACTCATTATAAATTCTTTTTTTCTTTTAGGAATCATGTGAGGAAATACGCAAGGTGATTAGGTGATAGATTTCAGAGCCATATCACAAGGATTTGAACAAGGTTTTGCCACTTACCAGCTATGTGACCTTGAGCAAGTCACCTAACCTCTTTATGCCTCAGTTTCCTCTTCTATAAAATGGGTATAGTAACTGCTCTTATCTTGTAAGGGTATTATGAAGGTTAAATGTGTTAGTATATGTAAGAAGCTTAGAGCAGTGCTGGGAGTATAATAAACACTATACAAATGTTTAAGAGAGAATATGATGCTATTTTTAAGCTGTGGTATAGAGCAACAGTATACTTTTCATTAAATAAACAAATGCAAAGAATAATCTTTATAAAGTTATTGTGGTCACTAACAACATTTCTGTTAAATGGTAAATTTTGGATTAATGAAGTTTATATAACTGTCGCTGATTCTTTGAATTATAAGCTATTTTTATATACTTTTTTCAGTTACTTAGGTATTTTTATTTATTTATTTATTTTTGCGTTACACAGGCCTTTCACTGTTGTGGCCTCTTCCGTTGCAGAGCACAGGCTCCGGACACACAGGCTCAGCGGCCGTGGCTCACGGGCCCAGCCGCTTTGCGGCATGTGGGATCCTCCCGGACCGGGGCACAAACCCACGTCCCCTGCATCAGCAGGCGGACTCTCAACCACTGCGCCACGAGGGAAGCCCCTACTTAGGTATTTTTTAAAATAACATCTAAATGTGAACACTTACGGACTTCCCTGGTGGCGCAGTGGTTAAGAATCCGCCTGCCAATGCCGGGGACATGAGTTTCGAGCCCTGGTCCAGGAAGATCCCACATGCCTCGGAGCAACTAAGCCCGTGTGCCGCAACTACTGAGCCTGCGCTCTAAAGCCCATGAGCCACAACTACTGAGCCCTCGTGCCACAACTACTGAAGCCCACGTGCCTAGAGCCTGTGCTCCACAACAAGAGAAGCCACTGCAATGAGAAGCCCATGCATCGCAACGAAGAGTAAGCTGGTGCGCAGCAACAAAGACCCAATGCAGCCAAAAATAAAAATATGAATAAATAAATAAATTTATATTAAAAAATATGAACACTTAATCTGAATCATTTGACAACTAAATTGCTTACTAAGAACTTTATTTAAGGACGACTACAGGAATCAGTAATTTACTTAAGAGCTAGAAGTCAGTGGAGAAAATTAAACTGGCCCTTTCACAGTGAACTCTGACATGGGAAAATGACATGGCAAAGCCTTGCCCAGTTTTCAACGGTAAAATCAATGATAGGAAATGAGCTACTTACCAAGTTCAGTAAGTAAACAGATATTAGTCCACTGCAATTAAGCCTTGACCCATAAATTGTATTTGTAAGTAAATTATAATTTGCAAACTGAAGACCAACTTAGCTGTTTCAATATTTGCTAAAAATTAATGAAAGAAATTAAACACTTAGAAGTAGAGGCAGAAAACTAGCATTGTCCCTTAGCAGGTAAGAGATGTTAGTTAAAACATATAATTTCTCTGTGTATCAAGGTCCTTACTCATGAAATAAATACAATGTTTGCCCTATTTAATGTAAAGATTGCTGTATGGTTTAACAGAAATAATTTTGATCTGTCTTTTTTAAAGTTATGTGATGTGATTGCAAAACACTTCTTCTATATGCCTTAGTATCTTCCAGGCAATTTGCACCAAACACTTTTCCTATAGTAGTGCTAATTATCAGAGCCTTGCTATGAAGCACGTACTTTTTTCATTTTGCAAGGAGTATATTGAAACATAGTAATGATAAATAACTGGTTCAGAATGACTCACAGAGCAAGTGATGGAGTCCAGATTCAAATCCAGGTTGGTCTGTCACAAAAATGTTTCAGTTTGCCTTAACTCAGATGCCCAACCTCACTTTCCTCAGGCCTTATCTCATTGATATATAGAAATGAGAACCTTACTTACTCCTGATTATCCCAATGTGCATAATATTATTAAAATTAAATAATAGCTATTACTTAGTGCTTACTATTTATCAGGCACCGTGCAAAGCACTTCTCATGTGCTTTGTCATTTAATCCTATAATCTATGAATAAGTCACGCATATTATCCTGATTTCACAGATATAAAGGAAAGGAGGTGTTGACCTAAAACAAATAAGCTGCCAGATATTTCTCCAGCAAAGATGGGTTTATTCAGTAGCAGCAGAGAATTACCACTTAGGGTCTACAACCATGGCAAGCCACATACAAGTCCCCACATGCACTAGGGAAAAAAGGAAGTTGGGAGGGCTATAGCAAACAAAAAATCTATGGCTTTTCGTTGGCTGAGTCCTTGCCAGGAAAGAAGAGGAGTCTTTCTTCTTTCTTTTGGGCTCTGCTATCAACAGAGGGCATGAGCGCTCCCCCTTCTGGTCTCCCAGCTCTATTTAATTGAGGTTTCTATTTGTTAATTTTTTTACATGGGCAAAAGAAGTACCTAAACAAGTCCAACACAAAAGCCCAAGCTTAACCAAATGGATACTTATAAATATCATTAAATTATTAATTGATTAAAGACAACACAAGTTCTAATGAAAAATTACCCAGTGATAATTACTAGAAGTGCATTCTAATATTACAAGCTGAAAATCCTGTCAAATTAATAAAAAACTCTGTTCTTTAACAATACTGATTATTCAATATGCTTAATCAATGTAGATGTTTCATGAGTCAGAAATATCACAAAACTTGAAGCTCAAAATTACCTATTTCTGGCAGAAAAACAAGGGCAAATGTAGAACTGGCAAGGCATTAAATGTAATATTGACTACTAAGATGGTTTCAAATGTGTTAGTGTAACCTTTACCACCACCACACAGAAACAGCCTCTTTAACAAAAAAGTCTAAGACATGATATTTACCTATTTCTTTGGTTGGGGGGTTGTTTGTTTTACACATTCTGGAATACTATATTGTTTTTCTAAGTGACATACTACTGCAGGCAACTCAGTTTATTCCTGAAGGAGTGGTTCTCAGTTATGACCAGTGTAATCATCTAGAGAGCTTTAAAAAAATACCGATGCATGGGTTGCATCTTCAGAGATTCTGATTTAATAGGTGTGGGGTGTAATCTGGGCATCAGGGATTTTAAAAGCTCCCCAGATATTTCTAATGTGCAGCCAGGGCTAAGAACCACTGTCCTAAAACCTGAACTATACATTTCACATAGCTTTGTATTGCTTCTCTATAAAAAATAACATTCTGTGTGACTCATCTAGACACACATGAAAAGATGCTCAACATCACAGTTATTAGAGAAATGCAAATCAAAACCACAATGAGGTATCACCTCACACAGGTCAGAATGGCCAGCATCAAAAAGTCTACAAATAATAAATGCTGGAGAGGGTGTGGTAGGACGCTGTTGGTAGGAATATAAATTGGTAAAGCCACTATGGAGAACAGTATGGAAGTTCCTTAAAAAACTAAAAATTGAGCTACCCTATGATTCAGCAATCCCATTCCTGTGGGTATATATCCACAGAAAACCATAGTTCAAAAAGATACATGCACCCCAGTGTTCGTTGCAGTGCTGTTTACAATAGCCAAGACATGGAAGCAACCTTAAGGTCCATCAGCAGATGAATGGATAAAGATGTGGTACATATATACAATGGAATATTGCTCAGCCCTTAAAAATAATTAAATAATGCTATTTGCAGCAACATGGATGGACCTGGAGACTATCATACTAAGTGAAGTCAGAGAAAGACAAATATCATGTGATATCGCTTATATGTGGAATCTAAAAAACAAAATACAAATGAACTTATTTACCAAACAGAAACAGACTTACAGACTTAGAAAACAAACTTATGGTTACCAAAGGGGAAAGGTACCAGGGCATGGTAAACTGGGAGTTTGGAATTGACATATACACACTACTATATTTAAAATAGATAACCAACGAGGACCTACTGTATAGCACAGGGAACTCTACTCAATATTCTGTAATAACCTAAACGGGAAAAGAATTTGAAAAAGAATAGATATATGTATACGTGTAACTGAATCACTTTGCTGTACACCTGAAACTAACACAACATTTGTAAACCAACTATACTCCAATATAAAATAAAATTTTTTTAAAAAGTAACCAGTTGCTATCTTACTGTTTGCTTTTGTTATACTGAAGCCTCTGCTACAATTTCTTCAACATTAAGTTTTGTCCACGTTTCTGTATCTGGGACAAATACTGGATTCTTAAAAACTTCCTTCTTCCACTTAGACCCTTTCAAGTATAATTTCCAGTACTTTATCTTGATCTTCTCATCTCCATGGAATCCTTAAACCAAGTTTGAAAGAACCATCACACTAAGGAAAAAAGGGGAACAGGGAATCAGTGACTCTTGGTCACTGGCAGGGGAGGATTTAAACTCCCTAAAGCCCAGTCTGAGGAAGGATCAAAAGAGGGTTCCTAGTTTGTTGCCCCTCATGTGTTCCCAAGTAGAAACAAATGTTTGCAGCCAGAATGACACACTGGAGCCTCCCAACCTGATTGTAGTTGGTATGCCTTACTGCATTGGTAAGTGCTGTGGAGAGATGTGAATTATCTCCCAGAAGAAAGGACAAAGGGCTGAACAAACCTCCTGATTAGCTGCCCTGAGTCTGCCAGGCTATACCTCCTGGGCAAGGAAAACAACAGGCCAACAGGGGCTGCGCAACTCTTATTTTCAAAACAAGCTCATTAAAAATGTTTACTGAGTGGCCACTCTGTGATATTTTAGATAGTCTATATATCATACCCTAAACCAAATAATATTGTGCCTTTTAACAAATTATTTGGGCAAACTGTGGAACTTAAAGATTAGCACATTTCCTCTTTAACCTGACGTAAGGATGCTGATAGAAGCAAAGTGAATTTATGGAACGGTTACTGTTCCTCACTAGGACTGAGAAGAGCATTATATGAGATTTTACCAAGTCTTCTTGCATTTCATAATTTTTATCATCTTGCAAATAGAGCTTCAAGGAAATAAATTTTGATATAGGTTATTTTTACTCATGTCTTACTGTTTTGTTTTGTTTTTTGCAAAGCAAAAGACTGTAGCACAGGAGCTAAGAAGACTTGTAAGAAATTACAATAAGATATACAGACTATATCTTATGAATTTAATGACATGTTCAATTTGGCCTGACTTATTGGGATAAATATAAGAGATAAAGCTAAAATAGGTATCATGGATCATGAACTAGAAAGAAAAAGAGAAAAACCTGCCCAGAATATCACACAAGAAACAAAAATAAAACCACAACAAATGTATACTTTTAATATTCCTTAAATTAAAATATACTTTGGAGAATTTTACCCAGATGTTTCTGAAATTATAGTATCACTTTAATATCTTCTGTTTGTCACTGTATTTAGTATGGCATTTACCACCTAGAACCTGAGTTCTCCACACAGGTACATGGTCTGTAAACTTAGATAACAGTTGCTAAGCCATTGAAAAACTAAAATCCACAGACCATGTAGGAAAGAAAAGCAACAGCTGATCGAGAGAACATAAAGGAAAAGAGAAAACTATCAATGCCTCTACGTGCCTGGTTCAACTGAGAATAAGAGTTCTGACAACTGAGGTTGTGCTTACACATAAGGCCCAATTTAGTTACTTACCTAAAAATAACCCGTCAATTCAGTCAGCCAAATAATTCATTTTTAAAAGAAAGAGAGAGACTTCCTGATTGTAAGGTTGAACTAATCGATTGTTTGCACTGATTGACTATTTTGGTTAAAAATAATCACATCAGAAGTACGTGTATCTGGAGAAATTTATTCAAATTGCTTAATAATCTTAGCACTTCACCCCTGCTCTCAGGACAATGGCTTAAATGAGTTGGTGCCCCATAAATGTTTGTTGAATTTTGGCACAAAGACTTCATGTTATAACAAACAGTACCTGGTCAGGACCAAGACCCATTCTGAATAAGAGCTAGGAAAAAAATCAAGTGTTTTAAGTTTTGGAATATAAAAGACCAAAAATAATCCCAGTGTCATATTTACAATATTTAAATAGTTTTAAAATAGTAATTACTCAGTTGTTCATTATAATCAAATCTTTAAAAATGAGAGAAAAATTAATGAAGGGAACTTTCAGTAACTAGGACAAGAGCCCCTATAAAATGACTCCTTAAGTGTTAATTCTAAAAGGAATTGCTCATGAAATGATTCCTTTCATGATGAGATAGATTACTGCAAGCTGGTGCTTGGGAAAATGCTGTACAGCCTTTATTGCCTAGTCTACCTGGTTTAGACTAAGTAAGTTATGTTTTCTAGTACTTTCATGCATGACTTTTGGAAACAACAACAAAGGACTGATATTTGTAACAAGAAAACAATATCATAAATTTGTTTATTAAAGCACCCCAATGCTTTAATAAACTTGAAGTAAATTACAGCAGTATAATTTATAGTTTGGTATTAATTTTCAAAGTTTCCTTCCTAGAAAAAAGCCTCAGTCAATAAAGGCCAGAAAATTGACCTATACCTTATCTATACCTTATCTTGGTATAGATTTAGATTCTTTTATCCTCTGATTCTATTCTTGGAAGTTGGTGCCCTTTTCTGGAGAACCATAACTGGATCATACTTGGCTGAGTCATTTTCTTCCTATCAACACAGAGAATTTCCAGTTTCTCTGTCAGCTACCAATCAGAATTTGGGTTACGTGCTTCAACCACAAAGAGTTTACCAACTGTTCATGAACTTCTTTATCTGTTCCTGTCACTATTGCACAAATCTGTGCAATTAAGAACTCTTCTTCAGATAAAATTATCCTACTCAACCCATTTAGGATGATGTCTTTCCTCTGTTACTAGCAGGAAAAAGCAGATGATAATTTTGATGACAAAGCAGACACAAATAAAAGGAAAAGTCATATTTAGCAAGACAAATTTAAACATACAGCTTTAGTAAAATGCTGATTATCTCCAAAACACTGCACTATAAAACAGGTGCAGAAAACTCAATCTCTTCATCAGCATCATCTTTATTGCACATTGACTTGTAGAATTTAAGTAATCAGAAACTCTGGGGCTAAGAAAGCGAAATAAGAGATTGCTATGGATCTATAATGTGTGAAGAACATGGTTTAAGTGAGTGGAAAAGAAATGCAGGAAGAGAGTCAGACCTGCACCTCTGGGTGACTTCTGTTAAACCACTTAACTTCAACATACATCAGTTTCCTCATTTGTAAGTTGTGAAAAGCAAGTATTGACTCTTTCATCACCAGAATGTTGAAAGCATGTTGTAATGAAACGTACATTGACTTCCTTTGAAGGAAGAAAGTTGTAAAACATAAATTCATTAGGTTACAAACTCCTTTCCATTAGAAGAGTTGGAACAGGATATAGTCCTCATTAAGTTGTACTTCTTAAGAGCAGAGATCACCAATGTAGCCACACAGGAAGTATAAGTCTGTAGCCTATGAGAAATCATTTATAGCTTTTACACAGAAATTTTACCACAAAAAGGACACAAATTATTATATACAACAGGGTAAAGGTTTATGGTTAAAATCTCCCACAATTCATAACTAACCATGCTTGATGCACACAGAGTTTCTCCTATTAATAGGTTATAGAAATCATTCTCCAAAAAGCCTGGAATTGCATCTTTTTAATTAGCTATTTTAAGAGTTGAAACAAAATGGCACTGAGTGGTTTATTACATAAATTGACATGCCATAGAAAAGAAGTATTCTGTAAATTAATAAACAAGTTAAAATGTTAATATGCTCTACATACTTGATATAGTTATGTAAAATTAAACCTAGGCAATATATTCCATAGTTCTAAACAATATATATATATTTTAACATCTTTATTGGAGTATAATTGCTTTACAATGGTGTGTTAGTTTCTGCTTTATAACAAAGTCAATCAGCTATACATATACATATATCTCCATATCTCCTCCCTCTTGCGTCTCCCTCCCACTCTCCTTATCCCACCCATCTCGGTGGTCACAAAGCACTGAGCTGATCTCCCTGTGCTATGCGGCTGCTTCCCACTAGCTATGTAGTTTACATTTGGTAGTGTATATATGTCCATGCCACTCTCTCACTTCATCCCAGCTTACCCTTCCCGCTCCCGCATCCTCAAGTCCATTCTCTACGTCTGTGTCTTTATTCCTGTCCTGCCCCTAGGTTCTTCAGAATCATTTTTTTTTTAGATTCCATATATATCTATTAGCATAGGGTATTTATTTTTCCCTTTTTGATTTACTTCACTCTGTATGACAGACTGTAGGTCCATCCACCTCACTACAAATAACTCAATTTCATTTCTTTTTATGGCTGAGTAATATTCCATTGTACTCAGTAATACATTGTACTCATTCCATCTTCTTTATCCATTCATCTGTCGATGGACACTTAAGTTGCTTCCATTTCCTGGCTATTGTAAATAGAGCTACAATGAACATTGTGGTATGTGACTCTTTTTGAATTATGGTTTTCTCTGGGTATATGCCCAGTAGTGGGATTGCTGGGTCATATGGTAGTTCTATTTTTAGTTTAAGGAAGCTTCACACTGTTCTCCATAGTGGCTGTTATCAATTTACATTCCCACCAACAACACAAGAGGGTTCCCTTTTCTCCACACCCTCTCCAGCATTTATTGTTTGTAGATTTTTTGATGATGGCCATTCTGACCGGTGTGAGGTGATACCTCATTGTAGTTGTGATTTGCATTTCTCTAATGATTAGTGATGTTGAGCATCCATTCATCTGTTTGTTGGTGATCTCTATATCTTCTATGGAGAAATGTCTATTTAGGTCTTCTGCCCATTTTTGAATTGCATTGTTTGTTTTTTTTGATATTGAGCTGCATGAGCTGCTTGTAAATTTTGGAGATTAATCCTTTCTCAATTGCTTCATTTGTAAACATTTTCTCCCATTCTGAGGGTTGTCTTTTCATCTTGTTTATGGTTTCCTTTGCTGTGCAAAAGTTTCATTAGGTCCCATTTATTTATTTTTGTTTGACCATGGGGCCGGGGGGAGGAGGGAGTAGGGAGTTAATATTTAATGGGTACAGGTTTCAATTGATGATGAAAAGTTCTGGAGATGGATAGTGATGATGGTTGCACATCAATATGAAGGTACTTAGTGCCACTAAACTGTACACTTAAAAATGGCTAAAATGGCGAATTTTATATTTTACTACAATAAAAATATATGTGTATAATTTTTTAAAAAGAAAATATGTGGAAATATTTTATTTTATTCACTTGATTATCTTTGGGATTTTCTTACCTTGAGCTCATAAACTACCACATAGAAATGATTCAGAATAAAATAAGAATGTCTAAATAGGGACTTCCCTGGTGGTGCACTGGTTAAGAATCCACCTGCCAATGCAAGGGACACGGGTTCGAGCTCTGGTCCAGAAAGATCTCACATGCCGCGGAGCAACTAAGCCCATGATCCACAACTACTGAGCCCACGTGCCACAACTACTGAAGCCCACGCACCTAGAGCCCATGCTCCACTACAAGAGAAGCCACCACAATGAGAAGCTCGTGCACCGCAATGAAGAGTAGCCCCCGCTCGCCGCAACTAGAGAAAAGCTCTCTCGAAGCAAAGAAGACCCAATGCAGCCAAAAAATTAATTAATTAATTTTTAAAAAAAGAATGTCTAAATAAAAAAACAGAATAAAATTGATATGCTGCAATTCTTCTAAATCAAATGTAAATTTAGATTTTATAAGCATTTATTTCCACTAGGTGGAGCCATTTGCTTAAACTAGTTGTAGGAAAATTGACTGGAATAGTGTATGTTTAATTTTATAAGAAACTGCAAAAGTGTTTTCCAAAGTAGCTATACCATTATGCATTCCCTCCAGCAACATATGAAAGTTCCAGTTGCTCCAAAGTCTTATTAGCACTTGGCCACTCCTTTGCAGGACATTGGTCCTGGATATTTTGGACAGGACCAAAGGTCTACTAACCCTATATGATTCCATTCATATGACATTCTTGAAATGGAAAAACTCCAGAAACAGAAATTGAATTAGTAGTTGTCAGGGACTGGGAGTGGGGAGAGGGGACTGAATGCAAGGGACACTGGTAAACCATTAAAAGAGATTAAATTATGCTATACCTTGTTTGTATTAGCGGTTATATGATTATGGACATTTGTAAAAAGTCATTGAATATACACCTAAAAATGGTGACTTTTACTGTTCAAAAATGGTGACTTTTACTGACTTTTGTCCAATTATTATTGGGTTTTGTTTTCTTAATATTGAATATTTTAATACTTGATTAATGGGACATACAAAAAATTGCTTATGAAAAAGCAATTAAGATTAAAAACACGCTGAAGAATTCTGGCAGGTTTTATAAAAGTCTCTGTTAACATAAAAATCTTAACTTTTTTCCTCTGTCCTACCATAGTTTAAGGATGTGCATTGATGCCTTCTAATAAAAATGTATTTGTTTAAGAGACTCAAAGACACTAAAGTGATAACGATTATGTTTGTTTTATAATGAAAATTCCAAACTGGGAAATAACAACATCTTGGTTATCTATATAAATCAAGTATCACCACATATTGTTCTTTTATAATTGGATACTGTCTTTCATATATATGTGAAAAGAATCTTACTCTTAAGGATGAGAAATCAAATAAGTATTTTAGATAGAAGAGCATTCTGAGATATATACCTACCTATAAACATATATAAGTTATATATTTCTCTTGTCATATAAAAGTATCATCATCAACTTGGAAGTTACATAATAAATATATTTAGTTCTAGCTTTACCATTATAACCTAATATTTATAGAGTAAATTTCATCTTTAAATATATTTTTTAGAAATTTCCATCTGTATTTCATTTGGAGTAATGGGACTTGGGTTTCCTAGAGGGAAGACATCCAGTACATCTGAAAAAAATCATGCTTTGTTGGCACATTTTAAAATATATTCAGTGAAATCACATATTTAATTCATGTGTGAGAAAACTCAAAATTTTGTAGCCTATGAGGTGGCCAAGAAAAGAGGTTGGCAGGAAAGCTTCAACAGTGTGACAGCATATGAAAATATTTTTGAACGAATTGGGCCTTGGGAATTGTAATAGAATTGTAGTCTTTAGCGCCATAGAGGAATGAAACTGGATTATAAACAGCTACAAAGTAACAGAAAACTAGCCTGTCTATGAGTTCTTCTGGTCATTTTCTAATTAAGAGTGCTTTGTCTTCTTGGCTCTATACCTTTCAAAGAATACCTAGAGCATCAAAGATATCAGACTTCACATAAAAGACTTCAAAGCAGCCATTAGAAATATGATCACAGAACTAATGGGAAGCTTGATTAAAGAAGTAAAGGAAGGCATGATGACAACGTTCAATCAAATAGAGAATATAAATAAGGAGGTAAAAATGATAATAAAAAAGAACAAAATGGAAATTTGGGGACTGAAAAGTATATATGAAATCTGATATTTGGTCAGTCTCAAACTCTGGGTACTGATTACCCCCATTCCGGGGCTTGTTACTGTCATTTGGTTTTTTAAATTTGTTTAGTAACTGGTTAGATTATTTTAATATAGTCTAGTCCCCATGCATACCCCACCACCACCACCACCATACACATACACATACTCAATGTTAAAATTCTGTTGCTGCTTTTTAGGAAGGCACAGCTTTAGGTATGCCCACAGTCACTCTGCGATAACAGTATTTGAATGGCTTTCTTCCTCTCTTTCACTGACCACACCCAGCTGTTAAATGCCATTAATTGCCAGCTGATTACTCTATTGTTCTACAAACTAATCCAATTAAATGGTGCTTCCTTTAAAGAGATAGAGTCTGTGGTCAGTATCTGATGTTTGTTCTAACCCCAGAAGGCTTCTCCCAGCTATCTAATTCTCTAGTTCTCTCCTGCAAACTTTTCAGCCAACAGTCTAGGCTTTATCGTCATTAAATCCAAGAGTCACCTCCCAATTGCCTTTCACCAAGATCTCTACTGTTCTTTACAGTGCTTCTAGGCTTGAACTTTTCCATGCTGTTGCAAATGAGGTCAGTTCCTTTGGGAAGAGATTAGGAGCTAAATGTTTTGTGGATTGATTCTCCCCCAGGCAAACTCTCTTAGCCAGGGCTCTGGAGCTAGGGGTGGTAACAATGACAAGCTTCTCTCTGCACAACCACCCCACTCTAGAAGCTGAGTACTCAGTATGGGGGTGAAGGGTGGGCAGCAGCCAAGGTTCTCTCAGCTTGCGTCTCCTTGCATGGAACCACTACCTTATGAGTTGGGGCAAGTACAATCAGAATCCCAGTATTTTCAGCACTCTGTACTCAAAGTAGTACCTCCATTCCATAAGTGGGCGAGGGTTGGAAGATGGGAGTCCCACCTCTCATTAGCAATCACCTAGAGCTTAGCCTCAGCAACAGGTAGCCAGGGGCAGAATAAGAAGCACCGAATTCATGCTCCTCCAGGGTAAAAAAGCCTTCTGACTAGAAGCTGGGGCAAGAATTCGTCCTCTGTTCTTGGGTGCAGCACTCTAGAGTGGAATCTTCACCTTGCTGAGCAGAGAGGGAGGAAAAGAGGGAGGAGTCTTGGTTCAAATATCACAAACTCTCACTTTTTTTTTACAGAATGTTGATAGATGTTGAATAGATGTTTCCTCATTTGTTATTTGTCCTTAGGACCATATCCAGAAGGTTTAAATGGTTGGTTTTTCTTTTTTTTAATTTTTTTTTTTTTTTTGCGGTACGTGGGCCTCTCACTGTTGTGGCCTCTCCTGTTGTGGAGCACAGGCTCTGGACGCGCAAGGTCAGTGGCCATGGCTCACGGGTCTAGTCACTCCACGGCATGTGGGATCTTCCCAGACAGGGGCACGAACCAGTGTCCCCTGCATCGGCAGGCAGACTCTCAACCACTGCGCCACCAGGGAAACCCTCTTTTTATTAATTTTTATGAATTTCACTGAGGAAGGGATAAGCAGAGCTTTGGACACTGTCATCTCAGAGGTTGATCCAAACTTTCATTCATTTTCTATATCTGATTCAATCAACATTGACATTGACCATATTCTATGTGCCATGAATGCAAAAATGAAAAGGATAAGATTTCTGCTCTTGAAGAGCAAATAATCTAGTGGAAGGTATAAAGAAATAATTGCAACTCTAAGTGATAAGAGCTACAACAGAAAAGTATATTAAGTACAGTAGAAGCACAGAGGAGCAGGTGACAGCGTCGGGATGGAAGTGAAAACAATATGGAAGATCTCATGAAGGTAATTAAAACCAAAGGGTAACTTTGGGAAACTTTAGCTCTGCTAGATCCACTATCCCTGAAAATCATTCCAAATAAAAACAATGATTATAATTTTTATATTAATATTATTTGATATAAACAGTTGACATTTTCTTAACCTTAAACATAAAAGTATCTAAGAATTTTTGCTACATTTGTCTGTAACATAAAATATAAGTAAATCACAGTGAGCAAGTACAACTTCAAGGCAAGATCTCTGGTCTCCTACTTCCAATAATTCCAACCAGTTTGTGCCCCTAATCCCTTTGGTACAGAAATCTAGAGCCTCCACTGTTCTTGGAGAAGAGGATACAGTTCCACATCATTTTGGTAAAGTCTCAGAGGAACAAAGGAATAGGAGACAAGTCCATTTGCTTTCTAACATAGCATGCTAGACTAGTTTTTGTCAACCAAAATAATGCAGAAGACTGCAAATAAGAAGAGTTTATTTGGGGTCATAAGAATTGTAATTCAGTTTCTGGCCTTACATTTAGGTCTTTAATCCATTTTGAGCTTATTTTTGTGTATGGTGTTAGGGAGTGATCTAATCTCATACTTTTACATGTACCTGTCCAGTTTTCCCAGCACCACTTATTGAAGAGGCTGTCCTTTCTCCACTGTACATTACTGCCACCTTTAACAAAGATAAGGTGACCATACGTGCGTGGGTTTATCTCTGGGCTTTCTATCCTGTTCCATTGATCTATATTTCTGTTTTTGTGCCAGTACCATACTGTCTTGATTACTGTAGCTTTGTAGTATAGTCTGAAGTCAGGGAACCTGATTCCTCCAGCTCCGTTTTTCGTTCTCAAGATTGCTTTGGCTATTCGGGGTCTTTTGTGTTTCCATACAAATTGTGAAATGTTTTGTTCTCGTTCTGTGAAAAATGCCAGTGGTAGTTTGACAGGGATTGCATTGAATCTGTAGATTGCTTTGGGTAGTAGAGTCATTTTCACAATGTTGATTCTTCCAATCCAAGAACATGGTATATCTCTCCATCTATTTGTATCATCTTTAATTTCTTTCATCAGTATCTTATAATTTTCTGCATACAGGTCTTTTGTCTCCTTAGGTAGGTTTATTCCTAGATATTTTATTCTTTTTGTTGCAATGGTAAATGGGAGTGTTTTCTTGATTTCACTTTCAGATTTTTCATCATAGTGTATAGGAATGCCAGAGATTTCTGTGCATTAATTTTGTATCCTGCTACTTTACCAAATTCATTGATTAGGTCTTGTAGTTTTCTGGTAGCATCTTTAGGATTCTCTATGTATAGTATCATGTCATCTGCAAACAGTGACAGTTTTACTTCTTCTTTTCCAATTTGGATTCCTTTTATTTCTTTTTCTTCTCTGATTGCTGTGGCTAAAACTTCCAAAACTATGTTGAATAAGAGTGGTGAGAGTGGGCAACCTTGTCTTGTTCCTGATCTTAGAGGAAATGCTTTCAGTTTTTCACCATTGAGGATGATGTTGGCTGTGGGATTGTCATATATGGCCTTTATTATGTTGAGGAAAGTTCCCTCTATGCCTACTTTCTGCAGGGTTTTTATCATAAATGGGTGTTGAATTTTGTCAAAAGCTTTCTCTGCATCTATTGAGATGATCATATGGTTTTTCTCTTTCAATTTGTTAATATGGTGTATCACATTGATTGATTTGCGTATATTGAAGAATCCTTGCATTCCCGGAATAAACCCCACTTGATCACGGTGTATGATACTTTTAATGTGCTGTTGGATTCTGTTTGCTAGTATTTTGTTGAGGATTTTTGCATCTATGTTCATCAGTGATATTGGCCTGTAGTTTTCTTTTTTTGTGACATCTTTGTCTGGTTTTGGTATCGGGGTAAAGGTGGCCTCATAGAATGAGTTTGGGAGTGTTCCTCCCTCTGCTCTATTTTGGAAGAGTTTGAGGACAGGTGTTAGCTCTTCTCTAAATGTTTGATAGAATTCACCTGTGAAGCCATTTGGTCCTGGGCTTTTGTTTTTTGGGAGATTTTTAATCACAGTTCCAATTTCAGTGCTTGTGATTGGTCTGTTTATTTTTTCTGTTTCTTCCTGGTTCAGTCTCAGAAGGTTGTACTTTTCTAAGAATTTGTCCATTTTTTCCAGGTTGTCCATTTTATTGCTATATAGTTGCTTGCAGTAATCCCTCATGTTTCTTTGTATTTCTACAGTGTCAGTTGTTACTTCTCTTTTTTCGTTTCTAATTCTGTTGATTTGAGTCTTCTCCCTTTTCTTCCTGATGAGTCTGGCTAATGGTTTATCAATTTTGTTTATCTTCTCAAAGAACCAGCTTTTAGTTTTGTTGATCTTTGCTATTGTGTCCTTCATTTCTTTTTCATTTATTTCTGATCTGATCTTTATGATTTCTTTCCTTCTGCTAACTTTGGTTTTATTTTGTTCTTCTTTCTCTAAATGCTCTAGGTGTAAGATTACGTTGTTTATTTGAGATTTTTCTTGTTTCTTGAGGTAGGACTGTATTGCTAAAAACTTCCCTCTTACAACTGCTTTTGCTGCATCCCATAGGTTATGGGTCATCGTGTTTTCATTATCATTTGTGTCTAGGTATTTTTTGATTTCCTCTTTAATTTCTTCAGTGATCTCTTGGTTATTTAGCAGCATACTGTTTAGCCTCCATGGGTTTGTAATTTTTTAAGTTTTTTGCCTGTAATTGATATCTAGTCTCATAGCGTTGTGGCTGGAAAAGATACTTGATATGATTTCAGTTTTTTTAAATTTGCCAAGGCTTTATTTGTAACCCGAATATGATCTATCCTGGAGAATGTTCTATGTGCACTGGAGAAAAAAGTGTATTCTGTTGTTTTTGGATTGAATGTCCTGTAAATATTAACTAAGTCCATCTCGTCTAATATGTCATTTAAAGCTTGAGTTTCCAGAATCCATATTTTAAGATGAACATTTGTCTTACCCAAATGAGCCCCTCAAATATCTCCTCTTATGATTGAAGTATAGGAATGGAATAGATAAAGCAAGTTTGAGGAGGGAGTAGTGGACATGTAAAGAGGTATCTTCAGAGAATCTATATGATCATCTTAATGGAAACTCAGCAGAGATGGCACCACTGTTTTTTCTACATCACCTACAGCCTAAAAGACAAGTTTTCTCTTTGCTAAGGATATGAAGCCTGAAAGCAATTGAGGAAGCTGGTATAGTGGTTCAGAGTGATGTCAGGCAGATACTGTTCAGTTCCTAATGCTACCACTTACTAGTACTGTATGTAATCTTGGGCAAATTACCAAACTTAACCTAATTTTTTTCATGAGTTATTAGAAGGTGCCTTCCAGGGTAACCACATCACACAACACCTAGTGTGATCCAGCCATAGAGAATTCCATGTGAATTGTGCCTCCTTCAGTCATGCAATGTGACTGTCCCTGTGCCTAGCATATAGTGAGCATTAAAAAAGGCAGTGGTTAAATATCCAATATCCAATCCAGTCCTCTCTTGTAAACAAGAATGAGGAAGTTCTGCAAATTTCAGTTCAGCATAAGTGGTAAAAACATGAACCAAAGATCTGATACTGTCAGTATTCTAACATTAAGTTGTGCTATTTACTAGTCATGTGTTCTTGGGCAGTTTACTTAAATTCTTGGTGCCTCAGTTTCTCCTTTAGTGAAAGAGGGATAATACTACTACTTACCTTTTAGGGTTATTGTAATGATTAAATAAGTTAACACATGTAAAACATTGAGAACAAAATCTGGTACATTATAAACACTAAATAAACGTTAGTTATAATTATTTATACGCTATATGGAAAGGTATCCTAAATATGTTGTTAAGGTGAAAAAGCAAAGTGATGAATACCTTTAAAAATTAGGGTAATTTGAATGGTGGTTACCAGAGGGGAAGTGGGGTGGGGGGAAAGAGAAATGGGTAAAGGGGGTCAACTGTACAGTGATGGGTGGAAACTAAACTTTTGGCCGTGAGCACACTGTAGTGTAATCAGAGGTGTAATGTTGCACACATGAAACTAATATAATGCTATAAACCAATGTTATCTCAATTAAAAAAACAGGCAGGAGGCAATGCTGCTCTAAAACATATGATAAATATATATATATATGTTTAAACTTATATATACATAAAATTTCTCTGTAAGATAGCTAAAAATTTAATAACATTTATTACCTATCTGGAGGGGAATTGAGTGGAAGGAGGAGGAGGGAGCATTTTCATCATACAGCTCTTTATACTTTCTGAATTTTGAACCCTCTGAAAGTATTAGCTTTGAGAAATTAAATTTTTAAATATAGCTAATAGTAGTATTACTATAATCAGTTTGATATCATTTACCTTATAGATATTACTATTATTATTATAATCAAATGTCATTGGGTACCAACTATTGTATACCATATTACATTGTGTATTACACAAAGGATATATTGACCCTCTCATTCAAGAGCATTTAATTGGACACAGCAAATATATACAAGCCTATAAGCATGAGGAAAACACCCATGAAAGAAGTGTGCAGACCACATTCTAGGGGGTGAGGGAGGAGTCAAAAGCCTGAGGGATCACTTCTGGCTTGCACTATCAGTGAAGGCTTGATGGATGCATAAGGTTTCAATGACATTCCAAGTAGAAGAAATGGCACAATTTGATTACAATAATATGGTACATTACTGGGAAGCACCAAGAACTGGAAGATGTAAAAATAACAGAGAATATGACTGATGCTCACTAAACCAGAGAAAATACTAGGAAATTACTTTAAGAAGAACAAAAACATCTAAAATTCTAGTTCTAAGTTTTCTGGGGAGGAGAACTGGGAACAGAAATTGTTTTACAGATTTCTTATTCCACTGAAAGATTTTTATTGAGCACTTAGCAATAAGGTCCTATACACTATTGTTAAATTAATAACAAATAGTTAATAATTTAATAATTATTAGTAATTTAACATGTTTTGATATCCATGAGAAAAATCCTATTTGTTATGGACTGAAAGTTTGTGTCCCTCCAAAGTTCTCATGTTGAAGTTCTAACCACTAATGCAATGTGTTAGGAGGGAGGGGCTTTGTGAAGCTATTAGATTTAAATGAGGTCATGAGGGTGGACCCCTATGATGGGATTAATACTTTTATAAGAAGAGGAAGAGACATCAGAACTTCCTCTCTCTGCCACGTGAGGATAAAATGAGAAGGCAGCTGTCTGCCAACCAAGGAGAGGGTCTTCACCAAGAACCAAATTTGCCAGCACATTGACCTTAGACTTCTCAGCCTCCAGAACTGTGAGAAATAAATGTTTGTCGTTTAAGCTACCCAGTCTATTGTATTTTGTTATAGCAGGCTGAGTTAAGACACCAGTCTTAACAAAATGCACCTGATGATCCAGTCATTTTGCACTACTCTCATTTCTCAGAATGGACCCTGTTCCCTCAACCCCAGCCTATTGCATACGCTGGTCTTACCTGAGACACCCTTCCCTTCAGCTTCCACACTCCTCTTCTAGCCAACCCCTATGTATCATTCAGATCTCAGCTTAGAAATTCTTCCTTCAGAAAGCCTTCCCTCTAACTGCACCACACACACATGCACACATACACGTTTAACTGGATTTTTCTTTTATATGCTCCAATCCCTCAATACATAATAAACTACTTGAAGGCAGGAATATTATCTTGTTCATCATGCCTAACTCATAATAGGAAATCAACAAGTATTCTTTGACTGCTTTTAGTTTCTTGGATAAATTTGTATTAGAGCCTCAGCCAGTTGTTCTCACATAAAGTCACTCTTAACACTAAAGAAAGGTAGCAAAGTTCACAAATAAGATCTTTTTCAAACTCACTTTTCATAACCCGAGAAAGGTGATGAAGTATTTGGAAGAGGAAAAACACTTGCCAAATCACAGCTGTGAATGTTAATCTCAGAAGTTAAATTAAAATCCTCTCAAAGATATTTTTGGATCCTTCACAGATAAACCTCTTGAAAGCACTTTTGTTCTTTCTGTGCAGAAGAATAAAGTAACTTTTACAAATGAGGAATCTTGACAGAGCCAGACTGTGAGCTTTTACACTTGTGCTGAAATACTAAGGAGACTGAATTTCTCTTAGAAACACTATTGCCGTTGTAAAACATTAAATACATTTTCTTGAGGCAATATTTACCTTTGGCAGCTGAAAATGAGAGATTCAATTTTTAGGATTTCTGTCCAATCTTGCATGATGTTCATAGACCAAAGATTTTATGAAAGACTTGTTAATGGTTTATCTAGAGGGTGACATTCTTTTCAAATATTCTAATTTCACTTAACTCTTTAATTGTTGACATCATCAATACAAAGTTATCTGTTGATAAGCTGAAAAGTTGTCAGCTGAAAGTAAGAAAAATTACCACAGACTCCAGAGCATGGTAATGCAAATAGCTCATATGGGTCTGTCTGTGTGTGGGCATTTGTTTCTTTGCATTAACAACAGGGGTTATGAAGTATGCATGCAGGAATAGAATGTTGCCCTTTGGAATGATATTTGAATATTCTAGAACCAATATACATGAGCTATTTAAGCCAAATGCATCCAAAGTGTTCTAAATGGCTGCCAAATTATGAAATACTTGAAACAGTGTGGAGGAGTACCAGAAACTAGTCCTCAAATCACTTTAAAATATTTTTCTAAACTGTGCCACAAACAGATGGACACAAAAGTATGTTCCATTTTCTCCATTCATAGTTGTTCTGGGGGAAAAAAAAAAACACTTTCTTAATATAGAATCATTTACAGCTGGTACTACAGTTGTTGGGATTTTGACCATCTCTGCTTTTCAGTAGCAGCAGCAATGTAATAAGCATGTTCACACTTGCCATTATGGTAGAAATTTTAATGGTAGTTAGAGCTAAACTGCCCAATCCTTTAGAAGCTTAGAACTGCAAATGGGCATATGTAATATGCAGAGAAACCAACTGGCTATGCTCTCATTAAAGTACAAGAGCCAAACTTTGATTACAGCCTAAAGAACTTGGAGTCACTCATCATACACCTTTTAATCCAGTGTGAAAGATGATTAGGATCATAAGTATCAGTAAGGTGCACGGCTGTCCAATGCTCACCATCTTTTGGCAGGTGCAAATTGAGCCAAGAAGTGACTGGGAAAGACATTTAAGTGTGTTCATTGGGTCACAGAGTTTCCAGACATTCAAAATTAGTTGTAGATTAACAACCCAAGAAAATGCAGCCATACGAAGAAAATGGTATCCATAAATCACATATGGAAAAGTCAAAACTCCACACTAACATATTCTAAAAATAAAGTATTTTCTAAACTGTCCGACTGTCCAGAAGAGTTTTTTCAATGATTTCAAAACCTCATAAGATCTGGTCCCTGCTTTCACATGTCCTACAATGCTCCGCCCAGCCACACTAACTTTTTCACTTTTTCTTTCTCTTTTTGCTTGGGGAGAGGGATGGTTGTTATTGGAACACACCTGCCTTGGGGCCTTTGCACTAGATTTTCCTGCATCTAACTTCACATACTTAACTTCTTGTCATTCACATTTCAGCTTAATTTTCACTTCCTCAACGAGTATTTACCTTCTAGAGAAGTCACTTTAAATCCTACCTTATTTTATTTTATATTATGGTCCTTATTGCTACTTTAATTTTTTATTTGTTCCTGTGCATGCTTGCTTGTGTGTTTTTTCCTTTTCCATCTCCTGGCAATAGGATGTGAGCTCCATGAGAGCAAAAATCTGTCTCTTATTCATGGCTAACCATATAAAGCAGTTCCTACCACACAGTAGGCACTCAATAGGTGCCAGTAGAATTAACGCTTCTTGTTCATGTATTCTTCCATTAGAAAGGAAAAAAAGAAAAGAAAACTAATGACAGGCTCAGTGAATTCAAAAAGCATTTGGATAATCTTATACCTGATATTAGTCACCTCAAATCGTTTGGGGAGTAGATACAATGTAAAGAAATAAACATAACCTAGCAAATCTTTATCTGCATCAGGTCCACCAGCATATTGTAACCAGAACATAGGTAAATATATACTTTTAAAGAATTAAGGCCATTAAAGGAAAACATATTTAATAATCCACTCATCTATTTTTTTCAGAAACAAGTACCTGCCCCATTGTATATGCACAAATACAGAGTAACAATAACAAAAAAAGAAATAGAGCTAAACATTTTGACACATGAGCTAATTAAAAATACCAATAACCTGGTTCATTTAATATAATACTCTAAAGGAGGATATATTATGAACTAGGGACTCGAAGAGTATCTTAAAGCACTAGGTAGGCAGAAAATCATCTGTACATCTGATTTGGTTTTTATCAATCCCCTTTATGATTGATTAGAATTGCATCAACACCAATTGGCCACAATGATTGCTATTGGTGTTAGTGTGTGAAACAAGCAAATCCTCTATTCTAGAAGCTGAAATTGTGTGCATTTTTCATTACTTGTAACCACAGCACCCACAAGAAGTCTGTCTCAAATTGATAATTATTGTATTTTTAAGGAAGGGTCTTGATTATTCATGACTTCACCTTTTCACCAGAAAATGAGCAGAAGGAAAAGGATTAAAGACTGAATTTTTAAAAGTGAGAATGTTAAGAGTATGTTGTAAAAGGAGTTTATAAGAAAGAATGATTTAAACAGACAAATCTGTCAGGTATAGTTTTTTTTTAAATTTAATATGTATAAGAGCATGCAATAAAGAAAAATATGTTGACTGCCCTTAGAGACAAGGAAATCTTTTTTTTTTAAAGTGAACATTAATAATATATTTCAGATAATGGGCACAAAAATGATTGAATTAAGATGTCCATTTCTGGCCATGATAGAGTAACAGTAACTTAATTACTTTCCTACCATAAACAACTAGAAAACTAGATAAATATATTTTAAAGGATTTTCAGACATTGGACTACAGGCAACATAAAAATCTGATCTCTGAGAAAAAGAAAACAAATGACTTAAGTCCTATAACTAACCAGCTTCTTTTCAGAGGGACATTCTGAACATTGGAGCAGAAATGGGGATACCCAGCAAGGCAATCAGTTTGCTCATTCAACTCAAAAATCAGAGTTCAGTGACTGAGATAGCTGGAAATTGCAGAGCAGAATTCCAGAGAAGAAAGAGCTACACAGAAAACCCAAGAAATCTGCACAGGCTGGAAAGGAGAAGCTGCAGATCTGAGTTAAATCATTCCAAAGCTCACTCAGGACTGGGAGATGTTTGATTTCCAACTACCCAGAGTGTAGATCCTTGGGACATTCAGTAAAGATCCAGAAGGTCAATTCCTTAGTGGTGGGACTAAAATATTCTAGGACAAAGAAAACCCTAGACCCACTAAACAAAGCTTAAAAACAAGCCATGAATGGGTCAAACTAAACTGAACTAAGTTAACTACCTATAAAAACAAAATTCAAACTTTCTTTAAAGGAAGACAACAAAATCTAAACATTCAATAGTGAAAAATTCAAAATTTCCTACATCCAACAAAAAATTACTAGATATTCCAAGAAGCAGGAAAATGTGACCCATATCCAGGAGAAAAATCAGTCAATAGAAACAGTTACACAAACAACAGAGATGATAAAATTTGAAGGCAAAGATGTTAAAATAGCTACTATAATTATCTACAAGCGTTTGAAGAAAAACATCAATATATTGAGATAAATAGAAAATTTGTTAAAAGGACCATATGGAGTTCTAGAGGTAAAAGTTTAATATCTAAAATGAAATTTAACTGAAAAGGATTAATAGCAGTTTAGACACTGCAATAGTAAGATAAGTGAACTAAAAGTAGTAGCAATAGAAAATATTTATGAATATGAAGGAGAGGAAAAATACTGGAAAAAAGCAGAGTATCTGTGACCTATGGGGTGATATCAAGCAGTTTAATGCACATATAATGGCAGTCCTGGAAGTAGAGAAGATAGGGGCAAAGAAAAATAATTTAAAGCAATAATGAACCAAAATGTCCAGATTAATGAAAACTATAAATCTACAGATCCAAGAAGCTCAACAAACCCAAGACAGGATAAAATAAGAAAAATAACACCAGAGAACATCATAATCAAACTCTCAAAAACCAGTCATGTAAAAATAAAATCTTTAAAATGGACAGATAGAAGACATGTTAAATACAGGAAAACAAAGATAAGCATAACAGGGATTAAAAACCTGTACACATTACTATAATTATAGTCTAATGATGTCTATTTAAAACAAACAAACAAAACCCCCTAATGTTTGTGAAAAGCAAAACTGGTTTAAGTCAATTGGCATAGATTACTTAGATCAGTTAAACTGACCTAGGTCACTTAGGTCAGTATACAGAGCCTGGCTAGATGGCCACCAGATTTCTTCTTTCTTTTTATTGAGCCCACATCTAGCCTATTTGTGTATACAACTGAATTTTGGCCAGTGAAATGTGGATGCACGTGATTTATGCAACATCCAGGCCTGGCTCACTAAAATCTCCAATATGACTCCTCATGCTCACTCTGGTCTCTCAGCCAGCAGAGGACTCTGATATACTGGGGGATGGCAGAACCAACAGATGTCCCCCAACCCAATGACTTATGTCTCTGACATAAGCAAGAAATAAGCTTATATTAAGTCACCAAAAGTTTTTTCAATTTGTATCAGTTACCCTACCTTGAGTAACATAGTAGTTTTGCAACAATTAAGATTCATACATCTTTATCAGCTCTCATTTATAAATAAATCTC
This sequence comes from Delphinus delphis, assembly GCF_949987515.2. Classification (NCBI taxonomy): domain Eukaryota; kingdom Metazoa; phylum Chordata; class Mammalia; order Artiodactyla; family Delphinidae; genus Delphinus; species Delphinus delphis. Next base: position 90,412,733 of record NC_082685.1, on the reverse strand, counting down.
TCATTTATAAACAATAAAAGTATATAAATGAGCCCTTTTACACGTGAAATTGACCAAATTTACATAGTTAATAAATGCCAGATTCAAATTTTAAACCCAAGTCTTTCTGTTTCTAAACTCCTGGGTTCTTTTTACTGCCTCACATCACACAACTCCCATACTTATTTCAATAGAATAAGAATTGGAAGGTGGGGTAAGTACTGATTTATGTCAAATTAAGATAAGAAAGATTTTCTAGTTTATCAACATTGAGCACTGAATAATTAAAGGTAAGTATATTCTATGACAGTAAACCAAACTAAAACTAAAATGTAGTCTATAGCAGAACTGCATATATGAGAATTAATACACTAATTTTGCTATTCTCTTCCCATTAATGCAATCCAGTATTTATAGTCTCATATCTGGTTTATTCCCCTCATATAGGCCAGATAATAACCACTGATGAAATTTCTTCATTTTCATAGCTCTGAAGCAAACAACAAATCTCTTTTTTTTAATATATCATGTTTACAATATTTAGCAGAGATTATTTCATCCATTAAAAGGTACTCATGTATACATAAAACAAAGGGGTACTATTATCTCTTTGCATGTGGATATAAGGCAAATCTATTAAAAATATGTGATTTTTTCCTCCCCTTTAGCTTCATATAAATTCTTTGTAGTCATTAGCACATCCTCTGAATGAATTGCATACTCTTCAACAGAGCTCTTTTCCTCAAAGTGCAATGCAATATTAATAATGGGAAAACATCTCATTTATTCTAAAGCTCTATTATTTTTCTTTTTATATATTGCCCAGATACAAGTAAATACATCCCAAAAAAATGCCCACCCTTTGAAATGGGAAATGGTTATCTCATAAAATCCAGAGGAAACATAAAATGACTGAAGTTTTGGAGAGCATGCTTCATTCATTTGTATTCATTGATTAAAATATGCATAATGCTGCTTCTAAAATTTGCTCTAAGAAAATTAGTATGAATGTGCCCAAAGGTTTAGCCTTAACTTTATTCATTGAAGAAATTATGTTTTAATTGTATATAACTCTGTTTGTCATTAAAAAAGAACTAATTAACAACAAAATAACAACTAAAGATATCTAAACTCTTTCTTTGTAGGAGGTTAGAACGCTATATATAAGTCCTATCTCCTTCATTGGGGACAGAACTTGAATTTTGTCTTGGCATAGGCATTCTAGGGTTACTTAAACAAAACAAAGACTGCTATACTTTCCCTGGCAAATCAAAAGTAGAAGAAACAAATCTTTTTCAGTGTTTTGATATTACATAGTTCACACCCTAAAATTTATACTAGATTGGAAAAAATGTGTCATTGATCACAGATTGTCTCCAATTGATTAAACATATTTATCTGAAACAGGTATCAAGTATTCTAACTAGTTTATTCTCTTCTCTACAGAACACCTCTAAATCAGCACTTAATATTGTTTGTAACAAAGGCTTCTATGGTGTCCTTAGAAACTCCATTATCCCCTCAGGAAGTGATTGGCCAAAGGGACTTTGAGTTAATGAGATTAATTTTTGAGGTTCATTGGTTGTGTATTTCTAAGACCTTTGTAAACACCATGGAAATTTTTCAAGGTAGTAGTGGTGGTTATCGCTGCTGAAAACCCTTTATAAAATACCAGGTATTCTAACTAATTTGTAGAATCAAATTGCTTTTATTCTAAGTGCTATTGTTAATGTCAACTCTTTAAATACAATGATTAATTTGCTTCCCTATATTGGTCATAAATAGCATGAATCAGCAAAAAACAAAAACTGAGAGCATTACTGCCCTATGCTGAAGAAATTTTAATCCTTTTTTTCTTGAAATATCAATTAAATAACATTGTCAAGATATTCTTAACCTATTATCATTTTAAATCATAAAATAATTATTATTAGAAAACAGGTTTTAAAGTATATTATTTGCTACTTGGAATGGTTTTATATCTTTTCCACAAACATAATGATTTAGATGGAAACCAGAGGAGAAATGCTAAGCTCCCAGGCCCCTTCCTTCAGACTCAGGTATACTCAAGAGATAGATTTTACTGAGGATTTTCAGGAAGTGCTGAATGTGAAGGACCCAGTTATCTGTCCCTTCACACAATTTAGGGAGGCTTAGGCCAGCCGGCAGATCAGTGATAATGAAGAGGGAGGGACAAACTAAGATGATGAGCGCCCACACTCAGGGTGAAAGTTGTCCAGAGGAGCAGAACCAAGGGCCTTAATAGAAGAATGATTTAACATCACACATTTTTTGAGTAGAAGAGATGATATGATTCAGCCCCTTTCTAGCATAAGTATTTTAGTCCAAGTTCACTGCTGTAGCAGCTGAATGCAAGAAAGACTGGGTTCCTTGCCCATGGACATATTCGAAAGTAAGCAGCAGAGGCTCCGCGGCATGTGGGATCTTCCTGGAACAGGGGTCTAACCCACGTCCCCCACATTGGCAAGCGAATTCTTGACCACTGTGCCACCAGGGAAATCCCTAAGCACCATTTAACGTAACCTAGATCTCCTCTTCCATGGCACATATCTTCCGAACGTGATGAGGAACTGGCATGGGGAAGGCTGTGATGCTCAGGCAGCAGCATGAATGATTCACTGAAGATGAATCAGAGGGACATGAGGTGGTGACAACAGCTACAATAAGGCTAGTCAAGAAAGACCTTTCTTATAAGGAGACACCTGAACACGTCCCTCAGCCCCAATCTGTTGACTGACTGCCTCCTCCATCTCAGGCAATGGATGTTCATTTAGTACCATGGACATAAAGGAACAGCAAGAGGCCGTGTGGCTGACAGGGTCTTGGTGCTACGGCCTGGTGTCAGGCCTGTGCCTCTGAGGTGGGAAAGCCGAGTTCAGGACATTGGATCACCAGAGACCTCCCGGCCCCATGTAATATCGATCGGCAAGAGCTCTCCCAGAGATCTCTGTCTCAATGCTAAGACCCAGCTCCACCCAATGGCCAGCAAGCTCCAGTGCTGGATGCCCCATGCCAAACAACTAGCAAGATAGGAAAACAACCGCACTCATTAAGAGAGAGGCTGCCTAAAATCATACTAACTTCACAGACACCCCAAAACACACCATCGGACACAGCCCTGCCCACCAACAAAAACAAGATCCAGCCCCACCCACCAGAACACAGGCACCAGTCCCCTCCACCAGGAAGCCTACACAACCCACTGAACCAACCTTACCCACTGGGGGCAGACAACAAAAAAAAACGGGAACTGCAAACATGCAGCCTGTGAAAAGGAGACCCCAAACACAGTAAGTTAAGCAAAATGGGAAGGCAGAGAAATATGCAGCAGATGAAGGAGCAAGGTAAAAACCCACCAGACCAAACAAATGAAGAGGAAACAGGTAGTCTACCTGAAACAGAATTCAGAGTAATGATACTAAAGATGATTCAAAAACTTGGAAATAGAATGGAGAAAATACAAGAAAGGTTTAACAAGGACCAAGAAGAACTAATGAACAAACAAACAGTAATGAACAACAAAATAAATGAAATTTAAAAATCTCCAGAAGGAATCAATAGCAAAATAACTGAGGCAGAAGAACGGATAAGTGACCTGGAAGATAAAATAGTGGAAATAACTACCACACAGCCGAATAGAGAAAAAAGAATAAAAAGAATTGACGACAGTTCCAGAGACCTCTGGGACACACTAAATGCACCAACATTCAAATTATTCAAATTCTGTGGTCCCAGAAGAAGAAGAGAAAAAGAAAGGGGATGAGAAAATATTTTAAGAGATTATAGTTGAAAACTTCCCTAACATGGGAAAGGAAATAGTCAAGCCCAGGAAGCACAGAGTGTCCCATATAGGATAAATACAAGGAGAAACACACCAAGACACATATTAATCAAACTATCAAAAATTAAATAAAAAGTAAAAATATTAAAAGCAGCAAGGGAAAAGCAACAAATAACATACAAGGGAATTCCCATAACGTTAAAAGCTGATCTTTCAGCAGAAACTCTGCAAGCCAGAAGGGAGTGGCAAGACATATTTAAAGTGATGAATAGGAAAACTGACAACCAAGATTACTCTACCCAGCAAGGATCTCATTCAGATTCCACAGAGAAATTAAAACCTTTACAGACAATCAAAAGCTAAGAGAATTCAGCATCACCAAACCAGATGTACAAAAATTGCTAAAGGAAATTCTCTATGCAGGAAACACAAGAGAGGGAAAAGACCTACAATAACAAACCCAAAACAATTAAGAAAAGGGTAATAGGAACATACATATCAACAATTACCTTAAATGTAAATGGATTAAATCCTCCAACCAAAAGACATAGACTGGCTGAATGGATACAAAAACAAGACCTGTATATATGCTATCTACAGAAGACCCACTCCAGAAGTAGGAAAACATACAGACTGAAAGTGAAGGGATGGAAAAAGATATTCCATGCAAATGGAAATCAAAAGAAAGCTGAAGTAGCAATTGTCATATCAGACAAAATAGACTTTAAAATAAAGACTATTAGAAGAGACAAAGAAGGACACTACATAATGATCAAAGGATCAATCCAAGAAGAAGATACAACAAGTGTAAATATTTATGCACCCAGCATAGAAGCATCTCAATACATAAGGAAAATGGTAACAGCCATAAAAGGGGAAATTGACAGTAACACAACCATAGTAGAGGACTTTAACACCCCACTTTCATCAATGGACCCAAAATGGAAATAAATAAGGAAACACAAGCTTAAAATGACACATTAAACAAGATGGACTTAATTGATATTTATAGGACATTCCATCCAAAACAACAGAATACACTTTCTTCTCAAGTGCTTGTGGAACATTCTCCAAGATAGAGCATATCTTGGGTCACAAATAAAGCCTTAGTAAATTTAAGAAAGTTGAAATTGTATCAAGTATTTTTTCCGACCACAGTGCTATGAGACTAGATATCAATTACAGGAAAAAAACTGTAAAAAATACAAACACTTAGAGGCTAAACAATACACTACTAAATAAAACCAAGAGATCACTGAGGAAATCAAAGAGGAAATCAAAATACACCTAGAAACAAATGACAATGGAAACACAACTGAAAACCTATGGGATACAGCAAAAGCAGTTCTAAGAGGGAAGTTTATAGCAATACAATCGTACCTCAAGAAACAAGAAAAATCTCAAATAAACAACCTAACTTCACACCTAAACCAATTAGAGAAAGAAGAATAAAAAAACCCCAAAGTTAGCAGAAGGAAGGAAATCATAAAGATCAGATCAGAAATAAATGAAAAAGAAATGAAGGAAACAATAGCAAAGATCAACAAAAGTAAAAGCTGGTTCTTTGAGAAGATAAAATTGATAAACCATTAGCCAAACTCATAAAGAAAAAAAGGGAGAAGACTCAAATCAACAGAATTAGAAACGATAAAGGAGAAGTAACAACTGACACTGCAGAAATACAAAGAAACACGAGGTATTACTACAAGCAACTGTATAGCAATAAGATGGACAACCTAGAAGAAATGGACAATTCTTAGAAAAGCTCAACCCTCCAAGACTGAACCAGGAAGAAATAGAAAATATAAACAGACCTATCACAAGCACTGAAATTGAAACTGTCATTAAAAATCTTCCAAAAACAAAAGCCCAGGACCAGATGGCTTCACAGGTGAATTCTATCAAACATTTAGAGAAGAGCTAACACCTGTCCTCAAGCTCTTCCAAAATAGAGCAGAGGGAGGGACACTCCCAAACTCATTCTACGAGGCGACCATCACCCTGATACCAAAACCAAAGATGTCACAGAAAAAGAAAACTACAGACCAGTATCAATGATGAATATAGATGCAAAAATCCTCAACAAAAATACTAGCAAACAGAATCCAACAGCACATTAAAAGGATCATACACCATGATAAAGCGGAGTTTATCCCAGGAATGCAAGGACTCTTCAATATATGCAAATCAATCAATGTGATACACCATATTAACAAACTGAAAGAGAAAAATCATATGATAATCTCAATAGATGCAGAAAAAGCTTTTGACAAAATTCAACACCCATTTATGATAAGACCTCTCCAGAAAGTAGGCATAGAGAGAATTTACCTCAACATAATAAAGACCATAAATGACAAACCTACCACCAACATCATTCTCAGTGGTGAAAAGCTGAAACCATTTCCTCTAATAACACAAACAAGACAAGGTTGCCCACTCTCACTACTCTTATTCAACATAGTTTGGAAGTTTTAGCCACAGCCATCAGAGAAGAAAAAGAAATAAAAGTAATCCAAATCAGAAAAGAAGAAGTAAAGCTTTCACTGTTTGCAGATGACATGATACTATACACAGAGAATCCTAAGGATGCTATCAGAAAAGCACTAGAGCTAATCAATGAATCTGGTAAAGTAGCAGGAAACAAAATTAATGCACATTAATCTCTTGCATTCCCATACATTAATGATGAAAAATATGAAAGAGAAATTAAAGAAACATTCCCATTTACCACTGCAAAAAAAGAATAAAATACCTAGGCATAAACCTACTGAAAGAGACAAAAGACCTGTATGCAGAAAACTATAAGACACTGATGAAGGAAATTAAAGATGATACAAACAGATGGAGAGATATACCATGTTCTTGGATTGGAAGAATCAACATTGTGAAAATGATTGTACTATCTGAAGCAATCTACAGATTCAATGCAATCCCTGTCAAACTACCAATGGCATTTTTCACAGAACTAGAACAAGAAATTTCACAATTTGCATGGAAACACAAAAGACACCAAATAGCCAAAGCAATCTTGAGAAAGAAAAACAGGGCTGGAGGAATCAGGCTCCCTGATTTCTGACTATACTATAAAGCTACAGAAATCAAGACAATATGGTAGTGGCACAAAAACAGAAATATAGATCAATGGAACAGGATAGAAAGCCCAGAGATAAACCCACGTGCATATGGTCACCTTATCTTTGATAAAGGAGGCAAGAATATACAATGGAGAAAAGACAACCTCTTCAATAAGTGGTGCTGGGTAACTGGACAGCTACATGCAAAAGAATGAAATTAGAACACTCCCTAAGACCATACATAAAAATAAACTCAAAATGGATTGAAGACCTAAATGTAAGGCCAGACACTATAAAACTCTTAGAGGAAAACATAGGCAGAACACTCTTTGACATAAACCACAGCAAGATCCTTTTTGACCCACCTCCTAGATTAATGGAAATAAAAACAAAAATAAACAAATGGGACCTAATGAAACTTCAAAGCTTTTGCACAGCAAGGGAAACCATAAACAAGACAAAAAGACAACCCTCAGAATCGCAGAAAATATTTGCAAATGAAGCAACTGACAAAGGATTTATCTCCAAAATATACAAGCAGCTCATGCAGCTCAATAGCAAAAAAACAAACAACCCAATCCAAGAATGGACAGAAGACCTAAATAGACATTTCTCCAAAGAAGATATACAGATTGCTAACAAACACATGAAAGGATGCTCAACATCACTAATCATTAGAGAAATGCAAATCAAAACTACAATGAGGTATCTCCTCACACCGGTTAGAATGGCCATCATCAAAAAATCTACAAACAATAAATGCTGGAGAGGGTGTGGAGAAAAGGGAACTCTCTTGCACTGTTGGTGGGAATGTAAGCTGATACAGCCACTATGGAGAACAGTATGGAGGTTCATTAAAAAACTAAAAGTAGAACTCCCAGTACTGGGCATATACCCTGGGAAAACCGTAATTCAAAAAGAGTTATGTGACACAATGTTCATTGCAGCACTATTTACAATAGCCAGGACGTGGAAGCAATCTAAGTGTCTATAGACAGATGAATGGATAAAGAAGATGTGGCGCATACATACAATGGAATATTACTCAGTTGTAGAAGGAAACGAATTTGCGTTATTTGTTGTGAGGTGGATGGACATAGAATCTGTCATACAGGGTGAAATAAGTCATAAAGAGAAAAACAAATACCATATGCTAACACATATGTATGGAATCTAAAAAAAAAAAAAAGTGCCTCTGATGAACCTAGTGGCAGGATGGGAATAAAGACACAGACTTAGAGAATGGACTTGAGGACATGGGGAGGGGGAAGGGGAAGCTGGGACGAAGTGAGAGAGTAGCATTGATATATATACACTACCCAATGTCAGATAGATAGCTAGTGGGAAGCAGCCGCATAGCACAGGGAGATCAGCCTGGTGCTTTGTGACCACCCAGAACAGTGGGATAGGGAGGGTGGGAGGGAGACGCAAGAGCAAGGGGATAAGAGGATATATGTATACATATAGCTGATTCACTTTGTTATACAGCAGAAACTGATCACTTTGTTATACAGCAGAAACTAACACAACATTGTAAAGCAATTATACTCCAATAAAGTTGTTAAAAAAAAAAAGTAAGTATCAGAATAGAGAGTAAACCTGGGTTTTAGGCTTCCTGGTGAAGCGAATGCTAAGGACCACTATAAAGCTTCACAAACAATGCAGAGCCACAGATGTAGCCTTTTGCCATTTATCACTAAAGAAGTTTTTATATGTGGAGTCAGAGAATTGCGTTTGTGTTAAAAGTCTGCATTTGATCAATAGAAGCCTGTAAAGCATATCACAATGTTGTTACTCTGTATTAATACCTCTTCATTAAGATACCAGGAGTTTCAAAGAATGGACATACCTCAAATCTCTCAGGAATTCTGAGAGATACTCAACGTGTTTATTAGTTTGGTTAATAAATTAGGGAAATCTTGATCTATATTATTCTAGATTCCTTTTCCAAAATAGTCAGAACTTTATTAGTTCTAAATTTTTAGGGAATTTAGCCAGGCTTATGACAATCCTCTTATGGTTATTAAAGGCTAAAGTCAGCTTCTTAAATAATGGTATATCTTTGAGTTAATTCCCTCTTCATTGTTAAAGATTTTAGGTAAATAGCTATCTCTCTGGCATTTTAGAGTAGGAGTCCCCCAGTAGGCTACTAGTCCACAGCACCATGGAAGATTCTCTAGCTCCACTGAAGGGTACTTGTCTGGGTATCTAAGAAAAGCCAATTACATAACCTATAACATACACAAATGACACAGAGTTCTGTGTACCTGTGCTTGCATGGTTCTGAAGAATTTTATTGAAAAAGAAATTCCAGAATTCTGCAGAAGGATAGACAAAGATAGCAAGACCCTATTTGAGAAGCAGTTTGATTCTGGTTGAAGGACAATTGTAGGTTACAGATTACTGAAAGAAGTTATTAAATATTTTTCTTTTCACTAAGAAAGATATGGTAGCCCTCAATTCAAATTAGTAGTACAATTTAAGTGTTGTGAAAGATGCAGAAACATTGAGGAATAAACTGGCTAGAAAATTGTCACTACAAGTGGATGGGTAAGTGATATATTAACTAATAATATATTAATTAATAATAACATATAAATGTATATTTGTTGTGTTTCAACTCATTACTGTGCCTTCTTTGACCAGTGGAAACCTATTCAGATGATTACTTTAGTTCTTTAGATATGATCAGACTAGTCTCTCACATCATTTTTGCTATCTAATGTAATAGGAAGTTACAAAATCAATTTGTACATCTCCTGACTCAGACTTGGAATTTGCCATTTCTTCCAGGTGCTCTGTTTCCTTTTGATGGAAAACTGTATTTAGAAACCTCAGTCTGGGGCACCAGAAAAGTTTATTGTTACTGGGCTGCTCACTGTTTCTACAGGTTTGCAATGGCCAGAGCTAGAAATATTTTTTTAACAAAACTATATCTCAGCAGGTCATACGGATACTTTCATTTTAAAATCCTAGACTAACTGAATTTAAATCTAGATATAGTTTTCTCATGCCAAAAATCCCAGTTCTCAAATTAAAAATTATACATTTGCTTTATCCAACACTACACACTCAATAATCTCAGAATAACCACCACAATAACCTTGAAAACACTGGAAATTTTTGCATATTATTTTGTTCTCAGATGTTTTATACATCATCCTCTGATGATGTATAAAAAGATCATTCTGTCTTACAATTTTTGGAATAGTTCCTACTTGTGTAGTTATGCCACCGACTAGACAAAAATTTAAGTTCATTTGTTGTTTTTTATTTAACTGTTTTGTAATTACATAAAATACACAACTTCTTTAAAGAAATGACTCCAAGTCTACAAGGTACAGCTTATGAATCCTACCTTCTATCCAGTTGTCTCCACCTAATGCTACAATGCATATTTTACTTCACTTTGCTTCTTTCACTTAATACATCCTGGAGACAATTTCATAAGTCCATTTATATTTATTGATATTATCAATATTTTGGCCTCATTTCTGTCATAATATTTTATAGATATACATGCTCATATATATGTAAAATTGTCTTTTATATAAATATTTTTCACTGTGATCTATTTTATCCTACTCTCTCTCTCAGAATACTTTTGTATTTAGAAATTTTGTAATTTTGTTCTAAAAGTTTATCACCTTGGGATTTTTTTAATTGAAATCACATTGAATTCATAGCTTAATTTGAAGAGGATTGATTTATTTATAGTGCAGAATCTTCCAGTCTTTATGATCATCATATACCTATTTATTCATGCCTTCTTTTAATTCTTTCAGCAAAATTTTATATTTTCCTTAAGTTTTTTTTTAAAAGATTTAATTTTTTACTTATTTTTGTGGGCATTGGGTCTTTGTTGCTGCATGTGGGCTTTCTCTAATTGTGGCAAGTAGGGGCTACTCTTCATTTCAGTGTGTGGGCTCCTCATGGTGGCTTCTCTTGTTGTAGAGCATGGGCTCTAGGTGGGTGGGCTTCAGTAGTTGTGCCTTGTGGGCTCAGTAGTTGCAACCCGTGGGCTCTAGAGCACAGGCTCAGAAGTTGTGGCACACGGGCTTAGTTGCTCAGCAGCATGTGGTATCTTCCCTGACCAGGGATAGAACCCATGTCCCCTGCATTGGCAGGTGGATTCTTATCCACTGCACCACCAGGGAAGTCCCTATATTTTCTTTAAGTTCTTAATATTAAACATTACTTATTAGGCTTCTTCCATAGCATTTTATTGTTGCTGATGCTATTACAAGTGAGGTATTTCTCTTTTTTATTTTCTAATTGGTTATTTCTGGAAAAGTAAACTATTGACTGTTCTTTGTTGATTTTGTATTTTATCTTATTGGGCTCTCTTATTAGTGCTAAGTTTAATTAAATTTTTAATTTTGAGGTAATTTTAAGTTCACAGGCAACTGTATGAAATAACAGAGAGACCCCTGTATTATCCCTTCACACAATATCCCACAATGAAAACATCTAAAATTTTAAAAATTTAATTTAAAATGGTGATTGCAGTTTAACAACACCTTTGCAAAATCTATTTTTGTTGTAATTCCTTATCAGTATCTAGATATGTATTTTATTATCTAAAACAAATCTATATAATTTATTATTAAAAATTTTCAATACATTCTCTGTGATCATTGACTGGGAATTTCAAATTTTAAATTATACAGACTAAAATGTAAATAGTCAAAAATTTTGCACAATACCCATGAATAATACCCATGGCCTTTGTTTAGCCAGGGACCTATCAATGTCTAAACCATACAGACTGTATTATGAATCTATTTTAAAACTCAAGTAAAACTTCATGACCTATATGTTATCTGTTCAACAAAAGGTCATGGTGCAGAGAAATGATTGGAAAACCATCTAATGACTATTAGATTTCTGTTCATCTCTAATAGGCAAACACCTTTCACAGCCACAGAGGTTCAATAGGAAGCTAAAAATACTGCTTTCATATTGAGATGGTAAGTGAGGTATATGGAGTTTGAAGCCATGATTTCATATCCTAACAGCTACCTTTCTTTCTCAGAAATGACTCACTGACAAAACACACGCTAAATCCATTCAGATGTGAATGGAATATATAAAATGTGTACTGAACTCATTATGCTTTCCAGACTTCTGCTTTCACTTAGAATGGAAAGAGCAGGTGCATTGCTATTCACTTCAGGCATTATTGGTACATTTAAATTAAAAATAGAAATTAACATAAATTAATCAAACAAATCTAGAAGAGAGCCATTTGGTTGGAATCTCTGAACAGCTTCCATTTCAACCATCATCCCCATTTTACAGATATCAATTTTAGTATGGCAACACACCAAATGAATAGGAAGGAAAAGTCCATCTATATTTTCATCATAAGAAATTTCACAGAACAAAGTTTTTGGAAATAGATAAAATAAAAAGTTAATTTACATATTTACAATGTTCAGACATTTGTATATATTTAGACTTACTTGAATAAAAAACAGAATAAGGTTTTTAAAAAAAGAATCTAACCAACATTCTGCATGCTCCTCTATGCCCTCTGCATAATTTTTTTAAAAAGTTAGTTTGAAGAATAAGAAGCTATTAGTATCTAATAATTAATCCTACATATGTAATGATTTTTTTCATGGACTCACATTTTATCAACATGATACACAAATTACATTTGACCTCTGAAAAACATGGGTTTGAACTTCACAGGTCCACTTATACATGGATCTTTTTCCAATAAACATATTTGACAATTTTTGTGGAGATTTTTGATGACAATTTAAAAAACTTGCAGATGAACCGCATAGCCTAGAAACATTGAAAAAATTAAGAAAAAGTTAGATATGTTATGAATGCATAAAATATCTGAAGGTACCAGTCTATTTTATCATTTATTGCTATAAAGCATACACAAACCTATTACAAAAAGTTAAAATTTATCAAAACTTACACATGAAAACACTGATAGACTGTACATAGTGCCATTTTCAGTCAAGAGAAATGTAAACAAACATAAAGATGCAGTATTAAATTGCAACTGCACAAAAGTAACTGCAGTACATACTGCACTAATGTAATAATTTCATAACCACCTCCTGTTGCTCATGCAGTGAGCTCAAGTGTTGCTAGTATTGGCTTAAAATGCCAGGTGATGCTAGTCATCGTGTGAGCAGTTCATCTCTCCAGTAAATTGCATGTTGCAGTAAAAAGGGATCTCTTGCGGTTCTCTCATATTTTTCATCATGCTTAGTACAATACTGTAAACCCTGAATAACACCATGGTCCCATATGAAGCCCCACTAGTGATGCTGGAAGTGCTCCTAAGAAGCAGAGAAAAGTTATGACATTACAAGAAAAACTTGAATTGCTTGATGTGTACAATAGATTGAGATCTGCAGCACAGTTGTCTGCCATTTCAAGATAAATAAATCCAGTAAGGATCATTGTAAAAAAAAGAGAAAAAATATTTGTGAAGCCGTCACTGCAGCTACACCAGCAGGCATGAAAACGTTGCACTTTTTGTGAAATACCTTTTTTATCTCATGCAGGTTGCTATAATAAAGGCATACCTATAGACACTAATATGATTTGAGAAAAAGCAAAGTCATATATGACAACTTAAAGCAAGAAGAATGTGAAGGATCTATGCTGGAGAATTTAATGCCAACAAAGGATGGTTTGATAATTTTAGAAAGAGGTTTAACAGCAGAAGCAGCTTCAGCTGACCAAGAGGGAGCTGACAAGTTCCCATGCCATTAAGAAAATCATTGAGGAGAACAAATATGTGCCTGAACATGTTTTTAATGTAGACCAAAATGCCCTACTTTGGAAAAAATGTCACAAGGGACATTTATTAATAAGGAGGAGAAGTGAGCACAAGGATTTACGTCTGGACAGGATAGACTAATTTTACTGTTTTGTGCAAATGCAGTCAGGTTTATGATCAGAACTGCCCTTATCTATCTGCTGCTAGACCCCAAGCCTTGAAGTGAAAAGATAAACACCAGCTGCCAGTCTTTTGGGTGTACAACGAGAAGGCCTGAACAATGAGAACCCTTTTTCCAGTTTGGTTCCACAGATGCTTTGTCCCTGAAGTCAGGAAATACTTTGCCAGTAGGAGACCGCCTTTTACAGTTTTTTTGATATTGGACAATGCGTCTGGCCACCTAGAACTCCATGAGTTCAACACTTAAAGCAATGAAGTGGTCCACTTGCCCTCAAACACAACATCTCTAATTCAGACTCTAGAACAGGGGATCATTAAGACCTTTAACGCTCATTACATATAGTAGTCTATGGAAAAGATTGTCAGCACTACAGGGGAAAAAAAAAAAACAATAAAGAGAACATCATGAAAGTCTGAGGATTACACTATTGAAGATTGAAGATTGCCAAGATTGAAGATTGCCATCACTGTTCTAGAAAAAGCTGTGAAAGCCATCAGGTCCGAATCAGTAGATTGCTGTTGTAGAAAATTTTGTCTATATGTTGTGCATGACTTCACAGGATCTATGACAGAGCCAATCAAGGAAATCATGAAAGAGATTGTGGATATTGCAAAAAAAAAGTTGGGAGCTGAAGGATTTCAAGATATCGATCTTGGAGGAATTCAAGAGCAAATAGACACAACACCAGAGGAATTAACAGAAGGTGACTTGATGGAGGTGAGTGTTCTGAACCAGTGCCAGACGAGGAGGAAGAAGATGTAGAAGAAGAAGTGCCAGGAAACAAAGTGACATTAGACAATATGGCAGAAGGTTTCCAGTTATTCAAGACTGCTTTTGACTTCTTTTATGACATGGACGCTTCTATGATGCAGGCACTAAAACTAAAGCAAAGAGTGGAAGAAGGATTGGTGCCTATAGAAATATTTTTAGAGAAATAAAAAAGCAAACATGTCAGACAGAAATTACAATGTTATTTCCATAAAGTTGCACCAAGTGTGCCTCTCTCTGCTGTCTCCCCTTCCACCTCCTCCACCAATTCCATGCCTGCCACCCCTAAGAAATGGAAGACCACCCCTCCTCAGCCCTCATCGGCCCACTCAACATGTAGACAATGAAGATGAAGACTTTTACAATGATCCACTTCCACTTAATGAATGGTAAATCATCATCATGACATACAGTTTAACTCTATGAAAAGTTTTTGTCATCAACATCATCATTGCCTAAGTATTTATCATGTAGACATTGTAAGCAAGACTTTATTAAAGTGGATAGCCTATTCTTACAGAGGCATAACGTGAGTGATATTTATCTATTTAGTTATTTACTTATAATACTAAAATGCATATTTATTTAAAGAAAAAGATTCTAAACATCAAGGCTTCTCTGTTCCTAGCTGCAAAAAACATGGCCAAACAGAGATGAAAAGTAGAATCAAAACAAATTACCTGAAATTAACAATAAGCCAATTTACATTTCATTTAAGAGAAGCAAACATATAGGTCAGATAATAACTTCAAAGTGTAGTTTACAAAGAAAAACAAATCTGGAACCCAAACTCAAATGAGTTGGAAATAAAAAACGAAGCAATAAAAAGAAATAAACATGTACAGAAGCTATAACGACCTCCCTCAGCCTATGAAATTCTGGAACTTTTCTTTCTCCCCAGTTTAATCTCACATCTGGGCCAGAGGCAGGCTGGACACCTCAGGGATTGTCACTTCCCCAGATGGCACCAAATTCATAAGTCACAAATTCCAGGAGTAAAGACCAAAGTTCTCCCTGCATCTCCAACATGGACTTTAAAACAAAACAAAAGCGTTTGCTTGAGAATATCTTCATATTCATTAGCTTGAACCATGTGAAATAGTAGTTTTTATAGGTAAAAAATCAGTGCATATTGGCAATTTCAAGAGATTAAACCTAATACATTACGATTTTGATTACAGAAATGTTAAGATCTTAAACATATGCAGCTAAATATAAAATTAGGTATATTTCTACTTCTTTAGTTAAACCAAAGATAGTTTCCTTTGGTCACTAATTCTTTTTTGGTTTGTTTTTGAATTTTATTTATTTATATTTTATACAGCAGGTTCTTATTACTTACCTATATTATACACATTAGTGTATATATGTCAATCCCAATCTCCCAGTTCATCCCACAACCCCGCTTTCCCTCCTTGGTGTCCATACATCTGTTCTCTACATCTGTGTCTCTATTTCTGCCTTTCAAACCAGTTAATCTGTACCATTTTTCTAGATTCCACATATATGCGTTAATATACGATATTTGGTTTTCTCTTTCTGACTTACTTCACTCTGTATGACAGTCTCTAGGTCCATCCACATCTCTACAAATGACCCATTTTTGTTCCTATTTACGGCTGAGTAATATTCCATTGTATACATGTACCACATCTTCTTTATCAATTCGTCTATCGATGGGCATTTAGGTTGCTTCCATGACCTGGTTATTGTAAACAGTGCTACAGTGAACACTGGGGTGCATGTGTCTTTTTGAATTATGGTTTTCTTCAGAGAATTTGCCCAGTAGTGGGATTGCTGGGTCATGTGGCAATTCTATTTTTAGTTTTTTAAAGAATCATCATACTGTTCTCCATAGTGGCTGTATCAGTTTACATTCCCACTAACAGTGCAAGAGGGTTCCCTTTTCTCCACACCCTCTCAAGCATTTGTTGTTTGTAGATTTTTTGATGATGGCCATTCTAACTGGTGTGAGGTGATACCTCATTGTGCTTTTGATTTGCATTTATTTAATTATTAGTGAAGTTGAGCAGCTTTTCATGTGCCTCTTGGCCATCTGTATGTCTTCTTTGGAGAAATGCCTACTTAGGTCTTCTTTCCATTTTTGGATTGGGGTTTTTCTTTTTAATATTGAGCTCCATGTGCTGTTTATATATTTTGGAAATTAATCCATTGTTCTTTGATTCATTTGCAAATATTTTCTCCCATTCTGAGGGTTGTCTTTTCATCTTGTTTATAGTTTCCTTTGCTGTGCAAAAGCTTTTAAGGTTCATTAGGTCCCATTTGTTTATTTTTGTTTTTATTTCCATTAATCTAGGAGGTGGGTCAAAAAAGATCTTACTGTGGTTTATGTCAAAGAGTGTTCTTCTTATGTTTTCCTCTAAGAGTTTCATAGCATCTGGTCTTACATTTAGGTCTTTAATCCATTTTGAGTTTCTTTTGTGTATGGTGTTAGGGAGTGTTCTAATTTCATTCTTTTAAATGTAGCTGTACACTTTTCCCAGCACCACTTATTGAAAAGACTGTCTTTTCTCCATTGTATATCTTTGCCTCCTTTGTCATAGATTAGTTGACCATAGGTGCATGGGTTTATCTCCGGGCTTTCTATCCTGTTCCATTGATCTATATTTGTTTATGCCAGTACCATATTGTCTTGATTACTGTAGCTTTGTAGTATAGTCTGAGGTCAGGGAGTCTGATTCATCTAGCTCCGTTTTTTTCCCTCAAGATTGCTTTGGCTATTCTGGATCTTTCTTGTTTCTTGTAAAAATTTGAAGATTTTTGTTCTAGTTCTGTAAAAAATGCCATTGGTAATTTGATAGGGATTGCACTGAATCTGTAGATTGATTTGCGTAGTATAGTCATTTTCAAAATACTGATTCTTCCAATCTAAAAACATGGTATATCTCTCCATCTGTTTGTATCATCTTTGATTTCTCTCATCAGTGTCTTACAGTTTTCTGAGAACAGGTCTTTTGTCTCCTTAGGTAGGTTTATTCCTAGGTATTTTATTCTTTTTGTTGCAATGGTGAATGGGATTTTTTCCTTAGTTTCTCTTTCAGATTTTTCATTATTAGTGTACAGGAATGCAAGAGATTTCTGTGCATTTTGTATCCTGCAACTTTACCAAATTCATTGATTATCTCTTGCAGTTCTCTGGTGGCATTTTTAGGATTATATATGTATAGTTTCATGTCATCTGCAAACAGTGACAGATTTACTTCTTCTTTTCTGATTTGGATTCCTTTTATTTCTTTTTCTTCTCTGATTGCTGTGTCTAAGACTTCCAAAACTATGTTGAATAATACGGGTCAGAGTGGACATCCTTGTCTTGTTCCTGATCTTAGAGGAAATGCTTTCAGTTTTTCACCATTGAGAATGATGTTGGCTGTGGGTCATATATGGCCTTTATTATGTTGAGGTAGGTTCCCTCTATGCTCATTTTCTGGAGAGTTTTTATCCTAAATCAGTGTTGAATTTTGTTGAAAACTTTTCCTGCATCTATTGAGACGATCATATAGTTTTTCTTCTTCAATTTGTTAATATGGTGTATCACATTGATTGATTTGCATATATTGAAGAATCCTTGCATCCCTGGGATAAATCCCACTTGATCATGGTGTATGATCCTTTTAATGTGTTGTTGGATTCTGCTTGCTAGTATTTTGTTGAGGTTTTTGCATCTATATTCATCAGTGATATTGGTCTGTAATTTTCTTTTCTTGTAGTATTTTTGTCTGGTTTTGGTATCAGGGTGATGGTGCCCTCACAGAATGAGTTTGGGAGAGTTCATTCCTCTGCAATCTTTTGGAAGAGTTTGAGAAGGATGGGTGTTAGCTCCTCTCTAAATGTTTGACAGAATTCACCTGTGAAGCCATTTGGTCCTGGACTTTTGTTTGTTGGAAGATTTTTAATCACAGTTTCAATTTCATTACTTGTGATGTGTCTGTTTATATTTCCTATTTCTTCCTGGTTCAGTCTTGGAAGGTTATACCTTTCTAAGAATTTGTCCATTTCTTCCAGGTTGTCCACTTTATTGGCATAGAGTTCCTTGTAGCAGTCTCTTATGATGCTTTGTATTTCTGCAGTGTCAGTTGTAACTTCTCCTTTTTCATTTCTAATTTTATTGATTTGAGTCCTCTCCCTCTTTTTCTTGATGAGTCTAGGTAAAGGTTTATCAATTTTGTTTATCTTCTCAAAGAACCAGCTTTTAGTTTTATTGATCTTTACTATTGTTTTCTTTGTTTCTATTTCATTTATTTCTGCTCTGTTCTTTCTTTCTTCCTTACTTTCTACTAACTTTGGGTTTTGTTTGTTTTTCTCTTTCTAGTTCCTTTAGGTGTAAGTGTAGACTGTTTATTTGAGATTTTTCTTATTTCTTGAGGTAGGATTGTATTGCTATAAGCTTCCTTCTTAGAACTGCTTTTGCTGCATCATGTAGGTTTTGGATCATCGTGTTTTCATCGTCATTTTTCTCTAGGTATTTTTGATTTCCTCTTTGATTTCTTCAGCGATCTCTTGGTTATTTAGTAACGTATTGTTTAGCCTCCATGTGTTCGTGTTTTTTACGTTTTCTTCCCTGTAATTGATTTCTAAGCTCATAGCGTGGTCGGAAAAAATGCTTGATATGATTTGTTTTCTTAAATTCACTGAGGCTTGATTTGTGACCCAAGATGTGATGTATCCTGGAGAGTGTTCCATGTGTGCTTGAGAAGAAAGTGTAATCTGCTGTTTTTGGATGGAATGTCCTTAAATATCAATTAAGTCTATCTGGGTTATTGTGTCATTTAAAGCTTGTGTTTCCTTATTAATTTTCTGTCTGGATGATCTTTCCATTGGTGTAAGTAAGGTGTTAAAGTCCCCACTATTATTGTGTTACTGTTGATTTCCTCTTTTATAGCTGTTAGCATTTGCCTTATGTATTGAGGTGCTCCTATGTTGGATGCATATATATTTATAATTGTTATATTTTCTTCTTGGATTGATCCCTTGATCATTATGTAGTGTCCTTCCTTGTCTCTTGTAACATTCTTTATTTTAAAGTCTATTTTATCTGATACGAGGATTGCTACTCCAGCTTTCTTTTGATTTCCATTTGCATGGAATATCTTTTTCCATCCCCTCACTTTCAGTCTGTATGTGTCCCTAGGTCTGATGTGGGTCTCTTGTAGACAGCATATAGATGGGTCTTGTTTTTGTATCCATTCAGCAAGCCTGTGTCTTTTGGTTGGAGCATTTAATCCATTCACATTTCAATAATTATTGATATGTATGTTCCTATGACCATTTTCTTAATTGTGTTGGGTTTGTTTTTGTAGGTCCTTTTCTTCTCATATTTCCCACTTAGAGAAGTTCCTGTAGCATTTGTTGTAGAGCTGGTTTGGAGGTGCTGAATTCTCTTAGCTTTTGCTTGTCTGTAAAGCTTTTGATTTTTCCGTCAAATCTGAATGAGATCCTTGCTGGGTACAGTAATCTTGGTTTTATGTTCTTCCCTTTCATCACTGTAAATATATCATGCCACTCCCTTCTGGCTTGTAGAGTTTCTGCTCAGAAATCAGCTGTTAACCTTATGGGAGTTCCCTTGTATGTTATTTGTCATTTTTCCCTTGTTGCTTTTAATAATTTTTCTTTGTTTTTAATTTTTGTCAGTTTGATTACTATGTGTCTTGGCATGTTTCTCCTTGGGCTTTTCCTGCCTGGGACTCTCTGCACTTCCTGTACTTGGGTTGCTATTTCCTTTCCCATGTTAGGGAAGTTTTCTATTATAGTCTCTTCAAATATTTTCTCGGGTTCTTTCTCTCTCTCTTCTCCCTCTGGGACCCCTATATTGCAAATGTTGTTGTGTTTAATGTTGTCCCCAAGGTCTCTTAGTCTGTCTTCATTCCGTTCCATTCTTTTTTCTTTATTCTGTTCTGCAGCAGTGAATTCCACCATTCTGTCTTCCAGGTCACTTAACCATTCTACTGCCTCAGTTCTATTGATTCCTTCCAGTGTATTTTTCATTTCAGTTATTGTGTTGTTCATCTATGTTTGTTTGTTATTTAATTCTTCTGGGTGTTTGTTCTTTAATTCTTCTAGGTCTTTGTTAAACATTTCTTAGATCCTCTCGATCTTTGCTTCCATTCTTTTTCCAAGGTCCTGGCTCACCTTCACTATCATTATTCTGAATTCTTTTTCTGGAAGGTCGCCTATCACCACTTCATTTAGTTGTTTTTCTGGGGTTTTATCTTGTTCCTTCATCTGGTACATAGTCCTCTGCCTTTTTCATTTTGTTTATCTCTCTGTGAATGTGGTTTTCATTCCACAGGCTGCAGGATTATAGTTCTTGCTTCCGCTGTCTGCCCTCTGGTGGATAAGGCTATCTAAGAGGCTTGTGCAAGCTTCCTGATGGGAGGGACTGGTGGTGGGTACAGCTGGGTGTTCCTTGGTGGGCAGTGCTCAGTAAAACTTTAATCCACTTGTCTGCTGATGGGTAGGGCTGAGTTCCCTCCCTTTTGGTTGTTTGGACCCGGGAGACCTAGCCCTGGAGCCTAGAGGCTCTTTGGTGGGGTAATGGCGGACGCTGGGAGGGCTCACGGTGAGGGCTCATGCCAAGGAGTACTTCCCAGAACTTCTGCTGCCAGTGTCCTTGTCCCTGTGGTGAGCTACAGCCATCCCCCATCTCTGTTGGAGAACTTCCAACACTAGCAGGTAGGTCTGATTCAGTCTCCTATGGGGTCACTGCTCCTTCCCCGTGTCCTGATGCACACACTACTTTGTGTGTGCCCCCCAAGAGTGGAGTCTCTGTTTCCCCCAGTCCTGTCGAAGTCCCGTAATCAAATCCTGCCGGCCTTCAAAGTCTGATCCTCTGGGAATTCCTCCTCCCGTTGCTGGACCCCCAGGTTGGGAAGCCTGACGTGGGTTCAGAACCTTCACTCCAGTGGTTGGACTTCTGTTGTATAATTGTTCTCCAGTTTGTGAGTCACCCACCCAGTGCTTATGGGATTTGATTTTATTGTGATTGCGCCCCACATACCATCTCATTGCAGCTTCTCCTTTGTCTTTGGATGTGGGTATCTTTTTTGGTGAGTTCCAGTGTCTTCCTGTCAGTGATTGTTCAGCAGTTAGTTGTGATTCTGGTGTTCCGCAAGAGGGAGTGAGTGCATGTCCTTCTACTCCGCAATCTTGAACCAATCTCCTCACTAATTCTTCTGATATAAGGTGTGGACTCAAGTTCAGGAGCCAAAAGGTCCAGGTCTGGGCTGTTTTTCCACCTCACACTTGTTCTGCTCTCTTGGTCAGTCATCCTGTTCTGAGTCGTCATGTGAAACATCTGCTGTGACTCTGCTCTCTCTGGTTTGGTGGTTTTAACTCTTGGAGCATCATTGGTTTTATTTGTATACTTTGTACACTGGTTCTAGTTTCCAAATTACTATTGTTGTTGTTATTATTATGGCTGTTCTCCCACATAGCACATCTTTCTCTTACTCTCTCTCACCTGCACATTTCAGTTTTCCTCCCATACTGCCATCATCCTAGAAACACTGCCTGAGTGCATCTTCTCTTTCTGCACATTTTAAGGTGAGTGATTTTTAAGGTGATTTTTAAGTGATTTAAGGTGAGTGATATTTAAGGTGAGTGATATAAAATTAATAATGTCTTAGTATTCTTACTCGTTTATTTTTAATTTATTTATTTAATTAATTTATTTTTGGCTGCATTGGGTCTTCGTTGCTGCGCGCAGGCTTTCTCTAGTTGCGGTGAGCGGGGCTACTCTTTGTTGCAGTGCGCATGCTTCCCACTGCAGTGGCTTCTCTTGTTGCGCAGCACAGGCTCTAGAGCACAGGCTCAGTAGTTGTGACATACGGGCCTAGTTGCTCGGAGGCATGTGGGATCTTCCGGGACCAGGGCTCGAACCCATGTCCCCTGCGTTGGCAGGTGGATTCTCAACCACTGTGCCACCAGGGAAGTCCCTTACTCTTTTAAAACTTTGCTTTCCAAGAATTACATTACTGTATAGTATGCCTCTCTCTCATAATTGGAGAAACTGCTTATCAGCCTATCATCAAAGGTAAGTGGTTTTTTAAAAAAAGTGACAATATTTCCAATACTGTATTATGAATATGACTAATACTGTATGCCATAAATTTTTTTAAATTAATTAATTTATTTATTTTGGCTGTGTTGGGTCTTCATTGCTGCACATGGGCTTTCTCTAGTTGCGGCAACGGGGGGCCACTCATCGTTGTGGTGCACGGGTCTCTCTTGTTGCAAAGCATGGGCTCTAGGCACGCGGGCTTCAGTAGTTGTGGCAATGTGGGCTCAGTAGTTGTGGCTCATGGGCTCTAGAGCACAGGCTCAGTAGTTGTGGCACACAGGCTTAGTTGCTCCACGGCATGTGGGATCTTCACAGACCAGGGCTCGAACCCGTGTTCCCTGCATTGGCAGGTGGATTCTTAACCACTGTGCCACCAGGGAAGTCCCTGCCGTAAAATTTTTATAACGATTCATTTATTAGTGTATAAGCTAGGTTACTGTGAAGCAATTGTATCAGTTATACTGGCTACCATAAAGCAATCATATTGCTTCTTCTTTATCAATGCATGAATCATTATAACTGTAAATAAGAGTGAATTTCTTTTTCACATTATCTTTTAATTTTTGATATCTAATGTTAGTAATACGTATAACATCTACAGTATCATATAAGACAATATTGATGTAGACATTGACAGACTATCTTGAAAACAGACAACATAAACTTATGATATCAATAAATACAGTAGAGTACTATAAACATATTTTGTCTTCCTTATAATTTTCTTAACATTTTCTTTTCTCTAGCTTAGTTTATTGCAAGAATACAGTATATCATACATATTAACACAAAAAATATATGTCAATTGACTATGTTATCGGCAAGGATTTCAGTCAACAGCATGCTATTAGTAGTTAAGTTTTGGGGGAGTCAAAAATTATACATGGATACATGGACTGTGTGGGGGGTTGGCACATTTAACCCCTGTGTTGTTCAAGGGTCAACTGTAAATATTTGTTCAACAGTACATGCATATTCATAACATACTCATTGTTTCCTATTCTCCAGAGAATAGAAAATAATAACATGAAAGATGCTATCATGCTATCCTAGGGCTTCCCTGGTGGCACAGTGGTTGAGAGTCCGCCTGCCGATGCAGGGGACATGGGTTCGTGCCCCGGTCCGGGAAGATCCCACATGCCACGGAGCAGCTGGGCCTGTGAGCCATGGCCACTGAGCCTGCGCGTCCGGAGCCTGTGTTGTGGCAGAAGCCAGAACAGTGAGAGGCCCGCGTACCGCAAAAAAAAAAAAAAAAAAAGATGCTATCCTACAAAAATACTCATTTAAAAAAATCATTTAAAATACTTTAAAGTTATAAGAGTTTATTTTAATCTTCAGTCATTCTAAGTGTTTCTGTAATTCTGGATCAACATGGTCTAATAAAAATATAATGTGAGCCACAAATGTAAATTTAATTTTTTAGTATCCCTTTTTTAAAAGTTTGAAAGAAATAAGTAAAAAATAGTTTCAGTAACATATTTTTGTTAATTCAATATATCCAAAATAATCTCATTTCAAAATTTAATAAATATTAAAAAATTTATCACTGAGATAGTTTACATTCCTTTTTTTTCATGGTAACTCTAAATTCAGTTATGTATTTTGCACCATTAGCATATTTCAATTCAGACTGGCTCATTGCAAGTGTCAATAGCCACATGTGGCTAGTGGCTACCATACTGGACAGCCCTAGATGGGTCAGGTCATTATGCATTATACAAGTTATAAATAGGTTTTACTAATTAAAAGTTTCAAAAAGTGCCAATATCACCTCAAAAATAAACTGCACCTGTAGTACACGCCTTGTTATAATGTATAGAATTCTTAAGGCATACCTAACTTGATTATACCTAAGGCAAATGGATAGAAGTCACTTAGAAATCAACAAAGCATATGCAAGCATAAACCAACAATACAAAAATTGCCTACTATTTGGTGCCACACTTTGAATCATACATTCCAGCTATAATTTTTTTTTTATCCTGCCCACTTCAGAAAAAACATAGTGCTTATGGAAAAAGAAAAAAAAGTTCTATTTGAAAATGCTTTAAATCGTTCAAAAAGAAAAAGTTCCTTTAAGAAAGTCTATTTTAAAGGCAACCAAAGTTGGCAAACTTTTGCTGTAAAGGGCCCTATAGTAAATATTTTAGGCTTTGTGAGCCATACAACCTCTGGCACAACTACTCAACTCTGCTATTGTAGCGAGAAAGAAACCACAGATACTATGTAAACAAATGGATGTACCCGTGTTCCAATAAAACTAGTTACAAAAACAGATGGTGGGGTCATCGTTTGCAACCCTTGTTCTAGACTACTTTCCTTGAAAATAAAAGAAATCCAGCTCAAATCTGTTGGATATTTATTGGCAGCAACAGCAAAAAATATTAGTCTGTTCAAAAGATGTTATGAGGTACCCATTCCTCATTTCTTTGCCATCAAGCATCTCCACATTTAAATGCCTTTACTGCTTGAAATCTCAGAAGGAGAGAGGAAAAACTCTGTCTCCTCTAGCAACTATATCAGTCCCTGGAAAGATACTGGGGCTTTGCTTAAGCCATTTTCCCATCTTTGGATCAACTGATGTTGCCAGCGAAAGGAGGCCTCTTAATGTTCAGCATACCTCACATGCCCACTCCTGTAAAGGCAAAAGGAGTGAGAAGAGAGACATTTGATTGCTAGCCTTGCTGGATGTTAAGAGAATCTGGTAATAAAAGGGGAAAAAAGGAGTAATTTATGAGGAAAAAAAGGCAAGAAATGCAGAGCAGAGACAAATTAAAGCAATTCACCAACAGCATCATATGTCAGGACATTATCATGACTGAACCATTAACTCCAGTGAACAACGGCATACTAAAATAAGGACTTTTTTATTTGAGAGCATTGTACACTGGGGTGGGATAGGAGACAAAACCAGACTGTAGGTATAATGATAGCCTCATGATGAGCAAAGGATGATATGTACAGACTATACCAATAGACATCTAGTGGTCCTTACTGGAGGAAAATCACCAAAGAGTGGGGATTTCTAATAAGCAGGTCAAGCACTGTCATATGATCTGGATCGATGGACTGTATCCTGACAAAGGTCCCTGGGAATTGCAAGGAAGGGACTCTGGTCTTATAGTATTTGAGTTACCATTCAGTTTTCTAAAACATGATTGCAGATATCAGAGACAGAAAGAAGGATGGATATTGTGTTTTCAGAATAAAAAGTATGAGAATCTGAATTGGTGCTGAGGGCAAGTATTAATACCATGCTAGCAATTAACACCTGACTCTTGGTCTGGAGTTCCATCAACTCTCCTACCTAAGGTCAAGATTTTCCTAGAACATGAGGCAAGGCTGAGCCTGAAACTGATTATTAGTTCCTAAGCCTGGAAAGAAGATGCAGAAGTTGAGAGTAATGCAGAGTCTTGAGAATAGAGGGCCTTTTTAAAGATTATAAGGAAAGTTTCTGTACTCTGAATTGGATTTTTTAATTTTTGCTTTCATTTTATATTATGATTTGAGTTCAACAGACAATGAATGATAATGTTAGAGTATGATTTGAGAAATTTGATAAATCTTGAAGCTCATCACTAAAAGTAATATTTAAATGTTTCTCATGGTATATTTTCAGGTTGTACCTTAATACAAAATAAAAACAGAAACTATTTTTTATGGTACAAAACTAAAGAAAATAAGGCTTCAGCATCATAGAAAATAGTTTTCATTTTAACCATATTACTTAGGGTAAAAGCTGAATTGCTCTAACAAAGAGACCCCAAAATATTATGGCTTAAATATGGCAGAAATTTATTTTTCTCTAAAATGACAACCCAGAGTAGGGTGGTCTGGTGGTCTGGTCACCTAGTTATGTAGGTTCCCAGGCTGTCAGGGAAGTTCAGCCAACTTCAACATGAGTTTTCACCTCTGGGTTCAAGACTGCTCAGTTGTCACCATTTCTCAGTTAGTAGGAAGCAGGAAAGACAAAGGAAATGAAGAGCAAGCAGTATCCTAATAAGGAAGTAGCAAGGAAGTAGCAACAAAACATATTTTGTTCAGTCACATCTTATTGGTAAGAACTTAGTGGTAGGACCATAGCAACCTGGGTAGCTATGAAGAGCTATGCAGTGGGTTGTTCTATTAAGTAAGAGAGGTTGCATATTGGAGCTTGATTTTTTACCAGCTATCACACATGCCTTTAACAAGCATTTAATAAGTGCTTAATGGGGTCAATTACCATTCAAAACAGCAAATATGATTTTTAAAAATAGAATACAGTTACTGCTCTTGAGAAACACACAGTATAGTGAAGACGATGTCCATGGAAACAATTTTAGCAGAGTAACTGTATTATTTTGGAGTGTGTTATGAGGTTTCTTGAGCATAGAGAAAAAAACCACTATTGTCCACAAAAGAAAGTCAAGAAAAAGTTCATAGCAGAGGTAGTATTTGAGCTAAATATTTTTAAATGATTAAGAGTTCACAAGGTAGGGACTTTCCTGGTGACACAGTGGTTAAGACTCGCGCTCCCAGTGCAGGGGGCCTGGGTTCGACCCCTGGTCAGGGAACCAGATCCCACATGCATGCCGCAACCAAGAGTTCACATGCCACGCTAAGGAGCCGGCAAGCCGTAACTAAGGAGTCCACCTGCCGCAACTAAGACCATGCACAACCAAATAAATTAATTAATTAAAATAAATATTTTTTAAAAATCACAGTGTTTAAAAAAAAAGAGTTCACAAGGTAAAGTGAAAAAGGGTGCTTTGGTGAGCAAAGGCTTGGCAGAATGTAGTGGCCTTGGGGAATGGCAAGTAGTCTCATATGAGTAGATCTATTCAATGTGTGTGTGTGTGTGTGTGTGTGTGTGTGTGTACATGCACATGCATGTACATGGATATACATTTGTATTAGGACAGAGAAGTGAAGTGAGGGTGTGAGGAGTGAGAGGAGATGAGTCAAGCAAAGTGCGCAGGGACAAGATTGCAAATGATTCTGGAAGGAGTTTGTACTTGATTACGAAGGCATTGAAGGATTTTTAAGCAGGGAAGTGATGTGGTAGATTGGAATACTAGAAATTTCATTTTGGTTGAAGTCTCCTCTTATGAGGGCTACAAGGGAAGAAGCATTCTTCATTTTTATTTAATTCAACAAACATTTGTTGAACACTGTCTTTGTGCCAGACCTATTCCCTGTCCTCCCAGAAAAATCCAATTTTCAGTGAAATAGAAAGAGGAATCAACTTTGTTGCCTGGAGACAGTTCCCATTTCGATAAGTTCTCTCTTAGGACATACTTTAGTTCTTAAAGGATAGAAAAGATAAGTAAAATATAGTTTTTCATTTACATTGGCCTCCAGTTTCATCCTCAACCCCATTGGGTTCATACAGCAGGTTCCTTGGACTTTCATGCATAAAACACAAAACAAAACAAAAAAAAACCTTCCAGCAAGTCTACCCCACTAGGCTTCAGACATGACTGGATTGCAGGAGTGAGCAAAATTCAGAGGGAATCAGGAAAACATCATATCTCTTCAGGCAGTTGACCCATCTCCCACAAGAATTTCATAGGTGGATCTCTTTTTTTTTTTAATATGTGACCACAGAGTAAATGATAACATCAGATACCAGAAAATTATCACCCTAATTACTTAAGATGAGAACCAGCTTCACAGCTTTATACAATCATCTCAATTTCTCATCACTTTTTATGGGAGAAAAGAATTTCTGAGTTGGGAATTTTGTCACTGTACATTTGTATCTGGCTAGATACATTCCAAACTATTTATTGATATCTGATGTGTCAAATCTTCATTTTACTTCCCAAAGATCTCAGTCAATTCATTAAAAATTATTACAGCAATAAAGCTATTACAATACAAGAAGGAAATGTGAAAAATTCTAGAAATATTGTCCAGATATTAATGTATTTATTTTCACCAGCAGATGGCATTATTTAGTTATTTTTAAGTTAAAAAAAAAACTAACATAATACCAGCAGCAAAGTATTCAAAATAGTTTAATATATGAGTGAATAATCTTAAAAGAATCATCAAAGAAATGGGTTATGTTTTTCCTTTGTTCCAGCACCATCCATCTCTACAAGATGTTGCTTCTTTTGAAATCAGATGAATATTTCAAAATATTGAAACACACTGGGGGGTGGGCACTAACAGAGGAGAATCAGGCCACAAGTGCTCATGTTTGAAAACAGATGGTTTGAAAATGAATACAGGTAATTAATAATAATGATGTCTTGACTGCATGGAGCAGCTGTCCTCAGAGCTCAAAGATCTCCCTTCATTGTCTCATTTATCCTCCCTATGTCTAATTATGACGTCAAGAATGGAATGGACACACCCATTGGTTTTGTTTTGTTTTTGTTTTGAGGGACTATAGACAGTAATAATCTCTCCTGATACAATAAATTTTCATTCATGGTTACAACTGCAACATATGTAAATACACCGTAGGTTGTTTTAAATAATGGAACAAAAATATTAAAATCACACATTTGTAGAATTGTTTGAGCTGGCGGGGAAGGAAGGTAGAGGAACTTGGAAATATTCGTTATGGAAATTCAGACCCAAGGATAGTTCCCTGTGTATGAGATAGTTTTTAAAATGTGTACTGAGATTGAGATGACTTATTCATATAGGATCCAAACCAGGATACAAGGTATCTGATTACTACATTAGAGAATATCGTGGGGTTTTTTCCCCACTTTCTTTTCACTTTTACTCTGCATCCTATTTCCCAAATCTTATCTATCATGACAACATTTTTAATCCACGGGACAGGAAATTTGATTCTAAAGGCTGTGTAATACTTTGTACATATTTTAGCATTATATAACAACGTTCTTTGGAACTCTTTTTAACAAAGATTTAAATTTTTAAAATATTTTATATGCAAATACTGTTTGAAATCAATGTCCTTTAAAATTAGCAAATAATGAGACATTCTGCTGTTCTTCATAATTTTAACTTTACTTCTAAATTTTTTTATAGAATTTGAGGCACTGCTGATGAGTATGTGTGTATGCTTGTGTGTGTGTGTGTGTGTGTGTGTGTGTGTGTGTGTGTGTGTGTGTATCTAACAAGGTTCATAAAGCATTAAATCTCCCAGTGTTTCTAGGAAAGAAGATTGTGTCTTTAATATATGACCTTTGTTATTCCCAATTCATAGTTTCTGAAATGCTGTTCTCCAAACCAACTAGTCTTTTTTTTGGCTGCATTGGGTCTTCATTGCTGCACGTGGGCTTTCTTTAGTTACAGCAAGTGGGGGCTACTGTTCATTGCAGAATGTGGGCTTCTCATTGTGGTGGCTTCTCTTGTGAGCACGGGCTCTAGGCACGCAGGCTCAATAGTTGTGGTGCACGGGCTTAGTTGCTCCGACGCATGTGGGTCTTCCCGGACCAGGAATTAAACCCGAGTCCCCTGCAATGGCAGGCGTATACTTAACCACTGCACCACCAGGGAAGTCCTGAAACCAACTAGTCTTAATCCAGACTTTTTAGCTCAGTTGCATTCCCTGAACACTCATTCAAGACAGTCCACACACATTTTACTTTAGTCCTGCTTCTTCCAAACCAGCCCTTGAACTGACATAATTTTTCATTCCCGGTGCCATTTAA
Source organism: Delphinus delphis (assembly GCF_949987515.2). NCBI lineage: Eukaryota > Metazoa > Chordata > Mammalia > Artiodactyla > Delphinidae > Delphinus > Delphinus delphis. The sequence goes on along the minus strand of NC_082685.1, from coordinate 90,382,479 downwards.
GAATCATAAAAGAACACCTTCTCTGGGCTTCCCATTCTTGAAAGCCTTAATCCCTTCCAAAAGTGCTGCTTTTTTCTATCACCTTCATAAACATCCGTCAATTACCTTAATACTGACAATGCTGCTTTCATAGATAACTTTCATGAACTTCTCCCACCTTTCTAGATAACATGGTGCTTGGCTCACATTTTTCTTCCCAATCCATATCCTCTGCCATCATCCCAAGTAACATACGATGTATGCATGAATTGAGCCACCTGAACGTCACAGTATTCTTGCTCTTCCTCACATCAGTGATATACACTTACCTCTACCTCAGGACATTTGCACTTTAAGGGGAATCACATTGTCAAAAAGCACTACTCTATGATCAAGGTGTCTAGTTCACTGCCTTTTTTCCAACAACAGCCTCTTTTCCAAACATCTCTTATTCCATCACCACTCATAGTACCTGATCTCCTCCCTCACTAGCCCAACAATCACTCAATTTCCTACACTTCACTCTGCCCTTGATGGCCTTTTGGCTTTACTGAATCCGTGGGTTAACTTTTTCAGAGATTAACTTTTCCACTTAAACTGCCCAACCATATGCTGGGATCTATGAGCTGCAGAGAAAAAGTGATATGTAATCCCTGTCCATAAGCCATTTACAACTTAATATGGAAGGCAAGAAATTCATAGATGGATGCTTATTCCTGCTTTGGGGAAATGACAATAACCTTTGTTATTTAGCTCATGTTGATGTTTAGCTCAGACAGTCTTCATTACAGTCACCTAACTTCTTAATTTCAAACTGCATCTCCACATTCGTAAACACTTGTGCCTGAAGTAGGAGGACTAGAGAAAAATGGCCTCAGTTTGGTCTCTTTTCTTATATGGGATTTTATAAAATTTTCTGGTATCCATTCTAGAAAGTTATTCTTTAATTATTTTGAGTCTTTAAATTTTGTGGTGAATTTTGAAATAATTAAGAACAGGTTAAAAACATGACGACTTGTGATGGTTAATTTTACATGTCAACTTGGCTAAGCTATGGTGGTCAGATATTTGGTCAAACACCAGTCTAGACGTTGCTGTTTAAGTAGTTTTTAGATGTGATTAACATTTAAATCAGTAGACTTTGAGTAAAGCAGATTATTTTCCATAATGTGGGTGAGCCTCATCTGATCAACAGAAGGTCTTAAGAGAAAAAACTGAGGTCTCCAAAGGAAGAAGGAATTCTGTCTGTAGACTGCATTCAGACTGGAGCTACAACATTAATTCTTTCCTGAGTGTCCTTCTGGCCTGCCCTGCAGAACTGAAACTTGCCAGCCTCCACAATCATGTAAGCCAATTCTTCAAAATAAATATCATATATATACATATATATATACATACACACACACACACACACACACACACACACACACACACACACACATCCTATTGGTTCTGTTTCTCAAGAGAACCCTGGCTAATGCATCACACTATATTGTATGAGTAAACCTACATGATAAAATAAACATCTTTAATGCCGAAATCTCTCGTTATGAAATGCTCAAGAAATATTCCGCTTCTTGATTTGATAACATATCAACAACATAATTCTCATTATTTAAATTCCACTAGGAATAAAAAAGGCTAATTGCAGCATTAATAATCAAATATTTGGCAAAATTCAATCTGTTGCTTCCACTTAAATACACTGAATTTACTGTTGCTTCTTCTTGGGTAGCAGGATTATCAAGGTAAGTAAATAGCTTCAAATATTGCAGAAAGTAATTTAAATAAAAATACAACTCAAAACTTCACATCAAGCACTCACTTATACATTCATTCACCAGTGAGTTACCAATACCTAGTTTTTTCAACACATTATGGGGTTTCTGTTTTGTCTTCATGGGGAAAAATGTATCAGAGAAGCATTAACATATAAAATAGAGAAGACATTTTCCACTCTTGTAGTCAGTTCCAGTCACCTGAAGAATAAGAAAGACAAGGATTTGCTATCTTATAGGAAAACATGACTCTGGCTCAATAGGTCATATCTTACCACAGGGATGACAAAGTGGTACATAGTTTATTCTCTGCTATAGTGCAATGGAGATTTGATCATAGGAAACACTAAAAAATCATGTTAGTAAAATAAACTGTAATTGGAAACAGAACAGATTTACCAAAGATAGAAGGTCAAGAAATTAAGCCACAGTAGGAGGATTCCTAGGAGTAAATTAAATGGGTTCAAGTCTGAAGTGCCTGATTACTTTCATAATGAGTTGTTTATAAAATTATCAGGGTTCTTATGGGTCAACTAGCTGTTGTTTTTGAGCATCTGAACAAGATTGAACAGATTTCAGAAGACAAAAAAGGTGATTCTATTTTAAAAAGGAAAAATTGCATAATTAGAGCAAAAAACTTATTAGCTTAGCTGAAAAGAATACTGAGAAGAAATCAAAGCCAAAATGATTTGCAAGATCCTTATAGAGAACAGGGCAATGGGTATTAACCTGCTTTTTTTAAATAATAAATTTTAAAATAATAATCTAATCTATGCTAAGGTAACAGGCCTAATATGTTAGGGCAGAGATACAGATTGTAATCTCTTACAAATTTATTTAAAAGATTCTGCATGGGGGCTTTCCCTGGTGGCGCAGTGGCTGAGAGTCTGCCTGCCGATGCAGGGGACATGGGTTCGTGCCCCAGTCCGGGAAGATCCCACATGCCGCAGAGCGGCTGGGCCCGTGAGCCATGGCAGCTGAGCCTGCACGTCCGGAGCCTGTGCTCCGCAACGGGAGAGGCCACAGCAGTGAGAGGCCCGCCTACTGCAAAAAAAATAAAAATAAGAAAAAAAGATTCTGCATGATGTTCTCCATAAATATAGGAAAACAAATCCACACATGTCAGCTATAATACCTGCTAATTTAACAAACCTAGCTGGAAAATGAGATCTACTCTTCTCCCACCAGTGAATTTCGTAGATAACATAGTGAAGGAGATTGGGAAGGGACCCAAACATCCATAGAGAGACATTAAGGCACAGTTACATGTGCAAAGTTGGTATTCAAACATCTTAAGTTTAAATCCTCATTTTGTTTCTTACAAGTAGTGGAATCTTGGGCAATTTACACAATCTCCCCAAGATTCACTTTTCTTATCTGTGAAATGGGAATGATAATGGTGTCATTTAATGACAAGTAAATGCGATTATAAAAGTAAAAGACGTGGGACTTCCCTGGTGGCACAGTGGTTAAGAATCCACCTGTCAATGCAGGGGACACGGGTTCAATCCCTGGTCCGGGAAGATACCACATGCCTCGGAGCAACTAAGCCCGCGTGCTGCAACTACTGAGTCCATGGGCTGCAACTACTGAAGTCTGTGCGCCTAGAGCCCATGCTCCGCAACAAGAGAAGCCATCGCAATAATAAGTCCATGCACTGCAATGAAGAGCAGCCCCTGCTCACCGCAACTAGAGAAAGCCCCGTGCACAGTAACAAAGACCCAGTGCAGCCACACACACACACACACAAAAGTAAAGACTTGTCAGAGAGATTGCTTTTTACTAAGGAAAAATACAATAGGTGGGGCTGCATGAGTGTTTTTATACCTCAGAACTGAAGGTGAAATCAGATTTCATTCCTCCAACACCGTGGAATGCTTATTATGTACAAGTGCTAAGGATACAAATATACATAAAACATAGTCCCTGCCTTCTATCTGTTCATTGGAAAGGACTGACAGGCAGATATGTAAACAAAATAGTACAACAAAGTAAGATCAGAGACATAGAAATACATGCAAACCTTGTTAGCGCACTGAGAATGAAGGTCTCAGAGTGGACTTGATAGAGGAAGTGGTGTTTGAGGGGTCGGTGTACAGGGTGACTAGGCTATTCAGGGCAAAAAGAATAGCATCAGTGTCCAGCCTGAGTGTATACCAAGACTTTACACTCTGACCTGGTGCAGCTCCAGGCTCCAACCTGGTATTTAGAACCATGTGCAGCTTTTATGATAGCTTTCATTCACTACTCACAGTTTTTTTTTTTTTTTTTTTTGGTATGCGGGCCTCTCACTGCTGCGGCCTCTCCCGTTGCGGAGCACAGGCTCCGGACGCGCAGGCTCAGCTGCCATGGCTCACGGGCCCAGCCGCTCCGCGGCATGTGGGATCCTCCCGGACCGGGGCACGAACCCGCATCCCCTGCATCGGCAGGCGGACTCTCAACCACTGCGCCACCAGGGAAGCCCACTACTCACAGTTTTAAGCTGTGTCAGGTAATTAAGGTTGCTGGGAGTCTGCCTTTACTGCATTATATGGGTTAATAAATGGTTAGAGTATCTGAGGGACCAGTTATCAGTAGGTCATTATCAACCCTGGAGGAGCTATCCAAGAATATTTCATTGTGACTGATACTGCATTCAAGCATCCTTGCATTTTTCTTTGACCTAGATTATAGAGACAATTATGCTTACTGAATCTGGAGATGAAAGAAAGCCCAGAAGACTGAATTAGAACTTTTACAATCAGGATAAAATTTGACTAGTGATTACAATAAACTTGGTTAAGTAAGTTGGGGCAGGTACTAACATATGTGGGAAGAAAAGTCAGACTGAGGAAAAAGAGAGTAGACGATTCTATATTAAAAAATATAGTGGACAATCTAGATTGTCATACTGAGTGAAATAAGTCAGACAGAGAAAGAAATATCATATGATATTGCTTATAAGTGGAATCTAAAAAGAAAGGTACAAATGAAATAGAGTCACAGATGTAGGAAACAAACATGGTTACAAAGGGGGAAAGGGGCAGAGGTAGGGATAAATTGGGAGATTGAGATTGACATATACATACTACTATATATAAAATAGATAACTAAAAAGGACCTACTGTATAGCACAGGGAGCTCTACTCAATACTCTGTAATGACCTATATGGGAAAAGATTCTAAAAAAGAGTGGATATATGTATATGTATAACTGATTAATTTTGCTGTACAGCAGAAACTAATACAACATTGTAAATTAACTATACTCCAATAAAAATTAATTTTAAAAAATATAGTGGAAAATCTATTGGAGTCACAGTAGGTAATAATTGTCCTATATGCTACAAAATTTTAAAAGATTTCTTGACCTTTGACCTTTGCAAAAAAAAATCACATTTCTAAAAGAACTTTAAAAACTGAAGGGTAATTAGAACAGTGCTATGAAAATGTGTCATACATAGCTCAGTGCTCTTCAGCTTTTCCTGTCTTATTTCCCGTAAACTACTCAAAGTATCCAGATCCTACCATAATAGAAATACTAAACTCACTTCTTTTGGTTACTTTTATAAGTTTATAAGCATCCTGTTCATTAATGTCTTGTTATTTGTTATGAAAACCCAGTGACCTACTTAGACCAGTGCTTCTCAATCCATCTGTGGTGAAAAGACTGATTTTTATTTGTAATCCATTGAAGAACGATGCTTTTAGAAGATACTTTAAAATAAATTATAAGGTAAACAAAATTATAAAACCAGACATAAAAACAAGTCCAAGTTGTTTATTATTACATTCAACAGACATAAACTATTCTGTCAAATTGCTTATACAAGTTTCTAAATGCTTACTTTCAATTTCTTTACTTGTCTCATCATGAACCAGTTACAAACATTCCTCAATCAACACAGGTCCATGAACAACATCTGGTGTATCACTGGTGTACATATATCTCTTAATGAAAACCCGTGGTAGAGCAGAAGAGGCAGAGCAATATAATGATGTGGTGTTAAAAGCCCAGGATCGAAGATCAGGAACCTTGTATTCTATGCTAGCTCTTTTACTAACTGAAACTCTCTAGTCCTCCAACTTTCTCACCTGGAAAGTTATGAGATTAGTAAATGATTCTAGCATTCCTGTCCAACTCTAAAACCTCATGTTTTTATGACTAAAGATTTTAAAGTAAAGATTTCTGTGAGAGAGTGGCATGGACATATATACACTACCAAATGTAAAATAGATAGCTAGTGGGAAGCAGCTGCATAGCACAGGGAGATCAGCTCGGTGCTTTGTGACCACCTAGAGGGGTGGGATAGGGAGGGTGGGAGGGAGATGCAAGAGGGAGGAGATATGGGGTTATATGTATACATATAGCCGATTCACTTTGTTATAAAGCAGAAACTAACACAACATTGTAAAGCAATTATACTCCAATAAAGATGTTAAAAAAAAAAAAAGAAGCTGGGGGAAAAAGAGTAAATTAAACACAAGGTAAATACAAGGAAGTAGAAATAAAAATGAGTGGAAACCAAGGAGGTAAAAAACAGAGAAAAAATACAGTACATCAACTAAACTAAAGCTGGGTTTTTAAAACAGTCCATAATATTTATATACATATTGTTAGACACATTAAGAACAAAAGCTAGAAAACACATGATTTATATTAGAAATATAATAGAAGATATCACTACACAATTTATAAGGATAACAAGTAATATCGTGAACAACTTTACACCAAGAAATTTGGCAAATTATAACCAAAAGGGCAAATTCTTCCTAAGACACAAACAGAAATAAGAAGCATTAAAAAACCAGAATAGTTTTATATTTACTAGATTGAATTCACAATTTAAAATGTCACTCAATAAACAGCATGCACAGAAGGGTTTACTGGTACATTGTATTAGACATTTTACCCTATCACCCTGATAGAAAAATCAGACCAAAAATAAAACAAAACAAAGCAAAAAAGGAAAAATTAAAGACCTATAGTTCCTATAAACACAGATGCCAAAATTCTTAACAAACTATTAGCCAACTGAATCCAGCATTATGGTGAAAGAAATATGCATCATGACCAAATGGGGTTATTCCAGGTATGCAAATGAAATCCACATATTAACAATGAAATTCACCATACTAACAGAATGAAGGAGAAATGCCATAGTCAAAATTGTTGCAGAAAATGCAGCTACTGTCACAATTAATTGTAAAACACATAATATGTTCTCCTTAAGATAAAGAACAAAGTAAAGATGCCTGCTCTTACCTCAGCTTGGTACGAGGGATGCTTGCCAGTGAATTAAGGTACGAAAAAGACACAAGGCATAAATACCTGAAAGAAGATGCAAAACTGTCTTTATTCATTGATTATATTGTAATTTACTTTCTACAATCAAATAATCTAGGGACAAAAGAACAAAAATAACTAAAAAGCAAATTTATCGAGGCTTTTTAGTTATTTGGTGGGATGCAAAAGCCATATGTAAAAGTCAATTGTATTCTATATAAATAAATAAATAAAAATAAAGTGAAGACTTCTGAAGAAAAATGGGCCAGGTTATTTAACGTGGAGAAAAGTGGGAAAATTTATTATTGTATTTGCTTGGACGCAGCTCCATGACCTACACAAAATTACTTATGGACTTAGGCATAATGATTCATGCCTGTCAAATAACTGCTTTAACCACCCACAAGTAATTGGAAAGACTGCAGTAAACTTTAGGCACATCTAAGTCTCCTACTGCTATCTCCCTTATAATTATAACTCTGGTGCTGGTATCAGTTGTCATGTACAGCACAGGGAACTCTGCTCAATGTTATGTGGCAGCCTGGATAGGAGGGAAGTTTGGGGGAGAATGGATACATGTGTATGTATGGCTGAGTCGCTTTGCTGTGTACCTGAAACTATCACAACATGGTTAATCAGCTATACTCCAATATAAAATAAAAAGTTAAAAAAAAGAAGTTTGATAATACTGAGAACCAGGATCACTAATCCCATATCTACCAAGCACAGAACAAAAGGGCCTAGTCTTTCATTTTACTGTCAGTTATTTATACATGTAATGCCCTTCCCTGTTTAGAGTATGTGTTGCTCAATTCTGGAATAGTTTACCAAGAAAGGTTACACACGTTTCTTCTTTGAAGATCATTAAAAAGAAGGCCTTTTCTTTCTTGAAAAGGTTTGTCAATGACCAATATAAAACCAAAACAGTGAACAAGATGGACTCCAGCATTATGATTTGTTGTCATTGTTTAAGCCTTAACTTACAAAAAAATTAGCTGATAATAATAGTTTACTTCTCTTGAACTTCTATTATTCAGCTCCAGTACCTTTTTTTCAGGCCCAGGTTAGCTTCCCAAGTTCTTTGTTCCATTAAATAGGAACCAGAAGTTTCTCTCCCCCACTCTACTTGGTCCTGAGTTTAGATTACCTCCTCTTTCACGTGCCTTCTACCAAAAATTAGTTCTGAAGATACAGACAAGGCATCTGAGTAGGGAACTGCTTTACCACATCACTGAGTATTCTGCCCTGTAGAGAAATTATTCCAGCTCAACCTTTCTTAACAGTAACACACCCTAGTCTTTCAGAGGTGAAAACAGTCTACCTTTGCTGTCTTTAAGAACCTTTGAAAAGGTGAACTCTTCTTCAGCTACAGATGGAAAACTGAAAAATTATTGCCTAAATAATTCATCCTGCCAAGTTCCACACAGTGAAAATAAAATAAAATATCCGACTTTGTTTGCACAAGATGAAAATATTGAAGGGGGAGAGCTCTACAAAGGGACTCAAGTTCACTAAGCCTGACAAGCCAGTTTCTTTCCTCTCTCAAGGTTCCACAGACCCTTGGAATCAGAGTTTCCAATTACTGACTCTGTACTTGAGCATAGGGTATAAGGAAGTATTGCTATCTGACTTAGATGAAAATGTGTTCCAAAGGTTCATTCACTCAATTCAACAAAACGTGTCCTAGCACCTATTAAGAGCAATACACTTTCGTTGAGTTAAATGAATCACTACACTCAAGAGTGTCCAATCTAGTTGAGGAGAAAGAGGCACATACACAGATTACTCTAGCAAAGGTCAAACTGTGATAAGTGTGATGAAAGAGGCTCAGAAACCTAAGGGAGTCAAGGGAGAAATTGATTCAATATAAGGAAGGATTTTTAGAGGCTGGGCTTAAAAAATGAGTAAAACTCTTTTACTTTTCTTACTTCACTGTGTAAAATAAAGGAAAGAAGATAAAAATCACACAGAATCCCATCACCTGAAAATAATTACTTTTAACATTCAACATTTTTATCTATATGTAAGCATGAATACTCCTTAAAGAAATGTAATCATCAGTGCATACTCCTTTGTAGACTACATTTTTCCCTTAACAATACACAATGAACATTTTTCTATGTCATTAGCTATTACTCTAACATAGGTATGGCTCATATGTTTCATGTTTCCTTTTATTTCTGGTCCTGATTATGGCTGCTTAGAGTTTGATACTGAGGATTCTGAGACCATGTTCTAAGTGAGAAAGAAGGCTTTGATCCATTTAGCAATGTCCCCACAGGTCCAGGTTAGGGGATCTGTGCTACAAACACCGTATATTTGCTGGTTCATTTCTTTCTCTCTTTTAATACCACATGTTATTCTATCATATAATTGCATATATATTTAAACCAATCCCATGTATTTGGACATTTAGGTTATCTTTGATTTTTCCCTGTTACACATAACACCATGATGCACATCCTTATGCATATATAGTTGCCCATTTGTATAATTATATTCTTAACAAAACTTTCTAGAATTGTTATTGCTGAATCAAAATATATGCAAAATTCCACGGCTCCTAAAAAGCATTGCCAAATTACAGTGCAGAGAGTTTATACCAATTTAAATACCTAGAAACTGTGTATGAATGTACTAAGTTTCTGGTTCCATTTCCTATGCTAGATGTTATGTTTTCTTTTTTAATGTTTTCTCACCAGTTTGAGCTGGTACATGATCAGTTTTATAAATGTTTTAAGAAGCTCATAACTCTAGGGAGTGGAGGGATGTTCCAGGTGCTCCAGGGCCACTCAGCAATCACAAGGTGAGGACAATATATTAGCATACTGGTAACCCATGGGGCACACAAAAGTTCTGCTATACACCATTATTAATTTTTTGTCTGTGACATCATAAGTTACCCACTTCTAACAGAATACCTTTAAAATCTCATTTTGATTGAGGACCTATCCAGTTGTCTTTCTAATTCTGTCAGTTTGGGTTTTATATATCTTTTTTTTTTTGCAGTACGCAGGCCTCTCACTGTTGTGGCCTCTCCCGTTGCGGAGCACAGGCTCCGGACACGCAGGCTCAGCAGCCATGGCTCATGGGCCTAGCCGCTCTGCGGCATGTGGGGTCTTCCCGGACCGGGGCACGAACCCCCGTCCCCTTGCATCGGCAGGCGGACTCTCAACCACTGCGCCACCAGGGAAGCCCGGGTTTCATATATCTTGAGGCTTTGATGTGAATGAAAAAAGAGTTATGATTATTATGTCTTCGTGATTGACTGTTCATTGTATTACTATGTAGAGCTACTATGTCTATTCACCCTTTTTGCCTTAAATTATATTTTTTGCTACACAGCTTTTTATTTGTAAGCAGCATACAGTTAGATTTTTAAAAATCTAATCTGACCATCTTTCTTTCATAAATGAGTTTAATCTAATTTTACTATTGTGATTTCAGATATATTTGGACTTATTTCTGACATTTTTATTTTTTCTGTTAACTTCCTGTATCTTTTCTTTTTAATTCTTTATCTTTGGTTGATTTGATAAAGTATTCTATATTTTCTGCACAAAACTCTGCTGGTTTTTAATCTTAGATCTTAATCTTAAATTTTAACATATGTAATTAACCATAAATTGTTCTCACAAAGCCTACAGTTATTCCACATTTTGATTCTCCCGACAATGACAAGAACCTTGGCAGTCTTTTACAACACCACCCCATCTTATTATTTTGTTTAAAATTTTAATATCAACAATTTTCAAAACACAAGAGTACAATTATTTGTTTTAACTGTATATAATTAAATTTACCAACATATATTATCAATTTCTGTGATTTCTATTATTTCTTGTATCCTTTGCTTTCAGTTCATTTTTTGTCTTGCAAAGTTAACTGGAGCCTGGATCATAAATTTTTTAAGGCTAACGATGACTGAAAATGTCTTATATTTGCCAGCATTCTTGATTTATAGTTAATTAGATATAAATTCTAGACTGAAGATTATTCTCTCTCAGTACATTGAATACATTCCATTGCATTCTGGAATGTAACAGTCTAGGTTTCATTTTTCATTCCATTGTAGAGTAACTCTCCAAGAGCTTTAAATCATTTTTTTTCTCAGACATTTTGCAGTTTGATTATAGTATATCTAGGTATAGATTTATCACCATTTATTTTGCTTGTTATCCAGTTACTTTGACCTTAGGTCTCATTACTTCTTCAGTTTTGGAAAATTTTTAGCAGGTATCTCAACAAATATTGCTTCTTTGTCATTCATTCAACACTATTCTAACCATCAATCTATTCTCTTAACTGCCCTTTCATTTTGTTTATGTCTATTTTTCATGCTGTTTTCTGGGTTAATTCTTCAATACCATCTTCCAATTCACTAGTTTTTTTCTCTATGAAGTTTATCCCATCTACTGCTGTGGTTGATTGTGTTTCCAAAGATGATCACACACTACCTCCCATCCCACGTTCTTTTTTTTTTTTTAAATAGATCTTTATTGGAGTATAATTGCTTCACAATACTGTTAGTTTCTGTTGCACAACAAAGTGAATCAGCCATATGCATGCATATATTCCCTCCCTCTTGAGCCTCCCTCCCACCCTCCCTATCCCACCCCTCTAGGTGGTCACAAAGCACGGAGCTGATCTCTCTGCGTTATGCTGCTGCTTCCCACTAGCGAACTATTTTACATTTGGTAGTATATATGTATACATGCTTTTTGCTGTGAGACTTTGCTATTCCTGTCGGGAAGAGATTGAGTCTGTGTCCCTTCCACATGAATCTGCATCAGTCCTATGACTTGTTTGACCAGTAGACTGTATCCCAAAAGGCATGTACCAGTTCCAGCCCTTTAAGAGGTCTGGCGCTTCTGCTTTCATACTCTCTCAAGGAAACCAGCCGCCATGCTTTAAAGAAGCATGGACTACACTAATGAATGAAAGGACACAAGGTGGAGAGAAAAAGCCACATGGTAAAACCCTGAGGCTTGTAAATGAAGGCTCCTGGAACCCTATAGCCCAGCTGACTGCAGCCAACTAAGTCACCCCTGCAAATGCTACTAATTGAGCACTGCCTAAGGTCCAGACCCAAAATGATCGGAAGACTGCTGCTACATTTGGGGATAGTTTTTTACACTATAACAGATAACTGAAGTAATTACTTTTTTATTTCAATGACTGTATTTTTCATTTCTAAGATTTATAATCAATTCTATTTCATATTTACCTATTTTATTTCATTTTTGTCTGGTGTTAATAATCTGTTGTCTTTTAAAAATGGAAACTATGCCTCATTCATCTCTTTGAACATTCTAAGCATGCTTATTTAAAATTTTTATTTTTAATCCGGAGTAAATTTCTGCTTTGACCATTGATTTTGTCATCTATCTGTCCTGGCATTAGATTTCTTCTAGACTACTTGGTGGTGGGGGCGGGGAGTAGGTAAGAGGTGGAGACAAATTACAAATACATTGTGAATAGAGGCTTTTTCTCTTTTTATTTTTCACCCCGTCTGCAATATCCCTGGCAGTCTACTGACTTTGCACTTGCCTCTTGCAGCCCTCCAGAACCACAACCAGGACCTTATCACAGTGATTTGGGGTCCTGTTTATGGAAATATTGTAGATTTTGCCGGTTTGGTCACAGAACAAGGGATAACTTGCCTCATTTATTGGTCCCATGTCTTATGTCTATTTCGTTCTGCCTCCCTAAGCCCACAACTTTCTCAAAGCCTAAAGCAGAGATCAGGTATAGTGTGTTATTTTTAAGGTTCCTTTCATAAGGGAGACAGTCTAACCCCAACATCTGACTTCTGACTTACCTTCCTCCACCCTTTACCCTACAAGATTCCACATCTCAGGCACAAATGACTCAAGAGACCAATAAGCTGGAGATTTAGCCCTGTTCACTGTATTGTGCTTTATTACTTTCTCAGTTCATGGCGATGATTATTTTGTTTTTGAAACTGGATCTTTCTCTTCTTTCTTTTTATGTTCCATTGCTGCTATACATTTGGACCACAGGGAGTGAGTGAACAAATCATGCATTTACTATGCAACCTAGCCTAGAAGTCCAGTATATCATTGATTGAAATGTCTTCATCACACATAAAGATCTTTCATGTTCTTGAGTCTTTGGCAGGCCTTTCTGGTCTGTTGACCCCTGCTTTTCAGAGCTCATGTGATTAGATTGGACCCACATGGATAATCCAATATTATCTCCCTATTTTAAGGTCCATAATCTTAATTACATCTGCAAAGTTCCTTCACAGCAGTACCTACATAAGTGTTTGATTGAATAACCAGAGGATGGGAATCTTGAGGGGACATCTTAGGATTCTGCCTACCATAGTAATGGATCACTAAGCCATGTGCTGCCGGATTAAAAAAAAAAAAAACTTTAAAACCAGAAGTGAATGTAGGAACTTCTGTCTTCTAAGGAAGGTAGGGGTAAGGAAAGAGGCATGAGGAGATGTTATTTATATCAGAGTAAAAGTTAATCTACATACTACCCCATTCCACTTTAAAACAGTAGTAAGAGAAGACTCCTGCTAAGAGGTACCAAAAGGAATGGAAATCTAAATTACTAATTAAATTACTTATCCTCATACTATTATGAGGATAATTAAAGTGTGAGAAGGATTTTGCAGGCAAGGGAAAACTCAGGTATATGGCTGGAGATTGGAGTCTACATAGAAATTGCCCTTGTCTATTTGCTTTAATGTAAAACTGTTACATTGACCCCAAATCCTGACACTGACAAACCTGCAGTAAAGTCTGCCACCATAAAACTGTCTTCAATGTATGGTTCATGGAGATGGCAAAGAAAGGAGGCTGAGTTCTACATCATGACTTGTGTAGAGCCAAAGGCAAGAGGACCAGTTGATTTAGAAGGTGAGATGCAAATGATACCAAACGTTCAGGAGGTTAGGAACTTGGAACCAGAAGGCCATGAGAATGTCAGCCCTCAGGATTTACAGTTATCTTAAAGAGGTCCTGAGCCTTCCCATGGGATGAGAGCTTGAGCCAATTTTGTTTGAGCCTCCAAGATAGTTAAGAGGCTCCCCTGAAATCTGAGTTACAGTTTAAAACAGTTCTCATTCCTGGCAGAGTGTTAGAAATGCCTGGGGAACTGTTAATAACAGCCAGTACTTAGGCTACGCCCCAGAACAACTGAATCAGAAACTCTGGGAGGGGGATGCAGGCATCATTAATGTTTAAAATGTGCAGCCAAGGCTGAGAACCACTGGTTTAAGCTGTGAAAGAACGTTGAAGGATGGGCACTAGAAGAGAAATGAGTAAATCAGATGTTCTAAGAGATGGGAGAAAAACCACTAAATTGAAGCTATGAGAAGATGATTCAATTCTGCAGTAAAATTGAATGAATGAGAACAGAGAGGAGGCTTTCAATTTAACTAACAGGAGGATACTTTTTGCTCTGAGAAGTGCTTTAGTAAAATGGTGGGGTCAAAATTTGGATTACAAAGATTTGAAAAACAAATGAGGGAGAGGAAGTAGAAGTAAATGTAGGCTAATTTTTCAAGATATTAAAAGGGATGTTAAGGCAAAAGATGAAACCATGACAGGGAAAGAGCATGGAAATAACTTGGAAGTGCAAATGCCAGTAGGGCACCTTCATAAATGAAAATTAAATTTGAAGTGAGAACATTCTGACCATTCCTGACTCCACACATACTTCTTTATAGTCATAAGTGAAAGGACTGAGAACCATGTTTATATGAAAATGAAAAATACTCCTTCACTTTTCTCCATAGGAGAAGGAGGGACAGAGAACAAAAACTAATTACAGCACAAAGTATATTTAGCTGTAACTTAATCAGTTTAACCATTATTTATAGGTGTCAATGGTTCACTCTTCTATTCAAACTATCACACATCTGTGATAGGTTTCATAATGTAGACAACCAGACAGTAATAACTTAATTGAATTCAAGTAAGTAATTCATGTCTGTGTGTGAATGACTTGAGTTTCTAGACCCCTTTTAAAATATAGAAAGTTTACTAATAAAAATGAAGCTCTATTTGGCAATATGAAGAAGAAATGTGAAGAAGGCCTGCAGCAAAGTCTGCCCTCTGTCTAGACATGAGTCCTTCTTTGAAGTCAACTTCTATAAACCAGCCCTAGCTCTTCTCTGCCTACACTTCTGAACCCCAAGTTATTTAAGAATTCCGTTTCCCTCTTGGTGGGTCCTTGCAGGAGATGATGGAGGAGGGCAGGAATGAGGATAGCTATTCTTATCTATCAGTTAGTGGTACTTACAATTGGATTCAGAATTTTAATCAGGAATTTTATTCCAGGTACGTTGCAGGAAAAAAATATAGATAGAGATCCCTAGAAACCATGTGACATGTTTGTATTTCACTATATTTTTATCTCCAAACAGCCCTTCAGAACTCTCTCAGTCACCCAGGACCACTGGACCTTGCTTGCCTAGAATAGCTTTTCTGTTTTTCTTTTGAATACAAATGTGCTTCTAGAGAAGAAAAAAAGTATGTCATTGGATTTCCAGTTTCTCACTGTCTCCACTAGAGTCTTATGAAAAGATTGGAAGAGCCCTTGGGGAGAAAAACTATTCCTAACAGATCCTAAAGGAAGGACACTGAAGGTTTCCCAGGGGAGGAAACAGACTTAGTTAGTGAATAAGCAGTTAACTGTAGCCAGCCTTTGCCTAAGGTGAGCAGTGAACAGTTTTCAGGGTAAAGTATGGTAGGTTCCCTTCACACTTAGGGAGAGAGACCCTTCAGTTACATAATTAGTTAGAAAACTTTATTTGAGGATCAATTGTCAAAGGCAAAGTGATTTGAGATTTGATGGGGCGATGCTTGATTAAATAGAATTTCAGAATTGAACTAATGTCCACAATATCAGGGATCATATTTTATAGATAATGACAATGTATAGACTCTAAAGTAGACTCTGTTTCTGAAGTTTACAGTATTTTGCTCTTTTCCTTTGCTTTGTAATAATATTCACCACTAATTAAATACCTTCCATATGCTGAGTACAATATATAATTTACCTTATTTAATCTCCTCACATAACACTATAAGGTAAATATTTACATCCCTGCTTATAGACCAGTAAATTGACCCAGACATGTTGAGTAGTTTACTCAAGGCCATATGGCAAATTAGTAACAGAGCTAACATTTTGATCTCAGACTTATTTGCCTCCAAAGTGTGCCTTCTTTCATTATATACATTATACTAATTTTCTATATGTTTAAAGGAGCTTCATAACTATATAAGAAGGGACATTTTCAATCCTCCATGCCAGCAGAATTTCAACTCAGGGCTACACAAAGCAGTGAGCTTATCAGAATGGATAAAGAAGTTGTGGCACATATATACAATGGAATATTACTCAGCCATAAAAAGGAACGAAACTGAGTTATTCATAGTGAGGTGGATGGACCTAGAGTCTGTCAAACAGAGTGAAGTAAGTCACAAAGATAAAAACAAATACCGTACGCTAACACATATATATGGAGTCTAAAAAATAAAAATGGTTCTGACAAACCTAGGGGAAGGACAGGAATAAAGACGCAGACGTAGAGAATGGACTTGAGGACACGGGGTGGGGGAAGGGTAAGCTGGGACGAAGTGAGACAGTAGCATTGACATATATACACTACCAAATGTAAAACAGATAGCTAGTGGGAAGCAGCTGCATAGCACAGGGAGATCAGCTTGGTGCTTTGTGACCACCTAGAGGGGTGGGATAGGGAGGGTGGGAGGGAGACGCAAGAGGGAGGAGATATGGGGATATATGTATACATATAGCCGATTCACTTTGTTATACAGCAGAAACTAACACAACATTGTAAAGCAATTATACTCCAATAAAGATGTTTAAAAAAAAAAGGTTAAAGGAAAGCTGACGGAAGCTGCTGGTAAAAATAAGGCTATATAAAAGGTAAGTAACAGCATATCTTAGTCTTAAAGGTGTATTGAGTCTTAAAGGTGTATCTTAGTCTTACAGGTGTATTGAGAGAGAGAGAGAGACATGACATTGACATGGAGACTCAAAATAATGAGTCATCTTACTGGATGACAACAGAAATAGGAAAAGAATCCCTGTTCTTTTCATCTTGTGATTCTTGGGAGAAAGTGACAGTAGAGATTTAAGATCTTGAAATTGTAATGGAGGGGTTGGGGGATAGGAAATTACAAAAAACTTAGTAAATGGATTTGAGACCAAAATAAATTCAGTTCTTTATTTTTCACAGAGTATTACTGAATTTCATTTATGTTGTCAACACTGTGCCAGGTGCTGTGTAGGTGGACAAGGTAAGTAAGGCATAATACTTCCCCTCCAAGAGCTTATAATCAGGAAGCAAGACATAAATACAACAATGTATAATTTAGTGCAAAAACAAGAGTACTGATAATAAAAACTATAAAACTCAGAGAAGAAATAAGGAAATGAGGACTAGACTGTGCATTCACTCAACTAATAATTTGTTGAATACCTCCCACGGGTCAAGTAAGATAATTAATGCTATGGCTAACCAGTAGAAAGAAGCTTTCAACAGGTGAGAGCTTTGAGGTGAACATGTAAAGACAGAAAATATTTAGTTAAGTAGATAAAAGGGCAGTGACTTTCTCAAGAAGTAAAGATTTTAAAAGCACTAAACTTATTATAGATTTAAACACTTTATGTATATTAACTCATTTAATTATAAGAACTCAAAGAGGTAGGTATCATTAGTGTTCCCATTTTACAGATGAGGAACATAGGCTCAGAAAGGTTAAGCAACTGACTCCCTAAGGCACACAAGAAGAAAGTAGTATAGCCAGATTCAGATGCAGTAAGTAAGATATTTAATTGCTTTGCTATACAGCCTCTCAGGCCACCATGTTAGAGAAGACCTGCTCATGCAAAGAACACAGGATTACCATGCCTTAGCAAGCACATCATCAGAAGTTTGGGTAAAATCTTGTCTTAGATCTTCGTGGTTGTGATTAATCTCTAAGGCAATAGTTCTCAAATTTTATGGTGCATCAGAGCACCTGGAAGGCTTATTAAAACACAGATAGTTGAACCCCATCCACAGTTTTCAATTCAGTGGGTCTGTTGTGGTGCCCCAAAATTTGCATTTCCAAACAAGTCCCAAGGTGATGTTGCTGCTGCTGGTCTGAAGACCACACTTTGAGAACCAATGATTAAGAAAACAAGTTCCCTGTCTCCCCCACAAAACTTATATCTGGGGTCTTCCATCAATGAGCACTGAATCGAACA
Organism: Delphinus delphis; assembly: GCF_949987515.2. NCBI lineage: Eukaryota > Metazoa > Chordata > Mammalia > Artiodactyla > Delphinidae > Delphinus > Delphinus delphis. The sequence goes on along the minus strand of NC_082685.1, from coordinate 90,364,194 downwards.
TCTCTATTTCCACATCACAGGAATTGCAAAGTCGACATGTCTAGAGTTGAAATCACCATCTTTTCACTGAATATCTGCTCTTGTGTTTTTGCCATGTTAAGTGATGGCGCAAGTTAACACTTAGTACTTTGGAAGCATCTCTGACTCCCTGACTCTTTCCCCACCTGCCCCCATCCAGTCAAAGCACCATGTTATATTGATTTTCGCTGTTCAATACTTCTTTCAACAGGTATTTATTAAGCACTACTATATGCCAGTCTAGTCTGGATTAAGACTAACGGTGCTGAATACCCCAAAATATCACCACCAGACAATGTGCTTTTCTATAGTAAGAGAGAATATCTCTTTGACAGTCTTAGCAGGGTCACAGAAGAGAAGATATTGATAAGGGGTCAGGGGTCTAGGTTCAGGTGGTTGAAAAATGGTCTTTCAAAGCAGAAAGCTGATTGGGATTGAGCAGTGGTCATGACATAATAGTTTACAATTGGTCATCATAAACTGCTGTTTGATAAGTGAGCTATTTGTCTAGATGAGCAGACTGTTGTCTCAGATAAATTGATTTGCAGGAATTACCTGACGCAAATAGTAAGACTATTTATTGGTTTACAGTCTTATCTTTTTTGGGCAAATGTTTCCTGGCGCAAAACACTAACTCATATTGACAAAGGTGGTCTCTGTTCTCAGTCCTAGTAACTATGTCACGCTGATGTAGGTGATCACAGTTCTCAAAGACATTCTGCCCTAGCTTTAAGAAACTTAAATTCTGGTGAGCAGGCAAACAGGGTTTCAACAAAATACCTCCTTGTTAAAATTAAGTTATTTATAGGGTAGAAAGTATACAGAGAAGAAATATCTGAGTATTCTTAAGGAAATCTTCACAGTGGAGGTAGCACTGAGTTTGAATGGATAAGGGAGTGAGGGCAATCTACTCCAGGTGAAGTAAGAGGAACATGCAAAGCCCCAGAGATATGAGATATCATGAAGCCATCTCCTTTCTATTCATATACCTAAGGTTAATTCAGGCCCTCCTCTTTCTTTAAACTATTTCAAAAATCTTCTAATTGATAGCCTCTAAACCGCTGTCTCCAATCTTGTACATGCACATACCAAATCACTCAGTACTCTTCAGCCAGCGATGTATCTTATCTGTAACCCAGGCACTTTATCTTCAGCCCACAGCTGGAGAGGTGTGTATTGCTCCTCTGGGGAATGAAGAAGATGGTCAGGGAAGCACTCTGCCTCCTTCTCTGGTTGTGTGAAGTCCACAAGGGGCTCCTCTTGCTGCCCAATCTGTAATAGGAAAGATGATGATGCCTGTCATTCTGGGCTGGAGGGAGAGTATTTTCTCGTCTTTCTGACCAGTTAATCTAAAGAAGATCCAAAGAGCTATTTACCTGAGGTTTCAGAGGATAAAATACAAATTGTATAGAGTGGTAGGGTGGGGTCAGGGTGGACTTTGGATAGCTTTGCATCCTTATTTTATCTAATCCCCATTCTTGAAGGTCCCTTCCTAGACCTTCAGCATGTGTCCACATGGATGTTCCCTTCAATCGCAGAGTGTCTCCCCACAGACCACTTCCTCTCTCTTCCTCATGTTACCCTCTTCTTGACTCCCCTGTGCCTGGAGTTTTTAACTTCTTCTTCCTCCTCCCTTCATGGATAGTGAACCTTCCCCCAGCAATTATTAGGTTTCTGGCATCTTCTTGGATTTTGGAAATCTTTATGGTCTCCAAGTTGTATGCTGAGGGTTGCTGGTTTTGAGTTGTGAGTCAGGCATAACCATTCATTCTCTATCTACTTCTACTGCTGACTAAGGGGAAGAAGGGGAACTTCCAGTTCTTACAAGAGGTGAGAAAGGACATTAGGAGTGATCACCATTTTGTATTGCAGCTTAATTTTTATTTTTGTTTTTCTTAAGAGGTATCTTCAAAAAAAAAAAACAAAAAAAAAACAGAGATCTTATCCTGCAAGGATTATTCTCCAGCCAGTAACAGTCAAGAGGGTTTATGTATGACATTCATATCCCCTCTCCTAGAGTAATGTTTAACCTTACTTTGTTTTGTTTTTTTAAAAAGTATGTCTGTCCTTACCAACCTGAATAACATTACAAATCCCTCTTCCATTAACCTGTCCTTGGAAGGTGTTATGTCCAATCACCTCTTCTCGATTCCTGGCCTCCTCTCCCTCAACTGTGTTAGGAAGAGACAAAGACAGCCCTATGACATATCCTGCCATATAACCAACCTACTTAAAACCTCCAAGTTTCCTCATTGCCCATCAATAGCAAGAAAGCACATGCCCCCCTGTGGGGGCAGCCTCTATTTCACCCAGTTGTTGCCATGAGCAAATGCAGATTCGATGTGGCAAATTTCTAAGAGAAGTCAGAAAAAATCTGGGATTTTAAATGAAATATCCCTATTTTTAAACCTTGGGTGATATAAACAAAACTCAAGCAAAACCAAAACAGAAAACTCTTTACAAAAAAACACAGCTTCCATCTCTGATCTAAAGGATCAAGTCCAAACTTCTTATCAGAGCACAGGCTGGGATGAGGAACTAGCCCCTGCCTCCTCTCAAGCCCCATCTCAAATTACTATCCACAAATAAGCAACAGCAATATTAAACTGTTATTATTTTTCAGTTTCCACTTCCTATGCTTTTGAAAGTGTAATTTCCTCTACCTGGAGTCCTTTCACAAATATTGTCTACCTGGAAATTTCCTATTCATGTGTCAAAACACTTTGGAGGTACAACCTCCTCTTTGAAGTCTTCCCTGATCAGTTCACCAAAATCATTTTCTCTACTGTATTACCTTTGTACCTTATACATAGTTTTTATTATTATTAGCTTCCATTTGTTCCAGAGATGATAAAACAAATAACAAAGGTTACTTTAGAAGAGTAGAGTAGCTTATTCAAAGCCACAAAATTAAAGTAAGACCCAGAATTGTACTCCAGACCTGTCTATCTCCAAAGTCTATACATTGCCCACTACCACATTCTACCTCCTATTTCTGCCTGTATTATTTGTTTATATCAGTTCCCCCTACCCCTTATCTGGGATTAACTGAAAACAGGAACAGTACTTTATTCATCTCTGTCACCAGTACCTGGAATATAATATACATTCAATAAATGTTTGTTGAACTGAGGTGAACTGCGTTTTATATGCAAACCATATCACTTTTATTCAATATTGCTCTATCTTCTTTTCATGATTAATTCTTGGTATTTATCTAAATTTATCTTCATTTTAGATTGTTAAAAAGAAGTTCAGGGACTTCCCTGGTGATGCAGTGGTTAAGAATCTGCCTGCCAATGCAGGGGACATGGGTTCGAGCCCTGGTCCGGGAAGATCCCACATGCCATGAAGCAACTAAGCCTGTGGGCCACAACTATTGAGCCTGCGCTTGCTCTAGAGCCACGAGCCACAACTACTGAAGCCTGTGTGCCTAGAGCCTGTGCTCCACGACTAGAGAAGCCACTGCAATGAGACGCCCACGCACCACAACAAAGAGTAGCCCCCACTCTCCACAACTAGAGAAAGCCCGTGGGCAGCAGTGAAGACCCAACGCAGCCATACATACATACATACATACACACATACATACATACATACATACATAAATTTATTTTTTTTAAAAAGAAGTTCAATGGGATGTTTTTCAAATTCATTACCTTCTTAAAAGGTAATGAACCAAAAGGCAGGATTGTCATAACTTTAATAGTGATGTACTTGATTCAAGCAATCATTACTTGGGCATGTTTGAGAAGCAGAATATTAGCTCTCCAGTTCCCAAATTCCAAATCTTGACTTAGTAGGAATCAGCCCAAATTTGGGAAAGAATTTTAATCACTGGCTTCAAGCAAACATACATAAGCTGCAATTGTCCTGTCCCCCCTGTATCCTGAAGGATTTTTACAGATGGGGGTCAAATTGTAGTTGTGTCTTTCTCTATAAGGTATTGATGAGGATATGCGCATTCTTTGTATACGAGAAGTTAGCCCAACTTACCCACAGTTGATAGGCATATTTCCACTTTGAGTTATTTAGAGCAAGGAGGAATATTTTCTGCTCAACCATTTAGCTATCTCCTCAAGTTTCCCACAAGAGGAAAATACATGGCTTAAAGGAAAGGCAGAGTCTGACTTGATGAAAACTCTCAGTGGATGGAATCTATGAACATAATCTTAATGCACCAGGCTCAAATACAGTATTTAATTACTTTTTCTCTACCTCAACATCCCTAAGGATTCTCACATATTCCTCATCCATAAAGCTGGCTAGAATTCTCAGTGTGGGAGGGAAGAGAGTTGGGGAAGGAGTCTCTCACCTAAGAAGCAACATCAGAACATCAGGAGGATGTGTGGCATTTTCCTACCATGTTATTCTGATCTAGCATCCCCATGATAGGCTGATTCCCAGCCTTCTGTTGAGAATATCCCTGTCACAGAAAGAGGTTTTATTCCAATGGAGCACTGGATATAGGGTTTCCTTAGAGACACTGATTTCTGAGATTGAACAGAAATGCATATGAATAGATTACTATTAAGAGAGTTATGATACTTTGAAGTATTCTGAGAGAGACTCTCCTGATATGATGAAAACACTTTACCTTTGACACTATGGTGTAAAGAGGTAAGTATTCCACTTCAAAAATAAAGAAAATGGGGTTCTTTGGGGGTGTTTTAAGCATAACTACTCTCATTAAAGTATCACAGCCAAAGCCTTCCTTCTTTTATTTTACTCACATGGCCTAAGTAAGGTAAGTTTGTCCCCCATCCCATCCATTTAGTCACTCATACTGGCAAAGCGAGTGTTTCACTTAGCCTTCTTTCTTCTTATACCTTTTTACGAATCCCCCAAAGGGAGACTATCTTAAGTATAATTAGAGTCATGCCTGGAACACTGCACTTTCTTTGTTCTAAATTTTACGAACCAAGTGTTAGGTGAAGTTATCTTGAGTAAAAAATTAATAAACAGAAACCTCATTTAAACAGAGTTGGGAGACCAGAAGGAGGAGCTCTCACGCCTTGTGAAGATAACAGCCCAACAGGAAGAAGAAAGATTCCTCTTTCCTGACAACAAATCAGCCAATGAAAAGTGGACTCTGTGTTTACTATAGCTCTCTCAACTTCCTTTTTCCTCTCTGTAAAAGAGTTCTTCTCTTACTGTACAGGGGGATTTCTTGTGGCTTACCAATTTGGCAGACGCCAAATTGCAATTCTCTGCTAATCCTAAAAAAAAAACAACACATTTTTTGGCTAGAGAAATAACTGGCAGTCTATTTGTTTTAGGTCAATACTTGTTCTTTGAGATTCAAATAAAATTTGGTTTGAACAAAATGCAACATGTCTCCAAAATGTCTCCAATAATCCTGTGGACTGCTAGAACCTTAATGTCACAGCTGTCACTTAGAGCACCTCAATCTGTCTCCAGATTGGCTCTGTCCCAAAGCTGCTACTAAGACTCCTCAGACCCCCACACACAGTGCTAGTGACTATTTACCTCCATTCGTTAGAGCAGTGGTTCTCACAGTGTGGTCCCGGGACCAGTGGCTTCAACATTACCTGGGAATTTGTTAGAAATGCAAATTCTTGGGCCCTCATTGAGAATTATGAGTCAGAATCCTTGGGGGCAGAGCCCAGCAATCTGTGTTTTAATGAACCTTAATTGATTGTGATGCTCACTAAAATCTGACAGGCTGTGCTTTACAGCAGAACTGCTCAAAATGTGGTCCATATATCTGCAGTATCAGATGAACTGGGGGCTTGTTAAATTTCAAAATCTCTGGCCACACTCTAAATTTACCAAATCAGAATCTCAGAATTCTGGTTTACAAGCTTTCCAGATGATGTTCATGCTTGCTAAAGTTTGAGAAGCAAATTTAAAGCACTCGTGGGGCTCCTCATCTAGTCTCTTTTTAGCACAAGAACAGAGGGGCTGGAGGCCTAGCAATACAGTTCTTTTACACTTATCCCCTTTTCTCTCCTTCCAAATGCATACAGGTGCTGCTAAAATTCTTGATGTGATGGTTCAAACACTACTAGGACTTGCTGCTAGCCTAGCCTATCCTGACAGATCATTTCTTCACACAAAGGAATATTTCTCTCAAGAGGCCGATCACATCCCCAAGGATTCTATGGCGGCAAAGGAGTCTTTGCCTGCACAGAGCACAAAGAAAGAAAAAAACAAAAAATACCTCTGGGATAGGCACTAGAGAGACTGAGTTTGTTAAACTGCACACAGTTGCATTGATAAGTCTCAGCACTGACAACCAGAATGCCTTGTTACAAATTGAAGGATAGATGAAATATTCAGAAAGGAATTACCATATGTGAATATGCTGGGTTTGGTTTGACTTTGTAAATTGTATTGTATTTTATTTGATAGGATGGCAAATTTTCAACAGAAAGAGAAAATATAAAAATGATAAGATGCAAAAAAAGAATACACTTTGTCTCCAATTTTTCTCTCCATAAAGGCACAAAGTGGAAGCAGTGGATTCAAAGTTAACACAGGAGGCCTTGCACACAATGGGAGTACAGAATATTGATTTGCAATGCTCGGAGGGCTGCTGCTAGAGAAGGCATCAGATAACCAATGGAAAAGATGAAGCAAGAAGACAAACCACTCATTAAATAAAAGGCCATTCAAAGATTGGGATTGGGTCAGCATGGAGAATTTCAGTTCTCACACTCAGTTTAATGATAAGGTTATTGCAAGTCATTTCCTAGTACTTAATTTCTGTCACAATAACCTCATAGTCAGCTTCATAGATAGCTAATAGAAATATCCCATCATTTAGCTATTGTAAAGGTTCTAAGAGAACTTGGAGAAAATCTGCCAAATCAAACAATATTTTGTATAGCCAATCACCTGGAAAACATGTACATTTGGGCACCGGTTTGACTATTACACTGTAGGTCTTAGTTTTAACTGTTTCTGAGTTCCTCCAGCAGAATTCTGTGCACACATTAGGGGTATAATAAATAACCAAAAAGTAAGCTAGTATTATCTGATGTTTATTGAAGTGTTTAAATTTATATATCTATATATTCAATGAAAAGAAGTAGAAGTTTTCTAAATTTACTCCTGTCAGTACTTTATCAAGCTATTTCCTTGCCCCATTCTTTTCCACATTGCATAATGTTTCTCTAACATTGTTCAGGACCTATTTCTTTATGCATGAAAGAAATTCTTTATTACATTTAATGTGATTTAGGAAAGCAACAGTGTTTCTTGCAGCACATGATAGTAGAGTCTGTGGCCTAAGTATATGCAATCTGTTTTTATTAGCACAGTAATTTGATTATTTGGGGTATAGGAATGACTAAAATTTTCATAATTCAAAGAAATAAGGCAAAGATGGCCAATTAGGATACACAAATTATTTTTCTAGAACTCAAAAGAGACAGGAATTATTAAAAGCAACCATAACAGCGAAATCAACTGCTAATGACCAGATGATGGAATGACAGACCATAAATATGTGCTAGGCATACTACAGCCTACAAAATATGTGCACTCTCTCTTTTTCTTTCTTTTTGATAGTTTATACAGGAAGACCTTTACAAACCTTTCTTTTAAAATATACATCATTAATTCAGTTTCCCCTGAACCTCAGATTCAGCTCGTGAGAGCAGCAACTTCTTATGCCATTGACAGAGAACTGAAAAGGAGAACACAGAAAAAGGGGAAAAGTCACAGAAATATCTTACAATTTGTCAAAAAATGATGATGGGTACCCACTTTTTAATCCATCTCCCCTAAAAAATATTGCTTAAGGGCCTAGGATTAACATTCATTATTATACACTGGGCTTTATAACGTAACACTTAGAAAGCTCTTACTTAAGAGATAGTGGGACATTTATTGTGACTTGTCAAAGCTCAGAACTCTTCAGGAAATGATTTCCACTTACAGATACATTTCATGTTGAAGAAAAACATCCTCCAAAGAAAGTTTAAAAGAGAACCCAGATGAATATTTTTTTTAGATGGGGCACAAATAAGTTCTGATTTCAACATGTTCCACATCTCCCCAGAGCTAAAAAGCTAAAGACAGTTCTACAATATCATATTTCAAAAACAGTACAGAGCTTAGCTGCTAAAGCAATAAAGCGGTTTTTGTCTCAGAAGCATACAGCATCATGAATAACATTGTCATCCAGAAACAATGACTGGTAGGCACCATTCTGTGTTGTATCTAAGCAGGCCGGCTTGATAGTGAGTTGCGAATGCCATCCTGCCCATTCCACTGAAGCTGACGTTTTGTACAGACTAGTAGAAATGTGCGATATGAAATCAATAAAGAAGTAATTAAAAGTAAAAGACTCTTAATGATTGTAAATGAAGCTGAGAACACAAACTCGGATCTCAGTAACCTGTAGTTATGACTCTAGGGCTGTGGTCTGTTAACATCTGCTTCTTGGGTAGGAATGTTTTTCTTTCAAAATAGCAGTGCTACATGAATCAACAGCTTCTAAAGGAACTATTTCATGCTATACAACCTTAGGTCTCAGACTTGAAAAATCTCATTGATCTTTGGTGAAATCTCAGTTATATAAGTAGGAAGTTATTTTTAAAGTCATAGCAGATGCTACAGTTCCTCCTCATTGCTCCCACATGGATGTGCACTGTTTATTCAAAATTGAGCCAAAAGCCCTGAAATAATAAAGTTAAGTAAGACTCCCTGAAAAACCTAGACAACAAATCTGTATGCAATGGATCTGTAAATATTCCTTTTAGTTTTATTATTTGGCTGCTGGCTTTTGAGCTGCCCACACTGACACACTCACGTGCACACACACACACACCCTTCAGAGATTTGCATCAGGAGGAACATGGTTTTCATTCTGAAATTGATGGCAAGATTTTTCTTAATTTACATCATATTTTTTACAGTCTCCTTGGTCAACCTAAAACATTAACAGATAAACTACAACCCTAACTCATCATTTTTCCATAAGAAATGTGAAGTAGGGCTTCCCTGGTGGTGCAGTGGTTGAGAGTCTGCCTGTCGATGCAGGGGACACAGGTTCGTGCCCCAGTCCAGGAAGATCCCACATGCCGCAGAGCAGCTGGTCCCGTGAGCCATGGCCTCTGAGCCTGCACGTCCGGAGCCTGTGCTCCGCAACGGGAGAGGCCACAACAGTGAGAGGCCCACGTACCACAAAAAAAAAAAAAAAAAAAAAAATGTGAAGTAGTCCATGCTGTTAGAAATAATCTTTTGTCCCAAAAAATGGTAATTAATTTAGTCAAATCAGAACTCAAATTAAAAGGAATTTTTATTGCCATACTGTAGCCATGGCCTGAAGCGTTCTTTCCACTATATACATTTTTCTGTAATTTAGGGCTAAAATTTAATCACTAGTGAAAGAAGCTAAAGAAAATTTCAATTATCAGGTCTCATTGAGAAACCAAGTCTCTGACTTTATTTGGGGTATGTCAGAGATGAAACGTCAAAACCACATAGACTTATGTTTCTCCAAAGAATGTGTTTATTCACTGTTGTGTCCCTAGTACCTAGAATAGTACCTAGGAAGTGTGAATAAATGAATGAATGAGGTAGTGTATCTCAGTATCAAAAGAATCTCAGTTTTTAAAGCCATAACCATCCCTCTTTTATTTCCTAGGTCAACTCGTGAGTATCCTTGCTTGGTAAGTAAAGTCATCATTATTATTCCCCACTATTAAGTTTTACATTATGTCACCTATTACTGACCTAGACATATATTTTATGATTAATAAACCCTATCCAATATTATTATTTACACCTGTTTCCATGTAGAATTACCAATACTATTATTTACCATATTTTCATGTAGAACTACCACTGTATCTTTAAATAAGATTGAATAACTCCTTAAAATTCTCTAACACCTACATAATGCTTAGAATAAACTTCAATCTCCTTGCCAAGGCCTACAAAGCCCTATATGATTAAGTATTTCTTTATATTTCCAACCTTATCTCCTATCGTTCCTCCTTGGCCTCTATACTGCAAATGGCAGTATAAAGGCCAAGTAGCTTGTATCAGACAAGCCAAGTAGCTTGTATCAGACTAGCCCTCCTGCTTGTAACAACTAAAAACCTTGGGGAAAAGAACTACTCTTTGAAGGCATAGAGAAGTGACAAAATCAGCATAAACTAAAGGAGATCCAATCTTTGAAAGAAGGAAACCACATTAGTGGAGACCCACATTTATATGTTTTTCCACTAATGGCACTTCCCAGTCTACAACCCAGGGTGAATAGAACTCAAGTAAAACATTATTAGCTTGAGGAGTCAAAGGAGAAAATTGGAGGCGACCTAGAAACTGAGAAGGGGTAATTCTGGGAAGGAAAGAGAAGAGAAAACCCTCAAATCCACAGATAACCCCCACTCAAATCCGTAACTGACTCCTAAACTGCAGATGTGCAGGGTATTGGGGGAAAGCAACAGTTAGGAGAGAATTCAGTGAATGAACACTACAGGGCAGTCATATTTTGGAATTAGAGTTCTGCTGAGTTAGAGTGGCTTAATGAATACATCAAGATTTCCATTAAAGCTCCAGAAGGACCCCGTTTTAGGATTAAAAACTACAAACCAGGACTAAGTGGTCTACCAATAATTTAACTGCCTGATAGAAAAAAAATTACACCCTTCAGAGGAAGATAATTGAATCTAGAATCTCTATAGTGTATCAATACAATATCCAGTATGCTATCAATATGAACAGACATATGAAAATACTTAAAATTATGATCATAGTCAAGAGGAAAAAGAAAACAGTTGCTAGACAAGACAAACCAGATGTTAGAATTGATAGACTTAAACTTCAGAATAATAATAATAAATATATTAGAGAATCTATAAAGAAAATTGGATACAATGGGTAAAGAGGGAATTTCAGAACGGATGTGGAAACTAAATAAATAATAAAATTTTGAAATGGGAAAAAACAATTCAGTGGATGAAATTCATAGTAGATTGGATATAACTGAAGAGAGGATTAGTTAACTTGAAGACAGTCAAAATAAATCATCCAAACTGAAGCATGGAGGGAAGCATGATTGAAAAAATAATGAACAAAACCTCTGTGAACTTGGGACACATCGTGACTGGAGTCCTACAGAGAGAAATGTGAGGGAAAACAAAGCAACCAAATAGAAAGATAGATAGGTTTCAATTCAGTTTTAAACTCAGTTCAATCTGAAAATCTGGTTTCTATAGGTAGCAGTTCTCAATCTTTCCTGGAAAAAATGCTCCTTTCCACAAACATTCTCCCTTTTCCCAAGGTGATGACTAGTTGTATGCTGGAAGCAATTGGCTGACCTTGTGCAGAGAAGGATCAGGGTCCTTGAGCACATGGTCCTCTGATCTCTGGGATGATGTCCCTGTCCACCTGAATGCAGCTGCCCCTTCTGACACTCACAACTAAAGCTTGTGTTTAGTGGAATTAAGGCCTGCTGTGAGCAGGACAGAGGCTGACTGAGCCTCCCCTAAGCTCCCATTCCTACTATCTCTCAAGTATCTGCCACATTCTTCTTCCAGCCTTTTGGTCCATTGGTTCAACCCTGGCTTCTACTGCTATGATAGACTTGCCGACTCAATTCTGCTTTAATGCCACATTGGAATCCTGAGCTTCACAGCCTCCTTCCTGCCCACTGAACAGTCTCACTGATATAGCCTAGCCTCCAAGATGGTACAGGTACAGCCAGAGAGGTGACCACTTTTCAAAGTCCCAAATGGGAAGCAAGATGACACTTTCTCCCTGTCCCCCAACCCTCCCTATCCTCTCCACTCCCAAATCTACTGATACTCTCTGACTTACCTTACACCCTCTGGACTTTAACTTGGAGAGAGGAAATCCTTCTTGCTTTCTTGGCAACCTCTAACAAAATTCCCAGGCCAGGAAAAGGTATTATTTCTTCCTGTGGTTTATATCCTTCTCTCTGTGTAAGCACCATCTCTATCTTACAGAAGAATGCTATAAGCAGAGTCCTACAACCTTAATACCTGAGCTATTAAGAGTAGGAGGGGATAAAGAAAATTGGGAAATACTGTCTTAAGGCAATTGCCTGACTATTGTTGTTTTACAACCTTATCTGTCAAAGCAGAAGCTATTTATTCTCTGTCTTTGCATTCCTTTTCCAGCAAACTCTAATCTTCTCCCTAGACATCTGGACTGCTGAAGCTGAATAGGACAAAGAGAAAGAGAGAGACAGAGACAGAGAGAAACAGAGAGAAGTACAGTGACACTTTTCAAAATATTACTATTACTCCATAACGTATTTTATTTATGACTATGCTATATGGACAGAGCTTTAAGGTAGAAATACATTTCAGGATAAATTTACTAGTCATATGGGCCTTGAGGCCCGTTGCATTTCAGATAGAATTCCTTAGCATGAGATTCTCAGATTAGTGAAGGGTGTAGCTCTGGTCACAAGCCTCACGATAATGCTTTATGGAAGTCAAACTCCTATTTTTCCCAACTCTCTGAGCCTGAGTCACCATATCAAATTTAAGCTTCTCAGGATGAAAGTAAGAATAATTTGGAGAAAATACTATCTAAGCCCAGAAATTTCTTGGTAGATTCTTTTCTCTATCATTAACTATTGCCTCTTCTGGATCATTATAAACTGCATCAGATTCCATTCATATCAAGCTTTCAATTATGGGTCAAATTATTATGATTGTTTTTAATCCCCAAGTAGGTGCTTACTATTTAAGGAATTCTCACTCTTTTTTTTAATTAATTAATTTTATTTTTGGCTGCACTGGGTCTTCGTTGCTGTGTGCGGGCTTTTCTCTGGTTGCAGTGAGCAGGGGCTACTCTTCGTTGCAGAGCGCGGGCTTCTCATTGCAGTGGCTTCTCTTGTTGCGGAGCACAGGCTCTAGGCGTGCAGGCTTCAATAGTTGTGGCGCATTGGGCTAAGCAGTTGTGGTGCACTGGCTTAGTTGCTGCAAGGCATGTGGGATCCTCCCGGACCACGGCTCGAACCCGTGTCCCCTGCATTGGCAGGTGGATTCTTAACCACTGTGCCACCAGGGAAGCCCTCACTCTTCTTTTAAAAACATGTTCTCAATTGAATCTAGTGATAAATTTCCAAGTTTGTGGTAATTGGCAAAAAAGGTTTAGCATAATGATTGATGGCATACTCATCTAGAGACAGGTGTTCATGGGATTTAATTCAAACAGGAAAGTTTTTAGACTTCCACATTTTGATTATCTCTCTCTCTCTCACACACACACACACACACACACACACACACACAGTAAATCCCCTCAGGAGCAGTGAATTTCAAATGTGTTGTCTGCTGGTATATTAATGACACTGGTGGGCATCAATGAGTCACCTAAGGGCTGTAACAGATTCCTGTCTTTCCTTAAATGTCTTATTCTAATTTACATCAATATAGCAAGCTAGAAAACAACTCATGCGTATAGACCTTAGTCTGATGTAGCAGCTGAGTTTTATGTATCTAACTAAAGTCCTAAATATTTAATATACAGGGTTCTTTCAAATTTCAGAAGAAATATGAAGGCAGTGCTCCTGAAATTCCACAAGCTAGTCTTTCATTTTAAATCCAAACGTGAAGGGTTATGGTTCAAATGACTTCAAGTTAGCATTAGATGGTTCAGAAGAAATGAAACCATTCCAAAGAAAATCACACTTTTTTCTGGAAAGAGGAGATTTTTAAATGTGTATTTTATTTTCTACACAGTAGCCATAATATTTCCTGTGATCAGAAGAGCATGATATAAAGCTAAATAGCACCATGAAAAACAGTCTTTCCTGAGGTGTAATGTCTTTTACTGGACAAATTAGAAAATATCAGAAATCTTTTTCTATAATAAAAATATGAATACTATATTATTGTGAAAAAACAGCACAGCTAGGGCTTCCCTGGTGGCACAGTGGTTGAGAGTCCACCTGCCGATGCAGGGGACGCGGGTTCTTGCCCCAGTCCGGGAAGATCCCACATGCCGCGGAGCAGCTGGGCCCGTGAGCCATGGCCGCTGAGCCTGCACGTCCGGAGCCTGTGCTCTGCAACGGGAGAGGCCACAACAGTGAGAGGCCCACGTACTGCAAAAAAAAAACAAAACAAAACAGCACAGCTTCTCTCTTCCTTAAGCTTTCACATCTATCACAATGTGTAGTCTACCTCCATATGCTTGCTTTTATAATAACAGAGTATAAAAAAATATTCACTGAACAAGTGCAGTAGGTTTAGCTGTAAAAATTGCCTAGGTCAAAAAAAAAAAAAGAAAGCAGGACAAGTTTCAACCTCACCAAAATACATATATATATATATATATATATATATATATATATATATATATATTACTTCTTTGGTCTCTTAACTCTGTCTACCTAGAAAACCAAATGTCCCAAAGTTTACATGAGAAAAGTATTTTGAAACTGTTTAGAATTATTTAATGAAAAGATTCATGTCTCAAGGTAGCAGGGACTGATTAGGCATAAAAAGTGGCAGAAGATAGCCAGCTTCCTTCTTCTCAGAAGATTATCAGAGTACAGAGCCTGAGGGATCCACTAAAGCATGCAAAAATGAGATTTAGGTAACATCAAGCCTATCTATTCAGCTAATATCAGCGTATTCAGGCAGGAGAAGCAGTAACATTCTACTGTTTAAAAAAAGGAAACACTCTTTACATTATTAGAAGCTCACATCTTACAAACAATACAGGAACTAGTTTTCCAACATTTTTCTTAAATCACACTTAAGGCACTGAATCCTACAAATAAGTCTAATTAGCATAAAAGGAACATATTTTAATGACATTTTTAATATAAAACAGCACTGAAGTCTGAGGCCTAGCCAGACATGGACTTAAAATTGACTAAACTGTTTCAAATGCTATGTCTTTAAATTAATTTATGTTGAACACAGTGGGTACCAGAGTCAATTCTGGTTGCTATGGCAACAGACACTGAAAATTTAAAGATCTAGCAGCAGGCCCAATTCCCTGCAAAGAGGGCTATTTTACATTAAAATTACATACCACCACAACAGTTTTGATGAAACATGTTAAACAGATACACATGCAAGCCATCTTTTTTTAAGACAATTTAATTAGTGTATGTGAGATACCATGTTTATCATTTTAACTTAAATTTCCTCCTAGCTAGATTTAAAGGGTGAATTAGAATCTAAATTTTAGAAAGCAAGCAACTAATTATCAAAATGCCTCACTAGGGAAAGGAGAGATATCTAAACTAACCATGTAATAAAAACACCATAGAGTATCAATCTATAATATTTGCTTTGCAAATGGATATTTGGCTGGTGGGCCATTCTCATACAGTAGAAACTTAAAAAAACAACAAAAACGCAAGAGGGAAGAGATATGGGAACATATGTATATGTATAACTGATTCACTTTGTTATAAAGCAGAAACTAACACACCATTGTAAAATAATTATACCCCAATAAAGATGTTAAAAAATAAATAAATAAATAAAAAAACAACAAAAGAGGGACATGCACTCACACGAATCACTGAATTTTTTAGCTTGATAAAATGCATTATGTTTTTTCTAAAGAGTCTTTTAATTGGCTGTAAGATTGCTCGATTTGAAAACAATTGTTTTGTGTCATTCCAATACAGTTTTTATGAGGTCAAGGCTCATCAATTGTACCAAACAAACATAATCATGTAGCCCTCAAAACAGTCACCTAGTGTATATAAATCAAATGGAGGGAAACGAGATGTTGAGGGGCCGCCAATCAAGGCGTGCCGAAGAGGAGAGAAATGTGGAGGTCTTGGGAAGTGGCAATCCTCCCTGTGTCTCCTTCCATTGGAGCACGAAGGGCAAGGGAAATGATTGCTGCATTATGGTTAAATGCACATCATGATAGCCCAGTTTCCCAATCTGTCTTTAAAAACATTCACATAGACATACTTTTTTTGGATTAGCCGTTTTCTTATTGCTTAGTCTACTAAAGTGTAATTACTAAAGTGTAATACTACTCTTGAGACACTGGTTAAAATTAGTTCCCTTTGGGGTGTCCCTGACGCCAAGAATTAATTTCATTTGAAATACAAAGACTTCCTTTTTGTGTGTTCATTTTATAATTTTAAAATTAGATTATTTAATCAAGTTTCATGTTTTCAAATCTTGTTTGAAGAAGGAACAGGAGATGAGGAAGATTATAGAAAGGAAAGTATTACTTCTCTCTCCTCAAATAGGTCCCCTATACTAAATATTTTCCTAACTACAAGAAATCTAAGTCTATGAAAGATCTTAAGAGGCTAAGGAATATTTATTCAATTTGTTGGCCCTATATTTTACAGTTTAGAGGAATGCCTAATAATTTCATTTTATTGGCCATCCAAACTTTCCTCTTGCACAAAGACAAGAATTGAAAAGAAAGAAAACACTATTTGTATCCAAAATATGCAGTGTCCTTGGAATGTAGACTGTGGAAACAAAAATCAATGAGAATGTCTGCATTTCAAATAAATTTCAAAGAGATGGAAAATCAAACTATTTTAATATGTGAAATCCAATCCTGTTTCACCTGTCAGAAATTACAGGTTATTATGTTTAATACATGTTCATCATCAGAATAAATATTACCTATGATGATTCAAAGGAAGAATCTTTTCCATTAAAAAAATACATCAGGTTAAAAATATTAACTCATTCATGTTATATAAGTTTTCATTTGTTTCTTTTCAAGTGGTTTGAAAATACAGAATCTGCTAAGATCCAGTGGGTACAGAACTACAAACAAGACTCTAATTATGTATTTAAAACCATGCATTTATATAATCTACATGGAACAATGTGTGCCATTAAAAGCATCCTTCAGTCTTCAAGAGTTCTCTTTAGGTATTTATAGGCCTTGGCATCCACTCCAACTGTTAGATCCTGCAATGACTTTTCACACATCCCTGTTTAACTTATCGGCAACAACATTTACAGATGTGCTACATGGCATAAGAAATTATTTGTATTTAATTTGTGTTTCTTAAAAATCATTCAGTGTCCAGACTTCCCTGGTGGCGCAGTGGTTAAGAATCCGCCTGCCAATGCAGGGGACACAGGTTCAAGCCCCGGTCCAGGAAGATTCCACATGCCGCGGAGCAACTAAGCCCGTGTGCCACAACTACTGAACCTGTGCTCTAGAGCCCACGAGCCACAACTACTGAGCCCACGTGCCTAGAGCCCATGCTCCGCAACAAGAGAAGCCACCAGAATACGAAGCCCACGCACTGCAACGAAGAGTAGCCCCACTCACAGCAACTAGAGAAAGCCCACGCACAGCAATGAAGACCCAATGCAGCCAAAAATTTAAAAAAAAAATCATTCAGTGTCCATGTATAGTAAATAACACAAAGATGTTTAACATTACTAATTAGGTGTTATAGTTGAACAGATATATTGCCTCCCTTTAATCATTCAAAAAAATCAACATATTTTGAACATCTGTCATGAGCAAGTCACTGTAAAAGATACAGTCTAATGGGGGAATAAGACAGATACACTGATATTGACCATGCAAACAATGCTGAGACTAGGTAGTAAAAATAATTTTTGCCTGAACATATCAGGAAAGGCTTTCTGGAAGAGGTGGCATTTGTTCTAAAGATTGAATTTGCAGAGTATAGGGGCCTATACAGATGAAAAGGAAGGACCTTCCAGGAAGTAGAGCCAGTACAAAGATGCAATAGGGGGACATATACACTGTTCCAAAGATCCTGGAGGGATCTACTGGTGGACTGAGGCCCTGTCAAAAAAATTTCAAATCCCATTTTGATGTACACAGAATTTGTTCTTTAGGCAAAAAGATTTTGGAGCAGGAAATGGCAAGATATGAGGTGTTCTCAGTAAAATTCACATGGCAGCAAGTCTGTAGATGGACTGGAATGGGAAGACATTAATTGAATATACAAATTAGAAGATTTAGTCCATGTGAGGTTAAAAAAAAAAAGGATCTGGACTATGGTGATAGCAAGGGAGATAGGACAAAAGGCATTTAGAAATATTACAGAGGTAGAATGAAGAGGATTTGGTAAAGGCCAATTTGATGTCCCCATTTGTAAGGGTTAAAAAAGTTGATATTTTAAAGAACATGAATATATAAGAGTTGAAAATGTTAAATCACAGTGCATTTTGGAAGTGAAGAGCAAATAATAATGTTTTCATTTTATCTTTAGATGATGTGGTCTTCCTTTTGATTCCCCATCCCCACTCCTCTGCTAAGTAGGAAAAGGGTAAACTATATAGTCAACTGTTTAAAGCTTAAAAAAAACTGATAATTTAATAGTCCCTTTATGTGGTACATAGTCTCCATGGGATTAAAAGAAAATTCTTTCTCTTAGATAATCTCACTTACCCTCTTCTTTCATCCATAAGTGGTGAATGGATATATGAGTGGACAGCATACTTAACCTCTCTGTGCTTCCATTTCCTCTTCTGTAAAATAAAAATAGTAGTACTTGGCCTGATATCACAAGATGGTTGTAAGAATCAAAACTAAGATCAGGTATTGCTTCTAAAAATCTTTTGTAGGGCTTCCCTGGTGGCGCAGTGGTTGAGAGTCCGCCTGCCGATGCAGGGGACACGGGTTCGTGCCCCGGTCCGGGAAGATCCCACATGCCGCGGAGCGGCTGGGCCCGTGAGCCATGGCCGCTGAGCCTGCACGTCTGGAGCCTGTGCTCCACAACGGGAGAGGCCACAACAGTGAGAGGCCCGCGTACCGCAAAAAAAAAAAAATCTTTTGTAAATGTAAAGTGCTAAAGATGTTGTTGGGCATTATTATTTTTCCCTTCATAGGTATGTAGCTCCATATACCCTTAGCATTCACTTCTGCACACCCAAAGCTGATCACTAAAAACAGCTGTGTCTTTCTGATCATAAGAGAAGCTTGGCCCACTCCAGGCAAGCAGGAAGTACCAATTACTTATCTCAGAAGTAGCCATCAATCAACGGTGAAAGAGAGATTGGTGGACAGTACACCTCAGCTTCCTTGCCCCTCGGATGGAATAACTTGAAGTGCACCTTCAACAGGCCTTCCTGTAATTCCTCAGAGGGAACAAGGGCCCGTTTAACCACAGAAGTAACTTGCCTGATACTAAACTGCTGGTTTCCTATCCTTCCCTGTCTAACTTGTCCACTCCCAATGCTGTTTCCTGGAGTGCCTTTGAATAAACCACATGCACACAAATCCTTGTCTCACAGTACGGTTCAGGGCCAGGGGGTGGGGGGAACCAAGCAAAGGCAGTGACTCTTGACCAAGCCTTGCCATCCTTGTGTGCCTGGGAGAAATCTCTGAAGCCTGGAACCCTAAATCACACAGGAATTAAAATATGAAGTATTCTTGTTTCTCCCTTTTAATCCTTCAATTAAAAGCAGAATGACAAATTTCCCATTAATAAAATACAGTGGGTGATTTTTCCCTTTGGATGACTCATCCTGCGGTCTAGCTGGCAGAAAGTGTTCCCAGACCATTTTGAAAAGGTTAGTGAGTTCTGACTCAGCCCATTCTCCTAGGCTCATACTTGGAATCAGCAGGTTCTTCTGCCTAAATCTGTTTTTTTTTAATCATTTTTTAATTGAAGTACAGTTAATTTACAATGTTGTGTTAGTTTCAGGTATGCAGCAAAGTGATTCAGTTATATATACATATATATACTGTTCCAGATTCTTTTCCATTATAGGTTACTACAAGATATTGAATATAGTTCCCTGTGTTACAGAGTAGGTCCTTGTTATCTCCAAACCTGTTTTATATAAAACAACAACTAAGTAACTAAAGATTTTCACTGTATAAGGGCCATAGCATTTTAAAAGTATCAAGTTCCCAAGAGCCATTATATATATAATGTTACCTTCGAATTTGCACAAAAAGTAGTATTACCACGTCTTTCTCTCTTGATTAATAAAACACAAACACTTTCTCAAAATATGTTTATTTTAAGTGGAAATCTTACTCTAACTATGAAGTTAGAAGACCTGGGTTCAAATCCTGGTGCAACTCTTACTAGCTATGCCACTAGGCACATTAATTAACCTGCTAGGCCTCTTCTTCCTTCCCTAAATTAGAAAAAATAAAAGTACCCAGATTTTACAGTGGCAATTAGAAACGAGTGAAATGAGAAACTTAGAAAAGAGAACTTAGAAATGAGTGAAATAAGGTTTCCACAGCCTAACACGTAGTATTTTTGTTAGTTTATTTTAAAGGGATCTGGTAATACTTCATTCGCTTATTCAATTAACATTTTTTAGCATGTGTTTATTGCTAGACCCTGTCATGAATAAGGGTTTATCGCTAGACCCTTTCTCCTACCCTCCAGGAGTTTATGGCCTACTGTGGAGACAGATATACTTCTTAAAATGAAAAAAACATAAAACATGTACAATATATTATATTGTATTCAATATACTATTGCATATTAGTATTAAATTGGATGATTATAATGGAAACTATTTTTTTCTTAAATAAAATAACAGTAAAATACTATCCATAATTTCTATGCTTTATAGACCTTAGTAGTATTCAGATACTTGTATCTACTTATCCTGTATTCAGCAGATGAAATTTCTTAACTTTGTAATTCTTAAGAACCATTCTCTTTCCATTACCTGAATGTTAACGTTTGGATGGTTGATACTGAACAAAATGAGAATGAGAGTGCTGCAACCCTGGGTCATGGTAAATGTGAAGAGAAAATTATAACCATGTAGGGCTTTGCAGTGGTCCAAGAGAAATGAATTGCTGGTCTGCCTAACTTATCATGCCACTCCACTAAAATTACCATCAGTGTCATAAACTGATATCAATTGGCTAAGTGCACAGGGGTCTGGGAAGCTTAATATTCTCCTGCCAAAAATATCCAGTAATATGTTTTGTTGATCACTGTAGCAGAAGCTCACCCTGCTTCCTGTTCTACATATTCCTAGGATGTTTTGTTCTTGTCTAAGAGAGCATTTGAGTATATATTGCCTGCTCTTGACCCAGCTTACCCCAAAGCTGCTAATTTCCATAGCTGATCCTCACATGCCATTCCTCAAATAGGGAGCACACAGCACACACACCCTCACAGGCATCTCTCACACTTCTTGAGGGTAAGCAGAATTGCCCATTTGCTGGAATTACTCATGAGAGGAAGAGTCTGTTGATGAAGTGGCTCAGATCTGCCAGCAGGTTTAGTGAGGTATTTAATTAAGACAAGAAGAGATGTAGCTGACACTCATAATTCGACCATAATGCATTCATCTTCTAACACCTGGCTCTCAGATCTAATTTTTAAACTGTTTGTGCCTAGTGCCCTGTTAGAATATCACCAACTTTCTTAAAAGAATGATAAAGGGATGTCTTTTAGTACTCGGAAGGTCAATAAAACCTTCCTCTTAACCTTGTCTTCTCATCTTTGCAAAAGTGAACATTTTTTAAGAACCATTTGCCTATAAGACATGCATTTTAAATAACTATTTATTTCTACTTTGAGAATAATTGTAGTCTCCTTAATCTTAGTTCTTCAAATCTCAGAGATATCTCTTATAATGACAAACACAACTTTGCCTCTGCTTTTGAATAAGTATTACACTTTTTTATGAAGAAGAAAGGGATCAATTCTCAATTAAACATCAAGCTGACCATCTTATTTTAACTCTAGAAGAAGCTTTTCCTGCATGATTTTAGAATAAAATCCTTATGTTTGCAGAGATCTTAGGAATTAACTTTTCTAGCATAACTGAGCCTTTCACATTATAAATTCAACCAATTAGTTATTGGGGTTGAGGAATACCAAAAGAACAAGGAAGAGGTGATGAGAAGCCAAGGAACCAACACCACTGTTTAAAAAAAAAAACAAAACAACACAAGTCACGAAAACAAACAGAACCCTGAGCAACTAAGGGCCAGGAGTTGCCAGTCTGTTGGCATGGTCCTCCAAGTTGTTATCATCTTGGTCTGACATCCCAGGTTGCCCTCCATGGAGTCATCCATGTGGCCTCTTTCAAAGAGTGGTGGAGGAGGTTCAGATACACACTAGCTCACTAGTACAAATGAAGAACATCTAAAAAGTTTAGGCAAGTACAGGAGAGAAACATGATTAACTGAAACAATTCAAGGTTATGACTAGCAACTCAATTAAGACAGATAACCTGTGAGAGGAAGAACTGGAAAGAGATGGCAGATCACGCAGACTGAGGAACAGCGACTGTTTACCAATTTCTTTGAAAAGTACGGTTCTTACCTAGGCAACTACTGTGACTTACTTACCTGCACTGCTTACAGTTGAGACCCATATAAGCCATACAAACCCTTCACTTGACAAATTAGAAAACTGAAGCTCAACTTTCCCAAGATAAATCACCATCTAGTTACAGAGCTGGACTAGAATCCAAATTTTCTGCCTCCTCTCTCAGTTCCCTTTTCTCTCCACTTTGGCTTAAGTACATCTAGGGTCTGAATAGTTTATCATAATTAAAAATAACTACCTTTTATTTACTGAGTACATGCTATGTTTCAGGCATTAAAATAAGAACTTTATCTAGAAGTTCCCACTTAATTTCACAATGACTTAAATAAGATGGACACTTTTTTATATATATTGCATGAATAAAGCAATGTTTAGTGATACTGAACTATGTAGAGCATAAAATTTAAAAACTAGAAACTGAGCAGCTTCCAGGTGTCAGCTCCTCTAGTGAGATGGGGCCAGGAGACACTCTCCTCAGCTCCTTGCCTGGGTTGGCAAGTCAGGATTTAGGGCTGGCAGAAATCCTTGTTTGAGGGTCCCACCAAGTTCCCCAGTCAGAGTACTACAGCTGAGTGGAGTGGCTGCTTGGGACTACTGCTCAGGCGCTGTAGAAAGCCTTCTTGGAATCTGACATGTTATCACTTTGGGACCATTGCCTTGGTCACATGAAGGTCAGACTGTCCCAGTCTCTGAACTGAAGAGAACCAACACTATTAGCACATCATGAATGCAAGGTATTTCAATGAAGAGTATCAGGACATCTACAAATCCCAGACTGGCATGTGCAAGTTCTAAGGTATGGTGGAACAACCCAATGTATCTGGGTGACCTTTGGAGACAGATGAGACAGAGCTACAACAGGGCAGTGGTTGACACCCAACTCAGAGCCCATCTTCTCCAGCCATGTGGCTGACAGGGTCTTGGTGCTCTGGCCGGGTGTCAGGCCTGAGCCTCTGAGGTGGGAGAGACGAGTTCAGGAATTGGTCCACCAGAGACCTCCCGGCCACATGTAATAAAAATCGGCAAGAGCTCTCCCAGAGATCTCCGTCTCAATGCTAACACCCAGCTCCACTCAATGACCAGCAAGTTCCACTGTGGGACACCAAATGACAAATAACTAGAAGACAAGGATACAACCCCACCCATTAGCAGAGAGGCTGCCTAAAACCATATGAAGTTCACAGACACCCCAAAACATACCATCGGACATAGTCCTGCCCACCAGAAAGACAAGATCCAGCCTCATCCACCAGAACACAGGCACCAGTCCCATCCACCAGGAAGCCTACACAACCCACTGAACCAACCTTAGCCACTGGGGACAGGCACCAAAAACAACGGGAACTACGAACCTGCAGCCTGCAAAAATGAGACCCCAAACACAGTAAGTTAAGCAAAATGAGAAGACAGAAAAACACACAGCAGATGAAGAAACAAGGTAAAAAGCCACCAGACAGAACAAATGAAGAGGAAATAGGTAGTCTACCTGAAAAAGAATTCAGAGAAAGGATAGTAAACATGACCCGAAATCTTGGAAATAGAATAGAGAAAATACAAGAAACGTTTAACAAGGACCTAGAACAACTAAAGAGCAAACAAACAATGATGAACAACACAATAAATGAAGTTAAAAATTCTCTAGAAGGGATCAATAGCAGAATAATTGAGGCAGAAGAACAGATAAGTGACCTGGAAGATAAAATAGTGGAGATGACTACTGCAGAGCAGAATACAGAAAAAAGAATGAAAAGATTGTGGACAGTATCAGAGACCTCTGGGACAATATTAAACACACCAACATTCAAATTATAGGGGTCCCAGAAAAAGAAAAGGACTGAGAAAATATATGAAGAGATTATAGTTGAAAACTTCTCTAATATGGAAAAGGAAATAGTCAATGAAGTCCAGGAAGCATAGAGCGTCCCACACAGGATAAATCCAAGGAGAAACATGCCAAGACACATATTAATCAAACTGTCAAAAGAAAAAATATTGAAAACAGCAAGGGAAAAGCAACAAATAACATACAAGGGACTCCCCATAAGGTTAACAGCTGATCTTTCAGCAGAAACTCTGCAAGCCATAAGGGAGTGGCAAGACATATTTAAAGTGATGAAATGGAAAAACCTACAACCAAGATTACTCTACAAGGGCTTCCCTGGTGGCACAGTGGTTGAGAGTCTGCCTGCCGATGCAGGGGACACGGGTTCGTGCCCCAGTCCAGGAGGATCCCACATGCCGTGGAGCAGCTAGACCCATAAGCCATGGCTGCTGAGCCTGCGTGTCCGGAGCCTGTGCTCCACATCGGGAGAGGCCGCAACAGTGAGAGGCCCGTGTACCGCAAAAAAAAAAAAAAAAAAGATTACTCTACACAGCAAGGATCTTATTCAGATTTGATGGAGACATTAAAAGCTTTACTGACAAGCAAAAGCTAAGAGAATTCAGCACCACCAAATCAGCTTTACAACAAATGCTAAAGGAAATTCTGCAGGCAGGAAACACAAGAGAAGGAAAACACCTACAATAACAAACACAAAACAATTGAGAAAATGGTAGTAGGAACATACATATCGATAATTACCTTAAATGTAAATGGATTAAATGCTCCAGCCAAAATACATGGACTGGCTGAATGGATACAAAAATAAGACCCGTATATATGCTGTCTACAAGAAACCCACTTCAGACCTAGGGACACATACAGACTGAAAGTGAGGGGATGGAAAAAGATATTCCATGCAAATGGAAATCACAAGAAAGCTGGAGTCGCAATTCTCACATCAGACAAAATAAACTTTAAAATAAACACTATTACAGGAGACAAAGAAGGACACTAATTACATAATGATCAAGGGATCAATCCAAGAAGAAGATGCATTAGATACCTCAATACATAAGGCAAATGCTAACAGCCATAAAAGGGGAAATCGACAGTAACACAATCATAGTAGGGGACTTTAACTCCCCACTTTCACCAAGGGACAGATCATCCAAAATGAAAATAAATAAGGAAACACAAGTTTTAAACGATACATTAAACAAGATGGACTTAATTGATATTTATAGGACATTCCATCCAAAAACAACAGAAGACACTTTCTTCTCAAGTGCTCATGGAATATTCTCCAGGAGATATCATATCTTGGTCACAATCTAGCCTTGGCAAATTTAAGAAAATTGAAATCATATCAAGTACCTTTTCTGACAACAACGCTATAAGACTACATACCAATTACAGGAAAAAAAAACTGTAAAAAATACAAATACACGGAGGCTGAACAATACACTCCTAATAACCAAGAGATCACTGAAGAACCCAAAAAGGAAATCAAAAAATACCTAGAAACAAATGATAATGAAAACATGACGGCCCAAAACCTATGGAATACAGCAAAAGCAGTTCTAAGAGGGAAGTTTATATTAATACTATCCTACCTCAAGAAACAAGAACATCTCAAGTAAACAGCCAAACGTTACACCTAAAGCAAATAGAGAAGAAAGGAGAAAAATCCCCAAAGTTAGCAGAAGGAAGAAAAAGTAAAGCTCAGATCAGAAATAAATGAAAAAAGAAATAAAGGAAACGATAGCAAAGATCATTAAAACTAAAAGCTGGTTCTTTTTTTTTTTTTTTTTTTTTTTAACAGTACACGGGCCTCTCACTGTTGTGGCCTCTCCCGTTGCGGAGCACAGGCTCCGGACGCGCAGGCTCAGCGGCCATGGCTCACAGTCCCAGCCGCTCCGCGGCATGTGGGATCTTCCCGGACCGGGGCACGAACCCATGTCCCCCGCATTGGCAGGCGGACTCTCAACCACTGCGCCACCAGGGAAGTCAAAAGCTGGTTCTTTGAGAAGATAAAACTGATAAACCATTAGCCAGACTCATCAAGAAAAAAGGGAGAAGACTCAAATCAACAGAATTAGAAATGAAAATGGAGAAGTAAAAACTGACACTGCAGAAATACAAAGGATCAGGAGAGATTACTACAGCAACTATATGCCAATAAAATGAACAACCTGGAAGAAATGGACAAATTCTTAGAAAAGCACAAACTTCCGAGCTTGAATCAGGAAGAAATCAAACATATAAACAGACCAATCACAAGCACTGAAACTGAAACTGTGATTTAAAATCTTCCAACAGGGCTTCCCTGGTGGCGCAGTGGTTGTCAGTCCGCCTGCCGATGCAGGGGACACGGGTTCGTGCCCCAGTGAGGGAAGATCCCACATGCTGTGGAGTGACTGGGCCCATAAGCCGTGGTCGCTGAGCCTGCGCATCTGGAGCCTGTGCTCCGCAACGGGAGAGGCCACAACAGTGAGAGGCCCGCGTACTGCAAACAAAAAAAATCTTCAAACAAACAAAAGCCCAGGACCAGATGGCTTCACAGGTGAATTTCATCAAACATTTAGAGAACAGCTAATGCCTATCTTTCTCAAACTCTCCCAAAATAGAGCAGAGGGAGGAACACTCCCAAACTCATTCTAAGAGGACACCATCACTCTGATACCAAAACCAGACAAAGATGTCACAAAAAAAGAAAACTACAGGCCATCACTGATGAACATAGATGCAAAAATCCTCAACAAAATACTAGCAAACAGAACCAACAGCACATTAAAAGGATCATACACCATGATCAAGCAGGGTTTATCCCAGGAATGCAAGGATTCTTCAATATATGCAAATCAGTCAATATGATAAACCATTATTAACAAACTAAAGGAGAAAAAACATATGATCATCTCAATAGATGCAGAAAAAGCTTTCAAAAAAATTCAACACCCATTTATGATATAATCCCTCCAGAGAGCAGGCATAGAGGGAACTTACCTCAACATAATGAAGGTCATATATGACAAACCCACAGCCAATATCGTTCTCAATGGTGAAAAACTGAAACCATTTACACTAAGACAGGAATAAGACAAGGTTGCCCACTCTCACCACTGTTATTCAACATAGTTTTCGAAATTTTAGCCACAGCAAACAGAGAAGGAAAAGAAATAAAAGACTACAAATCAGAAAAGAAGAAGTAAAGCTGCCACTGTTTGCAGATGACATGATACTACACATAGAGAATCCTAAAGATGGTACCAGAAAACTACTAGAGCTAATCAATGAATATGGTAAAGTAGCAGGATACAAAATTAATGCACAGAAATCTCTTGCATTCTTATACACTAATGATGAAAAATCTGAAAGAGAAATTATGGAAACACTCCCATTTAACATTGCAACAATAACAAAAAATACCTAAGAATAAACCTTCCTAAGGAGACAAAAGACCTATTTGCAGAAAACTATCAGACACTGATGAAAGAAATTAAAGATGATACAAATAGATGGAGAGATATACCATGCTATTGGATTCGAAGAATCCACATTGTGAAAATGACTATACTACCAAAGCAATCTACAGATTCAATGCAATCCTTAACAAATTACCAATGGCATTTTTCACAGAACTAGAACAAAAAATTTCACAATTTGTATGGAAACACAGAAGACCCTGAACAGCTAAAGCAATCTTGAGAAAGAAAAACAGAGCTGGAGGAATCAAGGTCCCTGACTTCAGACTACACTACAAAGCTACAGTAATCAAGACAGTATGGTACTGGCACAAACAGAAAAATAGATCAATGGAACAGGATAGAAAGCCCAGAGATAAACTCACGCACATATGATCACCTTATCTTTGCTAAAGGAGGCAAGAATATACAATGGAGAAAAGACAGCCTCTTCAATAACTGGTGCTGGGAAAACTGGACAGCTACATGTAAAAATATGAAATTAGAACACTCCTTAACACCATACACAAAAATAAACTCAAAATGGATTAAAGACCTAAATGTAAGGCCAGACACTATCAAACTCTTAGAGGAAAACATAGGCAGAACACTCTATGACATAAATCACAGCAAGATCCTTTTTGACCCACCTCCTAGAGAAATGGAAATAAAAACAAAAATAAACAAATGGGACCTAATGAAACTTAAAAGCTTTTGCACAGCAAAGGAAGCCATAAACAAGACGAAAAGACAACCCTCAGAATGGGAGACAATATTTGCAAATGAGGCAACTGACAAACAATTAATCTCCAAAATTTACAAGCAGCTCATGCAACTCAATATCAAAAAAACAAACAACCCAATCCAAAAATTGGCAGAAGAGCTAAATAGACATTCTCCAAAGAAGATATAGAGATCGCCAACAAACACATGAAAGGATGCTCAACATCAGTAATCATTAGAGAAATGCAACTCAAAACTACAATGAGGTATCACCACACACCGGTCAGAATCGCCATCATCAAAAAATCTACAAACAATAAATGCTGGAGAGGGTGTGGAGAAAAGAGAACCCTCTTGCACTGCTGGTGGGAATGTAAATTGATACAGCCACTATGGAGAACATTATGGAGGTCCCTTAATAAACTAAAAATAGAACTACCATACGATCCAGCAATCTCACTACTTGGCATATACCCTGAGAATACCATAATTCAAAAAGAGTCATGTACCACAACGTTCACTGCAGCACTATTTACAATAGCCAGGACGCGGAAGCAACCTAAGTGTCCATCGACAGATGAATGGATAAAGAAGATGTGGCACATATATACAATGGAATATTACTCAGCCATAAGAAGAAACGAAATTGAGTTATTTGTAGTGAGGTGGATGGACCTAGGGTCTGTCATACAGAGTGAAGTAAGTCAGAAAAAGAAAAACAAATACCATGTGCTAACACATATATATGGAATCTAAAAAAAAAAAAAAAAAGTTCTGAAGAACCTAGGGGCAGGACAGGAATAAAGACGCAGATGTGGAGAGAGGACTTGAGGACATGGGGAGGGGAAGGGGTCGGCTGGGACAAGGTGAGAGAGTGGCATGGATATATATACACTACCTAATGTAGAACAGGTGGCTTTTGTGAAGCAGCCACATAGCGCAAGGAGATCAGCTCGGTGCTTTGTGACCACCTAGAGGGGTGGGATAGGGAGGGTGGGAGGGAGATGCAAGAGGGGGAGATATGGGGATATGTGCATACATATGGTGGATTCACTTTGTTATACAGCAGAAGCTAACACACCATTGCAGAGCAATTATACTCCAGTAAAGATGTTGGGGGAAAAAAAACTAGTAACCACCCCTTGGATCTATGTCTAAATTTCAGTAGAAGTAAGGGTAAGATTATGAAGATTCGCTGTGGCCAAAAGATCTACATCTGCACCCTCTCTTCATCTCCATAACTATGGTCTTAGTTTTGAGTCTTATTGCTGCTAAGCCTATTGCAACAGCCTCCTAACCAATCTGTTTTCATCTCTTCCTTGTCAGTCCATCTTTTACACTTAACAACAAAATCAATTTTTAAAATGCGTAACTCAACATAAAATTCTCCTGTTACATTCAAGACCACACAGTTAATAAACGTGTCAGAGTGAGAAACAGAGACCCTGGGTTTTTAAATTTTTAGTTCTTTTAGATTTGGGGGCTCTTTTTATTCTTCCTTTTTTTTTTTTTTTTTTTGCGGTACGTGGGCCTCTCACTGTTGTGGCCTCTCCCATTGTGGAGCACAGGTTCCGGACGTGCAGGCTCAGCGGCCATTGGCTCACAGGCCCAGCCGCTCCATGGCATGTGGGATCTTCCCGGACCGGGGCACGAACCCGTGTCCCCTGCATCGGCAGGCGGACTCTCAACCACTGAGCCACCAGGGAAGCCCTTCCTTATTAATTAATAGCAATATAATCACGAATTGCAATCACCCCTTATAACACTTGGAATTCTAAGTCTACGGACAGTTTCTGAAATGTTATATAGTTAAAAGATAAAGTTGTAGTCCTAGTCTGGCTTTTATGACATTAAGCCATTTCAAATGCCTAGAGAAGAATGAGTGATTATGTTTTTTAAAAACATAAGGACAGGGTTTCCCTGGTGGCGCAGTGGTTGAGAATCTGCCTGCTAATGCAGGGGACATGGGTTCGAGCCCTGGTCCGGGAAGATCCCACATACCGCGGAGCAACTAGGCCCGTGAGCCACAACTACTGAGCTTGCGCGTCTGGAGCCCTGTGCTCCGCAACAAGAGAGGCCGTGATAGTGAGAGGCCCGTGCACCGCGATGAAGAGTGGCCCCCGCTTGCCACAACGAGAGAAAGCCCTTGCACAGAAACGAAGACTCAACATAGCAAAAATAAATTAATTAATTAATAAACTCCTACCCCCAACATTTAAAAAACAAAACAAAACAAAACATAAGGACAGTACAAGGAAAAAAAATTATGGGATAATCTCATTTATAAACCTGGATATAGGAATATTAGCAAACTGACTTCAAAAAAATACTTGTGACTAAATTATATTTCTTTCATGAATGCAAGGTTCGTTGGAATTAGAAAACCTAGTATTGTAACTGAACACATTAACAGATTAAAGAAGAAAAACTACATGGTCATGTCAATAGACAGAGAAAAAATGTTTTCTAGAATTCATCACCTTCTCATCAATCACGTTTTGAGCAAACTTGAAATGGAACAGTTAATGACAGGAGTTTAATCCTAGAAACCTGACTAGATTAACTAAATCATTTAGTAGAGGTCTGGAAGAAATTATACAGAGGATTTCGGTAATACTGTAAGTTGTCTGTAAAAAGCACTTTTAACTAGGGGTTTTCAGCTTATCCTAGTAACTAGAGATTAAGA
This sequence comes from Delphinus delphis, assembly GCF_949987515.2. Classification (NCBI taxonomy): domain Eukaryota; kingdom Metazoa; phylum Chordata; class Mammalia; order Artiodactyla; family Delphinidae; genus Delphinus; species Delphinus delphis. The sequence continues at coordinate 90,333,271 of NC_082685.1, read as the reverse complement.
AGAAGGTAAAACTTTTTCATATTTTAAAATCATTCTCCACATTAAGCAAATTGTTAAATATTATCATATACTGTATTTTCATCACTGTGTGAGGCTGCAACGTCAGAGAGCTCTACTGCCCATTGTAAGTCAGTTTTTAGTTTGATATGAATAGATGTGAGGCCGAAAAGAAGAGGTTAAGGGGTGAGGACAGCCCTGGCCACACGTATGTATATAAGATCATACTGAATACTCTTAATGGGGAAGAGTCACACAAACTACTTTTTATCCCTGCCTACTCTTATTTCAATAGCAACAATGAATCATATAGTTTAATGTTCATTTTTGCCTCCCAAGTAATAAATTCCTACATAAAGACCACATCAAAAATGTCAGAAATGTAATCTTCTATAAGGAGGAAGGAGAAAAAAACCTACCTCTTTACATTTATAGGATCATAAACCTAATTTCTAAGAAAGCTTAGGAAATTATATAATAGAATTGATTTAATATGGGAGATGAAATACTCATTCTAATTTGGTCATTTGAGGGAGTCTTTATGTTGCCATGTTATATGATTATGATGACAAGTAGTAGCAATGTATTATTTCTGTAATTGTTATATATATATATGTAAGTTTATGATAATACCTTCTCATATGGGAGAGGGTATTACATACAGAGACCAGATGTATACAAGATTAGAGATAGAAATGGCAAGCAATATGTTTGCATAACAATAAATAAAACATTTGACTGGAACAAGGTATTTCTGCACAAAATAATTAAGAAGTGAATAAGGTCAGTGTATAGGCTGAGTGTTTGTGTACCCCCCAAATTTGGTTGAAATTCTAATTTCCAGTGTGATGGAATTAGGAAGATGTGGGTCTTTGGGAGGGGATTAGGTCATGAGGATGGAGCCCTCATGAATGGAATTGGTGCCTTTATTAAAAAGATACACAAGAAATTTTTCTCTCTCTCTTTTCTTCACTGCCATGTAAGAATACAATGAGAACAAGAAGATGGCCATTTGCAAACCAGGAAGACAATCCTCACCAGACCTGGAATTTACCTTGGTCTTAAACTTCCCAGACTCCAGAATTGTAAGAAATAATGTTTATTGTTTAAGCCACCCAGTCTGTGGTACTTGTTATAGCAGCTCAAACTGAAGGACAAGCTCAAGAGGACCTCACATATGTGGAGCTAAAACAAAAGACATTGAAAAGCTTACAAAGCAAATTAAAATATTACAATATGTGGATTTTTAGCCAGTTTGTTATGCCCCTTTCCAGGAAGGACATTCCCTGTGGTACGGTATTAGGAAGTTCAGCTTCTTCCTCTTCCCACATGGTCCCCTGTTCTGAGGCTCCCTAAACCCAGGCAAAATGAATCTGTCATTCAAACACTGGAAGCTAATGAAAAGGTCTGTAATGGTATGGGTGGGCAGAGCTTGGGGAAATTCCCTGGAACAACTCTACCCGAACAGAGGGAGTCATTTAGGGACCACACAACCAGGTTCATTCCTATTGTCTTAGTTTTTTTATTATTAGCACTCCCTTTCTCTATCAGAAATCTCCCAGTTTGGACAATAAGTTCTAGGGTTGTCCTATTTATTGGCTGCCCACAGAGCACCTGTGGCTAAGCCCTTGGGCAAGGAGACGATACTAAAGTCAGCTCAGGCTGAATTGTCTTAAGTAGAATGACATCCAGAGTACCCTCTAAACTGTTTTGTAGATATCTTATAAAAGAACAAATAGATTATATGAAGGCAGGGCAGGAGCAATAGTCTATAAAAGTATTAATTGAGCTTAATGCAAAAATGCAAGAAGAGAGCACTCCAATAAAATATCCTTGGCATGATTTTTAATTTTTTAATTTGTGGCCTCCAAAAATACTATATGGAAAATCTGGGGAGAATGAATTAAATAGAATAATAGCTCACATTACCAGGCATTTTTCATGACAGGCACCATGCTAAGCATAACAGCCTTCTATGTAGACCCACTAATTATAGAGGATCAGGCATTCTTCTAAGGAATTTACATGCACCACTTCATTAAATCCTTGTGAAAATCCTGTGAAGTGGTACTATTATTCTGCTCAATTTGCATGTGAGGAAATAGGGGCACAAAGAGGTTGGTTCACCCAAGGACTCATAGCTGGGAAGTAATAGAGTAAAAACCCAGGCAATTTAAACTCTTAGTCTACTTTTTTAACTACTGTGCTATAATTACTCATAATATGAAACAAAAGCCAAAAATGCTTCCATTTCACGTTCATTAGATGGATAATTTTGTAAGAAACAGTCATTGTTGGTGCCAGATCCAACCTAGTACTTTTTGACTTCAGGGCTGGTGCTATTCTGGTTCCCAATGAAAACACTAGCCCATGCATCTCTGATATGTATTCTTTACATAGCCCTAAGACAATTTGTCTCTGATATGTGCTCCTGAGATAGCAGGATACCCAAGAAAAGAATTGTCTTCACTGCCTAACAGGTCTCTAATCTGAAACTATTGATTTTTTTTGATATGTCTCCTTGGACTACATAAAACTTGATTTCAATTCCTAAAGATATTGACATTAGGATTCTATCCACCAGTATTGTCTAGGCAGATAATAGAAATGGTTTTGACATTATATCAGTTAGGGATGCTTTCAGCTACAAGTAACAAATGTCACTATTGACAATGGCTTAGACAAACTGGGGTTATTTCTCCACAAAAAAATCTAGAGTTATGTGGTTGCAGCATTGTTACTGCTGCTCAAAAATGCTGTCAGGGGTTAGCTCCCGGAGGAGCTTCAAGATGGCGGAAGAGTAAGATACAGAGATCACCTTTCTCCCCACAAATACTTCAGAAATACATCTACATGTGGAACAACTCCTACAGAACACCTACTGAACGCAGGCAGAAGACATCAGACCTCCCAAAAAGCAAGAAACTCCCCACGCACCTGGGTAGGGCAAAAGAAAAAAGAAAAAACAGAGACAAAAGAATAGGGATGGGACCCCCACCAGTGGGAGGGAGCCGTGAAGGAGGAAAGGTTTCCACACACTAGCAAGCCCCTTTGCTGGTGGAGACTGCGGTGGCAGAGGGGGAAGCTTTGGATTAACGGAGGAGAGCGCAGCAACAGGGGTGCGGAGGGCAGAGCGGAGAGATTCCTGCACAAAGGATCGGTGCCGACCGGCACTCATCAGCCCGAGAGGACTGTCTGCTCACCTGCCGGGACAAGCGGGGGCTGGGAGCTGAGGCTCGGGCTTCGGAGGTCGGATCCCAGGGAGAGGACTGGGGTTGGCGGCGTGAACACAGCCTGAAGGGGCTAGTGCGCCACAGCTAGCCGGGAGGGAGTCGGAAAAAGGTCTGGAGCTGCCGAAGAGACAAGAGACTTTTACTTGCCTCTTTGTTTCCTGGTGCACGTGGAGAGGGGATTAAGAGCGCCACTCAAAGGAGCTCCAGAGACAGGCGCGAGCCACGGGTATCAGCACGGACACCAGAGATGGGCATGGGATGCTAAGGGTGCTGCTGCCACCACCAAGAAGCCTGTGTGTGAGCACAGGTCACTGTCCGTGCCTCCCCTCCCGGGAGCCTGTGCAGCCCGCCACTGCCAGGGTCCCGTGTTCCAGGGACAGCTTCCCCGGGAGAACCCACAGCACGCCTCACGCTGGTGCAACGTAACGCTGGCCTCTGCTGCCGAAGTCTCACCCCGCATCCATACCCCTCCCTCCCCCAGGCCTGAGTGAGCCAGAGCCCCAGAATCAGCTGCCCCTTTAACCCCATCCTGTCTGGGCGGGAACAGACACCCTCAGGCGACCTACACACAGAAGCGGGTCCAAATCCAAAGCTGAAACCCAGGAACTGTGCAAACAAAGAAGAGAAAGGGAAATCTCTCCCAGCAGCCTCAGGAGCAGCAGATTAAATCTCCACAATCAACTTGATGTACCCTGCATCTGTGGAATACCTGAATAGACAATGAATCATCCCAAATTGAGGAGGTGGACTTTGCGAGCAACGATATATATATTTTTTCTCCTTTTTCTCTTTTGTGAGTGTGTATGTGTATGCTTCTGTGTGTGATTTTGTCTGTATAGCTTTGCTTTTACCATTGTCCTAGAGTTCTGTCTATTTTTTTGGGTTTTTTAAATTACTTTAAAAAAATTGTTAATAAATAATTATTTTTTATTTTAATAACATTATTTTATTTTACTTTATTTTATTTTATCTTCTTCTTTCTTTCTTTTCTCCCTTTTATCCTGAGCCATGTGGAGGACACGCTCTTGGTGCCCCAGCCAGGTGTCAGGGCTGTGTGACTAAAGTGGGAGAGCCAAGTTCAAGACACCAGTCCACAAGAGACCTCCCAGCTCCACGTAATATCAAACAGTAAAAATCTCCCAGAGATCTCCATCTCAATGCCTAGACTCAGCTCCATTCAATGACAAGCAAACTACATTGCTGGACACCCTATGCCAAACACCTAGCAAGAAAGGAAGACAACTCCATCCATTAGCAGACAGGCTGCCTAAAATCATAATAAGGTCACAGACACACCAAAACACACCACCAGACGTAGACCTGACCACCAGAAAGACAAGATCCAGCCTCATCCACCAGAAAACAGGCATTACTCCCCTCCACCAGGAAGTCTGCACAACCCACTGAACCAACCTTAGCCACTGGAGACAGACACCAAAATCAATGGGAACTACGAACCTGCAGCCTGCAAAAATGAGACCCCAAACACAGTAAGTTAAGCAAAATGAGAAGACAGAGAAATACACAGCAGATGAAGGAGCAAGGCAAAAACCCACAAGACCTAACAAATGAAGAGGAAATAGGCAGTCTACCTGAAAAAGAATTCAGAATAATGATAGTAAAGATGATCCAAAATCTTGGAAATAGAATGGAGAAAATACAAGAAACGTTTTACAAGGACCTAGAAGAACTAAAGAGCAAATGAACAATGATGAACGACACAATAAATGAAATTTAAAATTCTCTAGAAGGGATCAAGAGCAGAATAACTGAGGCAGAAGAACGGATAAGTGACCTGGAAGATAAAATAGTGGAAATAACTACTTCAGAGAAGAATAAAGAAAAAAGAATGAAAAGAATTGAGGACAGTCTCAGAGACCTCTGGGACAACATAAAATGTACCAACATTCGAATTATAGGGGTCCCAGAAAAAGAAGAGAAAAAGAAGGGGGATGAGAAAATATTTGAAGAGATTATAGTTGAAGACTTCTCTAATATGGGAAAGGAAATAGTTAATCAAGTCCAGGAAACACAGAGTCCCATACAGGATAAATCCAAGGAGAAACATGCCAAGACACAAATTAATCAAACTATCAAAATTAATACAAAGAACAAATATTAAAGCAGCAAGGGAAAAACAACAAATAACACATAAGAGAATCCCCATAAGGTTAACAGCTGATCTTTCAGCAGAAACTCTGCAAGCCAGAAGGGAGTGGCAGGACATATTTAAAGTGATGGAGGAGAAAAACCTACAACCAAGATTACTCCACCCAGCAAGGATCTCATTCAGATTTAACGGAGAAATTGAAACCTTTACAGACAAGCAAAAGCTAAGAGAATTCAGCACCACCAAATCAACTTTACAATAAATGCTGAAAGAACTTCTCTAGGCAGGAAAAACAAGAGAAGGAAAAGATCTACAATAATAAACCCAAAACAATTAAGAAAATGGTAATAGGAACATACATATTGATAATTACCTTAAATGTAAATGGATTAAATGCTCGAACCAAAAGACATAAACTGGCTGAATAGATACAAAAACAAGACCCGTATATATGCTGTCTACAAGAGACCCACTTGAGACCTAGGGACATGTACACCCTGGAAGTGAGGGGATGGAAAAAGATATTCCATGCAAATGGAAATCAAAAAAAGCTGGAGTAGCAATTCTCATATCAGATAAAATAGGCTTTAAAACAAAGACTATTACAAGAGACAAAGAAGGACACTACATAATGATCAAGGGATCAATCCAAGAAGAAGATATAACAATTGTAAATATTTATGCACCCAATATAGGAGCACCTCAATACATAAGGCAAATACTAACAGCCATAAAAGGGGAGATTCACAGTAACACAATCATAGTAGGGGACTTTAACACCCCACTTTCACCAATGAACAGATCATCCAAAATGAAAATAAATAAGGAAACACAAGCTTTAAATGATACATTAAACAAGATGGACTTAATTGATATTTATAGGACATTTCACTCAAAAACAACACAATACACATTCTTCTCAAGTGCTCATGGAACATTCTCCAGAATAGATCATATCTTGGGTCACAAATGAAGCCTTGGTAAATTTAAGAAAATTGAAATCATATCAAGTATCTTTTCTGAACACAACACTTTGAGACTAGATATAAATTGCAGGAAAATATCTGTAAGAAATACAAACACATGGAGGCTAAACAACACACTACTTATTAGCCAAGAGATCACTGAAGAAATCAAAGAGGAAATCAAAAAATACCTAGACACAAATGACAATGAAAACACGATGACCCAAAACCTATGGGATGCAGCAAAAGCAGTTCTAAGAAGGAAGTTTATAGCAATACAATCCTACCTCAAGAAACAAGAAACATCTCCAATAAACAACCTAACCTTACAACAAAAGCAATTAGAGAAAGAGGAACAAAAAAACTCCAAAGTTATCAGAAGGAAAGAAATCATAAAGATCAGATCAGAAATAAATGAAAAAGAAATGAAGGAAACGATAGCAAAGATCAATAAAACTAAAAGCTGGTTCTTTGAGAAGATAAACAAAATTGATAAACCATTAACCAGACTTATCAAGAAAAACAGGGAGAAGACTCAAATCAATAGAATTAAAAACAAAAAAGGAGAGGTAGCAACTGACACTGCAGAAAGACAAAGGATCATGAGAGATTAGTACAAGCAACTATATGCCAATAAAATGGAAGAAACCTGGAAGAAATGGACAAATTCTTAGAAATGCACAAACTTCTGAGACTGAACCAGGAAGAAATAGAAAATATGAACAGACAAAACACAAGCACTGAAATTGAAACAGTGATTAAAATTCTTCCAACAAACAAAAGCCCAGCACCAGATGGCTTCACAGGTGAATTTCATTAAACATTTAAAGAAGGGCTAACACCTATCATTCTCAAACTCTTCCAAAATATAGCAGAGGGAGGAACACTGCCAAACTCATTCTAAGAGGACACCATCACTCTGATACCAAAACCAGACAAAGATGTCACAAAGAAAGAAAACTATAGGCCAATATCACTGATGAACATAGATGCAAAAATCCTCAACAAAATACTAGCAAACAGAATCCAACAGCACATTAAAAGGATCATAAACTATGATCAAGCGGGGTTTATCCCAGGAATGCAAGGATTCTTCAGTATATGCAAATGAATCAACGTGATATACCATATTAACAAATTGAAGGATTAAAACCATATGATCATCTCAATAGATGGAGAGACAGCTTTTGACAAAATTAAACACCCATTTATGATAAAAAACCTCCAGAAAGTAGGCATAGAGGGAACTTTCCTCAACATAATGAAGGCTATATGTGACAAATCCACAGCCTGCATCGTCCTCAATGGTGAAAAACTGAATCCATTTCAACTAAGATCAGGAACAAGACAAGATTGCCCACTCTCGCCACTATTATACAACATACTTTTGGAAGTTTTAGCCATAGCAATTAGAGAAGAAAAAGAAATAAAAGGAATCCAAATCAGAAAAGAAGTAAAGCTGTCACTGTTTGCAGATGACATGACTATACATAGAGAATCCTAAAGATGCTACCAGAAAACTACAAGACCTAATCAATGAATTTGGTAAAATAGCAGGATACAACATTAATGCACATAAATCTCTTGCATTCCTATACACTAATGATAAAAAATCTGAAAGTGAAATTAAGAAAACACTCTCATTTACTATTGCAACTAAAAGAATAAAATATTTAGGAATAAACCTACCTAAGGAGACAAAAGACCTGTATGCAGAAAATTATAAGACACTGATGAAAGAAATTAAATATGATACAAAGAGATGGAGAGATATACCATGATTTGGGATTGGAAGAATCCACATTGTGAAAATGGCTCTACTACCGAAAGCAGTATACAGATTCAATGCAATCCCTATCAAACTACCAGTGGCATTTTTCACAGAACTAGAACAAAAATTTCACAATTTGTATGGAAACACAGAAGACCCCAAATAGCCAAAGCAATCTTGAGAAAGAAAAACGGAGCTGGAGGAATCAGGCTCCTAGACTTCAGACTATACTACAAAGCTACAGTAATCAAGACAGTATGGTACTGGCACAGAAACAGAAATATAGATCAATGGAACAGGACAGAAAGCTGAGAGAGAAACCCACGCACATATGGTCACCTTATCTTTGATAAAGGAGGCAAGAATATACAGTGGAGAAAAGACAGCCTCTTCAATAAGTGGTGCTGGGAAAACTGGACAGCTACACGTAAAAGAATGAAATTAGAACACTCCCTAAAACCATACACAAAAATAAACTCAAAATGGATTAAAGACCTAAATATAAGGCCAGACACCATCAATCTCTTAGAGGGAAACATAGGCAGAACACTCTATGACATAAATCACAGCAAGATCCTTTTTGACCCACCTCCTAGAGAAATGGAAATAAAAACAAAAATAAACAAATGGGACCGAATGAAACTTCAAGGCTTTTGCACAGCAAAGGAAACCATAAACCATAAGACCAAAAGACAACCCTCAGAATGGGAGAAAATATTTGCAAATGAAGCAACTGACAAAGGATTAATCTCCAAAATTTACAAGCAGTTCATGCAACTCAATATCAAAAAAACTAACAACCCAATCCAAAAATGGGCAGACCTAAATAGACATTTCTCCAAAGAAGACATACAGATTGCCAACAAACACATGAAAGAATGCTCAACATCATTAATCATTAGAGAAATGCAAATCAAAACTACAATGCGATATCACCACACACCGGTCAGAATGGCCATCATCTAAAAATCTACAAACAATAAATGCTGGGGAGGGTGTGGAGAAAAGGGAACCCTCTTGCACTGTGGTGGGAATGTTAATTGATACAGCCACTATGGAGAACAGTATGGAGGTTCCTTAAAAATCTAAAAAGAGAATTACCATATGACCCAGCAATCCCACTACTGGGCATATACCCTGAGAAAACCATAATTCAAAAAGAGTCATGTACCAAAATGTTCATTGCAGCTCTATTTACAATAGCCAGGAGATGGAAACAACCTAAGTGTCCATCATCAGATGAATGGATAAAGAAGATGTGGCACATATATACAATGGAATATTACTCAGTCATAAAAAGAAACGAAATTGAGCTATTTGTAATGAGGTGGATAGACCTAGAGTCTGTCATACAGAGTGAAGTAAGTCAGAAAGAGAAAGACAAATACCATATGCTAACACATATATATGGAATTTAAGGGAAAAAAATGTCATGAAGAATCTAGGGGTAAGACAGGAATAAAGACACAGACCTACTAGAGAATGGACTTGAGGATATGGGGAGGGGGAAGGGTAAGCTGTGACAAAGCGAGAGAGAGGCATGGACCTATGTATACTACCAAACGTAAGGTAGATAGCTAGTGGGAAGCAGCCGCATAGCACAAGGAGATCAGCTCGGTGCTTTGTGACCGCCTGGAGGGGTGGGATAGGGAGGGTGGGAGGGAGGGAGACGCAAGAGGGAAGAGATATGGGAACATATGTATATGTATAACTGATTCACTTTGTTATGAAGCAGAAACTAACACACCATTGTAAAGCAATTATACTCCAATAAAGATGTAAAAAAAAAAGTATTGCTATATTAATAATATATTATAAAAAAAAAAAAGACACATACACCCCAATGTTCATTGCAGCACTGTTTACAATAGCCAGGTCATGGAAGCAACCTATATGCCCATCAACAGATGAATGGATAAAGAAGATGTGGTAATATATACAATGGAATATTACTCAGCCACAAAAAGGAACAAAACTGGGTTATTTTTAGTGAGGTGAATGGACCTAGAGACTGTCTTACAGAGTAAGTCAGAAAGAGAAAAACAAATACCGTATGCTAACACATATATATGGACTCCAAAAAAAAAAAAAAAGAAAACAAAAACGGTCATGAAGAACCTAGGGGCAAGACGGGAATAAAGATGCAGACCTACTAGAGAATGGACTTGAGAATACGGGGAGGGGGAAGGGTAAGCTGGGACAAAGTGAGAGAGTGGCATGGACATATACACACTCCCAAATGTAAAACAGATAGCTAGTGGCAAGCAGCCGCATAGCACAGGGAGATCAGCTCGGTGCTTTGTGACCACCTAAAGGGGTGGGATAGGGAGGGTGGGAGGGAGGGAGATGCAAGAGGGAAGAGATATGGGGACATATGTATATGTATAACTGATTCAATTTGTTATAAAGCAGAAACTAACACACCATTGTAAAGCAATTATACTCCAATAAAGATGTTAAAAAAAAAAAAATGCTGTCAGGGTTCCAGGCTCTTCCCATCGTTTGGCCCTCTATCTAGAATGTGTTGGTCTCCATCAAGCTTGTTATCTCATGATATCAAGACAGCTACTGCAGTTTCATCACATGCTGTGTTCAAGGTACGAAGAAGATGAAAAGTGGTTTGTACAAACAGCATTTAATCTTTCCACCATCTGACTTTAAAAAAATATCTTTTTGGCCACCTTCAGCCAAAAGGAGTATGTGTGGGTTTCTGGTCTCTGGGAGGTGACAATAGAGATGGATTCAGGAATGTGTGTGGGTTAGCCAACTACAGGAACCAACATTTAACTTGGGATCTACCCATTGGTGTGAACTCTACCCTTTCTCTCTGCAGTGAAATATGGTAATGCAGAGAATAGAGATGGAATCTGTATTCTCCATATTCTTAAAGACACAACTTTTCTTCCTCACTGAAATCTGGTATGTCTTTGGTCATAGAGAGAAATATTCATCAAATCTTTTAGTTGTCTCCAGCTCAGGAGTGATTGTAACACCTTTCTTTTCTCCCTTCTCTTCCTCCCCCACCAATTTGAGAAGCTTTGGACTTGAATATTATTATTAACAGCATTATTAATACATTGATATGAGCATGGGAGAAAGTATGGAAGAATAGATATATATATACACACTATTGGTGGTTTTTGCTGGGGGATGACAGGGATCCTTCCCTCTGTGCATATACATTCCTTCATCTCTTGAGTTTTTTAATATAAGCATATTATCATTCTTTTAACCTGTAACAGCAACGAAGACAGAAGTAGACAGCTATTAAATTTCTCACTAGCCTTTCATGTTTCCAGCAGAATAACCCCAGTTCAATTAATCTTCCTGAAGCTCTTATTTTCTAACCAACTTTTTGGTTTATCCCTGAATCTTCAACAAGTTCTTAAGATATTCTTTAGTTTGAGCAAGATTGTATGACTTAATCCATTCAAGTCAGATTACTAAGGTGCTAAAACAGTCATAAGCCTTCCTCCCTCTTGCAAATGAGATTGAATGGCTTGCCCTCTGAGGATGTGCCCATGTATCCCTAGAACATTCTGACCTTGCATAAATACTGCCTGCCTTCAAACTGCCAGGGTACCGCAGCGGCTGTTTTACGAAAAGTGACTTTATCAGGCTTTAGTACAAAGCTGGTATCTTATAGAGAAACATCCTAAACTCTGTGCATCAAGTTGGATATATTTCTTTTGATTGATAAGCCTAGTAATTTGTCTTGGAGCTTTTCTTTTCAGTGAATTACATAATAGTATGTCCACTAGCCTTTGTCTTAATATGACAGAAGAAACTGCAAATTTTGCCTAATATTCTCTTCCTAGAGACACAGTGTGACAGGCTCACAATGTTGCAGACTGCCTAAAAGGTGAGGGTAGGGAAGGAAAATGCTGTCAACCACAAAATTGAGTTGTGACTTATGTGCTCAGCTGTAAATTCACAAGGTCCACTAAGGTCATGACCAAGAACAATGACATGGTTTTGTTCAGAAAGCTGTTCTCAAATTCTTCAGAAGCTTCCTTCTCTTTACTACCCATACCAGGATGACTCTAAGGTTTCTTGCTTGTATGCCTAGGAGAATGATGGATCAATGTTTATTCATTGATATGGTAAATATAGGAGTAAAGAAATATTGGTGGTGAAGGGGGAGCATCTCCCACACTTGCCAAGAAAAAGAAGTTAATTTTCATCTTGTACTTTCTTTTTTATTCTATACAGATATAAGACTTTCCTGTCTTTGATAGAGAAATTTGTCCTATGACAAACTGTAGTCATTTTTTGTCTTTTTTGCCTAATATTTGATGCTCTATTTTTATGACAACTATTTGAACAATATAGATGAAGGTGTTATAATAATATATTTCCAATAATTTTAGCTATCCTAAAGTAGTTGGAAAATAGTAATTAGCAAAAAAAGTTTTCTGAGTGTCCAAAATGGACACTCCAATGTTGAAACACCAAAACCTATGAGTTTCTTCTGGTCAGCATCTTTATCTTCACTCAGAGGCTATTTGTCTTGTCACCTAGTTCTAACAAATTTGATTAGTAGTGACTATAGTGATGAAGAAGATGCTGATGGTAGCTACATATCCTAGCACTGGCCTAGGAGCATTACATTATTTCTAATTATCCTGATAACCATTTTAACTATCCTAAGGGTAGACACTATTTACCCTCATTTTATAGATGAGAAACCAAAGCTGAGAGGTTAAGTAACTCACCCAAGCTAGTAGGGGGAAAGCTAGGCTCCAACAGAGCTACCTTTACTATCCTACATGGCCTTCCTGAACAGGATTATTGTTTGTTTCTCTGTGTTGCATTCTTGACTTCTGCTTTTCTCATGCAACATTTACTCATAAGTGATCTCATCCAAATTTATGGCTGCAACCAGCACCTAGAAGCTAATGACTACTAGAGTTACCTTCCAGTTCAGCTTTTTTTCCTGAGTTCTAGATCTGTGCATCTTACTGCCCCTAGGACATCCTTAATTCAATGTCCAACAGTTACCTCCAGCTCAACATATCCCCAATTAAACTTCATCTTCTGTATCCCCTCCCCATATCTGTTCTTCCTTTTCAAGTCCTTAACTTCCTAATGAGTAATATTATATACCTAGCTGCCCAAGCCAGGAGGTATTCTTTTATTTTAATATTTATTTATTTATTCTCTTTATTTTTTTGGCTGCATCAAGTCTTAGTTGCGGCACGCGGGATCATCCTTGAGGCATGCGGGACCTTTCGTTGCAGTGCGTGGTCTCTTCATTGCAGAGCTCGGGCTTCTCTCTAGTTGTTGTGTGCGGGTTTTCTCTCTCTAGTTGTGGTCCGTGGGCTCCAGGGTGTGTGGGCTCTGTTGCTTGCCGCTCGCGGACTCTCTCGTTGAGGCGCGCAAGCTCAATAGTTGTGGCGCGTGGGCTTAGTTGCCCTGTGGCATGTGGGATCTTAGTTCTCTGACCAGGGATCAAACCCGCATCCCCTGCATTGAAAGGCAGATTATTTACTACTGGACCACCAGGGAAGTCCCCAGGAGGTATTCTTGACAGTTCTTTCTCCTTCAATTCTCACATCCAATTGAAAACTGAATCCAATGGATTCTACCTCTTTTATGGTTCTTGAACCCCCAAATCTATTTTCTTCTCTCCACCTTCTCTGCCAGTGCTTTAGTCACCTCTTTATAATATTTTGCCTAGTTTACTGCAACCAAGTCCAAGATTCTAATGCCACTCCAAACTCATCTTGTGCTTTATTTAAAAATTGTTTAACTTTTCATGTAGATGCCTCTATCTCTTAATACTTGAAAGAAGACTGTGACAAGTAAATTAAATTTTCTAACTTGATTTCTTAAGTTGAATATAGTGAACGTAACTGTATTATGCTAAATGGTTTCAGGTTTTTGTAAGTGGAATTTTTCAATTATTTTCTTTTACCTGTTATTCTTGGACCACACACATTGTATACATGTATACATTCTATACTTTGGTTAAACTATCATAATGTTTTATTTTACAATACCTTGTCTCTTATCTCAACCCCTAAAATCTCAAACTCCAAATAAATGGCTGCTATAATGACCTTTTCTAAGATGTAAATCTGATACTCTCATGGTCCTGCTTAAAATCTTCCAATGGCTTTTTACTGCTTCCAAGACAAAAATCCAAAATCATTAGCTGACATAAAAGAAGCAGTCTGAGGCCACTTTCTGGAAAGAAAACTGACAACCAGCCCTACATACCAGCGCCTTAGGACATAACTAGAGTTTGTTCAAAATGGTGACCTAAAATCATAGTAAAGGTACAGTTTTATCTACCATATTAAACTTAAGGAGTTAAGAAGATTCTATCAGAAGAGATTTCCTGGAGAAACTGTTTACATGTGAGTGGCTAAATAAATGCCAATAAGTCAGAAAATTATATCACTGTACTTTTCAGATTTTATAAGATGGGAAAACTTACATGAGAAGTTAAATGAATTATTAAAAAATACAAGATTAGTCTGGAATGGCATAGGATACAGGTCATAAGTGAAATTAAACATTAAGTGACTTAGACCAGGCTTACACAGTGCAGGAAAAACTGACAAACTTGTGGAATATAAGAAATTAAAAATTCCCTAGTCAGTGCCTAAACTAGAGGTCACAACTGAAGGCTGCAGGTCAGATTTTGTCTAAGGGTAGATTTTATCTGGTTTGTACATATGTTTTAAATTTCTGAATTTTAATATCCTTAGCCTGCTCTAAGTTTCATCCACAAACTGGTGTCAGTCCATGAACTGTTAATGGTCTGCAACAAGTTAACTACAGAAACTGAGCCTCAGCTTTAGAAACTTTTATAGCAATTTAGCAAACTGATCATATGTCTGTTGAATCCAAACAGATAATTTGAAATGTACTGCTCTGGTTTACCACAATCTCCACCATCTCCTATTCTTATTTTAGGCCAGTTTCATGCAATGAAAAATGCCAGACCCCTGACGGCATTTTAGTTTAGGCTTTCTCTTTCATTCAATGAAATTCATTCACACATGAGTCTGGAGACCTACAGCAGTTTGGTAAGTGTCTTGCCAAAATCTCAAAGACCTGCATCTCCACACATTGGATAAACTCAGTAGCATTTGCATGGTGACTTAAAATTTCTAAGTCCCTCGAAAGACCTATAGCAAAGCAAATCTCTAATTGAAAGTTATTAGTTCATCATGCTACAGTTAAATATACATCATGTGCTACCCTATTTCAGGCAGACAGTGAGACCAGAATTCATGAAGAAGCAAGGGGATGTGGAGGGGGTTAGAAGAAAGCTCAAATAGTTGGGGAATGTTTCAGACAGCAAGTATAAGTCCAAAACCATTTTAATTATTCTTTTCTTGATTTATCCATTCTTCAAACCAATGCAATCACCTGACTCCAGTTGCCGAGAGTTTGGTTCCCTATAACGATTTTCTTTACAATTTCAGCTTATTGAAGCATATCATATCTCTAAATGCTTACAGCACACAGAGCAATGCCCTGATCTTCTAGAGCAATTACCTTACCCATAACCAAGGCACATTCTGTGCTTACCTAGAAATCTGAGGACAGAAACCTTCCCTAATGATTCCCAAGTCTTTTCAACTGTGTTAAATACAAACTTAATCATTTGACTTTTCTCCCTTACCTGCCAACCTCATAATTTTTAAAGACCTCTCCACACACACACTGATTTAAGTATGAGAATGCGGAGTTGAGATTCACAACCAACCATATTAGTTGGAAGAAGAAAATCAAGACTAAGAGAGAATGGAAGCATAGCTGGAAGGCTAATTCTTCAAACTTAATTCCAGATTTAAATCAGTAAGTGTTTTGGAGAGGGGTTATAAATTTTAATCTTGGACAGAGTTATAGGAAACTCTCAATTCAGAATGAAGCCACAAAAGGGTGAGTGTTCATACATAATACTTGGCAATATGCTAACACATAGGAGGCACGTGAGAAATATTCATTTAGTGAATAAATGGATGAATGAGTTAATTAATCAATGAACTTGCTACAAAATTCACTTGAAAGAGTCCCCATGAGGTGGCTATTTTCCCAAATCACCCTTCCTCCCTTAAGCCCTGATTCTTATAAGTGCCTATCTCACTTCTCCCATGCCAGACATTTGCTGTCAGTTTTACCATTGGTTACTAAAGTGCCCACAGTGGGGTACCATAGACCTGCTGCATTGAAGGTAAATGGAGCTCTGTTGTGCTTGGCAGGGAGCCCTGCCTGGGAGCTGACAAAGACATGGAATTGATTGACAAGCTTCTGTAAATATAGAGCTAATGAGCCAATATCTCCCAACCTTGCCAAAGCAATGAAAAGAAGGGATACAGTCAATTAGAAAACAACAAAAAATAAAGAAATTTTCCATATCTGGGTTCATGTTCTTTATGTTCTTCTCCACACAAAGGTCTGCCTCTAAAAAGCCATTATGTAGGAAAAACTAATTTCATCTTCATGATCAGTGAAACCCATACCTGGAAGTAATTCTAAACTGGGTAAATTTAGGAAGAGTTACCCAAACTAAATTGGTTGAATCAATCCTGGCCATTAAAGGAGTAACAGATGTTACAGCAAGGTTGCCCTCACATTTTGCCAGAAAATCAAGTTATGGATTTAGACAGATTGCAACATGTTATGCAATATTCCAAATGGAGTCATTCTTATCTTAACAACTAATACTGCATAGTTGCTGGGGGATGGGGGGAGAAAAGAAAAGATTGCTTTAGAGAGAGCAAAAAGTTCCAATACAGGCAAGGTATCCTGAAAGACCAGGAATTTTCTGGTGAACCCAAAGAACAGGACCACAGTATATTCACAGCTACAAGTGATTTCCACGATATGAATATGCCTCTGCAGATTGGTACAAAATAACCATGGGGGGTGGGGGGGGTGGAGTACAGTATTTGTTTCCAGCTTGCTACAAGGTGTTTTTATTACAAGGTCATTGGTAAGTGGTGAGATTTTTACTCAGTAAAATTGTTTACAGCCAGCATGGAATGCCTGATGAAGGTAGGAGTTAGATTCTCCATCATCTTCACACTTCATGCAGTATTTATGAAATTTTCACCTTTATGGATGCTGCCTTGGGCACTGAACAACGAAGTGATTCACATACTCTGGGGTAGCACCAGCCAAGTGCTTCACCCTTCAGCCTTACCCATAATTGAGGAGGCTTCTATAAAGTAAGATGAGGCTTCCAAAGCTCTTCCTACACCATAGTGGCAGATGCTTAAAATCCTAAAATTTGTTATTCTGTATATTACATGTAAATTTCAAAATAATGAAGGGTTTTAAGCCATGATCTATTGCAAAGACCTCTGAACAGAAAATAGATAGTCTTATCAGTTATAACTCATGAGTTCCTAAGTTACCAGATTCTTATCTAAAAGTTGGTCTTTCATGACCTAAGAAGAAGAGACTCTGAGAATATTGGTCACCAACATGGACATCAGCCACAAAAAGAGAAGGGGGAGGCTGGGATGCTAAAGCTAACACAAAGTGCCTGCCTTGAATTAGCAGTGTCTCTAATGAAGAGAGACAAGTAGCCAGAATCCCCTCTCCCCAAATCCTGCCGTAATGGGTGCCCAAGAAGTCTGTGCACAAAAGATACTTGAGGCAAATGAATTCTTAGTTACCAGCTAAGACTACAGCCCCAAACCTCTGAGTTATTTATATCTCCATGAGCCCAGGTGAACTTTGAGACCTCTTTTTGGCCCTCCAGGTACACAGTGCGCTCCAAGTCACCTTTACCCTGGTTCTACCAAGTCTCCCAGTGGGTGATCTCCCAGTGCTGGGGGAAGGAAGATCCCAAGTCAGAGCAGCCCTGCACTATCTGACTGTACCCCATGGGACGAAGAGAGAGAAAAGATCCAAGAGAGATCATTCTAAAGAGATCATTCAAGAGACCTGGATGAAAGGGGAACCTGCAGAAGAGAGAATGGTTAACTTCTTTCCTCCTTCTTCTCAGTAAAGAAATGTGCTTGACTCACATCAGAATTCAAACGTTTGGGGGTTGGTGGAGAAAGTGGAGTGGAGGGATTTTGATGGGAGGTAATGAAAGAGGAAAGAATGGTGGCAGGAGCCTAGATTTCCCTCTAAAGATTAGTGTGTATCAAAACACTTTGAATTTTAACTTGTTTATAGACAGATAAGCACATAGGAAACAAGAGACAGAGCACCAGTTTACTCTTCTCTCTGCTTTTCCACTTATACAGACTTGAGAGCAAACATCCAAAACTTAGCTTTGCCACTGAACAGTACTAGTGTATCTTCCTCAGTAATTACAGTGGAGAGAGCAGAACTGGTTTAAAATGGGCTGACCTTAAATTTTGCTGAATTAATCCATTAGGTAATTAATGAAGCAGTGCCCAAATAATTCTTAAGCATGGTTTCTTGATCTGTAAAAAGGGGATGAAGTAAGTTTCTAAAAGCACTTTTTCTTAATTCACAAATCCATAATTTATTTTAATAATTTTAAATTTATATAAAATAATTATTTTATATAAAATAATTTTAATAATTTAATTTCATAATTCTTAAATATACGATCATGGAATATCATGCAACTAAACTTCAGTTTTCTATTAATCTGTACATAACTCCTAACAGGTAGTCCTGCTTTACCTACCTCTCAATCATAATTTGATTAATGTCTTTTCTGTGATTGGATGTTATGAGAAAAACACCCTCAATAAGTGCAAGGCTTTTTTTAATTCATGATATATTTACAAAGTTTCCTATGAGTATTTGGATTGTTATATTATGGTTTGAAGTATCAGAGATAGGCACAAGGTCTAAAGAGAAAGACACGGTTTTCCCTTGTCACCTTGCTGATCTCTGAACAGTTGTATGTAAACATATGTAAAGTCTTTCTAAATCTGCCCTTGCTATGTGATACTACTACATAGACAGCTCTTCTGGTAACAGGAAGAACAAGAAATTTTAATTGAATTGTTTCACCACTGTTCTCTGGAAGGCTATTTGAAAGAACTGTAAAGAAAAAGGACCTAGAATTACTACTGTCACATTTTAGGTTTGCTTTCCACAGGAATCGTTAGGCTATAAAGTAAGTAATATGTGGATAGGGATGGAGATGGTAGGGCAAGCAGTAGCTGTGTATGTACTGTGGCATTAGCTGTCACAGGAACACTATAATCATAGAGCAAAGTTACAGATTAACTGTGTAAAAACTCCCAAAGCGTGAGCTTAGCTCAAATACTGTCAATACCAAACACTCTGCAGATTCTAGTGGCATGGTTCCAACCACCTAGATATACTAATAATCTTACTGTGACAAGATCCCATTTGATAGATAGATAGATAACCTCTTTAAAATTGCACCTCAACGTAGTACATGTTCCATGTATTAAAAGAACACTGAGAACGTTTTCTATGTTGTAGAATTTTTTGTTAAATATGGATGATATTAGAGGAGAGGGGCTTTCTCATATATTTTTTGCTCTGCTTCTATATCATCTATAAAATGCTATCAGTTTGGTCAATTATGCTTTTATTTTAAGTCACTTTTCTCTTCTCCAGTCTTTGCTTGAATGCAGTATCTGAGTTGAGAAGCTAAAGACCTCAGAGTACTGCTTCCTACCCACGGGGACAAGTGAGTGTTAAAAGGGAGCCAGGTACAATAATGCAACTGAATGCTATATCCATTTTTGATTCAAACTTAAAACCCAAAGCAGCAAGATTATTTCAATCTTGTCCACAGCTGCAGCAGCATAATTTCATATGAGCACACTCATTCTATCACCACTGACAGCCTCTGATAACAAGGAACAGCTCTACAAATTGTGTAAGATTTGGGCGATAAAATATTATTATTGAGCATAACACAAGCTTTTATCATTATGAACCACAATCATGCTTTAAGGAGTACCTTCATCAAAAGTTGAAAAACGAAGTCACAACGTTGGTTGGTAGAAAAAATCCAAAAATGTGGTAATGTGAGCAGGCCTTTGTCCTGGACTCTCTTCTTCTGCTTATATTTCATTAGCACTTATTGAATGCATAACACCTGCCAAAGACAATGCTAAACACTTAACATGCACTCACAACAACCCTATGAGGTCAGTAGTGTTATCTTACTTTGCAAATGAGGAAACTGAGGCCCAAGGCTATACAACAGTAAAGTAGCGGTGCAGTATTCTACCTCTACCCCCATTCTCTTAATGTCATAATATGCTTCCTAGTATCCCCTATTGTTTCCCAAAGGAGAGCTTTGGGTAGTGTCTGGCAATGAGCTTTGGCTGGGCCCTTTTAACTTGCTTCAGCTCTGAATAGCTCTAGAAGTATTTATTCAACTCTAACTCCACATTTCTCATGACAGGAGAAAACTGGGATGTTCAGATACAAACTGCAAACTTGGACTTCAGACTCCAGCAAAGGCTTACCAGTCTAAGTGAAAGATAGCAGTGAAAGACAAAGATTTTTGTGAAGCTAATGAAGTTTAACCTTCAGAGCCCTTCACTTTTGTGGGCACTTTCATGGCCCTGAGAGGTTTTAGTGAGGCATTCATATGACTCTTTGCTTTTGAAAATTTGCAAAATAAGTTATTTTAACGGCAACCAATTACCACCGTTGTCCCTTTCCTGTCCAACCTCCTCTCCATAACACTGTCCCATGTGTCTGGTGGCACTGAAGTAGCCAAGAGCTTTTTGAGATTCAGCTAAAGGAAATTTGAGGTGCAAATTCATTTAATACGGGTTTAGTATGGCTCACAGTGACTTCTATATATACATAGCTTTGGGCATTGCATCAGGATATATAGACATCCTGATGCAGAATGACTCCAAGAATGGCTAAATGATGATTTATCTGCAGGAAGGTACAGGGCCAAAGGTTTTATTGTGATTTAAGTATGTGAGCGGTGGAGAAGTGAGGTTTGAAAATCCAGAGATAGAAGCAGAAAATTCTTCTAATCATCAGACATACAGAATTATAATAATAGGAACCAATTCTCATCAATGACTGATCAAAACTGGTTTTCTCCTGTCAGAACTATAAACAATAATACAGCATATGCAATTAAAAATGCACATTTTTTATGGAATGGTCCAAAAAAGAATTTATCAGAATGTCTGAGTTTGTAGGGCGCAAACCTGAAGTAGTACTACAAAAAAACAAATATAGCATGTAAAGTCACATGCTTTATTAATTTCATTAGATCACATCATAGTATATGAAATACACTGTCCTGTTGAAGACCAGAGGTTCCAGATGAAATGACATACAAAAACGCTACCAGGGCAAGAAAATGTCCTGAGGAAATAAGTATTTCTATGACCAAACACCTTCATGTAATTATTCAATGTATATTACATAAGAGTAATTTGATTACACAATTATGTAGCCCATTAAACATAGCAGCAATTCTAGAGTACACTTAACTTGCTCTTGTGTATTCCTTAATTTCAGATTACCTTTACTCTTTTTTCAGAATTCCTGAGCATTCCAAAATTCAGATGTATCAAGAAGAAAGTATCCAAGTAGAAACCAAAATCATAAACCAAAAGGAAATACCTGTGATATTCATTAGCTGTTTTTTACTGTAATTTGTTGTGATTTATCATTCTAAATAAATGTTCATTTTCACACCTAGTTTTCTATTTGTAATTTTATACTCTTTTTCTGGTATGGGGTCCAATCAAATTAAGTTTCAGACTGCACAAAACCTGAATCTGCCACTGAAATGAAACCAACCCCAAAGGCCATGGTTTACCTGGCCTGCTGGATGGAACATGGCTGACTTTTGGGAAGGCAGGCTCAGGCCATGCTTATTTCAGGGTATAGTTCCACAAGTCCTTATCCCAATGATACAATTCTAAAAGTTCTGAAAACCTAAAGATATGTTTATTATTTGGCATCAAAACTCATTTGTCAACAAAACCTAGCTGGAACTGACATGAGGCTATTTATAATCTTGACTGATCTCACTTACTATGAATATTCATATATTTTGTTGTTGGGAACATTAAAAATTGAATTTCATATGATGCACAATTCCCACTGAGGGTTTTACAGAATTTATTTTAAAACTAAAAAAATTTTTTTTAAAATCTGAAACACATCTGGTCTCAGGGAGTATAATGAGGAATTTGGCATCTGTGCTTACTTTCCACAGTTGCCTCCCATGGGCAGGACCCATGGAGTTAAGCAACCTACTGAGGATTATGATAAGTTTTTGAGAATATTTGATAATATCTGACTAGTGTGATCATGGATATACAATCCCTGCCCTGGGTTCCTAAAGATGCTGTTCCCAAAAGAAAACTGATAGAATGGGAGACAAAATTTTATCTTATTATTAGGGGCTGCTGAACAACACTAATGCATACCTGGATATAGAGCATGTGACTTGGGCTTGAAGTCTACATTAGATCTACAGCATCTCTAAGCCCAATGTAATGGTTAGCACACTCAAGCACATATTAGCATGTGACCTTGGGTGAAACCCTCCCTGTGAAAAAATAAGATTATCTTATACTACCTACTAGATATGTAACATATATAAATATAAATATATTACCTGCTTTATGGATTTGTTTTGAGCTTTAAATGGCGTAATACAGCTAACATACTTAAAACAGTGTCTTAAACACTTAAAACATATAGTAACCACCTAGTAACGGTAGCAATTATTATTTTATTATAGGTGTGGAGAGAAAGGGATGACAAGGTCCCCAGAAGGGCCCACATCCACTTACAAAGGCCACTGCCTCAGAGCTATATTAGTTAAGTTATAAAAATGTAGCCCTGACTCAAACAGGTACTTGTAGATCAATGTTCATAGCAGCATTATTCACAACAGCCAAAAGGTGGAAACAACCCAGGTGTCCATCAATGAATGGATGGATAAACAAAATGTGGTATATACATACAACGAAATTTTATCCAGCCTAAAAAAGGAATGAAATTCTGACACATGCTACAACATGAACAAAACTTGAAGACATACAAAAAGGCAAATATTGCATGATTCCACTTTTATGAGGTACCTAGAGTAGTCAAATTCATGGAAATAGAAAGTAGAATAGTGAAGGGCTAAAGGGAAGGGGGGAAAGGGAGTTGTTCTTTAACGGGCACAGAGTTTCAACTTGGGGAAAAGAAAAATTTCTTGAGATGGATTGTGGTGATGGCTGCACAACAATGTGAATGTATCTAATGTCACTAAACTGGACACTTAAAAATGATTAAAATGGTAAGTTTTATATTATTTTTTATCACAATTTTTAAAATAAATGTAGCCCTAGCTCCTTCCTTGACCTGCTTGTGAAGGTCCTCCAGTCCTCTGATTAAATCTACTTCTAATCACTTCTGAAATTTATGAGGACTTTCTCATGTGTGCTCCAGAACAAATCTGTTGAGCTGTAGCACAGTATACATGAATTTTTTTCTGTTCTGATCCCACTATTCAGTAAGCACCAACATTTCCTATTTTAGACTATTCCTATTTCCTATTCCTACTTTAGAACCTAAAGTAATGGATCGGAGATGTCAAAATAAAATTGGGAGTAAATTATCTCCTTTTGGCTTTGCCTTCTATAAAGGGTATATAAAAGTTATGATTCTTCTTCATCAACATCTTAAAGAGTTTTTAGTAAAAAAAATTTTCTGGTGTTGTTTACAACCATCAGTCTTTGCCACCTACCTTGTACTCAGATACACTGAACTAATTATCACTATACTCAAAATTACTTCTCTCTTCACCCTCCATTTCATTAGTCTTATGAATCTGATTCTCTGCTCCCTTAGGATGAGATATAGCTAATATTCTGCTAGATTGCACCATTTTGGACATGCAGTTGATTAAATACTGAAATGATCTCCATGGGTTGCAAATAGCCGGTTCTGTGACCCTGAGTGGAGTTCCTCCTCCCACTTCCCTAGCCAACCCAGGCCTCCTCCAGGACCACTCAAACCTGGCAATATGCCAGCAACTAAGGGTTAGCGCATGGCACAGACAGGGTTTGCAGGACCTTAGTTCATTACTCCTAGCTAGTGTTCATTCTGATTGGCCAGTGCTGTGTCTTACTGGCTCTTAAATACTTTGAACTTACCCCTGAATGAGACAGTCCCTTAGGTGGCGCCTTGGTCTCTTAGAGATGGCCCTATTAATTCATCAGACATGCTCTACTTCATTAGCCATCAGGGACAAGCAAATCCACAATGAAATACCACTACACATTCTACAGAATGGCTAAAATTAAAAAGACAGAAAGTACCAAGAGTTAACAAGAATATAGAACAACTGTAATCTCATACACAGCTGGGTAATATTTACTAAAGCTGAACATATACACACAGGCTTAGCCCAGGGCCCAGCTATTCTATAGTAAATCTATCTTTCCCCACACTTCTCATCTTTGAACAAAGGGACATTTACTCAGGGTCACTGTCTACCTACAAGGAGACCACAAATACTGATTGCATTCCCTTCTCAGATTTACAGTAGGAGAGCATTTTGACATGTATACCTTTAGCTCAATACTAGGGCCTCACAGGCATTTCTATAATGCAGCTTTCCTATAACAAAGCGAAATTTTCTACCACCTCCCCTGCCTGGTTTTCTGATTTAATAAAGTTTATAAAACTACCAGCATCCAGCATGGACTGCTGCCAAAGCTGTTCCTTTCTATGCTCCACCTTTTTTTTTTTTTAAAATCAACCAGGTTCCAATGTACACTCTTAGTCCCTTTCTCTATTTCTGAATGAAAAGATGGAAGCAGGGACAAGCATTCAAACCACCTTAAAAAGCAGAATTCACACATTAGAGGGGTACCTGAACAATTTTCTGGTGGGTAGAGGCCAGGATAAGTGTGTAACCTAGCTATTTTTTCTCAATACAGCTCTATCTTCTTCCTATTTGGTAAGAACATGTCTCAAATTTGACATTAAGTTTTCTGATAACCTTAACTTTCAGCACCAAGTTATAGCTTCTTCTAGTCTCTAATAACATGTAGTGGAAATATGAGGGAAGCTGCATCAAGTACTCCAAGCCAGACACCATTTGAAACCAAACACTTTTCCCTTTTTAGATTATCCTGCAAACGATCACAAATTCCTGTCTTGTACATTTATACATTCCCTCTACCCACAACCCTAAACCTTTCTGGTAATGTTTGATACAGATATTTGCTTTATGAAATTTTGTATTTGATGAAAATTCTTATGGACTCTTAGTCTTTTTTAGAATATGACTCATTATATTTCTTCTAGGATAAAACTTGAACTTATTCTATCTGCCTACTTGACAAACTTGCATGTATTGTCCTTGTCCTTGCCCTTCACACATTTGTAATAAAGCACTTTCCCATTTGAGACCTAGAGTCCTTCCCTTTCCAACTATCCTGACACATTTGCCAGTTGGCAATCCACCACAATTTAAGCTTCCATTTGCACAGTGTTAGATTATTGCTGGGCAATATTTCCCATTCCTTGATGAGGCTGTGTGGCTACTTCTTGCAAATGGTATATGAACAAAAGTGGTGAGTATGACTTTGGGGCCAAGGAACATAAGAAGTAGGTGCATCTTCTCCATAATCCTTTTTTAAAATCTGCTTTCACTAGCTGAATCAGAAAGCTCTGAGGTCCTTACTGTTGTAGAGATGAGATGGAAAGAGCCTGACTCTCGGAATCATTATGTTGAGGAAAGAATCTTGCCTACCTGAAACATCTGCAGTGGACCATTATGAGAAGGAGAAATAGATTTCTATTGTTAAACACAATTTAGAAATTTATTTGTTATAGCTACTAACTTAAATCTAACTAAATTAGGTACTGAGGCTCATTCTACCCTTCACCTTTTGTTCTAGCCGATATCTAGCATGGTTTCATTAGGGTCCCTGGGTCAAAGATGCCAAACACATCACCTCAACAGACATACATACAGCCCTGGAAATTTTCTATCTCTTCTTCCTTTGAAGCTTGTACTCTATTTGACCTTACTTCAAGTTCTATTTCCAATGTGAGATTATGTCAACAGAAAGAACTGGCAATCCAAAGACTACTGGCTGACCAAGTCCTTTCTGTCTTACATTTTCTATCTCACCACTCCTCACTCATTCCTCAGGGGATACCTCCCACCAACCTCCCCATGCCAGGGGGACGATCTTTTACAATACTAAACTACCTTCAAACTGCAGTAGCAACAACAGACTCAATTTCCACTAAGTGTCAAAAACAGTGTCCTCCTTGCCTTTAGTAATCTGAGTATCTGCCAGTAACCCAGCTGTTTAGATATTCAGGACAGCCCTTTTGTCTTCTGATGGTTACAAGAAGCTATAATTAATGCCCCAAAGGTACAAATACCACACACAACCCTTTACACAAACTAGTCAAATCCAGATATATCAGGCAGAAGAAAACTGCCTGGACATGTTAGTCATCACAAAAACTACTTTCACATACATAAGTTAGAGAGCAAGTTGTAATATTGGCTTCAACTTTAAGGCATGGCCATGTTCCAATACCTTACTTTTAGAAATCTGGTCTCACCATTTGAAATCAAAGTTGGTATGCAGGTGGTGCCAATGGAATTTTCCCACCACCCAACTGTGCCTGTAAGGGACATAGGATTCAAATGAAATCTTACGAACTTTGGTTATCAACCAGGGCTTGTGCCACATAGCTGTCCTTTCCTATTGTTAGCCCTCCAAGAGACACAAAGACTTTCACTAGGCAAAAATAATACCACAACAGTTATTACAGGAAGGAAGAGTCATTCATCATTGGAACATTTTAGCAAATGGATCACAACAGACTGATGGCACAACTCACGTTCTAAGGCCAAGAACAAGAATTACATGTTTATTTTAAGACAGCAGAAGAGATAAAAACAGATTGAAAAACATATGATATCCCCTCCAGCTCAAAGCTCTACAAACAGCTATGGCATTTGCAAAGTTCTGCATGTCTTCTCAAATGTGGTTTCACTTTTAATGTGTGCTGACATCTTTCTCTGTGTGCAGAAATAAATGGAAGAACAACAGTTTGTGCCTTTTATTTTTCTTTTGCTACTGGATGAGAAGAATAGGGAAAGAACCCAGCAATCTTTATTTACACTGAGCTGCCATATATTGTGAATGGACACTAAGATACAGTTTTCCTTCAGTGATTCCAAATTAGTATAATGAAAACATTAATATCCCTTGAGTCACTAAATCAGTATAAAGCAGAAGAGACAAAGTAACCATGGTGACTCCTTATATTCTCCTCTGGAGCAGACATGAATGAAATAAACAAGTGAGATAACTGGGAAGAAATGTTCTTTTACAAAACAAATCAGTGGTAAAGAAACTACTTGAAGGCCAGACTTCACAGAACTACACAGAGAACTGGAGCTTCAAACTGTAATTTTAAAATTAGTGGAAAGGAGAGACCTTCAAGATGGTGGAGGACTAAGACGTGGAGATCACCTTGCTCCCCACAAATGCATCAGAAATACATCTACACGTGGAACAACTACTACAAAACACCTACTGATTGCTGGCAGAAGACCTCAGACTTCCCAAAAGGCAAGAAACTCACCATGTACCTGGCCGAGTGGCTGACAGGGTCTTAGTGCTTGGCGAGGTGTCAGGCCTGAGCCTCTGAGGTGGTAGAGCTGAATTCAGGACATTGGCCCACCAGAGACCTCCCAGCTCCACGTAATATCAAATGGCGAAAGTTCTCCCAGAGATCTCCATCTCAATGCTAAGACCCAGGTCCACTAAACGACCAGCAAGCTACAGTGCTGGACACCCGATGCCAAATACCTAGCAAGAAAGGAACACAACTCCATCCATTAGCAGAGAGGCTGCCTAAAATCATAATAAGGTCACAGACACACCAAAACAAACCACCGGACGCGGTCCTGCCCACCAGAAAGACAAGATCCAGCTTCATCCACCAGAACACAAGCACCAGTAACCTCCACCAGGAAGCCTACACAACCAACTGAACCAAACTTGGCCACTAGGGGCAGACACCAAAAACAATGGGAACTACAAACCGGGAGCCTGCGAAAAGGAGACCCCAAAAATAGTAAGTTAAGCAAAGTGGAAAGACAGAGAAATACGCAGCAGATGAAGAAGCAAGGTAAAAACCCACAAGACCAAAAAAATGAAGAAGAAATAGGCAGTCTACCTGTAAAAGAATTCAGAGTAATGGTAGTAAAGATGATGCAAAATCTTGGAAATAGAATGGAGGAAATACAAGAAACGTTTAACAAGGGCCTAGAAAAACTAAAAAGCAAACAAACAGTGATGAATGACACAATAAATGAAATTAAAAATTCTCTAGAAGGAATCAATAGCAGAATAACTGGGGCAGAAGAACGGATAAGTGACCTGGAAGATAAAATAGTGGAAAAAACTACCATAGAACAGAATAAAGAAAAAAGAATGAAGAGAATTGAGGCCAGTCTCAGAGACCTCTGGGACAACATTGAACACACCAACATTTGAATTACAGGGGTCCCAGAAGAAGAAGAGAAAAAGAAAGGGACTGTGAAAATATCTGAAGAGATTATAGTTGAAAACTTCCATAATACGAAAAAGGAAATAGTCAATCAACTCCAGAAAGCACAGAGAGTCTCATACAGGAAAAATCCAAGGAGAAACATGCCAAGACACATATTAACCAAACTATCAAAAATTAAATACAAAGAAAAAATATTAAAAACAGCAAGAGAAAAAACAACAAATAACATACAAGGGAATCCCCATAAGGTTAGGAGCTAATATATCAGCAGAAACTCTGCAAGCCAGAAGGGAGTGGCAGGACATATTTAAAGGGATGAAAGGGAAAAAAACCTACAACCAAGATGACTATACCCAGCAAGGATCTCATTCAGATTCGACAGAGAAATTAAAACCTTTACAGACAAGCAAAGGAAATTCATCACCACAAAACCAGCTTTACAACAAATGCTAAAGAAAATTCTCTAGGCAGGAAACACAAGAGAAGGAAAAGACCTACAACAGCAAACCCAAAACAATTAAGAAAATGGTAATAGGAACATACATATCAATAATTACCTTAAATGTAAATGGATTAAATACTCCAACCAAAAGACATAGACTGGCTGAATGGATACAAAAACAGACCTGTATATATGCTGTCTACAAGAGACCCACTTCAAATCTAGGGACACATACAGACTGAAAGTGAGGGGATAGAAAAAGATATTCCATGCAAATGGAAATCAAAAGAAAGATGGAGTAGCAATTCTTATATCAGACCAACTAGACAGTAAAATAAAGATATTACAAGAGAAAAAGAAGGGCACTACATAAGGATCAAGGGATCAATCCAAGAAAAAGAAATAACAATTGTAAATATTTATGCACCCAACACAGGAGCTCCTTAATACATAAGACAAATACTAACAGCCATAAAGGGGAAATAGTAACACAATCATAGTAGGGGATTTTAACACCCCACTTTCACCAATGGACAGATCATCCAAAATGAAAATAAATATGGAAACACAAGCTTTAAATGATACATTAAACAAGATGGACTTAATTGATATTTATAGGGAATTCCATCCAAAAAACTCAGTATAGACTTTCTTCTCAAGTGCTCATGGAACATTCTCCAGGAGGGATCATATTTTGGGTCACAGATCAAGCCTTGGTAAATTTAATAAAATTGAAATCGTATCAAGTATCTTTCCCGACCACAATGCTGTGAGACTAGATATCAATTACAGGTAAAAATCTGTAAAAAATACAAACACATGGAGGCTAAACAATATACTACTTAATAACCAAGAGATCACTGAAGAAATCAAAGAGGAAATCAAAAAATACCTAGAAACAAATGACAATGAAAACACAATAACCCAAAACCTATGGGATGCAGCAAAAGCAGTTTTAAGAGGGAAGTTTATAGCAATACAATCCTACCTCAAGAAACAAGAAACATCTCAAATAAACAACCTAAACTTACACCTAAAGCAATTAGAGAAAGAAGAACAAAAAACCCCAAAGTTAGCAAAAGGAAAGAAATCATAAAGATCAGACCAGAAATAAATGAAAAAGAAATGAAGGAAACAATAGCAAAGATCAATAAAACTAAAAGCTGGTTCTTTGAGAAGGTAAACAAAATTGATAAACCATTAGCCAGACTCATGAAGAAAAAAAGGGAGAACACTCAAATCAATAGAATTAGAAATGAAACAGGAGAAGTAACAACTGACACTGCAGAAATACAGAGGAACATGAGAGATTACTACAAGCAACTGTATGCCAATAAAATGGAAAACCTGGAAGAAATGGATGAATTCCTAGAAAAGACAACCTTCTGAGACTGAACCAAGAAGAAATAGAAAATATAAACAGACCAATCACAAACACTGAAATTCAAACTGTGATTAAAAATCTTCCAACAAACAAAAGCCCAGCACCAGATGGCTTCACAGGCAAATTCTAGCAAACATTTAGAGAAGAGCTAACACCTATCCTTCTCAAACTCTTCCAAAATATAACAGAGGGAGGAACACTCCCAAACTCATTCTACGAGGCCACCATCACCCTGATACCAAAACCAGACAAAGATGTCACAAAAAAAGAAAACTATAGGCCAATATCACTGATGAACATAGATGCAAAAATCCTCAACAAAACTACTGGCAAACAGAATCCAACAGCACATTCAAAGGATCATACACCATGATCAAGTGGGGTTTATCCCAGGAACACAAGGATTCTTTAATATATGCAAATCAATCAATGTGATACACCATATTAACAAACTGAAGGATAAAAACCATATGATCATCTCAATAGATGCAGAAAATGGGTTTGACAAAATTCAACACCGATTTATGATAAAAACCCTCCAGAAAGTAGTCACAAAGGGAACTTACCTCACCATAAAAAAGGTCATATATAACAAACCCACAGCCAACATCGTTCTCAGTGGTGAAAAACTGAAACCATTTCCACTAAGATCAGGAACAAGACAAGGTTGCCCACTCTCACCACTATTATTCAACATACTTTTGGAAGTTTTAGCCACAGCAATCAGAGAAGAAAAAGAAATAAAAGGAATACAAATAAGAAAAGAAGAAGTAAAACTGCCTCTGTTTGCAGATGACATGATATTATGCATAGAGCATCCTGAAGATGCTACCAGAAAACTACTAGAGCTAATCAATGAATATGGTAAAGTAGCAGGATACAAAATTAATGCACAGAAATCTCTTGCATTCTTATACACTAATGATGAAAAATCTGAAAGAGAAATTAAGAAAACACTCTCATTTACCACTGCAACAAAAAGAATAAAATACCTAGGAATAAACCTACCTAAGGAGACAAAAGACCTGTATGCAGAAAACTATAAGACACTGATGAAAGAAATTAAAGATGATACAAACAGATGGAGATATATACCATGTTCTTGGATTAGAAGAAACTACATTGTGAAAATGCCTACACTACCCAAAGCAATCTACAGATTCAATGGAATCCCTATCAAACTACCAATGGCATTTTTCACAGAACTAGAACTAAAAATTCACAATTTGTATGGAAACACAAAAGATCCCGAATAGCCAAAGCAATCTTGAGAAAGAAAAACAGAGCTGGAGGCATCAGGCTCGCTGACTTCAGACTATACTACAAAGATACAGTAATCAAGACAGTATGGTACTGGCACAAAAAGAGAAATATAGATCAATGGAACAGGATAGAAAGCCCAGAGATAAATCCACGCACATATGGTCACCTTATTTTTGATAAAGGAGGCAACGATATACCATGGAGAAAAGACAGCCTCTTCAATAACTGGTGCTGGGAAAACTGGACAGCTATATGTAAAAGAATGAAGTTAGAACACTCCCTAAAGCACACACAAAAATAAACTCAAAATGGATTAAAGACCTAAGTGTAAGGCCAGACACTATAAAACTCTTAGAGGAAAACATAGGCAGAACACTCTATGACATAAATCACAGCAAGATCCTTTTTAACCCACCTCCTAGAGAAATGGAAATAAAAACAAAAATAAACAAATGGGACCTAATTAAACTTAAAAGCTTTTGCACAGCAAAGGAAACCATGAACAAGACAAAAAGACAACCTCAGAATGGGAGAAAATATTTGCAAACGAAGCAACCGACAAAGGATTAATCTCCAAAATTCACAAGCAGCTCATGCAGCTCAATATCAAAAAACAAACAACCCAATCCAACAAATGGGCAGACCTAAATAGACATTTCTCCAAAGAAGATACAGATTGCCAACAAACACATTAAAGGATGCTCAGCATCACTAACCATTAGAGAAATGCAAATCAAAAGTACAATGAGGTATCACCTCACACCAGTCAGAATGGCCATCATCAAAAAATCTACAAACAATAAATGGTGGAGAGGGTGTGGAGAAAAGGGACCCTCTTGCACTGTTGGTGGGAATGTAAATTGATACAGCTATGGAGAACAATAAGGAGGTTCCTTAAAAAATGAAAAATAGAACTACCATATGACCCAGCAATCCCACTACTGGGCATATACCCTGAGAAAACCATAATTCAAAAAGAGTCATGTACCACAACGTTCATTGCAGCTCTATTTACAATAGCCAGGACATGGAAGGAACCTAAGTGTCCATCGACAGATGAATGGATAAAGAAGAAATGGCACACATATACAATGGAATATTACTCAGCCATAAAAAGAAACGAAACTGAGTTATTTGTAGTGAGGTAGATGGACCTAGAGTCTGTCACACAGAGTGAAGTAAGTCAGAAAGAGAAAAACAAATACTTTATGTTTACACATATATATGGAATCTAAAAAAAAAAATGGTGCTTAAGAACTTGGGGCAGGACAGGAATAAAGATGCAGTCGTAGAGAATGGACTTGAGGACACGGGAATGGGGAAGGGTAAGCTGGGACGGAGTGAGAGAGTGGCATGGACATATATACACTACCAAATGTAAAATACATAGCTAGTGGGAAGCAGCCACATAGCACAGGGAGATCAGCTCGGTGCTTTGTGACCACCTTGAGGGGTGGGTTAGGGAGGGTGGGAGGGAGACGGAAGAGGGAGGAGATATGGCGACATACGTATATGTATAGCTGATTCACTTTGTTATAAAGCAGAAACTAACACATCATTTTAAAGCAATTATACTCCAATAAAGATGTTAAAAATAAAAGTAAAATGCAAGCCCATAAAAAAAATTTCCATGTATCCATTTAATCACATATCTCCTAGCTCCCAAAAAATAAATAAATAAAGTAAAATATAAATAGTGGAAAGAAATATTAAGGAGCTCTAACGTGAAACAAATATAGGAAGAAAGAGAAAGAAACGGCATGCCAAGAACTGTACTGTTTAGGAAGTGGGCAATTTAATTTCTTCTGGAGAGTAAATCTCCAGCATGAATTAATTTGCTTCATGCTGAGTCCTGCTGGTTTTTCTTCTTTCCTCAATCACTGTTTATTTCACAAAATCAGCACTCACCTATCTTCTATGATTATTTCATTTCAGGAGGATTTTCTGACAAAGCAGTTAGCACAGCTAAACTCAGCTCTGCATGTAATGTGTAAACACATTGTGATGGCCTGCCTAGGTGTGGAGATTACTTATTTCATCCTGGAGTCAACACTGTTTTGATGCTCTACTTCCCCTCAAGTGACATCTCTCAGAGACATTCCTGAATCTACTTCCCACAGTGTGCATCTTTCATTGACATTTACCAAATGCATACGTTCTGATACAAAATCAGGAAAGACCTATGTATTCTTCTTTCTAAAGGAGAAGTGGGTCATGGAACATAGGTGATGAAACTAGTAAATAATACACAAAATGGCATTTAAAGATGAAAACTGGCATTGATTTCTTTGTTACTAACCTCTGTGTGGATGTCTAAACTCTTCTGAGCTCTCATTTTATGCACATGAGTCAGTATAATAGCAAGGTTTATTAGGATTCAATGCTGTGACATTAAAAAAAACAAGGCTGGTATCTCAATGGATTTCTTTTGGCAGAATATTTAAATAAAGATTATTTGAAATATGGTACAAACATTTAGAAATAAACAGCTAAAGATCCTCTTAGTGTCACACAGTTTGTTTTTCACTTTGCCTCAAAGACAAGCATGACGCATATAGCCTTTTCCTTTTATCTTTATTTCAGCTTCTTTACTGCTTCTGATTAGTGACCTCAATTGAGACTCATTGCTCATTGCAAAGGCTGCTAATGGACTGTTTGAGCCTGAATTTGTCAGGATGGAATATTCCTTCTTCCCAGACTGAAGGCCAGGGTTTTTCCATCCCCAGTCCCTTCTACCCAGAGTTCTAGATAATGATTGTCAGGTTATTCAAACTGATAATTGTGTTTTTCCACCTTTTAAAATAAACTTCCCCTTTACCATGTTCTTTGTAATGATATCTGTAGTCTTTATATTCAATAGGAAGCTGTTGGGCTGCCTCAGTTTGAGCCAAGGCATTTTCTTATCGAAACCCATCACAGGAGAGAGGACCATGAAACCACAGATTCATATAGATCTTCACAGTGAACCCTGACCATAAGATAACCTCTCAGATTATTATCCTATTGTGATTACATCTATATTTTTCACTTGCATGCTTTGTCACTTTAGAGACATGAAAATGCTGTTCATTGTTGCTAGGAGATAGGTGACTATGGCAACAGTGTGGGACAGAGCCAGATGGAGTGCCTAATGCATAGTCGTCGGGTTACGCTCTTTTTTGATCTCTAAATGACTCCATGGAAGTCCTGAGCAACAAAGCCCCAAATCACTGCCTCTTCAGCTTGTTTCAAAAGATATGCCACATGGTTTCTCCTCGCAGGTTGGCTCTCCCCATTTAACAAGTATCGTTTTTGTGGTTAACTATACACCACAAGGTGGTCTGAAAAAGGAAAAAAGCTGGATAACAAGGGGGATTATCACTATTTAACTGTGTTTTCATACTGTTACTAATTTAGTTCAGATCTAGGGCCATATGCTTCCCCTCATCATTCCACTGAATTCCTAGCGACTTTCGTAGAAGTTCCATGCAAAGAGTGAGGGCAACATATGGCTCTAATAGTGGTTTGTTCATTCCTCAAAGATTTATGGGTGTTTTCAAGTCATTAATCATTATCGTTAAGACACCCTTCAATGTCTTCAGAGAGGAGTACTTTCACTGATCTGAAGGAGACTCACCACACAGCCATATCAAGTATGAAAAATAATGTTTCTTTTTCCTTTAAAAACTTGGAAAGAAGAGAACAATATTGACTTGTTTCTCTTACAATCGAGTGAGAAGGCAACAAATTATAGTCATAAATGGTCATAGTGATATAGCTTTTAGTCTAAAAATAATTTGCTTATTGAACCAGGGAAGTCTTAATCTATTTACTCAACATGTTTCATCATGTCACTCCTCCTCAAAAAACTATGATTCCCTATTACCCACTACATCAAACCCAAATCCTGGTCCTCCTCCATCTGTGCCCCACGAATTCATCTAGCATAATTTATTCTCCAATATAAATCTTTCCTCTCATCAGATCAGAGGAATTATTTCATTATCTCTCCCCTCCCACTTCCACACTCACTACTTTTCACACAGATTATCTCTATTTCTATTTCTGTATCTTTGCTGTTGCCACTTCCTAAAATGCCTCCTCCATCTTGAATGCTCATTTTGGTTCAAATATTTATCAGGTACCTACTTTGTGCCTGGCCCCAGGCTAGACGCTAGTATCTAAAGAAAAGCAAAATGAGAGTTCCACATTGACCAATGAGGGCAACAGATCCATAAAATCAACAACGGACATCATTTCTGAAGTGTTCACTACACACAGGACTCATTGAGACACTATTCCTTATTTAATGCTCAGAATAATAATGTTGTTATTATCATTTCTAGCTTACAGATGAAAGATTTACTCAACTGGTGAAGGGTAAATGATTTGCCCTAAGTCAGAGAGTCAGTTAGCAGTAAAACTGGGTGTAGATCCCAGGTCTGTCTCATTTTTAAAATGGTATTTATATTACTGTTTTGACACAATGAGATACTTTCAATAATGTAAATGTGTATCTTTTGAGGACAGGAACCACTAGAGGAGAGAATGACCAGCTCCATTTGGGAGGGTCAGAAAAGAATTCCTAGGGTTTAGAAAGGGGTTAACTTGTAAATAAGGAGTTTGACAGTGAACATAGTAGGG
Source organism: Delphinus delphis (assembly GCF_949987515.2). NCBI lineage: Eukaryota > Metazoa > Chordata > Mammalia > Artiodactyla > Delphinidae > Delphinus > Delphinus delphis. The sequence goes on along the minus strand of NC_082685.1, from coordinate 90,297,008 downwards.
AAAGGACATTTTTGGAAAAGGCTGAACTTCGAATTTTAAGTCCTTTTCAGCTTCTTTTAATTTCAGTCCTCTCAGTTCACCCGTTTCCCTGTTCTAAAGTGCAACTCAATGCCTACCTCTTCCATAATGTTGTCTATCTGCACATTAACCCTTGCTCATCTCATTCTTCTCTAAACTCTGATGGCACTTCTTTTCCATCAGCCCCTTTAGGTCTTGATTTAGGTACTGCCTTGTGCTGCTCCTCAGTTAGCTGGACCATATAGATGTTGAGGGCAGGAGCCACACCTTTTATCTATTCAGTATCTTCCAAAAACCTAGAGCTGTGTCAGGAACATCATAGGTGATCTGCACATACCCCTTATTGGCAGTATCTGTATCATGTTTATACTTTGTAAATTCTTTCATTTATGCAGTCTTTTTGATCCTTATAATACCCAGTGAAGTATGCTGGCTTGCTGCTTACAATCCCCATTTTGCAGAGTAAAGGAAACTACAATTCGGAGTAGTTCATTGCAAAACCCAGAATTACGCTGGTGATAAATAAATGATACATCCAGGAAAAGAATCTAAGTGCTTTCTCCACTATCCAATTCTTAATTCAAAGAATTATTGATAGATGGATCAAGTTCCATGTTTTAGCAGATGTACCGAGTCTCATGTCCACGCTGTCACTACTAAACCTGTCATATAATTTTCTGTCTTCACATAAGTATCCAACCAATCTCAGAGAGACCTGCAAAATATTTCACTTCAACCATTCAACCATTTGAGAGTTGAACCAAGGGCAAAAAAGGGATTTTGAAAATGTGCATAAAGTAGCATGGTGTCTACTCTTGTCCACATGAGATTCCTGAAAGAACGAGCTTAACAAGCCTCAGACTGACTGTAAACAGCTGGTGGGTATTTCCCAGCCATCTGCTGACTTCCTTCTCCAGTTGAGAACCATTGAGAAAGTCACTAACATGGTTGTGACTGGGATGAATTGTCCTGCTCATTAATCAAAGGCTGCGGAAAAATAACCAAATTTGACTCTCCCTGCTGAAGGCTGAACACACTGTCAACACCCAGAGGCAGGGTACAACATAGGATAAAATGTCTTCCCGGGCTTCCCTGGTGGCGCAGTGGTTGAGAGTCCGCCTGCCAATGCAGGGGACACGGGTTCGTGCCCCGGTCCGGGAAGATCTCACATGCTGCAGAGCGGCTGGGCCCGTGAGCCATGGCCGCTTAGCCTGCGCGTCCGGAGCCTGTGCCCGCAACGGGAGAGGCCACAACAGTGAGAGGCCCACGTACCGCAAAAAAAAAAAATGTCTTCTCTACATTTTGCTTTCCCTAAAATGGAAAGACCTTCAGCCAGTGGCCCCAGGAATATACACTTTGAGCACATATCCCAAACGAAGGTAGGAGCCCAAAGTAAGCCCTTTATAGGACCTCTTTGGCAGAACACTGTTTTATCTCACTGGAAGTCAAACCTGACATTTTCTTGCCATTTTCAACTCATGAGCCAGCAAGTAAACATGTCATAAAGCATTCACTGAGTCTCAGAGGGCTTCTTGGATTGTCCCTCTGTCCTGCTCTTCTGCCTCCAGACCCAAAGATATTTCTCCAACATTGACCACTGGAACAGAACTCAAAGGAGGTGTGTGAGTTCCACTCACCAGTGGTTCTGTTTAGAACCTTGAAGCTAGCTGCTCCGAAGTGTGTCTGCATTTAACACTACCCCTCCTTTCCGCATCCCTTTCTCTTTATTAAAATTTTTATTGGAGTATAGTTGATTTACAATGCAATGTTGTGTTAGTTTCTGCTCTACAGCAAGTGAACCAGTTATACGTATACATATATCCACTCCTTTTTAGATTCTTTTCCCATATAGGTTGTTACAAAGTATTGAGTAGAGTTCCCTGTGCTATATGGTAGGTCCTTATTAGCTATCTATTTTATGTGTAGTAGTGTGTGTAAGTTCATCCCAAGCTCCTGATTTATCCCTCCCTCCTCCCACCTCCCCCGTAACCATAAATTTGTTTTCTACATCTGTGACTCTATTTCTGTTTTGTAAATAAGTTCATTTGTACTTTTTTTTAGATTCCACATATAAGTGATAACATAAGATATTTGTCTTTGTCTGACTTACTTCACTTAGTATGATAATCTCTAAGTCTATCTGTGTGGCTGCAAATGGCATTATTTCATTCTTTTTTATGGCTGAGTAGTATTCCATTGTATATATGTACCACATCTTCTTTATCCATTCATCTGTCAATGGACATTTAGGTTGCTTCCATGTCTTGGCTATTGTAAATAGTGCTGCAATGAACACTGGGGCGCAAGTATCCTTTTGCATTATGGTTTTCTCTGGATATATGCCCAGGAGGGGGACTGCTGGGTCATATGGTAGTTCTATTTTTAGTTTTTTAAGGAACCTCTATACTGTTCTCCATAGTAGCTGTACCAATTTACATTCCCACCAACAGTGTAGGAGGATTCCCTTTTCTCCACACCCTCTCTCTACAGCATTTATTGCTTGTAGACTTTTTGATGATGGCCATTCTGACCAGTGTGAGGTGAAACCTCATTGTAGTTTTGATTTGCATTTCTCTGATAATTAGTGATGTTGAGCATCTTTTCATGTGCTTTTTGGCCATCTGTATACCTTCTTTGGAGAAATGTCTATTTAGGTCTTCTGCCCATTTTTTGATTGGATTGTTTGTTTTTTTGACATAGAGTTGCATGAGCTGTTTGTATATTTTGAAGATTAATCCCTTGCTGGTTGCTTTGTTTGCAAATATTTTCTCCAATTCTGTGGGTTGTCTTTTTGTTTTGTTTATGGTTTCCTTTGCTGTGCAGAAGCTTTTGAGTTTAATTAGGTCCCATTTGTTTATTTTTGTTCTTATTTTCATTACTCTAGGAGGTGGATCAAATATTGCTACGATTAATGTCAAAGAGTATTCTGCCTATGCTTTCCTCTAAGAGTTTTACAGTATCTGGCCTTACATTAGATCTCTGATCCATTTCGAGTTTATTTTTGTGTATGGCATTAGTGTTCTAATTTCATTTTTTTACATGTAGCTGTCCCGTTTTCCCAATCCACATTCCTTTCCTTACTTCTGTCACATTATTCTGCACAAGCTGTTCTCCCCAACCCAGTATATGGCTTTAAGAGAAGGGATTTGTCATTTCTTTTATTTCTCCACAGCCCCCGCTCCAAAACATTGGCACCCTGCTTTACATGTAATATATGATCAGTAAACAGGAGGTAAATTATATTTACTAAAATAAGGCACCAAATTCAGTTGACAGGGAAAAAATAGTAAAAATTTTAAAAGTATGGAAAATAATTCAATTTTACTAGTAAGCCAACAAAAAAGTTATATATTATTTTCACCTATATACTTGGCAAAGATCATTTTAATTTTTTCTTCTTTTTAAAAAAATTTATTTTATATTTTGTAATGATACTTTTCAGTGGTTCATGCAAGAGTACCATGCTCCAGGGCTGCAAGAGTACCATGATCCAGGGCTGCAAGAGTCATTTTGTAAGTAAATCGCCAGAAGTTATTCAATCCTGATCAAATTCTTAATGACATGCTGTTCTCTGCTTCATGATCAGATACCCACCCCAGGGATCTGGCTTCTTATCACTGACTTTGTCACAACAGCTTTCCAAGTTTCCCCTGTTCCTATCTCTGTTGATCCTGGTGATGATTTCTTTCTCTCTGTTGGATCTCTCAGCCATCCAGTCCACAAAAACTGCACCACAGCAAAAGAGGGTTTAGAGCCGACTTTGTACACAGCCTGCTCCCTCCCCATTTTGACTTATTACCTTCTACTGGCCATTGAGGCCATCGAAGTGCCCTCCACATTTTTAAGGTGACTATATACTGATGAATTAATCTTGATTTTCTTCTACTGTGCTAAGTAAAAAATAACTCACATAAAATATTTTTAATGTTTTTAAAATGCCAGATCCTTGTTTTCTCAGTAAATGTATCCCAGTTTGGGTGTGGAAGGGGCAGATTCAGAGAGGGCTTCAAAATCCTTTTAACCTATCTGTACACACAAGTTATTGGCAAAAAAGCATTAACTTGCCTCATGAGCACTTCAATTAGTTCTCAAGTATGCCTTTCTTATACTGCCTTCTTTACACATTTTTTCCATGAATAATATATTATTTTCTTCCTTGAAAGGCTGTGGCAGTAAGAAATGAGATGAAAGGAGCATACACAGTATGCATCCATGTTACCTTGGAAATTATTGAACATGCTTCTCCCCGAGTTCCCTTTCCTTTGAGTTTCAAGCTGTTATAAACATTACTTTCTATAGACTAATAAAGATTCTCTTTAAAGTGACCTGGGCACTTCCAAATCAGTCAAAGTCTATTTTTTAAAGATAGCCAGAATGTTTTGTCATTACGTTTTAAAATACATTTTTATGAAACCATCTTTTATAGTACCATGTATCAGTTTTATAAATTACATCGTCAGAGCCTCAATTTTTTTATGCCAAATTGGGAATATAAATAGTATATAAATGAGCCCTTAGAAAACCCAAGTACCACATTATGTACCTTTTTCAACTTATTTCCCCACCACCATCATATGCAAGGACAGATTAAGCCCCGAGTAATTCCTATAGTCTTTTATTTTCCTATCCAACCTCTGGTCATGATAATTACAAGCAGAAAGGATTACTCAAGGACAGGTAACCAGAGGGGATCTTTTCTCTTGTCTGCCATCCTATGTGCAGTTGAATTTCCTCCTCACCATGTCTTCTCACAACACTTTCAGGATCAAGTGATTCCTGGCCAAGAAACAAAAGCAAAATCGTCCCATTCCCCCATGGATTCAAATGAAAACTGGTAATACAATCAGGTACAGCTCCAAGAGAAGACACTGGAGAAGAACCAAGCTGGGTCTATAAGGAGCCTCACATATGAAGTGGCACACACTTACGCTATTAAGGTCAATTGTGTCTTACCATATCAGAACATCACTACTGTCTGGAACAGCTGCCTGTGTTTGATGGGAGAAATGGAATGGTTCTCTTCTCTTTTCTTGATCTTTCCTCACCACTGCTCACTGTGTTGCTCAGTAATGAATATGTGAAACCTAAAAAAAAAAAAAAAAAAAAAAAAAAAGTACAGGCAACCAGAGGGAAAATAGTAAAAGCAAAGAGCCTATATTATCTTCATATTAGATAGAATAAGAGTTAAAATACACTTTTTATTGCTTTTGTAGATTAATATTTCCAATTCACAAGTTAATTAATACTTCAATCTAAAGCATACACCTAAAACACCCACATTTTTAAGTTAGCAAGCTTTATTGTTATTATTTACATTGATTTAATGTAACCTTAAAAAGTTTGGAAAAATAATCACACTTAATATTTTAAATTTTTTGGAAAGCAATAAACAAAATGGGCTTCCTCGCACAAAAATGCAGCTTCAAACTGGCCTTGGATCATATACATGACTTTAGTAATAGATTCTGTTTACCACCTAATTTTTTTCTTTATTTCTCAAAAAAATGTAAAAGTGGGTAGATTCATTCAGTAAAGCATTAAAACACATTCTCAAGTGAATCTACAGTTAAATTTAATTGAGAAAAAATACAAAATTAGCCCCCAACCCTTAATAAGCTAACCATATATTCTAGATATAATGTAATAGTCATAATTTCAAATATTCAGTCTGTTGATGTGTCCCAATTTTTGGTTCAAATTATATGATTATTCCACCCATATGATTGTGTAGGTTGACTTTGGCTAGCTTACTTTCAATTAGTACAGAAATATTCATATCCATAGGTTAGTTGGAGAGCAACATATGCCAACTACATATGAGGCAGGTCTTGGATAACCTTGTAATTTCTGCATTACAGCCTCACCATCCTCTATTATTGACAGTTTCTGATAGAAGAAATAAATTGAAAAATTTTTTGAAGGCAATTCATCTTGGCTCTGCATACCAAAAGCCAGCAAGGTGGTATGGTACAAAGTACATGTTATCATGTGATTAAAGGAGTTTAATTCAAAATGTTCAAAGCAAATTTTTAATAGAGCAAAATAAATCACATGTTTAAGTGTCACGTATTTTGACAACTTTTCTCTTTTCTATACCAAGATAATGGACTTTGAAGCCAGGGAGACATGGTTCCATTATTTGCTAGCTGCAGGATATCTGTGAAACTTAACCTCCAGAACTTTGTTTCCTTGATGGTAAAATGGGGTGAAGAATTTACAGAAGTGCTTTAAATGAGCTAAAGAAATGTGAGGATGCCTGGCACATTTCCTGGCATATGATACCCAATAAATGCTAGTTCCATTTTCTCATCTCCAAAATACTTAATATGTCCCTTCATTGTAATTCTGACCTTGCATTTTACATAAATCCCTAACTTTGAGATAATTTTACAATTTAGATACCAATCTTCTCAATAAAGTTGACTGCTAGCTCTTTGTGTGATTTCAACAGTAACAGAAAGTCCTCAACTCCAAAAACATCTCTCTTTACTATGCTCATACATAAAGCTTCTTCTGCAGGAGTCAAAGGCATTTATTCCAGAATTATAGATAAATCCAAAATTATAAATCCCCTGAAGAGAGATAACACCATGACTTAAATTCATACCAGGTTTTACATGACTGTTAGCAGATACTTTGCTTTGATAAATGGAGGAGAGCAGAAGTGAGAGCACAAGGGAAATGCAATAACCTGGGCTGGGGACAGGCTTCACAGAAGAAGGAAAATGATTTTGAAATTAGAGATAAATTCAGGGACAAATTTCAAACACACGAGTTTTCCTTCATACCAGATCCTGCAAAATGAGATGTGATTTACAGCACAACTTTTTTTTTAAACAACCTTTTGCCTGATAGTGGTAGAAAATCCAGCTTAAATTATAGATTTATTTTGATCATGGCGATATTTTCTGTTTTTCTGATCAACCCAGGACGGTTACTTGATAAGAAATGGTATAATTAGAAATATGTCAGTGTCCACAGTATGACAGGCTCTGCCCATAGGTGTTGCTGGTAGGTGGAGCTGTGCATGTCTTTAACATTCATAATTTAGTGTTATGAACTGGTGTTTTCAGGCTTGTTTTCCCTATGGTTGGAGGAATAAATAAATGAACTATTGAGTTGAACTTACAGAGAAGCCACAGAAAAAATTAGATATCAAGGTTTTCAAACCAATCAGTGTGTCCAATCTCTTGCCCTCTGGAATGGTTAGGGGCTCCACTGGATGCTCTGAAATTGTTCTGGACTCAACAGGCAGTCAAACAAATAAAGAAACAAAAGAAGGAAGAGTTTTGGGTTTTTTAGCCCAACATCAATGATTCTGTGGCATGCTTCATTCAGCCCAAGACACATAACCCACTGTTTCAGTTAGCAGCAGTAGCCTGGTAAAAATATATCAGGTGATTTAAGAAAATTCTGAAAGCACTAAGCTGTCAGACTTCTCTGGTTATTCCAGCCCACAAATACAACTTCTTTTGTAATTAAAGACAGTATGATGATTTAGTACTTTGCACTTTTATCATTTTTCCTTGTTTTAGTCTGATTTTAATTCATTTTCTTAACTGTGTTATCAGTTTACCATGGTGAGGGTAATGCCTTATTATTCTAATACAAATCCCATTCTCATTTACTCTTAGACCATGGTATGTGATTTTAAAAATAATAATAATAATTTGATTGATTCATTAAAAAATAAGTTGGATTATTAAAATTCACATATCAACATTTTGCTGTTTGTGTCCCCCACCTCCAAATTCATATGTTGAAGCCCTAACTCCCTATGTAACTGCATTTGGAGAAGGGGCCTGTGAGGAGGTGATAGAGGTTAAATGAGGTTGTAGGATGGAGTCCTAACCCAATAGGGCTGGTGACCTTATTAGAAGAGGAAAGTCACTAGCGCTCTCTCCCTCTACCATTTTAAGGATATCAAGCTGGGAAGAGAGTTCGCACCAGAAGCTGACCCTGCCAGACTTTGACCTGGGACTTCCAGCCTCAAGAACTATGAGAATAAATTTCTGTGTTTAAGCCACCGAGTCCATGGCATATTTTGGTGGCAGCCCAAATAGGCTAATACAACATTAAAACAAAACAAAACAAAAAAGAAACCCATTTTGAGGAAGCAATATGCAAATCCAATATGTATGTTTCAAATTTAAAGAACTACATTAAAAACCATTAGAAATCAATTCCTTCGTTTAAATGTACAAAGAAAGAAAATCTTTGTGCAATGATGATAGAAAACTTTGCCTTGCACTTTCAGTTATGCAGTGTCAATTCTAGAAAAAGATCATGACATGAACTGAAGAAATTCCTTATAAATTTATGAAGAAAAAGCTAAGTCAAAATAAACATTTAAAAAATAAAGCCATTAATTATAAATAAAATCATCACATAATATTTATATAATTTTTTTAAAACTTTATAAAAAGCTTCCATAGGAAGTACCTCTCAAATATAGGCATTAATTTAAAAAATCTAAGATTGTCTTTGCTCACCAATAGGGGGCAGCAAGGCATATGAGATCCCTCACTGTTTGAAACTCAAGGGATGCTTGCCAGGTTAGCTAGGAAGTGTCGAGGGGAGCAAGGTGAGACATAACAGCATGAGATATGCAAAAAAAAAGAAACCGTTATAAGTCAGGGCCAGGCACTAGACGGAGGAGATGGTAGGAACACACAAGTCAAAATTTTATGCACACCAATGGAAAGCTTTGGGTTGGAAATGAGAATGCTTATCCTTCTAGAAATCAGTATATACCAGCAATTCCTTAATTCTTCCACCAAATTCACTAAAATAGTACAGAATGTTGGGATAATCTTGCACTTATTTCTCACAGTTAAATCTGAGTGCTTTATCTTTCTTTCTTTCTATTCATTGTCTTTAAACCTTCATGGAAAGTAGTTCCACAACATCTTGAATAGTTTGGTGGTCGACAATGACTGTTGACTATTTTTCTCCCAGGAAAAGAGAAGAGGGACTTTCAGTTGTACATAACTACAGAAAAAATAGTTTGGTCCAAGAATAGACTAGGTTTTGTGTGTCATAATATGCCCAGAGAGCTAGGCCCTAAAAGAAATTAAGCTAGGTCTAAAAGATATTAGGGCACAGGGCAGACAGCAGAAGCAAGAAGACCTACAATCCTGCAGCCTGTGGAACAAAAACCACAATTACAGAAAGATAGACAAGATGAAGAGGCAAAGGGCTATGTACCAGATGAAAGAACAAAACAAAACCTCAGAAAAACTAAATGAAGTGGAGATAGGCAACCTTCAAGAAAAAGAATTCAGAATAATGACAGTGAAGATGATCTAAGACCTCGGAAAAAGAATGGAGGCAAAGATCGAGAAGATGCAAGAAATGTTTAACAAGACCTAGAAGAAGTAAAAAACAAACAAACAGAGATGAACAATACAATAACTGAAATGAAAAATACACTAGAAGAAATCAACAGCAGAATAACTGAGGCAAAAAAAACGGATAAGTGACCTGGAAGACAGAATGGTGGAATTCACTGCTGGGGAACAGAATAAAGAAAAAAGAATGAAAAGAAATGAAGACAGCCTAAGACACTTCTGGGAAAATATTAAATGCAACAACATTCGCATTATAGGAGTCCCAGAAGGAGAAGAGAGAGAGAAAGGACCAGAGAAAATATTTGAAGAGATTATAGTCGAAAACTTCCCTAACATGGGGAAGGAAATAGCCACCCAAGTCCAGGAAGTGCAGCAACTCCCATACAGGATAATCCCAAGGAGAAACACACCGAGACACACAGTAACCAAATTGGCACAAATTAAAGACAAAGGAAACTTTTTGAAAACAGAAAGGGAAAAACGACAAATAACATACAAGGGAACTCCCATAAGGTTAACAGCTGATTTCTCAGCAGAAACTCTACAAACCAGAGGGAGTGGCATGATATACTTAAAGCGATGAAAGGGAAGAACCTACAACCAAGATTACTCTACCCGGCAAGGATCTCATTCAGATACGCCAGAGAAATCAAAAGCTTTACAGACTAGCAAAAGCTAAGAGTATTCAGCACCACCAAACCAGCTCTACAACAAATGGTAAAGAAACTTCTCTAAGTGGGAAACACAAGAGAAGAAAAGGACCTACAAAAACAAACCCCAAAAAATTAAGAAAATGGTCATAGGAAATACATATCGATAATTACCTTAAATGTGAACGGATTAAATTCTCCAACCAAAAGACACAGGCTTGCTGAATGGATACAAAAACAAGACCCATATATATGCTGTCTACAAGAGACCCACTTCAGACCTAGGGACACATACAGACTGAAAGTGAGGGGATGGAAAAAGATATTCCATGCAAATGGAAATCAAAAGAAAGCTGGAGTAGCAATACCCATATCAAATAAAATACACTTTAAAATAAAGAATGGGGCTTCCCTGGTGGTGCAGTGGTTGAGAGTCCACCTGCCGATGCAGGGGACACCGGTTTGTGCCCCGGTCCGGGAAGATGCCGCGGAGTGGCTGGGCCCGTGAGCCATGGCCGCTGAGCCTGCGTGTCCGGAGCCTGTGCTCTGCAACAGGAGAGGCCACAATAGTGAGAGGCCTGCGTACCGCAAAAATAAATAAATAAATAAATAAAATAAAGAATGTTACAAGCACAAGGAATGACACTACATAATGATAAGGGATCAATCCAAGAAGATATAACAATTATAAATACATATGCACCCAAAACAGGAGCACCTCAATACATAAGGCAACTGCTAACAGCTATAAAAGAGGAAATAGCCAGTAGCACAATAATAGTGGTGGACTTTAACACCTCACTTACACCAATGGACAGATCATCCAAAGTGAAAGTAAATAAGGAAACAGATAACACAATAGACCAGATAGATTTAATTGATATTTAGAGGACATTCCATCCAAAAACAGCAGATTACACTTTCTTCTGAAGCACACACGGAACATTCTCCAGGATAAATCACATCTTGGGTCACAATTCAAGCCTCAGTAAATTTAAGAAAATTGAAATCATATCAAGCATCTTTTCAGACCACAATAGTATGAGATTAGAAATCAATTACAAGGAAAAGAACAGAAAAAAACAAACAAATGGAGGCTAAACACTATGTTACTAAATAACCAGGAGATCACGGAAGAAATCAAAGAGGAAATCAAAAAATACCTAGACACAAATGACAATGAAAACACGATGATCCAACATCTATGGGATGCAGCAAAAGCAGTTCTAAGAGGGAAGTTTATAGCTATACAAGCCTGCCTCAAGAAACAAGAAAAATCTCAAATAAACAATCTAAACTTACACCTGAAGGAATTGGATAGAGAAGAACAAACAAAACCCAAAGTAAGCAGAAGGAAAGAAATCATAAAGATGAGAGCAGAAATAAATGAAATAGAAACAAAGAAAACAATAGCAAAGATCAATAAAACTAAAAGCTGGTTCTTTGAGAAGATAAACAAAATTGATAAACCTTTACCCAGACTCATCAAGAAAAAGAGGGAGAGGACTCGAATCAATAAAATTAGAAATTAAAAGGGAGAAGTTACAACAGACACCACAGAAATACAAAGCATCCTAAGAGACTACTACAGGCAACTCTATGCCAATAAAATGGACAACCTGGAAGAAATGGACAAATTCTTAGAAAGAATTTGTCCCTAGAATTTGTCCCTAGAAGGGACAATTTGTCCCTAGAAAGGGACAAAGACTGAATCAGGAAGAAATTGAAAATGTGAACAGACCCATCACAAGCAATGAAATTGAAACTGTGATTAAAAATCTTCCAACAAACAAAAGTCCAGGACCAGATGGCTTCACAGGTGAATTCTATCAAACATTTAGAGAAGAGCTAACACCTATCCTTCTCAAACTCTTCCAAAAAAATGCAGAGGAAGGAACACTCCCAAACTCATTCTATGAGGCCATCATCACCCTAATACCAAAATCAGACAAAGATACTACAAAAAAAGAAAATTACAGACCACTATCACTGATGAATATAGATGCAAAAATCCTCAACAAAATACTAGCAAACAGAATCCAACAACACATTAAAAGGATCATACACTATGATCAAGTGGGATTTATCCGAGGGATGCAAGTATTCTTTAATATACGCAAATCAATGTGATACACCATATTAAAAGATTGAAGAATAAAAACCATATGATCATCTCAATAGATGCAGAAAAAGCTTTCAACAAATTCAACACCCATTTATGATAAAAACTCTCCGGAAAGTGGGCATAGAGGGAACCTACCTCAACATAATAAAGGCCATATATGACAAACCCACAGCAAACATCATTCTCAATGGTGAAAAACTGAAAGCGTTTCCTGTAAGATCAGGAACAAGACAAGGATGTCCACTCTCACCACTATTATTCAACATAGTTTTGGAAGTCCTAGCCACAGCAATCAGAGAAGAAAAAGAAATAAAAGGAATATAAATTGGAAAAGAAGAAGTAAAACTTTCACTGTTTGCAGATGACATGATACTATACATACAGAATCCTAAAGATGCCACCAGAAAACTACTCGAGCTAATCAATGAATTTGTTAATGCACAGAAATCTCTTGCATTCCTATACACTAATGATGAAATATCTGAAACAGAAATTAAGGAAACACTCCCATTTACCATTGCAACAAAAAGAATAAAACACCTAGGAATAAACCTACCTAAGGAGACAAAAGACCTGTACGCAGAAAATTATAAGACACTGATGAAAGAAATTAAAGATGATACCAACAGATGGAGAGATATACCATGTTCTTGGACTGGAAGAATCAATATTGTGAAAATGACTATACTACCCAAAGCAATCTACAGATTCAATGCAATCCCTATCAAAGTGCCAATGGCGCTTTTTACGGAACTAGAACAAAAAATCTTAAAATTTGTATAGAGACACAAAAGACCCCGAATAGCCAAAGCAGTCTTGAGGGAAAAAAACAGAGCTGGAGGAATCAGACTTCCTGACTTCAGACTATACTACAAAGCTACAGTAATCAAGACAATATGGTACTGGCACAAAAACAGAAACACCGATCAATGGAAGAAGATAGAAAGCCCAGAGATAAACCCACACACCTATGGTCAACTAATCTATGACAAAGGAGGCAAGGATATACAATGGAGAAAAGACAGTCTCTTCAATAAGTGGTGCTGGGAAAACCTGACAGCTACATGTAAAAGAATGAAATTAGAACACTCCCTAACACCATACACAAAAATAAACTCAAAATGAATTAGAGACCTAAATGTAAGACTGGACACTATAAAACTCTTAGAGGAAAACATATGAAGAACACTCTTTGACATAAATCACAGCAAGATCTTTTTTGATCCACCTCCTAGAGAAATGGAAATAAAAACAAAAATAAACAAAATGGGACCTAATGAAACTTCAAAGTTTTTGCACAGCAAAGGAAACCATAAACAAGACGAAAAGACAACCCTCAGAATGGGAGAAAATATTTGCAAACGAATCAACTGACAAAGGATTAATCTCCAAAATATATAAACAGCTCATGCAGCTCACTATTAAAAAAACAAGCAACGCAATCCAAAAATGGGCAGAAGACCTAAATAGACATTTCTCCAAAGAAGACATACAGATGGCCAAGAAGCACAAGAAAAGCTGCTCAACATCACTAATTATTAGGGAAACGCAAATCAAAACTAACATTAGTTACTACCTCACACTAGTTAGAACGGGCATCATCAGAAAATCTACAAAGAACAAATGCTGGAGAGGTTGTGGAGAAAAGGGAACCCTCTTGCACTGTTGGTGGGAATGTAAATCGATACAGCCACTATGGAGAACAGTATGGAGGTTCCTTAAAAAACTGAAAATAGAAGTACCATATGAGCCAGCAATCTTACTACTGGGCATATACGCTGAGAAAACCATAATTCAGAAAGACACATGCACCCCAATGTTCACTGCAGCACTATTGACAATAGCCAGGACATGGAAGCAACCTAAATGCCCATCGACAGACGAATGGATAAAGAAGATGTGGTACATATATACAATGGAATATTACTCAGCCATAAAAAGGAACAAAATTGGGTCATTTGTAGAGACCTGGATGGATCTAGAGACTGTCATACAGAGTGAAGTAAGTCAGAAAGAGAAAAACAAATATCGTATATTAACGCATATATGTGGAACCTAGAAAAATGGTACAGATGAACCAGTTTGCAGCGCAGAAATTGAGACACAGATGTAGAGAACAAACGTATAGACACCAAGTGGGGAAAGCGGCAGGGGGGTGGGGGTAGGGGTGTGATGAATTGGGAAACTGGGATTGACATGTATACACTGATGTGTATAAAACTGTTGAGTAATAAGAACATGCTGTATTAAAAAATAAAGAAAATAAAATTTAAAAAAATTTTTAAATTTAAAAATTAAAAAATAAATTTAAAAAAAGATATTAGGCAACGAGAAAATTTTGAATTGTTTAATTCCTTACTAGTTTCACCATATTAATATGGTACCCCTTCATAGTTATTATGCATTTGGTAAATGCAGAGAAAGTGGATAAATATTTTGCTGGATAGTCAAAAAGGTTGTAAGATGGTAGATCAATTTTCTCGCCTAGCCACAAAGTAACAGTTTATAGCTTTCCCTACTTACTGAAGTAACTTTATAATGTTTCCATGCAGAGCATTTCAGTGCTGAAAAGATTATAGGGAACCAGAAGGAAAAGAAGCTCAGAGCTTATTTTCTGATGAATCTATATAAACTCTGACTTCCTTGCTCTTTCTCCACTGAGCAAAATGCATATGTTGAACATTTTAGAAGGACCAAACTTCCACTTAGGACCAAGATACAAAAAAGAAAGGGGAGTAGGTGGAGGAGGGGGTGGGGAGAGGAGAAGAAGAAAAAGCAAGCCAACAAACAAACAAAATACCAGCACATATCACCACATCTGACAGCACCAGGATTGATGCTAAATTTTCAGAAATGAAAGTTTATACATACTCTACCTTTTCTGGTCTCTGACTATCTTAGCATCAGAAACACGAGCAAACTCTTCTGCTGGGATTAAGGAAAGAGATTTTCCTTCAAGACTTGATTTCAGCCTGCAGTAAATTTTTATGACCAAGTTATTAACTCCTGAAAAATGGGATTTATAATGGAAATACTGATAGATTCCTAATGGTAGCTGTGCTGGCAGGCACCTATATATTAGCCTTAATAATGTCAAATTGTGAAACTAAAGTGATTGAAAACCTACTAACTTACACTTAAGGAATCTCTGCTTCAGTAGTTTTTGATATCTCCCTCATTTGAATGATCTTTCAGGCTGTTCTAAAGACTAGTGCCTTGTATTTGTCAGAATGAGAGTTACAATACCGTGGGGTTTTGTGAGCATCATAAACTTAAAACAGCATATTTACTTCTGAATAGTTCAAGACTCTGTGGTCCTTTTCTATTTAGGAAATTTACCTGCATAAAAATCTTGAGTTCTCCAGCTATAAATTCCATAGCCTGAGGCCTTTCTCCTTTTCCTCCCATTTTTTATACATTTTATTCTTCTTTCTAGTGGCTCACTGAACAGCTGAAGGGGATAACAATGTAATTTCATGAACAGTGATCAAAAAGAAAAAGAAATATATCCTTGACTTGGGTGGATAAGCAGACTCCCCGCACTGTTAGTAGAATTACAGCTGGATGCCAGAGTTTGATTGGCTTGATCTCATTACATAACCTATTCCCTGCAACTGTCTTCTGTTATGGCCTGTTTTATGTGACCTGACAGCCCGTATATAGATGTAGCAGTAAATACATGCTGCCACTGCTTAAACAAAAATTTTCCTATCATCACGTTTATCAGGATAAATGTATTGCCAGATATAGTCTTCTTCCTGAGTTGATATGAGCAGAGCTCGGCAAATGTCATCTCTCCTTCCTCAAGGGGCTCTTCTGAAGCTCTCATTTGGCATTTAAAAACATTGAACATGGTTGAATGGATCCAGATGCATTCTCTAACAGAAGTTATGGAAACATGGACAACAGCTTCATCCTATAAAGTATTATATTATTTCAGGGCTATTCTGGCATGGAGTGGGAAATTCAAAATACTTTTGCCCTGAATCAACTGTAGCATACAGAATAAGAAGAAAAATCAAATCAGTCATTAGAGAAAATTCTGAAAACCCATGCTTAAAAGCTTTAGGGATGTGGGAAGCCATTTCTCACAGATTGTGTGTTTTTAAGAATGATTTGAACAAAATCATGTAAACATCATAGATTGAGAAATATAATGCTGGTTCTGATTTCAGAGGTATGTGTTTAAAAATCTAACACAGCACATATAGAAAATAGCAATAATACCCAGGACGCAAGCAGTACATTTACACAGCTCCATTACAAATACTAAACAGATTTCCCTTAGCCTTTATAAGCCACTAGGAACAATGCAAGAATTTCAGGTAACCACCCAGCTTTCTATTTCCATTGCTGACATGCTTACCCTTTGCGTGCAGACCTCTAGGTGTGGCTGACAGCTGTAAGCCTGTTATATTTCAGCTGCCATCTGGCAGTAGAGATTCAATCCATTGCTTCAATCACAGTGGCCTGTTTTCTCTAGCTCTGGGAATTGCACTAAAGTGCATGATTTAAATGTCTTCACTGTCAAATTATTGTTGTTTCGTTCATCAAGATAAATTTTAAAAACCATGGAGGGGAAGTATATGCCCTAAAGAGTATTATTTGTTGCAGGGAAGAAAAGTATTGAAAATCAACAGTTGCTGAGAGACCTCAAATTAGTTTTATTCATAATGCTAGGTTTTCTAAGTGTCAGGTAACAGAACAATAATCACAAAATAAGCCAAATACTTAACATATAAAAGCCCCAATTCAAACATTTGGGTAGGAAAATGCAGTGTTTTGAAGAATTGGAAGTCTATAAAATCTTTGCCTTTTAGCTCACTACCCTCTCAAGATAATTTTTCATTCATTTTGCAGTTCATTTGTTGGGCAATTGTTCTCTATCAGGCACTGTGCAAGGCAGTGGGAATAGAAAGATAAATAAGACATAGTCCTTGCCTTCTGAATGCTGATAAGAGAACAGCCTTAGATTTATGACCCACTGTAAGTCACTACTTCTTTGTCACAAAAGAAAACACAGCTGACAGTGGGGAACTGGGAAAAACATGGCTGCCAGCTTTGCATAATTATGCCTGGTTTTTGGTAGGTTTCCCTGCACACCACAGCATACACCACCAGAGGATGTCTACAGTTGTTCTCAACTTTTTATTTACCCAGATGCACTTAAGGGATGTGACACATTCGTATCAGCAGTTGTATCTCACTTTGTTGGTAACTTTCAATGTGGGGAGTGGGAGTGTGGGAGATGTGGGCAGTGGGAGAGTTTTCACAAAATTCTCTGTTTGAAAAAGACCCAGAGCTGGTTTTCATTGTACCCTTCATTCGCCTTGAGAATCACTGCTCCACCATGCAGAACTGAATTGTGCAAGGGGGATGAGTTTCCATGTGTGCCCTTGTGTGATTAAGGAAGACAACTGAGAAGACAACTGTGAGCTTTACTAACTATGAGCTTTATGTATAAATTGCCCCACTTCACCTTCTCCACTCTAGGGAACATAGGCTTTCTATTTATGAAGAGCAGATTCTCTCTCTTATCTCCTCACATTACTCTCCTAAGTTCTTTGGCTTCGATATTTTTCTAGGCTTTCCTGCAAACAATACAGACAATTTTCAGATTTGGGATTTGGGGGATTCTTATTCTACTTCTGGGAAAATTCTATCAGAATATCAGGTAAAGCCCAGGACCCTAAGTTTACATAAGCCAGGTCTCCAGGGA
The DNA here is from genome assembly GCF_949987515.2 of Delphinus delphis. NCBI lineage: Eukaryota > Metazoa > Chordata > Mammalia > Artiodactyla > Delphinidae > Delphinus > Delphinus delphis. Next base: position 90,279,146 of record NC_082685.1, on the reverse strand, counting down.
TAGTCACAGAATGAGACTCACTCAGACATAACTACCAAATGGAAGTTTGAATAAATCAGATTAAACATACAGAAGGATTGAGAAAAGAATGGAAGAGGCAGAAGCTATCAAAAGTTACTGCATTTAGTTATTAAATTCTGATCTCCCCACTGGATTGTAGAAACAAAAGCCAGGGAGAGAAAAGAAAGGAAAAATATAATAAGAAAATGAAAAGTTTCCACAAGGGATACTGGTTGATAAAAGGGTATCCAAGAAATAAACCCTGTCCCCATCACCTCTCCATTCTCCACAGTGGAGACAGAGGGAGATCTGACCATTTCATTCCTTCTTAATTCTTCTTTAGTTCCCATCTCTACAGAATGACAGCCAACCAACCAGACTATTCAGTGAGGGGGGTATGTGAGTCCATGCCCTGTGTCGCACCTTCCTGCTGTGCCCCATGTCCATCCATGTCTGGCAAAGCCCAGTTGCTTGCAGTTCTGCCCTCCACTTCTCTCACCTCCCATGTCCCATGCTGTTTTCTGCCTCCATGATTTTACCCTTGCTATTCCTTCTGCTAAGTACCGTACCCCCTCTCCACTTTCCCTAGTCTGGCTGGTTCTCACCTACTCATCAACACTTACTATGATCATCTCCTCTAGGAAGCACCCCTGTTTCCCCAGGTTGGTCAAAGGTCCCCTTCCTTATATTCCCATAGCAACCAAGATACATTTATGTTTTTCCCCTACTATATGTATATTTAAATGATCTGTTTCTGCATGTGTTTCTTCATCTAGACTGTGAGCTCTATGAGGCTAATGAGCTAAGTACAATGCCTGGACATAACAGACTTCAAATAAGTTGTGTTTTTTGGTTTTTTGTTCACTAAACTGAAAAGCAAGTATTAAGGGGAAAATCCTGTTTTAATATCAGGACAAAACTTATGGGTAGATAATGTTGAGCATATTAATGGATTTACATTGCTAGCCACCACAAAAATACAAAATCAAATGTCATCAAAGCTAAAAATTCTCAAATGTATACACCTCACACCCATGTCTGTCATCATAATGAGGGTAGATAGTCTGGACTGGAAGTTAAAGGGTGGGCTCTGGAGACTGCTCACTGATTTCACCTGGTCCACCAACTGTCAGCTGAATAGCTTTTAGCCAGTTGCTGAGCCACTTCTGCCTCAGTTTTTCTTCTGTGAAATGGAAGCAATAATTGTGTTGTTGTGAGACTTAAACAAAACAATGTATGTAAAACATTATTAAAGCTTACTACTTTCACTGTTGTAGCGTTTTTCTTCCTTACCACATTGCTTTCCCAATGCATTTCCATCTGTCATAGCAACCATCTATTGAGTGGTAAAGCGTACTACATAAATTACTACTAATCCTCACAACCCTGTAATGGAAGTATTGTTAGCTTCCATTTTATAGATGATGACAGTGAAACTCAGATTAAATATATTACCCACAGTCTCACTACTAGTAATTGGTGGATCCAGGAAATAAAGCCAAAATTAGCCAGCTCCAAGCCCAGCACTTTTTCACAAAACCAAGATGCTTTCTCAACATCTTGAAAAATAAAATTGTGTGGGTTTTATAATTCTATAGTCTCCTAGAATGTGGTTGTATGATTTCGACCAATCTAGAAAATTTTCCCACCCAAAGTACCACCTCTCTCACATCCTAAAGCTTGGTAGTCCTTAAAAAGGCAATGACATTTTTAGCTCCACAATCAGAAATGAAACAAAAAAGAGCAACTGTTCCTGAGAAGTAACACTAATAAAGTGTTAGTGACAAATATGAAGTCATTTCCTGAAAGCAATCTTAGTAGAAAGTATCAAAAGAAAAAGGGAAGTGTAAAAAGTCACTTAACTGCTGAAGGCAGAGAAAAATGAAAGGCAATTTTTTAGAAGTTACTTTTTAAGCTCCTTTTTAAAATTATCTCTGATGATTTGCTTAAAGCTATGAAAATCTTTTCATGAATATGCTCAACATTTATTCGAACTTTTGAATGTCTTGTCAAGGGATTCACAACCCATAAAGCCCAAACCTAGATTTTAGCTCAAGGCTCCCTAGCTGGGGGCCAATGAGGCCAACACAAAGACTTTGCATCACAGACCAATATGAGAAAACGAAGGATTAAAAAATCTTAAGGAGGCAAATTCAAGCTGTTTCCATAGCTCACAGACTTACCACCAATGTTATAGACTCTTCTCCACTAACTTTGAAATGCCCCAGACTTTTCCATGTTATCATCAGGTTAAGAACTAATGACCTGAAACATTAAATAGTATGCACCTCCCACAACTCTTAACACTTATTTTATAATGCTCCAAAATGTGGGAAAAAATTTGTTCTAAACGAGGCTTTCTTGACCATATGTAACACATTCTGATGAAGCTAAGAGAAGGGAGTATAGCATTGGACTTTGTGGATTATATGAATATGAATTGTCTCAGAAATATGAGAGAAGCAAAATGGTCTCCTCTGTTAGGTGGAGCCCATTTCCTCTTCCCAGTGAGCCCCTTTTCCCTTCTTCTCCCACTCCAGTCCCAGACTCAGCTGGCACCTGCTACAGTACTGTCATCCATGAGGGCCCAATGACTCCTCATTTGCACTTGTCTGTGCACTATAAATTCTGAGAAACATCTCCATCTGTCCATTCATTCCACTGGCCAAACTGAGATCACATGCCATTACAGTTGCTGCTAACTTCTTTCCATATTGTATTGGTCAGAGATGTCAAAACTGAATAGATTGAGAGAGAAGCTATTCAGTCTTTGAAGGTCAGGTCATGGTGCTTGTCTAGGGAGCATCATTGAGAGTTATGGTGAAGCCACTGATTCAAATATAACATATTACTTTTCATATGGCTTTCACACATATCCTTAACCTAGCCACCAAGAACTGTGTCAAATGCTGTCACAACCATGGTAACCAGAGGCCAAGATGCAGGAAAAAGAATACTCTGGTTGCAGCACAATTTTTGCAATCTTGAAATTATAATAAATAGGGTTGTTCCATTTTTATTAAGCATTCATGACTTTGCTCTGAACCAAAAGAGAGCTGCATAGGAATGTAAGAAACAATGTAGCCATTTACTAAGTGAAATGGTATCAAAACATGGGCTAGAATTTTGCTTGTGAAGAACATTTAGATGAAGCACTTACAATGTCACAAAAGTAATCCCCCCAATTAAAAAAAAATCAGTTCAAAAAGCTATAGCAGTCTGTCAATGAAAGAAATATCAAGCAGATGTTTCCCTTATTTCCAAATATATTTAGAATTCTGAGGGAAAACCTCAATGGATGTTTTTATTATGCATCTGTTGTGGTCAACATCCGGCACCAGCTCTCACCAATTCATCAATCCCACCAAACTGTGTCTCCTTTCAGCTTACAGAGAAACTGTAAACAACCCACAGGGTAGAGCATAGATTTTATTTTTTTCTTCTTTCTCTCTTTCTTTGCTTTCTTCTTCGTTTTCTTTTTTGTCTGTTTTGTTTTTTATAGCGAGATGAAAGCAGCACAGAAAACAGAAAAAGTCTATTTGTACCATTTATAAACTATGTGGTAAACGTGCCTCCTAAAGAAGGAATTGCAAATGCAGTTAGAGGGAGTAGGATGAGAGAATTTAAATTCTTTTTAGAGAAAATGAGTTGTCTTGCAACTGCCAATCTTCCATTCATTCATTCATTTAACAGGTATTTTTTACTAACTACTAGTACATAGTACATAGAACATAGTACATAGTACAATGCGTTAGGACCTATGGATAGCTACACAAATTAAAAATAGAAAATCCTTGCTCTTTTGCAGGACAGGGCATGTACTAAAAGAGGTATTATAAAAATCTGAAAGTCAGGGGTCAAGACCTGCTGCTGATCTTATTTATGAGACTTTCATTTATATAAACTGAGAGGAACATTTTCAGGCCCCAGCACAGGAAATAAGGGAAAACTTTCTACCAGTTATTCCAAGGAAAGAGAGATAGATTAAATTCCATTACAAAGAACATAGTTATCATCCAAATTATTTTGTTTTTTAGACTTTGTATAAGTGGGTCATTGACTAAAGATCAGGATTTTGTTTTTGTAAGAGAAAAAAACACTTTGTTATCACACTTGTTATACTGTATTTCTTTGCACAACAGATTTTTAAAGCCACTTTTTCTCAATTGCCTAAAATCTTACTGAAAATTTTAATAAGTGAACAGACTTGACTTGCATTAATGAATTATACTCCTATTTGTGGGAACTTACTTGTACACACATGTTCATACAATTTCTAGACAGAAGTTCAGGATGTATATTATGGCTCTTGATTTCAAGTGAAGAAACTCGACTTGAACTAACTTGGGCAGAAATAGAGAAATCATTAACTCATGACAAAGGAAACAGCAAGAGCTGCTGGAACAAGGGACTCACACACATCTTCAGGACTCCTTTGCTCTCTGCTTCTTTCTATGTTAGGAACTGCTAATTGCTCCAAAGCAGGCAGGTCTTTCCATGGCTGCAGGAGACTTGAATAGTGGCAGCAAGCTCTGGGTTCAGATCATCCCAGATTCACCATCAAAAAGAATAAATTCTTTTCTACCATTCTTGATTCTCACCCTAACCTTAGTCTGAAACTTCTCCAAAACATACAATTGAAGTATTCACCTCCAACTCATTACTAAAGCCTTTGAGATAGTGTCTGGAAGAAAGGTAGCTCCAATTCAAACCATGTGGCGAGTTGGGATGGGGGATGGGGGGTGGGGTTGGGGGGAAGAAAGAAATTCTACAAAGGTAGGAAGAACTGGTCCTCCAAAGAGAAGGATGCTAGACAGACAAGTAATTATAATGACCCCAAGTGTGGCTTAGATATCTTAAAACATTTTATGCTATTGTGATTGTTTTTCTCAGAGCTTCATAGTTTCTGTGATGTTCATTTGTTATTGATATACGACTTCTCCTAATTTTCTTTTGTTTTTCTGTTCTAGCACAAAGTACATTACTTGTGATTGGAAATAATGGAATTCTACCCAGGGTTATCATGTGATTCTTTGTATATTATAACATTTTATTTATCATTATTTAACATCAATAACAGTATTAAAATATCTGCTTATAAATGTCAGTAATTAAAAGAAACATATTAGAGATTTGGGCCATTTCTCGTACCGTCTATTTCTTTAAACATTTACACTGAACTTAGATTTTTTTTAAAAAGTGCTACTAATAAGTTCAGACAGACCTATTCTTATAATGCAATTTCTTTCTATATCGTTGCAATCAAAATGTCTTGCTCAAACTGCACTTACTACTATGACTTAAGGGGGAAAATCATAGATAATTTTAGCTTTCTAAATGGCAATTCCTTTTCAAGTTCAAATTGGAATTGATTCAAATGAGTGAAGATTAGTTCCATTATTTTCCCTTTCTACAATGCCCGTCTCCCATTTGTTTAATGCCATGAGCTATTCATTCTCTATTTTCTTCACTTTCATTCCACGTATATTCATATCTATAGCTTCTTATTTCCCAGGTATGCTATTTTTAATTTCATAAAGTCTAGATGAGATTCTTAAATTTGAACCTTGTAGCATAAAAAGGGGTCAGACAGCTGAATGTAATTAAGATTGATTGCCGATTCAACAATAAAAACAAGCCAGATAAGGGGTTTAGCGTCTGTGCCAAGCAAGTAAGAAAGAATCAAATTACCTGGTAGCTGGAATGAAACCCTTGAATTTTGGAAGACTGAAGACTGGTGATATAATAAACTCATAAGTGGGTGTCAACATCTATTAAGATGTACTATATTGTGCTCTCTTTGGGCCCAGTAAGATATAATATACTTGCTGGGAAGATCCAGGGAAATGTGTTCAACTACAAATAATAAACTTATTCCATATTGAGTGGGGACCATAGGACATTTCAGCATAGCCACAGAGCCCCTGGGTCTCAGAATTCCGTGTTGTAGAGTTTTCAGGAAACCTACATGTATTGTTCCATAAAATCCAGTATGCACACTGCTAGTGGTGTGATAATTTTAGGTAGTACCTACCTTTACTCAGCTTTTAATATATTTACTCTAAAATAAACATTAGAATTGTATATTAGAAAAAATATAACATTCACCACACCAACATAATTTGTTAAGACTAAGAGTGAAGAAGATATTTAAGGTAAAAAAGGGATAAATTTAGAGAAAAATATTCAGTATTCAGTTGTTCATTCTACAAGCATTAAGCAGGTGGTCAGAGCTGATCTCCTTGGGAAGGTGAGATTTGAGGAGACTTGGAGAAGCCGAGGGAGTGAGCCGAGTACATATCTGGGAAAGAGTGTTCCATGTAGAGGAAAGAGTTAAAACAGAAGCCCTAAAGTAGGAGTGCCTGGTGTGTTCAAGGAACAATAGGGAGGCCAGTGTGGCTGGAGCAGAGAGAGTAGGCCAAAGAGATTACATGGAGCCAGATCAGGTAGGGCCTTCTAAGTGGTGACCATAATTTAACATAAGTCTGGGACACATTAGAATAAAAGAGGACACATTTATTTAATAATTACACCAAACTGCAAATCAAAACTACAGTGAGGTACCACCTCACACCAGTCAGAATGGCCATCATTAAAAAGTCCACAAGTAACAAATGCTGGAGAGGGTGTGGAGAAAAGGGAACCCTCTTGCACCATTGGTGGGAATGTAAATTGATACAGCCACTATGGAGAACAGTATGGAGGTTCCTTAAAAACTGAAAATAGAGCTACCATATGACCCAGCAATCCCACTCCTGAGCATATACCCAAACAAAACTATAATTTGAAAAGATACATCCACCCCTATGTTCACAGCAGCACTATTTACAATAGCCAAGACATGGAAGTAACCTAAATGCCATGGAACATTATATATATATATGTATGTATGTATATGTATATATATATACATATATATATATATAATGGCATATTACTCAGCCATAAAAAAGAATGATATAATGCCATTTGTAGCAACATGGATGGACCTAGAGATTATCATACTAAGTGAAGTAAGTCAGAAAGAAAAATACCATATGATATCACTTAAATATGGAATCTAAAATATGACACAAATGAATTTATCTATAAAACAGAAACTCATAGACATAGAGAACAGATTTGTGGTTGTGGGGCAGGGGGAGGTGGGGGAGGGATGTACTGGGAGTTTGGGATTAGCAAATGCTAATATATATATATTATATATAGAAAGGATAAACAACAGGGTTCTACTGTATAGCACAGGGAAATAGATTCAATATCCTGTAATAAACCATAATGGAAAGGAACATGAAAAAGTATATATATTATATATATATGTATCTGAATCACTTTGCTGTACAGAAATTAACACAACATTGTAAATCAACTATACTTCAATTAAGTAAATTAAAAAATAATAATAATTACACCAAACTAACATGCATAAATGGGGTTTATCCCAGTCGACCTAGAACATAGGTTCACTCTACTTATAGGACAATGTAAGGACTTTGGCATTTACTCTGAGTAAAATGGAGAGCCACTGAAGATATTTTTAAAGGATTATCCTTGCTGCTATGTTGAGAATAAACTCCAGTGGAGCAGGAGTAAAAACAGACAGTGGGTGATAAGCAAATGACCAAGTCTGGGACCACTGTTTCAGCACATGTGGTAATGTTAATTCTCTTGATCCAGGATAATTCTGTTGGGTCTCTAGAATAGGTCATATCAGGATAAGACATCATCCTGAGTTTATTCTACATCCAAGATATCACCACTTACCTTCCATACCACTGGGCTAGGTACTAGAATTATAAAAATTAAAACCATACACCTAAACTCAAGAAATCTGATTGATGAGATAGAACATATATTTAAGTAACACATAATAAACCCTCAAAAATTATGATTTGGGAATACTCACAGCCGGATAGTTATTCTCCTCCTGAAGTTAGAGGAGGAAGGAGAAAAGACATTCTGGGCAGACATTAGCAGGTGAACTGTTTCAAACAACTCATATCCCATTTCCCTTTTGAAGCTTCTGATAAACCCCCAAAACTAGCTTTCTAGTTTTAAAGCTTAAAAAATCTTCCTGGGTGATTCTAATATTAGCCCTTAGTTTGAGAACCACTCACCCTACTGATAACATATTGAATTATAGGATATTCTTTGGGGACCTGTGCTCCTTATTTCAGAATTAAAAATCAGTGTATAGTTACACCCCATTGTGAGATGGTAAATATAGAAAAACTGGAAAGAGAAGAAACAAATAAAGTGGGTTGAATAAAGTTCTCAATTGTATAAGAAACTGTAACTAGATAGATAGATAGATTATGGATGGGTAGATAGATGGATAATAGATGATAGATGGATATAGAGAAAGATAGATAGATAGATATAGATGATACAGGTATATAGACAGATAGACAAATAAGCAGATAATTTATATGTATTAGTCAGCTTGGGCTGCTATAACAAGATGCCACAGATTGAGTGGCTTAAACATTTATTTTCTCACAATTCTGGAGGCCAGAAGTCCAAGATGAAGGTGCCTTCAGGGCTGATTTCTGGTGAGAGCTCTCTTCCTTGGCTTGTATACAGCTGCCTTCTCACTGTGTCCTCACATGGCATCTTCTCTGTATGTGTAAGGAGAGAGATATCTCTGGTGTCTCTTCCTTTTCTTTTAAGGACACCAGTCTCTCAGATCAGAGCCCCACCCTATGATCTCACTTAATTTTAATTACCCCACTAAAGTCCCTATCTCCAAACACTGTCACACTGGGGGTTAAAGGTTCAACATATGAACTTTGAGGGGACACAACACAGTCAATAATAATACACATCTCTGAATGTCTATATACCTATCTATATCTATACATCTAAATCTACCTATCTACCTATTGAACTGCTAGATACAGTAATCCAGTAGGGAATAAGTGCTTTGAATTGCTAGGTCCAACCTAATTGTTGTAGCTCTTCTGATAGGCAGCAAGCCAGTCACTTTGAGAGGGAACTGATTTCACTTTGACTACATTTAATTAACACAAACCCAAAAGAAATAAACCTTTTGTGTGTGTTTTTCAAGAGCTAATTTTGGGAAAAGAGCTCTGACTCAGAATGTCTGCCAAGTTATATAGCCTGGGTGCACCTTAGGAGGGAGATTCAGGCAAAAATCCTCCTCTGTCTCAGAGCCCTTTCAGTTCTAGACAAGTGTGCTATGCCTAATAAATGCACCAGTAGTATTACTAGGTAAATGTGATAGTAATACTTGGTAAATGTGCCTCTCCTTACCTTCCTGCAGCATAAGATGATAATTTCAGTGACCTCTGTCCTATTCACCAAACCCTTTTCCCAATTGCCATGTAGTGTGATTGTACAGTTCATCACCTTTTTCCCAATTTGGGTCTTAGCTCTCACTTTAATTAGCTTTTGTTTTACTAGAATGAACTGAACTTGCCACCTTTAAGCTCTCACCTTAAATTGATCTAAACCTTTTTGCATTATACATGCTATTCCTCTTTATTTCTTCAAATGAATCTTAGAAACTAAATATTATCTGCATACTTGAAGGAAGAATTTCAGTGCCCCTCTCTGCAGCTCTTCTCTCTTGTGGATAACAGTGATTCTAAATTGTGTTCATGATAAATCTTTCTTTGAAAGGAATTTAGAGAATATTCAAGTTGGAATGCAAATTAAATGTAAAGTATAAACTCTTCATTTTACAGTGGAGGAAACTGTGGTCAATAGAGATTATATGGTCTGCTCAGAATTAGTTAATGTCAGAGCAAAAATTAGAACTCTGGGAACTTAATTCCAAATCAAAACAACATTATACTAAGAAGAGGATCATACTGAAATATTTTAATTTCATGTTTTAAGAGATAATTACTCATTTCCTAGATTAGAAATCTAGAGACCAATGTTCCATAGTCTCCATTAATAGATAAACATTAAGAAGTATGTTTTTTTGTTATCTTTTATCTGCAAAATGAAATAAACAGTCTTTTCAACCACCTTAAAGGGATATAGAAATTTACAGTATAAGTATTATGAACCAATGGCAGCTACAAATAGTATTCTGTGATGTTCTTCGGTATGCATCTCCCAAGCGCAGAGTTGACAGACACAATCTTTACATTGCACTTTTTTAAATGGAATGCACTGCCAAACACATAGAAAGTCATTCATGGAAACAGCAATGTATAACATGCCGAGGGGTGATACCCTGGCCAAATAAAAGTCAATTCACAAATAAATGTTTCTAGAAATTGAAGTTTCAGTGGATTTAAGTCTCCGATTGTATGATCTGATCATTGTAATAAGTAACATGAAAATGATGATGATGGGGCTTCCCTGGTGGCGCAGTGGTTGAGGGTCCGCCTGCCGATGCAGGGGATGCGGGTTCGCGCCCCGGTATGGGAGGGTCCCACGTGCCGTGTAGCGGCTGGGCCCATGAGCCATGGCCGCTGAGCCTGCGCGTCCGGAGCCTGTGCTCCGCAACGGGAGAGACCACAGTGGCGAGAGACCCGCGTACCAAAAAAAAAAAAAAAAAAAAAATGATGATGATGATGATGATGATGATGATGGTGGTGATGACAAAAGTTAACATTAACATGGTACAATATGCCAGGCACCTTTTCAAGCATTTTACATTTATTTGACCCTCAGAAAAGCCAAATAATACAGGTATCATTATTATTCTTTTTTAAAAACTTCTTTCATAAAGGGCTTGTGTGTTGTTGTGTGTGTGAGTGGGGGAGGGGGGATTTTCTAAGATCAATGAAAAAGAGAAAGGCTAAAAGGAGTAGCTTTAGTGAGGAAGCCTATCTCTGGTATGAGGAATAGGGACTCTTGGCTACATGCGAAGAAACTTCAGCTCAAGTTGGCTTAGTTAAAATCGTGTCCTCAGCATTTGGTCTCTATTTTTTGGGTCTGCTTTCCTTTGTGGTGGTTTCATTCAGGTCAGCTCTTGCTGGAGGGCTAGAGAGATTCAGCCACAGCTCCTGGCTTGGATCTTATCACTTTAGCAATCACACCACAAAGAGAATTTTTCATTCCACTCATCAAAGTCATAGTACTATGTTGGAGTTTCATTGAACACATGCCCACCAAATTGGGTGCCTGCCGATCTCTGTGGCATGATTCACCAGACCTATGTTATTCCTAGTGCCAATCACCCTCCAAAGAAAAATCAGTTTATGTCACTAGATGAAGGAAGAATAATACCAGGAAAGCAAATGTCAAAGCTGTCCACCACAGCATAGAAATAGGGGTATAAATAAGCAAAGTGAGATAGAAATCATAAAATACTGGTGAGGGAGCTCAGGTAAGAAAGTCATTTTATGGTGGTGCAGAAAGCATACAGGACAGAAAAAGAAAAATTAGAGTAGAGGGCTTCCCTGGTGGTGCGGTGGTTGCGAGTCCACCCGCCAGTGCAGGACACATGGGTTCGAGCCCTGGTCAGGGAGGATCCCACGTGCTGCGGAGCAGCTAGGCCCGTGCACCACAGCTGCTGAGCCTGCACTCTAGAGCCCATGAGCCACAACGACTGAGGCCTGCGTGCCTGGAGCCCGTGCTCTGCAACAGGAGAGGCCACTTCAGTGAGAAGGCCGCGCACCATGACGAAGAGTAGCCCCCGCTCACCACAAGTAGAGACAGCCAGCGCACAGCGGCAGGGACCCAACGCAACCAAAAAATAAACAAATTAATTAATTAATTAACAACAACAACAACAGCTGTCACTTGAAAACCTTCAAAAAAATTAGAGTAGAATATAAAGGATGTTCTTACCATAATGCATATAAAAATCAGTGGGGTTTAAGAGAAATAAACCCTGCTTTGCCCTCATTCCTGGACTCTAAAGTAAAAGACAATACTCAATTGGGTTCTGCATTAAATAAGCTAATAGAATGTACCATCAGCTCCCAGATTCAACCCAATGCAACAACCAAACTATTTGTGAAGCACTCTGTTAGACATTAACTGATTGATTAAAAAGACAGACACATAACCAACTATAACTCAGAATAGACAACGATAAGTACTATAACAGAAATGCCGATAAAGTTCCTTGATAGGGGGATGTGGAACCTGAAGAGGTTATTAAAGAGGGAGAGAAAGTCACAAGGGAAGGCATCATGGAAAAAGGCCTTGAAAGATGGAGGCATCCTGACATGAGAGATCATGGGGACAGTGTTAATGGTAAGAGAACAAAGGCAAAGAGGGTAAAAGTAGTGTCTAGTGGCTTGAGAGTAGAACAGTTGAAAGAATTATAAAAGGAGATGAGTTTATAAATGTAGTTGGTGAATAGAGTATGGATGTTACACTGGGTGGGAGGGCTAAAATTCTTCAGGCAAAGAGGGCCAATCGCAGAAGATCTTCAAGTATCTGCAGAGTGCCATGAGTTGTGCAGAGTAGCTAGAGCTGTCGTATAGAAAGAATGTTCTGGTAGTAGTGGTGTAAAAGATAGATTGGAGGAAACAAGCCAGAGGCAAGGAATCCCACTGAGAGGTCATGGCCAAATTCTGAGTGCAATCATAGTGGAAAGGAAGGAAGTAATAAAGGAAAGAAATTGAAGCAAGAAGTATTGGGAAGTAGAATCAATAGGACTTGTCAATAATTGGTTGTGAGAATTGAAAGAGGAAGAAATAAAAAACATTTTTCAAGACTTTAATTTAGGAAAATGGTGACACCATTACCAAAGCTAGATATCACAGAAGGGAAGGAGGTTTGTATATGTGTACCTGTTTTGTGTACGTTAGTGGAGTGGGGTGGGGGCATGGGCAAAGGGTGAAGAATGACCTCATAGCAGAGAGGAAATAAATGATGATGGGAAGTTTAGTGATGCAGTTTAAAAAGACAACCTTCTACAATGTGTGAATGTTAAGATACAATTTATAGTATATTTAGAGTTTTAAAATCTTATTTATGTTTTTCTTGTCACTAACTCTGAATCAGACCTATGTAAAATGAAAGTTTTAAAAATATCAATTAAATTGACCTTTATTTCCCTAACCATACCTTTTTAATAATCCTGAACCCTTGCCATCTAGACTTGCTGCTTTTTGGCATTAAATAAGTGTAAGCTTTTAAGAATCAATTCTATAATCTGCAGAAAGTTTAGTTCATTTTCTTTCATTTCCAGAAAACAGATTCTTGACTTGTACAGTCTCTACTTTCTTTTCTCTGAAGACACTGGAGAAGTAAATATTTAGAGAATATGCCCTTATCCTCTGACACAGGCTCTCTAATCTGCTTTTAAAACACCATGCAATTTCTTTCATCTTAAAACTAGCCAGGGGGTAGAGGAAGAAGTTGGATGTGATTGCTTGAAATCAAACATTTTTAGAAAAATATTAAGCACTTGTTTTTGAGTGAGATTCTAGCTGGTCAAGGAAGAGAAGCAAACAGCCTGACAACAGCATTCTTAAAGGATGGTTTCAGTGATTACAGTGCCCTAGCAAATCTTTTTCCTCTGGCCTCTATGTTCCCAAATCAGGAATATTCCCTGACAGGTTCATCCCAGATTTAACATGATAAACAGCATGCACCAAGATAAGAAGGCATCAGGGAGCCTGAAATGACTCTAGGCTAACTATCAAAAAAAGAAATGCTCATTAAAGCTGTAACTTCCTTCCCCTAATTCAAGATGCTGGGGTATTAACTGAAGACTCTCAGTGATTGGGAGTAGAGCAGCAAAGACAAATCAACCAAAAAAGGAACAAAGAGAGCTGTGACTAAGGAAGAATATGGGATGAAGGGTCAAATAAAGATGAATGTTGCCCTTAAAGATATTCACACTTAAAAAAAGAAGAAATCATTTTCCACATGCTGCAGATCTTGCCTTCCCAACCACCTCTTCCTTATTCATTATTGTTCATGAAGCTCTAATTTTTTTCCCCACTCCTCAGATGACTTAGTGTTAAGTCCTAATAAAGTTTACCAATATTCAAAAAAATTCAATTTTACTTCCCAATGATTGGCTTCAAAATGAATATGCTATATTATTCTGTCCCGTCAGATGAGGGGAAATCTACTGAGTGGCTTCTGGGTGAAGTTTCTTTGCTGCTGAGAAGAGGAGCACACAAAGGGATGTCCGTTACCCCTGTCCCCTTTTTCTTTGAGATGGTATCAAGTCTGCATTTGATGACACCTAGAACTCGAGCAGCCATCACCTCACTACCGTTAAGGGTACTAGTCAAGGACAGAGTCAGACAGCAGGGCGGAAACAAGGGCAGCTTGGATTCTTGAGGATTTCATTTAATTGCTGAATTAACCAATCTGGATGACACTGTTAAAATTACTATACTTTTAAATACTTCAGCATAAACATTGTGATATTATGTGAGTGTAACCCGGGTTGAGCTCTAAGCATTCTAATCAAAGATTCCCTGTCTAGGAGTGGTCAATGAACATGGCAATCAAGAACACAGGAGTGGTTACTGGAACTCTGATCAGGAAGTCTAAACTCCAGAAGGGCTATTATAAGAACTTCTGTTAACTGTACCTTCCTCAGTAACCTACATTTTGCTAATTAACATACTAAATGTCAGAAAAGGGCTTTTAGTGATAAAAATAGCAGCCTGTTGACTAGCATGATGAATGTTAAAATTAAGCTCTCACTGGTGAAATTAAAGGTATTCAAGTTATGTGGATTAGCTAAAATTATTTTATAGATACTTCCTATTCTTTCATGAATAGAGAATAAGAATCTAGTAAGATCAGAAGCTTGTACTCCTTGGGATTTTGCCTCAGGCTAAATTCCTAAACAAGATAGTCTCCAGCCATGCAATCTAAAATTCAGACTGTATGCAACCAGCTGTAAGGACTGTATGTGGAACCTTATCTCAGGAATCTTAGAGATTGTCTTCAGTGATTCTCTTACACAAGATGGTGTGCTGAGGTGTTAAAGGGTTAGAGAGTTGGGACTTGTTCAAGCCTGGACAATAGATTATGTGAACACCTTTCATTCATTTGCTCACTAATAAATGTTTAGTACTGTACATATCTGTAAGAGTGTCAGTGTACTTAAATTATTTTTCAACACTATCCAACCTTCGGGCTTCTTGTTTTGAGAATAATACTTTTTATTTATTGTATAAGTCAGCTGATTTATGATTTCCTATTATTTGCTGTTGACAGCATCCTAACTTATGTATTAATTCCATACCAGCACCACCAGTTCTCCAGTTATCTCTGAGATTTAGGTCATAATTTGAAGGGCATGTATTACAGAAAAGGTTTTTTTACTCAAAAAAAATGTGTTGCAGGAGAAAAAGCAATAGGATGAAAATCATGAGATAAAGTTTGAGACCCCATCACATGACAGCCTTGGATATGTCATCTAACCTCTTGGAGGTTGAGCAACAGCCGAAGTAGAAAATGAGAAAGAATGAGTCAGACAGCCTGGGTTTAATCCTGGCTTCATCACTTACTGGCTGTGTGGGCCTTCTATGCCTCAATTTCCTTTTCTATACAATGGGCTAGCACTATTTCTAGAGTTGTTATGAGACTTAAATAAGACATACTCAACGCTTAGCACAATGCCTGGCATGGTAAACACTAAATATCATCATTATAATCTCTAACATAATAGAATCAGTCTGAATGGTCACCTTATTCCTCTTCTTTCTAAAATTTTGCAATTTTACTTTCATTGTTGTATGCTTCAAAGAAAACATTAGTGAAGAAAGATAAAATTCATCTATTCTAAATTCAGTATCAATTGCTTGTGTTAGGCAATGCCATTCACTCCTTTATTTATACAAACATTTATTGAGTGCCTACTGTAAAAAAGGCACTGTGCTAAACACAGAGGATATCTCTGAGGAGTTCTCAGTCCTACAGAAAAACCAGGAATATCTATTTTTTCCCAAAACTGAAATTTCTGCTACCCAGGTATCCTCCACTTTCACAATAGTTCTTTCTCAAAACAGGTCTTTAATACAAATTTGTGTTCCAACTTTGGATCCCTCATTCAGCATGGACATTAACATTCAACTCTTTGCCGGTGGTGAAGGAATGATAGCTGTGACTAATGAAAAGCCTGCAGAGAGTTAAGGAACAGGGAACCACTGCAATCACATTTTGGTGCCATTGTCCACAATCACAGTTAACTTGTAATCTGACAAATCCACACTAGTGAGACCTCCTATATTAACGAAGTAAAGTGACAAAAGAGCATCTAGGACAAGCTACTTCTTTAAAACTAGTAACTCTTGCTTCCTCTCTTCTCCATAGGGCTCAGTTTAAATTTGCTCCTTAGCCAAGAAAGGCAATATTTTTCTCTCTAATCATGAAACACTGCTTATAGATTGATCCCCTTTAATCAGATGCATCTACTACGTGTGAGAGCACAGTGAGTTTTGGCAACCTGAATAAAGCCCCCATGTGTTTGGAACCCACTATATTGTACACACTTGAAACACCATCTGTAGGCAGCCTCTTCCTCTCCAACTTGTCAGGATGAGCGGCAGGAGAGATTCATGAACTGAGATGCTTCATTAACTGGCGGTCACACTGCCAGTACAAGTGGAACATCTGTATCAGCCAAACCTGGTGAAAATTCAACAGTTAACTGAGTCTAGACACATACGCAAGTGAGAATCCCAATGTCCTTAAAACAAAACCTGTGCCTCTAAAACCCCTAATTGATGTCTCTATATCTTAGCATTCACTGAAAGCACTAGGGTCACTTGAGTGTGAATCTCAGATCTGTGACTGCATCTTGGAAATGATCCTTAGATCTTTATATTGTTGGTGTCTTAAGGGGAGTGTGGGAGGAAGCTGAGAATCAGTGAGCCTTATTCCAGTCCTGATCTTTCTTCACCCCTCTCCATGGTGAGAAAACAATGAATTATCTCAGCATGGACAGTAGTTAGAAATCTTCCCCTGAAATAATCTCTAAAGAAAAAGTGTTTATGATAGGAGGCTTTGTGACCAAACATTTAAAAATTTTAAACTCAAAACCCTCTACTTCTGCACAAATTGAAACAGGTTGATCTTTTCAGTGTGATTCCTGAGTTTAGGTTTGTTAAGAAAGCTGGCTGAAGACTTCCCAAAAAATGTGTGTGTGTACCTAGGACAAATTGAACAGGTAGAATGGTAGCCAGCCAATGAATCTATGTGGACTTAACCATGAGGCATATTGAGACTTCAGTTAATGATGGTTGATTGGGAAAGAGAGTCACAACGGGCCAGAGTCCATGGCTCAAAGTGTAACCAGTGCTCTAAACCATGGCTGCCAAAGTATCAGAGTGAACTCCGGCTCCAACCAGACCAGAGCTAACACCTAACAGGCTAGTGATATAAGAGACAGAAGTTTCCCAGCTGTGAGTGGCAATTCTGGTTGAGAAAAAGATCTGAACTTGTTACCATAGGCACAGGAAGCAAGGTGCATTAAGAGATAACCAAGACACCCAGTCTCCAAATAAGTGAGCTGGTGTTAGAGCTCTCTTCCAGGTAGGTATTTGTAATGCAGACAGAGCACCTGAGGAGTTGAGTGTACCACAGTGCAGATTGAGAAGAAAGCCACAATATGGTGATCAGGTGATTAGGGGCTCATTTCAGGGACCCCCAGCTTATAGATACAAGATAAATTCCAAACCCCTACTTGTAGGAAGCAAAAGCATCCTATTATATGTATTGGCAGACTTGGCCAGTATTGGCCCAGGGACTAGGTGGTTCGAACCTGTCTACAACCCTCAATGAATGCTGCTGAGCAAGATCTGAAAAGGGAAGGACTGGCATCTGGCAGGACTTTGGTCCTGGACCTGTCCACACCCACAAGCATATTGCCCTTGGCCTAAGTCTTTCTTTATCTCCTCATTCTTGGTACTTGGCCACCACCCTACAAGTTGAAATGCATTACATTTTTCACTTTGAGAGTCTTGACTGTCTCTATACACACACCTGAGAAGACTGTCCTTAAAAATTTGTCCATCATCCCAATCCCAGCTCTCAGCCTGTAATTATATTGACTCCACTCTCAGCATGAATATAATTATCCAGTGTAATCAGTGAACTCACATAATTATCAGTAAACAGGAATAGTTAGGGTAGGGCCTTGCTTTAAGATGTCACAAATAACATTTTCTTCTCAAGTAATTAGAGAATAGAAAAATCTGGAGATAAAACAGTGGAATAATATTTCCATGAGTCATTGGCATACGTTTAAAATAACTTGTAATAAGTTTTGAGCTCTATAAATGTTTATCTATTTAGCAAATGCTGGAAAAGACATCAGAAACTTCGAGGATGAGGTCAACTCTCTGTAAGTGTGCCATTTTTGTTCCACGTGTTCTGTTGATGAATCAGCATGTTTAACAGGGTGAGTTAGTAAAAAAAATATTGGTTTTAGCTTGTAGTTCATTCACACCCACTCCTAAAAAGGAGAACATGGTGTTCCTAAAAGGAAGAATCTCTCAACATGAGAGATTATATTGATTAACTCATGAGGAAAGGGGGTCAAGAGGAAGCTACAAAGAGAAATGTATGGGAAGGTTTTGGTGGGTTTAGGGGAGTAGCAGACATTGCACTCGGGGTATCTGGCAGGGCCCTGAAGAATGATTTGGTACCCCCCCCTTAACCCCCAGAAAAGCTGCAAACCGGACTGAAACTGACAACCTCATCACAGATCACATACGCAAGCAGGGCAGATGAAGCGTCAAAGAAGGCTTAGATAGTGGCAGTATACCCAATGTCCAGAAGGGAGCAAAGTTGAGAACACCCTCTCTCCTCTCCTGGACTGCTTCAAACCCTCTCACTTTAGCATAGTCCTGAAGGAAAGGGAGTCACATTAGTGACTGAGACTGAATTTCTGGCCATCCCTGAAGAATCTCGCTTTAAAGACAAATGTAATTTGTTTTAGAAAAATGAAGGATTGTAAAAATTTTTTCATCCAAGTTTAGAGGATGGTAAGATTTATACCCACTGCCCATGTTATAGACTAAAAATATCTTCAAACTTTGTGTTTGTATAAGGACACAAATAAACCATTCTAAAAGGTAGTGGGAAAAGGTTTGGAGAAAAAGAATTAAGAAATGTAGGGGACCTCCCCTCCCAGGAGCCTGTGCAGGCCGCCACTGTCAGGGTCCCGTGATCCAGGGACAACTTCCCCGGGAGAACGCACAGCGCGCCTCAGGCTGGTGCAACGTCATGCCGGCCTCTGCTGCCAAAGGCTCGCCCCGCATCCATACCCCCCCGCACCCCGCCTGAGTGAGCCAGAGCCTCCGAATTAGCTGCTACTATGACCCCGTCCTATCTAAGCAAAGAAAAGATGCCCTCAGGTGACCTACATGCAGAGGTGGGTCCAAATCCAAAGCTGAACCTCAGGAGCAGTGTGAACAAAGAAGAGAAAGGGAAATCTCTCCCAGCAGCCTCGGGAGCAGCGGATTAAATCTTCACAGTCAACTGGATGTACCCTGCATCTGTGGAATACGTGAATAGACAACGAATGATCCCAAATTGAGGAGGTGGACTTTGGGAGCAACGATATATATATTTTTTCCCTTTTTCTCTTTTTGTGAGTGTGTATGTATATGCTTCTGTGTGTGATTTTGTCTCTATAGCTTGGCTTTTACCATTTGTCCTAGAGTACTGTCTCTCCATTTGTTTGTCTGGTTTTTTTTTTTTTTTAGTATATTTTTTAGCATTTGTTATCATTGGTGGAATTGTTTAGCAGTTTGGTAGCTCAATTCTTTCTTTCTCTTTTTTTTACTTTAATTACTTCTTTAAAATTTTTTTTATAATTATTTGTTATTTTTAATAACTTTTATTTTACTTTATTTTATTTTACTTTATTTTATCTTCTTCTTTCTTTTTTTTCTCCCTTTTATTCTGAGCCGTGTGGATGACAGGTTCTTGGTGCTCCAGCCAGGTGTCAGGGCTGTGCCACGGAGGTGGGAGAGCCAAGTTCAGGACACTGGTCCACAAGATACCTCCCAGCTCCACATAATATCAAACAGCAAAAATCTCCCAGAGAGCTCCATCTCAACGCCAAGACCCAGCTCCACTCAATGACCAGCAAGCTACAGTGCTAGACACCCTATGCCAAACAACTAGCAAGACAGGAACACAACCGCATCTATTAGTAGAGAGGCTGCCTAAAATCATAATAAGGCCACAGACACCCCAAAAAACACCACCAGACGTGGACCTGCCCACCAGAAAGACAAGATCCAGCCTCATCCACCAGAACACAGGCACTAGACCCCTCCACCAGGAAGCCTACACAACCCACTGAACCAACCTTAGCCACTGGGGACAGACACCAAAAACAATGGGGACTACAAAACTGCAGAATGAGACCCCAAACACAGTAAGTTAAACAAAACGAGAAGACAGAGAAACACAGAGCAGATGAAGGAACAAGGCAAAAACCCACGAGACCTAACAAATGAAGAGGAAATAGGCAGTCTAACTGAAAAAGAATTCTGAATAATGATAGTAAAGATGATCCAAAATCTTGGAAATAGAATGGAGAAAATAGAAGAAACGTTTATCAAGGACCTGGAAGAACTAAAGAGCAAACAAACAGTGATGAACAACACAATAAATGAAATTAAAAATTCTGTAGAAGGAATCAATAGCAGAATAATTGAGGCAGAAGAACAGATAAGTGACCTGGAAGATAAAATAGTGGAAATAACTACTTCAGAGCAGAATAAAGAAAAAAAAATGAAAAGAATTGAGGACAGTCTCAGAGACCTCTGGGACAACATTAAATGCACCAACATTCGAATTATAGGGGTCCCAGAAGAAGAGGAGAAAAAGGAAGGAACTGAAAAAATATTTGAAGAGATTATAGTTGAAAACTTCCCTAATATGGAAAAGGAAATAGTTAATCAAGTCCAGGAAGCACAGAAAGTCCCATACAGGATAAATCCAAGGTGAAACAGGCCAAGACACATATTAATCAAACTACCAAAATTAAATACAAAGAAAAAATATTAAAAGCAGCAAGGGAAAAACAACAAATAACACACAAGGGAATCCCCATAAGTTCAACAGCTGATCTTTCAGCAGAAACTCTGAATGCCAGAAGGGAGTGGCAGGACATATTTAAAGAGATGAAGGAGAAAACCTACAACCAAGGTTACTCTACACAGCAAGGATCTCATTCAGATTTGATGGAGAAATTAAAACCTTTACAGACAATCAAAAGCTAAGAGAATTCAGCACCACCAAACCAGCTTTAGAACAAGTGCTAAAGGAACTTCTCTAGGCAGGAAACACAAGAGAAGGAAAAGACCTACAATAACAAACCCAAAACAATTAAGAAAAGGGTAATAAGAACATATATATCGATAATTACCTTAAAAGTAAATGGATTAAATGTTCCAACCAAAAGACATAGACTGGCTGAATGGATATAAAAACAAGACCTGTATATATGCTGTCTACAAGAGACTGACCTCAGACCTAGGGACACATACAGACTGAAAGTGAGGGGATGGAAAAAGATATTCCACACAAATGGAAATCTAAAGAAAGCTGGAGTAGCAATTCTCATATCAGACAAAATAGACTTTAAAACAAAGACTATTACAAGAGACAGAGAAGGACACTACATAATGATCAAGGGATCAATCCTAGAAGAAGATATAACAATTGTATTTATGCACCCAACATAGGAGCACCTCAGTACATAAGGCAAATACTAACAGCCATAAAATGGGAAATTGGAGAGGAACCTAGATTGTGAAGTATAAGGATTTGCTCTCACTCCCTCTTGCGAGAACACCGGAATCACGACTAGCTGCTGGACAGTCATCGACAGGAGGACACTGGAACTCACCAAAAGGGATACCCCACATCCAAAGACAAAGGAGAAGCCACAATGAGATGGTAGGAGGGGCGCAATCACAGTAAAATCAAATCCCATAACTGGTGGGGGGGTGACTCACAGACTGCAGAACACCTATACCACAGAAGTTCACCCACTGCAGTGAAGGTTCTGAGCCCCACGTCAGGCATCCCAACCCGGGGGTCTGGCAACAGGAGGAGGAATTCCTAGAGAATCAGATTTTGAAGTCTAGTGGAAATTGATCGCAGGACTTCGACAAGACCGGGGGAAACAGAGACTCCACTCTTGGAGGGCACACACAAAGTAGTGTGCGCATCGGGACCCAGGGGAAGGAGCAGTGACCCCAGGGGACACTGAACCAGACCTACCAGCTAGTGTTGGAGGGTCTCCTGCAGAGGCGGGGAATGGCTCTGTTTCACCGTGGGGATAAGGACACTGGCAGCAGAATTTCTGGGAAGTACTCCTTGGCGAGAGCCCTCCCAGAGTCTGTCATTAGCCCCACCAAAGAGCCCCAGTAGGCTCCAGTGTTGGGTTGCCTCAGGCCAAACAACCAACAGGGAGGGAACCCAGCCCCACCCATCAACAGTCAAGTGGATTAGAGTTTTACTGAGCTCTGCCCACCACAGCAACAGTCAGCTCTACCCACCACCAGACCCTCCAATCAAGCCTCTTAGATAGCCTCATCCACCAGAGAGCAGACAGCAGAAGCAAGAACTACAATCCTGCGGCCTGTGGAAAACCTACATTCACAGAAAGATATATAAAATGAAAAGGCAGAGGGCTATATACCAGATGAAGGAACAAGATAAAACCCCAGAAAAACAACTAAATGAAGTGGAGATAGGCAACTTTCCAGAAAAAGAATTCAGAATAATGATAGTGAAGACGATCCAGGACCTCGGAAAAAGAATGGAGGCAAAGATCGAGAAGATGCAAGAAATGTTTAACAAAGACCTAGAAGAAGTAAAGAACAAACAAACAGAGATGAACAATACAATAACTGAAACGAAAACTACGCTATAAGGGCTTCCCTGGTGGCACAGTGGTTGAGAGTCCGCCTGCCGATGCAAGTGACACGGGTTCGGGCCCCGGTCTGGGAAGATCCCACACGCCGCGAAGTGGCTGGGCCTGTGAGCCATGGCCGCTGAGCCTGCGCGTCTGGAGCCTGTGCTCCGCAACGGGAGAGGCCACAACGGTGAGACGCCCGCGTACCGCAGTCGATTCTTTTTCTTTTCTTGTTCCTATATTCCAATTGACATAATGAAGGTTGGGATAATGACAGGAAAAGGCTTTAAGCCAGGGGAGAGTACAAATTTCTAAAACTATGTTTTCTCCTTGCCCATATAAACAGAGTCAAACCTCAAGAAAATGCCTTGGATTTGTTTTTAATATTCTCTCTGCAGAAAACTCTAAACCAGGGAGGAGGCATAATCACAGTGAAAGGGCAGCACTGTAATTGACATACTATTAATATTTACTAAACTCATATTATGTGACAGACTTTGTGTTATGTGCTTTACTAAAAAACAAAAGCAATAACAACAACAAAAACACAAGCAAAAATCTTATTTCTTATGATAACTTTTGTGGGATAGTTGTTCATAGACCCTCTTACCACATTCTTTCACGCCTATTTAGTTTGGCTGGTGACAGAGACAAAGAAGAAAACCAGAAATTTAGACACAGAGAGAAAAACCTTAGAATACACACACACACATACACACATACACACTCATATACACAAACATACATAAATTTTGGCATTTGACTTATCTCAAGGGATACAATATAAGTGAGAATGTTCATGTTTTTAAGATAACATCTAGAATAATATTTCAATTAAAGAACACCTTAGGTTGCTTCCATGAAACATGCTTTCCTAAAGGAAATGTAAATGTATTCTTTTCCATATGAGACAGTATTCTTTCTTCTGAAGTATAGTTCCCATATGCTTTTACATATTGAGTGACTAAGAGTGAACTTCATTTACACTTTCATTATTCCTTTAGAAAGATTAAGTTGTTGCCACCACTCAGTAAAGGTTTGTAGCAAATCTGCTTTCACCTATACTGAGAAACAAACTAACAATAACTCTTAATCCAGAAGTTACTGTTGCTTCTGTATGTACCACCCCATTCCCCAGCCCACCAGCAACAGTGACTTATGTTATTATGAAGTAAATGAAAGCAAAAAGGAAATGAAGCCAAACCAAGCCCGTGAACATGAATTTTCTCACCCTGCCTTTGGCATCCTAGCCTCAATTAAATGCTCTGACTTGAACTGAATTGAATGATGAAATATTACATGTGCCATTAAGTTGTTACAAAATGTCTTTGGTTTTAAATCAAATGTCTCAGACAGAAAAGCACAGAATATTCAATCATTCATTCACTCACCAGCAAATATTTCTTGAGCCCTTACTATATGCCAGGCTCAGCCAATTAAAAAAACAAACAAACAAAAACTAGGAACTGCTGCTGAGTTTGGATTATTGACAACAGCTCTAAGGCCTTCTTAAGTAGCCTAAAGGAAATGTAAATGTATTTCCTAAAGGAAATGAGAAAATATCTCCAGAAAGCTGAACTCTCTACTCTTAACTCCAGTGAATTTATAGAAAAACTACTGTGGCTCTAGAAGAAAAACTCCATGTACTATGTTCTTAGTGGAAATTCCTCCATTTTCTATTTGTCACTAGGTAAAGGAAAGGCAACATAACTTCATTAGTGAGTCAGCTGGTTATAGCACTTAAATATTCTTACGCAGGCCAAAAGACACAGGACAAAGAGATCACTGCTGTTCCAAATACTTGCCAAGTAGGGTGATATTCCAGATTTCAGGAATGAAGAGAATGTACAGTTCTACAATGTATTAATAATAAGAGTGCAAAAACAAAAGTAGCTGTTGATTTATTAGTCATTTTTTTAATGTGCAAGTCATTGTGCAGAAAGCTCTGCTTATAATCCTGACTCTTGTGTAAATAAGGAAAGGTATCTTCTGACTCTACACAATAAAGGCACAACACATTTTTCACTAGGAAACTCTATTTCTTTATCTATATCTTTACTGGGATGCTTGGGCAGCCCTGTGAAGATATGTAAGACCAGAACTACCTTACACATATGACTCAAGAAACACAGGCCCATGAAGAGGTCACTTACATATTTGGCAACAGAGACATTCAAAATACAAATTATCATCAAACCAACCAATTAGAGCAATAGTTGTCAACTGAGGGTGACTTGGCTTTCAGGGGACATTTGGCAATATCCGGAGGCATTTCTGCTTATTACAACTGGTATAGTGTTGCTCATCTAGTGGTAAAGGCCAGGGATACTGCTGAACATATTACAAAGCACAGGATATCCCCCATGGCAAAGAATTACATGGCTCCAGATTTCAATAGCTCCAGGATTGAGAAACCCTGAGTTAGACGAATGGCACCATGGGTGTGGTGAACACTGACTCTTCACTGATTGTCAGTCAGGCTGCTATGAGTACAATGAGCATAAGGAAAGTTACACTAAGAACAACTGTTTAAAAAAAAATAAAAAAAAATAAAATAAAAAAGAACAACTGTTTAATGTTTCTGCTACTGAACATGTAAGGATAGCTTTACTGATTACAAATAGAAAATTTGCAAAAATTCCTGAGATAATGAGCAGGAAAAACAGGGGGGGAGGTTATAAGGATATCCAATAGTCTCCCATCTTTAGAGTAATAATTGATTGTAGGAAACAGATGCTAGAACTTTTATCTTCTGTGCTCATATCAGCTACATCCAAATTATTTATTGAATGTCCATGATGTACAGAGCCCTAGAGAAATTTAAAAGTATGAAACTTTTTAACTTTCAGAAGAAATGGAAGACATGTTCCAGCCATCAATGTCATTGACCTCACCTGTGCTATATCACCTTCCCTCCTTTGGTGTACTATTGTGAGAAAAAAGCTAAAATTCTGCCAAATAACTTTCACTTAAACATAGTGCCTGGGCTATCAGTTAATAAGATAATAATTGTTATAACCTTCAAAGCAACATGACTATATTACAAACTTTGAAATTACTGAAGATTTGATTCAAGATTTAACATCTAAATACATCATTTTCTTTGTTTAAAATCTAGGTCCATTTTCCCCCTTGGGAATATTGAAGAGGGGTGACACATTTTGCATTGGACCTGATGGATTTGAAACCACACACACATTCATGCACACACACATGAGCCTAGAATTATTGCCATTTTTCAGAATATTGCTTACACCACAAATTACTACTCTCTACTCTGATACCCAATTTTTTAAGTTACATATATTTCTGCTGCCTAACTTCAGCACGTTAGAACTGAGAAGTAATAGGGAGATTTGGTTTCTTTCTCTTTTTTCTTATTTAGAAGTAGAGGAAAAAACATAATTCCATTTTTAATCTTGAATATTCTTTAACAATATTAAAATAATTTGTTAAAGCTGTCTGAAAAACAAATAAGGAGAGCTCTACTTTCCTTGGAATATCAGTGTCCTCAGCTTGGACAGATTATATGATTATATGATTCTTCATGTTAAGCCTCAGAAAGGGATCTACCATTTGAACTTCAAAACAATGGTCTAATTTGTTTCTGAACTGCAGTCCAGCACTAAATATGACACAGTGCCAGGCATCATATTTTTTTTTTTTCAGGCATCATATTTGATTTTAGTCTGGGTCAAGTTATTTAATGGAATTTTAGAGATTAAGGAAGATAGGAATCGCTTCATGTATACAGGAAACTAGAGATGTAGTAACTTGTTACAGAAACGTGATTGCTTTAATCTTTCTTTCAAATGCTACTGTACACAAATTGCATACATATTTAACAAATATTTAAACATTTAGCCAACATTAACAAATATTTGCTAAAAGTATTATTATTTCTGCTAAATCTGTTAAACCATCCAGCTAACTAAATGAGTAATTTTTCAGAATATTTATACATGTCAACCCTAGTATATAACACCTACAGTACAGTACATTAATTCTCTAAAGTGTCTTCATAGGTCAATGGAATAATAAACCCTAGTCTTTCATTATAAAGATAGAATGCTGATGCAATTTTCTTGTGACTCTAAACCATATGACTTCTACTCTGAAAATATCAAACAATTTATACTTCAAAGATAAATTATCAACACATAGATTATGCTTCCCAGTGTTGGGAAATGTAAAATAACAATAAGGCAGTGGTCAGAAAGCTACATTTCTCTGTTTATATTATGTTTCAGACATGAAAATAAACCCTGGGACTTAAAGAAAAATTTAGATGGTTTCAGAGCATTTATATCTATGCCTCTTTCTTTTGTTCCAGTTTATTTGGTTTTCATAAGATCCTGTTTATGAGAGCCTTTTCTGTAGAGTGCCTTTAGTTTTCTTGATCTATTGACATGAAAACTAGATGAATATAAAGGATATGGTGAGGGGGAGAAGAAATACCATTCATTTGAGAATGTAAAATTTCTTCCTCTACCAAATTATAGAATTAATGATTTTTGACAATAATTCCAGGACCAAAGAAATTCTTTAAGGGCTAATAGAAAAATATATCTGGTTGTTTAACTTGTCCTCATTTATTATAAACCCAAAGGTTCTAACTACAGTGGACAGAATTTTTTTTATTCTACAGAAAGAGAGAATTAACAGTCTAAATTGCCTCTAATATATCCCCTACAAATACAAATACTAGTATGAAGCAAAATCATAAACCCAATATTAGCACATCTCACTATCATGGAAATTAAATAGATTTATAAACCACTGCATGTAATTTTAAGTATATTCTTTTGACATGTATTGTTATACCAGCTTATAAACACTCCTTCCAAATATTTACTGCACACCTACTATGTACCAGACATACTGGTAGCCTTAGCAATGCATGGCTTACCTCTAACCTAGCGCTTTTCACATATTACAAGAATGATTCATTCTCTTATCTGCCTTTTCAAGTAGACTTATGTTTCTTAAAAGCAAAATCACTGTCAGCACAGTCCTTGCCAGTAACGACTTCCCAGAGAAGGAAATATTTGAACAAAATTTCAAAACCCCTAATGGTAATTATACTATTAATAATAATTATAATATTAAGAAAGAGGAGGGAAAGGAGAAGGGGAAATCTGAAGGGATTCCTAATTGCCACTGTTTCTTTTCCTGTTTAATCCTTATCATAACTCTATGAGGTAGGTAACATTATAGACCCAATTTTACTTATTAGTAAATCAAGATGCAAAGGCATTAAGTAACTTTATCAAAGTTGTCTGAGAAATAGAAGTGACTGGGTGGAGAGAGGCAGAGGAGGGAGAGATTGGTGTCTATGGCCCACCCGTCAGGGGCATTTGGATATGAATATATGGTCCTTGGAGGCCAGGGTATGGAATGTAGACATAGATTAGGAGTCCTTCACTTACATGTGATAGTCAAATCCTTTAACACGTATAATGAGGACAACAAAGAAGAATAAGATAGGGTGAGTAGAATAGTTAAAGAATACAGAGGGGAGAGTATCATGAAAACAACCAAAGAAGGAAATGATGTCAAAAAAGAGTGACTGAAGTGTCAGATTCTGCAAGAGAGATGAAGTAGGATACGAAGGGAAAGTACACAGTCATTTGAGAACTAGGGGTCAATTTGTAATGTCATAGAATTAACTTTTTAAGCTCAGAGCTGTGGAAAGAGACAATGGAAACATGGAGTGAAAACTCTTCTCTCAAGCAACCTGGATACAAAGGAAAGAATGTAGAAGTAAAGACAATGTAAGATAAAGACATTTTATGCATTTAAGATAGGAGATATGTAAATATGTGTATACAGTGAGGATAATTCAGTAACTTCCAGCAACAAGGGAGAGATATGAGATGGAGAAAGGAGGTAACTAATAAAGGATGTTGGGGATCATGGGGTCCAGAGCAAAAGTGGAGAAATTGGAAAGAGCTGGAGCCCCTGCAAGGGAAAGTCTCTGAAAAAAATGTGGATGAGTTATGCCATAGCTAAGTAATTAAACAAATAAACATACTGGAAAAGAATATATGCCCTTCATATTAGAAACAACTAATCTCCTAATACATACAGGGCTCCTTGAACTCCATAAAAATATCACCAACAGTCAATAAAAACAGACATACTATATGAGCAGACAGTTCACAGGAAAGCAAATACAACTGGCTCTTAAACCAACATATAAAAAAATATGTAACGTCACTCACAACAAGAGAAATGCAAATGAAAAGTATATGGAGGGATATATGTATAGCTGATTCACTGTTATAAAGCTGAAACTAACACACCATTGTAAAGCAATTATACTCCAATACAGATGTTAAAAAAAAATCCATGGAGATACTGCTTTTAACCCATAAAATTGGCAAAAATGCAAAAGTTTGACTACTTTGAACTCCTATGGTACTGTTGAAACCTTAAGGAAGGGAATTTTGAAAAATATAAAAACTACAAATTCATTAACCCTTTATCTTCAATCCCACTTCTGGTAGTTTATCCTATACTGAACCAAAAAAGGGCTTGGGCTGCCAGGATTCCTTTCATTTTTCAGATTGTGTAACTTCTTGGACCCCAAAACTCATGTCATTTGAAACACTTCCTGTTTTTTAGTAAGAAGATATTTATATCACTCAGGTACAAAATAACATATATACAATGTTATTTGTTGCAACATTGTTTACAATAGTAAAAGATTAGAATTTCTTGTGTCCATCAATACTGAACTGATTAAATAGCTTATGATATAGACTGTGTAGCTGCAAAAAGGAAATTATATATATATATAATTTATTATATATGTATATTCTGTGTAGTGGTATATTATCACAGTATATGATATAGGTTAGATCATTAAAAATTCTTTTTAAAGCATTATGCAAAACAATGAATATAGTAGCCTTCATCTGTGAAAGAAAAGGGGAAAAATAAGTTTATATATTTGTATAAGTTTGTATTTATATGAAGAAACACAGGTAAAATCTAAACAAAGGTTACCAAAATAGCAAGAAAGGGAAAAGGGTTAATGAGAACAGATGTGAGAATTAGACTTCTCAGTGTACAGCTTTTTATATCAACCTGATTTTTGAATAACTATGTTAGCTATTAAAAAAATAAGAGCACTGAAAGAAAAATGAAACAAAATCTATTGTTTGCACTCCTAACCCGTTTCATGATCTAATTAGTGAATGCTGCATAAAAGTTGTTCTCAGGCATAATGCTCCAAAACATTTTGTCTCTATCAGATATGAAGTATTCTGTATGATAAAATATTAAAGCTTAGGAATGATTTTTTAAAAAATAAATTATAGTAGAGTCAATGTTTTCTCCAATACTCTCATGCACTTGATGTCCAATGTGCTTTCTTGACTAGGAGAGAAAGAGGAGGGATTACAACCGCTTGCTGGGAATTTGGAAGTGATGCTCTTTTGGTGTCTAATGGCTACAGGGAAGTCCATAAACTGGAGGTACCTTGGGAATATGACTCATGTGTAAATATTATGGTCACATTGATTGCGGAATGGCAACAAGGTTAGCAAATGCTGCTCGAGTGTACCGAAAAAAACAAAAAAAAGATACTTAATCTACAAACCTCAAATTGTTGGTATCACGCTCTTACAACGTGAGACAATTCCTAGCAATTTCTACCATCAAAACAGGAAATACAAGCGCTCACCAACACATTACCCTGAACCCCAGAAGGACATCAACTGTCCAGTTCCCTTTTGTTCACGTTCTGAACTCCTTGGACACAAAGTCCAAGTCTTTGGAAATACATTTTGCTTTTTAGTAAGAAGAAGAATACAGTAGTCCCCTCTTATCTGGGGGGGATACATTCCAAGGTCCCCAGTGGATGCCTGAAACCTTGGATAGTACTAAACCTTATACATACTATGTTTTTTCCTATACACACATACCTATGATAAAGTTTAATTTACAAGTTAGGCACAGTAAGAGATTAACAAGAATAACTAATAAAAAACAATTATCACAACATACTGTAATAAAAAAGTTATATGAATGTGGTCTGTCTCTCAAAATATCTTATTGTCCAAATTTAATACCTTTTCCATCTTAACTAAGCACTTATCACGCAACCGTGGCCGTAACTTTTGCAGTCTGAGGTGCGATAGCAAAACTAGCATGAATTTCTTTTTCCTTCTCCACAATTTCATATAAGATTCGTTCTTACCATAGATCTTAGCAACCTCGGCACACGATTTTTTTTTCCCTCTTCTTATTTAGGCAAGAACTTTCACTTCTCACTTAAAAGAAGCACTTTACGGCTTCTCTTTGTTATATCCGAATTGCCAGCATCGCGACTCTTACACTTTGGGGCCATTTTTAAATCAAATTAGAGTTACCTGAACACAGCGCTGCCACAGCGAAACCTCTGACAGTAGATCTGGTAAGCAAGATGGCGGCTGAGCGACTAATGGGCGGGCGGGAGCGAGACAGCGCGAGATTTCATCAAGCTACTCAGAACAGCAGCGCAATTTAAAACAGAAATGTTTTTCTTCTGGAATTTGCTACTAAATACTTTCAGTAGAAAGTTGACTGCGGGTAATTGAAACCGCAGAAAGCAAAACCGCGGATCGGAGGGGACTTCTATATTTACTCTTGAAACCATGAAGTTCCATAAGCCAAATAATTTTTTTAGTCTTATATCCAAATAAATTCTGAGGGAGAGAAAAGGAATCACTTTTCATAGAAGTTATTTATATATCAGTCCCAAAGAATAAGTACTTTCAACTCTGCTGCGTAAAGCTCTCAGCTAGTGGAAATTCTGCCCCAGACATTTTCCTCCAGAAAGTGCAAAATAAATGAACAAAACCTGTCTCAGTATGTGTGATGGCTTGAATTCTCAGTAGCAGCCTTAATTTAGAGTTGCAAATTAACTTAGCTCTGTATACCGCAAAACTAAAAGAAATCGAATAGTAAATAAGTGAGAATTTACCTCCCAAATGGAAAAATTGATCTACAGCACCAGGTCTGATATGATTCCTTAATCTGTAAAATTAAGGATTTGGGACTAGATTAAGTCTACAGTTCTCACTAGTTTAAACATTCTATGATCCTTTTTCCTCTTGGTTGAGCTAGGAAACAAAGCTGCATTTTCAGGTGGTCCTACCTCATGAGACCAACATCTCAAGTCATGCTACTCACTGCAATAGACAAGAAAATATAAGGTTTAAACTTTTATGTCAAGAAGAATTTTCAGAAACATATTCTTGAATGTAGGGGAGCCCTTCACAAAGCAGAGCTTTGAGAAATGAAAATCTTCTTTTTGTTCCAAGTTTTTCTGGGCTTCAGAAGCATTATCATTGTTTATAAGGTTTCTTATCACAATCCAAGCTGAGAAATACCATTATGAGGGGAAAATTAATCAGAGTAGTCTAGCAGTGTTCCTCTAAGGTGGTCTGCAACTTTTGCCCTTTCTTAATTGAATATTGAAAAATCTGGAAAAAAAAACAGCTGGAAGAAAATAGGTTTTATCTCTTTATTAACTTTAGATGTTTCTCACAGGAAAGAGAAAGAGATTACTGGCAGAAAATAATGAAAACACAAGGGCTGTGCTGTGTACTGGACAAATTGCTCCTGAGACAATAAAGGTGAAATACAGATAAGGAGCATCAAGATGCAGCCTATTTGCTTTTTTATTTAAAGAAAATTATGTTTCCATTCTATTCCTATCCATCCTGGCTATGAAGCAACTGTCAACCCAGAGATCTGGAAGCTCCAATTAAATAATGCAGACTTAATTACTTCAGTGCCCTTTAGGTATCTAGTGCATACTGTAGATGATTGCACTGTTAGTTTATCACTGGGAGGTATGAAATAATAGGTCCATCTTTAAAAGACATGGCCTTAACAGGACTAGTATTTTTAATTTTAGTGTCCAGAGTACTGGAATAAAGGAAATTGCTAAATATAACCTACAGTAGAAATGTGCATACATTTAGTCATTGCAAGCACTAAATCACTTGGGTATTTCTTTCAATGCTGCATGTTAACAGAAGTAGATTTCCTACCTGAAATGGGAACTTTATAATAGTCATACTGTTATTAGAAAAGGAAGGAACTTCTTGGGCC
Source organism: Delphinus delphis (assembly GCF_949987515.2). Taxonomy (NCBI): domain Eukaryota; kingdom Metazoa; phylum Chordata; class Mammalia; order Artiodactyla; family Delphinidae; genus Delphinus; species Delphinus delphis. The sequence continues at coordinate 90,246,247 of NC_082685.1, read as the reverse complement.
ATCTCTGTGCCTGCAGTCCACTGAAACCACAATATCAAACATTTCATCCATTTTAAGATACATTTTACCACATTTTAACATGTATCAAATCAAAATGCATCTTAGGTTAGGGAGTGAATCAGTTTAATTGGCAGTGTTTTCTTTTTTTCTTTCAACATAAAATGATAGTACATCTTTTTGATCATGACAAATGGTAGATTATTCATGACTTGTTTCATTCTATCTATTATCTATTAAGAACCAGTCATAAGAGAGCATTACTTATTTCATGGAATGGGCCAAACAGATAAAGAATTAAACGCAGCATATGTGTTTTCCTAGCACTAAAGGATACTAATGACAAAACACAAGGTAGAGGGCTTCCCTGGTGGTGCAGTGGTTGACAGCCCGCCCGCCGATGCAGGGGATGCGGGTTCGTGCCCCAGTCCGCGAAGATCCCACATGCTGCGGAGCAGCTGGGCCCGTGAGCCATGGCCGCTGAGCCTCTGCGTCCACAGCCCGTGCTCCGCAACAGGAGAGGCCACAGCAGTGAGGGGCCCGCGTACCACACACACACACAAAAACACAAGGTAGGGATCACAACACAGTATCCTGTGGTAAGCTGAATATTGGCTTCCAATAGGTGTCCACATTCTGACCCCCAGAATCAGTGACTATTTCATTTTACCTGTCAAAAGGAATTTTGCAGGTGTGACTAAATTAAGGGTGTACTATAGGGAGATTATCCTGGATCATCTGGGTGGGTCCAATGTAATCATAAGGGTCCTTATAACAGGGAGGCTGGAGGCTGAGAGTTAGACAAGCTTAAAGCATGGAAGAAAAGGTTAGAGGGATGTACCTTGAAGCTGGATAAAGGGCCCATGAGCCAAGGAATGAAGTGATCCTTTAGAGGCTGGAAAAGGCAAGGGAACAGATTTTCCTCTCAAGCTTTCAGAAGAAATGTAGCTCTGCTGAGACTTTGATTACAGCCTGTTAGACCCATTTCAGATCTCTGACCTCCAGAACTGTAAGAGAAATAAATTTGTGTTGCTTTTAGGCCTCTAACTTTGTGTTTGTATAATTTTTTTACAGCAGCAGTAGGAAATTAATACAATCCTCTATAAGAAGTATCCTCTGAAAAATACAAAATATGTTTACAATCCTTCTGGTTAGTCTCAAAATACATGCACATATTAGTAATTTTATTCCTATTTTATAAAAAGATGCAAAGCTCAAAAAAAGATGAAACAACAAATGGATAGAAGGATGAATAGATGAGTAAGTATATAATAAAGCAAAAATAGCAACATGCTAATTGTAGAATCTGGAAAGTAGATATGTGCCTGTTTATTGTACACTTTTTCTTTTAACTTTTCTAAATTTTTAAATACTTTATAATAAGATATTGGAAGGGGGAAATGATGCATATTTGACAACCTTAAAAGAGAGCTGATGTCATTCTGTAAAAAAAAATAGCTTTAGCCAAGTGACTGTAAAAGTATAAGCTTCTGCATGGCTAGAACCATGTAATTGGGTTAAATTACAACTCTTGTATTACTGCTAATTTTCAGTTATGCAGTTTTTAATATACAAGTTAGAAAACTTAAATGAAAAACTGTTTTTTTCTTCATTAAAAATAATTTTTTTTACTAAAAAAGAACTTCAAAGATGGTAAAAGAAATCACATGGAGAATTTAACAATACATACAGAGGGATATGCTTGTTGGCATTCTTATGCTAGCAAAAGAATTCTAAAAGAGCCTTAGTATTTCCCAGTCCTAGGGAAAAATGTGAAGTAGAAATATGCCTTTGAGGGTTTCCCTGGTGGAGCAGTGGTTGAGAGTCCGCCTGCCGATGCAGGGGACACGTGTTCGTGCCCCGGTCCGGGAAGGTCCCACATGCCGCGGAGCAGCTGGGCCCGTGAGCCGTGGCCGCTGAGCCTGCGCGTCCGGAGCCTGTGCTCCGCAACGGGAGAGGCCACAACAGTAAGAGGCCCGCGTACCGCAAAAAAAAAAAAAAAAGAAAGAAAGAAAGAAATATGCCTTTGATTCTCTTCCAGTCTCTCCACCAGTACCCACTCTCTTGACTTCTCCCTCTTGCTCTCTCTCTACAGAAGTATTTACTCTGTATCAGGGTTGGAAAATGAACAGTAGTTATTCCTCACACCCAGTTTGTTCTTTACCAAGATGGCTTCCTTTTAACAGGCTTCTCTTAAAATTTTTAGTGCCTTCAGTACCTACATGAATGAGTTCCAGGTCCTACCATGTGCCGTAAGTATCTCTGAATTTCTGAAACAAGAAGCCAGACCTGCTTCCAAAATCAGTTCATGAAGTTAGCAGTGCAGGCTATATGTGGTCAGTAGCTCCTGCTACCTGGTTAATAAGTGAAATCATGTAGAAACTGTAAAGTAGGCTATTGTTTTTGGATTATTTACATGTTTTCTTATTCCCACTTACAGTCCACAGCACCGCTTCTGAAATTTTAGGAAAAGTAAAACACAATTAAAAGGAACAATAATGTATAAAACTTTTATCCCACCTTTACATTCAAGGACTGATTTTAATTATCAGACTTATATCTCAATTGGTTAATTGTTTTTAATTTTTTCATATTCCAGCTACTTGTTTCATTCTATCTATTATCGTCTTAAAATTGCCTATAACCTACAGTCTTATCAGAAATTAGCCCATTAAACAAAGGCACAGACCATTAAGTAACTCAACTGCTTGTTCAATGGACTTTACCAGTTTATTTTAGATTATCTTATTTTAAAAATTCACTTAGATATACAGCCAACATGTAAACTACTCTGCTTGATCTCAACTGGAAACTGTACTCTGTTTTTAAACCTCTTCCACATCATTCTTGATTACCATTGATAACATTTTCCTCCTTGAAGGCTTTAAACTGAGCTCCTTCAGAGCAGCCCCTCTTCTATATTCACCTTTTTTTTTTTTTTTTTTGCAGTACGTGGGCCTCTCACTGCTGTGGCCTCTCCCGTTGCTGAGCACAGGCTCCGGACGCTCAGGCTCAGCGGCCATGGCTCACAGGCCCAGCCGCTCCGCGGCATGCGGGATCTTCCCGGACCAGGACATGAACCCGTGTCCCCTGCATCGGCAGGCGGACTCTCAACCACTGCGCCACCAGGGAAGCCCAATATTCACCTTTTTTATAAGTAATGTAAAGAATAGTGTCTCTCTCTCTCTTTTTAATTGCATTGCATTAAATACCTCAGCTAGGCCCCAAGCACTATCAGCAATTCTTCTATTTAACTGTAATTGATCCTCTGTTGCATTTGCCACAATAACTGTTGGAAAATGCATCTCAAGGCCCCTAACCCACACCTGTCTTCCTTATTCTCAGTAAATAACTTTGCCATTCACCTAAATTACAAGGAAAACCAAAGCCCTCTCAGGCAAATTCCTATTCTGGTATCCACCCATTGTTTCAAATTTTCTTGGGGAAATCTATTCTTTTTAATTACTCCATGAGCTTAAGGCAGAGATGTCATTCCATTCCAAGACTAATCCTTCCACTGCATAGGAAGAAGCACTGTTTCACCTGTATCATTTACCCCGCAAAAACAAATGGATCTCCCCTTTACACCCCATGGCCCACCAGAAACAATGCTGAAATATTTAAACCTGACTTTACCAAAGGATAGGGGATCATAAAAGAAAAAAAAAATTCCGAAGAGGTATGTGTAATTGGAGGATCTGATTTACAATACAGTTGACTCATCTTCAGTTTACGGCCCACTACAGAGTTCCCTCTCCTGAGCTTCCTAAACCATCTATACATAAACCAACAGCATTCAGAAGCAATCTGGACAGAAAATGTCAAGACAGGAAGAAAATGGCTTCTTTTATAAGGGCACTAATCTCATTAGTGCCTGCTTGCTCTAATCACCTCCCAAAGGCCCCCACCTCCAAATACCATCACATGGGGGATTAAGCTTCAACATGTGAATTTTGAGAGGACACAAACATCCAGTGTGTGGCATACTGGATACCTATGTACCAGATAGTCTGCTAAGCAATTTAAATGCATTGTCTCATGTCATCTTTACCATAACCTTAAAAAGTAAGCTCTACTTTTACTCCATTTTACTAGTGAGAAAATAGGGAAACAGAGAGGTTCAGTAACTTGCCCGAATTCAAACCGGTAGTAAGAATAGAGGCAAGGCTTTATGTGTAAGCATCTACTGGTGTTCTTGCTCTTGTCTCCTTCCCGAGCTCTATAGCAACCCCTTTCATTTATAAGCACTTCATAAACATTGGTCAGCATTAGAATTGAATTAACCCTTCCATTTAAAGCAAGATAAGTTTTATCTCTCAACTGTATTTTAAAAGAAAGGAAAGACTGGACTTTAAAAACAAAGTATATCAAAAAGCCCACTGCAAATCCAGGATCTCAATCAATACAATTTACAGGAAAAAGCATGGTTTGGGTTCATTTAGGATATCAGCATAAGGGTTATCGGTTTGTAGTAGTTAAGAAAACTTTTTATGAAATAATAAATTAATAAATAAAAACTTAGAGGTCACTGACATTTTCATTAGACACACACACACACACACATTCATGAACAACTAAGTTATGTTAACAAGTCTCTGACTGAGCAGAGTATATTACCATGTTGTCATTTTATTTAACCTTATCAATATACAGTAGTGCTCTCCATAGTATTTTACTTTTCAAGCTCTCAAGTTAATTTAGAGCTATGTCTTTGAAAGAGTCATCTCTTGTGTGGCATTCCTGATGAATGCCTCGCAACATTGACAAATATGAGATAAACTTGAACTTTCTTAATATATATAAAAGTTGATCTATACTTTTGATGGACAATATGTGAGAAAAATTGGACCCAGACAGGAACAAGTTGCAGATGAAGCTCTCAGTGATATTTATGTTTAAAGATTCCAGGACCAATTGAACTTTTTGTTTTGGCAAAAGCAATTTTCTTTTCTCAAATAATTAGGAAAGGGTATAATATCAAGACAAGAGCTAGCAAGTCCAACCATTTAAACTGAGCTTATGAGACTGGAATATAGAATGTAGAATATACAATATATAAACAAGAGGCAGAAAGTAAGGCATTTTACTGGATGGGCAATTATAATTCAACATCAAATGTTTTTTAAATATCTCATTTCCCAGATTATTTGCATATAATTGTTTCTGGTTTTCCTTTGAGTGCATTTGAAAGTAAAACTGGAATTGTGAAAACTACCATATTAACTGCTGAACAGAAAAAATTTTTGTTTTCCAGTTGTTTATGATAGATATATGAAATGAGGAGTATTTCATCCTCTTCTTTAGCTCATTGCAGCACTTCTCCACTTTTTCTGCAGTGTCTTACTTGTGCAGATACCAAAAAATGTATTAGAATATAGAAATCGTAAACACTGTTTTTGAATTCACGAAGTTTGCATTTTAAAATCAATTTGTTCCTCTCTTTAGTATTAGTGGCTCAGCACATCAGTTTAAGAGAACTGTGCCCTGATGGATAGAGAGTTGAATCTCAGCAGGTTCTCTTTCTACTGGAAGCAATGAAATTTAGGGTGAGCTATTAGGATGCGGGGTGGGTTGGGGTAGGATGGAGGACAAAGGTGAGGGCCTGCAGAGAAAATATCGTGAAGGATTCTTAAGCCTGCAAGAATTTATGGGATAATTTCCATCCTTAAAAGAGATCTTTGAAGATTCTCATGCTTTCTTGTTGCCAGCAGGGTCTTCTGTTAAAATAAGATAATTTCTGTGTTTTTGAACCTCAGAAGAGCAATAGGAAAAACAGAGATATTGGCACATTCTTCCTAAGACACCAAACTAAACAGAATGACAGCCTGAGTTAAGGACAGAGAAAAGTGGTAAGCTTTGTACATGCCATGGCCTCAGATATCCTGTCATAAATTCTGCTATGTGGGTGGTATTTATATGCTTAAGAAAAATGTCTGTGTGAGACAATTACATAAAACATGATAAATGTGATCAAAGTTTATTGGTGAAGTACTTAAGGGAGCAGAATTCTTTTTTTAAATGTCTGAGAAGTAATATGTCAGTTACATGAAGAATGGTGCATAGGTCTAAAAATATTCCAAGTCTTAATAAAATGAACAGTGCCCGTTTTTTTCTGAGGAAATGACAAAGCCAAGGGGCCAAAAAGCAGGCATAATGATGTTGCTAAAAGCAGTTCATGATGTTTCATGAAATGAAAACTATATTAAATTTTTAAATATATATTTTTTCACAGGTTTTATTATTGAGCTCTCCACACGTGGCACAATTTTGTTTAAAAATCTGTTTCTTGTTGAGTTTATCATTCAGAGTTATATCTCTATGTGATTTAGGCAAAGACTGAGAAACCTTTATTAGTGCCTAAAATATGGCTCATCTCACTCCAGTGACATGAATGCCAAAGCAAAAACCAAAAACCTGACATTGCATTTTCCATTAAATAGAAATAGAGATTATCTATAGTAAATGCAGTTTTTTCCAGGAGCTTATGGGAAGGGATTTGTTTGTATCTGACAGAGATCTGAGCATCCTTCATTGTGTGTGCGTGTGCATGTGCGTGTGTGTGTGTATGCTTGAACATATTTTAAACAAAAATGTCATCCTGCTCTCAATGTTCTGGGCCTCCAGGCAAACTGACCAGAGACATTACTCAGCAGGCCATGTCAGGCCATGGAAAGCACAATGAATTGCCAAATGAAGGGCAGACATCCATGACCACAACCTCTTGTTTCCCCCTCCCCTGCTTTCTTTGGTGTTCTTTTATGCCATTCACGTGGAAATTCTGATCTTATTCTTCAGAAATTCCTCAGGTTTTAAGTGTCTGTCTATGTAATAGTGCATACCTGCCCACCTGCTTCCTCTCAACCAAGAGTCTGCCTCCTAGTCTTCTCATGAACCTGTGGCCTTTACAGCCTTCTGTGCTTCCCCTGTGTCCTCTGTTATGTATAAATTCCCAGCTGCTCAATATAGTAAGAGACATGACAGTACTTGATGTTTTATGAATTTCAGTGTACTCCTAGTTAGAGTATAAAAATAAGAGGAGATAGGTTAAAGCAGCAATTCTCAAAGGTTTTGGTCTCTGTATCTCATTCATACTCTTACAAATTATTGAGGATCCCAAAGAATTTTTGTTTATATGGACAATATCTATTAATATTTATTGTATTAGAAAGTAAAGCAGAAATTTTTAAAAGTTTATTTACTCATTCATCTCAAAAATAACCATCGTAAACCCATTACATGGTAACACTAATAATGTATTTATGAAAATATACCCTATATTTTCCACAGTGAAAGAAATACAGAGAGAAAAATGTCATTATTTACATTTTGGCAAAACTCTTTAATGTCTGATTTAATAGCCAGCATTAAATGTAAATTCTGGTTTCTCTTAATCTACTTCTACAGTTCATCTCTTGTGGTACCACGTCTTATAGATTCTGGAAAACTCCACTGTACACTTGTGAGTGAGAGCGAAAAAGACAAATAACCACCTTGTTGTAGTTTAACCTCACAACTGTGGGGTCTTTTATACTTTGTGTGGCATAATCCTGAAAGTGTCTCAGCATCCCTCAGCCATCCCTGGATCTCATTTTGAGAATCTCTGGGATAAGGAACTTGAGAATGGAACCATTGAAAGTACAGTGCTGTGTCTCTTAAAGGTGAATAAAGAATAGAATCCTTTTGAAGTAAAAAATAATTTCACAGACTCTCCGATGATTCCTTAAGTCATCTCCAACATAATATAAACTAAAAACTAGCTGGAAATTCCATCGCATAGCCATTGGACAACTATTAAATTCAAATTTAAAATTATAAAGTAAATATAAACAAAAACCCCCTCAAATTCTTAACATCGACTTGATGTGACAGATGATTTTTGCTGAAACAAAATCGCCCCTTCTAACAAGATATAATACTGCTCTGGTAGCAAGGTTCATCAGCATGTATGTACTACCCTGTGCCATGTGTAACACGTTTCTCTCTCTCTCTTTTTCATTGGAACTCAGATGCACGAAATTAAATAAATTATAATCTTTAGTTAAGGACACATTCTCATCATTGATCTCTTCATGTCCCCCTTTTATTTAGTTATCTAGTTAATTTTTACAGTGTTATAAAAGACAGTAAACGAAGATAACAAAATAAAACTTAAGATCTTGACAGTAATTTACTCACAATACAGCCCTCTCATTCTATTCCCTAGGCTCCTCCCACCCATGGCAACTACTCTAAACTCTGTACTTATCATCTTTTTTGCTTTTTGTTTTTGTTTTTTTGTTTGTTTGGGGTTTTTTTTGGTACATGGGCCTCTCACTGTTGTGGCCTCTCCCGTTACGGAGCACAGGCTCCGGACGCGCAGGCTCAGCGGCCATGGCTCACGGGCCTAGCCGCTCCGCGGCATGTGGGATCTCCCCAGACCAGGGCACGAACCCGTGTCCCCTGCATCGGCAGGCGGACTCTCAACCACTGCGCCACCAGGGAAGCCCATCCTTTTTGCTTTTTAAAATATAATTTTATTTCAATACATAGCTTTACATATGCTTTAAAAGGGTTTGTGTATTTCTAAAAAGTACCTTTTCAGGCTCCGGACATGCAGGCTCAGCAGCCATGGCTCACGGGCCCAGCTGCTCTGCGGTATGTTGGATCTTCCCGGACCGGGGCACGAACGCGTGTCCCCTGCGTCAGCAGGCAGACTCTCAACCACTGCGCCACCAGGGAAGCCCAAAAGTACCTATTTTAATTTTATAGTTTATAACTTCATAGAAGGAGAAATGTGATATTATAATATTTGGAGACTTTTTTCCTTTATTATTAAATTGCAATATCTATCTATATGATATTCCTGCATGATGCTTCACTTCATTCATTTTAACTACTGTATAATATTCCACTGAATGAATATGTGTGAAATAAGTCATTTCTTTGACCATTTTTCTCTATTAAAACTGTAGCAAAGCTTATAGCATATCTGATGTTACATGTCCTTCACTTGACTCAAAAACACTATTTATGTAAAAAGAACATTGTTGAGCATTTACTATGAGGCAGACAATATTCTAAGATCACTATACATACCAACTCCTTTAATAGTCACACCAACATTATGAGATTAGTACTATCATTTTCTCTATTTTACAGACAAGGATACTAGCAACCAAAGATTAGAGTAAATTATAAGAGATATTGTCAGGATTCACACCCAGGCAGTGGAGTTCCAGAGCTTGATGTCTAATTAAACCACCAGTATTTCTTTCCCTTCAGTTTACAAAAATGACTTGTGACAAGCAAAAGCAATGAAATTACATGGCAGTCCTCAATTATTCCAGACTATTTTTACATTAATTATTTTAAGTTAGAATTGAAATACAAATGAACATTTTAAAATTTGTATAGTTTTCTGGACATTCTAAAAATGTGTTTGTAGACACCAGTTTGAGAAATAATGTTATCATGGAATGACTGGTTGAACCTTCACTTCAGTCCAGGACTTAAGTCAAGTTTACTGTAAGTGGTAGAAATGAAACTGGCATAACAAGATAATTTGTTGGCTCACAGATTTGGGAAGGATGTAGAGTTGTCGGAAAAAAAGAAAAAAAAAAAAGAAATGTTGCAGGAGATATAGACAAAGCCACAAGACAGCTGGAGATTTCAACACACCTCTTTCAACAATTGATAATACATTTAGACAAAAATCAGCAAAAATATAGAAGAATTTAAAGCATAATCAATCACCAGGTCTAAGAGACATTTATAAAACATTCCACACAACAATTCTTTACATTAAAATCAATTAGTCCATCTTGCATTTTCAATGAATCTTTTACCCCAAAATCATTCAGTAACATCACAGGTGGTCAGTGAACCAATATTTGAAAAATATTGGTTCACTGAGTTAGGCAAATCTTTCAAATGTTGACATGTTTTGACTTCATGGACCCCCCCTGAAAGGGGTAAGAGACCCCCAGGGTTCTAGGGACTACATTTTTGACAGCCACTGCTCTGTTAGAACAAATCTTTTGCTTCTTTAAAGCAAAAGAAAAGAAATATTTTCTTTGTTCAACTAGAATTTCCGAGCTACTAGAACAGTAACTAGCACACAATAGGTGTTCAACAAATACTTGTTGGATAAAGAATTAATGGATGAATGAATTAGCCCTGCAGACACTAGGTTGGAATTTCTTTACCACTCTATCTTTGAGAACAAAGAGTATTGGCAATTTAAATAATTTCCTATCTCCAAACTGATGAGCTCTGAATCATGCATGTTCTAAGGCTCACAATAAAAAACAGAGGAAAAGAATTTTAAGATTCAAGATATCAGCTGAATAAAGGATTAATTGCAATTTACAAACCACTGATAAAAACACCTATTGAACTAACAACTATCTATGACCACATTAAGGTAATGTATTTTGTCCTCCCTTTAAAATATTTTTTGCAAGTAAAGTATGTCTATCTATCATGCAGTCAATTATCTCCACAGCATGAGACCATTCCCAACATACACACATGAGAGTAATAACGTGGTATATGGTTTGTTTGAAAGTAATAGGTACACTAGAATATTCAATTACCATATTGACATACCTTTAATGTCCCAGTGTTAATGTCTTTAAGACTGTGAACTAACAATAGTGTATGAATGCTCCAGTATATGCTACTGATTCAATTACTTAGAATGTTAAATGCATTTGGAAATCTTTCGTTCTATTTTATTTTCCTCAAAAACGCAGGGGGGCGGAAGCTATAGGGATCATTTCTTGTCTTAGTCTGAGCACCCCTGTGGAGAGGATCCAAGCGTGAAGTTTCCTTTGAAGTGAATGGAATCTCCACACTCAGATCAGTTCTGAGAATATATAGAGGAGAACAAGAAACTGGCTGCCTGAAAACAGACATTAGCATTTAAATGAGGCTAAACTTAAAAGGAAATTTATGCGCCAAAAAACACTAGGATTTGAAAACTAAGATACAGGGCTTCCCTGGTGGCACGGTGGTTAAGAATCCGCCTGCCAATGCAGGGGACACGGGTTAGAGCCCTGGTCCGGGAAGATCCCACATGCTGTGGAGCAACTAACCCCGTGTGCCACAACTACTGAGCCTGCACTCTAGAGCCTGCGAGTCACAACTACCGAAGTCCACGTGCCTAGAGCCCGTGCTCCACAACAAAAGAAGCCACCGCAATGATAAGCCCGTGCTCTGCAACGAAGAGTAGCCCCTGCTCGCTGCAACTAGAAAAAGCCCGCACACAGCAACCAAGACCCAATGCAGCCAAAAATAAATAAAATAAATAAATTTATTTAAAAAAAAAAGAAAACTAAGGTACAATTTTTCAGCAATCCTAAGTCAAACGATCTTGTATTAGAAGCTGGTCTTTCTTAGGCCTAACACAAAGAAAACAACAGTAGCAAATATTCAAAAAGCTTAAAGATTAGGTTAGAAGTAGGGGACTTACATCATATCGAAATAGCACAGATGTCAAGCATTCCAACTTTAGATACAATAGAAGTCTGGCAACGTTCATGGATTGTATATGTCCCATGTACTGATTTTCATTATGTATTTAATATTAGCAGCCTGGTAAAGTAAAAAACAAAACAAAACAAAAATAACCAACACAAAACAATATTCCAGTTAAGAATTCAAGCGTAATTCTTGCTGACATGAGTAAATCCACATAGGAAATATAATCTTCTTTGAATGTAAAATGTATCTGCCACCTATAAAACCAAAATCACAGTTATTTCAAAAGTATCCATCATCTGTCAATCAAGAGTTAGTCTTTGAACACCACCACTGTTCAAGACCCTGTGTTCAGCTGAGTTTAAGACATGGTTCTTGATTTTGACGTTTATGCATAAAAAGACAGCTAACTATACGAAGCAATATGTGTTGAGCACCAAAAATTCTATGAGAGAAGAGGATCATAGTAAGCTAGGATGATCTGGAGAGGCTTCCTAGACAGTTCTTGAAGGACAGAGAGCACTTAGCTCAGCAGGGTGGAGTGTTGAGGTCCTCTTTATAGAGGGCGGTGCCCAAGCAGACACTTGGAAACAGGCCAGAAGAATGAGTTTGGAAGATAGGAAGACCACCTGGATTAGAGCACAGGGTCCTGTCAGTGCCTGCTGACAGATGAAGAAGGAAAGGAAGGTTGAGATCAGAATGGAGAGTGCTGCATGCCAGATCTCTCTTGGTAAGTCAAAGATCCATAGAATCCTACAGTGAAGGGGACAGTGGTGATGATCAGGCCCAACTTACCAGGTAACCCTAGATTCCCTCTTTAAGCACCCATGACAAATTATCATCTAGCTTCTGCTTGAAGAATGATGCATAATTGATGGGCATATTGTTCTAAAAGCAAGCTCCTTACCCTGGTTTTTCTCTCTGTATACATCATGAATTCAAATAATATGAACCCTCAAACTGTGTTTAATGACTGAATAATCTACCTCAATAATAGCCAGGGAAAATTTCATAGAAAAGCAAGTGTTAAAGAGAAAACCACAGCCGAAAATGGCATCGCTTGTGCTAAAGCCCATGATACCAAACCTAGATTTAATACCTGACCTGACTGCAGTTTCAACCTTCCCTGGGAATGTAATCTTAGTCCACCAGTCTAGAATTTTCTGGTTAGCATTAGTGAGATAATCTGTCATGTGGGCCATCTCCTTCCCTGAAAAGTAGAAGAGGTAATCTGCATGACAGATCTTGCTTTTCCCCTAGGAGAAGGTGAGCTGGTCTGAAACAATTCTTTCTTTTCTTTTGCTAATAACTTCTTTGCCCCACCCTCCTTCTATAAAAACCTTCCATTTTGTACAGCTCCTCAGAGTGGCTTCCATTTACTGATACTAGATGGGAGGATGCCTGATTCATGAAGCATGAAATAAAGTCATTTGGATCTTCAAATTACATCAATGGGCTTTAAAGAATGGGTAGTACTTAGGAAGCAGAGAAGAAAGAGATGGATTCTGGGCAGGGAGTTTTAGTAGCAAAAGCTCAAAAGCAAAAAAGAACATGCATTACGGGGGAAAAAAAACTACAAAGATCAGTAGCACAAAGAATTATCACTGAGAAGTCAAAACAGCCTTGAAAAGATGTCAAGAGTTTGGATTTGTTGATGTAGACATTAAGTTGCTATAGTAAAATTAGCATTTAGGATGTGAGGAAAACATGCTGATAGTAGCATTTTAGTTGGACCAGACTAACAGTAGTAGACAGGATAGACTGATTTAGAGAAGAACTGGAGGCAGAAACACCAGTTAAGAGTCTTAGAAAAGTAATACGGGTGAATTAGTGCAACCACTTTGCAAAACAATTTGGCACTACCTGGTACAGCTGCACAGACACATACTCCATGGCCCAGCAATTCTGCTCTTTGGTGCAGTCCCTAAAGAAACTCTTCACATATGCATTAGAAAACCTGGATATGAATGTGTTCTGCAGTATTATTTGTATCAGTAAAATCTTGGAAATCTCTCAAGTATTCATTAAGAGTAGAATACATTGTAGCATATTCACACAGAGCAATGAAAATGAGTGAACTACAGTTCCATCAACATGTAAGAACCACCCAATCATAATGTTGACTGGAAAAAAGACAATTCACAAGCGAATGTTATATATAATCTTGTTAATTATATAATACACATTTAAATATATTTATATATTTATGTGTATATACATATATAAATTCTCTTGTGAGAATTGTATATATTACTTTGTTAATTATACATACACAGTTAAATATTTATTTATATATTTATGTGTGTATACATACATAAATTCTCTTGTGAATTGTTTTAATCGCATATTTCACTTTTACCAATTTCAAAGACATATAAAACAATTATATTTCCTTTAGGAATACATACCAACGTGGAAAACCTATAAGGAATGGTAATGGAATGACATAAAGTTCAGGGTGTTGTTCACCTCTGGGGAAAGGGGGCGTGTATGACTGAGGACGAGCCCACAGGACCTTTCTGAGGTTCTGGTGACATCCTGCTTCTTAAACTGGGCGTGTATAGTGTTAGCCAAAAAATAATGCGGGAGGATGCAAATAAGAAAAGAGTTTATTTGGGGTCTTAAGAATTGCAATTCAGGAGACACAGATTCGGGTAACCCCAAAAGAGTGTTCTGGGGAAGCAAAAGAGTCAGGGGCTTAAAAAGACAAAAAGCCACGAGGTTGTTGCCTGGCAAGAATTGTGATTGACTGTGACTTGAGTCAGAAAATATTTAAAACAACTTAAAAAAATCACAAGTTGTTTCAGGATAGGAGTCTGATAAGTAGATAGACTGTCACCAGTTATTTTAGGGTAACAGTTCAATAAGTATCTTGAATTTCTGGCAGGTGTTCTGATGACTTCATCAGTCAGAAGGTCGGATTCCTTCCAGGCTGAGACATGCATAAGTCACACTTCCTTAATGACCTCCCAGTTCCACTTTACAGGGCTTGCTTAGCTATATTGACTCCATTTTGATTTTCTTTCACAACAGCTGAGTTTATTTTGTTATTATTTAGCGGTATAGGTCCATTTTATATGCACTTTAGTAGTTGCGATACATTTCACAAGTTGAAAAGTTGAAAACAAATAATAAGGACTTGATCAAGGGTGGTCATAGTAGGCATATAAGGAAGTACATGTGTGATGTGTAATTCATGACCCATTTGGGTAAAATTATAACAAGAGTTAATTTTCAACTAGCAATACTGGTGCAGAGGTTCTCCAAACATGAGCTGTGACATATTGACCTTCCATTCCACTCCTCTTCTGTCCCACCATCTCCATATCTGTAGTTGGTTCCCTAGATACAGATTTGCTCTTTTATGTTTCCAAAAATATTTATGGAAATTAAAGACTTATGCTATGTCTCCCAGTGATATTCTGATTTATATTAAGAAATATATATATTTGGTCATTCAGATGACCAAAAAATATTTCTCATATGTATTTGGTCCTTATCCACAGTTCCTGTTGCATAGCTCCCAAGCCCCTTGGAATTTCCTGAGTAATAAGAGCAATGGGAATATCTTTTGTTATAATATTTGGTCTCTTGTCCTCAGTTCCAGAAAATGCTTTCAGAGCCATAAAGTTGAAATGGGTGTCTTGTTCATAACAAGCTCCCTTCTACCACAACTGGTTTTATGTTAATGAGGTGACTTTGGGAAAGTACCTAAGGATGGCAGCTGGTTGCCAGGGGAACCAACTTTCAGTACCACCCCTTGACTTTCAGGGAAGGGAGAGAGGTTAGAGGTTGAATCAATCACCTCATGGCCAATGAATTAATCAATCATGCTTATGTAATGAAGCCTCCGTAAAAACTCCCCAAAAGAGGGGGTTCAGAGAGCTGCCATGTGCCACCATACCGGGTTCTAAGCTCCAGAAGAACAGAAGCTCCTCGATGCATAGGCCTCGCCCTGTGTAACTCTTCATTTGTATCCTTTAATATCCTTTGTAACAAATCAGTCGTCTAGAGAGTAAATGGGTTTTCTGAGTTCTAGGAGCCACTCAAGCAAACTAGTAGAACCCAAGGAGAGGGTTGTGGAAACCTCTGACTTATAGCCAGTCGGTCAGAAGTACAAGTAACAACCTGGACTTGCCATTGGCATCCTGAGTTGGAGGGGGTCCTGAGAACCTCCATTTGTAGCCAGTCAGTCAGAAGAACAAGTAACAACCTGGATTGTGAAGCTGGCTGTAGTGGAGGGCAGTTTTGTGAGGCTGAGTTCTTTACATGTGGAATCTGACAATATCTCTGGGTCGATGGTGTCAGAATTGCTGGTATCTGAGAAGTGCTTGCTGGTGTGGGGAAGACCACACACACACACACACACACACACACACACACACACACATTGAAATTGGGGTCCAGGAACCTAGATTACTCCCTCTCTCCCTTCCTCCCTTTTTATTTCACTTTTTTCATCTGATATTCACTCTAACTAAATGTCAATCTCATGCAAGGTACCAGGAGTCAAAAGTGAATAGCCATGGGTCTAAGCTTCTATTCAAAATCTAGTGGATGCATTGCTTTTCTATTGCTGATGTAACAAATTACCACAAACTCAGCACTTTGGAAAACACAAAATTTTTATCTTACAGTTCTGTAGGTCAGAAGTCCAAAGCAGGTCTCACTAGGCCAAAATGAAGGTGTTGGAGGACCACGTTCCTTTTCGGAAGCTCTAGGAAAGCATCCATATTCTCGCACATTTAGATTGCCAGCAGACTTCAGCTTCTTGGGGTTGTAGGACTGAGGCCTTGTTTCCTTGCTGGCTGTTGGCCAGGAGTCATTCTCAGCTTCTAGACCCACCTGCATTCCATGGATTCAAAGTCAGAAATGGCAGCTGAGTCATTCTCACGTCTCATCTGTCCTGCCTCTTCTTCCACCATTGAATCTTTCTGACCAATCTTCCTGCCTTCCTCATCCACTTTGAAGGACTCATATGATTAGATTGGGCCCACCCAGATAATCCAGAAAAATCTCCCCATCTCAAAGTCCTTAACCTTAATCACATCTGCAAAGTCCCTTTTGCCAAATAAAGTAACATATTCACAGGCTCCAGGGATTAGGGTGTAAACATATTTGGAAGACATTTTTCTGCCTACCACAATGGATTTTTTTTAAATTATAAAATGAAAAACAAAGGACACATACTTATTAATGTATAGCCATGGACTGGTGATTAATGAAGCAGCCATGGTAAGAAAGGACAAGAACTATCCTTTGAATGATTATATTTTTCTAAAATTTCCCCCCCCCCCCCCGGGAAGACAGCAAGATGCAGAAAGTGAGGAACATAGCACAGTGCCTGACACATAACAAGCATTCAACAGATAGGCTATCTCTTGTAACCCAAATGTCCTCAATAATCAATTATCCCACCCTCAGATGCCGTCTCTTTAATGCTCAAACAATAATCCAATCCTCCACTTTGCTGGATTGATAGGAAGGACTGCCTTTTGCTATGTTCCCCTTCCCAGGCAATTCAAGGACCACTACATGTTCCACAAATCAGTCCTGGGATTCTTCCTTGCCTCTCCCTCTGCACTGTGACCCAGGGCTGCTCTGCAGGTCACACCACCATAATTTCCCCACTGCTGCAGATCTGTCCCAGCGCTTACCTAAGCATTGACCCACACCTTTCCCTTCATTCTCTAAAACTCAGCAAAGCTAGGACACAGGGATGAGAAAATGGATACAATGCAGACAGGGAAACAAACTTGGATATTTGTTATGACTATTCACAGAGTCTACTTCCTGTACCCCTATACAATGACCCCCCACTGACCATTTCTGTCTGATTGCTCTGCTGCTGGGATCAATGTGGCTGCCACTGACCAGAGTACACATTGACGGGTTCCTCCATACCTGCTTCAGATATTCAAGCATTCAGTGTCTCAGGTGTCCTTTCGGGAGATTCAGGCCTTTATCTCAGGAGAGTATAAATGCCCACTGGAGCATCCACCCAGCACAGCACCCTCCTACAAAGGCAACAGCATAGTACCCGGCTTCTCAAGCATCAAGAAAATACTGGCATTTAAAAAGTTATTTGTTGTAGCCATCAATATTTCAGAAACATAGAGGTCTAATCTCAAAGCATCTCCGTGTATTAATTTTTGTATTTTTTTCATAAAATAATCTCATGTTAATTTTGAAAGACATTTTCAGTCCCCTAGGCCAACCTCTCACTGTGTATTGGAAAAAATGAGACCCAGAGAGGAGAAATGATGTGCATGTCACATAACTCGTTAGCAACAAATTCACAATAATGAGAGTCAGGTATTCTGACTTCCTGTAGGCTACTTTGAAAAGCTTTTTTTTTTTTCCAATACATGTTAAAAACAAAAATTTTCAACACCCTTACGTAGTCTTCTTCTGCTTCTAAATATGACTGGAAAATCTATGTCATTTTTTTATACATCTAGGGCTTTTTCTTATTGAAACCAAATCTCCAATGCCATCCCACTAAGAACTTAAATAGAGATGCAAATCTACAGCTGCAAAATGAAAATAAAATACAAATATGATGAGAAAGAAAACTGTGTAGCAAATGTACCTCATTTTCAGTTTTCAAGTCACTGAAAAGAAACAGAATGCTATGACAAAGGGTAGAGATTACGCCTTTCAAAAATAACATAACCATTTTTCTAACAATAAGTGTATTACGTACTTATTTTGGAAAGTCCAGAAAAGTATGATAGATTTTTTTCATATTCAACAAAATTGAGATCATACACTCAAATATCTTTGAAGAGTTTATCAGTCCTTCTAATTTCATCTACCTGTGCTAAAACTAAATATTTTTCACTTGAAAAATATGTGGGATTTCCATTTTTTATCAGAAATTAAATTAGTCCATCTGGCAAGAAATTAATTTCTTTTTTTCTTTTTGGCTTGTGGGATCTTAGTTCCCTGATCAGGGACTGGACCTGGGCTCTCAGCAGTGAGAGTTTGGAGTCCTAAACACTGGACTGCCAGGGAATTCCCTAACTTAATTTCTTATTAAAAAAAAAAAAATCAAAGTTTGTGGAGCACTGTTGGAGACAATGCTTTCCAGAAATTTCTAGTGATTCAGTGGCTATTGTAGCCCTTGTTTCTGCCATACCAGCTTCTCACTCTGCTAGTAACCTTTCCAAAAATGGCAGTGGAGAAAAGCAGTATTTACTCAGACTTTACTTGACCTTGTAATCTCTACTGTCCAGTCAAATACTATTAGCCTCTTCAGCTTCTCCAATAAATCCATTTCCTATTAATTGATTTCCTTCTTATATCTCCCTATTCCACCTCCCCTCTCCTTAATCCCATCATACTAAATTGTGTATGGGGAAAGTTTTTATAGCTTACATTATAATATTATATATAAAACCTATCATGTATTCTCTTTGGGGTCAGATTTAGTTTCAGTCTACAAGCATATTCAAAGTATTAACTACTTATGTGATACTGCTGGCAGCATTTTAACACTCTTTTCAGAATCAAATATTTGGTTCTTCGTTAGTGCTGAATCTACATAAAATTGATGATCCTGGTTGTCTTCGTAGTTATTTTGTTTCTAAACCTTGGACTTTATAGAAATAATTAATTATAACATATGTCTGTTTTTTAACTGCTAAATTGGATAATAGTTTAATAGCTCAAGGGTATTACTTGTGGGAATTTAACACTTATAAGACTCATTTTCCCCAAAGTCTGTTTTTCTGCAGTGATCTATGGCTTTGATTTTAGTAACAAACCCACCAAAATGAGAGTAGCTCATGGACTTTCATTGTGAGTCAGACTTGCTATCTTAGCCAGAAAGCTAGGTAGAGAGAACATCATTTGGTAGGAAAAACTTACCATGCCAAAACAAATTAACAACTTTCTTAATTAAAAAAAGTAAAATACTGCACCTAATAGGTAGATGAGCTCATATTAAATACCATATTAAACAAGTATGGTTTTATTTTTATTTGCAAGGTGTTTATACTCTACCAACTAAGCTATACTCTAGCTTAGTTTCTCCGCAGCATGTGGGATCTTCCCGGGCCAGGGATGGATCAAACCCTTGTCCCCTGTATTGGCAGGCAGATTCTTAACCACTGCGCCACCAGGGAATTCTCTCAAGTCTATTTTAAAGTGTCACAAGATAAAGTAATGTGAGGTATTCATGAAGGCTCTGCGTACCTAATCTGGCAGAGCTTTCTGCAAAATATTTTGGTATTTTATTTATATGTGCATCACTCAGTGAAAGAAGGGAGAGTGGGAGTTTGCCTGAGAAAAGAGAGAGAAAGTTTTCACACTGGCATTACATCAAGGGAGTTTGAGTTGGTCTAACTATCTCTTATTGCATTTTTCACATCTTGAGGTCTGTTTGATGCATAAATTTCTTAAAATTCTAGACTCATTTAAATAATCTATGTACTTAGAATGCCATTTCTAGCCTCGTTCTTCTGCACACCCCAGAGCTGATCAGAGTGTGGTGATCCCTTTGTTTTCAAATGAGACTTCATGTTCACGTTCTACAGGGGTTAGTAGAGGAAGACAAGAAAATAGTCCCATAATATTTCTGTCAGTTAATGGGAAAAATGTTTCCTCCTGTATATATCATGATAGGTAATTGCATTAGTACACAAGTAGGAAAGGGTTTGCTATTTCATACTCCTATAGTTTTTTCTTAACACCATGAAATTAAAGACATGCCAGCATGGAGCTGTGTATTCCTGATCACTTTCAAATAAACACTGTAGTATATTATTTCTTTTATGTGCTTTTATAGCACATGCAATGCAAGATAATTGACTCCATGACAGATGTCTATATTTCAGAGGAAAATTTATTTGCGAAAGAAGAAACATATATTACTGATTTAACATGGGGCTATTCATTATGTGGCCCAGAAGGTGCTTATTGACGACTTGTAAATTGAAATTAATATTTTCTCTTGTCGTTCTGAATGTGCATAAGCAAATTTCACTGTTTGATATAACCAATTTGAAGCTTATTCTACTATTTGAATGTAACTTTCTGTTCTCAATAAAAGTTGGGAGCTCTTAGATATTACTTGAAGTGCTGTGTAATGAGGAAGGGTGCACTTTTATTTCTTTTCAGGGAAGTCTACAGGCCAGCACATTCCTCAAATTGCCCAGGCTAAGTTCTGTCCCCTCGACCCATCTTTACAATGAAATGACTACCAGAAAAGTCTAAAGATAAGGAGTATGAGAAAGAAAGATTCTCCATGGAGCTTCCTTTACTCTGTTACTTGTGCTCAAAATGCTACTCTTTTCCAAGACAAAAACTAGTAGGCAACAGCATCTGAAGACTCTGACACTTTTGTGTGAGGTGGACTGGCTTGGAGAATTGGCAGTGTTAGGTGAACAAGGCTGCTGTGAAGGGAAACTGAGAAAACGGGAGGTTTATGGATGAATGTCCATCTGCACCTACTTTTAACACTGCCTGAGACCAATTCTGCTGCCTGTAAATGAACTCTCTCAATTTTTTCTTTTCTTTTTTTTTCCTACCAGAATTTTTCCCAGGGGAAACTGGGCTCTTTATCCCCATCAGCTGACTAGATACTTCTTGCAATAAGATTCTATTATGAATATAAAATTAAAATAACTAATAGATACAGAGGGATTACCATATTCAGAAAGGATGTAAGTTTAATGAGGTTTCATTTCAGAGACGATTTTTCTTCTAGTGAGAAGAGAAAGAGAAACTTTATTCAGGCAGGTCTCTTCTAGCCTCTTGAACTTGCAAGGGCTTAGCCTTTTGTGCACTAGAGGAAATAAGGGAAGGAAAGGAGATTTTGCAATTAAATTGGAAGTAGTCTTTACAAAAGAAAAACTGGGACACTAAGGACTGGTTTTGTAATGACCCTTCCAGAGTGCACAGCCAACCTCAGGTGAGGTGGAGCCCTGAGGTCAGGAGAAAGGAGTCTTCTCCTTACCTGTGAATGCAAAATGGTAGGGGTGGCCTGCGTCACTAAGTACATGCTAAGCTTGAGCCTTCAGTGGCTGGACTGCACACAGACTGGTTCTCCCTAAGGCTGTAATGTCTGACATCCAGGCTTGGCGGTGGCTTCCTCAGGCACATTGGCTGTCAGCGCAGCTGAAGCTGTCACTGTGCCCACCAGGACCTTGAGGGTGTGAGAGAAGGTTGCCATCAGGTAACGTTGGATGTGTCATCCCAGCTGTTCTCCTACATTTTAAGGTAAAAATGTGGTCGCCCACTGAACAGGAAAATTATCTTGACATAAAAATGCACAGAATTGATCTTAAAAATAACGACCACCACAGCCATAGGACTCCTGTCCGTCCCCATTTCCTTCCCTTCCCACAAGGAGTGACTTCTTATTTAAGGGAGGGTCCCAACTGCTTGCTTTAGTTAATAATGCAGGCCAGGGGAGAGGAATAAGTGTCTTATGGGATGTCTAAACGAAAGAACAGCCCAACGAGCTGTAAACTGACTTAGCTCTGTTTCCTTGCATCTTGTCAGTGCCCATCATTTACAGGATGGATTTCTCATCACTGGCCAAGAGCTTGACGTCATCAGCCTTCTCTGGAATTTGGGAAGTGGGGCGGGTGAAGGCCTGCTCTGAGTCCTGAAGTTTATCCTTGACTCACCACGGCTCGCTGAGAATTCTTTTGGGAGGCGGTCCAGATTTTGCAATCTATCCACTACAGGCATCGGTGTTTTCCCTATAGAGAAATGGATTTTCTTTCCTGGGAGTTCCCCGATGGCTGGAGAGCTTTGCCTCCTTCATGCAGCCTCTCACCCTCTTAGTTGGTTCTCACTTTCCTTCCTCGCCTTCCACTGGCTTCTACCTCACCTTCTTCGAGATCCCTCCTCCAGGTCTGGTCTTCCTCCATCCCCCAACCCGAGGGCCCCAGAAGGAGAAAGTGCCTGGAAAGACCAGAGCTCACTGCGCTGGGGATCTGTGCCGGGAACCTGGATGGGAGAGGTTTGGGGAAAGGAGGATAGGACTTTGGAAGATGATAAGCGGCTGGTGCTGGGAAGGAAAAGGCGCAGTGAACGCACTCTACAGGTTACCTCCGGGGAGGTAAAGGCACTGGCAAACACCTGCCCTTGAATTAAAGGCGTATCAATTTGTGTGAGATCAGTAATGCACAGCACCAAGCCACTTGGGTAGAAATCCTTCCGACTGGAACATCCCAGATCCCTGGCTTCCAGTTTTGTCCTGCTTCGGGGTGAGGCGGGGAGGGGGTTGATTTCTGGGTTCCCTGCTTGCAGTTTAGGGAAGAAGCGGTCAGAGTGTGCGCGTTGGGCGCACTGCGGGATGAAAAGGGTTTCGAAAAAAGAGATGTGCAGAGGTGGGAAACCAAGCTAGGAAAGGAGGTTCCCCGCGCCAGGCCTCGGGTGCGGGCACGGAAGCACTGCGAAAACCTGAGCGAGGTGGCCTGAATCCAGCGACCGGCAGGCGTGTGCATGTGAAAGAAATTGCACTTTTTCCACAGGTTCAACCCCGGTGCCCCATCTGCCGGTTCTGCATACTTTCTTTGCCGGAGTCCCTAACCCTGGGCGGGAACAGGAGGGAGGGGTCCTCGATTCTCTCGGGAAAAGTCCTCCCAGCCCCGCGCTGGGCGGAGGGAGAGTCCGACATTTTCCTCGGCCTCTCTCCGGGCAGCCGGCGTGGCCACCTCGCAGGGCTGCTTTTAGGGACTCGGGCGGAGAAAAAGACTTTCAGGCCGGGCCTTGACCCCCTTCCCACGGCGAGAGTTCCAGCTCTTGGCCACCTCCTGCCCGCTCGTGAGTCCGAACACCCAGGACGGCGATCCCCGCAGGGAAAGCCTGGGACGCTGCGCGCGACCTGGAGCTAACTCTGCGGGGACCTCGTTCCCAACCCCCGCGGCCCGGGAGCGCGAGGGGGCAGGGGCGGAGCGGAGGCGTCGAGCACGGGGCGGGCTCGGGGGCGGCCAGGAATCGCGGAGCCGCCCCGGGGGAGGGACTGGGAGCTGTACCCCGGAGCTGAGGGCGAGCGGCGGACACGCTTGGGCCCCGCGTGCGCCAGGAGGGAGCTCCTGCCTCTGTCGCGGCCGCCGCGTGCTCGGCCTGTCCCCGCCCAGGGGGCCGGAGCCTCCCAACTAACTCCGCCCGCCGCGCCCGCCGCTCCGCCGTCCGCAGGCTCCCGCTTCCGTCTCGGAGTGTGCTCGCAGCCGCGCAGGTTGGTGCCGCCGCCGCCGCCGCCGTGTCCGCTGCCGGCCGGCGGGCAGGGCAAGGGCTGGGGTGGGAGCGCTGAAGGGGGCTCGGGAAGTTGGGCAGATGCTGGGCGGGGACGGAGATCCTGGTGTCTCAGCTCCCTCCGCTTCCCCGCGCCCGAGGCGGTCGTTGGTTTCCTCCCAGGCTGCTGGGGTCGCGGGGGATCCGGCGGCGCGGCCGGGGAGGATTTCGGGCACTGAGCCTTCCTCGCACTCCCCGAGCCCCTCCCTGACCACCCCTCAGCACCACCACAGCCGACGCCAGTTGGTAAAGGGGTCACCCTCCCGTCCTCCTCACCTTCGCACTCCTCCTGGCGCCCTCACGCTGTGGGTAAAATTGTTCATTCGGCCTTTCTGCCCCCAACTTGGAGAACTCTCCGTGCCAGTGAGAAAGGCTCCCCGGTTCCCAGACCCGCCCCCGAGACTAGTTTCGGGTCGCAGCGGGGGCCGCCGCGAGGGTAGAGCTGGGCTGGAGCCGAGCAGCGACCCGAGGTGCCTGAGTATCGGCGAGTGCCGGGAAGCGCTGGCAATTCCCTCTCCTCTTCTCTCGAGTCCTGGCCCAGCTCGGCGGTCCTTCCTGCCGTGGAGTATAATACGCTGGGTGATCGCAGAGGCGGGATGGAAAGTAACCACCACTCGGATACTTGGAAAATAGGGATTTAAGCCTGCTCTCAGTCACATTCCTATTTGTGTGGCCTTGGTCGCGACCCTTTGGATACCCTATGTTCTGTTCTGTAAAACGCGTGTCTGCTTTGCCCGCCGCAGAGCGTCGTTGTGACGATCCAGTGGGATCACTTAGGTGTGTTACTTGATTTTGAGCCACTGGTCTCTGGTCTTATGAAGGTGCCTGATGGCAGGTCCTGTGTTCGTTCTAATCGTCAGAGTCCAGGTCCTTCAGCTGAGATGTAATTATGTCTCTAGGTGATTTGGCCAATAGCTTTATTAGGGTAAAAACTCGTGTTTCTGGATCTGATAATTAGTGTTCAGAATTGAAATCGTCTCTTCCCCACCCAACCCAATCAATGTACAAAGCTAGGACCTTACATATTTCTGTGGTCATAGGATTTAAAATAGCAGAAGATCGTTATTGGCACAAGTCTTTGGAAATAAGAACTGTGCTTGCTTCAGATGTTTGCCAATCTTGAAAACCTCTTTTCCATCTTAAGTGCAAATTTAAATTTGCTTTTAATTTAAACAGTTCAGGAAGTAGACTTTTATTTTAGTAAAGTAAGTTCAGATATTTAGCTCAAATTACTTGTGCCCTATCATTTGTAAATTTTCAGTTTAAAATCACAGGCACAAGAAGCATTGTTAGCACTACTCTTATCACTTTATGAAGAAAACAAGTAAATGGCCTAAGAAAGTCAGCTTTAGACTTGAAGTTAAATAGCTATGGCCTGTCTTTAATGAATTCATGATTTAATAGGCATTTCATGAGTTCCTGTATTGTGCAGTGCATTGTGCTATGTGCTTTTAAAGAGAGATATAGAATATGTTTCTTGCCCTAGAGGGACTTCCAATCTAACTTAGAGATTAATATTTTTATTTCATATTTTTATATAAACATCATGTATTCTAGCAACTACATATGGCAAGTAAAATGATGTCAAGAATACATCACTGAAGGCCCTTTAAGATCACTGTTTGGTGAATATACTTAATAGATTGGAAAAAAATAAGTTTAGATAAGCCAGTGTTTTCTGAAATAAAACTTCAGGTGCTTCTACATCATCAAATGGGAGGCATACTTGGAAATAAAATGAATTCTGTGTTTTTAGAATGAAAGCTCAGAAAAGCATCCATGTATGTATGAAGTAGTAATCAAATGTTAAAAGCTATAGAAATTTCAATTCTAACTTTAGTCAGTAAGTCGATTTATGGTGTCCATATACAATTTTTTCTCAACTCCTTGAGAAAGGAAATTATACCATAATGCCTAGAAAAAATACAGAGATGGAATAAGCTGAAACTTGAACACTTAATGGCCTGGTGGGCCCTGGATTGATTTCGGAAATTTGGCTTAAAAAGTTACAAGATTCTTAGTGAGACTTTTTTTTTAAGAAAACCACTTTAAAACGTTTGGCTTGGTGCAAAGAATGGGCAGGAATCCCACATGGAAAAGATTGACCAGACTAGGTTGAATTTGGTGTGACTCGGTGACATTTCTGATTCTTCTCCTGCTTCTAGGAAGAATTCATCCATCTGCAGGGTATGTGTAGAATTTCATAGGCTTAACATACCACCAGTACTTGGCTTTGAGAGCTTGGATTCAACTCACACAGTGAGGCTAGGCAGGTTTCGGGACAGCCTGAGGGATATGAAGTTAACTTTACACTTGGCCTTATTGCTCAGTACATTTGTTTTCCTATTTGTGAAATGAGATGAAAGATTGTGTCACTGCTTGGAACTGTGTGGTTTGGTGTAATAGTCATGAATATCGAGCCAGAAAGCTTCTTGTGTGTGTAAGAACTTTCTTTTCCCCTTTAATTCCTTTAGCCAGTAAAAGCTAATTGTGAAAATCACATACAAATAGCTGAAAAGAAGGGCTCTGCATAAAGTTGGTAGTGGTGTCCTGTGCTCTCAAGTCTCGTGAGAGAAGTTTCCATCATTTTATCTCCTACAATTTACTGTACTGATGTAGAGAATAATACCTTCATCTTATCCAAGGTTGAACAGCTAGTGGCAGGAGTAGAACTATAATTTCAATTGCCTGAAAATAGTTCTCTGGTTTCTCCTTACCCTGTGTGGTCTCTTATCATCCAGGGCACATTAAAAATCTCACATTTATAAATTGTGTATGGTTAAGAATTTTGGCTTTGGGTTCTGATGGGCATGGGTTTGAGTCCTGCCAGGCATTTACCAGTCGTGTAACCCTGGGTAAGTTACTTAACCTCCCAAGTTCTCAGTTTCCTCATCTGCAGAGTGGGAATAAAGGAAGTACTTAGCTCAAAGGACGGTTGTAAGGATTAAATGAACTAATTGATGTGAAGTGCTTAGCACATTGCCTGTTACTTAGTACATACCTGAAACTCAAATAGTTATTTCAGTTTTCTGAGGGGAGGGGGATGACAATGCAAAGGTCCAAAGTTTAAAAATAAATAAGTGCATAAAAATATAAATACAGCACCACTCTCAGTATTTTGAATTAGCCATTCCCAATGGCTTTGTTAATTTATTTAACAAGTGTTTATTGAGCTCCTACTATGTTGGGCCTTTTCCTAGGCAGTGGCATACAGTGGGATACAAGATGGTCATAGTCACTCTCTTATGGTCTAAAAGTCTGGGGAAGGATATAGATTTGTAAACAGAAATTTATAATCTTATGTGATTTGTGTGTGGAGTAATGCAGTGAACCACAGAAGGTAGGATGGGATGGTGTCATACAGTGCGTCACATCCTAACTGGGGTTGGTGGTGGTCAGGGAAGACTTCCCATGAATACTCTAAGAATGAGTGATAGTTAGCAACTGAAGAAGTTGGAGGACTGAAGAGCGTTCCAGACCAAGGGGAACAGAGCATGATGTTTAGAATGGAACTCAGGTAGATAATGTAAAAGAATAAATAAGTGAGAGCTGGAGAGAGAGGTGTGGCAACTGGAGGACCCAGGCTTTGTCTAAAGGGAACAGTAGATACTCAGCTCCAGCCAAGCGTTGTCAGGTTGGGATGCTGGCCAAGTGCTGCCAGATGCCCTGATTTTTTTTTAAGAGGAGTTAAAATTCATATTTCATAAATGTGAAATGGCCCAAATGTTTTTAAAACTATTGTGTGGGCCAAAAACCAGATGTATTTCGTAGTTGGTATTCAACCCAGGGCCAGTACTTTATGACCTGTATTTTAGGAAATGAAAGAAGTTTAGTGTGGCTATAGGAATGCATCTTAGAAGAAGAGGTAAGGGAAGAGCCCACAGGTAGGGGCAGAGCCACATCATTCAGGGCCTTGTGGCACTTGCCAAGGAGGGTTGGCTTGATCCTAAGTGCAACGGATGACATCAAAGACTGAAACAAGAGTGGCATGCTTAGATTTGTGTTTACAAGGTATTGATACATTCTGGCTACTGTATGGAAAATGCCTGGGAAGAGGCTATAGTGATAACCATTTAGGAAGCTATTGCAGTGGTCCTAGCAAGAAATAAATATGTCTAGAAACAGGGTATTCAGGCAGGTTGGAGAGAGATGGGTAGATTTCAGACATGTGTGTGAACTTCCACTGTTGGGAGATAATTCTCCATTAGTCACTCATGTTTCTGCACGTCTTGTGAGCAGAGGTACTGACTGTTTTCATTCCAGACTATCTTTTCAAGGACTTTTATATAGCAGATAGCTATGGAAGATAGAGGTAGCCTTTCTCTATGGAGCAAAGGGCAGGTAGGTTTACTGTCAATTGTAAAAGATTTGGTACTCTAAGCTCAGGGGTCCACTTCTCTAATGCAGATCATTTAGTGTGTAGGTATGCTATGCTAATACTTCTGCTACTGCTTTTTCTGTGAGTAATGTAATCCTCTGTCTCTGACCTAGGAATCTCATTCCTTGTGCCAGCATCCATGAAGCTGTGGTGTGCTTATTTGTTAGCACTAGCCACCAGTTTAGCCACTAGCCACATTGTTTAGATTTGTTTCAATTAATTAAGATAAAAAATGTTACTTCCTCAGTCACACTAGCCACATTTCAAATGCTTAATAGCCACATGTGGCAGGTGGCTACTATAGTGGGTAGAGCAGACACAGAAATTTCCATCATCGCAGAAAGTTCTGTTGGATGTTGTTGGTTTAAAGCTTCAGATTTTTTGTCTTCTTGGATGAGTAGAGGCAGAAGTTGTTGATTATGACAGCATACAAATGATGCTTGTTTTTGTGTTAGGTTCATCGGGGTTTTTTCATACAAAGGAAATATCAGTTTGAATAGTTAGTACAGTATTTAGTTCACACCTGCTGGGGGAAAAAAAAGTAGAGAATTATCTGCAATGTCAACTTGGAGACTGGAGCCATGTGGCAGCGTAAGTTCTCCAGATATATGGCATTCTTCAAAATCATGTGTGACCGTGAGATAGGGATCTATGCTAAAAGGAGCTTGAACTTCTGAGCACTGTCTTCAGCTTCATCTACTAGCCATGCTTAACATAGAAGGACAAGATAGGCACATTTGCAGCGAGGTTCTGCAACACAGCCAGTCCAAAAGCACCCAGGCAGCGCCTGCTGCAACCCAGCTGTGCTGCCTGCACTCACATAAAGGATGGAGGACAGGAACAAGATTTCCACATGGCTCTTGCTCAGGGAGTTTAAGAGGACGGCCTCAAGAAAAGAAGGAACTGGAGTCAAAAGAAAAACCAAAAAACAAACTCCAAACCCAGCAAAACACAGTAGTACTGTAAAGCACAACCTGAAGTGGCACAGCAGAGATGGGGGAGGATGCCAAGAAACAATAAAAGCAGTAGATCCCTGCTTCCCTATCTGTTGGGGGAAGCTCATTTTGAGGAGGACATGGACCACAAGTACTGGAAAGTGAAAGCACAGTGTTCTTTCTGTCATTCTGTATTTCTGTCAGCCCAGCCAACAGCTGCTGCAGCCGCAAAGGACAGTTTTTATACCTGCATTGAGTGTGCAGTTGACTGCTAGTCCTGTCATTACAACATAAGCAAAACAAAGGACAGTGGTAGAAATGTTAAACAATAAACACAGAGGCCTGTATAGAAGAATCATACTACTACCTGCTATTTCCATCGGTAAAAATGCCTTTTCAGAAATTTCAGATATTACAAATTTCATTTACCTGTGCTGGAAGAAATTTGCTTCAAAATAGTACCTATTTGTAGTGTGGTAAAATTTTACTTATATGAAGACTAATTCATATTTTTAAAAATCTAAGTTTTAGAATATTTTAAAGATTGAACTTATTAGTTTTAAGTGCTTACATACATAACCCAGAACCTGCTAAGCCTGTTACCTTGTAAAACTGTTTTGAAGAAAGTTTTTATAAAGAGATATGTTAATTTTGAAGTAGAATGATGATTGTTTGCATGTAACTGGAGGCTTTTATTAGAGTGTTTAAAAGAAAACTTATGTGGGTTATACATTTACCTCCTTTTTAAAAAAATGTATTTTATTATTTATCTTTGGTTGCGTTGGGTCTTCCTTGCTGTGTGCGGGCTTTCTCTAGTTGCGGCGAGCGGGGCTACTCTTCGTTGCGGTGCATGGGCTTCTCACTACGGTGGCTTCTCTTGTTGTGGAGCACAGGCTGTAGGTGCGTGGGCTTCAGTAGTTGTGGCACACAGGCTCAGTAGTTCTGGCTCACGGGTTCTAGAGCACAGGCTCAGTAGTTGTGGTGCACGGGCTTAGTTGCCCCACGGCATGTGGGATCTTCCCAGACCAGGGCTCGAACCTGTGTCGTCTGCATTGGCAGGCGGATTCTTAACCACTGCGCCACCAGGGAAGCCCACGTTTACCTCTTGTTAACGATACTAATTGCATCAACAAACCCTTATTTTCACAGATAATCCTTCTCAAGTTTCAGTAACTTTTGGGAGAGCCAAGATCAGGTGCTATTAGGGTTTGTACCAATGTAGAGTCCCTTACATAAATGTCTCAGTCAGTGAGGTTTTACTCCATTTAGTGTTTTAATGCTATTATACTTTGCTAAATGTCTTATTTTTAATTTTATTTATTTATTTATTTATTTATTTATTTTGCGGTACGTGGGCCTCTCACTGTTGTGGCCCCTCCCGTTGCGCAGGCTCAGCGGCCATGGGTCACGGGCCTAGCCGCTCCGCGGCGTGTGGGATCTTCCCGGACCGGGGCACGAAGCTGTGTCCCCTGCATCGGCAAGCCGACTCTCAACCCTGCGCCACCAGGGAAGCCCTAAATGTCTTATTTTTTAAATTGTGAATTAAAAATATCTTATTTCTGTAGGGATGGAAAAGCTTGGTTGTCCCCCCTACATTCTCCCCTCATCGTCTTCCTAAATGTGGTAACATCAGTTGTTCACTGTGCTTTCATTTTTCTCTTTCTGTTTGGTTTGCCACAGTTCCTAACTTATGCTTCAGGCTTGCATTTCCTGTGCCTCCCTTCTCTTCATGCAGACAGCATGAAATTAGAAATAATCATTGTCAGTTGTATTTCTGAAGATCAGAATTTCACCAGTTTCATGCTGTCCCTTCTCAGACCGGGTGTGGTAAATCATCTTTCGAAAACTGGCTCCAGTAAAACTGGAGTGTGCAGTTGAAACAAACGCAGGAGACTTGCTGTTTATTGCATGAGTCACTTATGGGTTCAAATGAAAGGAAATGACAGATTGCTTTTCATGCGCGTAATTATTACATCTTATTTTAAAATAGGCCTGAAATAAGGAAATAAAAATAAACTGATAAGCTCTTTTCCCCAGAGAATTTAGAAGTGTTAGGTGATTAAAACAGTAACACTGAGGGTCACAAATTAGGCCTTGTCCTTTAACCCGTGATTTCCTGTGGTGCTGAGAACTTTTTAGGGTGTACATTTCTCAACTTGCACATGAGTGAGTTTAATCAGGAGCAAAGTAGGTTCTTTCTATTATAAGCCATTTCCTCCATGGCCCTTGCCTCACTTAGCTATTACTGTATGCCTAATCGACCACAGTGAAATGTCTTTAAAACATTTTCTAGGGGACTAAGGACTCTGGGGAAAATTTTTATAAAGGAAAATGCCCAGAAGGAAAGTTTGAATGGTTTCTTTGCATAGTTAAATGTTTCCAGAGAGACTGATGAGTCAAGGAGTTGTTAATAGGATATGTAAATGTAACCTTTCACCTAGTTACTGTCATTACCTAAATCATAACTATGTCGTTTTAGCAAATTGTTTGAACTGGTTCTAGTTCCTTAATGAAACAGATTGTCTTGTTCCTATTCTTTTCCAGTCTACAGTCACTGCCATTTCAAAGTTTGCATTGCCCTAGGCTTTCCCTCTCTCCTGTTTTTAACAGCAGCTTGTCATCCTATTACAGATTTTCACTAATATCTTTGTCTTTGTCTTTACTTCAGTATTTGTGGAACGTTTTTATATCTGTGTATTTGATATTGACTTCTAGCTTTTTGGTTCCTAATAGGGTACCTTCTTTCGCTTATTCAACAAATATTTATTCAGTGCCAAGCCATATTCTAAGCACTATTCTTGACCCTAGAAATTTGAGAGTGAGCAAAACATTCATGGTCTGTGCTATCATGGAGTGAAGAGTCCAAGATAAAGACAATCATTAATCAGTTTTTTAAAAAGCACAGCAATTAACAATTACATAGTTACAAACAGAGATAAATGCTCTGAATAGAGCAGTACTTTTGTGGGCTTGTATAACAGCAACCCAGGGAAGTGACACTTGCTTGATAGCAGAAGCATGAGTAGGAGAATGTGAGAGAGGGTGGGAGGAAGGGCGTTCCCCACAGCAGAGGGAAGTTTGTGCAGAGGCCCTGCAACAGAAGGGAGCAGAGTGAGATCAAGTAACTGAGGAGAATTCAGGGGAGAATGGAATGAGATGAGGCTGGACACCTAGGCGGGGGCCAGTCAAGAATTTTTTCTTTATCCTAAGGACTGTGTTTTAAGTAGGGGCTGGTGACCCCATGAGATTTGTGTGTGGGTAAGGTCATCTGTAGGGGAATGAATTGGAGAGGGGCCCAGGTTGGCAGTGGGGAGATGTTAGGCGGCTTCTGCATTAATCCAAGTAGAATGACAGGATGTACTAAGCCTGTTGTGTATACTGGAAAGTGGCAGTGAAAATAGATTAAAAAGTGTTTTAGGGGATAACATCAATTATACTTGGGAATAAGATGGGATTATTTTTTATTCATTCAACAAATATTTAGTGAGTTTTAAACTTTATGCCAAACTCTGTGCCAAGCTCTGGGAATATAGCTATGACCAAGATATACAAGATCCCTGTACCAACGGAGTTTACATATTAATAGGAATGACAGCTAATAGGAAATAAAAAATAAATATAATTTCAGATAATAATAAGTCCTATAAAGAAAAATGAAGCTGTACAAGGGAATGGAGAATGACAGGAGAGTCCTCATATAGGGTGGTCAAGAAAAACGTTTTTGAAGAGGTGGCATTTCAGCAAAGACCCAAATGAAGTGGGGGAGCTAACCATGCAAAAAATCGTCTACCATACAGAGGGAACAATAAGTACAAGGGCTTGAGGCTGGAAGAGGGACCCCTCACCTTCCAAGAATACCAAGGAGGTCAAAATGTATAGAAATATGGGAGGAGGGAAGAAAGACAGATGTCGAGGATGCCTTGCCAATACTTGAAACTTAAAACATCTTAATAGGCTCATTATATTCTCTTCAGTCATAAGCCACACAATCCCAGGTTGCTTGGCCCCTAACCTGTTTTTAACACTGCTATTGGAACAGCTTCCTTTTCACACCTTGCTAAAAACCTGGTGGTGATATTTGCATGTCCGTCCTGTCAATGATGACTCTTCAGTCAGCTCAGTGGGAGGGCTCCTCTCCTGCTTTAAGCCCACTTCCCATTACAACCCTCTCTGGACTTCTCAATTAGGCAGTTGAAGGCCGTCCTCCAGTGTTTGTTTAGACCTTCCACATCATTTATTGTTTTTCTCCTTGGTGTTACATTTATTCACCATGATGCCTCTTTCCTTCCTATTAGTCTGTTTCCATCTCTTCCTTCAAGACCAGGTTCACAAGTGAAGTGTTACCTTTTCTACTAGTTTCTTTTGATTTATTCCACCTTACCTGGATCACTGAGCCCCTCAGCCTACTCAGTCTGTGTGATGTCATTTTTTTCTTTCTTCCTTGTGTCACTTGAAAATGCACTGCTTAAAAGTGCCACCATTGTTCCAAATTAAGTTATTTATGATCATATTCTTTCTTCCTAGAAAAAAATTGGCACTACTACCAGCTCTGCCATGTGTATATGTGACATTGGCCAGAGCATTCACCTGACAGAGGTTCAGTTTCCCTGTCCACTCCCCTGTTTCTTCCCCAGTGTGGTTGTAAGGAGCAAATGAAGTAAAACACGGAAAATGTGTTTTAAATAGATGCAAGACATTTTTTAATATTTTTGATGGGCATATTTCATATCCTCATCTAAATTGCAGGTTTTTCACACCAGTTCCCACCAGCGTGGAATTATGTGTGCTGCAGGAGTTCTGTGAGGTGTCTCGAGCTTCCATCCACATTCTGCAAGCTGGGGACAACTCAATCCATGGCATGTGTATTAGTCTCCTAGGGCTGCTGTAAGAAAGTGCCACAAACTAGGTGGCTTAAACAACAGAAGTTTATTGTCTCATAGCTCTGGAGGCTCTGAATCAACATATTGGCAGGGCTGGTTCCTTCTGAGGGCTGTGAGGGAGAATCTGTTTTCTTGCTCTCTCTTGGCTTCTGGTAGCTCCAGGCATTCCTTGGCTTGTAAATGGAACTCACCCTGTGTCTTCACATTGCCTTTCTTCTATGTCACTGTGTCCATGTTTCCTGTTTTGATAAGGGCACAGTCATTGGATTGTAGGCCACCCTTGTGACCTAATCTTAACTTGATCATCTCCATAGACCCTATTTCCAAATAAGGTCACATTCACAAGTACTAGAAATTAAGACTTTAACTAATCTTTTTACAGAACAGAATTCAACCCATATGAACATGATTCAATATACATACAAGAAAGGGACGTCACAAACTTGGTGAATTAGCTCTGTATTACTAGAATGACTCACAGAGATGAATTAGGTATGGAAGAGCTAGTTTCCTGTATGATGTAGGGCAAAATAAATGAAATACTTGGTAAAAAATATGTGTGAAATCTGAACATTCATAAATACTATTTCAGAGTTCTGCAAGTCCTGTTAATTTCAAATTGGTTTAAATTAGAGCATAGAGGGCCAGCCAAGAGGAGGAACAAAAGAACACAGTAACTTTTCTTCCAAATTGTAATAGTACATTCAGTTCTTGTACTGATATGAATGGAAAAAATATGCAGTGCATGTGCTTATTCATATAATCTTTATGTGAACTTTTTTGTGTGAAAAATTTTATTGCTTCAATTGATTTTTTTTTTTTTTTTTTTGGCCCAGTATGCTTCTCTTTGACTTTCTGGAAGGCCACATGTGGTCCTATGACAAACTGACCCTTCTCTGCTAAATGCCCAGAAAGGTCTGTTGTTCTTCTCCTATCTGGTGCCCCAGCCTTGTTGATAAAACTCATTCCTCTCTTAGACTTAAAAATCTCACTGATGTATTTTTTTCTCATCAGTTTTTTTTTGTTGTTGTTACTGTTGTTTTGTTATTTTTTGATAGTGCAGGGGAGAGTTTGATACATTGTTACCAGTTGATGTTGGTGAGTACCTAAGTGTATCCCTAGTAGAGTTTTATCAGATTTGACATTAGGATGTTACATTTTATTTGGTGAACCTGTGTTAATCTTCATATGCTCTCTTATTGTCATTTAGGACAGCCTTTGCCTTAGGGACATTGAGGAAGGCACCTGAAGCTGGTGTGGTGGTATTTTCCTGTGTACCTGGCTGACCAATTTAAAAGTTTAACCATTTTTTGTTTCCTAACAGTCTGGCACATAGATCACATCTGAGAAGCTTATTGTAGGAAGTCATTCAGACTCAGTGAATAGAAATTGAATACTTGACTTTTACCTAAAAAGTGGCTATTTTTTGTCAACCAGAAGAGCACAGCTCCCATATTCCAAAAAACTACATGATAGAGAAGGTTTTTAATTGTTGCACTTCCATTAATTTACTTCATTATTATTGCTGCATTGAGATTTTCACTAAAGGAAAAAACAGCCATAAATTGTTATTTCTGCTTATAGTTTTTTTGTGAAAAAAAAATTTAAAGTCAAAGACAATGAATTCCAGGTTTCAGTGTTATTATAGAAATAAATTTCTTCTTGGTGTCTTATCAAGTAGGTATTACCTGGAGAAAAAAATATTTTGATCTTACTCTTCCAAATCTAACAGGATACCTTCTTTCTGAAACTATAAAAGAGTGAAAGAGTTACATGAAAAGGATAAAATAATGGACAGGAGATTAAATTTATTGCTACTTACTCATCATCATCTGCAAAGTTTGATTCTTCCTTGTTCTTAAGTAAAGTTTTTTGACAAATATTTTCCCTCCAAAACATAAATACCAGAAGGTCAAAATAGTTACTGAAGTGATAATAACAACCAAGAAATGTGTTGAAGAGAGAGTGTATCAGATAGAAAATTTCGTGGGCTGAAGGGTGAGGCAGTGACGGTTAGGGCAGGACATTTTAAGAGTGTATTTATTCCTGGAGTCTGGAAAGACCTTGTTTCTGACCATTTTAAATGTTCTTTTTGCTGTATTTGGTTTTGCAATCTTCCATTGTTGTTCCAAGTTAAAATATTTATATGTATGTTCTTTCTCCCTAAAACATGAACTTCAGACCACACCTGGGACCATCTGGTGTTTTGTGTAGTGTCAGCATCCGGTGGAAGTGTTGGACCCTGCGGGTGCTTAGCTACTAGGTTCCAGGACAGTCATAACCTCAGTGATACCATTTACCCTAT
This sequence comes from Delphinus delphis, assembly GCF_949987515.2. Taxonomy (NCBI): domain Eukaryota; kingdom Metazoa; phylum Chordata; class Mammalia; order Artiodactyla; family Delphinidae; genus Delphinus; species Delphinus delphis. The sequence continues at coordinate 90,210,040 of NC_082685.1, read as the reverse complement.
TTGGTGAATTCCCTACACATTTTCCTGAGATACGAATATAAAAAAATATATATACTTGAAAACTACAGGGACTTTTTTGAAGTGGTTAAGTGTATGGACTTGAGAGTCAGGCAGCCTTGGGGTCAAACCCCAGGTCTGACATTTACCAGCTGTGTGACTTTGGAGAAGTGACTTACCCTCTGTATGCCTCAGTTTCTTCATCTCTGAAACCAAATAATAATAATAGTAAACTGGCCCTTATGGTATTTATTATGGGCTAGGCACTGTTCTAAGTGTGTCACATATTTTTAACATATATGATTCTTACAGCATCCCTGTGAGGTAACTTCTGTTATCTCCATTTACAAATAGGGAAAATGAGGTAAAGTAATTTGCCCAGGGTCACATGGGTATTAAGTAGTGGGGCAAGGATTTGAATCCACAGACTCTGCCTTAGGGGTCTGTGTCACCTGGGAATAAATGAGATGATCATTTAATGCACTTAGAATGGAGTCTGGCACATAGCAAGCACTCAGTCTACTGCTTTTCCCCATCCCTATTACTGCTACGACTGCTGTGATGGCAATGACTGCTATTAATTTTTTTTTTATTGAAGTGTAGTTGATTTACAGTGTTGTGTTAGTTTCAGGTGTGTAGCAAAGTGTTATATTCTTTTTCAGATTCTTTTCCATTATAGGTTATTACAAGATACTGAGTACAGTTCCCCGTGCTATTCAGTTGGTCCTTGTTGTTTATTTTATATATAGTAGTATGTATCTGTTAATTCCAAACTTCTAATCTGTCCCTCCCCCTGTTTCTGCTTTGGTAACCATAAGTTTGTTTTCTATGTCTCTGAGTCTATTTCTGTTTTATAAATATGTTTATTTGTATCATTTACTGCTATTAATATTGTCCACTCTGATTCATACCTAACTACATTTTAATAGTAGTTAATAATTTTCCCAAATGCTCTCTCTGAAAAATGGCATTAGTAGTGTCTCTTTCATGTTTTTTTCCCACCGATGCACTAACACTTGCATTGGTTCTTAAAGGGGTTTCCATTTGTTTTTCAACCTAATATTTTAGCAGGTCCGTGTAATAAAGTAATTTGTACAGTACACCCATTTAAAGGTTGCGGCTATGCAGATGGAAAAAAAGCTACAGGGCTTTGGTTAAACTTTTCGGGAGTTATAAATTGCTGGTGGCTATTTTAGATTTTCTCCATAAAAGTTAGGCCCTGTAGCAATTTAAAACCTTTATTTTTCAGTACAGTGTATGCTTGATTCCAGGGTGTAAGGTTTGAGGGTGGTTGGGAGCTATATCACCTAATAACTATTTTGCCCATTTCTAAAAATTATCATTCTATTATAATACTCATTTAATAAATCCATTTGCCAGTGGGAATGAAATTGAAAATCTTTGTTATTTTTGCTCCATTCTAAGCAGGAGAAACATAGAAGTTAAGAAGAAAACAGTTTTATCTTTTAAAGCATAGCCTTTCTGGGGTTTAGTCTCACCACTGTGTAATGTTAACCAAGCAGTTTTTCATCTATACAGCATACTTGCTGGTGATGTTTCTGGCTCCTTCCCACGAGCACTGTGTACTTATGCCTAGTGGCTTAGTCTAGAGTTTTCAACTAAGGAACACAAAGGGAGGAAAGACTGGGCGAGGGACCCTTTAGCATCCTGAGAAGAGGAAATTGATGTTTATACTGCTGTCAGCTAGAATTTTGAAGCCTTTCAAAAAGAAAGTTACACTGTATGCCCCAGATTTTATAGAGAGAAGCCTAACACCTATTGGAAAATAACATTCCGGAAAGTTTTATGACCTGAGTGGCTCAGGTACCCCTCAGAGGCTGCAGTGCACTAGCAGGTCTGTGGCTGGGTTTAAAAGAAGAAACGTTGATGTGTTCTCATTCTGGTAAACTGTGAACAGCAATATCATAATAATTGCTTCCATTTATTGAGGTAGTTTTGTATGGAGGAGAAGGAAACCAGCTTCCTAGTGTTAGACATTACGGGCAAGTCTTGGCTCTGCCTCTTACTAGCTATGTGACCTTGGGCAAATGACTGACTGTCTCAGTGCCTTGGCTTTATCTTCTTTAAAACAAGGGATTTTCATGGAATGTGGTGGTTCTAATTATTCTTTGAGGTGATGTGTATAAAATGTTATATGCATAAAAAATGCATACAAAATGCCTACTACTTGGTTAACTGCTCAGTAAATATTAGGTATATTTATTATTATACGTTATGTACTTTACCTAGAGTACCTCTGTTGCTTTCTATAACCCTGCAGTGTAAACCATTATCCCTGTTTTACAGAAGAGAAAACTGAGGCACAGAGGTGAAGCGCTTGTTTTGAATGTGAAGGCTTGTGAAAATGGTCTTTGTTGCCATCCCCCTCATCCTGATGGTTGTGCTCTGCCGTTGCCCATCAACACCAAGTTTATAAGATAGAGCAGAAATAGATTGATTTATTTTTTCTGAAAATTATGTGCTAGGATGCTTATGAAGTTCACGAGATACACACAGTGTCCTCAAATTTGGAAATATGTAGTTCCTTTTCCAAGAAAAACATCCTCCCTTACTTCCAGTTTGACTTAATTATGTTTGTCATGATGTTACATAAATACATTCCAATGCAGAATAAACGTCAGTTTATAGCACTTAAGTCGTTATAAAATAATGCAAATTTACAAATTAAATGCCAACAAAACTATACAACCAATAAAAATTCAAGTAGTTACATTAATTTATGTGACAGATATGTCGTTTTGCTGAAAGTAACCTCAATTTTGGGCTCATCCATACTCAGGATGGATTTTGTTTAATCTGCATCTGCCTTTTGATTTCATGATATTAATGTATTATAAACCTTTGAATACCTGTAGTTTCATATGGTTCAACCTAAAAAAAAGTCTTGGGCTTCCCTGGTGGTGCAGTGGTTGGGAGTCCGCCTGCCGATGCAGGGGACATGGGTTCGTGCCCCGGTCCGGGAAGAGCCCACATGCCGCGGAGAGGCTGGGCCCGTGAGCCGTGGCCACTGAGCCTGCGCGTCCGGAGCCTGTGCTCCGCAACGGGAGAGGCCACAACAGTGAGACGCCTGCATACCGCAAAAAACAAACAAACAAAAACCTTAAAAAAAAAAAAGTCTTTTAAAATAAATATGTTACATAACTTGGTAGTAATCATTTTAAGGTGTAGTTTGATAGTTCAGAGTAATAGAACTTCAGGAATACCAGTTTTAATGGGTGTTACTTGATAAAACATGAAAAGCTGTTTTATTCCCTTTGGTGTCAGTGTTTAAGTGTAGACTTCACCCTGGTCTTGGCCCTGAGCTTAGGGTGTAGAATCAGACTTCCTGGGTTCATCTTGCTGCAACAATATGTTTTACATTAAAATTTCTGTGAATTTTACATTTCTTTGTGATAAACTAAAACTGCTGGGTTAACAAGTATGAAGCTATGAAGTTCTTGCTTTGTGTTGTATTTGATTGCCATTTACAGTCAGCATATAGAAGAGAGCCCAGTTTACCACATCCCACATCAGGAATCAGACAACATTTCCTATAAAGTGCCAGTAGGGTAAATATTTTAGGCTTTGCAGGCCACATACAGTCTCTGTAGCAACTACTTAGCCCTGTTATTACAGCACGGAAGCAGCCATAGACAATACATAAAACTTTATTTATGGACGTTGAAATTTAAACTTCATACAATTTTCATGTGTCACAAAATATTATTCTTCTTTTAATTTTTTCCCAACAATTGAAAAATGTGAAAACCATTCATTCTTAGCTTGAAGGCTGAATAAAAACAACAGCAGGGCATTTGACTTGAGAACCTTTTATGGAGGCCTGCCCTAGATGCCGTTTGATAGAGTAGAGAGGGGATCTTTTTTTCCCTTTTGTTCATGGAGGCGTTTTGGTGTGGTGATTAACACAGTAACTCTGAAGTGAGACTGGAATGTGACCTATTTTTGACTCAGTTTTCTCAACTGGAAAATAGGGGAAATTTTTTCTTTGTACCTCGAACATTTGCAGGAGATGAAATGAAAGACTGGATGTATAATGTGTAACACAGAGAAGTAGTCTGTAGCTTTTGCTCTTATTATTTCTATAATTACTGTTGAGGTTATAGAGTTTTTCATGTGCTCATTGGCCATTTAAAAATTTTTTATTTATTCTTTTGTGAATTCTACATTTATATCTATTATTTGTTCTTTATATATTGACACAATATTTGTATATTAAGGTTATCAACCCATTGCCAGGTATTTTGCAGCTTATTTTTTTTCTGCTTTTTGCCTTCTGGTTTTGTAGTGGTGGGTTTTTTGAGTTTTTTTTTTAAAAAGATAAGATCTTTCATTTTTATGTATTTCAGTTATTGAAGGTAATTATTTCAGTTATTTCAGTTATTGAAGGTAAGTTCAATTCAATACATTTATTTTCATTTTTATTTTTATAAAAATATTCTCAATCAAAGGTTAGATATTCTTTACCTATATTTTTAGTCTAGTCATTTTATTTCACATTTTATAATTTCACATCTTTAATTCTGAGATTAAATTTTATGTAAGTTATAAATTTCTAAATGTATATATTTTACATAGATTTTACAAGTCAGTTCAGCATCATTAATTGAATAATTATTTATTCCCTGCTGATTTAAATGCCACTTTTATGAGACTCTAAATAATTTAGTTGAATGGAATTTGGCCTGAAAAAAAAATTTAAAACAAGGCTGTCAATATGACACCATGCTCTGGTCTTTAGTATTGGTAATTTGGTGTAATATGAAGCATTTTATTTTACTTTAAGAATTTGTATCTACTTTTAGTTGTAGTAAAAAAACACGTCACAAAGCTTACCATCTTAACCTTTTTTAAGTGTATAGTTCAGTAGTGATTATACAACGGATCTCCCAAACTTTTTAATCTTGCGAAACTGAAATTCTTACCCAGTAGACAACAACTTCCCACTTCCTCCTCCCACTGCCCCTGGTAACTACTATTCTATTTTATGTTTGTATGAATTTGACTACTTTAGATACCTCATATAAATGGAATCAGACAGTATTTGTCTTTTGGTAACTGGCTTATTTCACTTAACATAATGTCACTTAGAACTTCTTGCAAACACTTTTTCCTTTTTAAAAATATCTTGCTAATTCTGGGTCAAATAGAAATGTTTTAAATCTAGTCTGTAATCTGATCAGATGGTAAATGTCCTTTCTGTTTTGTAGCTTTGGATTTATCTTAAAGAGCATGCATACATTTTGTAGAAAAAAAATGCTGCAAGAATTCTGTTGTTGGACTTTCAGGTTGTTCCTGCTAATCTCTTATGGTAGGACTCTTAAGCTGGTCAACAGTCCTAGTCTGGCTCATTTATTGAACAGCTATTTACCAGGTCCTCTCTGTGTGAAACTCAGTTATCCTCTATTGTAGAAATTTGGTTTGCCCCAATATGTCCTTTTCATTGAATACTCAGTTGTCATAACTTACTGTTGTGGTTGGACATTTAGTTATTCCAGCTTAAAAAAATTATGATCTGTTAGAGCAGGAATTTTCATCAGGCTGAAAATTAATAAGAAATAGCAAAGCAATAATTAGCAGAAAACACTTTTTAAGATGAACAAAACACTTAAAAACTCGTGAAGAGTTTAAGCTTCCCGTATTATGTGCCAAAATTGCCATTATATGAAAAAAAAATCAGTGAACAAATTAAATAGCTTTGAAAAAATTACCATTTAAAAAAATTAAAATGTGATACAAATTCATTGCATGACATTAAGAAACTGAACATAAACTAAGAGGGAAGAAAATCAGAGTCAATTACTGTTAACATATGAGTATATATCCTTACAAATCGGTGAGTTGATAATATAGAATAGAATCATACTCTGCTTACTGTTTTGTAATCTCTCATCTGTTTACTCACCATTTGTATTCTAATCTAATTTGTGGGCCCTTGTCTGTTGCCCCTTTTCCTTCCTTTTAAGTGATCTGGTAAAAATGACCTAATCTTCTTATTTTTTTCTTTTTCAGTCATTTCTTTAAGGCCTGTATCTTTGACCCTCCATCCCACTTAGTTTTTCATACACCTGGTTGTGTGAGTCTGTGTGTGTGTGCATAGGTCTTTGTAGTGGGAGGTATAATTGAAGTTTGATCCCTCCCCACTTTTCTTAAAACAATTTAGACAACAGCCTGTTTCTTCCCCATTGGTCTGTGACTTTTATCATATGTGAATATAGAGCCTTCCTGGAAAGTTTATAAGTTTATTCTTCTGCATTGATGTATCTGTCTATTCTTCAACTACTGCATTGATGTTATTTTTGTAGCTTGAACATGGGTTGTAATGACTGGTAAGTTATACTTCCTATCCTTTTTCTTTTAGTTAACTTTCCTTACATTTAGTATTCCTGATCATTTATTCTTAACTAGTGTTGTGTATCAGAATTATCTGGGAAGCTTTGGCAAAATATACGTAGTCTTTGCAAATTACAGGTAAGTCTAAGGTGGGACACAGGCATGTGTATTCCGAGAAAACTCCGTGATGGAGTCTTATATGTGTCCATGTTTAAGAACCACAGTTCAGCTACATTTGTATTGTTCTAGGCTACCTTGATTTTTTTTTTGGCGGTATGTGGGCCTCTCACTGCTGTGGCCTCTCCCGTTGCGGAGCACAGGTTCCGGACGCGCAGGCCCAGCGGCCATGGCTCACAGGCCCAGCCACTCCGCGGCATGTGGGATCTTCCCGGACCGGGGCACGAACCCGTGTCCCCTGCATCGGCAGGCGGACTCCCAACCACTGCGCCACCAGGGAAGCCCCTACCTTGATATTTTTAATGGAGCTGCGTTAAACTTAGCAATAATTTTTGGGAGAAATAACATTTTTACAGTATCTAGTCTTCTCATACTGGGTAACAATATGTATTTCCCCTTGGTGCATAACTGCATTTATAGTTCTCAGCAAAAATTTTGCTGTTTTTCTTTGTATCCCACACATTTCTTATGAGGGTTATATTTGTTCGTTTGCTTTATTTGTTTATTTATTTAAAAAATTTTGTGTATGGGCACTGTTTCCCTCTTCCTCCCTCATATTTTCTATTTTGTTTTTGTGGGTATGTAGAAAATTTTGTGGGGGAAGCGCGAAGGGTTGCTTATATTGTAAAGTCTTTTTCTTTACGTGGAGCATCAACCTAATTGAAATGGATCTTTTTCAAAATCGAAATGTAACAATAAAAATAGTAATATGAAAATGGAAAAAATGAAGCAACATGTTAACTGACTTATTAATCTAGAGAGAAAGGGAATTTTGTATAAATTGGAGACTGTTCAAGTTACTTTTTCAGAGACCTACCTTGACTACTCTATTTAAATTAGTAAACCTTCACTTCTAATTCTTGATCCCTTTACCCTGCTCTCATTTTCCCCCCATAGAACTTGTTATTGTCTAACATATTATATAATTTACTTAAAAATTTTTCCCTTTATTGCTTGTTCCTACTAGAATCGAAGCTTCATTGGGCTCGGATTTTTAGAACAGTGCCTGGAACATAGCAAATGTTCTGTAAATTTTAGTTGAATGAATAAAACGTTAGTTGGACAAAAATCAAGTCTTTAAGTGAGGGTTTCTGAAAATACTGACTTAAGTGTGTGAGTAAGGGTGAGAAATTTGATTCTACTAGCGAATTTAAAAATTAGCCCAGATTTGGCTTTTTCTTCCCAGAAGAAATCTGTGGGTAAAATGCACGTTAGGAAGATAGGTTTTCAGCTGAGAGGTAAGAGATTTATATTTGAATATGTGAGGAACAAGGGTGTTGCTGTTCATTCCCAGGGCCCTGTTTACCATGTGGAGGTCTCTTTAATTTTCTCTGAGAAATGGAGAGGATGTTGGTTTAACCTCTTATTTCCCCTACAAAATAGAGGTCATTGAAGTTATCTTTCTCCATTTTTAGAGATGAAAATAAAAGAGAAGGAGAAAAGCTGTTTTACTAGATTAGAGATTAATATGGGATGGTTCTGTTTATTTCTTCTGTGGTGCTGTAAATGCAAGGTCATCTGCCAAATTTTTATCTGACCTTGAAAGACCTGCAGTCATTTATTCTGCAGGCAGAACTGTGTTAATTGTGACTTAACATTTGAACGGCATCATGCCATCTTGGGGTAAGCAGACTGGGTATCTGCTTAAATATATATACATAATACTTAATATAAATATAAATATATATATATTTAAACATATATATATACCCCACTGTAATATAGAAGGGCAATACAAATCAAGGAGTTTATAACAAAATAATATTTCATTATGTAAATGCTTAGTTACAATTACACAAGAAGATGTGATGAAGTATCCAGGAGTACCTCTTGGACCCCCCACTAGATAGAACAAGTTCAAAGGAGAGAACCTGTATCACAGAAAATTAAAAAGAAGACTTGGGAGGATTGCCTTTCAGCTACTCAGCTTCCCACATGGGTTTTGTTGTTGTTTTTTAAGATTTGATTTGTCTTCCCCTTTAATACTTGCATATTGCTCTTCTGACATCTCCTTGATTTTACCCTCTACTTGTGTTTATATGTTTATATTTGTTGTCTCCTTTTTTAGGTGGTAATGTTGTCAAAGGCAGACAGTTTGTCCTCTACTTTATAATTCCCTAGAGCATTCTGTACAGTGTTTTAAACAAGAAACACTCAATTAGTGTTTTCATCACAAGTAAACAAGAGGGAAAATTAAGGTTTCAGGAAGGAGATTGTTATATTACCAAAAATCATATTAAGGAGTCAGAGTAATCAAAACAGGCATTTGGTCTCCCAGGCATTTAGAGTGCAAAGAAAACCGGACCCCATATGAATGGATACAGTGAGTTATGGGACTGCTCAAGTAGATTGTTGTTTTTGTTTCCTTCAAAAGCCTGGTCTGTGGCATTTTGTTCCAGAGGAAATTCTAGACCTGTGGTAATTTAATCTTGCCAAATTAGAAACCTCTGAAATGAGTCATTCTCATTTTTCTTCATTTTGTTTTTACATGGAAAATGGCATAGACAAACAACCCAATGAATGAAGCTTAGCTTTCCTATGGGTTGGCGATGACAATTTCCTCAGTTTGCCCTTGTCATGGTTCCCATGGTAATATTTTATGTACTGATGCTGTACAGGTCAGGTTTGTGTGTTTGGAGGGAATATTTTGTGTGAACTTGAATGGAGCAGTCCCTAGAACTCAGATGTATTGATAGCATGGATCTAAGATCAGGATAGAAGAGAATGACCTGTTGTGGAAACCCCCTGAACCTGCCATCAGAAGACCCTGGGCTCCTCTCTGGGCCTCCAGCTTGACTAACATAAAGTGAAGGAATTGAATGAAGTAATCTGTAAAGCAAAGATTCCCAACTCTATTGGATCCATTGCCTCTTCTTTTTTTTTTTTTTTTTTTTTTTTTTTTTGCGGTACGCAGGCCTCCCACTGTTGTGGCCTCTCCCATTGCGGAGCACAGGCTCCGGACGAGCAGGCTCAGCGGCCACGGCTCACGGGCCCAGCCGCTCCGCGGCACGTGGGATCTTCCCGGACCGGGGCACGAACCCGTGTCCCCTGCATCAGCAGGCGGGTTCTCAACCACTGCGCCACCAGGGAAGCCCCCATTGCCTCTTCCTTATAGCATATGTTTTGTAGTACCCTCTTTACTACCATGAAATGAAATTCATATATAATATAACTTGCCTACATGCATAATTAAAAAAATATTTATATATAAAATCTCTAACATAAAAGAGCAATACAAATCAAGTACTTTACAATAAAATATGTGTTCTAATATGTAAATGTTTAGTTATGATTACATGGGAAGACATAATGAATTATTCAGAAGCTTGTGCCTATACGTAGAATAACAGTGTATGTGAAGGCTACGAATGCCGATTGATTTTTGTCGCATTGGCCACTCAAATACTGCGAATGGTGGTAGTGTTGGTTGTTTTTCCAGAATGATGAGCAACTCTTGGAGAAGTTCCAAATCAAACAAAATAACCATCTTCTCTTGATTTACACAATTTCATTTCTAAACATAGAAGTTTTAAAACCGTGCAAAAAATTCTCTGTGTTTGTATGCAAAATGGAATTAGATTCTAGGCTTAGGTAATCATAAACAAGTTTATCATCTGTGTGGCTCATGGGATGTTTGAAAGTTGAGTAGAATGTGGTACAGTGCTTCATTCTCAACATCAGCACTTTAAACATTTTGAATTAGGGAATTCTTTGTTGTGGGGTCTGTCCTTTGCAGTGGAGGATGTTTAGCAGCTTCTCTGGCTTCTACTTATTTGGTGCCAGTGCACTCACCTAGTTGTGATAGTCAAAAATGACTTCAGACATTACCACATGTCTCCTGGGGGGTAAACTTGCCCAGATTGAGAAACACCACTCTGAGGTCTTTACCAGCTCCAAAAATGTGAATTTAGGATACTGTAATATTCATTAATATGCATAAAAACATTGCATACCACACTAATAGGTATTATTAATTTTTCTGCCAGGCTCTGCTAGTAATGGACACTTTTGCTAATTCTTCATTCTTGTTTTTCTGGCCGTTTAACATTGGAATTATTTTACTGTCTGGCTTTGGAGGGGTGGGAAGTATGTACAGCATAGGATGGTAAATTTTGTAGTATGAGAGTGTAGGGAATGAAAATTTCAAGAAAAACTGCCCCGGGAAGGCCCTTTTATACTTATAAAGTAGGAGTTCACCAAATTCCTTTTTGACAAGTTTGACATTAATGTTAAAGGTTACAAAATCAGAATTCTAGGTGTGCAAGAAATATTAGAAATTCAATGGGTCCCTTCTCATTTTACAGATGAGAAAAGCAGTAAATGCTAAAGTACAGTCACAGCTTAACTGTGAACCAGGACTTTAATCCATGTCTTGGGCACCCCCCCCCCCCGTACATTACGAAGCCTCTCAACCAGGTATTTGTAAAATAGTTTTAGCTTTCTGCAAGCACCGACTCTTGATAGGAAATAAAAGACAAAATAACGGTTTTCTTTAAAATCTTGGTCTCCATTATGTATGCCAGGAAAAATAAGTGAGATGGGTAGCTATTATATAGTGGGTCTTGCATTCATAGATTGAACCCAGAAATGTTTTTAATACTAATGTAATAACAATACTTTTGTGGTGCTTTGGTGGACTAGTCATTGTTCTACGAACTGTACCTTTTAATGCTTACAACAACTGTATTAAATAGACGCTGTTATTATCATCCACCTTATGTGGGCGAGGTACCAAGAGTCTAAGAAACTTGCTGAAGGTCATAGAGTTCATAAGTGGCTGAGCTGGGCTCTGAAGCCATGCAGTCTGTTGCCCATGTCCATGCTCTTGTCTGCTACCTAGTCTGCTCTAGTATACTTGCTTTAAGCCTTAAGCATTGAACTGATGAAGGACAGATTGCTGTTATAGCTTGCTTGTGAAATTGACATTCTTAAGAGCTAAACATTTGGAGAATTTCAAACCTGAACTCTTTCAGAGCACATTATATTTTCTTCAAAGATTAAATCATTCTTCACTGTTCTCCAACATTTATACCAAAGGTGAACTTGCTCCTTATGGATATAAGAGCTTCTTTCATCTTGTCCATATCTGAAGCACAGTAAAGCAGAACCTCTGGCATGAAGTTCGTAGCAAGGAACCAGGATCTGAAATGAAAGGATATTATATAAAGTCATTTTCCTTGTTTGTTTTACCGTTCTTTATTCCCCCTGAGGAAGGAGAGAAGATTTTGAAATCCTTTATTGCACAATGAGTTTGAAGTAGACCCAAATAATATATATGATTGAAAGCTATAAAGAAGAAAGAAAAAAAATCCAGCCCTTATTTTAGCAAGACACTTGAAGGAAAAACATCTATATTTATTGAGAAGTGGATGCAAACCTTTCACACATAATATTTAAAAATGAAAATAGCATCACAGGGTTTAGAAATATTTCCAAAGTCAATATTAGGTTTTTAAATTTCAGGTAGGAGAAAAGGCAGAATCAATTAAGTTCTGTATTCCCAGCGCTTGCTCTCTGTCTCTGATTTTATATTTTACTGGTGATATTGGCACAGGCAACACATTGGCTTCTTTTTTCCACTTAACTCTTATTTTTAAGAAATTGTGCTCTTGTGAAAAATGTTTCTTTTTTAAGTTTTCTTTCTTTCTGTTATTCTCATCATATTGTTTGGTTGTATCTGAAACTCTAATGGGTCTCCATTTCCAAGTTTTTATTTCCTAGTTGGCAGTACCATTTTTACACCTCGCAGATGGAGACTTGGCAGGAAAGTTGTACATCAGGGTGTGTTTGTGTGGGGGGTGTGAGGGCAGGGAACGATGATGCTCAAATAAAAAGCAAGAAAGTTTTTCATTCAGTATAATCTTAGCCGATGACATTTATTACTCAGTTCATCCATTTGCCTTATGAAATGAATATTTAAATCTGTTGTCATGATCAGGATTGGTTACACATTTTGTAGGGCCCAGTTTGAACTGAAAATGTGGGTAGGCCTGCCAGATTTAGAAAATGAAAATAGAAGACACCTGGTTAAATCTGGCTTTATTTCAGCTTTATTGAGGTATAATTGACAAATAAAAATGGTATGTTTAAGGTCTATAACTTGATGGTTTCCTGTATGTATACGTTGTGAAATCATTACCACAGTCAAGTTAATTAGCATATCCGCCACCACATTTGGTTACCATTTTTCATGTGTGGTGAGAACACTTACCTACCCTCTTAGCAAATTTCGAGTATATAATACTGTCTGCAAACCATAATTACCTGGAGGATTGAAAAGAAAAAACCAAACCTGTGCCTGTATGTATTGATAATTGGTTTGGGGTGTGGCAGGGTATTTTATACAACTTCCCCAAGTAATTTTAATGCACAACATCAGTTGAGAAGCTAAAGTGTGTTCTCTGGCTCAGTAGCATTAGCACCACTTAGGAACTTGTAGGAAATGCCGATTCTTGAGCCCCCTCCCAGTCCTATTGAATTGGAAAGTTGGAGATATCCCCCCAGCAATCTGTGTTTGTTTTAACAAGCCCTAACGTGCTTTAAAGTTTGGAACCTTTGTGATAAACAACTGGAAACTGTTAAAAGCTTCTAAAAAATTGTGTTTTAAAAGATAATTCTGCTAGATATGTGGGGAACTTAAGGAACAAACCAGAGGATAAGGCAACCTGTTAGAAGCTGCTATCGTTATAGGATCGTGGGTGTGGGAAGATGGGGCTAAGAACCAGAGCAGTGAATAGAGGAATGAAGGGAGGTGATAGATGAGGAGATATTTCAGAGACAGAATTGGTGGAATTTTGTGACTGAATGATTGCATTGAGGTTGAAGGACAGAACTTGGTCAAAGAAAGTATACGTTTCTTTCTGAGTGGATTAAGCCATGTTATTAAATAAGGCAGGAATATCTTTAGAAAGTGTAAGCTTGGGGAAGTGATAAAAGTATTGAACATGAGGTGCCCTAAAGCATTCAGGAGATGTCTTGCCTAGTTGAAAATTTGGTTCTAGAACTTTGAAAGCAAATGGAGATGGGGGTATGGCATTGGGAATTCTCACTATGGTATTTACATGTTAAAACCATTCATTCTAATGGTTATATATGCACTAAATAATTTATTTTTAAACATGTCCACTTCATTTCAGATTGAGCCAAAGGTGATGAATTTCAAAGTCTATAATCTCTTATATTTGGATCATTTATATGAAGTTATTTGTAGTAATTAATAGAATCTGTAGAATACGTTAGCAAAATTATAATAAAAGAAAAGTTACATTTTATAAACTTACTTTACATTCTTGTGTCAAGTGTACACCAAACATTAATTTTCAGAGAAAGAATTGAAATGGAAAAAACAAGAATAAATCTCTCACTGCAACTGTTAAAGGAGGGAGTTTTTATGTCATGATTAAGCCTGTTGGTTCTGGAGCCAGCTGAGTTCCATTCACTTAGAGGAGGTCTGACTTGGGACACGTTACTTAAACTCCATGTGCTTTGGTTTCCTCATCTACAAAATGGCTAACTTGATATTACCCATGTTACAGGGTTTTTTTGTAAGCATTGAATGAGTAAATACCTGTAAAAGTACTTTGAAAAGTGGTTAGCATTTAGTTAGTAATCTGTAAATGTAAGCTCTTATTAATATTGGAAACAATTTTTCTCAGTCTCTACTTAGTCTTATTTTCTAAATTGTTGCTATTGATAGTTTCTGAGTCTTTCTTATGTTATTTTTGTCAGCTTTATGAACTTCTGAACATTGAAGGGAAAGATTACAAACCAGCAGATTTCTAGGAATTAAATTCTGAATCATTTATGGAGAAAATGTAGATATGTACCAAAAACATATAGAAGTTTCTAAACATATAGAAATTAAAATGTTCGTTTTAATTTAGACACGTTCTGGATTTTTGGCTTAAAGTTGAGGGTTAGGAGGAACTGGGCTCCAAATTCTTTACGATTTTAAATCGTGTTTCATTAATCCTCATTCTGAGCATAGTCAGTAGCAAGTCAATAATTTACTCTGAACAGGAATAAGTAAATTATTACTCTTTTGATGCATAGTGTAAAGGTCAAGAATATATCGTAACAGTTTCTGTGTCAAAAATTATATAAAGGAAAGCTACCAAGCAACGTGTGATTATAATTAGTAATAACAATGGTAATTCCCACAGGATACATTTGACCCTTACAGTACAATGAGAAGAAGGCAGTGCCTCTGGCAGCATCTGAGATTTGTAAATTAAGGCTGTTCCTCACCACTCTTGAATTATAATGATCTGAATTTCATTTAAAATCTTCCCTTAGTTTAGAAATCATTATGCTGGTGTAAAGGCCAAGGAGAAATGCTTCATCTTTAACATTTTTCTTATCCTCCTCAAAGTAGTGGTACAATCCACATTTTTCAACCTATTTCAATAGGGGTTGGGAACTGGCAGCAGAGGGATAGATGTAATTCAGGTTACCATGTCTAGGCCCTGTCAGATCCACAGAACTCTTGTAACTTGGGCATATGTCCAGGCAGGTTCTAAATATATCTAACACTCTCCTGTGCTACTTGGAGTTTTTGTGTTCTGGGAATGGTCCACATTTGGGACACACTTCCTACGGTCAGAAAAAGATATTGAAAATATGCCACTTTATGGTACAAGTGTCTAACATCAGCTCTGACAAGACCCCAATCAGCTTTTCTCCTGGAAGGAAACTGTTGTGCAACTCTCATCAAGGAAATCCATATTTCATGATATGGATGGGGGCCAGTAGCAATTTTAGAGGTGTGGGTCCCTTAGTGAATGAATGCAAATGTCGGGCTTTACATAGATAAATATTAATATTGGGTATTCTCATAAATACTGGGTATTTCCAGTATCTATTTGTAGCTCCCCATCTAAGAAATTGGAATTCTCTAAGTCATGATTTAGCATGTATAGTAAGTGCATATATCAGGATTTATTAACTGATACATATATATAGACATTTCAACTATATATAGATAGATAGATATAACTATATATAGATAGTTGCTACTATCATCATTGGCAGTAGGCAAAATAGATACATTAGCTTTTGGTTTAAGAACTAAAATTATATCACATCTGTGAAAAATCTTTTGCTCTTTCTCACTATAAAAATACTTGAGGGTTTGCTGTGCACCTGAAACTATCACAACATTGTTAATCAGCTATACTCCACTATAAAATAAAAAATTAAAAAAAAATACTTGAGGTAAGTCCTATTTCAGTTAATTTGTACTTCCACAGCTCTGACTGACTTCAAACAAATCACTGGACCCTAGTAACAGAAATCATATGTTTGATGTCTTAGATGAGAAATGAACAGATACGAAGTAATTTTCTTTTATAATTTAATCACATAATTCAGCCTAAATTGTTAACAAAATGTGGAAATTTATGTATTAAAGATAAAAATTTATAATAAGAAACCGCCCACATACTTTACTTAAAGGGTAATTACCCTTCATATACTCCATAACTCACTAGCTTTGATGAAATGAAGGTGGCAGTGAGTTATTATGGTCTTTACTTTGTCAGAAAAACTTTAATAACTTCATCATGCCACTGGTGTCATAAAGTTATGGATTGCATGCAAGGCATAATAACTTTTTCTTTTTGATAGGAACTACATTTCTCTTTTCAAGTGGTCAGTAATTCACAGTTAGGGATTCAAAAATGGTGGCTTTGCATCTATAGATGATTTCTCTACTCACAACAGCAATGAAATGCCTTATTGATATTTACATACTTTTAAAAAACTACTCATATATTAGTGTGAGTGGAATCCTTCATATGAATTTTAAAAAATAAGGTGGAATTCTTTTGTAACACGACTGAGTAACAGATGATAATATCTGCATTATGGGCTGTGTTACGTCTGGTTTTTATGATGGTATGAAATCAGATATTGTGTTGAGAGAGGCTCATAATTTTATCTGAAACATACAGCTTTGTTTTATTTCATTTGGCTGGAATTCTTCCAATTAAGTAACTTTTAACAGAAAACTTGAGAGCATTGTGGTGGCATTATTAAAACAAGTATGTGTTAATCAGGATGTGTGAGATAAGAATGTGTGAATAGCTGGAGGGGAACATATCAGCTACAAGAACATAATGGTTTGGTGGTTAAGTGCCCTGATGGTTGACACTCAGGGGCAGAGGCTAGAAGGTGTGGGGAAACAGGAAGAATATTTATAGACGACATTACTGAAGGGCGATGCGCTTTGCTAGAGGGAAGTTGGCTAACACTGGAATTATTGGGAGATTCACCTTCAAGTCATAGGTATGAAAAGTATTTTTATTTTTAACTTGGGCCTTTGAAGCATACAATGAAATAAAACAGCTGTTTTGCTGCTAAAAATTCAGTCTAGAGACTGAATTTGATGATATTGATTTTTAAAAACTCAAGAAACACGTTTATTGAAAGTTGGTACTTTTAAAAGCAAAACTTATCTAGCAACTCCACTTCTATACTTCTGGGTATATTCTCAAACAATTTGGAAGCAAGTACTTGAATGGGTATTTGTACACCAATTTTCATAGCAGCGATATTCACAAAAGCCAAAAGGTGTAAATAACCCAAATGTCCATCCACGGTTGAATGGATAAACAAAGTGTGGTATATACAGACAGTGAACTATTACTAAGTATTAAGAAGGAATGAAATTCTGACACATGCTACGACATGGATGAATCTTGAAGACATTGTGCTAAGCGAAATAAGCCAGACACAAAAGGACAAATATTGCATGATCCCGCTTACACGAGGTACCTGGAGTGGTCAACTTCATAAAGATAGAAAATAAAATGGTGGTTGCCAAGGGTGGGTGGGTGGGGGTGGAGGATGGGGAAAGTTGTTTAATGGGTACAGAGTTTTAGTTTTAGAAGATGAAAAAGTTCTGAAGATGGGTGGTGGTGATGGTTGCATGACAGTGTGAATGTATTTAATTCAACTGAACTGTACACCTAAAAATGGTTAAAAAGGTACATTTATGTTATGTATATTTTACTGCACTAAAGAAAACAAAGCTTACTAAAATGGTAATATAAAGTAATAAAATGCTTCCAGTTAGAGAACAAACTAATGAGACAAATATAAGGGTTAGCTAACTACTCATATTCATAAATATTCAGTAGTCATCATTAGACTAAATTTGGGAAAAACACATTTTCCTTATCTTGTATATGATCTGGGGAATGATTTGCCCATATTTAAAAATATTGTCTTTCAGTACTTGACATAACTCTTGGAGCATGGAAGATGCTCAATAAATATTTGTTGATTGATATTTGTTTATTCAGGAAATTATAGTTATAGCATCATGTGCAAAATAATCAGCTTAACTGTAACTCGGTAAGCTTACTTATAAGCTCAGTGAACAGGTAGCAAATATAACCTTTAAAATACAGGCAATCAAAAATGTAGTATAGATATACTAGATTATGGGAACTAATGTATCTTAGTTATTATAAAATATGCCACGAATTTTTGTTGTTGATATAAAAGCAATATTGATGTGATCTCAAGAAATGAGCAGTTATTTGCCTGAAAGACTGCCTCTAGGATAGCTAGTGCTATTATCCCCGTTTTATAGCTGTACAAAGATCATGGTGGATCTCATGGCCATCTTCATGCTTATTTTACTAAGACAGTAGCTTCTTTTTTTTTAATATTTTATTTTTATTTATTTATTTTTTTATCTTTTTGGCTGCACCCCCGTGGCATGTGGGATCTTAGTGCCTTGACCAGGGATTGAACACACGCCCCCCTGCGTTGGAAGCATGGAGTCTTAACCACTGGACCGCCAGGGAAGTCCCAGACAGTAGCTTCTTCATCTAACCCTCTGGTTCTTATGAGGATAATTTGACTCTTATCCTGGAATCCAAGTGGTGGTGTGGAAAACCTATCTAAACAGTGTGGTATTAGGTTACCTAACGCTGTTTCAGTTGGCTGCTTTTGCCAGGCGGAGAAGTGATGCCACTCTCTTCATTTCTGTGGACAGAGTCTATTTTAAGCCTCTTATAGGAACATTATTTTCCTTATTCCGAACAGTGTTATTCTAGTTATCAGAAACTGAGTATCACTTGTAAAAGAGGTTATACAGTTTTATTTTTGTGAGTAACTATGTTTTCCCCCCATTGTTTCTTGAATTATATTTGTTCATTATGGAATATTGGCTAATGCAAAAAAAAGCTCTGTCGTATTTTAAAAATTACCCATTATTGGGAGTTCCCTGGTGGTCCAGTGGTTAGGATTCTGGGCTTTCGCTGCTGTGGCCCGGGTTCAATCCCTGGTCGGGGAACTGAGGTTCCACAAGCCATGTGGTGCAGCCAAAAAAAAAAAAAATTACCCATTATTTTACCACACAGAGATAGGCACTGATACCATTTGTTTGTGTGTCAGCAGTTCTACTGTTCTGTCCATGCATATGTGCACACACATTAACAAACAGAGACACAAAACTGGGAGACATAAAATTAGGATTGTAATGATTATTCTATTTTATAACCTGCATATTTTTTCACTGAGCATTAAATAGTAACATTTGCTCATATCCCTAAATATTCTTTCACAGCTGCCTTCTAAGTAGCTGTATTTCCTTTGATTTTATGCCTGCACCAATCCTCTATTACTAGGATTTTAGAATATTCTTCTTTTTTTGCTATTATAAATGACACTATGATGAAAATACTTTTAGATTAATCTTTTCCCTATCTCTATTTTTTAAGAATAAATCTCTAGGATAAAAATTAAGTAAAAAGATATGAACATTTAGATTATTCTTTTCCCTATCTCTTTATTTTTTAAGAATAAATCTCTAGGATAAAAATTAAGTAAAAAGATATGAACATTTTCAAAGGCGTTTGATATATGTGTGTCAAGTTGTCCTGCACAGAAAGACTGTGCAGGTTTATACTTTTCTAGTGGTCTGTATCAGAACACCCATTGCCCATCCCAGAATTAGGGCTTTTGTTAACACCAATTTGAGAAGTGGAGAACTGTAATCATTTATTTTAATTTGCATTGGTGGTGAGCATTTGTATATGATTTTTTAGCATATGTATTTCTTCATGTCATGGTTAATCTGATGTGTTCCTTTTTTCTATTTGTGAGATGTATTTATGTGTTAAAGACATTAACCTGGCTGTATGTAGTTTCTTTTGCAACTGCTTTTTCCCCAGTGGATTTTTCTGTTTTCAACATTTTGCCAAGTATTACCAAGGAAAAAAACAAACAAACAAAAAAACCAACAGAAACCTTTGAGATAGATTACTTAACTCTATTTGGGGTTTGTTTCTGAATACAAGATAGATAAGGTAAATTACCTTCCTCCAACCTCAGGTGAGAAAAACTTACCCTGTCAATTAGTTGTAAAGCATTCAGTTTTATGATCCGTAACCAGATAACTTGTCTCTAGGGTTTTATCTAGGATATGCTAGGCGTTTCTCTCGAAGGAAAGTGTAGCTGTAGTGAACAGTTCCATTTGGGTGTGCTCCATTAAACCAAGTATTGCTGAAACTCAGCAGCAGTTGACATTTTTACTGAGCAATATGCAAACATTGAGAGAAGTTTTCCCCATCCTAATAAGGAAGATAATAAGAAATTGATTATTGAGTATTTCTTACAGCAAAGTATTTGAGCAACTCTCTGGCCCTTTTTTCCATGAATGAAGATTACAACCATTTGCTGTTTTGGAGTTATAGTTTATATTTATACATAGTATTATGGAATTTAGGAAATTCACTTCAGATATATCAAAGTTAACATTGATGTGTGTATATATGTGGGTTTGTGTTTATGTTAAAACATATGGGAGGTGGCACAAGTAATGCCAAAATCATTGAGAAAAACATTAAAGGTAAATGAAATCTTTATTGTCATAAATTACTCTCCAATTCAATAGTGATAAAAGGCATGTGAAGAGACTATAAGGTTACTTTCAAGAATTTACCTAGTTCCAGGAAATGAATGTATTTGTATAAAAGACACCTGACAAACAATTGTTTACCAAAAATTGTTTACCAAACAATTGATTATTTTATCTGTTTACCAAACAATTGATTATTAAGATCTCTTGGCTTGCATAAGCTTTCAAAAACAATATGATACATGGTCACCCATTTGCCATTGACTGGCATTATGAAGAGTTGGAAGGGGGCAGTATACTAACATAATTTTATGGCAAATTTAGTAATTTGAAATCTCTTTTAAATACACTTGAGGTGCTCCCTATCTAAAGGAGCTCTACAAACCATAATTTTGTCAAGTGAAGAATTTGTAGCACGTAATTACCATTGGTTCATTCTTCATGCAAATCAGAATACAGGTTCACAGTTTTTGAGGCTTATGGTAATCTCATACTGGCTGATAGTTTGATTGTGAGTAGGAAATATGCTTTCTTTAGCCATCTTAGATAAAAAAAGGTAACACAAAAGTCTCCAGTAGCAGATAAGAGTTCTGCCAAGTCGAGTTTAGCTTTAATCAAGTAACATGGAGATAATTTTTTTTTTCTCTAAAAAAAAATCTCCCCTTTGGCATCATGGTCGGTTAGGAGTCTTGATCCTCATAGGAACAGAATACATACATTTTTTTCTTTCTACACTAAAATAATGTCTTAGGTCTATTTTTCCTTTCTTCCTCTTAAAATTATTTAAGGTAACTTACCTGAACTTGTGAATTTTTTCTAGAACACCTGCTTCTTTGCTTTTAAAATTCCTAGAAAAAACACATAGATACATATTTAAATATATATGAAGTGTCTAGGTGTTTCTGATTTTAATGCTTAAATCAAAAGCTTTTTGTAAATGGAAATTTAAAAAATTGTGAAACTATTGGAAAATCTTTTAAAAAGTTGGTTAGTGCAGTATTTTAAGTATGTTATATACATATATATTAATATACTTCAATATATTAAGTACATAAGTAGTGGTTTTATTTTAAAGCTCATCTTATTTAAGTAATATAGTAATATCCTTCCTCATTTAAAAAACTGAACTAGTAAAAGATTTTAAAAGAATTTTGAAAATATTAGATGAATTAAGTAATTATAGGAACACTTTTATCCTAGATTTATATACAAAATTAATTTATCAATTTTGTAAAGTGATTAGAGTTAGAGCAGATAATTTTTACATTTTGAACTTAAAACTTAAAAATTCAGCAATATGTGAAACATATTGAATGTGTTGTATTATATTTACCTGAGAATTTCTGCCTTAACAATTTAAAGACCCATTTCTTTCTTTTTTAAAATTCATTAAAAATATTCATATACTCACTGATCTCTAGGGGAACTTTAACTAAAATTCATTACTTATTTAATACTTTTGAATTTTTTTTCCCCATTTTTATTTATTTTTTAATTTTATTTATTTTTTGGTTTCCTTTTTTTTTAAGCATCTTTATTGGAGTATAATTGCTTTACAATGGTGTGTTAGTTTCTGCTTTGTAACAAAGTGAATCAGCTATACATATATATATATATATATATATATCTCCCCATATTCAGAATGTACATGAAGTGGTTTATTTATCCTTGGCCAGTTACCACTTGAGACTCTATTTTGTAAAGCTAATTTAAATGATCATTTAAACATGAATTACTGTTACTGGTTTTCTTCTATTTCTGGTGTATTGAGGGTCATGCAGCCCTATGATGACCGGGTAACATGGAGGTGAGAGGGGGAGGCAAGACATCATCTCAGTGAAGGTCAGGAAGGGTCAGCCTGGAGCGGAGGTGTGATTTGGGCAGGTGGAAATGAATGTTTTCCTGGAATGAATTGGCAGAAGTAGATTCTTATTGATTTAGATACATTTCTGACCAACTGAAGGGAGGAATTATTCAACCCAGGGTTGAATAAAGCATTTCAAGCATTTTGTAAGAAGTGATTAAATCAGGGAAGCTTCCTGTTTTAAAATCAGAGAGAAGATATCAATGTAGACTTTTAGGAAAAGTTTAATTTTTGTAGAGAACTGAAGACATTTTGATGAAATATGAAATTTAGTAAAATTTACAATTTCCCCACCCAAAAATTGAGTGTATAATATTTTTTTACTCTTCAACTGTTTATTCCATAATCAGTTACTGTAGGGGATAGAAACCCAATTGTATACAAGTTAAAAGCAAAAAAAAAAAAATTAAAGATTGTTAGCTTTAAAAATACATATCTATTGATCACGTAAAATGTAAATATAAACATTCTGCCCTTATCATTTTGCTTGATAATCATGTGCTTCAAAATCTGGCACCATCCTTCATGGGGTTCACAAGTCCTATTTCCATTGTGTTGTTTATTTAGGTTATGTAGCTTTTCTCAAAATTAAACAAGTGTTTAGCTGGTTCCTTCAAACATTGACAAAAGAAGATACAGAAAAGTGGTTGGAGAGGGAGAAGAGTTATCCTGCCCAGATACTTTCCCTGTTTCCTCTTTTCTGCTGCTTTCTTTCTGCTGCTTTCTTTCTCTTCACATACTTTGATAAAACTCAGAACTAATTGAGATTTTTGGGGGAACCAAGTGAGACAAGGAGAAAAGTTTACAACTGCTGTCTGACCCCTAGTACTAGTGACACTCAGTTTTTTGAGTACCACTTGCAGTTTCAGAGTGCTTATCAGAGCCACTCTTGCTGCCTTACTTTGTGTGTACAAATTACTGTTAGTGTTGCTACTATCTGTTTTGTATCAGGCCTGCTAGCTAATTTCCTTGTTTACTAGCTAAGTAATTTTCTTAATGGCTATCCTTTTGACAAACGAAGAAATCTTAGCTGCTCTGAGAAGGAAAACTGAGTTTGAAAAATCATGGTGAAAGGGATAAGGAACATCTGTATTCATGCTGCCGCTATGTTGTTGATACGGGAGAAAATCTGGTGACTGACCTTGATTCTTGACCGAAGTCCCAAAAATACGCATAATTTGGCCTTTACCCATAAGACAAATAGCAACAGTCTCCAGTTAAAGCAGGGATTCAATTTCCTTTGGGTTGGGTGTGGAAAAGGGAATCTTTTCCAACCTTATTATCAGCGGGATTAGTGAATTTTTTCCAGAAATATTTTAGATACTCCATTTCAACAGAAGCATTTTGTTTGAATTCATATTTTATTAACCAGGAGTTATTTTGTTTAATTTATACTTGGAGATTTAGAGGCCTGCAGTATTGTTTTTAAGGGAGAAATGTCTTTTTATTACATAATCAAACAAAATCCAAATACCCAATGGTGTCAACAAAAAACTCCTGTGATCTGATGATAGATTTTGGAATAGGGCCCCTGGAAGAGACAGTGGCACTATATTGGGGAGCCAGTTCAAGATTTCTATAAACAGGTTTAGGTTGGCTGAAGTCCATGAGAGGTGGAACCTCTAGAACTAATCATCTGTTACCCCACTGACCCTTCAGGAGATCAGTCATCAGGGGTTGCCCTGGATCCATGTTAGGAACCAGGTTTATAAGTGAATAGTCTAGGGCTCTTATAGACCCATCTCTGCCCCTACAGCCTGTGAATATAAATCTGACATGGCACCAAAATGTGTATTTATCCACCAGATGTTATCTCAGAGCTTGGGCAGTGAGATTGGGTGTTTGCAGTTCCACACAGCAGAAATCCATCTTTTAAGTAAGGCAAGAAAATTTGAGCTTCCTAGGTTTTAAGTAGGAGTCACCTTTGCTCTTGAAAACTGGGTTACGATTAAGTTACCTTTTTATTTTTGTTTATTAAGCACCATAGTCAGCCAGCTAAGATTAGAGAAAATAGTGAAAGAGAAAGCATTTCTCCATCCTATCATTGACTCCCCTTGTACTTTTGCCTTTTTCAGTTTCTTTCCCTTGGTTTCCTCATCCTATTTGGGACCTCACATTCTATAAACTATGTCTCCCTCATTGAGAAGTAGCCACCTGCTATCAGTATAACTATGAGCAAATTACTTAACCTCTTGGTGCCTTGGTTTCCTTACTTGTAAGATGGCAATAGGATATTATCTACATCATAAAGTTGTTATGAGGATTAAATGCATTAAGATGTGTCAAGCACTTAGCTCCGTACCTGGTTGTACAAAGTGCCAAGTGGCCAATTAGCTAATAATTGCTAATAGAATCTATTAGCAGAAAAACCATAGAAAACCATAGACTTCAGTGCCAAGTTTCAAAATGTTAAATAACATAGACTTGTGAATTCTTTTTAATGTCCAGTAGGACAGGGGCTCCTGTTTTGCTTCTTCTGCCCAAATAGATTTGTAGAATGTCTTAAAGATACAAGAGGACTGTTGGGTCAGTCCCCAGAAGACTGTTGAATAGTGAGAATATCCTAAGTGTCCGAGGAATCATATTGAGTCTGTTACTTTTATTGGAAAAGGAGAGTATAATAACCATACAGTGTTGAGGTGGTTGGTTATTTTATGTAGTCATTTCTCTCATAGCAGACACAGTACTTTGTTTATCTAAGGTGAGTGTTCTAAATTATATGACCATTATTAAATCTATGTTCACATTAATTTCTGACATGGTGAGTATATTTCTTTTTGAGGCATCACATTTTTAAACATTTAGAATATAACCTCACCCATTTTACTTTGAGATTACTGTATGTGAAATAATTTTGAAGGACATATTATTTCCTAGTATGAATTTTCAGTAGGTGGCTAATGGCTTTTGACCTGCTGTAGCAGCATACAGAACTGAATGTCAGACAGAGTACTTTTTAAAAGCTGCGTTTTTGTTTTGCATAATGAAGCACAGTAATTCTTTTTGAGATTGCCTTGAATATTTTTCCAAGTAGTTATTGATGGAGACATGTCAGTTTGGTAAGAGAGAGAAGAGAAAATTGTGATGTTCCAGCATTTAGGTTTGAAGACTGTTTAAATGTATTCAGATTGGTAAATACAAGTATTTTAATAAATAATATCAGATGTAATAAATTTATAAGTTAAAAGCCACACGAAGTACGTGGTGTCAACTTTCCACCTTTCCCATATCTTTGGACCATTGTTATGAAAAATCACACATTTTAATCCACTCACTTTTCTCCTTAGTAATTTCCATTTTCTTTTGAAACTTACACAGTATATTCCATGGCCTATTTTCATACAACCTTTAAGAATTATACATACCGAATAATAATTCTCAAATGTCGTGTGAAAGTAGACCATGGCATGCACTATATAAGTGACAGATTGGTTAGGGTTCAAAGGTTAGCGATTTTAGGTCATTGTCAAGGTTAGTTTCAAATCAAGTATTGGCACAAGTTTTTGTGCAATCACAGTCTTTGCAGTCATGTGCCACATAGTTTATACATTGAGTAATGCTCTGATTTATACTTAGTTGAATTTTTGAGGTGAAGATGTGTATGCAGTTTGGTTAATGCCTAAAGTCCTTGTGGAGTGATGACTGTGAGAAAATGACAATATGAAGAGTTATATTTCCCGTACTGAACATATTAGAGCTGGCATTTTGCCACTGAACCATATGATGAGGGAGGGACATTGTTCGTATGCTTTGCATTTAAGGCTTAATTTCTGAGGCTGAGTTCTAATTTATTTATTCCCTTAGGTAATTACTGGTTTTTCGAGATGCAAAAGAAATATATTATTGGAATTTTTTAAATGGTTAAACTTGTATCATAGATGTCCTTTCTTTAAATTTAGGCACTAAAAATTCTCACATATCAAAGTAGCTTGTGATTCTCATTTGTGGCTAGAGAGTTAACCATCTTTCAATAATGCTTTCAAGTTAGCTTTTCTTCTTTTTTTCTTAACCCAGCATGGGTTCATGAATAAAACTAAACACTGTGATATAGTGTATTATTGCTCTTGCCTATGGCTCTTGCTAATAAAAATTCAAATTCTGGTTAGTTTGCTGGAATCAAATCAAGGTAGTATATGGCATGCTATTCTCCTGTTATGAGGCCCTCTCGTAGAAAATAGATGGGAGGGAAAGAAAGCATGGGGTGGAGGGAAAGGACAAAGCAATTCAGGGTTAAATATATTTTGGCTTTTCTGCCTATGTCGTGGTAAGTCTGTAAGCTGTACAAGAGTTTTTACTTCTTATTGCCTTGGAATCCTATTATAATAAAATTCCTATTCCTTAGGACTAAGCTCCAAAAAATTCCTATTCTTTAGTCAAAGTATATGAATATGTTGTTGTGTGGGTGAGGTAACAATAACAACAGTGGCACTAACTTAATTTGCTAGTGTAGGTATGTGTTTTTTAATTAATTAATTAATTATTATTATTATTATTTGGCTGCATTGGGTCTTCATTGCTGCGCGCAGACTTTCTCTAGTTGTGACGAGCGGGGGCTACTCTTTGTTGTGGTGCGCGGGCTTCTCATTGTGGTGGCTTCTCGTTGCAGAGCACAGGCTCTAGGCGCGCAGCCTCCAGTTGTTGCAGCACGCGGGCTCAGTAGTTGTGGCTCGTGGGCTCTAGAGAGCAGGCTCAGTAGTTGTGGCACACGGGCTTAGTTGCTCCACAGCATGTGGGATCTTCCCGGACCAGGGATCAAACCCATGTCCCCTGCATTGGCAGGTGGATTCTTAACCAGTGTGTCACCAGGGAAGTCCCTATGTGTGTGTTTTTAAATACAGCTAGATGAGACGCCTGTCAGCTGAAAAATAGGATAGGTGATGAATAATAGGTAGGTGATTGCTAAAATAATTTGGAATTCTGACATTGCTAAAATTGTCAGCTTGCTTATAAGATGACCGAATCACTAAATCAAATAGGGTTTGGCATTTTAACGAATAAGATGTTTTCCACCAACATCAATACAGGAAAGAATTGTGCCTGGATGCTTTCCTTCCGAATGAGACGTGAGAATTTAGAAACCAAAGAACATGCCAGAGCTAGAGTGATGACGGTACAAGATATTCCATCCTGGAGCCAGGCCCCATTGGGAGGACCCTTAAAGTGCAGTTGGGGGAATGCAAATAAGGAGCGTGTTTAGCAAAATTACACATGTATATGACAGTAGGTAGGAATATGGTCTTAGGAGTTAGAGACACCCAAATTTGGTTCTCAGTTTTAACTATTGGAAGGCTGGTCACTTTGGGCAAATAAGTTATTCTCTCTGAGCCTCAAATTTCTTAACTATAAAATAGGGATAGTGATGGTATCTAATTCACATTATTATTCTGAGAAATAATTACCAAAATTAAAAAATTTTAAAACCTATAGTGAACAAGAACTGCCAATTCCAAAGCCTTGGAAATCTGTTACATTTATATATTTTGCAAGTAATGAGACACATTGTTACACAGGCCATAGCTGGCCTCAGAATCCTGCTCAACTCAGAACAGCAGGAAGCTCCTACTATTTTGTAGAAGTTGGCACTCAACATAAAACGTCTTTGTTTTCCCTGAGCGAATCCAATGCTACCTGTCTTCCTTCTTTTTTTCTATTTTGCTGACAGTCTCCCTAATGCAAATATCAATTTACTTATTTGGAAAAGTGGGAATGGAGAGATTGGTTATCCATAATCATAATGTTCAGGCACTGTGGTGGGTGCTTTGCAGAAAATTGTGTTAAGTTACTCCCACATTTATATTTCCAGCTCTGTACCCCAAGCTCCGTTCATGAATTACCTTATTACTTGACTCCAATTAACTGTCTAGTAGGTGTCTACCCTTACTGCTCACTGTTCACTGTCCTTCAGTTACACTGGGCTTCCTCATGTTCCTTGAACATCCTGAGCTCATTTCTGTCTTGGGACCTTTGTTCTTGCTGATCGCTATGCCTGGAAGGCTCTATCCTTTTATTTTGTGCATCTTGCTCCTTCTCCTTGTTCAAATGCCATTTCTACTGAGACTGAGGTTTCTCTCTGACAACTCTGTCATTCTTCCATCTAGTCAGTTTTTTATCTTGTCATCCTATGATGTGTTTCTTCAGAGCCTTTTCCCATACGTATAAAATTATGTTATTCATTTAATTGTTTATTATTTTATCTCCCAACCCAGAATGCAAGCTCCTTGAGATCAGTGGCCTTGTATGGTTTACTCAACACTGTATTCCTGATACCTCAAACTGTGCCTGGCTCACAGGAGTGCTCTGAACAACCTTCAGAGGTATGATTATTCTTTCCTTAGTTTTATAGTTGAGAGAAGTGATGATCAGGGAGTTTAAGTAGCTTGCCCAAGATCACAGGGATTAGAGGTGGCAGAGCTGGGATTTAGACTCAATGCTGTGCTCTAATAACCTATGCCACGATGCCTTCCCTTCCTCAGTTGAAGGTCAGGAACGTCAGTGGGAGGCAGGGGGCTGTGTTGGTTCTTGGAGCTTCCTTTGAGTCCCAGGGCCAGCGGTTAATGTTTCTACAGCATTGTCAGACAAGAGCTTGTCCTGAGCACCTTATACTCTAGTATCCTTGGCTTATCTTCTCTTCCCTTTTCCTTTTTGACTCAGTGCCCAAGACACGCATGATTAATATTTTACAAGAATGCATTCAATCCTTTACTGCTTGGGAAAAACAGTGAAACACGAGATTTTAAAGAAGTTCCCGAAGGGCTAGAATCCATGAGTTTGAACCCATATGGAATCTTCCACCTGGCCAGGGTTCTTCCTTTTTATATACATGCTGTTTTTTGAGCATTTTTTACTTGGCAGTGGTTGCAGCTATAACTTTCTTTTTGTGAGTTTGTGCTAACAACACAGATAATGCTTTGGTCGTACTTGGCCCCTATTGACTAAAATAGTTCCACCTCTGTGCCTTTCTGCCCCATCACCCAACCCCCTTGCAAGATGCGGTGGTGAAGCTGGGCTATTTATATCGTTTTAACCAGATATACTATAGAATAAAACAGGCAGTTTTCAAATGTATATCATTAAAATGTATAAATGTGTTTCAGCTTTTTGGGGAAAGAAAAAAAAGAAAATTTATACCAGGACAGCTGATTAAAATGGGATAATCCACTGCATTTAATAAGTCACACCTAGCAGATTATAGAGGGAAGAGTTATTGGTGCTCTTTATTCTAGGACATTTGGTGTGCGTTGCTGCATTCGACCTTTTAGAAGCTGTTGACATCATTTGGGAACTGCCAGTAAACCTGCCTTAATCTGTTAAACAGGAGGAATCTTAGCATTGTGGAACTGACTGGTTGATTAATTTAAATCCAAACACACACAGTCCTGCCTGGATGCCCTTTGTGAGACCCTCACACAAAAGGATTTCATTCAGAGGCATTATAACCCACATCCTGCTGTCAGACCCTTTCAGCTCAGTTGGTCTTCTTAGGCCGCAGGCATCATCTTTAACCCCTCTTATGCTTCCTTTTTTTTCATGAAAACAATATCTGTGTTTGGATTCATACAAATGCTCTACATTTTCAGCAAAGTTCTTAATTTGTATCCCAGGGAAAAGGTATTTTAAAGTTCCACTAATTGAGAGACTAAAATGGGAACTTATCTTAAACTGGCTTCTTTAGAGAAACTACATTAGAACTTAATCCAGTGCTTCCTTTGGGAATTATAATCAAAATTAGAATCATGAAATGTTGAAGTAAATTCTTGGTATTAGAGTAAGCCATCATCTGTAATTCCTTTGACTTTTAGATTCAAAACATTGAAGGTTTTATAATCATTGTTTACTTTTGGGAAAACATCAAAGTTAATTGACTCATGGGTGAGTTCAGTGGTAGTATAAAGATCCTGAATGTTTAAATGAAAGCAAAGTTTAAATTCTTTAAGGATAAAACTTTGAATAATTTCAGTCTATTACAGGGACTAAGAAAAGTACCCATACATTGGGCACTCTGATGGGCTTGGTTGCAGAAGAGGGCAGATATTTGTGTGGGAGAAACAAAAGCATTGCCTTAGAATGCTTTCCTAGCACATAGAATGTTAGACTGGAAAAGATCAACACCCTCATTTTGAACAACAAAAAAACTAAGGTCCCCACTTAATTATTCAAGCTCTTACTTACTTGGCCAATTTCTGTTTCCTCATCACCCAATTATAGACTGTACTGGAATACAAATGAAGCCTTTCAAAGAAGGTGGTATAATTTGATTCTCTGTGGTTTTGTTCATTATTATTACTTGTAATAACTTTTTAATTGAGAGCTTTTGATGTGCCAGTACTTTATGCATTATCTTTATGCATTATCTTTTATAAAGATAATGCATAAAGTACCTCTGAAGGTTGTTCAGAACTAGTGTTCTTCTCTTTTTGAAAATGAAGATCTGATGTTTAGAAAAGTCAGGGATTTGCCCAGCATAGCTGAATCGTGAGGTAAGATACTTTTTTTTTTTTTTTCCTTTGAGAAGGTAGACTTGTAGCTAGATATAGGGAGGAGAAACGGGTAGTAAGAAATGTTTCTCCCAAGCCTCAGGAGTTGCCTTGAGAATATTATGGTGATGTGAATGACTCTGCCATGGGTCACTGGTAAGGAAGAAAAATTAAGGCCATTCTGGCCTTAATTCTTCAGAAACAGTGGATTTGTTGTGAGGGGATATGAAAGCACCTCCTTTCTGGCCGTCATCAGAAGCAGTAGATGTCCAGGTGAGGAGCCTGTTGGGGAACCAGAGGACCTAGAAGATATGTGGTTCAAGAGAAATCATTGCATCATTTTGAGACTCTGTTTTTTATTTTCATTTCTAAAGGTGAAATTCCAATTTCTACCTTACCCTACCGCACTAGGTTGTTTCAGAGATTAAGTAAAATAATTTATTCTTTGGAAAATCAAAAAATCACTTTGGAAAATTAGGACACAATACATTTGTTTATTTATTCAATAAATATTTATCAAGTGAATGCCAAAGGCAAATCATAGGTGCTATATTGAGAATAGGAGGCAAATATAGACTTTGTCTCTACTTTTCAGAAGATTGAAGGGAGAGGGAAATAAGACGCAAGATAATAACTAGGTAGTAGAATGTTTTAAATGCAGTTAGCCAGGTGGAGAATACTGTGGAATTTCTGGGGTGGAACCAGTCCCTGATGGAGGAGGTAGATCTTGAAGGATGGTAGGATTTGGGCTGCCAGGGAGGAGACACAGGAGGAGTGTATGTGCGGGGTGGAATGAGGAGGTAGGTGTGGGATTCCAGGAAGAAGAGACAGTAAGAGCAAAGGCTTAGAGGAGGGGAGGTATGGGGACATATTAGTGTATCAGATTGTCTAATTGTCTGTAGCTGAAGGTGCCTGGAGGTAAGGTTGGCAAAGATGTGTTCACATGGAATCTGTGAACTCTGCACTTTATTCAGTGGTGCACAGGAGGAGCTTTTTAGGATTTTGAGTTTTGTGGTAATCTGGTCAAGGCCATGATTTATGAAGACTCATTAAGGACAAAGTGATACGAAGAATGATTAAAGAGGTGGGACAATGAAGTCAGGAAGACCATGGACCAGAGCGTTATGAGATGACTGATAGAGAAGATCTAAGCTAGAGGGGCAACTGTGGGGCTGGAGCAAGGAGAAGATACATCTGTGAAATTTGGCCACTGAGTGGGTTTGGCCAGTGATGAAGAGTTAGAACCCTTTTGCCGTTGGAAGTTAGTGTGATACTTTTTCATTAAATCAGTATGAATTTGTTTTATTTAACAAATTTAAGCTCATATGCTAATAATAAAATCCCATATACACTGTCATTTTTCAGTCCTTATACTATCTTTAATTGGAATTAGGAAAAGTGTTGTATTAAGACCAGAGGAGCCAAGAATGTTGCTTCTCTGGGCTGAGAGGAAGTTCAGCGTAAATCATGAGGCAAAGCTGGGTTAGAATTGAGGGTGTTTTGAAATCCCCACCCCTTCCTGAAATAGCTGGAATACTTCTCCCACTCAGTAGCTTGTAAAATTACCCACCACTATAAAACCTGACAACACCATATCCTGGTGCCTTTCTCACCTTCTGCGATGGCCCACACTCTGTCTGTGGAGTATGTTTCTCTAAATAAATCCACTTCTTACCTAAAAAAAAAAATAGAACGGAGGGTTTTTTGCCTTATCAGAAAGGTGGTTTCCAGGAGGGGGCACTGTAGCTGACTAGTCAAGGCTTTAGAAATTCTGGCCAAATATCCCCTCAGAAGTGGTGATTTAACTTACATTTGCTTTTGAATTGGCACTTGCCAACATGAATTTAGTTGAAGAAATAAGTTAAGCTCGGAGTCTCATTGAACCCTAAACTTCAATTTAATGATTAAGGTGGTTTGTAGATGAGATTTATAATACTTTCGACAGTCAAGGGGTGATTTCTTTGCTGTGTCTTTGTTTCCTGTGAAAGAGTATTTTACCTTCTAACTTTTGTTGTCTTTCAGTCTGAGATATTATAATATTGTTTGGATGTCTGTGAAGCCTTAAGATCCATTGGGAAATAAGAAGTGGATTTCTGACATTTAGGACAGATAAAAGGGGGTATACAGTTATCCAGAAAGAATATGTCAGAGCTTGGTGGAGCTAGTGCTGTTATGCGGTACTTTGTCCCAGCTCCCAGCTCTGTGCTGTGAGTGGCCTAATGTGGGTGTGTGCTTCACGGGCTTCTCTGTGCTATCCTTGGGAATCCAAGTAAAGGAGGTAGTTATCATTTAAGAAAGAGTTTATCATCTTCCCTAAGAAGGTGGGAATGAGATTGCATTGATCAAGAGGTTTAGTGGAGTGGCAAGAGGAAATAGAACACTCATGAGAACGTGACACATTAAGCTGTTTTTGTAGCGTAAGAAGAGAATAAAAACTAAATAAAGCCTGGATTTAGGGAATGAACGTTGGAGATACGAGGCCCCTTTTCCCTAAAGCAAGCGTCTTTTTTTTTTTTTTTTTAGGGTAGGAGTTTATTAATTAATTAATTTATTTTTGCTGTGTTGGGTCTTCGTTTCTGTGCGAGGGCTTTCTCTAGTTGTGGCAAGCGAGGGCCACTCTTCATCGTGGAAGCAAGCATCTTTAACAGGACACAAAATCTGGCCATCTGGGGCCATTTGTCTCACGGACACTTGATTTCTATTCCTGCTGGTGGTCTTCCATATTCCCTTCAGCCTTCTGTAGTGGGCGGACATCTTTTGGTTTGGTCTTATTTTTGGATAGGCTATTTCTTTAATGATGTAGAGAATATTTAATTAAATTACATGTTTATAAGAAGAACCAGTACAATGAAAAGATCATATTGATTAACATAGACAATTTTAAAAAACAATTACAATATTAAGATCAAATTCAAGAACACTCAAAAGTAATTTTTGGTTAGCAGGCAGCCCAGTGGGTGAGTGCTGCAGCGCAGGAGCTGGTGACCTAGGGCATCCTGCTTAGCCTCAGCATTCAGCACATGAGGGACTTGGAGAGACTCTTTTCTAAACTCAACCTTTTTTTAAAAAAAACCCTAGCAGGGGGCTTCCCTGGTGGCGCAGTGGTTAAGAATCTGCCTACCAGTGCAAGGGACACAGGTTTGAGCCCTGGCCCGGGAAGATCGCACATGCCATGGAGCAACTAAGCCTGTGCGCCACAACTACTGAGCCTGAGCTCTAGAGCCCGCAAGCCACAACTACTGAGCCCATGTGCCACAACTACTGAAGGCTACGCGCCTAGAGCCCGCGCTCTGCAGCAAGAGAAGCCACGACAATGAGAAGCCCGTGCACCGCAACAAAGAGTGGCCCCTGCTCACCCCAACTAGAGAAAGCCCGCACACAGCAACAAAGACCCAATGCAGCCAATAAATAAATAAAATTTATTAAAGACAAACAAACAAAAACCCTAGCAAACTAGCTTTACTGTTGTACTCTTACTTTATGACCATCCCATCGCTGGAGTAGTCAATACACCTGTTCCCTTTTGTGCGCATGCTGTCCAGATAACCTTTATTTACCTTTCCCAACCTAGTTTTGTTTAGACAGGTGGATCATCTCCCAGAAAGAGTTGTTTGAAACAACCTTGAAATAGTCTGGCTAGTATGTTAGGATCTAGTCCACTGAAGCTGTCATTGGTCTTGAGAGCAAGTAAATCAGGATTGCAAGTTCAGAACACATTTAGATGAATTTTCATATTTTGAATTACAGTAGTAATTCATTTCCATGGTGTTTAGAAAAACTTTTAAAAGTTTAAAATTATGTAATATAAAAATTGGAGGACTCTCTCAGTCTATAATTGAAACTGCCAGAAGTAACCACTCTCAGAAATTAGGTGTATATCTTTTGGGCATTTTCAAATAAACAAATGCATTTGTTTTAAAATTTGAATCATATATATAATGTGTATATATATATATATATATATGTAGAGGTGTGTGTGAATCATATATATAGGAGGGTTGGCCAAAAATTTTGCTCAGGTTTTTCCATGTGATCTTACAGAAAAATGTGAACAAACTTTTTGGCCAACCTAATATGTGCGTGCGTGCGTGCATGTGTGTGCGTGTGTGTGTGTGTATATATATATATACATATATACACACACACACGCACACACACATATATATATACACACACAAATATACACACATACATCTATATATACACATATATATGTATATACACACTATTTTCATGAATTTCGTGGTAAACTTTGCATGTTTTGCTTCTCAGACTCGGTATCTCAGGAAAAACAAGTGAGAGGTTAGGAGTAATTCCATTTTGTTGGAAAGCCTTTTCACTTTACCTAAATTAAGGAAAACTGAATTACTATGTTTTTCATGAGAGCTGACCTTACTATACTATTTTCAGAATTCTCCCCAACCTCTATGATAGCAAAAAGTCCAACTTGTCAATTAGGTTAAAATTCTCTATATTTTTCCAGACTGTAAATCGGTGCTGTGGTATTCCATTTTACTATTTTTGTAAGCAGTATTATTGCCATCCATTTGTATGGTATTTACTCACAAGGGAAACATTAAAAGGCAGGCTTAGCTTCATCTGAATTGAAATAGACATAATAATAATTTCTTTGTAGTAGCTTGCAGTATACAGTACAGAATGACAACCTTCATTTTTTATTGTGTTATGAGTATCTTAAAGTGGATCTGCCAAGTTACTTGATTATTCTTGCAATTACAGTATTCTACAGTAGAAAAAATTAGACCATGGTATTGTTTAAAAAAATGTCAATCCAATATAGAGAAGAAAACAATAGTTTTTATAGTACAGATGATAAATTACATACTTATTAAAACATCTCATCTGATCAAATAAGCATGATATATCATTATAGACTCAGTTTGATGTTGAAACTTTGTTATTTTAAGCAATTACTTTAAACCTGGTATTTTTAAGAGGGGTTGTGTTCTTGTGAATGGGGGGCCAGATGCACGGGAGAACAAATAGTTCAAAGGGAAGATTTAAATTATGTATAGTTTTGGGAGTTGTTAGAAGTAGAAGTAATTTTGCCTGTGATAGAAGACTTAACCAGGAAGACTGTGGAGCAGTAAGATGGTAGATTTCTTCTGATTTTATCTGGGTGTCATAATTGGGCATTTGGCTTGGGGGTGTTTTCTGGATAAGTGATGTATTGGCAGGGATTTATTGGAGCTCGGAGATAAATGGAACGGGCAGATGCCGTCTCCTGGAGAAGTAAACGCAGAGCATCAGTTTTCATTGTTATCAGTACTCTGACCTCCGAAGGCACAGATGTGAGCTTTCTTTTCAAAGGGAATCAAGTATTCACCCTCAAGGAAAAGGATGTTTGTAATGTAATAATATAAATGCTTGTTAAGTGAGAAAACCATCTATGAATACTTATACTGTTGCTACCTGGGTGCATTATTTATTGACCTGTGACTTCGTCAGAGCTTCAGCTGTGAGAAGAATATTGCTAATGGAATCATGTAATGACAGTTGTCATTAAAAGTCACATTGAGGTGAAGAGATTCAGAATTCATTGAGTCCCCTTGCTCTGTGTCACACTCGCTGCTTCTGTGACAACCTTCATTTCCTACTTAGTAAATCCAAGCCTGGTCGCTGGAGCCCCAGGAAGTTGTTAAAGCAATTAAAGGCTTCTGTCTCCCAGCACATTGCTTGGTTACCATAGTATCCTCTGCCTCCAAGTCTCTCCTGATGATGTCAGTATGCATACAGGGGTTGTTCAGAGCCTCTACGTGGGGATGATTCACCCCGCAATAAAGCCCCTCACCCGTTGCTCGGTTTCCAGTTCTATTTCAGACATCCCTAGAAATGGAAGGTAAGTGCCTTGTTTTGCATATCGGAGAATTACCAAATGCCTCTATTTTTCTCTTTCAGGTGAATGAATGGTTTCTTGCTTTCTACGATATACTACTGACTGAAAACATAGTATATGTTTCAGCCAATTACCTAGAACAGACTTTTAGTTTGTACTTAAAGTGCGTGTATGTGTTTGTGTGCGTCTGTATGCGCACATACATGGCGTGGGCTTATATAAATAACTGTGGGTGTACAATGTAATGCTGGCTAGTCTCCCTGGTAAGCAGCAATAGCAAACACAGTAGAGCTTTTTATTTCAAATGATTTGAAATATACAAATTCCTTAAAATATTTTGACAGGTGTCACAGCACAAATGCAGTTTTCTGAGTGTGAATTATGTATTTTTTATTGATACTTTGTATATTTTATCCAGTTTTAAACAGTATTAACATTTGAAAGGTCTAAGAGGCTATGGGAAGATATTTTTAGAAAGAAGGGCCAAGTTACATTGAGAATTTGCATGTTAGGGAAATTAAAACTTAAATTGTTAAAACAAAGATTTAGTTACAGGGGGATATATGAAGTTTAAAGTATATTGATAACCATCATTTCATACTAATTTCATACTTTTAATGCTTTTCAAAAATCTCCCAATTTGATAATAAAAATAGTGCTTCTATTATTGTGACAAATGAAATCAGCGCTTCATAAAAGTTCTCCTTTAACACATACTCATGCTCCTTAAGGATAAGCCAGCTGTGTTCAGCTTTATGAAAAGAATATTGTAGACATTTACAGCATTCAAATAGAAGAGCCATGAATGAATATTTCCCTTGAAAAGTTAGTTTTCTGTTTCAAGTTTTCTACCACAATGTGCCCTATCAATAAACACTAAGTGATGAGACACACAGGTTTCTCTCTACTGCCTATGTCTGACTCTCTCCGTTCCGAGAGTTCTGTCCATATGACAGTGTTAGTTGTGCATTTATTTCCTCTTCCTTATTCCCGAGGGACTATTTCAGTATACTCTGTGAAGAATGTAATACTGTGTTTAAATGGATGTGGTAGGTAAAGGCAGTTTCTAAATAATTAATGGATAGCTTTGCAGGACAATGAAGAAGAGGGGAGTAGGTAGGATGGGGACTCTCCCATTTCTTTATGTAGCTGAACCTTTATTATATGTAGGAGGTAGACAGATGGCTCTTTTGAGAGGTCAGTAAATGGTCTAGACTGTCCATTTCTAGAGAGACTGATTAAAACTGGCATTTTCTTTCTTGTATTTTTGGAGTCTTCTGGAATATACCCTGCTCTCTACCTTTACTTTGTTTTTGTGCAATATTATGTTAGTGGACTGATAATGTTCTTCATTCACCTTTCTTTAAAGAATCAGTGAAAAACATAGTTGTGAGAGAGTGTAAAAAAAGGTTAAAAATTTAGTTTCACATAAAAGATATCTGTCTTATCTTGAATATCATAAATGCTTATTTATGAATGAATTCCTTTCTACCCTAAAATATGCTAAAATGCTTTGACTTTTAATTTCTTTACTGTTTTGAATACTTAATCCTGCTTATGTGTTTGAAAATTTGCTAGTTACTTCAAAAAAGTTCCTGAAAAGTAGAGAGAAATTATGATACCACCTAGTTTAGATTACGGTAGGTTAAATGTTAAAGAAATTAAGTCAATATAAACTGTTTCCATACTTTTTAAAACCTTTTTATTGAAACACTTTTCATACGTTTGTATTGGAAATAAGAGTATATTATATTCTAGGCTATGTTACATCAGGTTTTTGCTCTTTGTTGTATTAATGTTTTGGGTAATATAATGTACTCTATTGAGTAGCTAACTCTTCGTAGTAAGAAAAATACTTCTGCAGTTTTGAATTCTTAAGATATCCATGTATATCTCCTCCTGCTGACTTAACCAATACAAGTAGCAGTTTATACAGAGTGTACTGTAAAGATTACAGTTTCCTTCATGCTTCAGGCAGGAAGTGGTTCCAAGCAGTTTTAGGCAGGGTGATTTTAAAAATTGCTTTAGGAGAGTTTTCATTCTATTTTTATGTGCTAATAAGGAATGTTTTAAGTTTTATGCATACTTAAACTTGCTCCTGCTGAAATATGGAAATGCCAGGTCTGTAGACTTCACCAGTGTGAGACAATGAAACATGGCAGAAAAAGGATCATTTTGGCTTTTACTAGAAAGACAAATAAAACCAGTATCCAGAAGAATGAGAGGAAGCTGTAATAGAGAACATGGACCTGGAAATGAACATTTTGTCCAGCGAGAGGAAAGAAGCTCAAGCTGTGAGGGCTTGGTTAAATGCTTAGCCCAGTTGTCTGTGTTCGTTTAATGGCAGAGCCAGGGCTGGGACCTAGATGCCTACAGTTGAACAGGCCGGTTTTCATTTATGTGACCCCACATGCCCCAGTTAGAGTAGAGCACTTTTTCCTAGTCAGCTTTTACTTTCTCCCAAAAAAGGAGTGATGAAACAGTATAAAAACTAGGAAGGTATTATTTTTCTTTTGTTGCAGTAACAAATTACTGCAAACTTGGTGAATAAAATTTGTTATCTTAGAGCTCTATTGGTTAGAAGGCTGACACAGGTCTCAATGGACTAGAAAATCAAGGTGTCAGGGCTGTATCCCCTTCTGGAGGCTCTAGGGGAGAATCCATTTGTTTGTCTTTTCCAGCTTCTAGGGGTCACCTGCATTCCTTGGCTCATGGCCACCCTCCTTTACCTTAACAGCTAGCAAGTACAGACCGAATCCTTATGAGGCCATCTCTCTGGTTATTCAAGGCTGGGAAGCAACCTTCATTTTAAGGCAGTGGTCCCCAACGTTTTTTGTACCAGGGACTGGTTTCGTGGAAGACAATTTTTCCATGATCAGAGAGCAGGGGGGATGGTTTCAGGATGATTCAAGCTCATTACATTTATTGTGCACTTTATTTCTATCATTATTACATTGTAATATATAATGAAATAATTATACAACTCACCATAATGCAGAATCGGTGGGAGCCCTGAGCTTGTTTTCATCTGCCACTCACTGATAGGGTTTTGATATGAGTCTGCAAGCAATTGATTTGTTATGCCCTCTGTGTAGTCAAACCTTTCTGCTAATGATAATCTGTATTTGCAGCTGCTCCCCAGCGCTAGCATCACCTCCTCAGCTCCACCTCAGATCATCAGGCATTAGATTCTCATAAGGAGCGCGCAACCTAGATCCCTCACATGCGCAGTTCACAGTAGGGTTCGCGCTCCTATGAGAATCTAATGCCACTGCTGATCTGACAGGAGGCGGAACTCAGGTGGTAATGCGAGCGATGGGGAGCGGCTGTAAATACAGATGAAGCTTTGCTCGCTCACCTGCAACTCACCTCCTGCTCTGCGGCCTGGGTCCTAACAGGCCATGGACTGGTACTGTTACCGGTACAGGGAGCAGGGGGATTTGGGGACCCCTGTTTTAAGGGGCTCATGTGATTAGATGTGGCCCACTGGATAACCTAGGATAATCAGCCCATTTTAGGACAAGATCCTTATCCTTAATCACATCTGCAAAATCCTCTCTGTCATGTAGGGTAACATATTCACAGGGTGGGGGGTTAGGATGTGGACATCTTTGGGGACCATAATTCTGCCCCCCTCAGAGACTTCAAAATATATGGCTGATTCTATCAATATTAAATTCACAAGTCAGATATTTTTACTGATAACTATAACTTGTGATTGCCAACAGAGACCACGAAATCTTGACCTAATTCAGTGGATGCAGTCATCCCTAAGGATATTAAAATGCCTCAAGATAATTAATGAGGGAAAATCATATTAGAAAGAAATGTTTCACCAACTCAAATGTTCAGAACTCTGAGGTAAAGATGTGAGTCTTAGAAAGCGACACTATTCTCAGCTTAATATTTTTAGTGAAAGGCTCACATCAGATGAAGTTAATTAAACAAAACTGATTTGGGATTGTGAAAATTCCATTAGCTAACTCCTATGTGGATGAGCCTGCGTTTCTTTAGAAGCCGAAGGGTAATAGCAAGGCCACTAGAGACCAAAATGTGAGATCTGGTAACCCTGAGTTTTGAATAACACTGTCGTTCATTGATCTGGCATTAAGCCATATGAGTCACAGGACTCAGCAAATGAGCCTGGCAGGTATGCCTTGCAGGGTTTCCTAGGAAAGGCACAATCTATTACCACAATCAATAATGCTAGACTTGAGACCAACAGCTGCAAAAATAGTTTCTCTTATTGTTTACATCCTGTATTTATTTTCAGTTTAAGCCAGTTCATAGCACATGTATCCATCTGTACTAAGCATAAGGTAATTTATATCTAGTAGTAGTTTTTAAACCTTGTTTGCTAAACACTAGTGGTAAAAGATGCAGAGGAGAAAGTGCTCAGGCATATTACTTTGGGACAGGAAGCCTAAAATTACATTTTGCTGTGGTTCTCTCAAGGAAAGGAGATGGAAAGAAAACCGACTGTTTTCCTGCAAGTATTCCTTTTTAGTTTTGGAATAATTTTCTGGAGGAAGACTAAACAGTACCTTAAGACCCTTATTTGGAAGAAAAGGCTTGTGGAACACCATACATTTCTTTGCAAGAGGTAATTATTTTGACATTGATTCTCTTTGGTCGTAGAGAGTAAAACAACCTTAGGATTCTATATAAAAGTGAAATCTGGGCTTCCCTGGTGGTGCAGTGGTTGAGAGTCCACCTGCCGATGCAGGGGACACGGGTTCGTGTCCCGTCTGGGAAGATCCCACGTGCCACGGAGCGGCTGGGCCCGTGAGCCATGGCCACTGAGCCTGCGCGTCCAGAGCCTGTGCTCCGTAATGGGAGAGGCCGCAACAGTGAGAGGCCCGTGTACCGCAAAAAAAAAAAAAAAAAAAAAAAGTGAAATCTGAATTTATGCTGTCATGGGATTTATTTGTCAATTAAAATATCATTAAAGGAAAAC
Organism: Delphinus delphis; assembly: GCF_949987515.2. NCBI lineage: Eukaryota > Metazoa > Chordata > Mammalia > Artiodactyla > Delphinidae > Delphinus > Delphinus delphis. The sequence goes on along the minus strand of NC_082685.1, from coordinate 90,168,493 downwards.
TTATTTGACAATGAACTTAAAAATTAAAATCAGTGAGTTATACAATTTGATAAATGATATAAATAAATAAAAGGCAAAATATAAATAAATAAAACGCAAACACCTTTAAACATTTTTTTAAATGTATACGGAATATTCAATTTAATACTGAATTTTCCCAGCTATGGTAAATTAGAGAGAATAGAGATGAAATCTCTCTGTTTTGTTAAAGAAAAAAAAACAAAAAACCACAGAGCAGCTGCCTTCTCTGTGATAAAAGAGACTGTTTAATCTTTAAATCATTTTGAACTGGCTCAGTTGCTTTACTGATCCTTTAACTTTGTTAAAATTATCTTTAAAGTTTATCTTTGAAACAAATCAGAGATAAAGGAACTAATGGAGATGAGAGTTTTGAGGTTCTGAATTGTATTTGGTCAGTGGGTGGTGGATAAGATGGAAGGAGACTTCAGAATCAGAAACTTAAAAGATTGTCATGATTTCTCATTGCCTGTTTTGAAAACTAGCTCAGGGTTTTATGTCTAGGGGGATTTTCCCAGTAACAGGAGTAAAGGCAATCAGCCTTTACTAGATCCAGTGATGGATCTAGGAAGTTATCCTAAGTCTTTCCTGCTCCAAAGGCTTTGCAGATCACAGTAGCATAAACTCTACTCATTTTTCTCACTGACGTTGCGTTCACTTGCTTTTCTTTACTTTTTTTATTGCTTTAGTTTGACTTCCATCTTTGGGTCATACTTGCAAAAAGGAAAGCAATTATTGGAATTATTTACAAAGAAAATTCTGTTATTTTAATTTGTGGAATGCCCCTATTTCTGCCAATTTCTGCTATGGACATGAGGTTCTATAACCGGACCAATGTTTTCATTAACTCCTCTAGGATAGTCAGCTTTGGAGTGAGGATTAATGGAAATAAAGGGTATCGGTTTTGCACATAAAATCTGTGGGCTGGGGCAAGTAGAAAGAAGAAAGTTTGAGCAGCAGTACCTGAAAGGGCACAAAGACAAGGGGACTGATGCTTGCCGTCTTCTTCGTGGTGGTGGAGCGTGGGAGTGGGATATGTTGCTGTGGCCACTGCAGCATAGGACTAGTCAGGAGGTGGGGAGGTTTAGTAAGAACTGTGCCCCATGCCTGGTGCTTACTGTCTGTCCTAGAGGACTTTGCAAAAGGTAAGCCTGTGTTGGGGGCAGGGGGTTGGTTCCTGGGTTTTAGCCACAGCCATGCTGAGAGATAGATGCCTTTTCTCCATGAAGGGTGCAAAAGAGGGGAGGCAATGGGAGACCGTCAGGCAGCCTTCAGGATTCATAAGTATGAGAATGAGCTCACCAGCCCAAAGAATTTTATAAATTCAAACCTTCCAATCACAAATACATATCACTAATTTAGAGGAATATGACTTACCAGTTGGAATATTAGAGTATGACAGGAGGCAGGTGGCATTGTTTTCCTTATAGGCAAAGGTCAGTCTTGCCCTCTTCGATCAAAATGCAATCTCAGTAATTACTATTGAATGCCCTCACGTGCATGATGGTGCACTAAGCACAATGCAGAATTAATCAAAGGACGTGACCTCAAATTTCAAGGAGTTTCAGCTAAAACAGAATAACATATATTAAGAATGACTTCCTTATTACTTAATAATTATTATTGTTTTATTTTCATGGTAATTTTTGCCAAGTGGCAAATTCCAGTTTGCCTAGTTGGGATTTGATAAATTCATTTTATTTGCATTTTACTAAAAAGTAAATTTTTTCTAAAATTGTATATGAACTGATATCTTTACTTGATGGCGGTCCTATTGTTATCTTGCTAAGCTTTTTATCCCCCCACCTCTCTTAGTCCCATTTGCCTGACTTTAAAACACATATCTTTTTCTTGTGTTATATCATAGAATGTCTTTTTCTCTTTTTCATATACACCCACACATGCAGCTTACACACACTCACACACACAGAATTACTTTACAGTGAACGAGTCCTGTCCTAGTCCTTCTCTTTACTCTTGTTTCCATATTCCTTTAGCCTGTCTATAAAATTTATTTTAAGCAACCCAAATCTTGATTCTTGAGCCCCTACTGAGTATGAAGGATTGTGCTACACAGTGAGGGCTCTGCCCCTCATTTTCTTCCACTGCAGTCCTTTGTTTGTACAGTTACCAGTATTTCCTTCTGACGGGTAGGAGGTTGGTAAAATTAAAGGATAGAGTGGGCAGAGGGAAGGGACATGGTTGGTTATGGAGAGAAGACACTGAAGTTAGAATCTGTAAGCCAGGAAAAGGAGAACTGAAACAGAGCACTGAGATTATGTTGGGAACGTGGAGTCTTGTTAGGTTAACAGGACCAAGTAAAGAAGCAGCATCAATAGAATTATTTTGTGTTTTATCAGACGTTTTATGGTGAGCAAAATAGATTGCCATATATACACATAGAAACTTCTGCACTGAGTTACCAGTCTAACCTTTTCAACTACTTAAAATCTAAGTTTATAAACCTCAGAACTTTACATTTCTTTGACATCACTGCAATTATTTCACTATCCTGCCAATTCTCTGGTCATCATTTCTCAACCTAGGGGACCAAGTTTTTGAAATAAGTCCCTACATTCTATTTAGAAACAACCTGTGCTTTCTAAATAAATCTTAAAGAGGAAGATGTTCTTATGCCAAGATTCAAATATATTGAACTTGATAATTATCTAGAATTACCTTCTAGCATGTTAGCTCTGTGATGATTTTTCCAGTTAGGTTGAACTGTTGTTGAAAGACTGATTGTGCAGAAACAATAGTTTGAAGTTTGTCCAGACTTAGTAAAATGTTGAAAATTTGAAGAATAACTGATTTTTCTAGTCAGTGTATTTTTCATTGTAACAACCCCTGTATTGATTTGGTTTTCAATCTATGGTCTTTTGTGTTATATAGATATTTCACTAGTTAGTTATCTGCCTGAAGTTTCAATATTTGGGGTTTTTTGGGGTTTTTTTCATCTTTACAGTAATGACAAAGAAATGTAGGGTTTAGTGGTTTTTAAACTTGGGATTTGCCAAAAAGAAAAAGATCATTCTTCATGAAAGCTTTCACTGAGTTACAAAGAAATTTATGCTTTGCCTCCCTGGCAGCCAGTAATTATCAGATTGCAGTTACTTTTCAGAGGTGTTTACCCTGAGTTGAAGGTTCCTCCTATTGATGATCTGAATCAGGAATTAACTCTCATGGTGATCCAGTAGTTCACCTGTGTAAACTTGCTGTGTTACTGCTGGACACAGAATTTTTTTGCCCCCAAAGTAATATTGGGCTCAGAGAATTAAAGCACTCTCTGCCTCCAGGAACTTACATTACAGTCGGAGGGAAGAGAACACAAGGAATATGATGGCAGACTGATACAAATACCCCTATCTTTTGTCCCCCTTACAGCAAAACTGCTCGTGTGAAGTGCATGCATGTTCTCTGCAGTTCATTTCCTCTTAATCTCTCTGAATCCACTCCTTTTAGAACCCAACTCTCCACCGAAACGGCTTCAGTCAGGATCACGAGTGGCTTTCAGGTCAAAACCAGGGTCAGTTCTCAGTCCTCCCTGACTGGGCTTGTAGTTATTATTTGAAGCAGGTGGTCTTTCTCTACTCCTTCAAGCACTGCATCTTCTGGTTTTGCTTCAACTTAGTTTGCTATTCTTCCCAGTCTGCTGGTTCTCCATCATCTTCCTGACTCTAAAAGTTGGCATATTCTAAGATGAAGTCCCTGGTCCTGTTTTCTTCTCTGCTGAAACTCACTCTCTTTGTGAGAGTTTGCAACTCATGCAGTTTCTTTCTTGGTTTTAAGTTCTATAATACACTGACAGTTTCCAAATTTACATTTCTCATCTGAACCTCTCTCTTGGACTCTAGACAACATATTTCCCCTTGGGATATCTAATAGGTATCTTAAATATAATGTGTCCCAAACTCCTGATGATTCCCTTGTGTCAAATCTAGTCTTTCCTATATCAGTTATCCCACAGATAATCAATGTTAACATTTTGGGATATGCCTTTCCAGACTCATGTGGGTATGTATGTTTATTTCTAACTGCCACTCATGAGATAATATTGTGTGCTCTGTTTTCTTTCTCTAAATCTACCTCACCCCCTTTACTATGAACATGTTTTATACACCCTTGTATATTCTTTGGAAACTGAGCTTTTAGTAGCTACTTGGTTGTACCATCATTTACTAACTGACCTTTTTTGTGAACATTGCATTGCCTTCCATGACTTACTATTAAAGTGTAAACTATGACTAGTATCCCCATTTCATTTCGTATCCTTGTTACAAAAAAGAAAGAAAAAATCACTTCATGATTCTAGTTCTGCACTATTCCAACATGGTACTTACAAACCACAAGTAGCTGTTGAGCACTTAAACGTGGCCAGTCCAAACTAAGATGGGCCATAAAAAGTAAAATACAGATTTCAAAGACTTAGTTTGAAAAAAAATCTTATTAATAATTTTTTGTATTGATTAGTTGTTGAAATACTTTCTTTTATTGGACTAAATAAGATATATTTAAACAATTGACTTCATCTTTTTACTTTTTTAAATGTGACTATCAGCAACTTAAAAATTATATGTGTGGCTCACATATTTCTATAGGATGATGCTTTTTTTTTAACTTCTTTATTGGACTATAATTGCTTTACAATGGTGCGTTAGTTTCTGCTGTATAACAAACTGAGTCAGCTATACGTATATATATATATATATATATCCCCATATCCCCTCCCCCTTGTGTCTCCCTCCCACCCTCCCTATCCCACCCCTCTAGATGGTCACAAAGCATGAAGCTGATTTCCCTGTGCTGTGAGGTTGCTCCCCACTAGCTATCTATTTTACATTTGGTAGATGTATATATGTTCATGCCAATCTCTCACTTTGTCCCAGCTTACCCTTCCCTCTCCCCGTGTCCTCAAGTCCATTGTCTACGTCTGCATCTTTATTCCTGTCCTGCCCCTAGGTTCTTCAGAACCACTTTTTTTTTTTTTTGATTCCATGTATATGTGTTAGCATACAGTATTTGTTTTCTCTTTCTGACTTACTTCACTCTGTATGACAGACTCTAGGTCCATCCACCTCACTACAAATAACTCCATTTCGTTTCTTTTTTGGCTGAGTAATAATTCCATTGTATATATGTGCTACATCTTCTTTATCCATTCATCTGTTGATGGACACTTAGGTTGCTTCCATGTCCTGGCTATTGTAAAGAGTGCTGCAATGAACATTGTGGTACATGACTCTTTGAATTACGGTTTTCTCAGGGTATATGCCCAGTAGTGGGATTGCTGGGTCATGTGGTAGTTCTATTTTTAGTTTTATAAGGAACCTCCATACTATTCTCCATAGTGGCTATATCAATTTACATTCCCACCAGCAGTGCAAGAGGTTCCGTTTTCTCCACGCCCTCTCCAGCACTTATTGTTTGTAGATTTTTTTGATGATGGGCATTTGGACCGGTATGAGGTGATACCTCATTGTGGTTTTGCTTTGCATTTCTCTAATGATAGTGATGTTGAGCATCCTTTCATGTGTTTGTTGGCAGTCTGTATATATTCTTTGGAGAAATGTCTATTTAGGCCTTCTGCCCATTTTTGGATTGGGTTGTTTGTTTTTTTGATATTGAGCTGCATGAGCTGCTTGTATATTTTGGAGATTACTTCTTTGTCAGTTGCTTTATTTGCAAATATTTTCTCCCATTCTGAGGGTTGTCTTTTTGTCTTGTTTATGGTTTCCTTTGCTGTGCAAAAGCTTTGAAGTTTCATTAGGTCCCATTTGTTTATTTTTATTTCCCATTCTCTAGGAGGTGGATCAAAAAGGATCTTGCTGTGATTTATGTCATAGAGTGTTCTGCCTATGTTTTCCTCTAAGAGTTTGATAGTGTCTGGCTTTACATTTAGGTCTTTAATCCATTTAGAGTGTATTTCTGTGTATGGTGTTAGGAAGTGTTCTAATTTCAGTCTTTTATATGTAGCTGTCCAACTTTCCCAGCACCACTTATTGAAGAGGCTGTCTTTTCTCCATTGTATGTGCTTGCCCCCTTTATCAAAGACAAGTTAACCATATGTGTGTGCGTTTATCTCTGGGCTTTCTATCCTGTTCCATTGATCTATATTTCTGTTTTAGTGCCACTACCATACTGTCTTGATTACTGTAGCTTTGTAGTATAGTCTGAAGTCAGGGAGCCTGATTCTTCCAGCTCCGTTTTTCTTTCTCAAGATTGCTTTGGCTATTCGGGGTCTTGTGTTTCCAAACAAATTGTGAAATTTTTTGTTCTAGTTCTGTGAAAAATGCCATTGGTAGTTTGATAGGGACTGCATTGAACCTGTAGATTGCTTTGGGTAGTATAGTCATTTTCACAATGGGGATTCTTCCAATGCAAGATTATGGTATCACTCTCCATCTGTTTGTATCATCTTTAATTTCTTTCATCAGTGTCTTATAGTTTTCTGCATACAGGTCTTTTGTCTCCTTAGGTAGGTTTATTCCTAGGTATTTTATTCTTTTTGTTGCAGTGGTAAATGAGAGTGTTTCCTTAATTTCTCTTTCAGAGTTTTCATCATTAGTGTGTAGGAATGCAAGAGGTTTCTGTGCATTAATTTTGTATCCTGCTACTTTACCAAATTCATTGATTAGCTCTAGTAGTTTTCTGGTGGCATCTTTAGGATTCTGTATGTATCATGTCATCTGCAAACAGTGACAGTTTTACTTCTTCTTTTCTGATTTGGATTCCTTTTATTTCTCTTTCTTCTCTTATTGCTGTGACTAAAACTTCCAAAACTGTGTTGAATAATAGTGGTGAGAGTGGGCAACCTTGTCTTGTTCCTGATCTTAGTGGAAATGGTTTCAGTTTTTCACCATTGAGAATAATGTTGGCTGTGGGTTTGTCATAATATGGCCCTTATTATGTTGAGGAAAGTTCCCTCTATGCCTACTTTCTAGAGGGTTTTTATCATAAACGGGTGTTGAATTTTGTCGAAAGCTTTTTCTGCATCTATTGAGATGATCATATGGTTTTCGTTCTTCAGTTTGTTAATATGGTGTATCACGTTGATTGATATGTGTATATTGAAGAATCCTTGCATTGCTGGGATAAACCCCACTTCATTATAGTGTATGATCCATTTAATGAGCTGTTTGATTCTGTTTGCTAGTATTTTGTTGAGGATTTTTGAATCTATGTTCATCAGTGATATTGGCCTGTAGTTTTCTTTTTTTGTGACATCTTTGTCTGGTTTTGGTATCATGGTGATGGTGGCCTCGTAGAATGAGTTAGGGAGTGTTCCTCTCTCTGCTATATTCTGGAAGAGTTTGAGAAGGATAGGTGTCAGCTCTTCTCTAAATGTTTGAAAGAATTTGTCTGTGAAGCCATCTGGTTCTGGGTCTTTGTTGGAAGATTTTTAATCGCAGTCTCAATTTCAGTGCTTGTGATTGGTCTGTTTATATTTTTTATTTCTTCGTGGTTCAGTCTCAGAAAGTTTTGCTTTTGTAAGAATTTGTCTATTTCTTCCAGGTTTTCCATTTTATTGGAATACAGTTGCTTGTAGTAATCTCTCATGATCCTTTGTATTTTGATCAGTTGTTATTTCTCCTTTTTCATTTCTAATTCTGTTGATTTGAGTCTTTCTCGTTTTTTCTTGATGAGTCTGGCTAATGGTTTATCAATTTTATCTTCTCACAGAAACAGCTTGTAGTTTTATTGATCTTTGCTATTGTTTCCTTCATTTCTTTTTCAAGTACTTCTGATATTATCTTTATGACTTCTTTCCTTTTGCTAACTTTGGGGGTTTTTTATTCTTCTTTCTCTAAATGTTTTAGGTGTAAGTTTAGGTTGTTTATTTGAGATTTTTCTGGTTTCTTGAGGTAGGATTGTACTGCTATAAACTTCCCTCTTAGAACTGCTTTTGTTGCATCCCATAGGTTTTGTGTCGTCGTGTTTTCATTGTCATTTGTGTCTAGGTAGTTTTTTGATTTCCTCTTTGATTTCTTCAGTGATCTCTTGGTTATTTAGTAGTGCATTGTTTAGCCTCCTTGTGTCTGTATTTTTTACAGTTTTTTTCCCATAATTGATATCTAGTCTTATAGCATTGTGGTCAGAAAAGTTACTTGATACCATTGCAATTTTCTTAAATTTACCGAGGCTTGATTTGTGACCCTAGATATGATCTATCCTGGAGAATGTTCATTGAGCACTTGAGAAGAGAGTGTATTCTGTTGTTTTTGGATAGAATGTCCTATAAATATCAATTAAGTCCATCTTTTTAATGTGTCATTTAAAGCTTGTGTTTCCTTATTTATTTTCATTTTTTTTCCAAAAAACTTTGTTTTTTTATTAAACCTTGTAGTACAAACCACCCTTTCTTCTGACCATGGGATCCCATCACTGTCATCCTGGAGGGAAGTGCGGCGTTTCGCTGTGGAAGGCCGACGCCAGTCGCATCCTCCTATTTTCATTTTGGATGATCTGTTCATTGGTGAAAGTGGGGTGTTAAAGCCCCCTACTATTCTGTGTTACTGTCGATTTCCCCTTTATGGTTGTTAGCATTTGCTTTATGTATTGAGGTGCTCCTATGTTGGGTGCATAAATATTTAGAATTGTTATATCTTCTTCTTGGATTGATCATTATGTAGTGTCCTTCTTTGTCCATTGTAATAGTCTTTCTTTTAAAGTCTATTTTGTCTGATATGAGAATTGCTACTCCAGCTTTCTTTTGATTTCCATTTGCATGGAATATCTTTTTCCATTCCTTCACTTTCAGTCTGTATGTGTCCCTAGGTCTGAAGTGGGTCTCTTATAGACAGCATATATACGGGTCTTGTTTCTGTATCCTTTCAGCCAGTCTGTGCCTTTTGGTTGGAGCCTTTAATCCATTTACATTTAAGGTAATTATCGATATGTATGTTCCTATTACCATTTTCTTAATTGTTTTGGGTTTATTATTGTAGGTCTTTTTCTTCTCTTGTGTTTCCTGCCTAGAGAAGTTCCTTTAGCATTTCTTGTGAAGCTGGTTTGGTGGTGCTGCATTCTCTTAGCTTTTGCTTGTCTGTAAAGGTTTTAATTTCTCCGTCAAATCTGAATGAGATCCTTGCTGTGTAGAGTAAACTTGGTTGTAGGTTTTTCCCCTTTCATCACTTTAAATATGTCCTGCCACTCCCTTCTGGCCTACAGAGTTTCTCCTGAAAGATCAGCTGTTAACCTTATGGGGATTCCCTTGTATGTTTTTTGTTTCTTTTCCCTTGCTGCTTTTAATATTTTTTCTTTGTATTTAATTTTTGATAGTTTGATTAATATGTGTCTTGGCCTGTTTCTCCTTGGATTTATCCTTTATGGGACTCTCTGTGCTTTCTGGACTTGATTAACTATTTCCTTTTCCATATTAGGGAAGTTTTCAAATGTAATCTCTTCAAATATTTTCTCAGTCCCTTTCTTTTTCTCTTCTTCTTCTGGGACACCTATAATTTGAATGTTGGTGCATTTAATGTTGTGCCGGAGGTCTCTGAGACTGTCCTCAATTCTTTTCATTCTTTTTTCTTTATTCTACTCTGTGGCAGTTATTTACACCATTTTATCTTCCAGGTCACTTATCCATTCTTCTGCCTCAGTTATGCTGCTATTGATCCCTTGTAGAGAATTTTTAATTTCATTTATTGTGTTGTTCATCATTGTTTGTTTTCTCTTTAGTTCTTCTATGTCCTGTTAAACGTTTCTTGTATTTTCTCCATTCTGTTTGCAAGATTTTGGATCATCTTTACTATCATTATTCTGAACTCTTTTTCAGGTAGACTGCCTATTTCCTCTTCATTTGTTTGTTCTGGTGGGTTTTTACCTTGCTCCTTCATCTGCTTGTATTTCTCTGTGTTCTCATTTTGCTTAACTTGCAGTGTTTGCGGTCTCCTTTTCACAAGCTGCAGGTTTATATTTCCCGTTGTTTTTGGTGTTTGTCCCAAGTGGGTAAGGTTGGTTCAGTGGGTTGTGTAGGCTTCCTGGTGGAAGGGACTGGTGCCTGTTTTCTGGTTGATTATGTTGGATATTGTCTTCCTGGTGGGCAGGGCCGCATCCAATTTGGTGGTTTGGGTGTCTGTGAACTTAGTATGATTTTAGGCAGCCTCTCTCTTAATGAGTGCGGTTGTGTTCCTGTCTTGCTAGTTTTTTGGCAGGAGGCATCTAGCACTGGAAGTTGCTGGTCGTTGAGTGGAGTTGGGTCTTAACATTGAGGCGGAGATATTTCGGAGAGCTCTCGCCAATTGATATTATGAGGGGCTGGGAGGTCTCTGGTTACCAATGTCCTGAACTCGGCTCTCCCACCACAGAGGCTCAAGGTTGACACCTGGCCGGAGCACCAAGACCCAGTCAGCCACACGGCTCAGAAGAAAAGGGAGAAAAGAAAAAAGAAAGAAGGAAAGAGAAAGTAAATGAATAAAATTATTAAAATAATAAAATTTTTAAAAATTATTTAAGTAAAAAAATAAAAAAGTAATTAAAAAGAAAAGAAGAGTACAACCAAACCAGTAAACAAATCCACCAATGATAACAAGCATAATAACTATACTAAGAAAGAATGGACAGACAGAACCATAGGACAAATGGTAAAAGCAAACCTATACAGACAAAATCACACAAAGAAGCATAAACACTCACAAAAAGAGACAAAGGAAAAGAGAAAAAAAATATATATAAAAGGAAGAGAGCAACCAAAGCAATAAACGAATCTACCAATGATAATAAACTCTAAATAGTAAACTGAGATAAACATAAAACTAGAAACAAATTAGATGCAGAAAGCAAACCCCAAGTCTAAAGTTGCTCCCGAAGTCCTTCGCCTCAGTTTTGGAATGATTTGTTGTCTATTCATGTATTCCACAGATGCAGGGTACATCAAGTTGACTGTGGAGCTTTAATCCGCTGCTTCTGAGGCTCCACGGAGAAATTTCCCTTTCTCTTCTTTGTTCGCACAGCTCCTGAGGTTCAGCTTTGGTCTGGCTCCACCTCTGCATGTAGGTTGCCCGCAGGCATCTGTTCCCCACCCAGACAGGAGTGGGTTAAAGCATCGGTTGATTAGGCGGCTCTTGCTCACTCGTGCCAGTGGGAGGGAGGGGTATGATAGTTGTAGTTGGAATGTGGGGCGAACCTGCAGTGGCAGAGGTCAGCGTGACGTTTCAACAGCCTGAGCCGTGCCGTGTGTTGTCCCGGGGAAGTTGTCCCTGGATCACAGTACCCTTGCAGTGGTGGGCTGCACAGGCTTCCAGGTTGGGGGCATGTGGATAGTGACCTGTGCTTGCACGCAGGGTTCTTGGTGGTGGAAGCAGCAGCATTAGCATTTCATGCCCATCTCTGGGGTCTGAGCTGATAGCCACGGCTCGCACCCATCTCTGGAGCCCATTTAGGTGGTACTCTGCCTTCTGTGGGCGGACAGGGAAGGAATCCCCTCTCCTCGTGCCCCCCGAAACAGTGGTCTCTTGCCTCTTAGGCAGGTCCAGACTTTTTCCTGGACTCCCTCCCGGCTAGCTGTGGTGCACTAGCCCCCCTTCAGGCTGTGTTCATGCAGCCAACCCCAGTCCTCCCCCTGCGGTCTGACCTCTGAAGCCCGAGCCTCAGCTCCCAGCCCCGCCCGCCCCAGTGGGTGAGCAGACAAGCCTCTCGGGCTGGTGAGTGCTGGTCAGTACCGATCCTCTGTGCGGGAATCTCTCCGCTTTGCCCTCTGCACCCCTGTCGCTGTGCTCTCCTCCGTGGCTCTGAAGCTCCCCCTCCCGCCCACCCCGTCTCCAGCAGTGAAGGGACTTCCTAGTGTGTGGAAACATTTCCTCCTTCACAGCTCCCTCCCACTGGTGCAGGTCTGATCCCTGTTCTTTTGTCTCTGTTTTTTCTTTTTTCCTTTTGCCCTACCCAGGTACGTGGGGAGTTTCTTGCCTTTTGAGAAGTCTGAGGTCTTCTGCCAGCATTCAGTAGGTGTTCTGTAGGCGTTGTTCCACATATAGATGTATTTTTGATGTATTTGTGGGGAGGAAGGTGATCTCCACGTCTTACTCCTTCGCCATCTTGAAGGTCCTCTCAGACAATGCTGTTTTAATTGCTCAGCTCAAAACCTTGGAGTATTTTCTTGCTTGCTGCTAATTAGGATTGGCATGATTGGAGCGGCCAGTGGGACTCAAACTGAATTATTTCAGTCATGTTTGCAAAGAATGTCAGAGACTACGTTATACATTATTTTGGTTTTGATATTTTGTTTTCTGACTTCATATAGTCTTTAAAAACTGAAGTCTGCCCTGTCCTTGCCTGTTCAAAAGCTTTCTGTACTGACATCAAGGAGCCTTGCATAAAGGTGCTTTGAATATTTGGCCAGTGTTTGTGGGTATCAGGGATAATCTCATCAATTTCTTCTGGTTGTTTAAGGATAGACTCAAATTATTAACATTACCATTGATATTCTCTCTTATTTTTGATTATTAGTGCCAGGTCTTCATTTAAAGTCATGACTATACCTCAGAGGTAGCTTGTTATGGGACTTTTCACCTAAAGCGTAAGTTGTAAAGAACACTCATAAAATTTAATCAGGCTAAACTTTTAACCACTGTACAGGAAATAGAGAGATTTATGTATTGTTACCAACTGTCTGCTCCCTGAACTGTCTGATTTGATTCATCCAACAAATATTTATTGTGAAGCAACTGTTTGTCAAGTGCTTTTGTTACGAACAAAAATTCCTGCCTTCATGGAGTTTACATTCTAGTGAAAGAAGACTGAGAATAAACAAATAATTAAAATGTACTGATCGTTACAGGATGGTTAGCCCTAGGTAGAAAAATAATTCGGGAAGGGGTAATGAGGTGTTTGTGGTTGGGTTTGCAGTTTTAGTTTGGGTGGTCAGAGAATGACTCATTGAGAGGGTTATAATTAGACAAAGATCTAAAGGAGGTGATGGATGAAAGAGAAAGCCAAGCAGAGGGCTGCAGGAGGAGCTTTTCAGTCATAAGGAAGAGCAAGGGCACAGGCCTTGGAGCAGGAGAGTGCCAGACGTGAGTAACAGCCAGGAGGTCGCTGTGTCTGGAGTGGGCTGAATGATGCTGAGAGTAGCCAGAGATTTGGTCAGATGGGTAACAAGGACCAGATTGTACAAGGCCTGTAGGTCCTGAAGAGGAGAAACCACTGGGAGGTTTGAGCATGGGGGAAACACGGTCTGACTTGTCTTTCACAAGGCTCACCTTGTCTGTTCTTTTGAAACTAGGCACTAGGAGCCAAGAATGGAAATGGAGAGATGAGTTGGGAGAAACTGTGATGATCTTGTCAAGAGATGATGGGAACCAGGGTAGCAATGGAAATAAGAGATCAGATTCTGAATATATTTTGAAGGTAGAGTGGAGAGGAATTGCTGAAAGATTGGAGTATGAAAGAAAGAGAGGACTAAGAATGACAGAATTTTTTGGCCTGAACAACTGGCGGGATAGAGTATCTATATAGCAAATCATAAAGCCTTGTGTGAAATTTCCATATTGTTTTCAATGAAATATAAAGTAGTTTACTTGGGTTGATTTTTGGTAGCTTTGAGTCATTTTTTAGTTTCAAAGATTTATGAATGTCAAAGAATTTATTTTCACTTACCTGTCATTTCCCCAAATGCTTCTTTTTTACTTTTAATTTAAAATTTTCTCTTTCCCCCTGTGTAAAGAATGTATTATTTTCTGCAAATTTCATCCACTGCTGTAATGGATTATAGTTGCCTCCCCACCATTTTATGTAATTGGAATATTGGCTGCAATTATAGATCTATCATCATATACATTTACTTGTGTGTGGGGAAGAATCTTTAATGTAACAATATAACAAAGAATATAATATATTTTCTTCTATTCCATATTTAGTAATTTGGTCTAATAAATAATGTTATATAGAGAAAATATTTTATTTAAAAAATAATCATGATTTGTTAGAGCAGGGAAAAGGTATTGGGTAATGTGGCTCCTAGTCTTATAAAAATTTAAGTTTAAAAAAGGGAAAAGAAAGTATACCAGTTTTTGAAAAGTTTCACTGTCAATATTAGATTGGTTACCTAATAATCCTTTGCAGGTGGAGAGGTAGCATTTAATTGAGGATCAAGGTTCTGATAATTATAAAATGGTGGTAATTTTAAGGTTATAATGGTCATCTGTGACCTATTTCTAAAGTTTTGTGTATTTTAGAACATTTTGAAAGTGTTTATCTTAATACAGTCAATTCTGAATTATCCATGCTTATGGGAGTCTGATAATGAATTGATATCTGAATTGCATAGTGAATGTGAAAGTTGACTCAAGGCAAGACCAAATCTTTTTACTAATGCTGTGAAAAGATTGGTAACTGTCTTGTCACTACTTATTCTGGGGGTGCAAATGAGAATTAAAATAATGAGAAGGTGGGTAGCATTAAGTATGGGGGATAATTTGAATAAGAAAAATAATCAACTGAATTATTTTAGAAAAAGATAAACATTTTCTATATGATTATATAAACTTTCCTGATTATTCAATATAAAAATTATAAAAATAATTGAAACTTCCACACAGTGTCACTGAGTGGCCATTTCTGTCACATGTCAACATGCTCAAATCTTTTTTTTTAATTGAGGTATAATTTACATATAACTTTATATCAGTTTCAGGTGTACAGCATAATGATATCAATATTTGTATATATTGCAAAGTGATCACCACAATAAGTCCAGTTAACATCCCTCACCATACATAGTTACAAAAAATTTTTTTTCTTGTTATGAGGACTTTTAAGATCTACTCTCTTAGCAACTTTCAAATATGCAATCCAATATTATTAACTATAGTCATATGTTGTACATTACATCCCGTGACTTATTTATTTTGTAACTGGAAGTTTACACCGTTTTTTTGACACACTACACGCATTCTGCCTACCTCCCACTTCATGCCTCTGGCAACCACCAGTCTCTTCTCTGTATCTGTATGAGCTTCAAAATGCTTAAATCTTATTCCACCCTGTCTCCTTTTCAAGATACCCATCTGCCTCCCCTCTCCCTTCTCTCTTCAAGTCCCTCTTCTTGCTCCCCTTCCATCTCTCCCTTCCCTTCCCCCTCCTACTTCCCCCCAACGCTTCTCCTCTCTCCTCTCTTTCCACTGCCAAACTGCTACCTACTTCTTGACTTCTCACTCATTCAAACTGCTGCCCACTTCTTCACTTCTCATTCACTCGTTTCAACCTGTTTCAAACCTAAAACTATTCTGTAAAAAGTCACCAATAACTATCAAATGGTTAAACGTAATATGGCCTTTTCAGACCACATCTCTTGGTAGCATTTGACACTGTAGATCACCATTCCCAAGAGATAAGTAGGCATAAAGAAGCATTATGAACTATTAAGCATGCCTGCCTTTCTACATGCTACCTCCTGTCCAGTATGTTCTTCCCCTCTGCCTTATTTGTCCTAGTGAAAGCCCACTAATCCCTTTGAAAGTCTCCCCAAATCCCAACAAGATTAGTTCTTCCCTTGTTTTGGTACCAGTCATGCACCTTGTTCATACAGCTTATATGTGTGATCTTGTTTTGTGTTCAGTTACTTAAGGGAATGGCCACCTAGTGAGACTTTGAGATCCTTTAGGGCAGGGACCTCTTTATTCACCTTTGTGGTCCAACTCTCAACATATAATAAGCACATCAAGTGCTTATTGAAAGAATGAATTTATTTATTTATTATTATTTTTTTTTTGGCGGTACATGGGTCTCACACTTCTGTGGCCCCTCCCGTTGCGGAGCACAGCTTCCTGACGCGCAGGCTCAGCGGCCATGGCTCACGGGCCCAGCCGCTCCACGGCACGTGGGATCTTCCCGGACCGGGGCAGGAGCCCGTGTCCCCTGCATCGGCAGGCGGACTCTCAACCACTGCGCCACCAGGGAAGTCCAGAATGAATTTATTTTGTTATGATGCACATTTAGGGTTTAGAAATCTTTACGTTGTTAATATTTGTGTATGCTCATACCTCTTCTCAAATTTCAAAAGGTAACTGAAACTTTGAGATTGGTATGAATCTCTGAACTTACTTTCTGATCCTAAATGCCAAATATTTGGTGCTGGTGAGAGAGTGGAAAGACAAAGGAGAGCTCTTTCCCTTTAATCCCACCCTCTATTCCTTTCTGCTTGTTTGCACGTCCCAGTTGTAAAGAGCTCCTGAAACCTCCACGACAGAAGTGACAACTTTAAGTTATATTTGTATGCTTACATTTTCCATTTACACAGTGATGAAATAAGGTGAGTCCCAGAATAAATTCATTTATGAGAACAATAGCAAACAGAAAAACAAAATAGAACAACAGTGAAACAACCTGATATCATTTGAGAGAAGATGGAACAGGGTGTTCCTTGCTAGAAAAGTTCTGAAAGTTCTGTACTTCTTTTAATAAAATAAATTTTTATAATAATATGAATATAAGAATATATTAACAAACATAATATATACTGTGTGATCATAAAAATATAATGTAAATTTGTATATTTATAAATTTGTAAATTTTCTCACTCTATTAAATTTTAGTGGGATTACTCTTAGGTGTCCAAAACATTTGAATAATATTTTAATTTTCAAATCTCACATCTTCACTTTTATGTATATAATTCTTTCATATACTAGAATTGCCTTAGAGAAAGAGTGGAAAACATAGAGCTGCGGTAGAATAATATTTTTGAGAGGATATTCATATTGTCACTAGATTTTATTCTAAATTGACAGTACTCTTGTTTTGTTTTGTTTTTCTGGCCAGTACTGTATATGGCAATTTCTGCTTTCATTTATGAAAGAAAGTACGTGTTATGTCTCTTGTACTCTTACGAAAATGTGCAGCTCTGGCAGTTACACTGGATGGTTTTGCTGTAGTAATTAAAACACAGATGGCACTCATTTCTTTCCCAAGTGTTTGATTGGCAGATACTTTGTGATCAACACTTCTTTCAGCTGAACACATAGGCACCATCTGCCTTCAGTTGACTTAGAGAGAGTGGTTGCAGCTGAGTTTCCTGGTCATTTCATGAGCCAGTTAAAATAGAGGATATTCCCCTTGCTGAAGCCATCAAATGATTTATGGAAAATTACATATATACAAGGGTTTTCATGAAGTTGGTTTGCAGGTTAATGAAATATTCATTAATAAATTTTTTTGAAATCCACTATTCCCTTTCTCTGACTAAAATATTTAGAGTATAACATAAAATCACTACATCTTAAAAACTTAAAGTTTCTAAACAAATTTAGCTGATGGGGCATTTTGTTTGTAGTGAGGTTGTTAGAGATTATTTTAAATCAGGGTCCTGTGTTTTGAACCTCAGTGCAAGTATTAGTTACAAATAAATATACTTTATTATGCTGTCTCCTAAACCCAGTACAAATAGTATAGAATATGCTAATTTTAAAGTTGTTGTATATTTATAACTTAGAAATAGATTATGATAGATGGTACTTCTTTATTTAAATATCAGGGTAAGAATTGGATAGAAATTTAGGTTCACCCAATTTTTTTTGTTGTTGTTTGTTTATTTATTTATTTATGACTGAGTTGGGTCTTCGTTGCTGCGCATGGGCTTTCTCTAGTTGGGGCGAGCAGGGGCTAGTCTTCCTCGTGGTGTGCAGACTTCTCATTGCGGTGGCTTCTCTTGTTGCGGAGCATGGGCTCTAGGTGCACGGGCTTCAGTAGTTGTGGTGCACGGGCTTAGTTGCTCTGCGGCATGTTCCCAGACCAGAGCTCGAACCCATGTCCCCTGCCTTGACAGGTGGATTCTTAACCACTGCACCACCAGAGAAGCCTGGTTCATCCAATTTTGATGAAGATAAGTGAATGTGGTTGATTATTATGTAAAAAACATAAATGCAAGACATTGGAAGCACAGAAAGAATGGCTTTTGAACAAGAAGTAAAAGATAATTATTTTATTTTCCTAGAAATATATTTTGAAATGTATACTTGTGCAAACATATAGCCTACATTTTTAAAGAATGCACATGTATTATGCATAATAACATGAATTCTATATATAATTAAATAATGGAAAACTTTGCTGTCCAAATGGATACATAATTATGATTGCCAAGATGAAAACCATGCTACGTAGTACTTACGGGGGAAATTGAATGAATTAAATGTTAGAACAAAGAATAAAGGAATTAGATTGAAAAACATTCTGAAGAACCCTGGAATACACTCATTGCTTATGGTTCCTGTGGAAACGCACTTATGGGAAAGGGCAAGAGTGACTTGGGACTTTGGCAAGAATTTTAAGATTAATCTGTAAAGCTTATCACTCCACTTGGAGTGAAAAACAAGATGAGTTTTGGAGGTGAATCAACAGAAAAGAAGGAAAATAATTATGAATATATAGAAATTTATCATCTCCTATTACCAGAAACCTTTAAAGATAAACTTTGAATTAGCTTCTCATTTTGTTTGAATATATAGACACCTCTATTCAGGCTTGGAATTTTTCAAGGTAAAGAGTGGGGTTGGGAAGGAAGAAAAAAGTTTTAATTTTATTTAAAATGCATTTTAGTTTATTTGGTAAACATTTATCCTGAGAAGCCTACATTCTCACGGGGGGAAGGATATGAATAATTTCGATGCAACAGACTAGGATATGTACTAAACGAGGTGCCGCAGAGATTCAGAGAAGGGAGTTCCCAGATTAAGAGGAGCCCCCGACCACCTGAACTACATACACTTTCACTTAGGTTCCACTGCTCTAACTTGCACTGTCTTCTTTCCCAACCTGTTTCTTCTTTCTGTGCCAGTTTTATTGTGTCGACGTTTTCTACATATTTACATTTGTAAACACCCATCTTATTATGGATATATAACATTAATATATAATATGGCTCTCCAGAGAACTTTATCCAATGTCATTTGGATGATGACAACAAACATTTATTGAGTACTTACTGTGTGTCTGACACTTTTCAAAGTACTTTCTCATTTCATTCTCACCTTATTTTGCAAATGAGGAAACTACCTAAAATAACCCAGCTAATTCAGTAGAGGGATTGGGATTACTCCAGACAGACTGACTCCAGATGACTGTATTCTAGTGCCATTTAAACCCACCCAGCTCCTAGAACTGCCCTGTGTGTAAAGAGTAAATGTCCTCCCCATCCCCACTCCCTCTGGATTAAACCCAAGGAAGGGGCAGTAGAAGCTGACAAGACAGCCTCACGGTGAGACATTAAACTAAAAAGAGGGACTGAGAAGGGCAATTAACAGAAGAGGCTGTTTATGCTCAGGCACCCACCCAGCACACAGCTACTTTTGGTGGTACACAGACTCCCTGCTGCCAGGCTTGCCCATCAGTTCTCTCCACCTCATCCCAGTCAATGCTCCTCCACCTATGTCCATTTTAAAGGCTGATGGGCAACTGAGAAACAAGGTGAGGCAAAGTATTCCTGAGTGGGACAGGACTTTCACTTCATTAATTTTTTTTCCAATTAAAAGGAATTTCTGGGGGCTTCCCTGGTGGCACAGTGGTTGAGAATCTGCCTGCCAATGCAGGGGACACGGATTCGAGCCCTGGTCTGGGAAGGTCCCACATGCTGCAGAGCAACTAGGCCCGTGAGCCACAACTACTGAGCCTGCACGTCTAGAGCCTGTGCTCCGCAGCAAGAGAGGCCGCGATAGTGAGAGGCCCGTGCACTGTGATGAAGAGTGGCCCCCGCTCGCCGCAACTAGAGAAAGCCCTCGCACAGAAACGAAGACCCAACACAGCCAAAAATAAAATAAATAAATAAATAAATAAGCTTTCATTAAAAAAAAAAAAAGGGATTTCTGAACACCTGGACTAGGTATTGAATGGGATGTGCAAAAGTGAATCTCCTACTTCAAATACGATAGAAAGTGCACAGGCCTGAGGGAGTGTTCCCTTGAATCAGTCGCAGGTTTTACACTAACTTTCTCTGGTTCTTTATTTCCTTGTGGGTAATATGAGGGAGCTGGGTTAAAAGTTCTAGAGTCCCTACCAACTCTGAAAAAATGTTTGTGATAATAAGGAGCTTGTAGTCTATCTGAGCAGACATGAGAAATGTGTGTAAGAGGTTAAATATAGGGAAAAACTTATATATGGTGAAAGAAATAAGAATAAATGTTGCCCATGAGTGTGTGGAGATTGATTGGAGTAGAAGTTGCTTACTGATATGGTGGTTAATCATCAAATTATACACTTGAGGTGTGCATTTCATCTCAAATACAAAGCAAAGCAAAAAGAAACAACAACAAAAAACACCAATATAATGATACATAAGGGCTAAAAATTCTGGAGAGGTGCTGCGTTAGGAAGGTGGCCTAAGATAGCCCAGTAACAGACACTGACTTTGTGTATGTGCAAACTATTATTTAGCTTCCCTTAAGTACTGTTGTTTCATGAAATGTTTTTGAGACTATGTGGTTTTTCTTTTTCCTTGTCTTGTTAAAATTACATCACAACATTTTTTTAATCCTTCCCCCCCTGTTTTTTTTTAAATTAGCTGCTGCTATTTCTTTAAATGACCCCCCTTAGTTTCTTTCTTTTTTAAATCTGACAGTTACTGTGTGAAGCTTACACATCTAGACGTTCCTGTCACATAGTTAACACTTCATAAATATTAGTTACACAGAACTGTTGAGTTTATTTCACTATTTATTTGTGCTTCAGCATGCTACATGTTTTTCTGTTTAATCAAACATTCACCTACATTTTTATCCTTCTCCTGTAGAGGGATGTGTTAGTATACTTTTGACTGCTCATTAAAACGTTTCCTTTGTTCTTTCTTATTTAAAATTCTTATCTTTGTTTTAAATCTTAAACTATTATTTTACTGCCTCCTTTCACCCTGGTGGTCAACTAACTTATCCATAGGTACAAATAACAAATTAAGAGTGATTTGCTTGAAACTAGTTCTTTTGTTATATCCCGTGAAAAAGTAAAAAAAGTGATTGGCAATGCATGATCTGCTGTGTTAGATGACACCAGTATTAGAAAATAATATAATTAAAATGCATTATACTAAAATGTCTTCCATTAAACAAGACGGAAAGATTGAAGGAAAGGGAACAGACCTAAGAAGTTGGAATAATGCTCATCTTAAAAAATGAAGTATTGGGGCAGACAGCAGGAGCAAGAAGAACTACAGTCCTGCAGCCTGTGGAACAAAAACCACATTCACAGAAAGATAGACAAGATGAAAAGGCAGAGGGCTATGTACCAGATGAAGGAACAAGATAAAACCCCAGAAAAACAACTAAATTAAGTGGAAACAGGCAACCTTCCAGAAAAAGAATTCAGAATAATGATAGTGAAGATGATCCAGGACCTCGGAAAAAGAATGGAGGCAAAGATCGAGAAGAAGCAAGAAATGTTTAACAAAGACCTAGAAGAATTAAAGAACAAACACCTAGAAGAATTAAAAAACAAAAAAACAGAGCTGAACAATACAATAACTGAGATGAAAACTACACTAGAAGAAATCAATAGCAGAATAACTGAGGCAGAAGAACGGATAATTGACCTGGAAGACAGAATGGTGGAATTCACTGTCGTGTAACAGAATAAAGAAAAAAGCATGAAAAGAAATGAAAACAGCCTAAGAGACCTCTGGGACAACATTAAATGCAACAACATTCACATTATAGGGGTCCCAGACGGAGGAGAGAGAGAGAAAGGACCAGAGAAAATATTTGAAGAGTTTATAGTCGAAAACTTCCCTAACATGGGAAAAGAAATAGCCACCCAAGTCCAGAAAGTGCAGAGAGTCCCATACAGGATAAACCCAAGGAGAAACATGCCGAGACACATATTAATCAAATTGACAAAAATTAAAGACAAAGAAAAATTATTAAAAGCAACAAGGGAAAAATGACAAATAACATACAAGGGAACTCCCTTAAGGTTAGCAGCTGATTTCTCAGCAGAAACTCTACAAGCCAGAAGGGAGTGGCATGATATATTTAAAGTGATGAAAAGGAAGAACTTACAACCAAGATTAATCTACCTGGCAAGGATCTCATTCAGACTCGACAGAGAAATCAAAAGCTTTACAGACAAGCAAAAGCTAAGAGAATTCAGCACCACCAAACCAGCTCTATAACAAATGCCAAAGGACCTTCTGTAAGTGGAAAACACAAGGGAAGAAAAGGACCCACAAAAACAAACCCATAACAATTAAGAAAGTGGGGGACTTTAACACCTCACTTACACCAATGGACAGATCATCCAAACAGAAAATTAATAAGGAAACACAAGCTTTAAATGACACAATAGACCAGATAGATTTAATTGATATTTATAGGACATTCCATCCAAAAAGAGCAGATTACACTTTCTTTTCAAGTGTGCACGGAACATTCTCCAGGATAGATCACATCTTGAGTCACAAATCAAGCTTCAGTAAATTTAAGAAAATTGAAATCATGTCAAGCATCTTTTCTGACCACACCGCTATGAGATTAGAAATAAATTACAGGGGAAAAAACGTAAAAAACACAAACACATGGAGGCTAAACAATATGTTACCAAATAACAGAGATCACTGAAGAAATCAAAGAGGAAATCAAAAAATACCTAGAGACAGGGCTTCCCTGGTGGAGCAGTGGTTGAGAGTCTGCCTGCCGATGCAGGGGACACAGGTTCTTGCTCCGGTCCGGGAAGATCCCACATGCCATGGAGCGGCTGGGTCCGTGAGCCATGGCCTCTGAGCCTGCGTGTGCGGAGCCTGTGCTCCGCAATAGGAGAGGCCACAACAGTGAGAGGCCCACGTACCGCAAAAGAAAAAAAGAAAAAAACCTAGAGACAAGTTACAACGAAAACATGACGATCCAAAACCTATGGATGCAGAAAATCAGTTCTAAGAGGGAAGTTTATAGCAATACAAGCCTACCTCAATAAACAAGAAACATCTCAAATAATAAACAATCTAACCTTACACCTAAAGGAACTAGAGAAACAAGAACAAACAAAACCCAAAGTTAGCAGAAGGAAATAAATCATAAAGATGAGATCAGAAATAAATAGAAGCAAAGAAAACAATAGCAAAGATCAATAAAACTAAAAGTTGGTTCTTTGCGAAGATAAACAAAATTGATAAACCATTAGCCAGACTCATCAAGAAAAAGGAGGAGAGGACTCAAAGCAATAAAATTAGAAATGAAAAAGGAGAAGTTA
This sequence comes from Delphinus delphis, assembly GCF_949987515.2. Lineage (NCBI taxonomy): Eukaryota > Metazoa > Chordata > Mammalia > Artiodactyla > Delphinidae > Delphinus > Delphinus delphis. Next base: position 90,145,312 of record NC_082685.1, on the reverse strand, counting down.
CAACAGACACTGCAGAAATGCAAAGCATCCTAAGAGACTACTACAAGCAACTCTATGCCAACAAAATGGACAACCTGGAAGAAATGGACAAATTCTTAGGTATAACCTTTCAAGACTGAACCAGGAAAAAGTAGAAAATATGAACAGACCCATCACAAGTAATGAAATTGAAACTGTGATTAAAAATCTTCCAACAAACAAAAGTCCAGGACCAGATGGCTTCACAGGTGAATTCTATCAAACATTTAGAGAAGAGCTAACACCTATCCTTCCCAAACTCTTCCAAAAAATTGCAGAGGAAGGAACACTCCCAACCTCATTTTATGAGGCCACCATCACCCTGATACCAAAACCAGACAAAGATACTATAAAAAAAGAAAATTACAGACCAATATTAGTGATGAACACAGATGCAAAAATCCTTGACAAAATACTAGCAAATAGAATGCAACAACACATTAAAAGGATCATACACCATGATCAAGTGGTGTTTATCTCAGGGATGCAAGGATTCTTCAATATAAGCAAATCAATCAATGTGATACACCATATTAAAATATTGAAGAATAAAAACCATATGATCATCTCAATAGATGCAGAAAAAGCTTTTGACAAAATTCAACACCTGTATATGATAAAAACTCTCCAGAAAGTGGGCACAGTGGGAAGCTAAGCTACATCAACATAATGAAGGCCATATACAACAAACCCACAGCCAACGTCATTCTCAATGGTGAAAATCTGAAAGCATTTCCTGTAAGATCAGGAACAAGACAAGGATGTCCACTCTTGCCACTATTATTCAACATAGTTTTGGAAGTCCTAGCTACAGCAATCACAGAAGAAAAAGAAATAAAAGGAATACAAATTGGAAAAGAAGAAATAAAACTGTCACTGTTTGCAGATGACATTATGCTATACATAGAGAATCCTAAAGATGCCACCAGAAAACTACTAGAGCTAATCAATGAATTGGGTAAAGTTGCAGGATAAAAAATCAATGCACAGAAATCTCTTGCATTCCTATACACTAATGATGAAAAATCTGAAAGAGAAATTAAGGAAACACTCCCATTTACCACTGCAACAAAATGAATAAAATACCTAGGAATAAACCTACCTAGGGAGACGAAAGACCTGTATGCAGAAAACTATAAGACACTGATGAAAGAAATTAAAGATGATACCAACTGATGGAGAGATATACCATGTTCTTGGATTGGAAGAATCAATATTGTGAAAATGACTATACTACGCAAAGCGATATACAGATTCAATGCAATCCCTATCAAATTACCAATGGCATTTTTTACAGAACTAGAACAAACAATCTTAAAATTTGTATGGAGACAAAAAAGACCCTGAATAGCCAAAACAGTGTTGAAGGTAAAAAATGGAGCTGGAGGAATCAGGTTCCCTGACTTTAGACTATACCTCAAAGGTACAGTAATGAAGACAGTATGGTACTGGCAGAAAAACAGAAATATAGATCAGTGGAACAGGATAGGAAGCACAGAGATAAGTCCACGCACCTATGGTCAATTAGTCTATGACAAAGGAGGCAAGGATATACAATGGAGAGAAGACAGTCTCTTCAATAAATGGTGCTGGGAAACCTGGACAGCTACATGTAGAAGAATGAAATTAGAACACTCCCTAACAGCATACACAAAAATAAACTCTGTCACATTCTAAAGTTTTATCACCAAAGGAGGGAATTTTAAGAGTATCACAAGTTGTTATAGATGAGAATAAAATAACAATGTTTCTTTAGCAACACTTTAGTTGAAATAGAGTCACAAATTGCTGTAAAGTCTTACTAAACTTTAAGGAAAAAAAGTTACAAGATAATTTTTTAAAAAATATTTTTAAAAACAAAGTAGGGATTAGTGATATATTATACCCCACATTAAAAAAAATTAAATCAGAGTTTAAAATATTTTTTCTCCTTAATACGTTTCATTTTAAGTGTCTGACTTTCATGTGTGGGAAATAATTAGACATGAAAGACTGAGCAACTAGATGGTTCAGGCTTTCTTGCATCTGTGACTTGATTCCTGGAAGGAACATTGGAGCAGGTGTCAAACTACGGTCAGGGTGAGCAATTAAAATCAAGTAATCTTAGGGCATACTTGACTAAGAATTATAGTTTAGATCAATTCTTTCCTGTGGGCATTTTTTCCAAAAATGCGTATGAAGAAAGAAATGGAAAATGACCCAGAATGGAACTCTAAACTCTGGTGGTTCTGAGTTTAAGTTTACTATAAACCCTTACATCCCATGCTTATTAACTTTTAATAGACCTATTCTCATGTATATTTTATAAAGCAGAGTCTGACCTTGTGATAATCCAGCCACAGAAACAGATTAACTGTATCTCAAATAGACGCTTACCATGAAGAATATATCAGTTCTGCCCCCTTCTCTATTAAGGGGAAATACACTTAAACTTTCATTATTTTACCTTTTTTGTGTGTCTCTAGTTTACTAAGCATTACGTTAATTTTACTTAATACTTTTATTGTGGTGAGGAGCACTGGAAATGGAAACATTTAAAATGACATTTGATTAAAAACCCCACAAAATTAGCAGATGGCTTAGGGAAGCAGCACTAAGGATGCTACTTGATCCTTAATTCAAGACCATACCTGATGCTGTATCTGGAAGAAGAGCTATGCCAGGAACAATGCTGTTGAGTTAAAGACAATGTTATTCATAAATATTCAGGAAAATAAGAAGCAAGTGTTCATGAACATAGTATATGAAACCAAATGGATATTCCATAGGAGGAGGGTTCTGCACACATCTCTAAATCTGTAGTATTTATTCATGTAACATTTTAATAAACCTACGGAGAACAGAATTTTATAATGAATCCAGTCAAAACTTTATAGCTCTGTTGCTTTATTTTATTCATCCTCTGTACAAATGGATGTTTTTATTTGTAATAGTCACTGAAATAAATAGTCATGTATTTATTTATTTATTTATTTTTTTTTGCGGTACGCGGGCCTTTCACTGTTGCGGCCTCTCCCGTTGCGGAGCACAGGCTCCGGACGCGCAGGCCCAGCAGCCATGGCTCACGGGCCCAGCCACTCTGCGGCATGTGGGATCTTCCCGGACCGGGGCACGAAACCGCGTCCCCTGCATCGGCAGGCAGACTCTCAAGCACCGCGCCACCAGGGAAGCCCAATAGTCATGTATTTAAACTCTCTCACACCAAATATAGAATCCCTAAGTTTTTGTCTTTAAATATTTTCCCAACACTTACAATATTAAAAAGCTTAGTATAATTAATTGGTACCATGTATAACTGTGATAGCTGGCATCTAGTTACTTTTCCTGTTATTCTTTTTATTCTTTTACTATCACAATTCTGTGAAAATTTTTATGCTTCCTACTTAATACATGCTAATTTTTTTTTTTTTTCCAGTGAGGGAAAGAATGAGGGTTCAAAGCAATGTTAAATACAGGTGACAGTGTTTCCTAATTAATTAGTTAAAATTAATTAGTTTTATGAGAGCAGAAATAAATCACTTAAAAATTCATGAGCTCTTTTCACCTTTTTTTTTTTTTTTACGAAATGTAAACTTTCTGGAATAAGGATTCTCTCTAAACAAACATTTTTGTGTTATAACCCATGTAGTTAGCATATTGTTGCTAGATCTAAAAACCCATGTCCAGATGCCTAATTAGACTTCCAGAGACCCTGCAGGATGCTGAATGGTCAGGAAATAGGAAATCATCCACTACTGATATAGGTCCCAATTTGAGGACAGACCTGTGAGGGTATCTTAAGATGCAAGAGACTTGGCAGCTGGAGAGCAAGTGCCTTTTGTACCTGAGCATCGGTGCTCAGTGTCAGCCCTGTAGGCTCCCAACCTGTAACATGTCAGCCTCTTGTGTAAGTTAACAGAAAGAGAAAGAATCTAATTTAAACCATTTTCAAGTATACGCATTAAATGGCTAATAGTTTTGTTTTCAAAATCAAACATTTCCTTACTGAACTCCTTAGAAGAAATTTTGGGTAGTGTATCTCCCTAGGTACCGTTGGTTTCGGATTCTCTAATAAAGTCATCTTTCCTTCAATATTGCAAGTTTTAGATCTATGCTTTGGGTGGGAAATTAAATATTATCCAAATCAAATATATTATTAATAGTTCAGGAGAACAGACTCAGAAGAGAATCAACAGCAATCTTCATAAGAACCTGACCATTTACTGTTTGCCTGTGTATGAGATCACATGTCGAATACCAGATTTTAATGTCAGCATTCTGTGCTGGAAAGACCATTTAATGTTTATTTATGAGGCACTGGCCTGGAGTTCAAGCTCCAGGAGAACAGGCTGTGTGAACTTGGCCAAGTCATGGAACCTCTTTGAGTCTCAATTTCACCACAGGTAATAAGAGTACATAAGAGAATAATACTGCTTTCTAGCATTACAGTATTATGAGACATTACAGAATTATGAGACATATATGAGATTGTTTATGCAAGTTATTTGTGCATTGTAAAACTTGGGTTTGAATTCTGACTCCACCACTTTCTGGCATTGTAGTTTTGGATAAATTACCTAATCCAATAAAGCCTTATTTTCCACAACGTGAAATGAGGATAAGTATACAATGTTTGCAAATTGATTGTTACAGAGTAGGAGCTCAAAAAATGTTAGTTGCTGTTATCACTATTATTTTTACTAAATCTCTGTGAATGTATTTATTATAATCTATATAATGACATAAAATTTTGTTTAAGGTTATTTAAAGTCTATCCCAGTAGGTATGTATTTTTACTTGAAAACTTGGTACTGCACACTTTCCTGTAAATTAGAATAACTTTTAAGCTAAGTTTGTATGTAGAATGAGAAATTTTCTTCCTAAACAAATAATGTCCCTCTATAGGTATTGTTTTAGCTTTCTGATATAAGAGACTAAGAAGGAATGGAAGTCCAGGATCCTCTCATTGTTTATAGTTTACCATAATTAATAATTAAATTGTTTTGTTGGTGGATTTGGTATAAAACAAGAGGAGCTTATATGATTCTATAAGTGTAAGTTTTTATTATTTTTTTTTAATTTTGAGAGGAAAAAAAACCTTTGAAGGGCACTATGCCCTCTATGCTATGTGCCCTCTCTAGAGAACATATTTGAGATGCACCAGCGATTGCCTACCACTTACAATCCATTTAAAGAGTCAACCTCAAGCCTTTTCCCTGAGGTAATGGGATTAGCATTCTGTTGGGACTGCAATCTTTAAGGATACAAATTTGTTTCTAAATGTTCTAGCTAGTAATCCTATGCTCCTTGACAGGTTTTACACTGTAACTGACACTCTTGGAATGGAAAACACAGACCTCAGACCTCTTTTCCTCTGCTGGATTAGGAAATTCAAGGACTTTAACAGAAAGTATTCTGTCTTGACATACTTAAAATTAGTTTCTCCTCATCTTTTTTCTTTGATGTTGGTATTGAAGGAATGTGATGAGTAACCTGAATTTAAGAAGACAGTGACATATAGATGCTTTTCTAAGCCAGTCATGAAAAATTTTCCTTTTAATGTCCCTAATTTTTACTACTTTTAAAAGAAAAGTATGCTAAGAAACATTTTCAGTTTAAGTATATCACTTGATAATTTAAAATGTTCTGAGGCAGGTTGTTTGGTTGGAATTCATTACAAAAGGAATAAAAGTCAAGAACCATTCTATTCTTCTCTTTTCTATCCTCTTTCAACAAGCCAGCTGTTAATCCCTGGGATGATAATATAAGTATGTTGAGACATTATGATCCTTGGAAAATAAAAGAAGTTAAAATATTAGTAAACTTGTTTTATGACACATTCCTGATCATATTCTATAATTCTTTTTCCCTTTTATTTTAAATTATATCTTAATATGAATAATGAACATTTTAAATAAATATTATTACTTTTAGAAAATGTCTATAAATTTGAAATATCCCAAGTTTGTTTTCATGAAGCATACTTTTCTATAGCTAAGATTCCAATGGAATATAAAATATAAATTACAGTATCTTTTGAAGGTTACTATGAATTTAATGTAAAAACCACTCAGACTACACTGAATAATTTAGATTTGAAAAACAAAGTTTATTGTATAGTAAAACTTTACATCATACTAATTTTAATTTTTTCTTTTGAAACTGTTCTCAATTTTTTTCTAATGTTCTATTTATTTCCCTTACTTCTTGGATGTATTTTATTGACTCTACATTTACCTTGTCTTGATGGCATCTGGTCATGACTTTGAATATCAGTTGTGACTGTGCTGTAGAAACCACGGAGTACAACCTGGGGAACACTGACTTCAGTATCAGAGCTGTGATTTACTACCTGCTCTCTGACTACCTAGTGTAAATTACTTAGCCTCTCTGAGCTTCGGTTTTCTCATCGTTAAATGGGGCTAGAGATACCTGTCTTAGCGTGGTGGTGAGGGTTACATGAGATTGAATCGTGTCTAACAATGTCTGGCATATGGAAAGTGCTCAGTAAATTTTGTTCCCTAGTTCGTGGTAAATGGAAATGGAAATGCAAATGGTTGGGTTTGGAGCTGAATACATGCTGACTTCAGCTGTGGCCTTGATTGTTTGATTGTTGGTCATTTCTTTGTTTGCTTTTTATTTAAAAGAAAAAAAAGTGAATGAAGCTATGTAATCTCCAATGTAGATACGGCCCTCAACCTAGGCTTAAAATATAAATATATGACTAAATCAACTGCATTTACAAATGAGGAGTTCATACCTCACAGAGTTATTTTAAAGACTCAATGATATATAACAATTCAAAGACCGTAGCACATGCTAAGCACTCAGTAATGGTAAATTATTAGTAATGTGAAGATGAGATCCTTGTGATAGAGCTTGGGTACTCCAAATTTAGCTAAGAGTCATACGTACAAAACATTTTCCAGGTACTCCAATTTAGGCTGATGTTTCTGTATTTCATGAAAAAAAAACAAACTAATCTTTAAGTGGTTATACTTAATATGTAAAGTAGCTAAATTTTGGACATATATTTCAGAATATATTCATATAAACAGCTGCCCCCTTTTGGATCTTTAATATGTAGTCTTTAAATTAAAGAGCCCCAAATTAGCAGATAGGAGTTTTTTGTTTTTAGAAAATTGTACTTGTGAGAAATAATTCTGAATATACCTTATCTTTTATTCAAATGTATACAGACTGTTCATGTGCGTATAACCTTTAGAAATCTCAGAACCTGGAAAGGATTGATTAGTCCCTCTTTCTGGGCTCTGGAATTATACTAGGTCAATATTAAACTAATCTAACAATATACATAAATTTCTTTCAATCTATTAGGTAAATATTTCTATCTGTAACCAGGGCTTAGATCTAGCTGGCATGCACTGGTGTGACTGTCATAGTTGTGTGGCTGGCATTCTTTCTTTTTTTAAAAAAAAATTTAATTAATTAATTTATTTTTGGCTGCACTGGGTCTTTGTTGCTCCGTGCGGGCTTTCTCTAGTTGCGGCTAGCAGAGGCTACTCTTCGTTGCGGTGTGCGGGCTTCTCATTGCAGTGGCTTGTCTTGTTGTGGAGCACGGGCTTTAGGCGCCCAAGCTTCAGTAGTTGTGGCTAGTGGGCTCAGTAGTTGTGGCTCACGGACTCTAGAGCACAGGCTCAGTAGTTGTGGCACACAGGCTTAGTTGCTCCGCGGCATGTGGGATCTTCCTGGACCAGGGCTCGAACCCGTGTTCCCTGCATTGGCAGGCAGACTCTTAATCACTGCGCCACCAGGGAAGCCCAGAGTAATATAATCTTATATATTCTTTCTTTGTCTTTTACTACAGGAAGGTTGAAGTCATTAGAGTGAGATAGTTTTTAGCAATTGGCTAGACCTTTCTGTTGAAGAACTGCAGTATCTGCTGGCTTGTGGCTTAATTTGTCACTGTACTGAACCTCAGTACTTTATACAAGGTGTGGTACGTCAGCATCAGCACTGAAATGTGTTCTTGGGCCACCGTTATTATGCTTTATTGACTTTTTCCGGGTATTTTTAGATACAGACTCATAACTACTTGTCTCTTCTTCTCCGTTACTCTCCTATTACCTGAAATTCCTCTGAATTGAAGATACCCTAGAAAGTCCTGATCATTAAGCTTGAGTGGTAGAGGTCTTTACAGGAGATTTGATAATACTAGAAATCAGATTCACATCATAAGGAGCATTTAAATCATCTTAGTCAGTCAACATTCTAACTGGTTATTTGACACCATCAAATACCTAGGTTGCCAAGAATGTGGCCCGTGTCTATTTTCCCTGTTATGTTGTCTGTATTACTGAATGGTATTCTTCTTCTGTTAATTAAGAATATTACAGTACATGTCAAATTAAGCATTTTTGCTTTGAAAAAGATGTGGGTGTGTGGTTAAAGGAGTCTCACAGATTTAGTAGGAACAGTGCTTTTAACAGATGTTAGATCTCTGACTCTGGCTTTTTGGGTATCTGAGCGTCTTAGGGTTGCACAGTAACTCAGAAGCCAACTCTCTTGATTTATAGTTCAGAATACAAACTTCACAGCAGTTAACTTACTAGCCCAGGGATGGATAAGTTTCAACTTCCATGTCAGCTCTGGGATTTGGGCTGTTGCAAGACATAGGTTTGATATTCTTCAGTTAGATCAAGGTCACATAACTAGTTTGAAGTAGAGTCTGGACTAGAACCCAGTTCTTTTGGCTTCTAATCTTGTTTTCGTTTCTCCTAGTCATTTTATTGTAAACCTCATGAAAACCTTTATTTTGAATACATTTTTATAACCTTGTAATCCATCATGTAGGCATGAAAAGTTAAGATTCTGACATTTTTATTATATGCAAAGAAAGTGAAAATTATCTTGTTAAAAATATCATGCTTATTATTCAGTTTCAAAAATGCAGAAATAGGGCTTCCCTGGTGGCGCAGTGGTTGAGAGTCTTCCTGCTGATGCAGGGGACACGGATTCGTGCCCCAGTCCGGGAAGATCCCACATGCCGCGGAGCGGCTGGGCCCGTGAGCCATGGCTGCTGAGCCTGCGCGTCCAGAGCCTGTGCTCCGCAACGGGAGAGGCCACAACAGTGAGAGGCCCGCATACCGCAAAAAAGGAAATGCAGAAATAATGTGAGAAAGAAAAATGTAGTTTCATATGCACATCTTTTTAAGCATGACTCTTCATTACTAAGCTCTTTTTTACAAAGTGTGCCATCAGCTTTTTAAAGGACACATTTCAACATGGATTAAATCTTTGGGAAATTAGCTTGAATTATTTATAAGTACAGGCATACCTCAAAGATACTGCAGATTCAGTTCCAGACCACCACAGTAAAGTGAATATCGCAATCAATGGAGTCACACCAATTTTTTTGTTTCCTAGTGCATACAAAAGATATGTTTATACTTTACTGCAGTCTGTTAAGTGTGCAATAGCATTATGTCTAAAAAATGTACATAATTTAAAAATACTATATTGCTAAAATATGCTAACCATCATCTGATTCGTCAGTGAGTCGTAATATTTTTGCAATAGTAAGTTAAAGATCACTGATCATAGATCATCATAACAAATATAATAATTAATAATGAAAAAGTTTGAGATATTGCAAGAATTATTGAAATGTGACACAGAGACATGAAGTAAGCAAATGCTGTTGGAAAAATGGTGCTGATAGACTTGCTGGATGCAGGGTTGCCACAGACTTTCAATTTGTAAAAAATTATTCGCTAATCACAGTAAAACAAGGTATGCCTATAATTGCCCAAACATGCACATATATGTGTGTGGAGTAGAAATATATTTATCAACAGCTAAGAGTAATTGTTTGTATTGTGATGTTATGAATAATTCAACTGTATTTCATACCATTTTTAAGCCCTGTGGATGTAGTTTGTGTTATTTCCCTGGATAACATTGTTGGCACACAGTAAATATCTAACAATAATAACTCTTTTCCCATACAGTATTTACTTTAACTAGAAAAAACTGCTGTGCTCATGTTGTACAATTTTTAAAGTTTGTTAAGATGCTAAATGAATTTCTTGGCATTCTGTTATGGTATTATCATTTTTTAATTAGAACTCTCTGTCTCTCTCCCTGTCATACACACTTCACCTTCCTCCAGCCATTTGCCTTTCCTGTGACATGCTCTATGTTTTCATCTTATCACCTTAGTAACCAGAGGTACCAGAGTCCTACATTCCATTGAAACCCAGGCTTTAAAGATGGTCTCAGGCTGTTCCCTCTACTTCTTTTGTGGTTCTCTGTAGCTTGAAAAATTGGGAAATGATCAAATTTAGCCACGATCACAACTTTCCAAACTTTTCTGTGTCCTGGCATTTGAGTTCTACTTTGTGTCTATCGCTGTGTTAATTATTTGGGGGATACACAGTAATTCCTTTCTAACAAGAATACTAAAATATTATTGGAGCTAGCATCCTCTCAATGCAGGCCCAGCACTAACCCATGCTCACACCTAGGACAAGGCCAAGCTAGTCTGGTGTATTTTCAGGGGCTTGCATGTTCTCTTTTTCCCAAATATTATCCCCATTTTCTTTTATTCTTATATACTGCCCTTTATTCTGTAAATAGATACCAGCTTCCTTGCAAGAACTGGTTGCAGCGATAAGTCATGGGAAGCTCATTCACATGAAAGTGTATAAACTGCACAGCTGGGCACATAATCAACTCTAGACAAACAGGAGACAGACCAGGTAAGGAACTAGGAACACAGGCTTTGAGTCAGTCCTGAGATTAAGCCTTTTCTCTGAGACATTATGTCACTGAACAAGTTAAAGTTACATAACTTCACTTAGACCACTGGTTCCTCATCTGTAAAATGAAAGTAATACTGTCTCATCAACTGTATTATTAGAAAGATTAAAAGAAAAGTCTATGAAAAAATTGAGCAACTTCATTTTTAGTCAATACCTGAAAATGTCAATTAGTGTGACAACAAAATAGTAATCAATGCATTGGACTATAGAAGAAGGAGAGAAGGTGAATAAAGGAGAAGCTGAGGACTCTAAAGGCAAATTTTGTAGGGATCATATCTTTTCCAGAAGTCCTATTTACCTGCTATTGGTTGGGGGAATGTAGAGGCCCCACTCGTTATATCCTGCCAGTGCCTACAGCTTTGCTTCCCATTATTTATAAACATTTTAGCTTGTTTTGCTTTGATGATATTATAAACAGGGATTCATCCTTGTCAAATTATTTATTAATTGAGGATTTCTACCCTCAAGGAGCTCTTGTGTAGAAATAATATGGACATACAAGAAATAAAGTACAAAAGCTTGTTGTATAAAGATCATCAGTGCTACAGGATATTGGGAGAGGGAATGAACGCATTGTCAGGATCAAACATCGTATGAATGAAAGCTCTACTTTTCTGTTTTGATGTGGCCATTTAAATAAAATGGCATAAAAGTATGTTAGACACCAGGATTCAATAAGCTTAATCCTGAAACAGCTACTGTAAAAATCATAATTTTGCCAGATCTTGTTTGCAAGATTTTGATTTCCTAGAAGAAATAAGTTTTTTGTTTTAAGTATTTGATTCATTTGCCATCAATACTTGAAAGGCAGCTAGAGGTTTGGCTTCTTCACATTCTGATGAGTGGAGCTCAGAACTACCAAGGTGGCATCCTATTCCTGTCCCCCAGAGACCCACGTTTTCTGGCAACAGATCCTACATTGAGCTATTTGTGATTGTCCAATAAGCTGTTATAATAGAATGGCCAAAATACAAACTTTGTTTTTATGTGTTTATGTGTTTGTGGGACCAAAACGCAGAGGTATTGGTATCTCCTACTTGTTTTAGTGACAATTCTGATTCCATGTAGAGGAGAATCAAAGGCATATATAATTAATTTAATTATTGAATGTGTTCGACCTTAAATGGTTCCCATTTTCATTTTTGAAAATTTTAGTCAAAGATGGACTTGAAATATGTTCTTTCATTTTACATTGAGTATTTGGTTAAATGAAAGATTTTATGAATATGTTGGAACTCTTCTGAGTTTAATCAGTTTATTGATTCACTAGGCATGATTTGGTGTTTTTCCTTTGTGATGATTTTTAAAAAGAGAAAAACCTCATTTTCTTTCTGCATTATTTGTATAATCTTTTCCCCTTCTTTTTGCAACATTTGGCTTGAACCTGAGTTTAATAAAGTTTGCTATAATATTGTAGTAGTTTACAGGTGGCTCACATATATTTATGATGTGAAAGTTGCGTATCTATTAATTTAACAAATATTTACTGATGTCCTGCTATGTCCTGAGCTAGCTATTGGAGGTATAATGGTGAACGAAATACACAAAAACCCCTGCTCACATAGAGCTTATAGTCAGAGATTAAACACTGTTACTAAAATACTGTAATGAAGCTAAGTATTTTGGAGTAGTAAAGGGAGGTGAGGGAGGCAAGGAGCACAGGGAGGTTGCAATTTAAAATGTGGAGGTCAGTGAAGACCTCACAGAGAAGGTGACAATTGAGCAGAGACTGAAGGTGATCAAGAGAGGAAACCACTTGGCTACAAGGAGCGACAATATTCTAGGCAGAGGAAACAGCAAGTACGGAGACCCTGAAGTGGGAACGTGCTGTGTAAAGAACAGCAAGGGGCCAGTGTGGGGTAGGGGACTAAGAGGCTGGTTTTGTAGGGCCTTGCATGCCAGTGAAAGGACTCTTGCTTTTTTTACTCTGACCCAAATGAGAAGCTGCAGGAGGTGTTAGGCAGGGCAGTGACATGGACTACTTTAGCTTCAAAGGCTTGCTATGATTGCTGTGTATTGAGAACAGATTATAAGGTGGCAAGGGCAGAAGCAGGGAGATAAGTTAGGAGGCAATTACAATAACCCAGGCATGAGAAGATGGTATCTATCTACTTCCTGTGCATTTACTGCTGTGTGTATTGTATACAGACACTGGTGCAAGGGACCATTTGGGTTTATTTTTCAGTCTGTTTTTTTTCCCCTGTGGTTCAAATCTCCCATAGAAGGGAAAGAGAGAAATCAATGACTTCACTTTTGTTTTTAGCCATTACTGGTAGTAATATGAATCTTGCATGTATATGGCATTTTACAGTTTTCAAGCCATTCTTATATGTATTGCCACATCTAGCCCTCACAATGACCTGTTTAGTGGGTGACAGTTTCCAGGTTTATAAGACATGTCAGGGTCACACAGCTGGCCCCTTCTCTTCGGTGGTGTGCATATTGGCTTCAGTAAAAACATACAAACTAAGCAGTGACCAATAATCATCTCTTCCCGGAGAATGGGACTTGGGTGCACTTAAAGAAATTTACTCAGCTGTCAACTCATTAAAGAGTAATGAGCATTGTTGTGGTCTCTGTCTTTGGTGGTCGCTGGGTTGTCAAGCTAAAAAAACTTGATTGTTATTGGAATTGAATCTGTAAATTGTTCAAAGGGGATTCTTTATAAACAAGAGCATTCCTAATTTTTTCCTTTTAATTTCATCTTATCTCTTTATAGGATTCACACATCTAAAGATGGAATAGAAAAAAAGTGTACCAAAACTGGAAGAATCCCCCAAATGTTGAGGGAATTATAATACCAAAAGATATTTAATTTTTGCTGATGAGTAACACTAGGTGCAGTGTTTCCTTGTATATGTCAAAATATTTCAGCAAAGATGGTTTTCTTTTATGGAATTTAAATAATGAGGCTCGTGACATTTTACTTTTAACCTGCAAGATACATTGAATACAATTAACATATTCAAGTTAAGTCAAAGAAAGTAGCATAAATAACTTCTGTGTGATTTAATTTAAATTTATAATATATTATAAGTGTTTCAGAGAAGATGAGAGGTGGTAGAAATTCCTGTATATTGTAGTTGAGAAAGCAGAGTGTGTATTTTGTATTCAGAAATATATCATGTAACAGCTGTTGCAAAATTTGAATGAAAAAGAAAAACTGAATGGGCAAATATACGTTTGTAGTCAAAAGGAATAATATATATATCACTTGAATTGTGCTCTTGAATTGCCATTTGTCTAAGAGATTGAATTTTTGAATATAACAGCAGTAAATGCAAAAAAGGCAGATTAATATAGTGATGTTTGTGAAAAAAATTTAAGTGCTCGGGATAGGAATTTGAACTTGTGGTTCACACAATAGTATTCCATTACTTTCTAACAGATATGATTATTGAACAGATTAATAGTTTATGTTGAAAAACCTACTTATTTGAATGAGCCCTCAATTATAATATTCCCCATTAAGGATGTATTTTTTTCACTTTTCAGTTGAAATAGCAATGTATGTAAAATGCAATTGATGTTCTGGCTTTCAACCTGACAAGCTTTTGCAATATGTAGAATATGTGGCAGGCCTGGTGGCTTCAAAGTGTTTTTTTTGAAGTTTTTGGTAGGGAATGTCTTCTGGGGCAGCTGAGGGGATTGGTGCATGGGGAACATTTGAGACAGTGGTTTATTGTTATTCTCTTTTCCTGTCCATTTTTTATGTGGACCACTCTTCGTGTCCTCCTGTATCCTTTTCCTTTCTCTTTTCTTGCTGATTTAATTCCTCCAGTTTATTATCAAGTGCCTGCTGTATGCCAGGCATTATTCTAGGGGCTAGAAATACACCTCCCTGCTCTCTGGAAACTTACCGTCTTGTGAGGAGGGTGAACAATGAACATCTTAAACAAGGGATAATGTTCACTATGAATAGACCAAGGCAGGGAGTAGTGACAGAGCAGTATGATATTGTACTGGGTGGGGAGGGAAGGCCACTCATCCCACAGGGAAGCTGAATCCTGAATGATAAGAAAGAGCAAGCTGTTTTTTCCTCCTTGTGCCCTTGTTGCCTTCACTCTAGCCCACAGACTCATAATAGCCTGGCTGCATTCACAGCTTTCCACGTACCTAGAGTTGAAGCCAATGGCACGCCATACCTCTTCTCCCTCTCCAGGGATATGTGGGAGATACAGATGGACTGTCCTTCCTTTATAGGCCTTCACTTTCTTACTCCCTATAAGAATTCACTAATTGTTATGTATTTTAGAAGGTTTTCCTCCTCTTCCACCAGCCCCTTGCTTCATCCCCCAGTACCACACAACATGTTGAATTTGCTTCTATAAATATTATAGGCCTTCTCACATTGCCTTGCAATAATTTGTCTTCCATTCCTTTCCAAAATGCCATCCCCATTTGCCCCATTAAAAGCCAGGTAAGCATCATTTCTTTTTTTTTTTTAATATTTCTTTCTTTATTTGGTTGCGCTGGGTCTTAGTTGTGGCAGTGGGCTCCTTAGCTGCAGCTTGAGGGCTCCTTAGTTGTGGCCAAACTCTTAGTTGCAGCATGCATGTGAGATCTAGTTCCCTGACCAGGGATTAAACCCGGGCCCCCTGCATTGGGAGCACGGGGTCTTAACCAATGTGTCACCAGGGAAGTCCCCAGGTAAGCATCATTTCTATTCATCTTTGTTTTTCCAGAGGCTAACACAGTGTCTGAAACAAGTAACTTTCAGAAAGTATTGTATTTTTAAACCAAATTAATAAATTGTTTAATCTTATACTGCTTGCCCTTATGATAACTTCAACACACATATATACTTCTCTCCTTTCTAATATCTAAGTGATTAAATGAAAACATAAAATGTAAGGGGTTAATTCAAGTAACTTAATGTATTCTTGTCAATTAAGTAAAATGTAAACGGTACCTTAGTAACTAGTTTACTCTCTTTTGCTATTTATATTTTTCTCAACCGAAGAGAGCAGGATGCTGAACCACATTTAGAGTTTATCAGAAGAAACATTAGAGACACATAGAAAACAGCATAATTATATATGCACTTTTAGACTGCAAAGTGAAATTAGACAAGTCGTTTGAAGGTCTGCGTGATTCATTATAATGCAATCGATTATGTGGCTTACCTTAAATTATAATGTAACGCTGAGAAAAATGCCATGACCTAAAGAAATATTTTATGTGGATGATGTCATCATGCATTTACAGGAATCAGTATAGATATTTATAACTTCATGGAAAAATTTTAAAACATTTTAAAGCAACATTTAAAAAGAAAATTACATTTTGAATATTTAGCTGCCTTGTTTGCCCACTTCGAAGATGGAAAGAAATTAATCACAGTGAGTTCATTCTTACAGTTATAAAACAGTTTGCAGTCTTTTTTCATTAGTTAAAAAAAAGTACATGAATATCATCAGTTTACAGATTAGCAGTCATTGCCGTTAAACAACATGGCATTTTCCCACTACTTCTGGTAAAGTCTTTTTTATGTCTGTATGTGATTTCACCGTTTTTAGTCATACCAGTCTTAAAAGGCTGGCCATTATGTTCTTTGGACATGAATTACTCCCCCAAAGGGGGAAGAATAAACAACACAAATGCTTAAGTTTGTTTTTTGTGAAAATAGCTACATTTAAAGACCATTTTTATATTGTTCTTTCTAAAATGTCAATTACTAGATAGTAAAAAAGTTAAATTCAGCTGAATGTAATAGAGAAAAATATATGAATATGATTTAATAATTTCCTAACTTCTGTTTTCTTCATATGTGGCAGAGAAACTTACTTAAATTCCTAAGATTTGGGTTGAATAATAATTCTTATTATTTAAAAGAGAAACATAGCATCATTGTAATTGTACTCCCGAGGTAAATGTCTGGTTTTCTTTTGCTTTTATTTTATTGTGACTTCAAAGGGAATGGTTGTTTCATAATGAGTTTCTGTCCATGATCAGTAAATAATAAGAAGAAAATAGTGAGGAGAGGGCAGAATTGCAGCCTCTGCTTCCTATTCTAATCCATTAGTGATAACACATATATCATGAATGTCCTTAATTCTTGATTAAAAATCTTGATTAAGATGGAAGAGTTTCTGGTTTTTCACCGTTAAATATTCTTTAATATGGAAAGTTGACAGTGATGGATTGACTAGCATGTAATAAATACAGAATCAGAGGTCTGGAATAATCCTTGAAATATCACTTTTTATTGTGATATATATCATACATACAGATGCATAGAGCATAGACAGTTTAAAGAATAGCTACAAACTCCTATGGAACCACCACCCAGGTCAAGAAACAGAACATTGCTAGTATCCCCGAAGTCCTCTCCATGTGAAATTTCATTCACTTTCTATCAAAACTAGCTCCAGTTGTTTTTCAGTTTATACTCAAGGATTCCATGTAGAATCATTGTCCCCCCCCCCAACACTTCCAGGGATTTATTATTGGAAAGAGTTAAACTCCATAGAAAGCCTGAAGAGGCAAGAGGTATTTCCATTCCTGGTTCTTTTGAAATGCATTTAGTGGCTGAAAGTAAAAGTGGATCAGTTAGATAATTGTGTCAGTTGATGCATTTGGTGGATAAGCTGCAGAGAGCATCCTTCTTTCCAACTTTAAAATGCAGAGGCTTAACATGAAAAGTTAAAGAGGTTTGAGTGGATGGGGTTGAGAAGAGAGTCTTGGATGGAGACCAATTATATCCATCTTTCATGATGATATCACAAATCCAGTAGAACTACAATCAGTAGTTGAAATAGCAGGGTAGAAGGCAGCTACTAGAAGGCAATTTTCAATTAATAAGACATCAGACAAATGATGTAACAGTAATATAATCAGGTTTTTCAGAAGGAAAAAATGTCCACTGCCATCCTTGACTAGATACTAGATTTTTAAATATACAGCTCAGTTGCTCTGCCCATAAAACATGTTGCTTTTCTTCATTTTGATAGATACTATATTGTGTTCAAACTTATTTCTTATTCCGCTTTCTTACATTGAGCCATTTGTTTGGTTTTCTTTTACTATATTTTGAATTATTAATCACTGAGCAGATACTTTATTACTGTAAAAGGAATTATAAACATCATCAAAACGGTGCTAGGGATGAAAGAGCAGATGGGTGCTGGGTTTTGCAGTTTGTTTTTTTAAAAATTATTCCCCTGGGAGAGCTGTTGGCAAAGTATACAGTCGGTAATTAGATTACGGGAACAGAAAGAAAAAAGGAAGGAGAAAAAGTAAATTAGCCACATGCAAGTCTATATGTATTTTTCTAAAAAGAGAAAAAAAAACATTGCCTTTAAATATATGTATTTATTAAAATTATAGGGTAATAAGTACTTCTCCTGTAAGATTTAATATTATACCTCTTCTACTTCGTTCTTTGTTTTCATTCCCTTTGACCTCCTTGTTCACTTCTGTGGCTCTGTTGCAGATCTGTTTAATAATCATTGCTACCAGGATAGAGCTGTCATCAGCCAGAGGTGACAATTCACAAAGAGAGATGTTTTGGCATTCCAAGACACAGAGGACATTAAATATGGTGTAAGACAAAACATGTCTTCTTTATTTTGACCTATAAAACATAGATGCTATTGTGAAAAATATCGCTTCACAAAAATGTCTTCAGCCAGTAACTCTGGATGACATCCATCTTCAAGGTTTGCACTGTATTTTATTACTGTATTTTTTTTTGCCTACTCCTCTTTACATTTTGAAAAGAAAACCAAGTGGATTCACTCTACTATATATCAATTTGAAACAACTTGTCTGGCTTCAGAGGCATCTCTGAGTGGAGTACTCCGTTTTCTAGTTAGGGTATATTCTTTAACATGTGAAAGGGTCATGGGTTTTGTCATCACTACCTGGGGTGAAGAACAAAAACTAATCAATATTCTTTCCTAGTTCTCTCCCTGGATGTCTTACAACCTCATCTGTTTGTTTCTTGTTTCTCCTTTACTTTTCCTGGGTGAGGTCTTCTGTAGTTAAATTCTCTCACATCTCATACACAATCCATTAGGATATCCTGTCTCTACCTTCAAGATATATCCAGGTTTCAACCACTTGTTATCTCACCCACCCTGATTGGACCACCGGGATTACAGCAGAAAACAACAATATCATATAATTTCCTTGTCTAAGCAGGAAGGGTATAAACCCTTTCCCTTCCCTTCCCCCAGGTCCATTCTCAATAAAGAAGCCAAAGTGATCTTTTTAAAATAGAAACCCAATCACGCCATTCTTCCCAGACTCTGCGGTGACTCTCCATTTGACTCAGGGAACAAACCAAAGTCCCTACAGTGAGTGACCTACAAGTATCTACAATCCATTCTCCATTACCTGCCCGATCTGCTCCCCCTTCTTGGTTCAACCGCATTCGCCTCCTTGTAGCTGCTTAGCTCCAGCTCTTTTATCTACCTGGAGACGTCTACAGATACCCACTGTGCTCATTCCCTAACTACCTATGAGTCTTAGTCAAATGTCCCCCTTACAGGCTTGCAACTTACCCCACACCTCACCCAGCTGTCCATCTCTCCATTACTCTTCTTCTCTTTTTCTTTTTTCCATGATGATTATCACCTTTTAACATACTATGTTATTGACTTAGGTATGTTTATTGTCCATTTTCCTGCTGGAATATAAGCTTCATGAGGGCCAGGATCTTTATGTATTTTGCCAATGATATATTTTAAACCCCTATAAATTATTTATTGAACAAATGAATATTTATAAAATAAATGATTGGTGTACTCCCCACTTCTTATTACTTTTCTCCCTTCCAGAGTCTCACAGCCACCCTTATCTGTAACTAGACAAATGAATCTACTTTCTTAGATGTAGCATCCTAAACCAAATACTAAAACTGAAACTTAAAAAGGAAGGTGAATCTCGAATATAAGTATCTTTTAACTATTTTAAGTGATCATAACAGCCTCGTTTCTTTCTGTCAGAAACATCCACAAACACTTCATCAACTCTTTTGGCTCCAAAAAGGAATTGCTAAAGGACAAGAGACATTTTTGATCTAGATTTAATGTCCTTCTTGATTTTTGTGCAACTGTAAGTGTAATTAATACAGATTTCCTTTAATTTATAGATGGGAGTGAGGAATGAGAATCTCCAGAATAAGCGCAGAATAGTATAAGAAAATTGATCATAATCCTCTTGTCTTAGTCCAGCTGGGCTGCTGTAACAGAATACCATTGATTGTATGGCTTATAAACAAATATGTGTTTCTCACAGTTCTGGAGGCAAGTAGTCCAAGATCAAGGTTCCAGTAGATTTGGTGAGAACCTACTTGTTGATTCATAGATGGCCATCTTCACATTCATCCTCACATGGAGGAAGGAGTGAGGGAGCTCTCTAGTGCCTCCTTTATTAGAACACTAATCTCATTCATGAGGGCTCTGCTCTCAAGACCTAATTGTCTACCCGAGATCCCACCTCCAAATACCATCACATTGGGGATTAGGATTTAAACATATGGATTTTGGGGGGACATATACTTTCTGTCTATAGTACCTTTCTATTTCATAGATTTGGAAGTCAAACAGCAGGATTAAAGGATGAAAGTTTTTGGGAGAGAGTTTGACATTAAATAATAACCACAAAAATATGGAAAAAATTGGTTTATGGCAGTATTTTTAAGGAAACAACTCTACATATTATGGCATAGTTGAGAAGTGTTATTATTTGGGTCGATATATTAGAAGATTTTATGTGAACTTGCATGATAACATTTGAAGACAGTAAGGATTCTAAATGAAAGAGTAAAGATCTCATAAATTAATGAAAAAATATAGATCAACAGAAAATGTAGTGGACGTATACGTTGCTATCCATGGGGGTCTTGAACCAATCCCCCGTGGATTCTGGGGAATGACTGTATATTCTTTGTTTGTATTCAGAAGTGTTGATATTGATGGATAAATCAAAGTATAGAGAAAATAATTGTCTATTTTGCTGGAAATTTTTGACATAAAATTAAAATGTATTGACTTGGACATAGCGAATCTTTATAACAATGAAAACTTAAAAAGAAATTTCTGTATAAAAGTAGTTTAATACATTGGGTTCCACAGTCTTTGATCTTCCTGGGCAGCAGTAGTGCTATTTAATTTGGGATTGGGTTCAGCGGCATATAACAAAATATGTGAAATATCTTGAATAAGATAGAACTTAATTGCTATCACAAATGAAAGAATTTTGGAGATAAGGTGGTATGGCTTTTCCTTATATTCATCAAGGATCCAGACTCCTTCTGGCTCAGCATCCTTTTATCTTTACAGTATAACCCCTGTCCTTTTAGTCCAGTACAGCTGTTGAGCCTCCAGTCAGCATATGCCCCTTTTAACCAGCAAAAGTGAAGAAGGGGCAGAAATGGGGCACACAACCAAACTTTGCCACATGGCTTTACCCATCTGCAGTTGAGGCTGGGCCATGTTGTCCTTTAATTGAGCAGCATTATGACCAACTAAAAATTAGATTCTTGTGATGAAGGTGGTAGGGGGGAAGGGATATTATAAGGCTAGTGGTTTTTTTTACAGGAGCACATTTTCACTTAATAATTAAACTAGTTTAATTGTTGGAAATTTAGAAGAAACATATTCTTTACTTGATTTTACCTTGTCCCTTTCAGTATAGGAATAGTGTCTGTCATTGAGCTGTTTTTTTTTTAAGACAATTTTGTCATTGTGAATAGTAAACAAACTAGGATAGAAATAAGAAATAACACACAATAAGCTTCATTAAAATTCAGTTATTTAGAGTGAAATTACCTAATTCTTTCGGGCAACTCATGCTAACAAATTGTACTCAGCATAATTACTGGGTTTATACGATCTCTTTTTCCCAGATTAAATGGTTTCAATTTGCACTTATTATGACAGTTGTCCTCTGCACTTGGAGTAATAACATACTGTTTATTTATATATTCTAGGGCCCAGAAGCAAGGCTTGCTTTTTCTACTCTCTCCACCTGCTCACCCTCAAACTCCTACAAACACACACACACACACACACACACACACACACAGTGTTGTTTCTCCACGTTGTAGCATAAGGATCATTATTTCCTCTTTTCTTTTTTTTAATCAGAACTAAGTACTTATCAGAACATGCACAGTCCATGGTTCTTCTGTCCTTTGAAGACTGTGTCAGTTTTGTTGTGTGTACGTAAAAACTTAAAGCGCTTTAAAGGTTAAAAGAGAATTTTAATGCTTAAAGTAAGTTTAGAGAATGTTCTCAACCATTTCTCTTAATCTGCTTTTCATAACTTTACTAAGGAGTGTAAATGAACAGTTGCAAAAATATAGAGCATGTCCTAAAAGTATTTATAAATTTGCTCATAATCAGAAACTCACTAGGACTGTTTTTTTGAACTTGAAAATATAGATTTATTAATTTGTCTTGAGAAATAAGCAGAAATAATAGTATCTAACAAAATATTGACAAATAAGACAAGGAGAACTTGAACTGTCAGATATCTAAAGTTAAAATCTGACAATAAAAATGATAGTTAAGTCAATGAAAAAGAATAAACATCTGGAAAATATGCTTAAATTTTTATAGGTACATAGCATGTGTCAAGACTGTCTAGATAAGATTTCATTCATTCACACCCCAAATTGGGTAATTATTTGTGAAAAATAAAACTTGACTCCTATTGCATGCAATACACAAAAAAATAGTCCTGATGGATTAAAAAATTACTGACAAAAATTAAGTCATGATTCAACTAACCTCAGGGTGGGGGAAGGACTTAAAAATGGGAGAAAAACACAGAGGGTAAAATATTGATCATTTGATTTCACAAAATACAACCTAAATTTATGTATATGTATATTCACATATATGTAAATGCATTGAAAGGGACTAAAGAACACATGTAAATTTTTTAAAAGAAGTTACTTTATTTAAGTAAATGGGATTGATGTGGAGTGTTGTGTGATGTGGTCTGCCACAATTTACTCCAAGTATTGCTATGTTATTTTAAGGCAACAACAACAATGTAATGATTTAATCATTATTTATTAAATCAAAACAATTACAAATGTGAGAAAAAGCAAACAATTAATGCACAGGCTTATTGAATGACTTTTATGAGTCAGACTCTGAGCCAGACATAATTTCTCCATTGGATATGCATAGTGATACTAGGTTTTAGGTGGTTCTAGTTTCTAGAACTGTGGTTTCTTATATTTGATATGTACAATTAGTGTGATGACTTGATTTTTTCTCTTTGCAAAGTTACTGTTAAGTTAGGGTGCATCTCAAAATGAATGGTCCAAGCAAATGGGCATTCAAAAGCAATAAAATAAAAAATAAAAACCTAAACCTCACACCTTATACAAAAATTAACTCAAAATGTATCACAGAGTTAAATGTAAGACATAAAACTCGAAAACAGCGAAAAATGAGAAAATCTTCAGAACTAGGCAAAAAGTTCTTAGACTTGACATTAAAATCACAATCCATAAA
The DNA here is from genome assembly GCF_949987515.2 of Delphinus delphis. Classification (NCBI taxonomy): domain Eukaryota; kingdom Metazoa; phylum Chordata; class Mammalia; order Artiodactyla; family Delphinidae; genus Delphinus; species Delphinus delphis. The sequence continues at coordinate 90,122,052 of NC_082685.1, read as the reverse complement.
AGGAAAAATTGATAAATTGGACCTCATCAAATCTAAAAACTTTGCTCCACGAAACTCCCTGTGAAGAAGATGTAAAGACATGCTACATACTGGAAGAAAATATCTGCAAACCACATTATCTGACGAGCTCTCAAATTCACAAAAGCTTACAAAATTGTGGTTAAAACAAGCAATCCAATTAGAGAATGGAAAAAGACATGAATGGACATTTCACTGAAAAGATAGATGGCAGATAAGCACATGAAAAGATGCTCAACATCACTACCCACTTGGGAAATGCAAATTAAAAGCACAATGAGAAAATACTACATACCTATCACACTGGCTAAAATTAAAAATTAGTGATAACGTCAAATATTGGTAGGGATGTGGAGAACTGGATCACTCTTACATTGCTAGTGGGAATGTAAAGTGGTGTAGTCACTTTGGGAAAGAGTAGGACATTTTCACAAAATTATCATGTGACCCTGTTAGTACATTCTTGAGCATTTATCCCAGAGAAATAGAAATTTATGTTCACACAAAAACCTGCATGCTTACTCATAGCAGCATTATTTGTAGAAGCCTAAAACTGGAAACAATGTAAATGTCCTGCGAAAGTTGAATAGTTATACAAACTGTAGTACATCTATACTATGAAATAAGACTCAGCAGTACAAAAGAATGAACTATTGTTACATGAAACACCTTGGATGGATCCCAAGGGCATTATGCTAAGTGAAAAGCCAGTCTAGAAGATTACCCACTATAAGATTCTGCTTTTATAACATGCTTGAAATGACAAACTTATAAGAGAGGGAGAACATATTTCCTTGTTGTACTATTGTATTAGAGTTTTGCAAGATGTTACCATCAGGGGAAACTGGGTGAAGGGTATATAGGAACTCTGTATAAGTGAGTCTACAGTGATCTTAAAAAAAAAAAGGAACAATAGCAAACAAAAACCTAATGGTTTTTTCTCAACTAAGTGAAAAGGGACAAAAGACTCAACAGTGTGTTTAGGTAACTTGCCCAGAGTCCCACAGCCTATGAGTAGCAGAGCTTAGATTTGAACTCAGGTCTCTCTGACTTTCAGGCTTGTCTGTATTTGCACAGCACTTGCCATCTTCCTGGAAGGTCCCACTCAAGGTAAATGGCAGTAATTTTTACATGCAGGCTTTGGAAGCCACTTCTCCAGACTAGCAAAGAAAATTGAGATCCGATCTTAGGTTCTAGTCAAACTCTTCTCAACTGTGTTTTCCAAAAATATCTGGCAGTGCCTCTCATCATCACAAGACCACCTGGAGATTTTGATAAAATGCAGATTCTAATTCAGTCTTGAATGGGGCCCGAGACTGCCTGTTTCTAATAAGCTCCCAGGTGATACTAAAGCTGTGATCCGTGGACCACTCACTGAGCAGCAAGGATGAAAGGGACTTCTAACATAGCTGTTTGTAACTAAAAGAATGCCTTACAACAAACAGCATTTCAGATGTGGTTAGGATCCTGCACTCCAACAGCAAATGGAATGAGAGAGAAAGGGATCCATTGTTGGAGTGTAGCTTAAGCCTGGCAATCTCATCCATAAGTGAAGACAGTTGACAGGCATTTTGAGTGGAAAGAGAAAAACTAGAGTCAAAGTATAAAAAGTTAAAGTGGTGCTTTGCAGTCAGCTGCAATTATAACAGCTGTTTGTCGTGCATGTGATGTCTACTTTCTTCATTCATGTGTAAGAGAAATTACTGATAAGGTAGGAAGTTTATTGTGACCACAGCCTACACTGTCATCAGGCCTGACAGCTCCATTTCCATCCATTTAAGTATTTGGGGATTTGATTTGTCCTGTTATCTAAACTAATTAAGATCAGAACATCCACAGCTTCCATTTATTCAGGGGTATGCAGGTTTCCCTTTTGTATTTCTGAATAGAACAAAAACATTGTGCCAGAGAGGTTTAGATGCCCTTCTTTCAAAGTCATCCTTTAATTATTAATGCTTTTATCAGGCTTTATGAAAGGTGCCATGTTTCCTGAAGTAACTAAAGCTTGATATGGCTTTATATTATGATGGGAAATTAATAAATGAGTATGCGAACTGGGGAAATGAAGTGTGAAATTGTGTGGTATTTCACAATGTGAGCTTCTTTTGTGATCTGTATTTTATCATGTTCTGGGTCACATTTTCTGGTGGGTTTGCTCATGGGTCAGCAAGCCCTTAGGCTGTCATTGCTTCTTTAAAACATCAGGCATGAAAAGTGGAATGATGCACAGCTCTGCCATTGGCCAAGCTGCAAACCTCTCATTTCACAGGGTGTTGTGCTGACTTGCTTCTTAGGACCAAGTTGTTGCTGTTTTTGTTTTTTTCTTCCCTTTGAATAGTCTCTGATGGTGGAACTAATGACACACAAATCTCTCCTTGAGAAGCTCACTTTCTCACTGGCCTCCTGCCTCCAGTCTTGCCCCCAGCCTCCTGCATTCAGCCTCCACATCACAGCCAGAATGATCTCCTACAATACACCTCTGATCCCATCAGCTACAGGATAAAGGCTAAATACCTTGGCATGGATTACAGGTCCTTTGTGCATTGGCTCCTGCCTTTCTCTTCAGCCTCATTCCTGCCCCTCCCCCTTCCAGTGTTCCTGGCTGTACTTGTAGTCCTTAGAACTCAACTTGCTTTCTCCTTCCTCAAGATTGACCTCTAAGCTGTTTCCTCTAGTTGGGATGCTTTCTCTCCATTGGCCACCCGGTGAACACCTGATATTTAGCTCAGATGTCACTTCTTCCATGAAGCTGCCTGTCTTAGTCAAAGCTGTTTGGTTTCAGGGCATAGGAACCCACTCAAATTATCGCAAATAAAAACATTTATATAAACGACAGAGCAGGCCACTCCATGGACATTCCCAAATAGGTCAGTAAATATAGCTAGGACTTTGGGGATAGAAGAGGACAGTCAGGAACCAGGGCTGCTCATGTGGTGATGCCTGGTTTCTATCACTTCTCTCTGTGTCTGCTCCATTCTTTTCATTTGAAAAGTGATGTTTTAGCTTCTCTACCCTTTTGTCATTTCAGCTTGTTCCTGGCTTTGCTTGGAGTTACCCTATGTCAGTTTGGCTCTAATTCTATGTGAATTTCAACTCAGCTATCTTCTCATTTTCCCAATTTCAAATTCCCAGGAAGAGAGATTTGGATTGGCACGGTTAAGTCAAGTGGCCAATTAGCTATGGCTGGGGAGTGGGGTCCCACCTTAACATGGGGCACATCTTTCAAGGGTGAAAGGTTGTGTTTGGTTTTGTTGCTCGGATTCCATCACTCAGAGGTAGACGATCCTTTTTCTCCCAAGTCCCACTTTACTGAGCTCCTAAACACAGTTTTACTTAACCTTCACTCAAAGTGTATAAGGTTCTCAGATTTTAGGGCACAGCATCTCACTTCATATTAGGAAACCCTTCTCCAAATTCTAGGGTTGTTTTCCCTCTCAGGGTTTCCTTGCCAAATAAGAAGAGCAAGTTCACTTTTTGGAATGGGCATGCTCTCACTGGGCTTATTATAAAATCTTTTTTTTTCCTTTTTGGTTGATGCAAGGTGCTCAATTCTTTGTTTATTTGGGGGAAACTTGCAATAAAATTTAAAAGAAATTGGATTTTTTACCCCTTGTGCTGTGAAAATTTATCTACTTGAGTGAGCTAAAGATAGTAAAATTACATTTAGGTTAATATCATTCAACTCTCTAAACTACTTCCTAAGACTATTCCAGTGAGAGTGCTTTAGATGATAAGGGGAAAAATTTTTCTAGGAAAACTTACTTAAGTGGAAATCCTAAAGAAACTCAAAGCTGAAATTGGTCAGAGAATTACAGAGTTTTTTTCTTTAAATACATACCACATCCTATAAATTCTCTCATGATGCCCTATTTTGAGAATTTATCTTAGAGAATACCGGTTCTGTAATAGGGAGAATAAGAATATGGTGAAGATTTTATTGATTATTACCAATGAAAAATACTATTTTTGAGGGACCTATTACAAATAGCCTGCATGATCCTCCTGACAGACCTCTTGCGTCATGCTGGGATTTGCAAAATATATAGAGTGATTTCCTGCTGGGGGTATCAAAAGAAAGCTATACCCGAAGAGAAGAAGAACTGGGTAAATTTTTTTGAATCATCATCTGTCTTTCTCTCTCCACATAACCTTCTTTTTTTCCCCCTCTTTTGTTTCTTTTAGCCAGGAGCCATAGAACTTGATTTTTCTTTACGTTTCCCATCTATAAGAGGAGGGTACTGAGATCTGTTATGCTTGCTTCTTATGACTATTTTGGGGGAATCATGTGAATGTACTTTATAAACTGTTGCGTTTTAGAAAGATGAGACACTTTTGGGGCCTCGTATGTACAGTGAAGGGAACAAAGATGCCAAACACATGGGTCCTGCCCTAAAGGGTTAACCCTTAGCTTGGGAGTCAGACAAATCCAGGCTCCTTTCTGGAACATTCTGAGTCAAAAGATTTGGAATAGGGCCTGCTACTATTTTAAGCACCCCCCGCCCCAGATTATTATTGGGCAAGTTTGGGAAATACTGACAAAAGATTTACTCTCATTTTCTTCGTTCATGAAGTGAAATGGGAGATAAAGCAAAATGCCTAGCCAGTAGATCATGACAAGGTATGAATAAGGTACCCACGTGGTGCTTGGAACTCGATGGGTAATTAGTAAATGGTAGTTCTCCTTTCTTTCAATAAAATAAAGAAGAAATTGACCAGACCCCTAAGGGAAGTGCAAATAAAGTGTCCTGGTGATTCAGAGCAGTAGGAACAAGAGCTTTCGTTTGGGAAAGGGAGGAGAGGAGTCCCCTCTGCTGGCCTATCACTATGAGAAGTGGTGCATGTGGTGGGTTTAGTGGGCAGACTCTGGCATTTTATAGAACTTGGTCCTATAAAATGTGGTGTCAAATCCTGGCTTTTTCTTTTAATAGCTAAGTAACCTGGGACATGTCAGTTAACCATATATGCATCAGTTTTCTCATTTCGATAATAAGGATAATAATAAAACCTAACTGATAGGATGTTGTCCGGCAATAAAGCAATCATCCATCCACCCATCCATTCATTCAACAAATATTTCTGAGCACCTGCTCTCTGTTTGACATTGTTCTGGATGTTAGGGATATAGCAGTGAAAAAGGAAGAAGCAGAACATCACCACATGGTCCGTGCTCAAGAAATGAGAGCCATTATTATGCTGTAATAAAAAGTCTTCCAGTCCTGTTGTCTGATTTATATGTTATGACCATGGCAGAGATATACATTTCTAGAGCTTTAACTGTTTGCCTGCAGCCACAGAATCAAAATCATGGATCTTAGCTGGAAGGGACCCCAGGGCTCTTAGGAGATATCGTTGATGTTGCCCATTGCATATACATTTGGTAGCTGTTGATGCACAGTGAGTGTGTGCCACTGTTTACTTTTCTAGAAATGGTGATTGATTGATGAGTGTCTGATCCAAGCACATGCTTTTAGTAAATCCCTCTTGTAAGCCAGGGCTTATGTTTTGAAGTACTTGGTGGTGGTTAGACTTGTAGTCATGGACCATGGAACATAACAAATTTAACAGGTCCACATTATGTGCATAGATATGTTTTGAAGGCAGGGCATTGATAATGAAGGTGAAGGTGAGGGGAGAAGTAAGGATATACCACCTTCATTATCATCAGGCAGGTAATTGAATTAGTCAGTCGCAGTTGGCCAGCAACCAGTTAATTACTATGAAGACTAACATATAAGTAGATTATTGTACTGACCGTTTTGTTCCTAGTCTATAGCTTATTTGTTTTGCCAAGGACCCTTTTTGTACAGATGGCACTGGCAGTACGTCAAAGGATTTTGACAAAGTACCAAAAAGCCAGTTACTCTTGTTGAACTGTTGTGATAACAGAAATAGTCAAGAAAACCAGGCCTAGTAATAACTAGCAGCAGGAACCTTAAGATGGTAGGAAGAGAGAGGCCATTATTACATTTTAGAGGCATTTTTCTTGAGCACAAATGTGTGATGTCTTCACCAACTCCCAAAGCTGAGAATTAGCACTGTATACCTTTGTGAAAATTAGTGCTATTTGTGTAGTTCATTGATGGTGTAGATGCTACACTAAAGACATTTAGCACTTTTATGCATAATAATTCTTTTTGGTTCTATTTTCAGTCATTTAGTTTCAGAAACAGTTTTCTTCACCTTAAAATAGTTTTGGTTTTGAATAGAAATTTGAACACATTTTTATCAAATGAAAGTCATTAATGAACATATTATTTTCCAGAAAAAAAATTATTGGATTCAGAGTAGACATATATAAATTGGCTTCTAGTTAACAAGTCCTTTGTCAATTGTCTGCATATTCTATGTTTATCAGCTATCATAACTTATATTTGGATATACGTTGATTTGTTTTTAACATTTTTAGATGGTTAGGTAATTATCCAGGTTTACCTTATTATCACTCAACTAATAGAAGAGTTTTCTGCCTTCTGGGAATAAACATATTGCATGGAAAATGAGCAAAGTTGTGCAAAACAAATAATGGGTTTTTTTTGTAATTGTGCAAGGTGGGACACCCCTGACATTTCATGTTCCTTTTAGGCCATATGAAGCTTCTGCTCTTGCCAAGGAGATGGTTGTAAAGGCCGTATGCATCCTTGAACATACTGTGGTCTGGACTAAGGAGGGGTCAGGGAGAACTGAAGTGCACTTACCGTGTGCTCAGGAGGCCTTCTCTTGTCATATTGCTGTGTTTCATTCACAGCCACTAACGTTGAGAGATTTTAGTGTTTCATTGTTGGAAGGGGATGGGGGTGGGGGCAGAGGACTGTGACTGGAACACTATCCGGCTATATCTCGTTTCCCTTATACATCAAAACCCCACCTATGCCCTCATGGTAGCCTCTGAGCCTTTTATTCTCATCCAGATACCACATTTAGAAACAAGATACAGAATCCTAGATGAGTGCAAATGAAATGGTTCTTCAGTACATACACCCTGTGTTGTAGACCAGTGTAGATGTAGTTGGCACAAGAAAATGAAGACCCAGGGAAGGAAGATCAGGGAGGGAGAGGTACCTGGGAATAGTAGTTATACTTTGGTCCCAAATGACCTTGAGGAGATCCTGTTGGTTTGGGGATCTGGTCACTAGAATGGATCATTATGCATCAAATTTAAGATGATGGTCAGACTTCTGCAAAACCCTGGAATGCTCTGCCTGTTGCAGAGTGATCAAAACTCCTAGGCCATCGTTTTTTAAATTGATCTTCACCCAACTTGCAATAGAAAATACATATTCCAGGGCCTTCACCAAAGTTACTGAATTGGAATCTAAATGTGTCCACTAAATGTGGACCCTGGAATCTGCATTTTAAGGTCTGGATGATTCTAGAATTTGAACAACATTGTGTTATGGGGTTGCAGGAATTAAACTCAGATTTCGGAAGACCCAAAGTGACCTAAATCCCGAAGACTTTCTGCTGGAAACAGCTTCCTGATTTTGCCTCTGACCTGACCCATCTAGACCTGAGCAGATAGGCTTCAGTAAGAACAATGACCTGGAGAGCAGAGGTTCTTAACCTGAAGAACTTTAAAATCATACGCTCCTTGTACCGTTCCCATCAGTTTTTGACTGAGTAGGTCTGGACTCAAGCATTGATATAAGATCTATAGTCAGAGGATTCTTGGGCTAAGCAAGCTTTTGATTTTGCTTACCTACTCTAATTTTGCTTCGAAAACAGCCTCCAAGATATTCCTATCTCCTAGTTTGCTTTTTGACCTTTTAAAAATGCTGGAGTAGCTCAGCGGGTGGACACAGACCAGATTTTGACACTGCAAGATTGATGCTAGAGTATATTGGTCTTTTTAGAGCAGTTTCTCTCCTTATGATTGATCCTCAAGGGAGTAAGTTTTTAAAAGTAAAATATGCAGAGCTCTTTCATGGTTGTTGTCTTCCTTTGTCCTCCCAGAATCCCTTTGAGGTAAAGAGGACAAGAATAGGTTTTGCTGTTCTCCTTTAAATGCTTGTAATCAGAGTGAGTGGTGGAAAATTCTGTGGCAGAGCAAAGCTTGGACATGATACATAGACTTGAATTAGCTTGCTTCAAGAGCAAATTCAAGAATGTTTCTTGACCACTAGTGAATCCACAGTTATAAGATACTCAGGTCTACTGCTATTACTAAATCTAAAGGGATTTGAAAAATCTATCTCTTTCTTCCTCTCAATTAAATTATAGTTTCATCTGAATACAGTCTAATTGTATTCTACGTAACAGGGGCTACTCTTCATCGCGGTGCATGGGCGTCTCATTGTGGTGGCTTCTCTGGTTGTGGAGCACGGGCTCTAGGCACACGGGCTTCAATAGTTGTGGCACACGGGCTTAGTTGCTCCAAGGCATGTGGGATCTTCCTGGACTAGGGATCGAACCCATGTCCCCTGCATTGGCAGGTGGATTCTTAACCACTGTGCCACCAGGGAAATCCCCCCCACTGCAGTTCTGGATAAATGGTTAAAGCACACATATTTAAAATCCTTAAATATTCTTACAATTTCAATGGAACTAGATAAGCAAAAAAATTGAAAGTGTATGGAAATGTTTTGCCAAAGAGTAAATGCTTTTTGTTTGTTTATGCCTCATTAATTGAAAGCATTGTTTTATTGTGAAAAATCCAGTCACACCTTTATACTTAGGTTGACGAAATTAAGTAGAAACTAGCCCTTTTCCATTGAAGGAGACAGTGTATATGCCAAGGTCAGGGAGCAGTGGAGGTTTAGTGATATTTTAGTTATGAAAACTGCCTTGAAATACCAACAAAAATAAGTGATGCTGCGTTTTACCACTGTCTTACTATTTAGAGTTAAATGTTTAGTTATTTTCCTAAGAGAGAGAAGTATTGAATACATTATTTTAAACTTTATTGATTGTTAAAAAGTGTTTATTCCTGCTTTCTGCTTTCTTTTGGCATATGACATAGAAAGAAGGAAAAGTGCCAAATTGTGGATGTTTTGACTGCCTTTCAGTTGAATTTTAAAAATTCTACCTCATCTAGTACTATTTTTGTCCTATAAGTACTGTTTGAGTCCTTAAACACAGTGTCATACCTAGAAATATTGAAGCTGAGTCATAAATTTCAGGTTGAATAGTCTGAAAATGGCTATCAGATAATGTAACTATAATAAAAAATGAAAAACTATCCATTGATTCCACAGTACAAACTTCAGAGAGTAAGAGTCAACATCATCTTATTCACTTGTACAGATGGACAGAGTCCAGAAGAGCAAGCAGTGATTCTGGTGTTTTGCGTATCCTGGGTGCTTGTCAGAACACGGGGTGGGAAAGGGACTCGTTGCAGGAGAGATTTCTACGTTTCATGAAAACAGCCTTGGTGAAAGTCTGTGAGGCACCAGTCCCTCACTGCTCCCAGTATAGATCCTCTGCCAGCACACTGCCCTTAGTCGCCCCTTACCTGGAGTTCCTGCCGCAAGATCAAATACAAATCTCAGCTGCTTCATGGAGCCTTTTGAAATCATCCTAACCCCCAGGGATCTTCCCTTCTCTCAACGTGTGTTGCTTATTATTTCTGACACACAGCATTCAGTGTATACTTCCCTGGTTATTAGTTTTCCCTTTAAGTATGTTATTCATGGATGGTTCAGTGGTGTATTTCTTGTCTCTCATCCAGAAGGCCAACAAAATGCTTTTCTTAGAAAGACGTCAACGAAAGTCTTAGAAAGACTCCTTAGAAAGGAGTCAACGAAACACTGGACTGATAGGCAGGAGACATGTTACCCCTGGTTCTGCTCTGAATTTGGAGAAGGAACTTGGAGCAGAGCATTTAACCTACCTTTGTTTCTTTCCTCAGCTATTAAATGAGGAAATTGGACTAGATAATCTGCAGATAATCCACTTTAAAATTGTATTTCTGGGACTTCAGGTTCAATGTGGCAGATTGGGTACATGATTTTGTCTCTTGACCTCCTCTAAAAAGGACGTTAAAAGAATTTTAAAAGTTATAAACTTGCAAATATAAGGGAGAGATTCCACAGCGAGTAAGAGATTAATATGTCTTCGGAAAGCGGAAAGTAGAGGACTGATAACAGACTTAGTACAGCAGGAGCTGTTTCATATAAGTGCCCTAGAGAGGAAAGACCCATGAGAATCAAGCTGTTCGGCTTCAAAAACCACATGAAAGCTTCAAGCCTTGGTGATACCAGTGCCATGGAAAGTAGGGATGCTGTGTGGCGCTAAAATCGGGGGATAATGTGGGAGTCTCCTCTGGCCCCCTCTCCCTGCCCTGCTCCCTGAACTTTAGCAGCATACTTCACCCTTTCAGAATATGGGTGACTCTTCTCTAGAGAATTGAAAACCCCCAGGTGGATGGGGGACTTAGGGAAATGTCTAACTTGAAAGAGAGAATTTAAAAAAAAAGAAAGAAAAAAAGGAACTCAGCTGGAACAAACAGTGTAGAAAGGAAGAGAAAATAGAAAAGGTTGAAACTAGAAAAAGTTCTTTAAAAAAACCCCAGATTATTGAAGAAAAGAAATTATCAAAGAAATATTTAAGAATATTTATCAACATAGTAGTTCATTAAGTCTTTAGATTAAAATGACCTAGCAAGTTGAATGAGCAGTGCCCAGGAGAATGAATGAGAAAAGACTCATATTAGGGAACATCAGTAAAAATTCAGAACAGAAAGCTAAAGAGAAATATTTTAAAGCTTCCAGACTGGGGAGGTATTGAGAGAGATTAGTAATAAAGTCTGAAAAATCAGAATGGTACCTGAATTCTCAACAACAGGATTATAAGAAAGAAGATAGAGGAGTAGTACCTTTTAAATTCTTAGAAGTGATTTTCATCTTGTAAATCTATATTCAGCCAAACACAATGAAGGATGATGCTAAAATAAAGATATTCCACACGTGGTTCAGGAACCATGCTCTAGTTCCTGAACTCCATAAAAATAAAAAGGTGTACAAGAAAGTTAACAATCATAAGACAGTTACTTGGTTCAGTGGAAAACAGTGTTTATATAGCTTTAACAATTTAAATATTGATTTTACTAAAAATTGTGGCGTGTCTTTTGGAAAGCTGGTGGGATTGGAAGGGGGGCTGTAAGAGACTTAGTCCTCATCTTCGAAAGTAGGAAGCCAATAGATGATGAATAGATCTGTGAATTGGTCAATGAGAACATCAACATTTGGAAAAATGAGGGTAAATACCAGAATAGTCTGCTAAAAGAGTGCCAAAGTGTTATATGTGATGAGTAGGACTTGTGGTAGTTGGGAAAAGACTGCTGTTTTCATTGTAGGATCTTAGCACTATTTGACTTTTAACTATGTGTACATACTACAGTACTTTGATTTAGAAATTCTTTTTAAAAAGTTTATTTTCTTTTTCTAAAACTTTATGTATATCCAAACTTGGTATATATAGTTCTTCTTAAACTTTACTGTGAGACCCTGGAGAACTGTGTGATGTATTTCTTTGCATCCCTTGCTCCCATGCATTTGCTTAATATTTATTCAGTATGTCATGTTGGAACAGGTAGGATGATGCTCCACTCTCACTGGATTTAAAGAAAAAAAGAAAAAGGAGCTTTTTTTCCTAAGTGGAGATGAATATGAGGCTTTCACAAACATAATGCCTTGGGTAGGTGTAGGCATGGGAGTGTATATTGAAATACACAACCTTTTTTCTCTGTAACTCGTATAAACTTCATAACCCTCCATCCCGCTGAGTAGCTGGGAAGTAATTAAATTTGCCCATTAGAGTTATCTAGTTCTTCTGCTTTAACATTGTCTTTTCATGTACATCTTTGGACAGTTTCTAAATTCAGGTCCCTGTGAGGGGGACTGTTCCTTCTTTTGCCTTCTGCCTTCCTCAGGGAGTGTTTGGATTCAGGCTGATGGAAGTAGTCTCTCTCTGAACATCACCAGTCACTGAGTAGAAGACACACAGGGTAACGTAGAAAGAAACAGGAAAACTGAGTGTGGTGAACTAGCAATGGCTTTTGAAACGTCAGCTTGGATTGACACAATTCACTTCTGTCCCCTTTTCATTGGTTAAAAGAAGTCACATGGCCATTGAGTGCACAGTACTCCTGTGCCACCCAGCTGCGGGCAGCTGAGGTGTGTCTCTGTTACAGCAGATACGGTGCCCTACACAAATCATACGCTTGGGAAATTTTGATAGGAAGAATAGAGAAAAAAGAAATGTACGGGTAGAAAGAAAAGCAGGAGTAACCATTGACTACCATTAAGTCTCAGATTCAAATAAATTAATTTGTGGGGAAAATGTGAGGGGACAGGAAACTCAAAATATCGGGTTTCATTTGGGGGAAAGCAAAAAGCAGAATAATGTACTGATTGGATTAGTGTGGAGCAATAGGAATGAAGGATTGAGAGAAACTGAAACTGTATGTGTGGGGAGAATTCTGCTCAGTAATCAGATGCCCTCTCCAATTAGTTTAGGAAATACTGTTTTATGTGCATAAAAGTGTGATTGCTTCTCCTTAGAATTTTTCTATAATTTTATTAATGTTGACTTTCTCATTAGGAGAAAAATTCAGGTTTCAGAAGTGAGTAAAATGCTTAGGTTGTGTGCATATGTATTTTGATTATGTATTGGAACACATTACATAATTAAACTAAAATATTTTAATGATATCTCATTTGCTGTATACCTTGGAGGATAATTGTAACTCAATAATGAATTTCCCCTCTAGTGTGTTGTGTTTTTACATAACAAAGGCTGCCTTAATGAACCTTTATCTCATTATAATGTAATACTGATAGTGATTTAAATATCAAAATGAAAAGGAAATTTTATCACAGTTTTATTCTTTTTGGCAAATTAATACTGCTTAATCCATTTATTTTTCTGATTTGAAAATTAGCATTTGGTTAAGATAAAACTTACTGATAAAAGATGTTGACCTCTTTGGTAGCAAGAAAACTTGATATTTTATAAAAAGAGAAGGAGATAATTACAAAGTTTCAGGAGCAAGAAATAAAGTAGGCCATCTTAAAATGTTAATTCAGCTAAATCAGAATGAAACGGTTAATAGTATTTTTTTTAATATCTTAAAACAAATCTGTGGCCTACTTAGAACAAAGACAGCATATGTTAGTGCTATATTATTATTTATAGAGGAAGAAGTTTTACCTTATTTTTTTAACCTTAACCTAATTGATCAAATAATTTAAAGCATATTTTTCTATTATGTTTGAATAACTCCACTCATATTTAACAATATCATTCTTTCATCTCTGCCATTCAACTTATCTTTTCTTTAATCATTGATGAAGAAATCATGAAATAGAATACAATTTCCACCATGCCAAAAGAGCAGTAATCAGTACAGTATTTTGCTAGATGTAAGCCAGGGTGACCAATCTAGAAGCTGCCTTCCCAGTTGGTATCCATCCCTGAATCAACGAAGCAGTCATCTGCCGGCCACTATGATAGTGGAAATCACCAGCCGGTCAAGCATGGGCCATTAATTTTGAATGCACTGATAGAGACATAAATTTCCCTGAAAATCATATTGAAAGATAAAATGGCCAGCTTCTTTTAAGGATATTCTGATATAACTCGGGGCTGTTACAGGAACCACTGATTATTTTATAGTTTTATTTTGTTAAAGGAATTTTAAAAGGTTTGATGTTGACCTTGATGTATTTTTAAGTAACAATAAATAATCACTACTAAATCTACACCTTTTGTACTTTTATGAATAGTATATTTAAAGACTTAAGGTCCTATTTTTCTGTTTGGTTTCTATTTTTACCAAATCTTTAGGAATATGTCATTTCAAAAGAGGTAACAGTCTTTTGGTGGAATTACTGGACTGAAAGTACATTGTTTGCTTTATCACTAGAGTTTTACATATTGCCATGAGTTACTTGTATGATGATCCAGGTTTTGGTATCTGCATGACTTCTTCACTGTTTGAGAGATTTAGTCTTAGGATAATAGAAATTCATCATAATGGGAAGCAAAACTTTTAAAAAGTAAAATTAATGCATATATACTGACTTTAAAAATTCCATTTCAAAAACTAAAAAAAATGATTTTCAAAAGAATCATCTTCCAATAAGATAATTCACATAATTCCTCTATTTAGGAATAAATATTAAATTCAGTAGAATCAAGTAAAGAGTAGTAAAACTGATTACTCATTTAACAGTTAGTATTTGTGTAGTACTTAGTAGTCATAGAGCACATTTCATCTTTAAAATGCTTTAGCGACAATAAGGTACATTTCTTGTCAATACTCCTATAAAGAGATAGGCAAGTATTACTAATAAGAATCCATTTGTCTTATTTAAATCCCAAGCACCTAGTTGGGTCTACCATTTTATATTTGTTTGTTCTAAGAAAATGTCTAACTGCTTTTGGAATATGAATGTGTGTTATTTACCTCCACTGCTAATTTCTTTGGGCTGTTGGTTCTACAAACCTGCCTCTATATAGTTTCCTTAAGTCGTGCAACAAAAACTTGAGCCATGACATAAAATACCTGTCAGTGCTGGTACCCAGTAAATATTTTGTAATAATCTTGATGTAACAGTGGTAATTCCCTTGAAACATAAATTGTTATTCCTGATTAGTGGCACATATTTCAAATGATATAAGTTAAGATTTTAGTTCTATTTTTGCAGAATTACTGTTTTTTTGTTTTTTATTGTATGTTTTTAACATCTTTATTGGAGTGTAATTGCTTTACATTGTTGTGTTAGTTTCTGCTGTATAACAGAGTGAATCAGCTATATATATATACACGTATATCCCCATATCCCCTCCCTCTTGCATCTCCCTCCCACCGTCCCTATCCCACCCCTCTAGGTGGTCATAAAGCACCAAGCTGGTCTCCCTGTGCTATGCAGTTGCTTCCCACTAGCTATCAGTTTTATATTTGGTTTTGTATATATGTCCAATGCCACTCTCTCACTTTGTCCCAGCTTACCCTTCCCCCCCACCCCGTGTCCTCAATTCCATTCTTTATGGCTGCGTCTTTATTCCTGTCCTGCCCCTACGTTCTTCAGAAACATTTTTCTTTTTCTTTTCAGATTCCATATATATGTGTTAGCATATGGTATTTGTTTTTCTCTTTCTGACTTACTTCACTCTGTATGACAGACTCTAGGTCCATTCACCTCACTACAAATGACTCAATTTCGTTCCTTTTTATGGTGGAGTAATGTTCCATTGTATATATGTGCCACATCTTCTTTATCCATTCATCTGTCGATGGACACTTAGGTTGTTTCCATGATCTGGCTATTGTAAATAGTGTTGCAATGAACATTGTGGTACATTACTCTTTTTGAATTATGGTTTTCTCAGGGTATGTGCCCAATAGTGGGATTGCTGGGTCATGTGGGAGTTCTATTTTTAGCTTTTTAAGGAACCTCCAAACTGTTCTCCATAGTGGCTGTATCAATTTACATTCCCACCAACAGTGCAAGAGGCTTCCCTTTTCTCCACACCCTCTCCAGCATTTATTGTTTGTAGACTTTTTGATGATGGCCATTCTGACCAGTGTGAGGTGATACCTCATTGTAGTTCTGATTTGCATTTCTCTAATGGTTAGTGATGTTGAGCATCTTTTCTTGTGTTTGTTGACAATCTGTATATATTCTTTGGAGAAATGTATATTTAGGTCTTCTGCCCATTTTTGGATTGGGTTGTTTTCTTTTTTGATATTGAGCTGCATGAGCTGCTTGTATATTTTGGAGATTAATCCTTTGTCAGTTGCTTCATTTGCAAATATTTTCTCCCATTCTGAGGGTTGTCTTTTCATCTTGTTTATAGTTTCCTTTGCTATGCAAATGCTTTTCAGTTTCATTAGGTCTCATCTGTTTATTTTTGTTTTTATTTCCCTTTCTCTAGGAGGTCGGTCAAAAAGGATCTTGCTGCGATTTATGTCATAGAGGGTTCTGCCTATGTTTTCTTATAAGAGTTTGATTGTGTCTGGCCTTACATTTAGGTCTTTAATCCATTTTGAGTTTATTTTTGTGTGTGGTGTTAGGGAGTGTTCTAATTTCATTCTTTTACATGGAGCTGTCCAGTTTTCCCAGCACCACTTATTGAAGAGACTGTCTTTTCTCCATTGTATATCCTTGCCTCCTTTGACATAGATTAGTTGACCATAGGTGGCGAGGGTTTATCTCTGGGCTTTCTGTCCTGTTCCGTTGATCTATATTTCTGTTTTTGTGCCAGTATCATACTGTCTTGATTACTGTAGCTTTGTAGCATAGTCTAAAGTCCGGGAGCCTGATTCCTCCAGCTCCGTTTTGCTTTCTCAAGGTTGCTTTGGTTATTAGGGGTCTTTTGTGTTTCCATATAAATTGTGAAATTTTTTGTTCTAGTTCTGTGAAAAATGCCATTTGGTAGCTTGATAGGGATTGCGTTGAATCTGTAGATTGCTTTGGGTAGTGTAGTCATTTTCACAATGTGGATTCTTCTAATCCAAGAACATGGTATATCTCTTCATCTGTTGGTATCATCTTTAATTTCTTTCATCAGTGTCTTATAGTTTTCTGCATACAGGTCTTTTGTCTCCTTAGGTAGGTTTGTTCCTAGGTATTTTATTCTTTTTGTTGCAATGGTAAATGGGAGTGTTTCCTTAATTTCTCTTTCAGATTTTTCATCATAAGTGTATAGGAATGCAAGAGATTTCTGTGCATTAATTTTGTGTCCCGCTACTCTACCAACTTCATTGATTATTTCTAGTAGTTTTCTGGTGGCATCTTTAGAATTCTCTATGTATAGTATCATGTCATCTGCAAACAGTGACAGTTTTACTTCTTTTCCGATTTGGATTCCTTTTTTTTCCTTTTCTTCTTGATTGCTGTGGCTAAAAGTTCCAAAACTATGTTGAATAATAGTGGTGAGAGTGGGCAACCTTGTCTTGTTCCTGATCTTAGTGGAAATGGTTTCAGTTTTTCACCATTGAGAATGATGTTGGCTGTGGGTTTGTCATATATGGTCTTTATTATGTTGAGGTAAGTTCCCTCTATGCCTACTTTCTGGAGGGATTTTATCATAAATGGGTGTTGAATTTTGTCAAAAGCTTTTTCTACATCTATTGAGGTTATCATATGGTTTTTATCCTTCAATTTGTTAATATGGTGTATCACATTGATTGATTTGTGTATATTGAAGAATCCTTGCATTCCTTGGATAAACTCCACTTGATCATGGTGTATGATCCGTTTAATGTGCTGTTGGGTTCTGTTGCTAGTATTCTGTTGAGGATTTTTGAATCTATGTTCATCAGTGATGTTGGCCTGTAGTTTTCTTTTTCTGTGACGTCTTTGGTTTTGGTATCAGGGTGATGGTGGCCTCATAGAATGAGTTTGGGAGTGTTCCTCTCTCTGCTATATTTTGGAAGAGTTTGAGAAGGATGGGTGTTAGCTCTTCTCTAAATGTTGATAGAAGTCGCCTGTGAAGCCATCTAGTCCTGGGATTTTGTTTGTTGGAAGATTTTTAATCACAGTTTCAATTTCAGTGCTTGTGATTGGTCTGTTTATATTTTCTATTTCTTCCTGGTTCAGTCTTGGAAGGTTGTGCTTTTATAAGAATTTGTCCATTTTTTCCCAGGTTGTCCATTTTGTTGGCATATAGTTGCTTGTAGTAATCTCTCATTATCCTTTGTATCATGTATAGAATTACTATTTTTGCTCTTACTTTTAATGTTAGAAAGAGTGTTTAAGTTTGTGGGTTTCAATGCTTTTTTTTCCCCTAACTCTTCAATGATAATTGTTATTAAAAATTCAACTTTTTTGATGATAAAACTCAAGGTTAGGTCATATAACTTCAGTAATGGAGATAGAAGGTGAGCAAGATCTACTGGGCATGCTTGGGCCTCACTTCTTGGAGTGATGCAACAGGGATGGCATCCAGTGTGTTCTTTCACACCCAGAGGAGCATGGCCCTCATCTTTTTTTCAGCTCTTATTTCATTTCCATGGTGTAGTGCACATCACTGTGGGAAACTTCGTAAAGAAGATTAAAAACTGGGGAAGGGAAAGCCAGTCTGTAAGCACCTTGTTAAAATAAACCACTTCTTCCTAAGCTCAAGACAGCAAGAAACAGTTTAATAACTATGAAATAAATTCACCACCTGTTTGTGCAGCAGTATCAAAGACTTCTAGCAAACATAAGAATGCTTTGATCCTTTTGAGCCAGAAGAAAATTATGAAGCTCTGAATTGATAGTTCATGGGGAGTTTGGGGACACTGATCAAAGAAAACTGTTATTATTATAGATGAGAAGTTAAAATATTTGAATATAAGCTACTCAGTACATCGTGCTTGTTTCAGTGCTGAATTGCATATTTAAAAATTCAAATAGTCTTGTTATGATTAAGCTGTATTTTATTATAGCTTGTATACCCCAAAATAAAAAACATTAAAATGTTTTTAAGCAACTGTGTTTCTTTTGTTAATGGCTTTCAAATTATATAGTTGAGATGGATTGAGGGGGCAGTGTATAGTGTATATTTTATAGAAGCCCTCTAGGTTACTGTAAACTCAGTTGAACAGAATTATATAAATGAGAGAATGTTTTAACATTCTTTCACGATCTTTAGGAAAATTTCCCATAAGGTTTTCAATTATACAATAACATTATATGATTGTAGATTCCACTTTAAGTACTATAATTATACAGCTGAGAGGCTTAAAGACAAGGATACCAAAACTTTTATTATAGCAAGGGGTATGTTTATGGGCATTTTACTGTAAGTATTTGAACATTTGAAATGGAAAACATAAGAATCACTTGAAAATTTGATTCTGCTATGGGAGAAAATGCTTCTATGTGAACAACACACGACACAAAAGATAAAGTTCAGTGTAATTTTGGAGTGAAAATGTAGACATTTCCTGTAGATTTTACTTATCAAGAAAGAGGATATTTATTTTGTAACTGCATGTTCTGGATCTGAGCCACGTTCATGTGTAGTTAATAACTCCTGCCTCTGAAGTCATAGGGAGGCATTTAACAAAATATGTCTTGAAATGCTTCGGGAATAACTCTGCCTAAGGATGTGGAAGTATAAACAGGAAAAAAAATCCCTACAAAAGAGGACATCTCATTAAAAAGTATGTTGATTAGTTGCAAGAAAGACAGAAGGAAAGGCAGATCCCCGCCTTCTGACCACATCCATCCAAGCCCAGTGCCTGGCACTGAATATTTGCTCTTAAATGTGGCACCCTACCATCCTTCATTCAATAACAACTTCCTCTTGAAAATAGCAGAAAATAATAATGCACAGACCCACAAAGGAAGCATTACAAAGGTAATGGAAAGATCTTTCAGTACTTATATCAGCCAGTGATTCATGCTTTATTAAAAAAACAAACAAACAGACTTTTGAAATTTAGTCAAGTCTTGGATATTAGTTTCAAACCAGTTCCTCAAAAACTTCACTGAAGAGGAAGAAGAGAGTTTATTAATTTTTGAATTGGCATATTATGGAGATAGCCTATAAGTTCAGGCCCTCATCTCTAACTTACTCCGTAAGTTAGGACAGAAATCCCCACCTTGCTAAATGACTGCAGGACTAGGCTCATGGCCTGCACCCCCAACTCAACAAGAATATTTAAAGGAGAAGGCAGCTATAGCTGCAGAAGTGTTTTGTGCTCTACTTATGAAACTGAATTCTTTGTCACGTTTATAAATTTAAAAAAAGCTACTGGTAGGCAAATGAGTCACATGCAAAGGAGCCATTCTACCTCTCTGACATCATCAGTAACGGTTAATGCTCTCCTGTGCAGTGCACTAGTCTCTTGAGAACTTCCAGTGCATCCTTAGTACAAAAGGATGTGTGCTGACTGGAACACAGGGATCTGTTTTATCTTACACTGAAGTATGCTAGCACTGAATTTAGATTCATGTGTTATGAAGTAACATTTGAATTAGTCAAAGTTGAGAAACTTAATTAAGAATAATGTCTCTTGTTTTTTCCCCCACAGAAATATTTACAGGACTGAACAATTTGATGACTAATGGACATATTTAAAGGCCATCTGGTACGGATCATGGCAACCAAAAAAATGAATAAGTAAAATTTGTTACCGTTGGCAAGTTCTTATTGCAGTAGAATCATATGCTGAATGGTACCCCTGAGGTTGTTTAACCTTATATATTCTAATAGGTACCTAGCCAATTTTGACTTACAAGGGAAGAATACTTCAAATTGACTACCTGTTAGAAGAGATGAATCTCAAACAAACCCACGTGCAGAAAATGCCATTCAATTTCGTGTGCCTTGCTAAAAGAGAGACTTAAAAAACAAAGAAAGGAAGAAAAGGAAAGAAGAGAAAAGGAAAGAAAAGAAGTAGCAACTTAGTATATCTGAGTGTGGCAAACGCTATGCTATGTGTAGGGTGAAGTTTACCTTCTTACATAAAGAAAGGGTGCACCTCTGGGGTCACAACACAAATGACTTTAGGGTATAGCTAGTAATGTTAATGAGAAAAACTGGCCAGATGTAAAAAACGACAACAAAACAAATGGACAGATAAAACTGCACCTCAGTGTTGAGTGTCAGTTAAAACAAGTACCCTTGGCCTCAGGATCTGGGAATACATAGGGAGCAGAGGGAACTAATTGTTCCCATGTGGAGATATGGGTCCAGTGATGCCAGATTTTTTACAACTGTTCAAGAGACACTTTTTATGTGAAATCTTTTCATTTTGAAATGTTTACTCAGAATTCAAATTCAAGGGAAGAGTTAGGAAAAATTCTTGCAAGCTAAACAAAATCTACTTTGGGGACTAGATTTAGACCCTTGTCATAGATCTTCAATTTGTTCTTTCTGAGTTAGCTAAATGAGTTATGTTTGTAAGGTTGTAGAGGAAGTGTTAATGCTTCCTAATATATGAATGAAAAAAGAGACTAGGTTACATTTATTGCTGAGCAGGTGAGGGCTTTAACTGTGACATCAGATTGCCTGTGTTTATATTTTGGCTGTGTTCTGTGGGCAAGTTACCAATACTCTGTGTGTCCAGTTTTCACTTCAGTAAAGTGGGAATGATAATGGTACAAATTTCATAGAGTTGCTGTAAGGATTCAGATGAGCTAATCTGTATATAGTGCTTATTAGTACAGTGCCTGGCATATAGTAATTGCTCGATCACATTGGCTGTTGTTACTTCACAATAAAATGATATTCAGAGGATTTGCTTTTTGTTGAACTTGAAGAAAACATCCCCTAAGAATGTAGAGAGTTTGTTTTATGTTGAAGAATATGCGTTGAGAGGATAGATTCTGGAGGCTGCAAGCCAGGATTTAAATCCCTACTCTACTGTTGTGTAATCAGAGCAAGTTAGTTAATTTTCCTAAGCTTTAGATCTGTTATCTATAAAATGGGAATAATAACTGGTACTTAAAAGTCATAAGAATTCAGTGAGATAATAACGCATAAGGTCAACATCTGGCGTATAAGTCGATAAATGTTACTTGCTGTTATGAATATTCTTTTCCCATTCTTTAGAAGTTCCATATTTGCAAGCACTTTTTATTCATTTATTTATTTATTTTTAATGTGGAATCTTTTTTAAATTTTATTTATTTTTTTGGTTGCGTTGGGTCTTTGTTGCTGCGCATGGGCTTTCTCTAGTTGTGGCGAGCAGGGGCTACTCTTCATTGCAGTGCGTGGGCTTCTCATTGCGGTGGTTTCTCTTGTTGCAGAGCACAGGCTCTAGGTGCGTGGGCTTCAGTAGTTGTGGCACGTGGGATCAGTAGTTGTGGCGAGCAGGCTCTAGAGCACAGGCTCAGTAGTTGTGGCACACGGGCTTAGTTGCTCCATGGCATGTGGGATCTTCCCGGACCAGGGCTCGAACCCGTGTCCCCTGCCTTGGCAGGTGGATGCTCAACCATTGTGCCACCAGGGAAGTCCCTGCAAGCACTTTTAAAAATCAGTCTATAGAGAATTCCCTGGTGGCGCAGACTGCCACTGCAGAGGACACAGGTTCGAGCCCTGGTCTGGGAAGATCCCACGTGCCATGGAGCAACTAAGCCTGTGCACCACAACTACTGAGCCTGTGCTCTAGAGCCCACGAGCCACAACTACTGAAGCCCTCATGCAGCAACGAAGACCCAACGCAGCCAAAAAAATAAATAATATAAATAAATTTATAAAAAAACCAAAAAAATCCATTTATATCTCATTATATGTATTTAAAGGAATTATATCACCTAAAAAATTGAAGTATAATTGATTTATAATGATTCAGGTGTAATTATATCATTTTATTTAAATTAAGCTTTATCTTGATGAACCATATTACAACAGTGGTTTTCAACAAGGGCGATTTTTGATTTGACCTTCTAGAAGATATTTGGCAATGTCTGGAGACATTTTGGTTGTCACACTGCAGGGAGTGCAACTGGAATCTAGTGGGTAGAGTCCACAGATGCTGTTAGACATCTTGTAAGGAACAAGACAGTCCTCTGCAACAGAGAATTATTCAGCTCAAAATGTTGCTAGTGCTGAGTTTGAGGAACTCTGCATTACAGCTATAACTACCATAAAATTTAGTTTGTAAAGTTCTTGCCAAGGAAAAGAAGGAGAGTTAGTTATATTTCAAAACACAACCTAAACTCAGATAGAAATTAACACATAAATTGAAATCTGTGGAATCACATTCAGTATTTTAAATATAAATATGTATGTGTATAAATATCCCTGTTTTCTTCTGGCTACAAAAGTAATATAAGCTTGTGAAAGTTAAAAGACTGCAAAAGCATATAAATGGACAGTGAACATCCCCCCTTCTTTTTTTTTTAACCTATTCCCATTGAAGACCATTGGAAATCTAATTGAGTTATATTACTTCAGAATTTTAAATACATGTGTATACTGTTCTATAATTTGATTTTTTAAAGTTAATGCCTTTCTTTTCTCTTCCTGAAAAATTCAGTCCTAGAGCTGTTATGTGGGGCAGAGCAAGGTAGGCGTTCAGGACGGGTGGCCTGGCATGGGATGTCATGGCCCAAGCAGGGTGAGGAGGGCATCCATGTGTGTAGGCAGCCCAGTGTAAGGTGTCCGCAAAGGCCAAGTGGAATGAAAAACACAAAAAGCAAGGCCTGGTGGAGGGTTTTTAGCCCAGATGAGAGGGGGCACAGAAAGCAAGGAAGTGCTCAAAGGATGATGGGACATGTCAAAAGGACACAAAAGCTAGCTTAAAGGAGTCACAACTGAGATAATTTGAGCATCAAAGTAAGTGAAGTAAATAAAGTTAGTAACAGATTAAAACCCACTGAATAAAATAAGAAACTCTGCGACCATTATGAAATAATAAATAAATGAATAAAATGAAAGTTTGATGAGAAATGGAATATTCATAAGTCAATAAATAACCTCTCCACCAAAAAATATTAATTAAAAAGGGAAAAATGGTAACTTTACTGTGGAAAAGCCTGGAAGATGTCACCTTAATTAAATGATCAAAGTTAACATCATCAGTAGTGGGACAAATCAAAATTGCAAGCCACCTAATAAGATGCTGTGGTAGCCAGCTTCTCATCACCTAGCATTCATGCCCTGGGGTAGACTTCATCCATGCTGAGTTTGGCCAACTTGTGTAATGGATAGCATATTATAGAAGTGATGGTATGTGACTTCTGATGCTTAGTCCCAAAAAATATTGCTTACTTTCGGAGAAGCCAGCTGTTGTGTTGTAAAGACACTCAAGCAGCCCTAGAGAGAGGGCCACATAGTGAGGAGATGTTGTTTTTGCCAACAGCCAGCACTAACTTGCCAGCCTTGTGAGTGAGCCATCATGCAAGCAAATTCTCCAGCCCCAGTCAAGCCTTCAGATGACTGCAGCCATTGCCAACATCTTGCTTGAAATCTCATGAGAGAATCACCCAGCTAAGCTACTTCTTTACCCGATGCACAGAAACTATGCAAGAGAATGTTTATTGTTTTCAACTATTAAGTTTTGGAGTAATTTGATATGCAGCTATGGGCAACTAATATAGATGCAGTGAAAAGAACACAGCGTCACTTCTGTGATATTCCTGGCAGAGATGCACAACCTGAATCTAGTCCTAATAAGCAGAAAACAAACACTAATTGAGAGGCATTCTGCAAAATAACTGGCCTGCAATCTTCAATAGAGTCAAGGGCATAAAATTTAAAGACAGAAACTGTCCTGGAGTGAAGGAGACTAAGTAGAGACTTGACAACTTTACATGCAATTGTCCATTCTGAACTTGATTCTTTTGCCATAAGGGATACTATTGGTACAACTGGCAAAGTTTGGAGACTGAGGATTAGATGATAGTAATGTGTCAATGTGAATATTTTTATTACCCACAGGATTCAGACAAAACTAAAGGCTTTTGTTCTGAAAGCTCACATAGCAAGCCAAAGCAAAAGTTCAAACAAATATCATGTGGTTATATAGTAGATATACTTTAGGAATTACACACTAAAGAATTCAGGGGTAATGAGACATCAGGTCAGCAATTGGTTACTCTCAAATGATTAAAGAAAAAAAAGTTTTTTGTACTGTACTTGCAACATTTCTACAAGTTTGAGATTGTTTAAACATTTTTTAAAATTATGTAAAAAGAAAACAATGTGTCATGGAATATGACCTCGCCTATAAAAATAGATCCACCTGTCCTGTCCTTTTTTTTTTTTTTTTTTTTTTTTTTTTTGCGGTATGCGGGCCTCTCACTGTTGTGGCCTCTCCCGTTGCGGAGCACAGGCTCCGGACACGCAGGCTCAGCGGCCATGGCTCACGGGCCCAGCCGCTCTGCGGCATGTGGGATCTTCCCTGACTGGGGCACGAACCTGTGTCCCCTGCATCGGCAGGCGGACTCTTCAACCACTGTGCCACCAGGGAAGCCCCACCTGTCCTTTTTTAAGGGATATATGGTACCACCCCCCAAATTTTACCAATCTTTTATTGATGGCATTTAAATTGATTCCAGTTCCTTGCTATTATAAACATCCAGTTATCTGTTATTATAAACAATGTTAGTAAATATCCTCATAAACATGTTTGTGCCCTTGTTCTATTTTTGCCCAAGAATAAATTCCTAGAGTTGAATTTCTAAGTGAATGGATATGCATCCTTTAATCAGTTTAATCATAAGTCATTGTAGGAAGCCACATAAAATCTCCTTGAAAGAAAATGAAATCAATAATTTGGTCATTATTTTCATTTGTTTTTTCCCCCACTAGAAAGTAATCTCTATGAGTGGAAACTTTATCTGTCTTGATTATCACCATTCCCAACATTAAGATAGTCCTAGGCATTCAGTAAATATTTGTTGCAGCAACAGTAATAGCAAACATTTATTATGTGTCTGGTGTTGTTCTAAGGATATGAATTCATTTATTCCTTCTAACAAGCCTATGAGATAGGTGGTAGGATTATTTCCATTTTGCAGATGAGGAAGTTGAGGCAAAGAGAGGCTAAGTACTTGCCCAGTTTCACAGGGCTAGTCAGCGGTGGAGCCAGGAGTCCAGGAAGTTTTTCTTCAATTTACAAGCTGTCAGCCTCAATGTTATAATGGTTCTTTCTTGTTGATAAATGAATCAGTAAGTGAATGGCCAATATATTTATTTGATTCTTTGATCAATTACAAATTTAAACTATCTTTTTGGGTTTTTTTCTTTTTTCAAATAAAAATGGAAAAGAATGGACTGCTCACTTTGTAAAAGCCAAATGAGTTTTATGGTCCTCCTTACTAGGCTCCTGGAATTAATATTTGTACAGGTATGAACTATACATCATTCTTACTAAGAATTTATTTATAATGTGTAAACAGAATATTTGCTTTGTATTACAAATAAAATAGTA
Organism: Delphinus delphis; assembly: GCF_949987515.2. Classification (NCBI taxonomy): domain Eukaryota; kingdom Metazoa; phylum Chordata; class Mammalia; order Artiodactyla; family Delphinidae; genus Delphinus; species Delphinus delphis. Next base: position 90,096,218 of record NC_082685.1, on the reverse strand, counting down.
AATCTGGGTCTGCAGCTTGAGTCTAGGAGGCAGAACCTTTATTACTCGTTTTTCAAACATCCTCTGCTCCCCATTTGGGCTCCTGTGCCCTGCACTTGGAATACACACTCTCCGTCGCTCACAGCGGAAACCCAACCACATTCAGGCTCTTGCTCAGAACCACCTCTTCCAGTGAAGACTGCTTTACCTTTCTCTTTTTTCTTACCCTCCTCTTGAAGATTGAAATGATCTTTCCTTCCTCAAAATTCCCTGAGTCCCTTTTATAGTACTCTCACGGGAATAGTACATTCTAAACTTACCTTATATTACTTGTGAGAAGATGAGGATCTCCCTTAATAGACTACATTCTCTTTACTTTTATTCATTTTATAAAATTCCAAAATATATTATAATATTTTGTACAAAATATGAAATTAAGTGTGTTTTTTTGAATTATCTCAAGGAAATCTATGTTGAATTTTTTTATCCTAAACAAGAATACTAAGATTTGAATATTATATATATATATATACACACATACATACACACACACATATATTCCACAATTATCAGTCATTGTAAAATAACAAATGAAATGATTAGACATGATTTTTTTCATATGATGATTTGTATTTTGTCTTTAGTTTACAAGGCATCAAGAACCAAAAAGCATAATTAGCTTTCATTTCTGTAAGACCTTTTGTTCTGTTCATGGCTGCAAGTAGCAACTTTGCTTTTACCCACAACTTCAGTTCCCTTTTCTTTTAGTGGGCGGTTCAGGGACATCAAAGGTAATAAAATCAATCAGAGGGATAAGTGGAATTTTTTTCGAAGACTAGTACTTAAGGATGTGTTCCTTTTAGAGAATTTTAATACTAAATTTGTTTTCAAGTGTTTGTGTAATAGCAAATCTCCCTGCCAACTAGAAAAAGGACTGTCCTTGAATCCTGTTCTGCATGAAATAATAAAATATAATCCCTTCTTCATATATATTTAAAGAAAAAGAAGAACTTCAGGGAATGTTAAGCCTTGTCATTTTACAGGATTATATTTTGTTGTAAACAAAAGCAATAGCATAGCCTTCAGGCCAGTTGTTTCTCTTCCCCCATAAGTTCTTTCTTTTACCCACAGAATTCAGACAAAACTAAAGGCTTTTGTTCTGAAAGCTCACATAGCAAGCCAAAGAGAAAGTTCAAACAAATATCATCAGTCTTTTAAAAATGTCATTGCTTGTGTAAATTAACTGTGGTTCTTGGTTGCTGGTGAGCCTCAAGCACCCTTGGATAGGTTGGATATTCAATCCTGTTTTATTTATATTTGGTGTAAGGTATGTTTCTTCTAGAAAGCAATGACCATGAACTCCGCTGACTTAAAGTTTAGGTCATGCTTTTTTGTTTGTTTTAGCTTAGTGTTTGTTTGATTTTTTGTTTGTTTTGTTTTGTTTAGATTAGCTTCAGTATCTTGTGATTTCCAGAGGATGATTTAGAGGCTAACTTATTATTGTAGAGCACTTCTAATGATCTTACTGATTTTTGCTTCTAACTGTTATTCATCTAGCCAATGGATTTATTTGTGATTCACCAAATCATGTTTATAATTACTGATTAAAATAGAACTTTAAGACATCTTTTCCTTTGAATGTATTTTTATATTGTGAATGATACATTTTAAAATAATACCTTGCTAAAATGTACATACTTGATACATAGTCTGAAATATATTCAGAACAAGAGTAAAGTCTAAACACAAATATTTTAAAATTTAGCCTAGTTGAGTCCTCTTGACAAAATGTTGAGATGTTGCATTAGTTCCGTATGGCCTGTCATTTATATTAATGTAAAGGTTTTGATCATATCCTTTGTACATAAAATTCATGTGGGAGCCAGCTGAGATTCTCCTTACTGCTTCTAATTGTATTGCATTGTAAGTCTCCAAACCTTATTCAGGAAAGAATATCTTTTGGGAGGCATGCCTTGTAAGTAAGGAATTATTACTTTGTATATTAGATGCAGGATTTTTTAGTAGGTGCTTACATTTCATATATTGTGTTAGCTATGGATTTTTGATTTGTTTTAAAGCAATTCTGAGAACTTCAGCAATTACTTCTGTGGTGATCATTCTTGGCAGAGGGTATCTTTCTTCTTGGATCTATAGCTCTGTGATGCATATATGTAAACATGCCTTTGTTCTCAAAGTCTTTTTCTTTCTGATTACTGTTGTATCCAAGTGCTTTGTCTGTGCCTTAGTTTCTTTTTTTCCTTTTCTTGTGCCTTAGCCTATCATTTGTGTGAGTATCTTTGTTTACATTCAGCAGAGGTATTAAGTGCATTTTTGATAATAGAAGGGAGTGACATAGGAAGTAAGGAGAAGAAATCCGGAGCCTGGGGTGGTTGTGAGGTAAAAGGGGGAAAGAAGTAGAAGAGAAAAGGAGAGAGTGGGTGTGAGGGAGGAGGAAAGAGGAAAAGGCAGAACAGGGGCTATGGGGGTTTTTGAAATCTTGGGGGCTGATCTTGGGGGAGGGAGATCAACAGACCAGCATTTTCACCAGGCTTGGGCTCAAGCTTGTGAAACTACTAATGTATTGAAGAACCTCAGCTGGGATTTGCTGAGCACAAATGCTGTAACGTGTTAGTCATCCATTATCTGCTTCTATTTTTGCAGGTTCTGAATGATGACTGACGCGGGTTTGTGTGATATCCCTCACAGTCCCTGTCATCCCCGAGTGATAAGGAACACTCACGTCTAGCCCCAGCACCAGGGCAGAAAGCAGCTCTGAAGGGAGGAGAGCTTCCGCTTGCGGACCTGACAAAAGTACCGCCTTCCCACGGGGTTCTGCCTGCGGCTCTTGATCCAGACACCTCGCAGCTCTCGCAGGCAGATGGTGTGTGGCTGTCGCCGGACGCCCGCCGCTCCCCGGCCATGAAGTAGCGGCTGCTGGCGGCGCCGCTGCCCGACCGCCGGCCCCAGCCCAGCGCTGCGCTGCCGGGTCCTCCCGGCGGGGCCGGAGCGGCGTGGCCATGGCTGGCTTTCGTAGCCTGCTAGTTCTCCTCCTTGTTTTTCAAAGCAGCTGTTTGGATTTCAGAAGCCCACTTTCTGTCTTTAAGAGGTGGGTGTTTGTTTTTGTTTTTAAACAGGCGAAATGTTTGGATGGTTTCTGTGCATGCTCCTGAAAAATGTAATCACTTATGAACCGGAGTGTTGGAGAAATATACATGGTTGATTAACTTTGCTGGAATCACTTGGAATTTTAGCACAATAACTTCTTGTAAAAGTCCCCCTTGCAGAAAAAGCCCACTGTTTTGTAGCCAAGCTGCACTGGCTTTCAAAACTCCACTTAGAAGTTGTGATTTCCAATACTAATCACTCCCTCTTGGGGAGATATTTCAGAAACTACAGTATAGTCGTTTAGACTTGAATGCCTTCTTGTTTATAACAGCCCGAAGAATAAAATATAAAGGTAGGTAACTGGTGGGGAGAAGCAGATCATGGACTGTAATAGCTCACGAGAAAACATTGAGCTGTATACACACTCCTCATAATTACTATGTTAAATATTTATGCACCTGTACATTTGTAATTCACATCACAGTCTTCCCCCCACCCCCATAAAACTCCACCTCCTAGCAATATTACTGTTGGTTTTTTGTTGCTGACTAGTAATACTGGACATTCATAAAATAATCACTTACTGGCTTGTAGTTAATATTTCTGCCATTAGAGGATTGACAGGCCTGTGATAATTATAATTTATTTATACTGTACTTTCATTAACTAGAAACAAATGTATATTTGACAAATTTTTATTGAATTAAGTTTTAAATGTAGGTTGCTTTGATTATATTTTGCTCTCAAGTTGGGTATATATTGCTCTTGAACTACACAATGCAGTTCTGAGAATATTATAGAATGTTATGTGGTTATTACATCTTTTCATTGGGTCTAAATCAACAATCTTTAAAGTCATAGAATTCCTTTTTTTTTTTCCCTTTCTCAATCCAGATGAGCATAAGATACCATTATGTTCAAGGATATTGAAATTGTCTTCTTTTTTCAGGTTTAAAGAAACTACCAGATCATTTTCTAATGAATGTCTTGGTACCACCAGACCAGTAATTCCTGTTGATTCATCAGATTTTGCATTGGATATTCGCATGCCTGGGGTTACTCCCAAACAGGTGAGAGGAATTCTTATTTCATTATTCACATGTTCTGTATACATTCTATAATTAAAGCAAAGAAACTGCATTTACAGCAGTAGTAACGTGTTTGAAAAGTAGGCATTTGCTTTCAAGAGTCCTCAAATAGGGCTAGAATAATTGAATATTATAAAGAGGAGTAAATTTTTTAAGGTAAATCTTTCAGTTAAATTTCTTTCTAAAAAGTTTACCCATATTATTTGTGTTTTGAAATGTAACCTTGAAAATTTGTTTTGAAATTCTCAGTGGAGTAATAGCCTTCGAAATGCAGCATGTAAGTGTATATTAAAATATGAAAAATTATTCTAATAAAGGGAAATGATATTGAGCAGCTGCATCTAAGAGATTAGGTTGTTTAAATACCCTTCTATCGCAGCCACAAGTTGAGAAGTAAAAGCATGTGTTTACTGCCAAGAATTCGAAAAATAAAACATTCCATACTTTTAAAAGTTTAAAAAAAACTGTTCATGCAGGTGGTTGATTGTGAGTTTTCTTTAGAGTGATTTGCTTGTCATGAGAGATATATTTTGAAGTAGTAGCAGAATTCATACCACCGTGACTTACACAGCATTTTGAGTAGAACTGGGTTGTTGCTGGGGCTTTCCCTATTTTAGGTATACACGAGAAGCTCAAACCCACCGCTGTCATGTGAGCAAGGTGTTTCATTAAGCATAAAAAGGCCAGAATTAATTATGCTTTTCAGCCAGGCAGTGCAGGGATTTATGTGCGTCATTAAAAGATAGTCTTCCTCTTTTGAAGGGCTGCAGAGACAGGGGAAGACCTGGGTGTTGTAGAGCTGCAGTGGCTGATGACTCATTGTTGCAGATAACATTCTATTTTTCTTTTCTTTCTTCTATTTTAAAGTACTGAGAAAATAAAGGTATTCTACGTATTGGGGAGAATTCTTTTGAAATTGACATTCGGAAGCTCTAAGAAAATACACGTGGTCTTTTTGAAGGACTAAGGATTGGCATGCATTTATTTGAATACAATACCCGTGTATGGTCTAAGTATCTATAAATAACTACTGTTGTCAAATTGGCCCTCACCTCCTCACCCCTGCCCATCCACAAATGACCAGGCAAATTACTCTTCTGTGTGTTTAGTTATTAGTGTCCTGGCCTTTAATTTTATAAGGTCTTTATTTAGTACTTAGTAAAAAGAGATATAATGAGATTGGGAATAAGAGAGAACAGTGATAGTTGCTCACTTATGAAATGTGATTCTTCTTTCTCTTCTCACTTTTAAAAGTGATTTTTCCTGTATATTTGTTTAAAGTGGCATTATATTACTTTTTAAAAATATTCATGGGACTTCCCTGGTGGTGCAGGGGGCCTGGGCTTGATCCCTGGTCAGGGAACTAGATCCCACATGCATGCCACAACTAAGAGTTTGCATGCCACAACTAAGGAGCCCACCTGTTGCAAGTAAGACCCGGCACAACCAAATAAATAAATATTTTAAAAAAAATTCACTAATTAGTCTTTTTTTTTTATTTTTGGCTGTGTTGGGTCTTCATTTCTGTGAGAGGGCTTTCTCTAGTTATGGCAAGTGGGAGCCATTCTTCATCGCGGTGCACGGGCCTCTCACTATCGCGGTCTCTCCCGTTGCGGAGCACAGGCTCCAGACGCGCAGGCTCAGTAGTTGTGGCTCACGGGCCTAGCCGCTCCGCGGCACGTGGGATCTTCCCAGACCAGGGCTCGAACCTGTGTCCCCTGCATTAGCAGGTAGACTCTCAACCACTGCACCACGGGGGAAGCCCAAACTAATTAGTCTTTAAGCACTCTTCTCCTACAAAAATATCATTATTTTCTCAAATAATAGTTTGTTGTAGTTTGTTATTATTGTGTTTCTTCTTCTCATTATTTTACAGTAAAAACATTTAAATTATTTAATAATAATAATAGGTAACTGTTGGGGTGAACATTCTCAGAAAGAGTCCTAAAGGAATTGATTATAAAAGAATAAAAAGGAACTCTATTTTCGTAAAGTAAAATGTGTTAACTCATTTTTTTGTAATTAGCAAAATAACTCTGTGGAAAAAAGAACATATATTAACAAGTAAATTACAGCTTGTTATTTTGCACTAGCTGCATTCAGCTTTGCCTCGTGCAGTGGACATTTGCTGGTTGCCTTCCCAGAATACAGTTCCTCGTTGCTGCTTCTCTGAAACCGTGTGGTTCCTGGAGCTGTCTACCCAGGATCCAGAGGTGGAGTACATAGAGTAGGATTAGGAAATCACTGCATTCCACTTCTCCTTCCACAGTGACTGGTTGAGAAGAAGGTGTGTGACCTAGACCAGTCCGATCAGATCTTTTGCTGGGAACGCATGTTTTTGTTGCATGTGAGCAAAGGGCATGTAGTCCTAGGGTCTGCTGAGTTCACGAGAGGAGCCATGTCTAGAACAAAACTAATACCATAGACAGCAATGCAAAGACTGAAAGAACAGAGGTTCTTGCTGACATTGCTACTTAGGCAGTTTTCCTTTATGTTAGCCTTTCTTGTTTCAACCAGACTAAGTTGGGTTTTCTCTGACTTGTAACAAGCTGCCTAACTGGGTAAGAGATTCCCTTGTTCTGTCTGGTCAGCTCAGAACTGGTTGTTGAATGTTTCTTCCACTTTCTATTGACCACATGCCACGAGTATTTACTGACTTGATCCGGCTGACATATAGGTCATATACCTAATAAACCTTCATGAGAAGTGGTAATTATACTCCTGTTGAGTATACCCAGGAAGAGATGGATACAGAAACCCCAGAAACCCTTTCCTCCTAAACTCTGTGTTCTTAGTGAGGAAGATCCAGAACTGTGATAGTGTGAATACTTTTGGTGGAGAAAGTATTCTTTTCTTAAAATGCAGATGAAACTAAGTTTAATACAGATCCTTAAGAGAAAAGGAGCTAAGAAGGCAAAGAAAGAAAGAACAACTATTAGAGGACAAAAATAAACGATGGAAGGGAATAAGAACAGTTGGCCAAAAAACATGGAGAAACTGATAAAGAACAACAACAAAAAAAAAAAGGAAGAAGAAATCAAGAATAACTATAATATGAAGACCAGAACATTTAAAAAATCATATAAGAAAATATCATATAAGGAAAGCATAGAAATAAGGAAGGGCCTTGAGAAGTTAAAATGTATTTTTTTTGATGGCAGAAGATCAAGAAGAGCAACAAAGGTTAAGGGAAGAAGGAACTGAGGACCCAGACCTTGAGTTGTTAATTGAAGCAGACCAAGTTAGTTAAAGAGATATATTCACTCAACAGATTTTTTTTTCATAAAGTAAATCTTAAGTTTTGGCAATAATGAATGATGCATCAGTGAATCTGATTTAAGTGTTTTCCTTGGGGAACTTGAGTTTGTTAGGTAGGCTTGGATAGCGAAACAAGCAGATGTAGAGTAGAGGTGGAAAGAACCTTAGCTATAATTCAGATAGTACAACTAACTAATTTTGTTGATGGAATACAGATCTAGATTGGTGTCTTACCAAAGAATATCCAATCATGTCAGACCTCTGAGACGCAGTCCATTCAGCCATACCATAGACTTCAAAGCAGCCTTTTAAAAAATTGCTCCCATTAAACCAGCTTCGGAGAGTCTAGGGAAAGTAGTTTATTATCTATTGCAATGTCAATTTTATATTCAAAGTGAGCTCACTCTTTGTCTTCTGACTTGAAATTTCAAAAAATAATTTCCATCCTCTTTAATAAATTTCTTGTTAATCAGTGTTTTTCAGGCTTTGGGAAGATTAGGGAGAAGAGTAAGCAGCTTTTAAGTAGCCTAGAATAGAGGTAAAGTAAGTAGAATCTGGTGTCTGATGGCACTGGCTTCAAATCCAGAGCCTTGAAGTGGTGATATTTTGAGACTCTTTCTTTTAACACTTTTTCTTCCTCATTTGATTTTCTTTCTAACCAAGGGCCCCTGTGGGTTTTTGCTGTCACCAGCTGTCATCTCAACAAACAAAATAATTTGATAAGCTGCCAGCTTATGGTCATTGTAAGGTGCTATCATCAATTTGATGTGTTAACTATCCCATGGGGGGTTGATTATAAAATAAAATAAATAAGACATAATTACAGTGAGTTGACATAAAGTATATTGTCTCAATATCAGCCAAATCTAGTGGGCTAGAATGTAGGTTTTGGAACCAGGCTGACAGCATTTTTGTCCCAGCTCTTGTAGTGTCAACTCAGGAATTTTCTTAACTAGCTGGTCCTGCTCCTTTATCTGTAGACAGAATAATAATAGTACGTACCGGGCTTCCCTGGTGGCGCCGTGGTTGAGAGTCCGCCTGCCGATGCAGGGGATGCGGGTTCATGCCCCGGTCCGGGAGGATCCCGCGTGCCGCGGAGCGGCTGGGCCCGTGAGCCACGGCCGCTGAGCCTATGCGTCCGGAGCCTGTGCTCCGCAACGGGAGAGGCCACAGCGGTGAGAGGCCCGTGTGCCACAAAAAATAAAACATAAAAAATAAAAAATAATAGTACGTACCCAGGGTTCTTGTGAGGACTGAGCAAGGTAATACCAGTGGCATTGTTCAGTTGCCCTGTATGGGCTAAGTTCTTACAAAATATGAATTCATTGTTATTTTGTGTGTTGAGGGAAATGTGAAAGAACCTTAAGATGAGAAGGAAATTGCCAGCCCTTTACTTCCAGTAATTACTTCATGGAGAAGGTAAGACATCATAATAAGGAGAGGAAAGGTGGCCAATGAAGAAAAATAGGAAGTATGAACTGGGGTAAAAGAAACCTGGGGAAAGTAAGCAAGGAAGTAAATCTTTCAGTGTGCTTATTCTTAAGTAATTTCCATTAAAAATAGCCCTTACGATCAGAGAATGAACACTGAGGATGGATGTGTGTTCTTCTCAAAGTTCTTATATATCTTTTACGCCTAGAAAAGAAGTTATCAAAAGGAATTTCATAAGTATGATACCTTAATTTTTTTCTATATTTATTTGAAATCAGCCTAGATTTCCTCACTTTGCTGAGAACTTTGTACATTGACCTTATTAAAAAATTACTCTTATCTAGTTCAAGCCCTTTCAAATCCTGTGTTTACATAGCATTTTATTTAATTGTTATTTGTGCCACATAGGTCCTCTGCAGTCTTGGTTTAAGGATTCACAAATGTAAACTAATTTGTAAAAAATATAATTTTACAAAAATTAAATATTTTCTCCTGAACCTAATAACTTGAAACCATGTAATAATTGAATTTCTTTCCATTAGGATGTGTTAGGCTGCCATTTTCTTCCCTTATTTTGGGAGTGATTTGAGAACTATGAAGGAATACACTGTTTCCTTTCTGAACCTCTTGCAAATTATGGTCTCATTCTTTATCTTTTGAAGTCACAGATCATCCTTTAAAATCAGAAAGTGGTCTTCCTCTGTGTTCCTAAGCACAAATGTCTATCACCAAGAATGAAAGAAAATAGAACAATTCTGAGTTTAAAGATCAGACAACCCAGAGCAACAAGTTGAAAAACTTGAAATTAGAGCCTTAAGTTGTCACTTGTTTTAAAATAATGGTGAAAGAATGTAGTTGTTGAAATAAAACCAGAATGAACAAAATACTCCCTACAAAATTTTCTCAAGAGCTTCCCTCGATGTTTCCCTTTGCTTTTTTCTCCCCAATGAAGAACCATTAGAAAATGTTTACTAATATATTTTAACTTTTTCATTTTCTAACAGAAGAAGGGAGAAAGTCTGCTTACCTCCACAAGGCATGTACAACCACATAATGAGAACCCAGCTTTCACAGTCTTTTCTTACTGCACTAGTTTAAGAAATCAGTTTTAAAACATCAAGCTATTATCATAGCATCACTTATAAACACCATTTCCTCAGGATATATGCTTATCAAAGAGGTAATACACAAGGTAAATGCAGAATTGTGGTGGTGCTTTCATTTATGTTCAGAATGCTGATTAAACCTTTTCATGTAAAGTCACTTAGTTATACAGAAGTTTGCCTTATGGCTGATTTGGGGGATACATGGGCTTTCTGTAGTTGTGGCAAGCGGGGTCTACTCTTTGCTGCGGTGTGTGGGCTTCTCACTGCGGTGGCCTCTTCTGTTGTGGAGCACGGGCTCCAGGCACGTGGGCCTCAGCAGTTGCGGCACGCAGGCTCAGCAGTTGTGGCTCGCGGGCTCTATAGAGCACAAGCTCAGTAGTTGTGGCGCACGGGCTTAGTTGCTCTGCAGCATGTGGGATCTTCCCGGACCAAGGATTGAACCCTTGTCCGCTGCACTGGCAGGCAGACTCCCAACCACTGTGCCACCAGGGAAGTCCCAAATCTATATATTTTTAATTCAATCATTATGGGGGAAAAAAAAAGTGTCCCTAGTTAGTGTTTAAAATTCAGGACAAAATTAGAAAGGAGCCCAGAAAAGTGAGGCTTTACTGGAATAATTTTCAGTTCTTCGGGGTTTGCAATTTACTTGTCTCTGCTCTAGTTATTAGTATGTAATAATATTTGCATTTTTTAAAAATAAAAACTCTTTTTTCTTTTGGACACAAAAATTAAAGGAAGGGAGACACCCCACACTTCCATTTCTCCATTTCTCCTCACAGGCCAGCTTGACTTTCTGCTTAAGCCTCATTGCACAAAAGGAGAAAATTAACCTCAGCCGTCTGGGCACCAGCCGTAGGTTATCTGTTATACTCATTGTAGAGAATGGATCCGAGCTCTTCCTAAAGCAGCTGGGTGATTGCTGGGAAATGCCAGTCCCCACCTGACTCCAGAGCTTGAACTTGCAACCCCCCATGGATTCCCTGACCACCTCTGTGTGATTAGCAATCAGTTCCTTCTTACCTTCTCTAGTCCTCTGGCCTGTCTCCCCCTACACCTCTTCTGATTCAATCTGTACACTTGAACAAACATGGCTAATGGGATTTGACTGTGAGAAGCTGTCTGGAAAATATTAAGAATTGTGAGGCCAAGAGTGTGAAAGACAGGAGTGGTGGCTCCAGTAGCAAGTCCTACACCAGTGCGTTTCTGTTGCAGGAAAAAATAGACTATGAGTGAAAACTGGTTCCATTAAGTCGTTGTCTTAAAATGAACATGACTTATGGCTTTTAGTGTTTCTTTTTCCTCTGTTCTTATTTTTTTCTCCCTTTCTGAAAAAATAGAAGGAGGATGGTGATCTTGTTATTGAAGAAGGGAAATCAAGAAATATCCAAATTCTGGACTAGTATTTGCTTTTTATTTAGGAAGACTTAGGCAAAGTGTATAAAATTCCAAGATTTGGAAAAAGAGCAACAAAGGAGATTAAAATGCTATACCCTTTCCCCTCCCCAAACTGAGGACGTAATATTATCTGTTTTACCAATGGAGAAGCTAATAGCAAAGAGAATTTTGTGATTATTAGAAAGGACGGTTACCAGGCCCTTTTTTGTTTACTTAGCTGCGTCACATTAAATTGTTTTTTCCACTTTCTCTTTTGAATGTTCAGGATTGGTATCATTTAGGATGCTACATGTCAAATTCTTAAGTTGTATTTATTTGTATAATTCACCCCTTGTTTTAACAGCAAGGCTCAACTAGACAAATAAATAGAATACAAAAATGTTAAATGGATCTTGTAAATGGCAAATTAAAGTTTCATGTAGCTCATTGCTAATTGTTAAGTTTAAATTATGATGCTTCACCTTTATTTTTACTAAAACCTATTTAATGTCCACTTAGGGAACATATGGTTGAACTATTAACAATGTTTGCCACTGTGAGAATAATCTAAACATGTCATATATCTGAGTTCAGAGCTGCAAATATACATTGACCATTTTTTCCTTTCTTTATTAAAAATGAGAAATAAAAAGGAGACTTTTATTTTCAATTAATGTTTGATATTTTTGAATTAACATGATACCTAAAGAGGATATTAGAAAAAGTAACTACCGTGTAAGAGACCCCCTTATGATCACCTGTTTTCTCAATAAGATTTAGAGTCCTTTTTGTTTTCTTTTTTTCTGGTAAATTTTTTAAAGGAGAAAACATTTATGCAGTGCTCATTATGTCATGCTACTGTATTAGGCACTTTACAAGCACTGGCTCATTAATTCTCATAAAAACTTTGTGTTCAAGGTACTATCATTCCAATTTTTTTGTATGAGAAATTGAAACTAAGGGAGATTAAATAAGCTATAAATCCATAGCCAAATAGCCAGTAAATTGAAGAACAAGGATTTAAATACAGATTTATTTGAATCTGAGATGCATGCTTATTTCATAATTCTGTGCTGCCAATCTATTAATGGCCTATGTGTTTCCCAGAAAATGTTACTATTATAGACATTTTTTTTATTACACATATATTGTAAAATAAAAGCTTCCTTTAGTTAAAAAGACAAAATATAAATTACTGGCTCCATCCTAAATTGTTCAATAACTTTTTTTTTTTTTTTGCGGTATGCTGGCCTCTCACTGTTGTGGCCTCTCCCGTTGTGGAGCACAGGCTCCGGACGCGCAGGCTCAGCGGCCATGGCTCACGGGCCCAGTCACTCCGCGGCATGTGGGATCCTCCCGGACCAGGGCACGAACCCATGTCCCCTGCATCGGCAGGCGGACTCCCAACCACTGCACCACCAGGGAAGCCCCCAAGAGTTCTCATTTGAAATATTGTATTTCATACTTCTCCATCTCAGTAAATAACAATTCCTGTGTTATAGTTTCTTTAGGCCAAATAGACTGGCGTCTTTCTTGGCTCTTCTTTCTCACACCCCATAAACGATATGCCAGAAAATCTTATTGGTTCTACCTTCCAAATATATCCAGAATCCAGCCCTTTGTCACCACACCCATCTTTCCCACTCTGGCCCATGCACCATCATCTTTTCTGGATTATTACAATAGCTCTCCCAACTGATCCGCCTTGCACTCTTATATCCCTAGAGTCTGTGCCCTATACTGCAGCCACAGGGATCCTGTTAAAACAGAAATCAGATCACATCACCCTTCTACGAATACCCTTTAAGAACTTTTCATACCCCTCACGTTTAAAACCAAAGACTTTATAGCGACCTCCAAAGTTCTTCATTTTTCCTGCAATCTTTTTCTACTCCTTTGTCTCTCATCCCTTATTCCTGTTATAAGTCATTATGGGGAAAAGACAAATCAGAACTCTAGTTCTGCAACTTGCTGGCTGCAAGATCTTAGGCAAGATATTTAACCCTTAATGAGCTTCAGTTTCCTCATCTGTAAAATGGGGATAATAATAGTTCTTACCTGATAGGATTGTAGTTAAGGGAGTTAATATGTGTAAAGCCCAATACCACTCAGGAAATAATTAGTTATTATTATTTTTGCCCTAAAGTACATTACAATAGATGAGTTAAGGCATGTTATCAAGTAACTAATGCAAGGCACCAAGGTATTATAAATACCTTAGAATAGTTGAAATAAAGAATTAGAAAGGATCAAGTTGAGCATGAAGAGGGTGATTGCAACAATACTTTGGTCAGGACCACAATCATAATTTTCTAAAGCACATTATACAAGCAGATTAGACTCTGCATTTCTCTCTTTCTTCATTAGGAAAATCTTTGTGGAGGCAGTAGGATTTGAAGAATGTAGTTCATGGATAGAGAGAGAGATTTGGAAACAAACATTTCGAATCCCTATAAAGGGGCTTCCCTGGTAGTCCAATGGTTAAGACTTTGCCTTCCAAAGCAGGGGATGTGGATTTGATCCGTGGTCGGGAGCTGAGATCCCACATGCCTCGCAGCCAAAAAAACAACATAAAATAGAAGCAATATAGAATCCCTATAAAGGGCACCATTCTAGAAATAGTGCTGTGAACAGATGACATAATCAGAACCTCAACTTTTATCATTTTGTCTTTAAAAGAATCTAGTAGGTACAGTTTACTAAGAGAACAGTTATATACCTTTAGGCACCAAAACCATCACTGTGAAACATGTAAAACAAAAATTTAGGGTGAAGTTGGTTATAATACAATTATAGAGGGATATTTGGTATATCAAATAGACTCCAAAAAGGAAATGTGTAAAGAACTTGAATATTTCAGTCAACAGAATAATTTAATATTTTTAACATACAGTAAATGTAATTTAATATATATGTAGACATAAAATTTTACATTTTAGAAAGAGAATATACATTTTTGGATGTATATAAAATATTTTTTAAAAATCACTTAGCTAGACATTAAGAAACTTCAGTTTACTACAATAATTTGAGTTTTATAGCTCTTACCCTCTGATGATAATCCAATAAAACTAGAAATAGACTATTAAGAGATGCCATGGAAAACTTTCTACTTAGAAATTAAGGACCATTCTTCTATACAACCCATGAAACAAGGAGAAAAGTAAAAACTGAAATTATAAATTATCTAGAGAGTAACGGCAAGGCAAATACTTTATAACAAAACCCATGAGACCCAGCTAAAGCAGTACTCAGAGAAAAACTGATAGCCTTAAATTCTTGTATAATGAAAAAGTAGAATGAAAGTAAAATTATATAGATAATTCAACTTAAAAATGAGGAAGATAGAGCTTCCCTGGTGGCGCAGCGGTTGAGAGTCTGCCTGCCGATGCAGGGGACACAGGTTCGTGCCCTGGTCCGGGAAGATACCACATGCCACAGAACGGCTGGGCCCGTGAGCCATGGCCGCTGAGCCTGCGCGTCTGGAGCCTGTGCTCCGCAACGGGAGAGGCCACAACAGTGAGAGGCCCACGTACTGCAAAAAAAAATGAGGAAGATAGCAATCAAATCAGTGAAAAGGAAGAATTAATAAAGATAAAAGCTGAAATTTATAAAATAGGTCAAATAATAATATAAACAAATCATTTCTTTGAATATCCATTAAAATGGATAAGCTCATGGCAAGCCTAACTAAAGATTAAAAAGTGAAAAAATTATGCATTATTATTAGAAAGTATAAAGAAAACATTTTAGATACTATTATGTGCACCTCTGTTGGTAAATTTTTTTAAAAATAAATTTATTTATTTATTCATTTTTGGCTGCATTGGGTCTTTGTTGCTGTGTGCGGGCTTTCTCTAGTTGCAGTGAGCAGGGGCTACTCTTCGTTGTGGGGCATGGACATCTCATTGCGGTGGTTCTCTTGTTGTGTAGCCCGGGCTCTAGGTGTGCAGGCTTCAGTAGTTGTGGCTCATGGGCTTAGTTGCTATGCGGTATGTGGGATCTTCCCGGACCAGTGATCGAACCTGTGTCCCCTGCATTGGCAGGTGTATTCTTAACCACTGTGCCACCAGGGAAGTCCCATCTGTTGGTAACTTTAATAATCTTGAGGAAATGGTGATTTTCTAGAAAATAATTAGCTATCCAAATTGACCTAAAAAGGTCTTTAAAAAACTGAACAGGCCACTAACTATAGAAGAAACTAGAAAGGTAAAAGGATTACATACACACACACACACACACACACACACACACACACACGCACACAAACTTTTAAAGATAAGAGTTGTTTAACTAAGAGTAGACTGAGAATGAGTAAAAAAACATATATGAGAGAAAAAAGGCTAATATGCCAAATATAAAAAGAGGTCGCACAGACTACTGAGAAGACAAGCAACCTAAAAGAAAAGCAAATGAAGGGGGCTTCTCTGGTGGCGCAGTGGTTGAGAGTCCGCCTGCCGATGCAGGGGACACAGCTTCGTGCCCCGGTCCGGGAGGATCCCGCATGCTGCGGAGCGGCTGGGCCCGTGAGCCATGGCCGCTGAGCCTGCGTGTCCGGAGCGTGTGCTCTGTGACGGGAGAGGCCACAGCAGTGAGAGGCCCGCGTACCACAAAAAAAAAAAAAAAAAATGCAAATGAAGGATATTAATGTTAAATTAACAGAATGGAAAAATGTTCAACCCTGTTAATCATAAAAATTAAAACTAAAGAAAAAAGATTTTTTTTTAACCCATTAACACGGCAAAAAAAGTTAAAAAGAGCTATAATAGAGCTTTTAAGGTTGAAAAGACATGGGCAGGCTCATACATTGTTGTTGGAGGATACATTGCCACAAGCTTTTTAATAAAGTTATCTGGAATTTTAAAGTAAAAATATTCATTTCTTTAAAATTATGGGAGATCATTCTATAAAATATTATGCAATGAGTGAAAAACTAAGATAGGTCTGTGTACTTTGCCTTAGAAGTATTGTGTATTAAGTGAGAGAAGCAAACTGCAGTCATGCGCAGAGTGTGACCCCATCTTAATAAAAATAAATAATAACAAAATTTCTATATATGTGTGTCTGTTTGGGTATACATTTTTGTACAAACATGGAGGAAGTTGGAAAGAGGCACTTTAAGCTGTAAATGCTGGTTCCCTTGGAGAGGCAGCAATGAAGGAGGATGACAACAGACTTTTAGTATATATCCAAGTTGTTTTATCATTAAAAAAATTATCTATTTTATAATTGTTAAAAATTAACAAAGAAAGAAACAAGATCACTAACAAAAAGAATACCAACAAAAAGGATCTTCTACCTTCCTAATATAAACCCTTAATGTTCTAGAAATCTCTAGAGGGGTTTTCCACACAATGCCTCTAATTGATAAATTTTTAATTCCTATTCCTCTGCTTTGCAACAGTGCTATTAGGAGAGCCTGGTTAATGAAAGAATTTAGGAAATTTTGTACACATTTAGAAACAAATAAAGCCAGATTTGTAGGGGGGTCATTTGTCTATTATAGTCGGTCTGAAGGTATTTGTGGAAGGCAACCATGCATATCCTTCCACACTGGCAACAAAAGTGATTCTCTTTGCACTTATTAGCCACCAGAAAAATCCTCTTTGTTTCACTTATTTCTGGATTTATGTAGTCTGAATTAATATTTCAATAACCCTATTTAAGAGGAGCATTTGGAGCCACTCCACATGAATGTTGCATTCTTTAAGCAAAAGTGCAGAACACACTCTTTCCAGGCACCGATTGCCTTTCACAGATAATGTAATCTACTCAATCTTGTATAAAGGGACAAATCTGATGTACACACTAAAGGCATGGCTCTGTCTTAGCATGCAGAAGTCACCCCATCCAACAAACCTTAGAGCATTTTTGAAGAGGAAAGTATATAAATATAGGGAGTACATTGCCGCTATACACCGTGTCATCCTCCCACCTCAGCTAATCCAGTATTAAGTGAAAACATTTACCATGACAACATCGATTTATAAAGGGCAAATGATGTTTCTGCGAGATTAGAATATTTCCTTTCATAGATCTCAGAGGTGCGCAGTTAACACTTTAACACTCTTATTTAGTAATTTTATATAAGACTGAAAAAGCTAACGCTTTGTAATAGATTATTTTTAAATGTTTTAATTTGGAAATAGAATCCAAAACAGAACAACAAACTCTTAACAGAAGCGATATCAAACTAAATACAGGCAGAAAAATACCACTAAAATATTTCAGTCTTCACTATTTGTGGAAATAAAAAATTTTCATTTTGTGGTAAGCTGTACTGAACTATGGTTAAATCATTTGCTTCCAGCTGAGTGATCATTTTGCTGTGAAGATGCAGATTCTCTGCTTACTATTTCTACAATTGATGTTTTTAGTTATAATATTTAGCTTTCCTATTTTGGACATGTTAAAATGTTAACTTCACCTCCTTAATGTATTTTTCATAAACGCTAAGGTAGTATTCACAGATATTTTACTGTTGTGGTTTCATCTACTTGCCTCAGACTTTGTATTTATTTATTTATTTATTTATGGCTGCCTTGGGTCTCTGTTGCTGCGCGGGGGGCTTTCTCTAGTTGCGGAGAGTGGGGGCTACTCTTCTTGGCGGTGCACGGGCAGCTCATTGCGGTGGCTTCTCGTTGCGGAGCACAGGCTCTAGGCGCGCGGGCTTCAGTAGTTGTGGCACGTGGGCTCAGTAGGTGTGGCTCGTGGGCTCTAGAGCACAGGCTCAATAGTTGTGGTGCTGCACAGGCTTAGTTTCTCCATGGCATGTGGGATATTTCCGGACCGGGGATCAAACCCATGTCCCCTGCATTGGCAGGCGGATTCTTAACCACTGTGCCACCAGGGAAGACCCTTGCCTCAGACTTTGAAGGTAGACACAGTAGATGTAAGAAAGAAGATAGATTGGTAGTCTGGGTAAATGCAGGTATTAAAGAGGTGACTGTAGTGAGGTCAAACAAGTTTAGAAGTTAACAAATAGTCTCTGTATGGTTTTTCCGCAGTCATAACTGCTCCATAATACAAAATGGAGAAAACTGTGCTCAAGGGTGGGGAAATTAAGTTCCTGCCCTGAATAGCTCAGAGTTGAGAGTAAAAAATTTATCTTGCTCAACGTGAATTCTTTGACTCTGCCAGAGGTATATACTGTTCAATCTTCTGCCTAGAGTTTATTTAATCAGCACAGTAAGCTTGGGTCTAGAAGCCCACAGCTCTTAGGCATAAGGAGACTTCAGTCCTTCAATCAATTGTGGTAGGAGTCAGTTGAAATAAATAAGGTATTTCATACAGTTACTGCCCACAATATTCCCTTTTCACTTTGGTTTGTGATGACCTGAAAACCTTCTACAATAGCCAAAGAGATTTGAAGTGCCACTGAAGCAAATAAAAGCCAAATCTAGCATTCTTTTAATGCTTCCAAGTCTGCTGCTATTGGAAGACTCCAAGTTTATTGTAAGACTGTATGTCATTTATTTCCCCACATTCCTTCTTTCCACAACATGTATTCCCCAAGATAAAAAAATGTCAGTTGTCCAAAAAAAGACTTACAAATATATGAGTCCAAGATCATTTCCTTGCATTTTTAAAATAAAACCTCTAAAACCTATTTATGGTGGCTAAGAACTTTATAGAGAATAGAGATTTGCAAACCTGTGAATCACTGTGTTATGAAGGAGGAGATTAAATTAAGAGTGGTCTTAAAAAAAAAAAAAGAATGATCTCGAATCTTTATTGTAGTCAGTTCAGGAACTCATTGACTGAGAATGAATTTTTTCTTCTAAGTATATTCAGACCTACTAGTGAAATCCAAAAATATTATTGCATGTATATTAGTACTAGTACAGTTAATTCAGGGACATATAAAAATTTTATAGTAATTTTGCTCAAATATTGAAATATAAACAAGATTGAAATGATTTTTCCAACTCTTCATTTTCTAAATATCAGTCTGCCAGACCATTTTATAAAATGGTTTTAAACATAATAAAATGTTATATAAAATAATCTTATGTCACCATTGTAACACCAGTGCACACCAGTCACCATAACATACCTAACCTATTGTGTAATGCAGTGAATAAGATAGCCTTGTTAGCCAGCCATTATTTACAGTATTACTTTTGTGGGCCTGGGGTGAAGCCTGAATTCCATCTGAGTATTAATCATCACAGGAACAAATCTCCATTTCATGCCTCTTCATTGAAACATCATCTCCACTTCTGTCATTCTTGAGATATACTGTCAAGTTCCTTAGGAGGAAAGACTGGTCTGTTTTGTTCATTATTCTGTTCCCTGGGCCTAAAAACAGTGCTGTGTCCAATAAAGATTAATTGAATAAATTCTTTTTAGAAGGGACGGGTATTATCTTCATATCAAGAATACTTCTGGGACTTCCCTGGTGGTGCAGTGGTTAAGACCCACTCCTCCCAATGCAGGGAGCCTGGGTTTGATCCCTGGTCAGGGAACTAGATCCCACATGCCTGATGCAACTAAGAGTTTGCATGCCACAACTAAGGAGCCCACCTGCTGCAACTAGGACGCGGAGCAACTAAATAAATAAATATTTTTTTAAAAAAATGAATGTTTCCTGCCCCTCGTCAATAGTCCCAAGCGTGTGCGTGCCCTCACACACACAATGCACACATATACACCAGTGACTGTAGTATTTTTGTGTCTCCACATTGATCACAACTTAGGAGTCCCCTGCTGCTGTGCTCTTCATACGGAATAAATATTCTGAAGTTCAATGTTTTTATTTTAACTGCTACCTAACTTTTTCCTCTTGCATGATATTTTCATTTCTATTGGCATATTTAAGATATAATTTACTTAAAAATAAAAATTCACGAATTTTTAGTATACAATTTGATGAATGCTGGCAAATAATATGCAGTTGTGTAACTGCCACCAAGACATGATAAAGAACATTTCCATCACCCCAAAACGTTCCCTCGTGCCCCTTCGTTCTCCCTACTCCCATGCTTTTCCCCGTCCCTTATCCCCTGGCAACTGCTGGTCTTTCCGTCACTAGTTTAGCCTTTTATAGATTTACATATAGATGTAATCACAACAGTGGATAGTCTTTGGTGTCTGGCTTCTTTCACTTAACATGATGCCTTTGAAATTCATCCATGACATTGTGTTTATCAGTAGTTTGTTCATTTTTATTGCAAGTCTTAGCTGTGGGAGAGTCTGGACTCTAACTCAGGCAAGACTGGCTCCAGACCCTGTGCTTTGAAACCGTTATGTGATGCTGTTTTTCATTCCGTATAATTTTCTTAATCATCTCTGATAATGCTGTTCTCCAACTCAGAAATCTACAGCAACTCCTTATTCTGACCAAATACATTTCCTAGTCCATATTCTGGTTTCTAAATTCTCTGCCCTATGGTCCCCATCTATGCCACTTTACTTTTTATTCCCTGCATTGCTTTTTTCTGAATTCCCCATTTTCTACCACACTTAGCCTGTTTATTATTCCTACAGGTAGATACCTTTGAACCCCCTGATGTTATTCTTTCTGCTTATTATAATTTCTTTACCCTGCATCTTCACCTATTGAAATCATACCCCATTAAGTTACAGAATCTGTGTTCCTTTCCCCATGAACCTAACTGATTTCCTCAGAGTGATCTGATCTAGTGCCATAATAATTTACACCACTCTTATAAACCTATTGTATTGTCACTTACAGTGATTCATTCGCATGTTTTAAATCTCTCCCGCTAAAGCGTCTCTGAAACCAGTGACTGCATCTTATTCATCTTTGTGCATATTTTTGTCAGTTTATGCTCATGCTGAGCAAACAAACATCATAATCTATATTTAAAAGAAGCCGGCTCGTACCTGTCCTTCAGACAAGATATTGTTTTCACAATATTTTATATCATGTCTTGCACATGGAAGGTACCCAGTGAATACTTGTTGATTAATAGATCTTCCTGGAGTCTATGCCTAGCTATTTCTTCTGCTTTTGGGGACATGTGGGAAAGCAAGTTGGGTGATGACCCATATGATATAATAAAGGTTATCTGTCTAGTTAAGGCTGTATTCCCAGTTCCTTACCTAATAAATATTTGTTAAGAATTGGTTGTGTTCTTTGGTTAAGGCACAGAGCACACTGGCAAATATGGATTGATTAAATAGCTCATCTCCTTGCTTAAAATGGTTGGAACTGCATTAGATTGTTTTACCTCCCTAATGGTCTGTATTCTAGGTATCTATCTAAAAATTCTTTTTATTTCTTCCTTTGAGATGTCTTCCAGATTTGTGCCTTTTCCGCTCTGTCCCAGTGACACTGGTTTTCTTCATTCCCTGTGCGGCCTCTTCTTCCTGTCCAGAGTTTTTGCCCTTGCCTGTCCTTGCTGTGCTTGCTCTTCCCTCCCTGTGTGCCCTGGGTAATGCCTTCCCAGCTTTCAAATGTCAACCTAAGCATCATTCTCTCAGAGAACCTATCCCTGACCATCTCGCATTCCCCCATCTTTCCTACTCCACTCCCCACTCCCACCTTTCAGAGAGCTGTCATAGCTCTCATAGCACCTCATGCCTCTTTTCCAGAATATCTTTCACAACTGCGATTTTACATTTGCTTATGTCATTACTCCATTCATACCTTTATTTCCTCATCAGACTGCAGACTGTGTGAGAGCAGGAAACACACCTGTCTTTGCTCACCATTGTGTCCTCCCTGTCTAGTCCAGGGTCAGCTAATAGTAGACGCAGTATACATTTGTGGGATAGATAGACTATGGGACATATGGCTGGGTGAATGTGTGGATTTCCACTGCTACTCTCCTGTTATAGACTTAACCCAATTTGATAGCAGCATCTTCTGGTTTGGTTCCACACTCCATTGCCTTCCCCCTCCCATTGTATCCTCATTGTTCATCCTCAGTTCCAGCAAAGTGTTCTTCCTAAAAGACTGCACTCATAGTTTCATGAGCCACATCTCAGTCACTCACAGTGACCAACATCACATATAAACAGATCAAATCTAAATACCCCTCATTACCCAAGCTCTTTTAGTATCTGGCTTAATTCAAATTTATCCAACTTCCTTTCTTAGAACTACCTAAAATGTTACCTTTGTGCCTGTTTGTCCATTCACCTCCTTATCTCTCCTTCTACCACACTTACTCCCATTTCTGGGTTTTGTTCAGACTAATTTTTCAGCTCAGGTCTTCTTATTACCTTTGTCTGAAGTCTTCCCCTTTGTAGAGACTCAGCTTCTCTATTCAGGGCCTCTCAGATGCTAAGAGAAGCCTCGGTCACTTCCTTTTGTTTTTGAGCTTCCATTTGATCATTTTTTTTAAATATTAAGAAATGCCAAAGCAGGAATATAAAAGCAGGTATGGATACTATATGCTGGCTGTCCTCCGTTGGCCTCTCCTGATGTACTTTCCACTCCAGCCTACTCCAGGCTCCAGGAGACTGACCTTTATGGGTGCCATCAATAGGCTCTCTTGCTCTCTGGCTTCTAGTTGACTTTAGTCAGTGGGAGGAACTGGCAGAAGGCTGGAAAGCAGCAGAATGAGATCAGGTTATTTATTTCCTTGGTTTCTTCTCTGTTGAGCAGCAAGTTGACAGTGATTTGGGTTCTCTCCCTATGTCATAGCTCCTGTCATCTATGGCTGTAAAATTTCTGGGTTTCATAACTCTTTCTCTTCTTGACTCATATCTTTGAGTGGTAACAGCTTGCTACTTTATAAATCCCTAGGGTGTTTCAACATGCCTTACATGCTTCTCTTAACCTAACCAACAGCTATGTCCTTGGTTCTTTGGTTAAATACTCCTCAATTGCCGCCTTTGTTTGTACCTTCTATTTCCTAAGGGAATCTTGACATATTTTAAATATTAAACCCAGCAAATTAATGCTTACGTTTTAGAAATGATGCAGTGCCATATATATTGTCATTCACAATAAAAGTACAGGATTTGTAAAATATTTTAAGTCTGTGCATTACAAGTGGTGAAATCTGGACACAAGTTAAAAGGTGTAAGATGTGTCGTCTTTTTTCAGTCCTGTCTGTATTTCTCACTTTCTGCTTAAACTTGTTAGGAGAAAAGACGCTCTGAATATTAGGCCCATCCAAGTGGCCCTCTTCCCCTGAATCCTGACAGGTCCTATCTGGAACCAGGTCATCCGTTTGGATCTCTCCCTTCTCTGAACTCCTATCACTCTCCCAGCCCTTAACGCAAAGCTTAACTCTTCACTGTTTCCTAGTGGTAGGCTTTGTTTCCGTTATTAGATTCTGAAGTTTCTGAAGGAAGAGGACTTTTCCTATCTAATCTTATGTCCCAGGAGCAAAATATGTATAGAATCAATGTATATTTGTTGTTCAGTTTGTTGGCTGTTACATTAATTGGTTGGTAGGTTGGTATCAAAGATTCTTGGGAACAAACTGTATTTTTTTAGTTTTAAACATTTTAATGGAAGACTTCTAATATACACAAAATTGAAGAGCTTGTATAATGAGCCCCCATGTACCCATCAATGATTATCAACATTCATGTTTTATCTATATTCCTCTACTTGATTCCTCCCCAACACACACACACTGAATTATTTTGAGGTGTCTACTAAACATCATTTCATAGTACTTTGTTATATATTTTCAAAAGGTAAGTACTTTATTTTTTAAATATAACCACAATCACCATTATTACCATTATATCATCAACTATCTAGCAGTGTCAAATTTCTCTTATTGTTATATTTTAAAATGTTGGTTCATTTGCATCAGGATCCAGATGTAGTCCACATGGTAAATCTTACTGATATGTCTCTTTTAAGAATCTTGATCCCTAACACCATACACAAAAATAAACTCAAAATGGATTAGAGAACTAAATGTAAGACTGGACACTATAAAACTCTTAGAGGAAAACATAGGAAGAACACTCTTTGACATAAATCACAGCAAGATCTTTTTTGATCCACCTCCTAGGGTAATGGAAATAAAAACAAAAATAAATGAGACCTAATGAAACGTAAAAGCTTTTGCAAAGCAAAGGAAACTACAAACAAGATGAAAAGACAGCCCTCAGAATGGGAGAAAATATTTGCAAATGAATCAATGGACAAAGGATTAATCTCCAAAATATATAAACAGCTCATACAGGTCAATATTAAAGAAACAAACAACCCAGTCCAAAAATGGGCAGAAGACCTAAATAGACATTTCTTCAAAGAAGACATACAGATGGCCAAGAAGCACATGAAAAGCTGCTCAGCATCCCTAATTATTAGAGAAATGCAAATCAAAACTACAATGAGGTATCACCTCACACCAGTTAGAATGGGCATCATCAGAAAATCTACAAACAACAAATGCTGGAGAGGGTGTGGAGAAAAGGGAACCCTCTTGCACTGTTGGTGGGAATGTAAATTGATACAGCCACTATGGAGAACAGTTTGGAGGTTCCTTAAAAAACTAAAAATAGAATTACCATATGACCCAGCAATCCCACTACTGGGCATATACCCAGAGAAAACCATAATTCAAAAAGACACATACACCCCAACGTTCATTGCAACTCTATTTACAATAGCCAGGTCATGGAAGCAACCTAAATGTCCATCGACAGATGAATGGATAAAGAAGATGTGGTACATATATACAATGGAATATTACTCAGCCATAAAAAGGAATGAAATTGAGTCATTTGTTGAGACATGGATGGATCTAGAGACTGTTATACAGAGTGAAGTAAGTCAGAAAGAGAAAAACAAATATCGTATATTAACGCATAAATGTAGAACTTAGAAAAATGGTACAGATGAACTGGTTTGCAGGGCAGAAATTGAGACACAGATGTAGAGAACAAACGTATGGACACCAAGGGGGGAAAGTGATGGGTGGGTGGTGGTGGTGTGATGAATTGGGAGATTAGGATTGACATATATACACTAATATGTGTAAAATGGCTAACTAATAAGAACCTGCTGTTTAAAAAAATAAATAAAATTCAAAAATACAAAAAAAAAATAATCTTGAGTTTCCCTTTGTCTCGTTTTTTTCCTTTGTGATATTTGTCCTAAAGAGTTTTCTGCATTCTAGGATTTGCTGATTGCATCATTAGAATATCATTTAACATGTCCCTCTGACCTTTGTTTGCCTGTAGTGGAACATCTACAGGCTTGATCAGATTAGGTTAGGGTTTTTGGCAAGAATATTTCAAAGGTGATGTTATATAGTACCAACAGGAAACATCTAATGTGTGATTATCTTTCTTCTTATGATGTTAATCTTATTACATTAGGAATTGTGAGATTGATTAATCCATTATAAAGTTTCCTATCAACTTTTCATCTATTGGTGTAAGCAGCCATGGCTATTTATCATTGTCTAGTTTCATTAGAAGTTGTATATCATGGGTATCCTAATCTGTCATTCCTCCTGAATTTGTCAGTGGAAATATTTCTATAAAAAGAAGGATTCCCCCATAAACTATTTGATCACTCTTAAGTTCAGTTTATATTGTTTGTACAGTTTATATTCTATAAACTGCTGGATATAAAAGGTTGAGTTTTCCTTTAACACCAACTAAGGGCCACTGACTATACAAACCTAATTATATAATGATGATCATTTAGGATTATTTAGTTTTATTGTACTTATCGTGCTGCATGTTTGTGTGTGTGTGAGTCTGAGAAAATTTAAGAAAATAAAGCTGATTTTAATTGTAAAGCATTGAATTTACTTTTTCATTTAGTAGTAGGAAGTTTCCAAGCTGACTTAAAGAAGGATACATTGAAGTGCTGTGTTTATAATGTAAAATGAACTGATGACAAGTAAAAACATATTTGGAAAATGAACATTTGCAGTTTCTACAGCTATTTGGTTCATTATAATAATAGCTCCATTAACTTTATGACAAGTATTCACCCTTGGGAGTTTCGGTACAAAGAGAAGTCAACCTTTGTAGCATCATTCCTTTTCTTGAATTATTAATATTGTCTTTTATTGGAAGTTGGAAAATTACAGTGGGATAAATTTGGTTTGATAGCCTTTCAGAAAAGCATATATAAAATCCTTAAAGGAAAAAATGACTCAATGCTCTGGAGCTATTTTTGTAGGAATAGGTCTTTTATGAAAGGTTCTTAGTCATGTAGCATAACAAAATTCAATGAACTAATTCAACCAACATTCACGGCATACCCAGTGCTAATGCCACCTGGTCTTTGGGAATACAAACAAGAATAAGTCAGGGTTTCAGCCCTTAAAACATAGTCCAATAGCAGGAGACAGACTAGCGAACAAGGAGCTTTGTTGTAATTGCCTAATGTTGAAACAGAGATGTTTATGAAGTGAAAAGGAAAAGCAAAGAACATTCCAAAGAATATTTTTATATTTGATCTTATAGTTCCTGTTAGAAGTTCAAGTCAAAGGATGCAAATCTGTTGTAATGTTTTCTTTGTGAGTTGGAAGTCTAAGGAAAATGAATAGGTAACGGAATTGCTGTGAGGGAGGTGGACAGAAGCAGAATGACTTCCCCCTTGATCGTTATATTTAAATATATGACTTCATCCTTAAACGTAAGTATCTTAGGCCTGTTATACCTGTTATTTTGAAGAAAAAAGTTTGGTTTTTAGAAGGCACAGTTGGCTTTATTTAATTTAGAATTGAATTGGCTTTCTATGTCTTATTTCCCTCAAGATTGTCAGGCTTGCTGAACTGGGAATTGGCATTTTATCCATTCTTGATCCCTATGTCTAAGTGTATTGTAGCATCTAATTAAGAGATGCAGCAGAAAATGTCTAACTGAAAATATAGAATTGACATGGTTATTTTATTAGAGAGGTAGACAAGGTTCCAAAAATTCTGAACACTGAAGATTAATACATGGAGATGGACCAAGTTGCCCAAAGATTATCGACCTCTGGTTAAATTTAGAATTATGAAGTTTCTATTTTTGCTTTCAAAAATGTGCTTGTCAGGACATATTGTTTGCCTACCCCACATACATCTCCTCCCTTTCTTTCTTGCTAACAGAACCCCACTTTTGATCCAGCATTGGCCTTCCCTTGCCCAGAAAATGTCCCTTGCTAGTGATTGGTTTAGAGATGGGCATGTGACACAGTTCTGGCCATTTATATGTGAAGGGAATTCTGTTGGAGGTGAAGTGCTTCTGGGAAAGTTTTGCTTTTGAAAAGGAACTTAAGGAACAGACTCTCCCACTGCTGGCCTTTAGGAATTGCTTTGTGAGAATATGATACTGGAAGCTGCTGCAACCATCTTGTGATCATGAAGAAAGAATTCTGCAGATAAAAGGCAATATATTGAATATGACAAGGCTGGAAGATGGAAAGAACCTAGGTCCTCGATGATGTTGTTGAAATTCTGGATGAAATAACCATTCTTGCATCTGTCCTACTTCTGGACTTCTCATTACGTGAAAGCCTCATCTCTGTTAGCTTAAGCCATTTTGAGTTGGTCTTCTGTAATTTGCAGATTTATTCTTAGTGATGATTAACATTTTCTTAGGCCTCCTGCATATGACTGAGATGGCATATATTTGATTTACTGTGGTCTTTGTGATATGTCCTCATGACTGTATGCTCAATCCACTCTAAGGAAAAAAGGGTTTCCTCCTAACTATGTATTTCCATATTGTTTTCTTAAAAATCTTTGTACCAATTTTAAGTGCCACCAGCAATAAAATAAAAAATTAATCATCTTTCAGATCGAAAATTCTGCTAATAGGTGCCAGGAGTACATAAAAGTATTTGAGCTTTACAAGATTATTTGCATATTTTACATCTTTTCTTCTACAGGAAACCTATCAGTCAGTGGTATACTTTGCTACTGCCAGTTATCCATGCATAACAAAAAGTAAAAATACAAGTAATACATTAATTTATAAATTGTTCTTTGCTTACGTATGTAGCAGAGTCACAATTCACACACTATTCTTCAAGTATACAAAGAAAATAGGATTTTAATTTTTAAAACCGATCTAACTTAACCTTCTTAAACCCCTGACCCTCTGGGTAGCAAGAGGAGAAAGCCTTAAAAGTATCTATTGAAGGAATCCCACTCTCTTTGGGTTCAAGACAACCAGCTCAGCTTTTGATTAAACTGTTTCCCCACCTCCTCCCTTTTTTATTCATCAGGATAATATCTGGGTGTACACAAAGGGGTGATCTATGAATGGCCTTGGACAGTGGAAGAGATCCCAAACGAATGGGGCCTATGAGCTTTGTTCCCTTTATTGGTGTCAACTCTGGCACCTTATCTGTGATTATGAAATTAATTTCCCCTTGGCCAGAGACTTTCATTAATTTCCACCTCCTTCCTTTAAGGGTATTCCACTGTGTCATGTCTTCTCCCTTTCTTAGCTAGCATTAGCCCTGCCTCCTTTCTTGGGGCCATGATAACAGAATGGCTGTGAGGGAACCAAGTGTGATTTATTTGGAAGAGGAGTGTGAATACAACAGTTTAATATTTTCAAAATACTAGTCTCCTTGCAAATATGTAAGGCCTGAAAGCCGGAAGCCTTGCCCAGAACTTGTAGCATTTATACAGTTATGCTGAAGTCTGTTGGATTGTTACTAAAAGTTGCTTATTTTAATATTGTAATATTTGCTCTTTTCTAACTCTATGTGAAAAGTATGTACTTTTATAGTACATCACCTCATTAGTTCTTAATACATTGTAAGAAATTAAATCAATTTGTGCTAAAAGGGTACCTCAGGCATTCAGATTCTTGGGTTTGTGTTGACACCACTAGTCTATAGAACACGAGTAGTTTCCTAGACTGGAAATCGGCAGGCCGTAACAGAGATTCACTGCGTGGTGGCAGTATACTCTGTTGGAGCTTATATAATACCAGTATTTCTTCAAATACTTTTTCTTTATATTGTTTTATTTTGAATGTTTGGAATTTTTAAAACTGACTTATTGGCCCATCTTTTTTCATCAGCCTTCTAAATCCGTGTTTTTTCTGTTGGTGTTCTTCTTTCCTATTTCCCAAGTCACCCTATGCTCTGTGACCATCACTGAAGGAGCTGGTGGGGGAAGTCTGTGGTGACTCTGCTGTATACTGTTGCTGCAGGCATTCCTTTACTGGGAGGTAGTGTAGAGGTCAGCTCTAGAGGGACTGTGAGTAACTCGGATAGTGAGTGTGGCTGGAGCTATGAGAAGGCTTGGGTCGTGAGGCCAGAGTCTCCACAGTCACAGTCCTTATAGGAGGAGCAGCAGGGAAGAACTGGGCTCCTTAAATAAATCAGGAATATTAACACACAAGAAAGTCGATGCCCAGTTGTTAGTGTTTACAGTGCCATCCCCAGTAGAACACTGTTAACATATGGATTTTGATTAGTGACATTGTCAGCTGCTCGCTCCTTGAAACATTCTCTTCTTTAGGCTTCTATGATGTAACACTTTTGTGGTTTTTTCCTGTAAACTCCCTGGCTGCTCTCTCTTTGGCTGACTACTTCACAACTCTGGCCTTTCTCTTTTCTGTTTTACTCTCTACTCTCACACAGCAGCCTCTTCCATACCCACTGCCCAACTTTCATGTCACATGAATTTATATCTCTTGGCCAACCTTTCCTTCAAACTCTGTTTGACCCAGCTGCCCATTTGATATTTACATGTAGGTTTTTCAAAGGCTTCTTAAACTTAATATGTCCAATGACAAATTCATCATCTTCAAATCTGGTCCTCTTGTGTTTTATGTCTCAATGAATTCTACCACAAATATATTCAGCTATGCAAACCAGAAATCTAGGAATCATCCTCGGCACTGCTGCCTTACCTTCTATTCAAGTCCACTTCCAAGTCATATCTATTTTATCTTTTAAATGTCTCCAGAATCTGTCCTCTTTGCTCCTTCTCTACCACCATCACTCATTTTCAAGCTACTATCATCACTTTTCTGAACAACTACGTGACTTTTTATTGGCCTTGTCTAATTAATTCTAGCCTCCATGTCAGTTTCCTACAAAAAGTTTTCATTGGCTTTCTGTTGTTCTCAAGAAAAACAAAATAAAACAACCAAAGTCCTTAACATGGACTATAAATGAAGTCCTTCATTGTGTGCCACATCTACTTTGCCAGTCTAATTTAAAACCTGTTCCCCCTTTCTGTATGAACTGGTCTTTTTCTCAATCACACCTAGCTCTCTCCAATTACAGGGCCTTTGAAAATGCTATTTTCTATGCCTAAAACAATTGCCAACTCCCTTCACTGAAGATCATTTCCTTTGAATTACTGGCTCTTGTGGTAACCTGTATTTCTCCCATGTATCATTTAAAACAGAAAACATTTAATACTTAATTGTGTGATTATTTGTTATGCTAGTAGCCTCTAACTCTGTGAGGACTGAGACCATGTGTACTTCTGCTCACAGTTTTATGAGTTTAGCACAGTGTCTGGTTCCTGGGAGTTGCTTAACATATATGTTTCTTGGATGCATGAGTAGATGGATGGAAGAATGGATTTCTACGTAGGCATTAAAAGAGATTTAAAGGTAGGCAAGTATTAATGGGATAACTATGGCAAGATATATGACAACAGGCCCAGAAAGAACAGAAATTGTGTATACCACTTTGGTATCGGATGGTTCATTTTAAACTTTAAGAGAATAGAATACAACTCAATCAGTAAATGAGCTGACAGACCCATTCAAGTCTAGAGCTTCTCTTCCACAATGCTGTTTTGTCCCCAAATCAAATGTAGCCAGTTAGCAAGAAATATGATGTTTGGAGGTAGTGATTGTGGAGGCTTTTTTGTTTGACAGCATCTCCAGACAGGTTGGATAGAGTCAGTTTCCAATCATCTGTGCTAAAGGAGAGAAACATGGGTGGAGCAGTTAATGTTAGCAAAAGGTTCAGAAAATTGACTGCTTTCATATTAAGGGAAACTTATGAAAAACATAAAGCACTGGCTTAAGCTTGGGGAAGATGAGTGGTGTAGGTCAACAGCAACCCCTGTTCAGAACGGTAGTTTCCCCTCGCGTAACTCCCCCTATAACCAGGAAGCCAATGAAGAGCCTGCGATTGTCACCACCTGTTGTGCGTAGGCGATTAATTATAGACCATTATTAATATGCTCCTTTTTGTTTCCTCTTAAATGAAAGTGTGTGAGAGCTCTAAGTCAGGTATTCCCTCACCACAATATTTTTTCCTTCATCATTTGCTTGCACAGATTTGTAATTCCCAAAGAAAAGCTCTTGCCAGGAAAGTAGCTTTCGTTTGAACTACTTGGCATTGAGAATCTTGTCATTATCAGCCCAGTGTGATTATAGTTTAAAAATGCAAATGGGATTCTGGGATGAATTAACTGAAGGATAAAATTCATATGAAAAAGTGATGCTGTATAAAACCCTAATTAGGTGGCATCTATAATACAGGTTTCAGTTCAGCCTTTCTTAAACTGTGAGTTTATTGCCAGCAAAAGAGGAAGGTACATGCAAAATTCAACAAATATTTATAGAGCTTTCAGTATGTGCCAGATATTGTTCTAAACGCTTAGGATGCTAGCAGACATTATTACT
The DNA here is from genome assembly GCF_949987515.2 of Delphinus delphis. Classification (NCBI taxonomy): domain Eukaryota; kingdom Metazoa; phylum Chordata; class Mammalia; order Artiodactyla; family Delphinidae; genus Delphinus; species Delphinus delphis. The sequence goes on along the minus strand of NC_082685.1, from coordinate 90,064,372 downwards.
ACAAGATAACTTTGTAGGTTGGGATAAACATCCGAAAAGTTGGTGAGGATGGAGAGTAGTTTAATGGTAAGGAACAGAGTAGAGCATTTTGGAAAACACCCTCTTTTTTAGTCGGTTGGGAATGTTTTAACATAAGACCTAATTATTCTGCCAGAGCCTAATAAATAGGCAACATATCTTTTATTTATATGGTAAGAGAAAGACAATAGGAAAAGGAAAATTAGAACAGACTACATCCAAAAGTGACAGTTTAAGGAATTTTATCTGTAATTAAGTGTCTTTAAATTCTGGTGTAAGAGAAGTAGATTTTTTTTTTTTTTTTTTGCGGTACGCGGGCCTCTCACTGTTGTGGCCTCTCTCGTTGCGGAGCACAGGCTCCGACGCGCAGGCTCAGCGGCCATGGCTCACGGGCCCAGCCGCTCCGTGGCATGTGGGACCTTCCCGGACCGGGGCACGAACCCGTGTCCCCTGCATCGGCAGGCAGACTCTCAACCACTGCGCCACCAGGGAAGCCCGAGAGGTAGATTTTTTAAACCTGAATTTTTCACTGCAAAAAATCGTGCATGCTTTGGTGTAGTTTTCTTTTGCCCTAGCTTCCTTTTATTCTAGGAAAATGTTGAAAGTACAAACACCACTGAATGAGTATAAACTTACTATGCACGTATTAAAATTACTTTGGGAAACAGCAATTTGATTCTATTATCTATCTGGATCAGTTAAAAGAAAACTTTGAAAAGTAATTTTCCAAATGCTTCCTTCCTCCAATAACCAAAATTCTTGTCAAAGAGACTTGATCACTTTCTATACTTTTCTCTTGTTGGTCTAGCAGTACTACTGTCAGTCCCTGAGGTTTCCTCTACTTCTTTGCAGAATTCAAGTTATTTGAACCCTAAGTGGTACTGTGTGAAAATGTAGGGCTTGATGGCTCCTTTGTGGTTTGTCTAGATCAGATTTAAACTGCATGGTCTGGGTTAAGAGAAAGGTTACTACCTACTTTTTGGGTAACAAAGGCACAAAGTCACTATAGCCACCATGAGATGGTTGCCCTGCTTTGGCTATTTAACAAAGGATGACTGAGAAAAGTTACCAGAGACCTAATACACAGTATAACATTTCTATGGGTTGTGGCTTATTTACAGAGAGCAACCAACTTGCAAATAGCCACAGATATAAGCAAAAGGGCCATATTCAGCTAAAACTGGGTTATGTTGTCTGTTCCTACATCTGTTTGTGTCACCACATTGTATAGTCTCCTTAAGAAAGGTAGTCCAGGTCTTCCCTGGTGGCGCAGTGGTTGAGCGTCCGCCTGCCAATGCCGGGGACACGGGTTCGTGCCCCGGTCCGGGAAGATCCCACATGCCGCGGAGCGGCTGGGCCCGTGAGCCATGGCCGCTGAGCCTGCGCGTCCAGAGCCTGTGCTCCACAACGGGAGAGGCCATGGCAGTGAGAGACCGACGTGCCTCCAAAAAAAAAAAAAAAAAAAAAACGAAAGGTGCTCAATACTAGAATCTGAATGGTACCTCTGGTCTCCCAAAACAAAAACTACTGATTTTATGTGAACAGTTTTCATGTGTAATAGTATATAGATGGTTTTGTCTGTCCCATATTAATTTAAATAAGGAGTCAATTTTATTAACTACTTGTTCCGTAGAATCCACTGCATCTCTGTCTCACAAATGACTAAATCAAAATAAAGAACACTTTTTTCTTAAATAATGTAAGCAAAGTATTACTGAACACTATTGTCTACATGAGAACTCAGTTTAAAATGGGTGATAATAGAATATAATAGGAGTTCTTTAGTAATAAGTGAGTTTTTTTTCATTTTTACCACACTATCTTCTTTTGTCAGGAAAATGTGCTTTTCTTGGATAGTTTCCAGTAAGCAGCAGTAAAGAGGCATCAGCAATATCATATCCCTCTTAATTCAGATTTGGCTGATGTGCTGTAAGAGATAGCAAGGAGAGACATGGCTATGTAGATGCACATTATTTCTCCCTTTTTGTACATCTGAGCCTTATGTTAGCAGTTTGAATCTGCAGTATTTTACAGACAGTCGCCTGGCACCAAGCTCAGATACGGTGTTCTTCCCACAGAGAGAAAAAGAAGATTCATGATGATGATATATGGAAAATCGTGAAAGGTTGCACTGGCAGTTCAGGTTGAATTACAGAAGCATCCTTTCTAGGGCAGTGTGTTCAAATGAAGAACCTATTGTAATGGGCAATTAGGTGCTGTATTTGTGTCTTCAGAATGTTAGAGAGTGTTAGAGAGAAATATTGATCTGAATTATGTGTACGTTTTCAAATTGCTTTACCTTGCAGAAACAAAATGATGACCAAATTAAATAGCTGTGGCTCTAGTCTGGTTCACTGCAGTTTGTCAACAATCTGTCATGAAATGTTCTCATGTGCCCTTGAAAATTTAGAGGACTTGGACTAAAACTTCTTGTTAAATTTTATGCCTTTGATTCCTTTATTTATCCCATTAATCAAATAAACAATTAAAATTGTGTCTAAGAACTGACATTTTCTTTTCAAATATTAGATTTGAAAAACAACCTTTTAATAGCTATCTTTCTATAGTGGAAAGAGAACTGCTTTAGTGAACTGGGTTCAAATCCCATTTCATCAGTTTTGAGAATTTTTTTTTTTAATCACAAGTTACTTACCTTCTTGAACTTCAGTTTTTCCATCTTTAAAGTAGTGTCTATAATACCTACCTGGTGATGTTACCATGATAAATAATTATGATGGGAAGGTTCTAGAGTGACGTTAGAATGCGCGGTAAATGTTCTTCCTTTTACAGGGTATCATATGCTAAGTACTGATCGTATGTTTAAATCAGTTGAATATTTTTGGATTGTTGAATGATAGAGGTTGTGGGATCATATTTACCTAATCAGGATATTGTTAAATAGTGTTCTTGGTGTTCATCCTGAAGAAAAGAAAAACACAGTCGGTTATTTATATCAGTGATGTAATGATTTTATTACTTTGAGAGATGTATTGTTCCAATTTTCTTAATGTTGTTGCCTCACAAGGGTTTGCTTTAAAAAAAAGTTTCTCATCGAAGAGTTGGTTGTAGTTAACTATGTGATTACATGTTAGTGTAGTCTTAAATTCTTAAACTGACTGCTGCTTACAGTATGGAATTAAAAGTGCTGTCCAAAAAAAAAAAAAAAAAAGTGCTGTCCATTCTTGGTGACTTGCTATAGAAATTAACCTTTACTGATAAAACAGTATTTTGTAATCACCTAAATAATCTTTTTTCTCCCCATGCTGTTATGAACTTATAATAGTTTGGCAAAGGCATTGTCTACTCCATTCTTGAACAAATTACATATCTTATAAAAAAAAGTTATTCATTTACTTATGAAGAGTCTTAAATTTTATTTAAAGTATAGGACTTAGTCTCATAGTTAAAAAAACAGGGTATGAAGGTTGAAAGACTTGCCAGAATCACAGTTTAACTGGATTAAAACTTAATGGTAAGAAAGTGGCAAGAAAGATACGTAATTATTTCTAATCATCTGGAAGGCATAAACTTGACTTTTTTTTTTTTAACATCTTTATTGGAGTATAATTGCTTTACCATGTTGTGGTAGTTTCTGCTGTACAACAAAGTGAATCAGCTCTATGTATACATATATCCCCTCCCTCTTGAGCTTCCCTCCCACCCTCCCTATCCCACTCCTCTAGGTCGTCACAAAGCATCGAGTTGATCTCCCTGTGCTATGCAGCAGCTTCCCACTAGCTATCTGTTTTACATTTGGTAGTGTATATGTCAACGCTACTCTCTCACTTCGTCCCAGCTTCCCCTTCCCCCTTTGTGTCCTCAAGTCCGTTCTCTATGTCTGCTTAGAGAAGTTTGCGTCTTTATTCCTGCCCAGCCACTAGGTTCATCAGTACTGTTTTTTTTAGATTCCATATATGTGTGTTAGCATATGGTATTTGTTTTTCTCTTTCTGACTTACTTCACTCTGTATGACAGACTCGAGGTCCACCACCTCATTACAAATAGCTCAATTTCGTTTCTCTTTATGGCTGAGTAATATTCCATTGTATATATGTGCCTCGTCTTCTTTATCCACTCATCTGTTGATGGACACATAGGTTGCTTCCATGTCCTGGCTATAGTAAATAGTGCTGCAATGAACATTGTGGTACATGACTCTTTTTGAATTATGGTTTTCTCAGGGTATATGCCCAGTAGTGGGATTGCTGGGTCATATGGTAGTTCTATTTTTAGTTTTTTAAGGAACCTCCATACTGTTCTCCATAGTGGCTGTATCAGTTTACATTCCTACCACAGTGCAAGAGGGTTCCCTTTTCTCCACACCCTCTCCAGCATTTATTGTTTGTAGATGTTTTGATGATGGCCATTCTGACCAGTGTGAGGTGATACCTCATTGTGGATTTGATTTGCATTTCTCTGATGATTAATGATGTTGAGCATCTTTTCGTGTGTTTGTTGGCAGTCTGTATATCTTCTTTGGAGAAATGTCTATTTAAGTCTTCTGCCCATTTTTGGATTGGTTGTTTGTTTTCTTGATATTGAGCTGCATGAGCTGCTCGTATATTTTGGGGATTAATCCTTTGCCAGTTGCTTCGTTTACAAGTATTTTCTCCCATTCTGAGGGTTATCTTTTCATCTTGTTTATGGTTTCCTTTGCTGTGCAAAAGCTTTTCAGTTTCATTAGGTCCCATTTGTTTATTTTTTAAACCTGAAGATTTTTAATCCTAGTTCTGACACTAACTACTTGGCCTTAGGTGGATAAGTAACCTTTCTGTGAAAGTTTGCATTTCTATAAAACAGTTGCAGTGCCTTTTCGACCTACTCACAGCATAATTGTGAGAAGAAAATGAAGTAACACAAAAGTGTGCTTACTTCTACTCAGCCCGCCAAAGGGAGGCAGACCTTGGAGATTTGGCTTTTCCCATCGAACCATGTAAATGACCTTAGGAACATATCTTCTTTCCAAGGAACTTGAGCTTTCAACTTAATTCTAGAAATCAAACTATGGTACCAGAATACTTGAGAACAAAGTCACTGATACCTTTTATAGTTGCAGAGAAAGAATAAATTACTTTTTGCTATTCTTTGTTCTATTGCACTGTGGTCTTCAGAGCTTTCAGCTGAAGGCTAATTATTGATCTGATACACACTGCATTTTTTGATGTGCTCATTTTTTAAAAAGAAGAGTTTTACCTTCTTTTTTTCTAACAGAATTATTCTTTATCTTGAAAATGGAGCATAAGTAAAATCCTAAATCAGAGTATGATGGTGCATGGTAGACCACTGATGCAATGTCTAATATAGACTCTCCGAAAAATAATTTTGTAGGATACTCTTTATTCTGTGGAGCATCTATGTCATCTCTTCTCTTTTTTTTTAAACTGGCTTTAACAGAATAGGACAGAAACATTTGAAATCTGAACACATTCTTATCATTAGAGAAGTTATAAGCCAAGAAATATAAATCTATAGAAGAAAGACATTCCCAAGTTGTTCTGCCATTTAAAATTATGCAGCTGATGATAAGAGCAAGAATTATAAAAAAAAAAAAAGAATTATAATACGGTTCTGATCAATTCTGAGTATAAAAAGTAGTTTTCTTTATTCTGTGTATGTAACCATTATTGTGCTTAGGTTTTTTTTAATCAAAAGAACAAACTTGCTGAATTTGTCATACCTATTTATGCCCATAACTTCTCTATTCCAAAAATAACTTGAGGTGGCTTATAATAAAATCAAAGATAAAATAAAACCCAAAAATTATAAGTACAAATTTAAAAGAACTTGTTTGGTTTGCATTTCATTGCAACCTTTGGATCATTTCTTGTTCTAAATATATGCTTAACTACTTTAAATTTTACTTTTGTTTCATATTTGCTTCTAAGTCATTAATTGTTCATATTGCTTTGAGTGAACTGTGATGCATTAGGCAGACTGTCTGTGTTCAGATCCCAGCTCCTACACTTGTTAGTGTAGGTGGTCACTAGTTAAAGTGGGAAGGACAGATTTTTTTCAATAAAAACTATTGCAAATAAGGAAGGAGCTCCAGCATGAACTGAATTCAACTTTGCTGGAAAAAAAAGCAGGAGACCTTATTTTAAAGGCTGAGCTATGCTAAGGGAAAGGCACTGAGGGGGATTGGAGGAGTTAGTCCATGTGACTAGGCCATCTGGGTTTGTTGATTGGCACTTATCCAGAGGAAAAACAAACTTCTATCTTTATGACAGGAGGCAGTGATGTAACTTAGAGCAGGACATCCATTGGCTGAGAACTATCTCCTTGATGTGAGAAGACAGTTCTGGATAGAAGATTTACAACTCAAAGAGGCAGAGAAAAGATTTACAATTGCCAGCTTTCTAAAGTAACTGCACTAAGATGGGTTCAGAAGCCTATCTGCCTATTACCAGGTTTTGGCCAGAATGAATAGTAAAACTGCTTAATCTTGGTTTGCCTCAGTTTCCTCATCTATAAAATGGGGATAATAATAGTACCTGTGTCATAGGAATGTGTTTTAAGGATTAAAGGAGTTAATACATGTAAAGCACTTAGAACAGTGCTTACACATAGTAAGCTCTCAACAAATGCTAATTTTTACTCTTACTGTCTTTAAAGGAGTTAATAATAGTATCTGTGGATACTGTTGGGTCTTTATTGGATTGTTTTTGTTATTAAATGATACAATACATATATAACATTGAGAACCATGGCTGGCTCATAATAAGAATTCAATAACTGTTGGCTAGAAGTAGTATTAGTAGCAGCAGCAGCTATAGTCTGCCACTAAATATCTTTCAGTCCCGAATTACTCATGGCTCAGGATGTTCAACTAGAAGGGAATCTTGAATTTCTTATTTCTATTAGAACAGAGTAGGTCTGTTTTATAACGTTAGTAATTCAGAGGTTGGAAAAATATTTATGAGCAATCTTATACATGATGGTAAGATCTTTAAGCAGTATTTTGCCAATATATTTCCAAACCCAATATATTGGGTTTTGGATACAGAGGTCACATCTCCAGCATTTATGTGGCTTAACCTTCTTGCTGTGCAACCTTCAACATTTCCCAGCCTGTTTCCTCCTTATCAAAATGAATGAATCTAAATAACTATAAAGCCTTTTAAGAAATGAAACGATTTGTTCCAGTAGAAGAAATGGTATATATAAAAGTAGTAATAAAGACTGAATCATATTTCTTTAATTTTTTAAATTTTAAGATACTTCTTTGATGTGTATTTGAATCTCCTTGCTTCCCAGCCAACACAGAAATGAAAAAAGAAGTACAAATTTCACAATTTTTGGTGCTGACCAGTAGGTTTAGAGAAACCCAGATTATCTCTATCCATGTTTGCGGAATCTCTTGATTCCACCACTGTGCAGTAATAATCCATGAAGTATGAATTATTAAATGAGTTCAGTCTCTATTTGTATTGGGTATATTATAAATCATAGCACATCTTCATTACATATGGATTTCCATTAAGGAAGTGGAATACATAGATCAACAGATGCCCATTCTCCTTAATTTGCAATTTTTATCACTAAAAATTCTTGATGCTAGTGTATTTGATAGTAGAAAATGGCAATTTAGATAAGAGACTAATAACTGGAAAAGAAAGAATAATGAGTTAATATTGATTTCTTCAATGCACTACATAAAAATTTTAAAGTAAGGGGAAACAGGGACTTCCCTGGGGTTCCAGTGGTTAAGACTTCGCTTTCCAGTGCAGGGGGTGTGGGTTCGGTCCATGGTCAGGGAGCTAAGTTCCTACATGCCTCAGGGCTCAGGGCCAGAAAACCAAAATATAAAACAGAAGCAATATTGTAGCAAATTCAATAAAGACTTTAAAAAAAAATGGTCCACGTAAAAAAAAATCTTTAAAAAATAATAAAGGGAGAACAACCAGACATAATATATTTCAAAACCAACTTTTATTCATTGTATCTTTTTTTAAATTAATTTAATTTTTTGGCTGCGTTACATCTTCATTGCTGCGCGCGGGCTTTCTCTAGTCATGGCGAGCGGGGGCTACCCTTCATTGCGGTGCGCTGGCTTCTCATTGCGGTGCCTTATCTTGTTGCGGAGCATGGGCTCTAGGCACGCGGGCTTCAGTAGTTATGGCACATGGGCTCAGTAGTTGTGGCTCACTGCCTCTAGAGCACAGGGTCAGTAGTTGCGGCACATGGGCTTAGTTGCTCTGTGCCATGTGAGATCTTCCCAGACCAGGGATAGAACCCATGTCCCCTGCATTGGCAGGCAGATTCTTAACCACTGTGCCACCAGGGAAGTTCCCATTGTATCTTTTTTTTTTTTTTTTGCGGTACGCGGGCCTCTCACTGTCATGGCCTCTCCCGTTGCGGAGCACAGGCTCCGGACGCGCAGGCTCAGCGACCATGGATCACGGGCCCAGCCGCTCCGCGGCATGTGGGATCTTCCCGGACCGGGGCACGAACCCATGTTCCCCGCATCGGCAGGCGGACTCCCAACCACTGCGCCACCAGGGAAGCCCCCCATTGTATCTTTTTAATTAATATTTTGGGAAGTTGTAAAGTGATTCAAGAAATTAAATATTTAATTATGCAAATAGCAAAGATGGTCAAAACTAACTCCTACCATTTTAAAGTCAAATGCATTGAATTGTTTTACTTTATATAGAAGCATTTAAAATGTTGCCTTTTAACTGTGACAGTATTAGAAATATTACTCATGATAATTGGTTTTATAAATAGGATTTGACGTTGTTTAGGAAAGAATCATAGAAAAATGTTTAGGGAACCTAAGTTCTAGGCTTAGCCCTTCCATTAACCTGGCACCCAGCATTTGGCAGACAACTTCACCTCACTGGACCAGTAGTTCTTTTTCAGTCATAGAGCCCATGCTTTTACAAGTTATTTCTTCTTTACTAGCAGCAGTTTAATTCATATTTTGTATCTTTCTTTCTTTAATAGTCTGATACGTACTTCTGCATGTCAGTGCATTTGCCAATGGATGAGGAAGCCTTCGTGAGTAAGTATTAATTGGATGGTGTGGAGGGGTGGGCAGTTGAAGGAAGGGCAGCTATTGGAAATCAGTGAAAGGTTCTCTTTGATGGTTATGAACATATTAATCTTTTACTGTCAGTTTCTAAAAATGCATTTATAATGCCTAATGCAGAAACAAACCAGTGAGCCACTGAGAGACAAGATTACAAACTGTATCTGGAGAGACTTATGAGTAATAGTAGTTAAGGAGTTGCATGCAGATGTCGATGGCTCCCAATGCCGTGTGGTCCCATTTGTAGAGTATTGGCTTTCTGTCTGTGGCTGGATGCTTAATTCCGCTCCACTCAACAGACTCTTTATATACCTGCTGGTTCATGCTATAAATCGACTGCACTCAGAATCAGCATTGGGGAATGTAAGATTTTACCTGTCAGACAAGTAGATGGATAGGAAGGAATGAAAGTAGGAGTGAATGAGAGAAGGGAAGAAGGGAAAGAGAGAGGGAGGGAGGGAGGACAGAAGGAACCTCAGCCCTGTTGTCTATATTATAGAATAAGAGGGCTCTTAAATGACAGCTCCTTCCCCAGCTGAGCCTTTAAATCAGATAGAAAATGTGACAGAGCACCATCTGTTTTCATCTAGATGGTTTTAATTTAAACATCCCTTATGACAGACATTTAACTGTTTAGGGAAGACATGTGATTGGCAAATTATTCATGGATTTGCCCCCGTCCCTTGTTTTTCTACTTGGAGATGTTGATTTTGGAGAGAAAGTGATGGTAATGAGAGTTGTACTTTGTTCCCTTGAAACTAATCTTCAAGTGGACTGTCTGAAATGGCTATTATATGAATTGTAAAATGTGTACAGTAGCCTTGGGGCCATCTGAGGATGAACTCTCATGAGGTGTTCCCCACAGGAAAATACATTATAGATCTTCAAAGCCAGAACAATGTGCATCTATTTTTTTCACACACTTTGGTGGCAATCACAACAGAAAATACAACCTGTATCAACACTCTAAACAAAATTTGCTCCATAGTTAACTCCTAAAAATAAGTCAGCCTTGAGAATTTGAACATTGCCTGAGTGATGTTCCTTTGTGTAACAATTGAACATTACCAGGAAAAAAGTTAGGAAGTATGGTGCTTCCAGATCCTGAACTTTAACTTTAAAGGGAGAAAAATAATTTAAGTTCCTAATTGTCGTGCTTTGAGTAACACCAAAAGTGATTTAGGATATAAATTCATAATTAAAATATTAACAGTAAAGCTTTCCTCAGTTTCATGTCCACATATTCGATAGCTTAGGAGAAAACAATGTTTACTAATAAAAAGGAACTGTACCTGAAGTTTTTCTTTACTAATTTTGTATTTTCTTTGTCCAAGTTTAGGAGTAGACTTTCTTCCTCCTGTTTTTGAAGAGAAGGCCCCTCTACACACCTGTATAAATATGGTAGTCGTGTTTCAGAGCAGTATTACAGGTCTCATATTAATAGGTTACTGGCTTGTTTCTGGAGGTAGTGGTAGTAAATGATTTCAGAGCTGGTGACTCTAAGGCCTATAAATATATATCCTGGAATGTGTTATTGCTCTCCTAATATAAATGTGTTTACTTTCACATAACTTAAAATTGAAAGTACAAGTCAACATATTCAGTCAAGAAAAATATTCACAGGAAACACATAAAGGGCTATATTACAACCAGGTGTTAAACATTTGTCCATTTTTCTTAGGCAGCTCTCATCTAAGATTAAACTGTTTCCAGTTCTAACGTCCTTAAAGGATCTTATAAGAATAATTATAACTATTTTCAGTATTTCTTCTTTATTGCTGGGAGGATTGCGTGAATACTAAACATTTTGTCACCTGTTCAAAACATGATTATTTCATTTTCAGTGTTAGTCCTTTAATATACTACCCCCAGGAGATTTGTGGTTACCGTTGTTTACATAATTCAGCAACCACAGAAGTTTAGGTGTAGGCAAAATAGAACTGGAAAATTGAAAACCAAAGAGAAGTACCAACAATGATTTATATAAGGGAATAAGTAAGGAAAAATTTGCATGTATAATCTCATTAATTCTTAGGACAGCATTGTAGGTTGTCCTATTTCATATAGAGAAACAGAGACAGGAACATCTGTGTCTGTGATTTAATCAGGTGCTAGGACAATAGTTTGTCCTATTATAGGCATGCTTGTTCCTATAATCAGCCCACCACCAGCCATCGTTTACTGAGGACTTGCCAGACACTAAGGTACAGAAAACTAAGTGTATTTATGCCATTTTAGAGAAAAAGAAACAGAAGGTCAGAGAGGTTAAGAAGCTTTTACTATATATGTGCTCCCTACATGTATGCCATTTAAATCATAACAGATTTAGGTGTGGGGATAGTGATACAGGGGATAAAGGGAAGAAGTTATCAAATGGATAGAAGGAGCTGAAATACAGCAATCGCACATCTCTGTCTTCCTCACATTAAAAACAATTATTCTTTCATTCCCTTACCTTCATTCCCTACTGGGAACACTCTGGTCAGTTCTGCCAAAAAGTAAAATAAACCTCAAACCATCTTATGAAATAAAACCCAATACACATGAAGATTTAAACATTTGCAGAAGGCAAAGGGCTTGGATATACAGGTTATATGTTGGGAGGGTGATTATACATTCCCAATTCCCAAAGTGAACGTTTTAGTTGTGGGGTAACCAAGGCTTTTCCATGAATGAAATTTTGGCTTTTTTGTGTGTTGTCTGAAATTCTGGGTCTCAGGGTGCCTTATCATAAGATTAAATATGGTTAGAAATGAAGACTTGTAAGCACCTATAAAACTTTGTTCATTTTTTTTCTTAAGACACTTACTATTTTGCACCTTCTGTTTTCATTATCTGTGCCCTTAAAATTTTTGAATGCCAGCAGGATATGTGCCACAGGATATGGTAGGGACTCAGTAATTGCTTGCTTATACATGAGTGGACCCTAAAAAAGTGTTTTGTTTGGCCATTTTATAAGGCAACATATTGAATAGTAGACAATTTACTCTTTTGTCTTAAATTATACTCATTTGAATATAACGGAATAATTGTTTTCTAAGAAAGGCACTTGTTCATAAATTCAGCAAACTTAAAAAAAATTTTTAATAGATCTTTATTGGAGTATAATTGCTTCACAGTACTGTGTTAGTTTCTGTTGTACAACAGAGTGAATCAGGCATATGTATACATATATCCCCATATCCCCTCCCTCTTGTGTCTCCCTCCCACCCTCCCTATCCCACCCCTCTAGGTGGTCACAAAGCACCGAGCTGATCTCTCTGTGCTATACAGCTGCTTCCCACTAGCTGTTTCACATTTGGTAGTGTGTATATCTCAATGCTACTCTCACTTCGCCCCAGCTTCCCCCCCGCCCCGTGCCCTCAAGTCCATTCTCTACATCTACGTCTTTATTCCTGCCCTGCCACTAAGTTCATCAGTACCATTTTTTTTCTTTTCTTTTTCTTAGATTCTATATATATGTGTTAACATACGGTATTTGTTTTTCTCTTTCTGACTTACTTCACTCTGTATGACAGACTCTAGGTCCATCCACCTCACTAAAAATAACTCAGTTTTGTTTCTTTTTATGGCTGAGTAATATTCCACTGTATATGTGTGCCACATCTTCTTTATCCATTCATCTGTCGATGGACATTTAGGTTGCTTCCATAGCCTGGCTATTGTAAATAGTTTAGCAAACTTCTAAAATTCTGCCGTGTGCCAGTTATTGGGCTAGGCAGTGGAGATGTAGTATGATACAAATTCAAGGAAATCACAGCCTGGCAGAATTCTAGAAGACAAGAATACAAATGTTACAACATATAAAAAGGACTTTCTTCTTTTGCTTTTCAAATTTCTGAAGAAAATTACAAAAGGCAGACTGCTTGTTAGGACTAAAACAAACTCTCTTGATGGTGGTAAAAGCCAAAATTGCCTTTGAGTAATTTATAATTTTTACACTTGTGTGACTAATTATGTAACTCATTTAAGTAAACATATTTCTTAATTTTGAGAAGATACCATCACAATTATCATGGAATTTCATGTGCATATGCCTGTAATATGTACATATAAGCCTGTCCAACATGTTTGATGTGTTTATATGTTAGCATTGAATTATTAAATGTGAATTAAAGTAGGTGTTTGAGAAAATACTATAATGAAGATAAGTATAATTTTCATCTTCTGAACAAAATGATAGCTTTCCCTAGAGCACTGCTTTTGTTTGTTGTTTTAATAAAGAACCACAGAACTGGAATGGGTGAGGGTATGATAAAATCTACATTTGACCACTGAACTGTGTTGCTGTCTGAAAGGTGTTTTATAGACACTCAGAAGAATTGGCTCTGACAGCAGCCCACTCAGCCAAGAAATTTGACTGTCATCTTCATCCACTTGCTTTCCCTGACATGGATGACCAGTAAATAAATGTGTCTTTTCCTTAGTGAATGATGGCAGGTCCCTATCTATCAAATTGCACTATACACATCAGATAGAAGCATTGAATTTAGAAATAGATGAAAATTAATCTAATGATTCATTGCTTTTCATTTTCTTGGGCTTCTCTGTTGAATGTGAAACAATTCCTACTGCAGAATTGTACAGTTAGACTTGAATATTTCCAAATGTGACCTGTCTTAAACAAAGCACATGTTAAGGTGATGTTGGGCTACTTCAGAAACTACAGAAGCAATCTAATTTTGATCATGCTTATGGGTCAGCTACATAGTATGACTGTAAAGACCAAGATCTGGCAGGGTTCAGTGCTCATTTATCCACATTTTATGGCTTTGACAGCAGTAAATAGAAGGGGGTGTGTGTGTGAGTCCCCATCCCAATGCAATCATTCTGTCACCTTTCTGCTTCCAATTGATTGACTACATATACTTCTCTTTTCACCTAGGATTTTCTCCAACATGAATAATTTAGTCTCTGACTTCCACGTGACCGTTGGGTACCTCCCAGCAGCCATACTCAGAGGCTATTCTAGTTTTTTAGTGAAAGCTACTTGGAGAGAGCTGAAGTAGCACAAATAAGATACACTGTACTGGAGGTCTCTGATGAGTGGCTAAAACTTCATTTGCTTGGTCATAATCAAGAAGGAGAATCTGTTGCTATGCACTCTGTCTCAGCATATTTCTTAAATGTCCTCTATCCTTTGGTCACCCAAATACCCACATTTCCAACATGACAGCCCCCCCAAGCCCCCAGAGTTTTGTCAGGTAATAAAACAGAGAGGAGGGGTAGGAACCATTTCATTATATTTTATGAAGCTGAGACTTAGGAATGTCTTCAATTCAGTGCATCTAGAGGTCACCAAAAAGTAACTGACATGTTGACAAAGCTGTTTTAATGCAGTAATGTCAAAATGCCACTCCTCCCCACTCCCCAGAAAATGGCCAATTCCAAAAGCCCAGGGTTGGATCAGGTTTGATGTGTAAAACGTCCTTCAGTGTCTAGGCGTTCTTGGCATTTTGACAGTCATTCTGAAGTATCCATTTCAGCTATTTCAGTGGGGACAATTTCAGTGGCCAACTCTAAAAAGACCAGTGTGAACTGTTTTAGTCAGAGAAAATTTCATGAGAGAGATGGCAGTGTTTGATCTGGGTCTGGGAAGATGGTCTATTTGGATCTGCAGAAGGAGGAGAATATTCCAGCTGCCAACCATATGAGCACAGAAGGAGCGTACTGGGCACACGCGTGAGCCTCGCCACTTGCTGGCTGCATGGCCATGGGCGGTTGTTACTCAGGCTCATCTGTTTGAGGGGGAAAGGACCAGACTCATAGGGTTGTTGTGAGCAGTAAATGAGCCATACACAGGGTAAGCCCTCAGTAAACATTAGTGGTTATGGCTACTAGGTGAGAAGGGCAGCCAGTGAGAGCACAGAGTGTATGTTGGAGGTTGTCTTGTTGGAGATGTAGCAGGATCGGAGACTGCTGCGATATTCTGGAAAGGCAAGAGGGGAATGTGGATTTGATTCTGTGGGAAATTAATAGGGGGATGTTACAGAGATGACATTACAAAAATAGAGCTTAATGAAGCTTATGCTATTTTATCTTGCATAGTCTGGCTGGTAAAGTCTATTTATTGACCGTTTAGTTGGTTCTGACATATACCAGAAAGTTCCTTTTTAAAAGGTATTTCATCTAGAAGTTTAATTCTTTTTGTGCTGAAATTCCTTTATTCAGCGGTAAGGATTATTTCACTTGAAATTTGCGTTCAATTTACAGACTTGCTTGCGTGTCTTATTTCTTGGTTAATTTGGCAACAGCAGCTTAAAGTCCTCATAAACCACGTTAAGGATTCTTTCTGAATTGTATATCATTGTCCAAGCTAGCGAGAGCTAACGATAACTTTTCTCTTAAACTTTCTGATTAAAAATGTTCAAGCAGAGGTCTTCATTTTAGTGTAGAATTGCTTTATGGTTTGCAGAAAGCCGGCAGAAGGTAATATAATATGCCATTGCTGTGGGTTTTCAACATGCAGCCAAATGGACTATGCTGCTGTGAGCTTTACATCTGTCTGAACTTTTCTCGCCCAACTGCAAGATTATGAACATTAAGGTTGATCATAGCCTACACTTAAATTGCAATTTAGAGCATTATCTTCAGTTCCTATGAATGGTTTCTGAAGTATAATCTTTATTTTTTGGAAATAAAGAAATGTTTATGGGAGTGATATTAAGATTGGGGAACTGATAATTTTTTTTTAATTATGACAACTCTTTTACATTATTGTTTCTTGAACCTTACATCTCTCTATTTTCTCAATGTTGAAAATGGCTTGAAAGCACTAGGATTATTAGAAAATGGACTCTATCACAGACATGAACATACTCACCAGGGGTTCCATTTGTATGCTTGCTTCAGACCTCAGCCCTAAAACGATTTTAGGTGATACAGCTAAAACTGCCTGACGTAATGTAGAGTTCCAATGATCTCTTTTAATAAAACAATTCTAAAGGATCAACTAATTTTTGCCTTCAGAAACATTTATAAATTCGTTTTAAAAGAAACCTTGTCTTTACTGTTTACTCTGTACATTTAAAAGAGCTATACAACCCAAGTTAATTAAGATGAGTAAACTCTGCATATGCTCACGTAATAGAATATATTCAGCCACTGCCACTGAAAATGTTGACTGTTGTCAGAATCACCTCTGATTCACCTTTGAAATTTTGCAAAGAGACACTTGCCTGGAACAACTTTTGGAGATTCAAATAAGATATTGATGGGGGAAGGGGCAGGACTGATCTAGGATTGACCCTGAGCACTTGTATTTTTAACAAACTCCATAGGATAATTCTAATGCACAGCACTAGCTGAAAAGCATCATTGACAAAAAATGTTTAATAACATGTAAAAATATCCACAGTATATGAAATAAGCTGTTTACTGTGTGTAATATGATTCCACTAAGAGGAAAAAAGAAATAAAGTTAACAGTTTTCTCTGATGATACATATAGGTAATAATTCAGGAATGCCTAAGTTTTGGAGATTCAAACTTGCATTTGCAAGTCAGCTCTTTTTTATTTGATAGGTTAATTATCCATGGTCTGTAGTATTTCTCTACTGCCTTCCTTTGGCTAAAAAGGGTGTTCCTCCCATTTCCAGTGGTATTTCGGGGTTGGTTATATGTGTACATAGATATCTCCTAAATTGCATATTCCTCCACTTGGCTATGTGAGTTCTTTGAAATATTTCCACGTCCTAGGTCTGGCAGATACATCAGAATTTGACATGCAGACCTGGATATCCACTTGGAAGGGAAAAATGGAGAGAAAGCCAAGTGCTAAATGAAATTCTCTCTTAGGTCACATTTTTAGAAAATTTTATGGCCCTGATTGTAGTCTGATGTTAGCTAAAAGAGGCCATAAATCCTGAACAAGCTCATGCAGTTAGAACAAATTTTGCTTAGAACTCCAGAAAATAGACCTAGTTATCTCTCTGCTCAATATGTCACCCACACATGTACTTTCAAGTCTTTCATTTCAGATGAAATTATTCTTTGAGAAATCCTCCAACCTATGCACTTGCAGTATTATCACATTTCCTTTAATTAATGTGCTTGAGTCTCTGTTTCTGGAGTCTTAGTCCTTCAAAAGTATTTGGTTCCCAGGACTCACTCGCACTTAACTTGCCTATAAAATTTCCCCTGGTCTTATCCATTAGGCCGTCTGAACTGCTAACACCCATTGAGGCTGAAGAACCATTTCCACTTAAGCAACTGTCATCTTATTATTGAGTTAGAGGAGTCAGTGGCACTTTTAATCTTATCGGATATAATACACGCTTGCATTCTCGCAAGGCAGTGGTCTTTGCCTGTTTGTCACCATCCCAAGGCTGCCTTTGTTTATTCTGCCTGTCAGAATCGCACACTTAAATGCAGTTGTTTTCAGTATTATCCTCTAGCTCCCTTCCCCTTGGATCCTTTATTTCTTTTGGTGTATGATGAGAGAAAAAGAAAGAAGGGGGAATTTAAGATGTGATTTTTAAATATTTTTCCATATTATATTTTGTGTAGTGTTGAAATCTCTAGCATAGCTATCTGTGTATCCTGTGCTCAGTGGACATTATTCTTATTCCCTAGGGGTGGGGTCTTATTTTGCAAAGCCAGGAATAATAAGTAGGAGTGGTACAAACCCAGGAAATGGACCTGTCAGCCTAATCTTTTCCCAGTTGACCTCTGCCCAGTACTGGCAGCAGGCCCTTCAATGAAACTGTCCAAGTCCTGCTTTATCTTTGCTCTATTTTATGGCATCTACTGTTTGGTTTAGATTTGTATTTTGATATGACATTTATTTTGCTGGATGTGTTTTTCATTTCAATTTGCAATGAATTTTACTTCCAGATACAATTATATGAATAGTTTATTATACTCTTTCTTTAGGAGATGAAAAAGATGGTTAGTTGTTTGTTTTCACTCTATACCAATAATTTACTTGGCATTTAAATTAGATCTTGAGTTTCTGCAGGAATGTATGAGTCAGTGAGAATAAGTTTTTATGAAAGGGAACTTTGAGGGATTTTCTTTTCTTTTTTTCTTTTTGCGGTACACGGGCCTCTCACCACTGTGGCCTCTCCCGTTGCGGACCACAGGCTCCGGACGCACAGACCTAGCGGCCATGGCTCACGGCCCCAGCCGCTCCACGGCATGTGGGATCTTCCCGGACCGGGGCACGGACCCGTGTCCCCTGTATCGGCAGGCGGACTCTCAACCACTGCGCCACCAGGGAAGCCCCTGAGGGATTTTCTTTTACTACCCCTTAAAGATATTGACTTCTTTCTCGCTATAGAAACTAAAATTAAACACATGTCTACTAAGAGTTCACTGTGGAACAAATAAGTGCTTCTTAAAATAGTATGTCAGAAGAAGGGAAAAAAAAATCAGAAAGTGGCTAGAGAAGTTATACTTTGAATAATGTTTGCCCTGTACAAAGGACAATGAGAAGATCCTCTTGCATAAGCAGGAGCCCAAGCAAAACTTTTGGCTTTGCTTCCTAGTGAAAAGCCACAGAGACTGTATGTTGTTGTCTTCGTGATCTATTCTTCTCCCAATAGGTCTCTTCTCTGTCCTTACCTGAATCTTTTGCTTAATATTTGACTTTATAAATTTAATGGTAGCCCACTCTTCTTTCAAAAAGGTTTTTGCTTTGTTTCACAACAGTACACACACTGCATTAATATTAAAAAAAAAAAACCCAAAACACTGTTAGGGTCTACTACACAGACCCTGACAGCTCAGCGCTGTCCCTAAAACTGTCCTGAGCCTTAGCTATGGTTCCTATTATCACCTTTGGTGCTTTTGTTTACCCTCATGGCTTCAGGGTTCAATTTTTGAGTGATTCCCAAATATGTAATTCTCTGATCTCTTCCTTGAATAAGAGTTATGGAATTCCAATCTTCTGCTGGATCATTACACCTGGATTTTTCGCTGACACCTCGAACTCACATTGTTTTTCATCCAGCAGTTTAATTCTTGATAAAATGCACGTGGCCATGTTGGTTTATTACCAAAACTCCCAGAATGATTCAATCATGGGAAATCTATTAATATAATCCACCCATAATCAAAGAATCTAAGGGGGATGGGAACCCTATGATCATCTACATAGGTTCTGAAAAAGCAGAGGAGTCAGCCTCTCATTTGACAGCCCCTCATAGACTGGCTGGCATAGGGATATATATTTTAAAAAAAAAAAAGAGTGGGAGGTAGATTTAATCAGACCAAAAAGTTATAGACATCCATAGAATGATAGAAGCCATTTGATAAAAATGAATATAAGATAGCAAATTGCATCACATACCAAAATAAATGTAAAGTGAGTAAAAGACAAAGGCTAGGTGCTCCCACCTCAGGGCCTTTTCAATCTGCTTCCTTAGAGGAATGATCTCCTGGGAGGATTCTGGAAGGGGGGAAAGAAATCCCGCACTCAACTTGAGAGTGAGCCTATGGAGGTAGAATCCTTCTTCCATTTCTTTTGTAACAAACTTAGTCTTGGTAATGATATGCTTTTCTATGATTTGGGAACTATTGTAATTTCTAATTGTTTCTTTCCTTCCAAAGTGTCTTCTTCACTTTCCTAGGCTTACTATATTCTTTGGTAACAGAAAACAAAGCCTCAAGTTATATCAAGTCCATTTTCCAGCTAACCTCTGTTGGTTTTTTAAATAGCAGTATGAAAATCTCAAGATGTGATTTTTAGGCTTTAATTCTTATTTTCAGTGCAGTAAATGAATGGCTTTTTATTTTCCATGAAAGTTGGGAGTCAAGATGGCTCACAGTAGGCACCT
This sequence comes from Delphinus delphis, assembly GCF_949987515.2. Taxonomy (NCBI): domain Eukaryota; kingdom Metazoa; phylum Chordata; class Mammalia; order Artiodactyla; family Delphinidae; genus Delphinus; species Delphinus delphis. The sequence goes on along the minus strand of NC_082685.1, from coordinate 90,044,546 downwards.
TGTGTTTTCTGATCAACCACACTATGCAAGTCATGGTGCTATAGTTTGATGTAGAACATCTTTTATTTTATAAATACATATGTCTCAGATAGACATTTCAGCAATAAAAGGTGTTTTATTAATTTTATCAAATAGACAAAAAGAGCTAAAAGATGCAGTTTTACACACACCCAAGACTTAAGATCATTTTAGACTATTTAGCATTTTTATGTGTAAAGGTGACTTGAAAACTGCCCAGTAGGGCAGCATTTTGAATGTGGACAAAAGGGGATGAGCCACACCCAAACCAGGAAAGAAAGCTCATGCTCGATATTGATCATACTAAATAATATAACTTACCCCTGATTTTTCTTTGTTCTACCTCTGAACTGACTTTTGTTTATTTTAATGTCTTTCAACCACTATTATTAGGACAAAAAGAGAAATGACAATGTGCGAGTTTCAGTATCCCTTTAACAAGTGCACAGTACTCATCCAGGACATTTTTCTTCTTGTGTATTTTTGTAAAGATACATTTTCCACTTTTCTTTTCTTTTCTAGTAACTTGTTTCTCCATATCACAATCCAGTGGCTACTGTTATTTTAAGATGATAATAGATTTGTGTTCTGAATCCTTTTGCTTATGTTTTGACCACTCACTGTGGCTTCTGTTTCAGTACAATGTTGTGCAGTATTGTATGGTGCTCAGAACTGTACCGAATTCTGGAAGGAAATATATTGTGAATACGTAGCCTGGAGCTTTCATTTTATACCCACACAATGCTCTCATCACTTTAAAAGGGGGCTTTCATTAATGTGTGTGTGGGTATATCTGTAGTTTCAGCCTATTATTTTCTCTTTTGTTATATAATAGTTTATTATCCTACTAAATTATCAAATGCTGTTCATCTTAAGGAATAAGATAATTTATACAACCAGAGCATTCTGTCATAAGAGCATCAAAATATCTTTGTTATACAGCTACTTGAAATGTTGAATGCTGGGGTCTCTTGTGACACTTGTGCACAGAAGTATAACTTGTATTGACGATCATGTATCATTTTCTCTTAACAGTTGACTTCAAACCCCATGCCAGCATGGATACTGTCCATCATATGCTACTTTTTGGATGCAATATGCCAGCGTCCACTGAAAATTACTGGTAAGGGATGGGTTCATAGTACATAGATGGGTGAGAAACTGTGTTTTTTATAAGTACAAAGTGCATCTCTGCAGGTATTTTACAACTGATTAGTAAATAGGCAGAACATTTCTTTTTTAGAAAACAATGTTGTTCTTTTTGCATCACATGGTTGCCGTGGTTTGATTATCACAGTTATTTAGTCTGCTGTGGAACACAGCCATCAGTCTTTGTCACTGACTTTATAAATATATGTCTGTTGTCATAGATAATGTGTCAAGGTGGAGACAGCTTGTGAAGAAAGATTGAAATTGAGATAATGGATACTCTGATGTTTATTTCTTTAAGTTCATGATTCAACCCAAAGAGCACCATAGATCTGTTCACTGAGTACTCTTTTATCCCAGACATTGTGCTAGGTGATCTGTATACCCCATTTAAAATGAAAATTAAAATTTAGCCTAACGTCTTTGCAAAGTTGGTATTATTGTCCCCACTTTACAGGCAAGGAGTCTGAAGCTCAAAGATTCAGTGATTTGCTCAAGGTAACATGGCTGGTGGGTGTCACACCAGGATTGAACCCTGGTTTGTTAGATTCCAAATCTAAAGTTATTTCTCTTTTACCACAGTGCCTCCCATTTATTCAAGTAACTGTTGCAGTTTTAGAATTTAATCACTGCAGTGAATCTTAATATCATGTCTTGAACAATCAATAAACATCTGTTAAATGCCTGTTATATGCTAGAACTGCAGCAGGTGCTGTGGGATGTTCTAGGATAAATAATTTTCTACCCCCAGAAGCTTACAGCATAATTATGGCTTGAGATCTTCCGTTTCATTTTATTCTTTGGTAGTTCATGAAGATCAGTGATCTTTGAAAATAGCCGTGTGTTTTAAGCCTCATATTTTGCACCTATAGGCAGAATCACTGTTACATATTTAACAATCCAGAATGACTGGTGTGTCCTGCTTTGCACTGGAAAGGGGTCTGTTCTGTGGTCCTGCCCCTGCATGATCGTGTAGACTGATAGACCTTTCTCTGTGCATCCTAATATTCATCAGGCTGATTCGAGGCATGCAGCGACTGCTTTCTAGTCATTTTTACAATAAACAATTGTAATATGTATTTGGAAGTGTTAAAAGCATGGGGCAATTAGTGGAAATCTCCATGGACCAAGTACCATCAAAGCATTTGTTAATAGGCTTAAGTTATTTGATGAAAGGGGCGTATCACATGGGAACCCAGCTCACATGACTGGGTTTATATAAAAATGGAGTCAGCAAATCACAGTTAATACCCGTTGATATCAACATTCCTGTTTTTGCTCTTCAGTAAATTTTTGTAAATAAAATCCTGGCATTAAAAGATTATTCTGTGACAGCCTTTTCTGAATCTTATTCAGCAAATCACACATTTTGGTCTTTATGTTTTAAAAATATGTCTTGTGAAATTAGCAATATTTACCTTTGAACTAGAATTAGTGAAAATGGCTAGAGGGAACCTGCTTTAGCAGATTCTCTTGGTTCAAGAGAATGAATGAAAAAATAAAATATCACTTAAATGTTATTATGGCCCTAATTGTTAAGAAAAATTACGTACAGTGAACTAAGTGTAGTTCACCGTTCTCATGTTAAGGGAGTATCAGAGCAAACACATTATGTTGCCTCCTTTAAAATATTAATATTCTTAAATATACTATTTTGAAATTAAGTTTATAAAATATATTTCCAAAAGACTTCCAGGTTGGGGAAAGAGAGAATTCAAAGAAAAATGTGAAAGTGAAAACAGCAATTTTGAGTAAAGTAATTGCTGCACGTATTTTTTTTGCTAAAATTATTACTTGAAAGACAGCGTTATAGAGTGAACGTGTAGCTAACTGTCTAGATTCCGTGGGTAAATTATTTATCCCTTGTGGGCTGGTCTTGATTTTTTCATTCTAGCAAGGGACTAACACTAGATCATTTAGAGAACTCCTCTGTGCTCTAAAATTCCATAATTCTGTGAATATAAATTGTATACAAATGCTGAGTCAGATTGGAAGGACATCTTTATTAGGAGTTGGAGACATAAGTGAGTTGCATTTGTTAACTCACCTCAAGCAGACAGGCCACTGTGTTTTGCCATTGAGTTGCATCACTGAATAATTAGAATTCTTAATGACATTATACCCATGTCATTTTATTTATTTTTTTAAATTATTTTCTTTATTTTTTTTCTGGCTGCGTCAGGTCTTAGTTGTGGTATGTGGGATCTTTGTTGAGGCATGCAGGGTCTTTCGTTGTGGTGCGGGCTCTTCATTGTGGCGTGCTGGCTTCTCTCTAGTTGTGGCACGTGGATTTTCTCTCTCTAGTTGTGACGTGTGGGTTCCAGGGTGCGTGGGCTCCGTAGTTTGCAGCACACGGGCTCTCTCATTGAGGGGTGAGAGCTCAGTAGTTGTGGCGCATGGACTTATTTGCCCTGCGGCATGTGGTATCGTAGTTCCCCGACCGGGGATCAAAACCACGTCCCCTGCATTGGAAGGCAGATTCTCTACCGCTGGACCACCAGGGAAGTCCCTATACCCATGTCATTTTAAATGGATTTTTAAAATCTGCCTTGCAGCATATATTCCCTGTTAATCTATAGAGTAGTTATAATCGACTTTATAACCGTACACCAAGGACAATAATTGATGCTTTTAACCAGCTCAAAGTGTTCATCTAACATTTAAAAGTAGGATCTTTTCACTACATATATAGAATCTGTTCAGTATGCAAACTAGTAAATGTACATTACCTAAAACTGTTCTAGTGACCTGGCTTTAACAATCCAGCCTTATTCTCCATTTAAAAATGGGATGGGCTTTTTATCCCCCAATATTTGGCAAAATCCATGCTTCTTTAAAGCATTACAGCTCACAGCATATTTCGTGGGCTGAACTTTTCAGTTGCTTCACAGAAACATCCTCTACTCCCTACCCCCGATGCCACTCAGGCTCAGCCCTGGAGACAGTCAGCAGATGTTTTCCGACTGCTTAACCTCTTATCCTCCCATCTGAGTTATAACACTAATAACAAAAATCTATCAGTGTCAAAAGCCTTGCATTATTTTTCTACATTGAGTCATGGACTTTATCACACTCATTTTATGGATGCAAATCTATTCTTCAGTTGCTCCGTGATATAGACAGTACTTAAATGAACATTCCCAGACTTTCACATATATTTTTGGTTATGATACCAGTAGTGGCTTTTGATGTGTAAGAATATCAAGAACTCATTCACACCCTAAGGAAATCATTTTGAGAATACAAAGCTGTTTTAGTGAAAGAAGATAAGCAAAGAGGATATTTTAACACCATGATGAGATTAAAAATTCACATTTTAAGGCAAGACGAGAAAAATTTAAACATAAATTTTTTCTCTGCCCTTTGGCCTCCTCCCTCCCCTCTAGTGTGCCTTGTGCATCTGCATTATGCATTAATCAGACCTCCCCAATGACAGAAATATCTGGTCAATCATAAAGATCAATTTTTCTTCTTCTGGCAACAGCCGTGTACTTCTTTAGAAGACAGCATTCCTTTCTCAATCCTGTCAGGGCTCACGATGACCCACCACTCACCTTGTACGTGCAGACATCTTTGGTAAACTTTATGTACAGTGGCAATTATCATTTTCCTTAACGGTAGAGATTGGTGGAGAACTGACTGGTCAGACAATCTGGGAGATGCTGGGCTACCCCTAATGTAAGTCCTTAGCTTAAATACTCACCTATGACCTTACTCATGTCACTAGCAGTATCATTTGTATTCTGCCTATTTTACAAGATAATTGTTTCTTACGCTACCAAATATGTGACTGAGCCTCAGATAAAATTAATGATGATTAGGCGACTTGAAACCATTGACCAAATATATAGTCCTGTAAGATCAATGATTGTAATAGTGTAACTCCAGATATGGGAAAAAGCAGCAAGAGGAAACCATAACAGCTTAGTAAGACAGATGGTCCAGAGGCTTTTGGCTACTGATAACAGGACCCAGTCCAGTAACAGCACATTGAGTGGCCTATCAACAAAATATTTGCCTGGTCTGGGAATGAGCATCCCTAGCAACAAGGGACAAATTGGTCACGAAATGCCTCCCAAACTTTGGTCGAAATTAAGACTGAAAGAGAAGGAATTGTAAGATAGAGAATGTTGCCCACCATCCAGTTCTACAAGAGTCAAGCCATTAGCCACTGCAGTTGCGGACCTAAAGTACACCCTGAAAGGAGTTCAGGGTGAAGGTCACGATGGAGCACTTTGTGCTCTGGGAAAACTGGCAAAACTGGCCCTCTGATAGACATTTTCAGGAGAAAATTTTATGAACTAAGTTTCTTGCATCTTCCCGTAGTTAGAAAAGCATTAAAACCATGAACTCAGATGTCTGTTCCTTGTGACTAGCAGCAACCTTCCACTGAGATGTGTGCTAGATTGCACACCCTCCCTGCACCAAAATCACATATATACTGACCTTTTCCAAACAGTTCTCAGAGCTCTCTGAGAGACCGTCTCCCAGCTTATAAACCTCAGTTTGGCTCAAATAAAATTTTCCATTTCTTTCTTAGATTCACTATTGATTAATTTATTTTGTTGACAACCAAAGCGTCAAGCTCAGATTTCCTCTCTTTTCTGTTTGTTAGCTAGGATTTCCCCATTTTCACTTTAGTTTTCTGTTTTCATTGCCAGCAAGTTGGCAAATAGGTGTGTGTCTGTAATAAAGTAAACATTTTTCCCCCTGAAATTATGAAGTTATAATTCATCCCCTGTCTTCAGGCAGCACTTTTAATATGACGGCAAAGTGCTATTCTAATGACATTTTACTGTTGTGCTGCCCTCCTTTGCTCTTTGTAATTGCCTCTTTCTACTGTACATTAAAAGATATTTACAGTTACATTAAGTTCACATGAAAATAGTAGACACAGCATGAAGCAGTTTTCATTATTTAGTCATTTTAATTTTAAAGTTATTTTTTCTCCACATATTCCATCCAGTCTTTTGTGTCTCGTTCCAAATTAGCAGCTCACACTGGTAATGTGTCTAGTTAATTATATGCATGTGCATTTAAATTGCATACATTGATGTGAACCTTTTAATATACTGTGGGGTGGTCCCTTTCTAGTTAGAGTGGGCCTGGTGCTCAATTCTAAATTAACAGACCTCTCGAGGATGCAAATAAGGACCAGCTGATGGAAAAGCAGCAGCTCTGCTGGCCCATGTCAGGAAGGCAGCAGTACCTGTCAGATTAAGTCTCATCCCTTCTTTCCCAGACTTTTAAAGGAGGAGACAATTACTGCATCCAGGCACCAAGGGAAAGTAATAGCACCAGGATTGGAGCAAGCATAGCAATAGCACGATTTGTTGGACTCCATTTGTGCTTGCAGACTTAAGTCAAGGTGTAGCAGTTCTAAGTTCCCCAGATTTGTTGGCTGAATGTGAGCCATAACTGAGCAGATGCTCTTTGTGGCTTTTTGGAGTCAGTAGGGAAATGAGGTGCTGAAAACTAGGTAATTTAGATATTAAAAATTTATTCCTGCTCTCCATGAAAATATGGTAAATTTTAGGAGACCTTGGAAATTGAAATATCCATTTATCTATTCAATGAATACCTTTCTTTATTCTTACTGTAACAATCATTTTTTAAAAATAATGAGTGGTTAGCTATTCAGAGTTTCAAGCTTTGAAAATCATAGTTTTGTTTATACACATTGTTTTGGCATTTGGAGTAATTCTGGAGCACTTTCTCTTTGTGATGTGAGGTTGTATAGTCTTAAGCACTTTCTGTTCTGCTGAGCACAGGACTTAGGGCTTAAGGCAACTTAGGACTGCAAGCCCCAAGATTGTGTGTTCACAATACTGGGTGATTAAAGTGAATGGGCTTCTTCTGTATTACGTCTTGTACTTTGACAAAATCTATGCAGAGCTAAAATTATTGTTTTCAGTCTTATTAATTAATATTTGATTTGGAAACTATTTCTAATGATGCTTATGACCAGCTACTGTTTACAAATCTAAGGGGGCTTCTACAGGTTGTTGAATCTTTTTTGAAAAGAAGAATCCCAGCTGGTTAGATGAGGCTGTTTCCAGCTGTTCTAACTTGGAATCATTCTCAAGCTAAAGCAGTAGTGCTTTACCATCCTATGAAGCTTTAGCTAAGATCCCTTTCAACTGCTTCTAGTTATTAACCACCTGCTGTGTCTTTTTAAATGCCACTGTCTTCACAGGGTTACAGATGCTGATGAGGGGAAAGAGAAAAGTAGCTAAAACATATAAATATGTATAAATAGAAATATATAAATAATAAATATATATATAAATATATATATATAAATATATATATATAGAGAGAGAGAGAGAGAGAGAGAGTCCTGTATGTGAGACACCTTGCTTGGTTACTCATTTAAATGACCTTTTTTTTTAGGGTGATATCACTTTCCAGAAAAGTCTACAGCTTTGTTGCCTCCCTTATGATGATAATGATTCTTTGGTTGAGAATGGTATTTGCATACACTGCCTTTATGCACCCTCTCCACATCCTAGCTACCTGTCATCCATACACTATACAGCAAGATTCACAGCATGTCTTCTGCAATCCCCTCTGTTTCTTCTGCCATGATGAGACTTCTAAAGTTTAACATACATAAATTCCTTGTCAGTATAAATAAAAATAACACAGTCTCCAAAATCTGTGCTACCCCTTGTTCTAAGCACTATAAAATGTGTCTTTGAGTGTAGCAGCAAAGTTTAGACATGAATTACTGCTAGGCTAAAATTAATTGCATCCTTTTCCTTTTTCTCCTTTAATATTGTAATAGATTCATATTATTATACTGCATATCTGAATGGTATAAAGAATCTTCATTAAAATAGAGTTGGCATCTTGCTCTAACTTCTGCTCACCAATGATCATATTCCTCGTCTAAGTTTTAGGTGCCTGTAATAGAGGTGTTGATAGGAGTTCCTTAGCAACTGACCAATTCTTAGTGGACTAGTGTCAACTTTAATAAAATAGAATGGCATGGTTGTAACCGTTTTGAGAGTTTAAACAGAAACCAGCATTACATAATTTTGAACATTATTATTTTCTCACAAGATGAGTATTTATGTTAAATAGGATGGCAGTGTTATAGCACAGTGCTATAACATTTAATATAGAGCCAGGACTTTGAAATCAGAGCATCTTGGGATCAAATCTCAGTTCTACTACTTGATTGTTGTAATAAACATTGGTCAAATTATTTAATCTTTATTGGTCTGTTTCCTCATCTATAAAATGGGGCTACTAATCCCGCCTGATTGGACCATCACAAAGAGTAAGTGAGGGGATGTCAGTAATACGGTTGGTGCAGTGCCTGGCACATAGAAGTACTTAATAAATGGTAACTATTCTCTTTATTCATTTATTAATAAGATATATATTAACCATCCACTACGTACCAAGGGCATTCTTAGGCACTGAGAATTTGGTGTGAACAAAACAGATATACCTTCTGCTCTTGTGGACTTTAGAGCCTCTCTGATCTGTTGGTGGAGAGGGGTAGGGTGGGGAGTGAGGATGATGCCTAGATATTGTGGTGCTATTTTTTCAGGCTGGTGCCTTTTAATCACCTCTCCTATTTAGTTTTCCCATTAAGTATCCTTCTAATTACTATGTTAATGCATACACATTGCATTAAAATTCACATAGGATTTGTCTGAATTGGGAAATGTGTTCTGTGGGTTTATAGAGCAGTTAATGAAATTTGAATACCTGACTCACGCTGGATGTAATTTTGAAAAGTAAGGACATTCCACATATGCCATTGATTTTTATGTGTGTTTCTTAAAGAAACTTTCTGACTTTGGATTAATTTTCCTGTGATTCTGTTAGATGCTTAATGCATTAAAATTGTAATTGAAGACTGTACAGACTTAACTTTAGGGCATGACAATTTTATTAAAACTAGTTTTTTCAGACCAAAGAAGAAATGACTTATCAGTTCTGATTTTCTCTGAGTAACCTTGGGTTTTAACTAACCTTTCACAGATAGAACCAGAGGAGTACTTTAACAGTCAATTATGCTCTATCTGGATAATTCAAAATGACAGGCTAGCACTTTTCAGAGCTTGGCATAGTCTGGAAATATTCATGCCATCTGAATGGTTTCCCCATAGATTAGAGGTGAAAAGGTTCTATAGCAAAGGTCTAAGAATCCGGAGTAGTTTTATTTTCAAATGTTAATTCTCATCATTTTTGCTATGAATACTAAGAAACCACTAGGGAGCTATGTGAATCTTTTCACAATTAATTGGCTTAATCTAGACAAGCCTTTAGGAGTAGCTGTTAGAATTATAAGAATAAGAAACCTGGTCGATGAGGCCTGAAATTACAAGAGCCGTTGATCAAGGGTTGCTTTGCTTCCTAGCCTTAATACTCTTCTTCGCAATAAGAATAATAAAAATTCTCACTATTTTTACAAGACACTGTTTGGAAAGCCAACATATGCAATACTGCCTTTATTCTGTTGGTCATTTTATGTGGAGAAAATGTGACACTGTTTCCATTTAAAATGGGAAATGGAAATTTGAAAATGAAAAGATGCGGCGAGTTTATCCAAATGTTCTTTGCCACTCCTTTATGTTATCCATTGTAGGACTCATTTCTCTTGACCTCTTGTTTTTCCTCTTCACTTAGTCCTGTCACTCATTAAGTTTTAGAATGAGTTTCAATATCCCAGGGCCCTCCAGTGAGTCATCGTTTACTCAGCCTTGAGTTTTATACAATTTTTTAAAAATTATAACAGGATTTTAAAACCAAATCAAAGTTTGCTTTTGGAGCTCTTCTTTTACCAGACCTGTTGAGAGCATGAAACATTGTCTCTTCGCAAATAAGAACTTATTTTATGTAAAATTTGATTTTAGAATTGCATACTCGAATTGCAGCTTAGTTCAGGTATGAGAGTAATCATCAAAGCTGATCTTCATATAATACCATGAAGTCTCTGCCTGTAAGTCAGTCTCATGAATAGAGATATAAGGGAGTGTGACAGCCAGAGCTTTGAATCATGGCTTGGCTGTGTGACCTTTTGAAAGTTACTTAAAGTCTCTGAGCTTATTCAGCTGTAAAGTATAACCTACTTGCAATGACTTGTGAGAGTGAGTATGAGCCAATTTGTACAGAATTCCAGGCAAATGATAATTCAAATTTATTGTCATTTAATTTTTTTTTAAATGTTATACTTGACAGTACAATAAAACTTAGGCCAATTCAATTATTTAAGTGTTTGTATATAAAAAGTTAAAAATGTATTTAGAAGTTAACTTCCCCAAACATTTCTTGAATATTGACTAAATGCCAGGCAGAGCTGCAGGTGCTGGGAGTACAGGGTGAAAGATATGACCCAAACCTCAAAGTCTACACAGTCTGGTTGGAGAGGAGATAAGCAAGGTGATACTTAGGATGCGTGCTATGGTTAAAGAATGCAAGTTGGGTGGGACGGGCATCAGAGCCGTTGATCAAGGCTTTTTTCCTCCTTCCCTGAGGAGGAAGAGTTGAAGTGAATCTTGAATGAAAAGGTGAGAACAAGGTTGTCAGGCAGAGAGTTGGAGAAGGGGTTTTCCAGAAAGAGAACAGTGGAGAAGAGAGAAGTTAGAAATTGGCAGCAACTTGGCATGACTGAAAAGGGTTTTTTTTTCCTGGGGATATAACAGGGACCCAGATCATAAAAGCCTCATGTGTTATACTACAATGTTTAGATTTTATTTTGGTGTTATTTTTGGGAAACATTTGAAAGAATTTGTGCCAGCAAATGACACAGTCAAATATGTAGCTTAGAAAATTTTACTAAACCAGTTTTCTCTGTTATATTTCATTCTGGTTCTTTCTAGTCATACACTGAATTGACTTCCATATCAGAGGAAGCAATTATCTTGTTTAACCTAAGACTGTCATCACATTGCTGTTAAGCACTTGTATATTTATGATCTTTGTTGAAAGCTATGAAAATTGCCATCAAGATCTTTAAATTTTAGTAGCTCACAGCAGTGAGATACCAAGTTCATCGCATCTGGCAATCTCGTTTCTTAAACTATTATAGCATGAGGCCAGGGAGGGAAATTCCGCTTTTGTGCACTGTCCAATACCCCAAGCTTTTTAGCACACTTGGCACAAGGATGTCACAGACATTTGTTCCAATGCACGCGTCTCACATGCTAATGATCCTGCATCATAAGTATATCGTTTTTGACAGTGAACAGTAAGAAACCACTGGGTGACGTGCTTTACATTGCACATTACCCAATTTCTTTCTACAGCCCGATTTAGAGAAGCTAGAGCATTTGCTAAATATAACCTTATAGGGACCTCCTGGTTCCTGGCCCTTTATTCAGATGAATAACTGTTGTCTGCACTTATTGCCTATCCTTTCCCACCATTTCTGGCTGTAACCAGGAAGCATGTTAGGAGTCCCTGCCTCTGACATGGCCTGGGTGTTCTCCAGGTTTCTAGGCTCAATTTCTCCAGGTTTCTAGGCTCAGTTTCTAACCTGTTTAGGAAGCTGCCACGGTCTGCCTTCACTTCCCTTCCAGGCCATGGGCAATGCACTTTTTCTCCTGTGTGAGCCAACCTCCCGGCCAAGAAGCTATTTTTGTCCTTGTCCTTGACGGTCCTCAGACCTTTCAGATCTGCCTAAACTCCTGACTCTGACCTTGCTTGGTGCCAGTTTCTCAAAACACAAATATATAAAAGCGACATGAAAATGTCACCCAACATTGTTTTGAACAAGTCAAATTATATAACAGAATCAACTAAGAGATGTAGTGTAATGGGGAAAAAATGTGTGGTTTGGAGTCAGACAGCTTACCATTTGTGAAATTGGATCTACCATATAGATACCAACGTGCTAGTTACTGTGCTGGGTGACTTACACGTATTACTCTCCCCATCAGAGAGGTTTCCACACAGAAATTGGGCCTTTGAGGGCTGATGTACATGTCCAAGATACACAGCTATTAAGGGGAGGTTGTGGGATTCAACTCCAGAGATGTCTTTCTGCCTGTGCTCCTTTGAGCATATAACACTGCCTCTCAACAGTGAGTCTTTAGATAAAGTGAATGTTTTGTTAAATAATGCAGAACCCTGGTATAGTGCTTTGAGGTTTATGAAGTGCTTTCATTTCTATATCATCTACTTTATAGAACAACTCTTTGAAGTAAGTATAACTATCCCTGTTTTACAAGAGAGAAAACTGAGGCTCTGTAAGATTAAGTGACTTGAAACAATTTATAAATGGCATAACCCGTATTCACAAACTTTAAAAAAGCCACAAGAACCCTGTGAGTGGGATATACTTGTATTGTTCACCCTACTAAGGGTAGGACTATAAATGCCACCGATCCCCAAATGGGAAATGAGTATGATGTTTCTTTTAATCCACTTCCAAATTTCCACTGCATTGGCTTTGGTTTACACACCCTTTGTGTAATGCTTACTTTTCTACCTGATTACATAGAGTACATTCCAAGAATGGTGAATTAAACTGTATATCTACCTCACAGGATTGTTTCACATCAGGCAACTAACAAACAAATCTCCCTTTATAGGTGCTTTTTCACATATAAAATTGTTCTTCGCTCCAGTGTCCCTTACAGTCTTAAAGTTGATATGACTATAATGATGGTATATTGATGTACTTTTCTTTACCTTGTTTTCAAAAACCTCTCCCTCCCCACTCCTCCCATGGGAAGAGATTTATGCACTTTACTAATTGAATCTTCACTTATAGCTACTTTTTTTTCTTCAGGTTTTGTGATGAAGGAACCTGTACAGATAAAGCCAATATTCTATATGCCTGGGCAAGAAATGCTCCCCCAACCAGACTCCCCAAAGGTATACCTGAGGCCTCTTGGATAGCCTTATATTAAACTGCTTCGTTTTTGATTCCAACGTACTTTTTATTATATGTTCTTTCCAACAGCTCTTGACCATGTTCTATGTTGCAATTTCACGCTAAAAAGTACCCTTATTGCCTGCTTTATATTGAAAAGGTTTCATTGAGGTTGTTCTTCTTTCTCTGCCTCTGTTTGATAAGTAATTGGCTCACACAACAGTTTAGATAGAATTAGAAAATAACGAGTATACCTCAAGCCACCTTTGGCCTGAGACACATTGGTTCTTGACAGCAGGAGCATTTCACGAGCCAAGAGAGCTAGGAATTAAATAAATTGCCATTTCAGCAGACAGATTTTTAACAGTCCTGGAACCTGGGTATTTAATGTGATGCCAGACCTCAGCTGGCTTTCTGAATTCACCTCTAAACCGTTCATAGCTTCCAACGTGTGAGTGAATTAACGGACTCTCCTTTATTACCTGGATCTTTCTTAGTATCAAAGTGAACGTATAGTTCTGAAACAGAATAAGACTGCCGTGGTTTAGGGATGGAGGGATGGCATCTTGTGATGCCTCCCTAACTCATGCCTGCACTAATTTTTAAATTTTTTAATATTTTTAACCTTTTTATGCAGTTTTAAAGGTTGCTTTCTCTTTATAGTTATTACACAATATTGACTATATTCCATGCATTGTGCAATACATCCTTGAGCCTCTCTTTCACCCAATAGTTTGATTTCTGTTTTGCTTTACTTCAAATGAGTGTCAGAATCCTCTCTAGAGTTTACCAGGCAGCCACTATCAAACAAGTTTGGAAACTAATAGGGAGGTTTGTCATAGATTTGTTGATGTTTTTAAGATCCATTGGTAGAGAAGATTAAAAAAATTTTTTTCCTCTGTCTATAAATATTTTCTCTGTAGATTTTTTTTTAGCTTACTAGCAAACTCTACTAACAGTAAGACTCTTAGGCACCCTTCAGATTCCAAAACTTTATTGACATTGTAATCTAGTAGGTAATTGGTTTCTTAAATGATATTTTTGCAGATACCTGATTTTGTATGGGAAGAAAAACAATTTCCTGAGATGGTCCTAAGAAGTCTGTTTCCTATATTCAATCAGAAAATAAAAATGAATATGAGTATAATACAAAACAAAATGAAAGAATGGGTTTATGTATGTCTGTTATGTAATCAACAGGGACAGAATTTTGTTTTGTTTTGTTTTGTTCTGTTTCTTGAAAAATGAATGAATTGTCCTCTTAAAGTGTAAGTGATCACTCTGGTTCTGAAGTGGAGACTATGAGTGTAATTCTATCAGAGCTTAGAGAAGGAATGATAGGTTATATCAGAGATTTTCATTGAATGCCTAGTTTATTTCCATTTTCATATAACATAATTTCATATATTATGTGCTATTTTCTTTCCCTTTGGATTTCATAGATCAGCAACCTTTGATTAGCTCTATTTAACTTCCATTTCTAAAATATTAATTTATCTTCTTTTGAATATCTTCAGGTGTTGGATTCAGAGTTGGAGGAGAGACTGGAAGCAAATACTTTGTACTACAAGTACACTATGGGGATATTAGTGCTTTTAGAGGTAAGTTTTGAAATGTTGGAACTAAGCTGAACTTCAATACTATATTGTTTAAAATATATATACTGTTTTCTATATAATAAAATGAAGAATTGACTACACCCTCTGCCCACTAGTAAACAGCTGCTTTTGTCTCTTGGAATTTGAGACTATTGAAGAAATGACTTTTATTTTGAAAGTTATAATCTCTTATGCACATATTCTCTTATGCATCCTACTGTGCTTTCTCTTATGCTGACTTCAGGGTTCTCTTCCTTTCCAATGTATTATCTTATCCACCGTCTCCTATTAGATTCCTTCTTAGCAACATTGTCAGAAAGACTAGGGACAAGTAATTTATTTATATTACTAGAAGCAAGCCACTGGAGAGTCAGCATGTTTTGTAACACAAAACATGTTTAATCGATAATATATCTGATTGTAGTACTAATTATAAGTTTTCATTATATAAATTTATTCTTTTTTAAAAAATTTTTAAAAGTTCTCAAATGCTCAGGTTCATGTCAGTGGTTTATCTGTAATCCACACTTGCCACTTCATCTGTTGCCCACTGCACCGATGCACGGACCCCACCCACTCCATAGAGGCTGCTGAACACTGCCCTAGACACTTGCTGGTCTACCCATATTACCATGCACTTTGTTTAAGTGCTCCTTTTCTTATCATAGAATCATTAACATGAGGAAGGGGCCCTGTTCCTAAGGCAACCAAGACTGGGCTTATTATTCCTTCTGCTGCATTTAGTCAAACTCCAACTGCATTCCAGGTTCACACTTTGGTGTTCACAGGAGTGTAAATGTTAAGCAGTCGTCTTCTTGGCTTGTCAGCCTTTCTACTTTGTCTTGCTGACCTCTACGTGTTTTCTTGAGTTCTCTAACACAATTTTTCTACAAACGAACCTAATACATTTTGCTCTCTAGATGCATTAGCTTTCTATCCAGCCACTAAGTTTAGAAGTACACATCCATCTCTGCCTATGAAATATCCTCTGGGGCCTTTGCTGAGAGCGCCCCATGCTGAAAGTTTCCATAGGTTCTCAGCATTCAGGACTGGGACAATAAATGCAGTCTTCCTCTGGAAAAGGATGTTAGAAAGAATAAATTTATGTCAACTACACTCCAATAAAATTTTTTTAAAAGAATAAATTTATATAATGAAAAATTATAATTAGTACTACAATCAGATATATTATCGATTAAACAAGCTCCTGTGGACCAGCTCATGAACCTAACTTCCAAGTAAAACCTGTTTTTTATAAAAACTATGCTTTGAGTTATGTATAAATAGCTTTCCATTTTTGGAACAGGACCTAAAATCTTAAGTTGTTAATTGTAGTGCTGAGCCAAGGTTTTGTTGAAAACAGAGGAATAAATAATGTTCATGTTTGAGAAACAAAGACACAAATTATCTGCTATCAGGGGAACAGGCAGATTCTAAGACTGCTGACTTCCAAAGCATTGACAAGACTATTATTTTTCCAAAGAAGTGAGGAAGGCTTTCCCCAATTACCACAACTAAAGTAGCTGGTAGTGTCCACACATACGGGACCCCACCCCTACTCTCCATCCTTCTATAGAACCCTAGACTTGACTTTTCAGCCTAATTCCTCTGAGCTTTGTAGTACCTCCTAACAGATACCATACTGATACCCCAGGGGAAATGGGTGATACATATAATATGCTAGTTTTTAAAACATATTACTGTAATAATTTAATTTAAATTAACTTCTTACCGATGAGGAATTAATTTTATAATTTATGTCTAATATGGGGTAATTTAAAAGTATTGATATTTAATATATAAATATATAGTTATTTACTATGAGAGACTGATTAGAAACTTTCATACTAGTTTCACTTTTCACTTGAGAACCTTTTTTCTAAAAGAAGGTGCATATGAGGTAGGACCTATAGTTCATAGATCTTATGATAATGTAATAAGAATGTAAACAAAAAAATTTCACCCGTATAATTCTTTCAGTAGCATTAGATACTATCTTGTGCCTTAAACTATACATGGCTTAGAATAGTAAGTAAACGCGCGGGAAAATATCAGATCTCACTAAAACAACGAGAGAGCATTTTGCGTTTACTTAATTGGGTGTGAGTGGAGATTGAATTATAAAACCCAGGACTGCCAGGGCTTAGATGAATATGCTACAGTTTGGGGAGCTTTGTGAATTAGTGCAGTGTTTTAGAAAGCAACTTTATCATATTATATACATTTTATATAAAACATTAAAATCTTGCTCTAGGCTTTCATCCTAAACTAAAGGAAGGGTTTTGTTGGATTTTTTGGTTTGTTTTCTAATGAGCTACCTACCCACAGTTATTTATATACCATTAACTAGTAATATGAAAACCTGGAAAGTTAACAAACGTCCCTTCATAGGGGACTAATTAAATAAATGGTATAACAACAAAAATAGCAAATCATAAAATTTTATACAGACTACATAAAACCGTATGTATGCTTGTATGTTTCCAAGGATTATAAGGAACAAGGAATAAAAGGAAATAGTCAATAAGCATGAGAGACAGGATCATGTGATTTTTTTTTCCTTTACAATGTTATAACATTCTCTTCATGTTTTTAAATTCCACAAATATAAGCACTATGTTAGATACCTGCCAGTACCTGCCAGTTTGTGCGCTGCATTCCCACTCATACCCTCCTGACAAAAAAGAGTTAAAGTAAATCTTTATGTGCCTGATTAACTATAAGAAGTGACTTACACTTTAAAAAGGTTCTATACTGTGATCACACACTTATCTCCAGATGAACCTAGAAGTGGAATTATAACATATCTTTTAATGATTAAAAATGCATTATAGATATGTTATATATGTATTATATATATATACATAATCATCTTAGTGTCAGTGAAGATTTGAACTTCACGGTATTAGAACTATTGATGATATTTTTAAGAATATAAATTATAAATCAGAAGCAGATTAACACTCTGAGGAAATCACTGCACTCTATTGAAAAGTGGGAAAATGTTTGGCTTAAGGGTATGAGCATTTTTGCACATAGGGAAGGTTTTAGAGAGTTGAGAAGCCTAGGACTTCTCTTTAATAAAGCATCAACAGTGAAGTTAAAATATCTTCTCAAATTTGTTGGCATGTGATAAAGTATCAGAGAGAACATAACCTGAAGCCAGCTGGTTATATCTTGGACTGGGAGGCCTAGTAGTAGGAAAAGATAGGTCTGTGGGATACCAAAAATATTTGTTTTGTTTTGGTTGTTGTTTGTTTTGGAAATTGAGCAGAATGTGAAACTGTAAATTGTCATTTAAAAGGAGCCAACTTTATTAAATGCCATGTCAATCACAATGTCAGACCTGGGCTAGTGCTGGGTATACTGATCTTCTTGCCCAGAGGAGTATAGTACATTCTAGCAGGAGAGACAAGCACAGGAACAGTGTGTCTATAGGCAGTAATAGAAACACATCCCAGATATGGAGGCCGTGGAGAGGTGGAGCGGAACAGCTCTGCCTGGAAGGGCAGTGGGACGTTGTCTGGGAAAGGCTCCTTAGAAGATGGAACCATTGCAAAGATTTGAATGGTGATCAGGAGACTGCAGATAAGTGGGAGCAGGGGTAAGACGTGTTCCCGATGAAGTAGAAGTATGTGCATGGCCATGGGGGAGTGAAAAGCCTCATGTCCGCAAGGAACTCTTGGTGATTTGGCCTTACTGGAGGGTGAAATGCAAAGGGGTAAGTGGCAAGAAAGGAGAAGAGAGATGGCACCCAGAGTGCTTATCAGCAGTAACCTGATCAGATTTTCACTTCAGTCCTAGGCTTGAGTGCATGGGAAAGCTACCAGCCTTATGAAGAAAGATTGGGGTGTTAGGAGGCCAGGGCGAGCCTGGAAGGCGCTCTGGAAGGCCAGAATGAGTCCTTTTTTATTTTTTTCTTTTTTCTTTTTTTGTGGTATGCGGGCCTCTCACTGTTGTGGCCTCTCCCGTTGCGGAGCACAGGGCTCCGGACGCACAGGCTCAGCGGCCATGGCTCACGGGCCCAGCTGCTCCACGGCATGTGGGATCCTCCCGGACCGGGGCACGAACCCGTGTCCCCTGCATCGGCAGGTGGACTCTCAACCACTGCGCCACCAGGGAAGCCCTGAGTTCTTTTTTAAATGTAAGCTTTATAACATTTTATAAATTAATATTCTGTGGAAAACAGAATATAACCCAATTAGAAATGTGTGTCCAGTGTAAGCATAGTATTTGGTTATATGATTAAACTCTAAGACCAGATGGCCTGACAATGCACTTGCTAATTTTGTTATCCTCACCAAGTTTCTAAACTTCTCTGACCTCCTCATCTATAAAATGGGATCATAATGGTTCCTATAAAGTTATCTGGTAAGCACTCGATGTTAGCTACTATCGTTATAGTTCCCATAAAAGGCTTTAAAGTGATATAAATTCCCCTAAATGCAACCTTTTGCCATAGTTGCCCATAATATAAAGAATATGTTGGTTACTTTTCAAGGGTGTCAAAATTTCTTGTTATGTTTAGACACAGAACTGTATTTATGTCTGTCACGTTGCCAGTGGACTTTTCCTAGTTATGCTCTGTTTCCTGTTTTCCACAGACTTTTTCATTATTCATAGTTCAGTTATACAGAGATAAACTGTAAGACCAAGTTCCTGCCCTTAAGGAAATTAGAATAGCAGCAACTAGAGATTTAGAGATTCCTCCTGGTCCTTTTTCTTTCTTTCTTTCTTTCATTGCCAAATTTTTTCTATAGAGTTTTATTCCATAGAGAAAATTCTGCTGAGATTGTTGCAGAAATTTGCCACTTTTCTTCTAGGTGTTTTGGCCCAGGGGAATCAAGAAAAGTGGCCTCTTCTTTACAGAGTTTCCGGCATTAGCTTACTAGTCTCCAACAATAACTCATTTCTCAAATTAGAAAACTCTTGCACTCACCAACTGAAGTTTGGAGCTGATATCTTAAAAAGGAGGCAAGAATTTCTTCCCAAGTGCATAATCTCTGTCTTTGAGTTGGCAAAATTTCCATGCTATAAACTATTTACTGTCCTTAAGCTCTTGGTGCATTTAAGAAAACTAACAGGTATTATTAAGGATACAGATCACACACACACGCGTGCACACACACACACACACACACACACATCCAGAGCTTGCTTCTACTCCTTCATCACAGCCCTCAAAGTACACCTACAGTTTAGCATGTTCCTGGGAGTACAGCTAAACAATTCATTTTCCTTCGAGTGAATGTTTAATACTTATATTCTAAATGAGATGAATGAAACCGAGGGATTCTGTTTTTGACTCTCCATTATGTAAGGGTGAGCTCTAAGAAGTTTCTTCTCCAAATTTCTGGGGTTATATTAGTAAAATCAGATCACAAAATTCTAGTTAGAACCCTTAAAGAACAAATCATTTTCAGTAGCCAAGTTTTCCAGAAAGCTAAGGTTTTAACGCTCTAAGTACTATAGCCTTAAAACATTTTGGACAGAAATCTTTCCCAAATATATAATGCGTCTCATGAAATTAAAATAGGTGCAGATGTTAAATACCTAATGCTGTGCCCAGCACAGAGCAGACTGGCAATAAATGTTAGTTGTCTTCCTTATCCCTTTCTCCCTTTCCTTCATAATTTTGGGATATCATTCTGGATATCAGCTACTGCACAATTATTTCCCTCCAAATTTTAGGAGTAGATAGAGTTTTTTCATCTTACTGGGCTTGTTGCCTTCTTCTATCTGCTTCTCTCTATTTTATGTAACTTCTTCTGTTGTCAAGCTACCACTTCAACTCATTTTAATTCAAACAGAGCAGCGCATGGAGGCAAAGATGAGTAAGAACAAAAGTTTGCCTGCATCCTATGGGGGCAATTGAAAATAAAACAGTAACTGTAATTACATGAGCCAGTACAGTCTGTGCAATAAGAGAGGGGGTTGAGAAGCAAACAAGACCACACCTAGTTTAGAAAAAGATTTCATGTTGCCAGATTGATTTCCTACAGGCCTCCTTCTGCCTTGTACTACATTGATGATATGGAATCTAGGCAGCTAAATTTCATATAATTGTTTATAAATTTAGGGTAAACAGACTCTGAACTGAAACCCTTAGAGGGAACTTTTTGAATAAAATCATGGGAACACAAGTGCCTGGACTTGGTAACCTTCAGATTTGATTTCCTCTTCCCTCCTGTGTTGTTCCACCCTGGCTATGATCCGTTTTGGTGTGGCTTCTGAATAGCTTAGTTCCAGACAGGTGGGTGTTACTAGACATAGGTCATGCACTCGTGAAATGCGCGCTCCACACTTGTACACGTACACACACAAGGGGCTCCTTCCTCGCCACCACTGAAGGAGTAGTAGGGTGAGCATGAGGGGAGGGGAGACAGTGGCAGGCAGAAGGGAAAACAGAGGACTCTGGAGGAATTCTAATCCCACTATGACTCCTGCTGCATGTCTGCCTCTTACAAGACTCTGCCGGGAAGCTATGGAAAAAGCTTTGAAATTGTGGGCCGGGGAAGAATCCCTTGCTAATGCATTTTTGAACAAGGTGGAGCATAGATCAGTGGCAGGGCAGCTACACTTCAAATTATTTCATTCCAGTATAAAGCAGACTACTCTGACTTCAGTGTAATCATTAGAGGTGCTCTTGACTCCCTGATACCTGATTGCAGAGACAGTGGGAAACTGGTGGAATGTTGCTCCCTGTTGCTGCCTGTGTTGTCTTGTCTAAATCTGTTGAAGTAGCTTCCTCCTGCATGCTTTCCAGGGAGACATATACCAAGCCTGCTTTTACTCTCTCCTCTGCAAAGTGAGGGATGCTGTGGGTCGGGGTATTTAAACCCAGGTATTTTCAGGTGTTCTGGATTACTTTCCATGTTTAAGAAGCTCCTTTGAAACTCCAAATGTGGAGGGTGTTATTAATGATTCCCCTCCCCCGGGGAGATGCCTGAAAGCCATTGAGTCTCTACACTAAAGGAGACAGAGATGGCACCTTTCTAACATTCAGCCTGGCCTTCTCTGAATGAGACCCTGACATGCACACATTCCAGCAAGCCTAATCCCTTCCGGCCTATAGAAGGTTAGTTCTCAACATGATATTTTGTTCCGGGGAACACATAATGTTCCCAAGTTCAACTCCAGGGACAGCAGCCCTGTGGTCCCAGGAAGGGTGCACTTGACCTCAGTTTCCCTTTTCTCTCCCAAGGCTGGGATACCTGTGCCATGCAGCAAGTCTCCTTTCTTCCTTCCCCACCTCCCACTTTCTATTTGTCTAATATTCCTTGATGTGGGGGCACAGACTTTTATTCACGTGCTTTGGGACAGATGCAGTTTGGAGTTATGAACTTGAAACCTTTTTGAAAGGTTTTCAAGTACATAAATCATATATTACATTATATCACCTCTGGGCATCTGAGACACTATCCGTAATCAAATATGCTAATATTCCTTTAGCAAAACGTTCAAATGGTCACACTACAAGGGATAAAGACAGACGTAAGTAGCATCACATCATTCAGATCGGATTTTGCTGCCAAACGCTATGAAAAAAAACTTTAGGCTTCCAAAACTTTTCAGGTTTCAGAATTGCAAATAGTTCTAGTATGGGAACAAAGAAACCTGTTCCTTAATACTTGAGTTAATTGGTTAAAATACTAACAAGGATTGGAGGACTCTGGATATATCTGAATATTTTCCCATTAAAATAATCTATCCCAAACTTTATTTTTCATTTTTTGGAAAATACAAAAAGCCATTAAAAAGAAAAGTACAAAAGTTACTCACAATACCTAACTATTTAAAAATCTATAATGTGAGGTGACAGTTACATATGATCTGTGAATATACTAAAAAACCATTGAATTGTACACTTTAAAGGGGTGAATTGTAACGTATGTAAATTATATCTCAGTAAAGCTATTGAAGAAAAGGTATATGGATTCAAAAGAAAAAAAATCTATAATATACCTTCTTCAATCCCATCTTCCTTCTACCCCAACCCCAACCCCCAGGTAACTGAATTTATATCTGCCAGGTTTTCATATGCTTATCCCAGCATTTCTATATTATACTCACAGAAAGCACAGATATGTATGTATATCTGCACTTCTTTTCTTTTTTGGACAAAATTCAGATCACACTCTCCACAGATCTGCATCTGCTGTTGTTTTGAATTTAACAACGTACTCTGGGATTTCTAAGGCAGCACATGGAAAGCTCTTTCATTATTTATAATGACTGCCTAGTATTCTGTTGTGTGGATATATTATAATTTATATATCCTGTTCCCCATTAAAGACGTTTAAGTTCTGAGTTTTTTGTTATTACAAGCAATACTGCAGTGAACTTTAACGTTAGAAATGTTTTAGGTAACCATGTATTGCTACTGCAGCGTAGATTTTTAGAAATGGGATTTGGGGGTTATGGAGTGTTGAAACCTTAACGGATTCCACCAAATTACCTGATGCAACAGTTTTTCCAATTTACAATCCATAGTGAATGAGCAAACCTCATATCCTTACCTGCACTAGATGTTTTCACAGTTAAAACATTTTGCCCAGTGTTTACTTAAACCAAGGAACTCCTCTTACTGTTTCATTAAAAGGATTAGAATTAGCTGGAAGTTCTTAATAGAATTACCTCTATAGTACATAGTCCATGTACAGTCAAAATCTGATCTGTGTACTACTTGTGCCAGAATCTTCTTGGAGTGCTTTTTAAAATGAAAATTCCTGGTTCCAACCAGACCTACTGAATCAAATGCACAAAAAGTAGAGGTTAGGCAGTGGTGTACTAGAGCTGATTCATATTGACCCGTAAGAGCCAATTGCTAATTTTCAGATAGTTAGTGAGCTGATTGTTAAGTATAGCCCTGATTAAAAATAAAGGCAATAAATACTCAAAGGTCATCCTTCCCTAACTATTTTACTACACTTTACTACTATCTTTGCTCTGGGGGGTATTTATGTCTATTGTATCTGTATCGTGGAAACACTATAAAATAGTGTGTCTTTCCAACCCAGTGTTCAGTAATGTCACATTGGTAGCTTGAAATTAACTGTAGTGGGAAAATTTACACCATCGAAATTGAAAAATGCTACAAATCAGTGCTTCATAAATTATTTTGTTGGTTGTTTAGATTTAAGAAAACAATGAAAAAAATATTAGTAATGCTGATTACTGTGAATAGCCAAAAATTTTGAAGAAATTTTTTTTTAAGTATTCAAAAACTACTATCCAGTACTGCAAAGATTTTGCTCACTTTGTTGACGAGCAAGTACAGTTCCAACATATATCTTTGTTTTTCAATAAACAAGGATATCAACAAACATTCTTGTCCAAACGACTCACTAGTCAGTTATAACCATAGATTGGCTAGAGAAAAATTAAGGAAAAATTAAGGACATAGCTCTTTCCACTTCTAAGGGGCATTCATTTAGACATGGTGGTGGTGAGCCAACTTTGGCTTTGCAGAAGAGGGCAATATCCTAGGGGAGAAAGCAAAAATACAGACAGATCCCTAGAAGATCATCAAGCCCCACCTCACTGGACTCCTATAAGATTGGACTTTAATGTGAATCAGAAGTAAACTTTCTATCTGGTTTTAAAAAAAATCAAAAAACGAAAACAAAATTAAGGAAATAATTCTGTGAAATTCAACTGGTTATATGGAATTTATGATAAAGAATATTATTTATTTTATTATTGTTTGTAAATTATGTCCTACACACATTTTATATTAGTAGAACTATAATAAATGTATATTTACACACGCATGCATATTTTTCTTGGAGAGCTTGTGTGTTACCAGCACATCACTGAGCCCAGCATTCTGAAATTTTAACAAGCTCCCCAGTTGATTTTTATGCAAACTAAAGTTTGACAACTGAGGAGCAAAGTTTCCTAGAGGATTGAAGTTACTTCTACATTTTTTTTTTCCTGTACTACAGGTGTATCAGGGAAATCTCCTGGGGCTTGGGACATGAGCAGAATAATTTGCATTTATCAAAATAAGTATAATTAAATCCCAATCTTCCTAAGAAAAGGGGTGCTTTGAAAGAAGAAAATGCCCTTACTGTCTGGTTATTCTAGCACTTTTTTATTTCACTTAGAAATTTGTAGGAGAGTTTATATTTATTCTTAAGTTTTTCACAAAATTTGGTGTTTGGATTTAAAATGCTATTTTACTATTATGGTAGACGACACAACGCATATATGACTTTCTTGGACACACTCCTCTTCATGTATAGGGGTGCAAATCTTCCTTCTTGACACTTAATCTAGATAAACCTTTTTGAACAATGAACAAAAATAAGTTATATCCTTCCATTTTTTTACATTTTTGATTTTTAAGTGGAATATATGGGGTGACAGGGACTAGAAAATGAAAGGCAGAGACCATGAGACCAACTCGGAGAGAGATATGATTGGCAAGAAGGTAACATTCAACCTGCATGAAATTCCACAGCCTCTTAGGCCTTTTCAGATAAAGGGAAGAGATTGCAACATGGCTGAAAAGGCATTATTGAAAACAAAACCATGACTTTGATTTCCTTTTCTTCTGAAAATAGTAAAAACCGTACATCTTATGTGTTATGTACTAATTCATTTTTAAAGCACTTGTTTTTAACACAGAGACTGAGTCTTTGGAGTGATAGAAGGAGAGCAGTGTGACTGGAAGGGACCATCTAGCCCTGCCCCTCTATTTTACAGAAATGGAAATTGATACTCAGAAAGGTTAAGTGACTTGCCAGAGGTGGTATAGCTACTAGTCCAATGGTATTAAAAGCTAAAAGAATTTAATTTGTGTTGAATTTCTAATGTGTAGTTTATCAAAGTTCATGTCCTAACTATATAAAACAAATAATGGAGTCAGTCCTTCTAAAAATCCTTTGAACCACTAGGAAGGAAGAGGAATGAAATTATCCTTGCACAATAGAATAAATATGAATAAAGATTGGAGTTGCTTACCTCATCTCATTTATGCCTTTTCATTCTGATGTATGAAGGAATCCACTTCCCTTATGTAGGGATATTTCTACACCAGGTTACTTGATAATCCCACTGATTTCAGAAGAATTATAATAGGATGTTCTTCATGTTCTTCTCTAACCTTAATTATACACAAGCAGCTTGTTGTGAGTCATGGGAATGATTTTAGGACTATTCAGTGCCTCTCAAATGATCCAAAAGAAGGCTATTATCCTGAAATATTTTTTGGCTTTTGCCAGTGTAAGCTCCCTGATTCTCTAGCTTCCTGCATTTCAATTCTGTTAATCATCTTCAGTTTGGAGGACTAATGGTCCTTATTCATCTCATTCATTCCATGGGACACCTGTTTATTTTAATACCTAAATATGGTCATTAAGTATCAGGAATTGCATTTTCATTCATTTGGTTATGAAAAGATATGTAAAGCACTGCAGTATTATTGCTTTTTAAAGAATATATTCAGAATGTCCTTTTTTCCTTAAAATGTACTTTTTAGAGCAATGTAACATTGAACAATATAATGTTTAGCTTAAGTGATGTCTTCTAGGGAAAAAAAGTTTCCCTAATACTATTTAGTTTCTCACATTTCGCTTTTATTTTCTAGTTGTTTTTGAGACAACCTTATACTTTACCTTCATTTACCCCTTTGCAGCTCATGATTTTTTAATCACCCTTAATTATTAACTCTTTTTTTTAAACTGGTCAGGGTACATAATCATTAACTAATTACTTTCATTTAAATTAATAGCGGATAATATTTTATTTTTTAACCAAAAGAAATTAAGAGGAAAAATAAAGTTACTTGCTCATGGGTTCACATCAAAATTAGGAGATCCAAGGCATTTTTTCACACACTCCACAAATACTCAGGCTGGTTTCCACACCCTGTCCCTCACTAATCCCCTCATTGCTTTGGCATGTTTACGTTTGTTTACTGTGTTCTAGGAAGTACGGTAAAAGACGGAAGTCATTAGAGAGGCTAGGATTTGTACATTCTATTTCCTATTTTCTATTAATTCCTTTTTTATGTTAGTTGACTGTCTTACGTGTAAAATGAGATACCCTAACTAAATATGTGACCAAAAAGACATTTGATGAAAACCATTCAAATATGACATCTCATGACATTTATAAAATAACTGTTAGAAAAATAAAATCCAACCTTCCTTAGGCCTGGAAGAGACCCTTCTAACCTCCCTCTTTCTGCCAACGAAACATTGCTCTCCTCTTCATCCCATTTGGAAACCCTTCGTCCTGCTCCCTGTTTCTTCTCATTCTATATTAATTCTTCTTTTCTCCATCTTTGAAAATTTTCCAGAGGCTGTCTTCTTGTACGGATATCTCCCCTACCCAACACTTTTCTAGCTCCATTTCTTTGCAAGTATTCCTTACCCTTGTTTCCCCAACTTAAGTGTAATGTATCTATCACCTATAATAACAGAAAGGAGAATAAAATCTGAGCAGTAACTGCAAACCCTTCTAAACAAACCCTTTATCTTACATTAGGAAGATTTGCTTAAGGTCTCAGGGAATTTTGAGAGATAATTTGGGTCACTGAGCAGTTTCAGTGTTTTCCATACTACTTCTCAACTCACAAGTGCTTTATGAAGATTAACTTTATTAATCCTCATACCAATTACAATGTAAACATATTGAATGACTGAAAATTAATGCCAAGTCAAATATATGAGCTATAATATTCAAAGTATATTTCCTAATTAATACCGAGGACTACGTGCATGCATAATTATATGTAAATTAGCTACTTCGAATTTATTTTTTCATTGAAGAACCAAAATCAGTACACGATATAGTATTTTAAGCTGATGAAGATAATTGGGTTGAAAATACAGCCACTGATTTTAGGTTGAGCTTCAAAAAGCATATATTCCAATTAAATTACCGCTTTTGCAGACTATAAACTTCCTGTTTGCAAAACAAAACAGGATGTTATTGCCACTAGGTTACCCTCTCTTCGCTTATCATTCATGAGCACTTAGCGGTTTAAGTTAAATAAAAGATGGAGAATATACTGTTGCACAAAGTAGTTGAGAATTCCAAAGGGGGTGAAAGGTAAACCTTTTATGTATATAAAAAATATCCTCCAGACAATTCAAAAATTCATAATAGAGCATTTTATATGAGAAATATGATTTTTAGCTTTATATTTCAAACTGAATTTAAAAGTTTCTTTGATTAAAACTCTTAAAGTTCCTTTTCATTCCATTACTTATTCTTCTGGTACCTTTACTGTGGTTCCTAGACTTTTGCAGTTACATTCTGCCCTCAGTAGGGAGAACAGACAATAATTGGGAGAATGCAAAAGAAAGCTTAGACTTTCAATTAAAAAATGAATATATATTAAAAACTGAGATGCAGAAGTAAAAAGTGGTTGATAGGACTTTTCACTGAGAGAAAGGGGAAATAATAAAATAACTCTTAGTAGTCAGATATAGTATTTTAAAAACTGCCGACCAAAGCCCATGAAGCTAGTGGACAAGCTAGTTAAAGGTGCCAGAAGACAGCACCTTCGGAAAGGCAAATAAATGTTTAAATATGCTGTGTACACAAAATAAAGATTTAAAACTTAATGCCTCAGGAAGGGGCCACAAGTGGAGGGTTTTTGCTTCTTGATTTGGGTGCTGGTTACAGGAGTGTGTTAGTTTTTTAAAATTCCTGAAGCTGTAACTTCTGATTTGTGCAATTTTCTGTATATTATATAGTTCAACGAAAAGTTCAAAAAACAATCATTAATTTAAAAACTCTATTAACACATATATGTGGAACCTAGAAAAATGGTACAGATGAACCGGTTTGCAGGGCAGAAATTGAGACACAGATGTAGAAAACAAATGTATGGACACCAAGCGGAGAAAGCGGCGGGTGGGTGGTGGTGGTGGTGTGATGAATTGGGAGATTGGGATTGACATGTATACACCGATGTGTATAAAATTGATGACTAATAAGAACCTGCTGTATAAAAAAATAAATAAAATTGAAAAATTTTTTTAAAAAAGAAGTAATCACCATGTCAAGTGTTTAATAACTTTCACTTCCACCTTGAAAAGCATAGATATTAAAGTGCTAATATAATTTAAAAAAAAAAACTGCCACGTTTTAAAAAATTCTGTATTTACCTAGGATTCGTGGGTTTTTTTCTTTTAATTTTACTTTCTTGGAAGTATGATTCTGGAGCAGGCTCATAATTCTGAGAGAAGAAATAGTATAAATCATAAGCTTCACTATGGATTCTTTTCTTTGCATTCATAAAAGATGGAAAGAGGAAAGTGCTCTGACATTAGTCTCGCCGCAACATTCTCCACACACAGAGCGATTATAAAAGCTCGTTGGTGAGCCTGCCTGCCTGCCTTCCATTTGATCTCTTTTGGGAACAGCACAGGCCATCATTTGTGAAAGTCGTCTTCTTGCAGGATGGATAAAATGCATTTTCTCTTCCTTGCCACAGGACAAATGGAAGCTAGTAATTTCTAGTCCCACAGCAGTGAGTACAAAATCAAAAGAGGCTAACTCACTGCAGTGACAGCTTCAAAAGGAATTCTTTTTTGAAGTTTTTTTTTTTTGGTAGTGCTGGTTTATTTAGCACCAAGGCTTGTCTGCTAAGCCAGCTTTCAGCAGCCCCCAGGAAAACCTCTGTGCAGTTTGTGTCATGTATTAACAGTGCACCTATTTCAGTTATATTTGCTAAGCAGATGCACGTTTGCCATGACAGCTTAAGGTGTTAGTGCTTTTTGAGTGGAGACTATTTTATATCAATGTATCTGTAACTGGAGAGTCCTCATACGAAAATATGTTTTCAGTGATTTCTCTAGGAGAAATTTGGTGACTGAGAATTTGTTTTGAGGAAACTCTAACAAAACACTTTAATATATGCATTTTCTGGTTAATTTGGAGAATCATCTTTTTACTGAGTACTGTTAAGTGACTCTAGGACCTGCATTTATAATCCAGTGGTACCAAAAAACAATAAAGGAACTGTGTCTTACCTTCATTAAAACCAGAGTTTCATTCAGTGTGCCTGTACCCAGAATGAACGCGAGACCCTTATCTGCTATTCCCTCTGCGGTTTCCTATTTGCCTCTTGTGCTTGTGTCCGTCTCTCTGCTGCTGCAGGGTTTCAAATGTACAGAAATAACCTTTCTTATATAACAACACAGTCCAACTATATAGAAATAACATTTTTTAAAAACAACATGGCCCAACGGACAAAACTGACAGCCATCTGCTCCAGTGCCAAGAAAACTGGCTGTGTTCGATCTATTAAGAGACCTCACTCTCCACTCTCCTATGGGATTTTCCAAGTAATTTTGACTCTATGAAATTTTTCCTGACTATAGAAATGAATCCCCAGGTAATCTCCTATTCTTCGTCACCTTGGGAGCCATGATTTAATCTCAGCAAAGTGCCATCAATTGATCTGTCCCATCAATTTAATGTTGTTAATTCAGAACAAAGAACCATAAGGTAAAGATCAAACCAGCTTAACGGTCAAATAGTTATTACAAAATCTGTGTACATATATTATTGAAAAAATATTGGTGTGTATTATATCCTTGATTCATTCTTGTCTGTTAATTCAAGATAGGCAGAAAGTCAAGAAGATGGTGTTTAAATTATGTCAGAACACTCTGAGAGGGTGGAAAGGTATGATACAGTTTACTGTTTGCTCATAAATTTCCTAAAATACATTTTTATTATTAAAGATGTTACTTCTTTGTTTTTCATAAGACTTGGCAATGGTTCCAGGCATGCTTTTTCAGTACTTCCATAAGGAAAGGGTCCATCATCTAAAACTGTGGGTGGGATAGTAGATAATGGGTGTGCTTTATCCTTTATCTTTATCTTCTGAGGAGAGTGCAGTGAATTAAAATCCACTCTACAACTGTCTTTCTGAAGGACTTTTCCAGTTAGTGGGATGTAGTGTATAACAACACATTGGTTCCCTCAGGATTGATGATTAACCTGTTTTTTTTTAATTGAAGCAGGAAACAACCAGGACAAGATGAGCTCATGAAGTGTATCTCTTGAGGGAAAGATTAGGAGAGATCAACAGACTTCTAAGGACCTAAGATGTAATAGGTTATTATCATGCATTATTCTACATACTTACTTTACTACTTAGCTATGAATCCAGGCAGGAACTAAAAGCTATTATTAGAAAAGCAAGCTAAATAGTATGGAATGGATAACCTCATATCCCATGCATTCACCTCACATTAAGAGAAATGTACTTCCTACTTAAGTGGATATCCTTAAGTACCACTGGTTACTTATCAATTCTTGCTTAATTCCTTTATTTTAACTTCAGGACATTTCATAGATAAAATGCTTTGGAAGTCTCTAAGAAATAGAACTCTTTTTTTTACGTAAATAATGTTTACTAAATACTAACATTCGAGAATTAGTTTTGATACCCAGGTGTGTCACCAGTGAGCTGAATTGCTTTGGCCAACACCCAGTCTCGGTAGCCTCTTTTCCCCTGTCTATAAAGTGCAAGATTTGAACTCCTTCATCTCCAGGGTCCCTTCCAGTTCTGAAATTCTATGAGTCTATATATTTGATAAAATACCTTGCTGTGGTTATACATCTCTGCCTAAGCAGAGGAGAGCAATTTCTCAAAAAAGAGAAACTGAGACCCTTGTGGAGCGAGTGGTCATCCAGTTTTCATCTTACTCAAGATTAGATTTGGGTTGAGTGCTATTTTCAAGTTTCATCCAGTGTCTGTAAATACTTGTTTCTTTCATCATCAGACTACTCTTCAGAAGTCTTACCACTCAACCTACAGTACTGCAGTACCCTCCTATGCCATGATACGCTTCTAAGGCATTATTAGACTTGATTTTACATTTCTTTTTAAAAATGATTCTCATTAAGAGATTCACTGTTAATATCTTTACCATTATAAAAACTTCTAGTACATACATATGACATTATACTGGACGGTAATGACATAAAATGAAATATACCTCCCAGTGTCATCTGATACCTATCTGGTGAATGAAGTTTCATCATTATATCTTGAAATCAATCAGGCTAAAAGTATTTCTCACTGAAAGAGAACAGCAATCATGAAAGATCTGTAAACACAGAACATTAATAGCTAAAAGTCAAGTATTCACCAGTATACCTTGGAGAGAGAGTGCACCTATAGCCCAGTACAGTGAAAGAACAATCTGTTTTTGAAGCAGAAGACTAAAATAAAACAAAGATACCTGGAAAGAAGAGTTGTCAGAATTTTTGCATAATGATAGCTGTACAGGATAAATGAATAAACATAGATTAAAAAAACAATTGCAGTATCAATATAAAAATTGCCTCACTCTTTTTTCTACAAACACAGAATCCTGTTGAACTAACTTCTTCTGACCCAGAACTCAGAAAGAAGCAGGTTGTCTTGAGTCTGGTGAAAGGGAGCTTTATTGCTAAAAGTCATGGAAGGCCTTTGAAACAATGTATTATCAACTTCTTTGAGATCCTACTGTCCCTAATCCAAGAATTTCATTTTAGCCAGACCGTGATGTTTATGTCTTACTACAATTTCACTATATCACTGATGACTCTCTTCTGTATCTCCCTAGGTCATACCTTTCTGAATCAGCATTTCTATTTACATTTTGAAAATATCTATTTTGTGCAATATGTTTAACATACCATTTCAATTCTAATTCCTTTTTTAACTGTCTCCTTACTCATTTAATATTCCCATGTTTTCCCCCTTTTTTCTATTCCTGTTATTAAGTTGGAAAAATTTGATGTGCTTTAGTTTCTTCAGTTAAAGAAATTCCTGACCTATAACTATGAAAATATATTTCTTAAAAGTAAAATATTCATGTGCTGAAATTTTTTGGAATCTACCAATAAGAAGAAGAAGAACTAATATTTATTGGATTTTTTCTATGCTCCAAATAGAGTGCTACATTCTTTACATATTATAGATTGTCTCATTTATAGACTGGAGTTTCTTAGTGGTATCAATATTGATCACGAGTACTAATCTACCAAGTATTAAATAGATAACTTTCTAGATCCTGCTCGTTTTAAACAAAGGAACTCATTGAGCACCTAGTTGAAACTGGTCATGATCTTGTAAAGCACTATGGTCAAATAACTGTGTGTGATGAAAATGTAAAAATTAATTCCAAACTTTCCACCCAACAAATCTTACATATTGTATGTTGTAAATGTACAATATTTATGCTGAAATATAAATCAGGGAATAGTCCTCATTTCCTGTTCTACCTTTCATTAGGACAAATTCAATCCTGTGATTTCAGGCCATTTTAGTTATTTCACTCACTCCTGTCCGATCTTTATTTAAGCTGTGGGATTCCATTTCTCTGGTTCTTCGGCTCTGCATTAATTTTCCCATCTATTTCCTCTCCTCTCTTTTGTTTACTTTTATTCTAGTCACAGAATTAGTCTTTTTGACTAGCTTTTTCAGCCAGCATATGATTTTGATACTCTGAGTTCATTTTCTCTGTTTCTTAACTATCTCAGTTCTGATTTTGTTTTTCATCTTATGTGGTAAAATATTAGCAGAAGCACTGATGTGTTTCTTTATGGTAGTAAACCTTTAAAGTCTCATCCATTTTAAGAGACAGATTTCATTTATAGCCTAGTGAATTGAAATGAATTAATTCTTATGAGGCTTCATATCTTGTGGCTGAAGCACTGTGTTACAATAGAAGGGCAAGCAAGTCAGAGCACACTGGGAAATCATCAGTAAAATATGCAAAACTAGCTGAAGTTTCTGAGTTCACCAGAAGGAAGATCAGTGTGGAGGTTATGGAAATAATAATGCATCACTGTGGTAAAGATCATGTTGGAGTTAAAAGGTCATAATCTTCACACCAAACACTCGACTGAAATATGCTTCTCTCCAAAGCTGCCACTTGCTATAGGAATAGCTGTGGTCCGAGAGCCCTCCAGACTTCGAGACAGCCTTGTTTGAGGGAGTTCAAGTTGCTCCTGCTGGGACTTCTCACTATGTATATATACAAACACATGGGCTCTTTAGGTCAAACTGTAGAAAGTCGAACTAGAAGAAATCACAATGATTTACAATAATAAAATTTGATTTTGGAATAATGACTCTATGAAATAGCAATAGACTGAAATGATGTCTAAAATGTATATGAATATGCTTTATAAATATTTTCTTTACTTTGTGATAACTCCTAGAATTTTGCTCTACTAAAGTATCATCGTTAAAATGTTTATCCATGGGCTTCCCTGGTGGCGCAGTGGTTGAGAGTCCGCCTGCCGATGCAGGGGACACGGGTTCATGCCCCGGTCTGGGAATATCCCACATGCCGCGGAGCGGCTGGGCCCATGAGCCATGGCCGCTGAGAGCCTGTGCGTCCGGAGCCCGTGGTCCGCAATGGGAGAGGCCACAACAGTGAGAGGCCTGCGTACCGCAAAAAAAAAAAAAAAAAATGTTATCCATTACTAAGTAACAGAATTTCCTCAGGTCACACAGTTAGTAGTGTAATTCTATTACCCCATGGATAAATAATGATGATTATATAAAATGTAAAGCATAGTATGTACACACTCATACACACAGGCACACATGCACACAGCAGTTTTTAGAATGCCTCGTTTTTTGCTGACTCAGTGGATCAGATTGACAAGATAAATTTGATGTAAACAACTCTTATTTAGGGTGGCTCTTAAGTGTATTTCTTCACTAATTTTCCTTCTGTATATTTTGATTTCTGGAGTTTTTTGTAAAACAGGTAAGATTTTCACTTTGAATCTGTGTATATTCACCAGCCCTCTACCCATATAAGATTTACATTCTCTAAGACAAAACTTAGAGTCTCTAAAATTCAGTTTTCCCCAAAGTCATTATGTTATAATACATTAAGTCAGAAGTTCAGTATATTTTTCTCCAGAATGTGTTGAACATCTCATATTACTACTTGAGTTTTTAGCTGATTTGTTATTATTGTGTGATATCCTTGACTTTCTTACAGAATATGGCATGTAGTTGATAAACATGTGGGATCAAAAGAAAACCTGGTACTTTGCACTGGAGTGGTGAGACTGTGGCTCACTTTTTAATCTCTACAGGGAATCAAACAGACAACAATTATATAGAAATTATTTAATTGGCTATTTGCTATTATTTAATTTAGAGAAAACTTTGATGTGTGCTTAGAAAATGTCTTCAAATTAAAATTTGTTTTTGACTTATTTTCATGCTTTTCTTTGACTAAAAATCTACTCAATTTAGACAGTTCTAATGAAGAACATTAACAGGAAGATGCCTTGTTACTGGCAATAGCTGGCATGTTACTATTAGTAACACTCCTGCTACTCTTAATTTGGTGACACATTTCAGCTTTAATAATAAACTTATTTAATAGTTCCTGAAATGTGTTAACTTATTTATTTTTCCCATTTACTTTTTTTTTAAGTCATGGTAAAGAAAATCAGCCAAGTTGGATATCAAAATGTGATTAACTTGATTCTTTCAACACAAGGATATAATGTAAAACCAAGAGACAGTTCTCATTGTACATAGAACTTTTTGCTTGGATGGACATGGTAGGGAGAAAACAAGCTCTCACTTGATATTGTTAATTAAAACAAAAAATTACAAAATCCGACATTAAGTAATTAGTGAGTAATCTGTAAGTGCTAGGTAATGTGCTAGGTGGACACCTTATATGATCCTGTCCTGCATTGCTTAAAATCTTCCAGTGGCTTCTTTGCAGACAGAAAATAAAACCCAGGCTCTTAACACACTCTGCATGGCCTGGACAGTCTCCAGCCTCTTGGCCACCATATCCTTCCTGGGCCACAGTAGATAAAAAAGCTACCCAGTGTCATATTATCCTGTTGAGTTCACTGTGTGACATTATCATGTTTATGTATTTGGTGTTTTGTTTTTCCCTGTCCCACCTACCCCATTTCCCTATCTCCTCCACTTCCATTAGAGCATAAGCACCATGAGAGCAGGAATTTTGAACATACTGTTTTTCACTGAATCCCCATTGTGTAGAACAGCGCCTGAGTATAGCAATTGCTCAGTGAATATTAACTGAATGAATGGATGAGTACCATTTCTCAAAATAGCCTTAGAAGATAGATATGACATTGTTTATATACAGGAGAAATGTTTTCTGAAAACAACCAAGCTAATTAGGTGAGTCTCTGGAGTTTAGAATTCGTTTGGTATGAATTAATGGTATACTTTCCACTATTCTCATTTTATTTTATTTTATTTATTTTTGGCTGCATTGGGTCTTCGTTGCTGCACACGGGCTTTCTCTAGTTGTGGCAAGTGGGGGCTACTCTTCGTTGTGGTGCGCGGGCTTCTCCTTGGTGGTGGCTTCTCGTGGCGGAGCACGGGCTCTATGCGTGCAGGCTTCAATAGTTGTGGCGCACGGGCTTCAGTAGTTGTGGCTCATGGGCTCTAGAGCGCAGGCTCAGTAGTTGTGGCACACCAGCTTAGTTGCTCCGTGGCATGTGGGATCTTCCCGGACCAGGGCTCGAACCCGTGTCCTCTGCATTGGCAGTCAGATTCTTAACCACTGCGCCACCAAGGAAGTCCAGTATACTTCACTTCTTAATTTCTCATATAAATCTATCAATCTTGCACACACATACACAATAGTTACATTAAAATCAACTCTTAAAGTTGAGATACAGAGTTTTATAATTACTAGAATAAAATGTGAAATAGAAAGGATTTAACATATACAGAAATGGAAGGAATGAGTAAGTCTGAGTTACTCTTCATGGTCTCTGTGGTTAGAGATCAGCAACTTCAAAAGAGATCAGAATTTGAATGAGTAATTTAAATTTTTACCTTCTTTCTATTTGGAGAAGACGAAGAAAGAAGAGAGAAGATTTGTAAGAGGTC
The DNA here is from genome assembly GCF_949987515.2 of Delphinus delphis. NCBI lineage: Eukaryota > Metazoa > Chordata > Mammalia > Artiodactyla > Delphinidae > Delphinus > Delphinus delphis. Next base: position 90,008,065 of record NC_082685.1, on the reverse strand, counting down.
TCTGATGTGTCCTTGGCAAAGATGCAGATACTTAGCAGCTCTCAACTGAAGTTAGGGTGTAAAAAGAATGAACATCAGGTTCCTGTTTAGAAGGTGGGAATGAACGAGGCGTAGAAACCAAATAAGGTGATCCCTATACATAAATTTGAGACATTACAGACTCTAAAAAATGGTTATATCTTGAAAGCCCAAATTATGGACTACTTCAGTTCTTGAAAAGTAGAAAAGCTAGTTGTTTGGAGCCCCATGGAACAAACCATTCAGTTCACAAACTTTTCTGGATGTTTCAACAATACAGGTAATGCATAGAGAGAAGCCACAGCTTTCTTCTGTGAGCTTATGACTAGTATTTAGTGTATCTGCAGGAAAGCAGATAACTAGTCAGTTTGATGAGTCAAGAAAAAAAGCTACAGACTGCTTGAAATGATAGTTTTGTTGTTGCTCTGGGATACATTGGAAATAAATGGATTTCATGAATATGAGAGTACTCTGTAAACTATAAAACACCATACAAATGAAGTATGTAGGGTTTTTATGTAGTATTGGGTTGTGATTAGTTAACATTTTTAGTTTGAAATCCATTTTTCACATTTTTATATTTAAGATGTGTATTTTGTGTGTGTGTTTTCAGATAATCACAAAGACTGCTCTGGTGTTTCCTTACACCTTACACGCCTGCCGTAAGTACTACTGTTATCCTAGCTGAGTGACAACTTTAAGATCTTCAAGAGCTTAAAAGTGGGAAATCCACTGTGCTAGTTAACAAATTGCTGTATAACAAATTATTCTATTTGTTAACAAATTATTCTAAACGTAGTGGCTTAAAACAATTGCTGTATAACAAATTATTCTAAACGTAGTGGCTTAAAACCACTATTGCTGTATAACAAATTATTCTAAACGTAGTGGCTTAAAACAATGAATATTTATTGTCTCATTTTCCTGTGGCTCAGGAATTTGGGCACAGCTTAGCTAGGTGCTAGGGCTGGCAGTCTCGCACAAAGGCTGCAGTCAAAGTCTCGGCCAGGGTTTCAGCCATCTGGAGACTTGATCGAGGAGGATTCGCTTCCAAGATCTCTCGTGTGGCTATTGACGGGATTCAATTCCTTGCTGGCTGTGGGCTGGAGGACTCCCTCCTTTCCTCCCCGTGTGGGCTCTAAACAGGGCAGCTCACAGCATGGCAGCTGGTGTCCATCACAGCTAGCAAGGGAGAAAGCAAGAGGGTGAGCAGGATGGAAGCCAGAGAGTCATTTTGTATCCTCATTTCAGAAGTTACTGAATATAATGTATAAGCCTGATAGGTGAAGAAAATAGTTAACAACAAATCTTCATACTCTGAACCCAGTGGAGAAGAAAAAGAAGTCATTTTTGCTATATTCCGTTTGTTAGAAATAACAAAGTACTGGGTCTGGTTACTAGGTCCAGCCCACATCAAGGGAAGAAGATTGGACAAGGGCACGAATGTCAGAGCTGTGGGTCTTTGGGAGCTGTATAGATCAGGGTTCTCCAGAGAAACTGAACTAACAGAATGTATGAGAGAGAGAGAATGAAAGAGAAATTGAGATTTACTTTAAGGAATAGACCCACACAGTTGTCCGATCTGGCAAGTCTGAAATATTCAAGGCAGGCTGGCAGGTGGGAAATCCTGGCAGGAATCAATATTGCAATCTTGGGTCCAAAGACAGTCTGGAGGCAGAATTCCTTCCTCTTCCCGGGACCTTAGTCTTTTCCCTTAAGAGACCCACCCACGTTGTGGACCATAATCTGCTTTACCCAAAGTCAGTGTTTTAAATATCAACTACTTCTTAAAAAATACCTTCACAGCAACATCTGAATTAGTGCTTGACCAAACAACTGGGCACTGCAGCCTAGCCAACTTGACATATACAATTAACCATCACAGGAGCCACTAAGAGACTGCCTTCCACATTTACTGTGCCACAAAAATGTGTATTATTTGCCCAAGAAAGTAAAGTTTTCTCCAGAAAAAAATATATATTCTACCTCTTCTACCATATTATTTTAATTTTCACATGAATCATATTTTACAGACCAATGTATTGAAGTATACCTTATTTTTCCAAGGCAATAGTTTTGACTTTGCAAATAGTTGAGATAAATATTACTGTTTTCTGCAGACAGCCTTTAATTGCTGGCATGTACCTTATGATGTCTGTTGACACTGTTATACCAGCAGGAGAGAAAGGTGAGTAATGATCTTTCAGAATTACCCTTACCTCATTACCTAATCTTTAAGAATGGATTTACAGTATATTTTTCAAAACACTTGAAATGACCAATATTTTTGAGTCCCTGAAAAATACACCAGTTCTTTATTATCCTTGGAGTTAAAATAGGTTTTTGTATTATTCCAAGCCAGTAGTTTATTATTTTCCAGTTTTTATGCTAAGAATTGAGGCCCATGGGTAAGTAGAGGGTTATACAAATTAAAGAATAATTCTTGAGTATTTTACAAATCAATCATCCATTCTTCTGATGCCAGAAACAAATTTCATATCATACTGTGGCATAAACTACTGCAGAGAATATCAGATTCAGAATCAAAAGCCAGCAAATCCAGGTGCAACTCAAGTCTTTGAACACAGATTTACTGGGCTTATTTCTCCATTTGTAAAATGGGGATAATAATAGCTGATTTCTCCTAAACTTACAAAAAGCTATTGGAATAAATATAATATTATTCATCAGTGTATCTTATCCTTTGGTGAAAGTGTCATATTAAATATTGTTTGTTTGTTCTTACTGGGAATCTTTTAAAGTTAATGACAAGTATGATCTCATTACTTTTCATTGGCTTATTTTAAAAGACGTTTGTTGAATAGCTACTATGTGTTAGTCTGCAAGGAAGGAAAAGTATATGAAATGTTTCCTTCTCAACAGGAACTGTCAATCTTGTTATCTTAGGTATCTGTAATCAATTTTTCAAAAATCCTTCTGTTCTAAAAATAAAAACAAATGTTTAAGCTTTTTCAACTGTGTAAATTTCGTGATAAAGATATCAAATTAAGCCTATGTTTTCACTGTTGATTTGGCCTAGTCATTTTGTTTATGAGTGAAATAAAATATGAGGGTAAGGGGTTCTTAACTCATCTTAGTAAAGTAGCTGGCACAAAATAAGTGCTTAATATCTGCTGAGTATATGAGTATATGTTTACTCAAACCCCCATGCTTAGCTACTTGTGAATACTCTATACATACTTTTAGTCAAGAATAATGTTATTTTCCAGTTGAATAGTGACTTTTTTCTGTGTTTTCATTTCTAACAGTGGTGAATTCTGATATTTCATGCCATTATAAAAAGTATCCAATGCATGTCTTTGCCTACAGAGTTCACACCCACCATTTAGGTAAGAACTTTAAACTACATATTAGATGATATACCACTGTCCTTGCTAATGCTATAAATGTAAAATGTAAATTATATTTGACCTTAAATCTGTTTCAGTGAAAGAGATTTTGTGCAATACCTTGAAATTCTGCATGTTTTTTGATCATATTGTTTTCATGAAAATGCCTAGCATTTGGAGTTCTGAAAATATTCATATTTTATTTTGAAATAAGAAAAATAATGCCTTTTATTTTTCTAATACCTTATATAATTATAATTTGTGTTCATTGCAGGTAAGGTAGTAAGTGGTTACAGAGTAAGAAATGGACAGTGGACACTGATTGGACACCAAAGCCCCCAGCTGCCACAGGTGTGTAGAATCTAGTACAATTTTGAGAGAAAACAATATTAATCAGATAGTAATTTAAAAAACCCTCATAGAGCCCTTGTGAGTTTCTGTAGGATCTAAACATCTCTAAATCTACCTTTACTGTATATCTAAGTTGTATATAACCTCTTTTCCAACTTGATGGTTTCCTTATCAGTTCTCTTAATATTTCTAAGCAGGGTGGTGAAGTGTGTGTTCATCCTCTCTACCCAGGGTGCCCCAAGCCTCACGTTATTAAGGCATGTGGTTCTGGGTTTTATTGAGGATTTTAACGAATCATTGTATTTGTCTTCTTTGCAGGCTTTCTACCCTGTAGAACACCCAGTAGATGTTAGTTTCGGTGACATACTGGCTGCAAGATGTGTATTCACTGGTGAGGGAAGGACAGAAGCCACACACATTGGGTATGATTTCACAAATTCCACTATTTAAAATGATTTTCATTAGGACAAGGCATGAGTATAGGTGACAGTTGTCTTTGTGAATGAATGGCAGGCACATTTTTCTCTATTATGAACAATTACAGCAAACTATAGCATTTTATGATTTTAGAACTGATTGATTTAGATAAACTCCAGAACATGTGCTTACTTTTTCATGCTTCCTTTCTTCCTGCTTATTCAAGACCTTCAGGATCACACCTCTACATATTATTGTTGCCACAAGAGTGTGTATTACTTCCTGTACATCTTAATAAAGAAAAATGTAATGATTATAACTTTTTTTTCTCAAGTGTCCTTTTGCCCTGTGTTCAACTTTAGGTGATTATATAGGTTTTGCATGTAGTGGTGGCCCTTAATTACTCAGAACCATTGATTTTTTTCTACCTGTTAAAACTTTCATGTATTCATTGTTTTCCAGATAAGAAACCAAATGAGAATAATACTATGCAGTACCTTTTCCATAAGAGAATGTTGAATTTTTAAATAATTTTCAAAATACTGAGCTGCTTTGAAATAAGTATACTTTATAACACCAAGTAAATTTTTCAAAACACTATGAATTGTTTCAAAAAAGGTTTGCCTAAATTAGAAATGAAAGATAAAGTCTCTTATCATTTCTTTCTGTTAGAAAAGAACCAAGGAGCCTCCTTTCCATATTAAACTAGGTTATAAAATATTTATGATGCCACCTAGAAGATGGAGCTTTAAACCACTTATCTTTTGATCAAAGAGAAGTTACAGAGAATAGGCGTCTGAAAATATGCATTAGATGTACAGAAGATGATTCTTATGATGACAACACTAGCTGTTGGTTGTCAGGGGAAACAGAAAAGGTACTGATGCAGGTAAAAGAAAAAAAAGCATTCGAGATGGTGGAATAGGACTTTTTAATGTCAGTCTAAAAGGGTTTTGTATTAATAAGCATCAATTTTAAGGCTAAAGATAAAACAAATAGAAAAAAGTCATCAAGTTATTATTAAATAAGAAGTTTTTAACAGCTTTGCTTTTGGATGACTGATAAATTTGGGAAGGAGACTTGAGTAAAGCAATAAAATTACTGAGTTACATAAAATGGTAACAAAAGGACTGACAAAGTAAACATAATTAGATTTGAAAAGTCTAATAATTCACTTATTAACAATCTTTAAATACATGAAGTGTAGAGCCTCTGGAACTTAACTTAAACGCCATTGGTTATTTTATTAACCTTTGAAATAGACAAACAAAGGAGTAAAAAAACCCCTTTCAACACATTCTTTGTACTAGCTTACAAGTTTAAGTGTGGAATAAGTAGAATATTTTTGCTTAGAGGTTCCTGTGCCGTTTTGGAGGGCTTGTAACTTTGGCCAGATTCTATCCTTTGAGTATCCTCTGTGAGACAATTATCAGCCATAGAAATTAATGACTTGTTATAGTACCAGGATGAGAGGCCAAAGTGATCTCTAGGGGCCTCTTTCGGTTTCATGAGTCCAGAATAATTCTAGTCTTTTTTAAAATGTGCATTTTGCTTTAAAATAATACCCAAAATGACTATACCAATCTATCTTTTTGTAACTCTCATGTGGACTAAAGAAAATGCCACTTTGTAAATGAAACAGAAAGAAATTACAGGAAATTAACTTATTGGGTGAATCCATATTCTGAATATTTAATTTAAACTAAGGAAGCAGAAAATTTTGAATAAACTTAAATATGAATTAAATCCTCATAATAATGCAAAGCATTCTTATAGCACTTAATATACTTTTTAGTAATAACAATAATGCATCTGTTTTGTAAAGTAAAAGGTACCACCTCCGTAGGGTACTATAGAATCACAATTGAGAATGTAACCAGTAGAAAGAGAAAACTAGTATTTTTATGATGTCTTTTAAATTAAATGATACTCTGTAAATCTCCTCTCTATCTTCTCTATTCCCATCTAACCCCCAACCCACATACACAAACATGTACTCCCAGTGGCACAGGTTTGAGCCCTGAGCATGAAGCTGACTTAAATACAAGTCCCACTTACCCAAACATCATATGGGACCAGCAGATGCCCCCTTCAAGCACTGGAAGAAAAATGGGCTTCAAGTTTTTTACCTTCTTGTTCTGCAGCCACCTGGAAACTAGGTTTTACTGGAAAATTGTACCATCAGTGGCCTACTAGGAAGATTTTCACTTGAGTGATTCTTCTACCCAATCCTAGCTTAACTCTATTAAGCTAGAAATTTTAGGACTGGAGAAAACTTAGCTTAAGTAGAGCAATCATAGTTAGCTAATAAAAAGCCCTTAAAAAACTAGGGACAGATTTTTCCATACCAGGGATTCATCTCAAAATATAACCATTAAAAAACAGGTGAATTTAAGACAAATTATGTTAATAAATTTACTTAATGGTAACATTTTAAATCCAGATATATTATGTTTCTTTTTAAATAGTAAATATGAGTAATATATCTTAGGCAAAGTTGCGCTAATGTATATATTGACAATATAGTACTAATTAACCTACCAAGAAGCAATATTTTCTACCTGACTGCATTACATATTTTATATTAAACATGATGCTTCTCTAAATTCATTTCAGATGTTTAGTCAAGTTTAAACAACAAACAAAGAATTTAATTGAGTCAGCCAAGTAAGCTAATTAAGTCAGCTAATTTGCCTAAAAGTGTATATGCTAAAATTTTAAATTAATTCTTGAGAATTGGTAGGTAATATTTACCAGTTTGGTCAGTTTGTTGGTGATATTTTTCATTTGGGACCAGTTATTTCATATACATATGAGCAGGTCTAATAAATATTTGTAGTTACCAAGCACAACAGTTTAATCAGCATTTAAAGTGTATTATATGCAAATAAAGTTATATGATCAATAGCCTCTTAATGTACAAGTTTTAAAGTACCATGAAACCTCTTAAGAAACAATTCAAAGCTTTGTAAAATAACTTCTTTAAAGTTTTCATATTTCTTTCCAAAATTAGTCTTTCACTGTCATTGGTTATTTTCAAGTCTAGCACCTGTTCATATTTCTTTCCAAAATTAGTCTTTTATTGTCATTGGTTATTTTCAAGTGTAGCATCTGTTGAGTGTAAGGGGCAGGGGCTAGGGATGAGGGAATCACCAGAGTGGAGCATCACTGTCTGAAACATAGTCATGGTGTTCCATAATATTTGGGTTTTTATAAATGATACATTTCACAATATTTGATACTTTCTTAAATGTCAATTACATATCTTTATAATATGAAATGATATATTTTTATAAAAACCCTGATAGATAGATAGATAAAAGAAAGATAGATAAACAGATAGACCTCAATATTTTTCAGAAATGCTGTAAATTGAGTTTGTAATATTGACCTGACTCAGCAGTATGGTGTATTAGGGGTAACAGGTTATGCTGTAATACATTATAAACATCTGTTAAGATAGATTGTTCCTTCTTCCTCATTCAACATATATTTATTGAGCATGTACTATTTTCAGGCTCACCAGACTTTGTCAGATTTAAAGCTAGCCTATATAAAAGAAGTAGTTCTCACTTAAGCACCTTATTATGCATGAAGAGGAAAGAAATGCACCACTGTAATTTGGGGATATAGGTGATGCCAGCCATCATCATTTAGGGAATCACATTGGCATTAGGGAGTGTTGAAAGGACCATTCAGCAGAGCCAGCACAGAAGTCTGAACACAGTGTCCCTCCATACTTTCTCATGTTAACAAGCATTAGATTGACAGAGTTGCATTGCATATGTTGTTCTCTATGGAGAAGAAGGGTAGATGTATCACTGTTCTCCCTTAGGAACATAGAAAGCAGTTTGGTTTAAAGTCAGATATTTTTTGGGTGAAATAAAGATGAATGTGGAATAAAACAGGCACACCATGTTGCTGATACTAACAATGATTTGAATCCTACCATGTTTAGGATATGATAGTTTCTGTGTCAGATAGGAACTTAGAGTTACTTTGACTACAAGTTCAATTATAGATGGAAAGGAATAAAGTATGACTCTTTTCTTTTTCTTCAGCTGTTTAATGAAATTTTCTTTGTGATTGCGAAGATTCTTAAATTGTTTAATCAGCTCAATATTGTATCATAGAGTCAATACCTTAAATGAGCTATATTAGTGAGCTGATTAGGCTGTTTCACAAAATCACATGTGTTTAGAGATGAACATAGGCATGACATTCCCAAACAAAAAATATAGAAGGATCTATCCATTGGTTAATTGCAAGTTTCATTTATTACCATACAAATTTATTCAGTTTTTCTCCTTTCATTAATTTGGGAAGGTTTCATTTTGCTTTCCCTCTCTGCACAATGATTCAAGGTTTTCTAAGCCAGGGCCACATCTTAAATTACTTTTCCCTCATTTCACTCTCTTGATCTATACCTTTTTCCTCATTTTGAATGAGGGGAGAGTGGATAATATGGTGGGAGCTCTGGCTTATTACTTTGGCACCAGCCATTCCTTTTATAGCACATAATTTTCTGACTCCAAAGCTGCTAAAATGTAATTCTTAGCAATGGCATTTTGACACATGAAGATGTGTGTAGTGAACAGGTGTTTGCTCGGGTTTGCACTTCACTCTTTGCTTTTATTCCATGGGAAAGGCAATTACACTGGCAGGTATCAGATTCAGAGAGTGAAAAGACAAATTATTTTCAAAAGCACAAACGGAGCTTCCCATAACAGGGGCTCATTCCTGTGGTCTCTCAGGCTCTACATTTTCAGAGCTTAGAGGAACCACATCCCTGTTTGGAAAAGATTTTTCTTTTTTTTCCTTCCCTTGCTGATGTCATTACTGTTGCTATGGAGAGGAAATAAGTGCCACATGACATTGCTGGAAAAATCAACACTGATGTATTTCTGTATGGCAAATAATCCATTTCAGAGCTTGTTTTTTTTATTAGTAGAGGCTTGCTAAAAATTGTCAGAACTAACACCAAAAAGGAAATGTTGCTTTGCCCAAACCACGCTGCTTTATAAAAGGTGGTTTATGTGAAGGTGTACCTAGTAACCCATGTGAATTGAGGAAGAAGAAAACATGTTCTATAAACTATTAGGCATGATTTATATTATTCGGGACTTTTTCTTGGAAATGACCACCCCACTGTTTTAAAATCTATCTTCAACGTTGAGTTTTTCAGTTGTACGGCACTACCCCATTCAGGTCTGAGCCCTTAGAAGACATTAGGCCTGGTTTCATTTTGTATCATTCCTCAGGCATTCTTTCTTCCCTGCTATAGAAGTCAAGGTGCCAAGTCAGATACCAGAGATAACGTTTATGATGTCTTAGTATCAACACATGATTCTGGATTCATCTCACCCTGAGGAACAGGCAGTTACCAAAACCAAGATCCCTGACTCTAAGGGTTAAATGGAAAAAGCCACTTTTATATAAACTTGTAATTAATATATGGTGTTTCTGTTGAACTGTTCTGAATTTTATTGTTATTAAGTAAATAATTAAGATTTTCCATGAGATAAATACTTTACTCAATCTATGAGTTTTAACAAATAGAAGAAGGACTAAAGAATAAAAGGATTTAGAAGAGGAAAGAAAGCATCTCATTGCAACTGAAATGCCATTACCGTCAGTAGTATTTGGTGATATCCATGGAGTGACTGCAAAAGAATACTCCATTATTAAGTGGAAATATGCCTTTGAAAGTGTGCTTTTGATGTTGAAAACTGTGATGGGTTTTAATGAAAGCTATAAAATAAATGTACAATATTTCCATCTTTGAATCCATTGTTGGAAGATTTACCGGTTGCATTTTTCTTGCATTAAGAATGTGTTTTATGTGAATGACTGATTTGTCATGTCTGTGGGTTTTTTTGTTTGTTTGGTTGGGGTTTTTTTGGGGTTTTTTTTTTTTGTTTTTTTGTTTTGCCTGCAGTGGCACATCTAGTGATGAAATGTGCAACTTATACATTATGTATTACATGGAAGCCAAGCATGCAGTTTCTTTCATGACCTGTACACAGAATATCGCTCCAGATTTGTTCAGAACCATACCACCAGAGGCCAACATTCCAATTCCTGTGAAGTCTGATATGGTTATGATGCATGGACATCACAAAGGTAAAATTGGTGTTTAATTTAAATCAACGTATGATTTTGTATTTTATATTTTCTTATGTGTCTCACTTGACTATATGATTAATGTTTAAAATCATCCTCCTTCTGTCAAACAGTCGCATATGTACACATAATCTGATTCCCTCTTTTCCCTCTTTATCCTCTATCTCCCCTCCTGACATTCCCCCATCAAAACAGTTAAAGTGAAAACTCTCAACTAGTGATGAAACAGATTCATTTGAGACCAATTCCATAAATGTAGATCTTTCTTCATTTAGTTTGTGTTTCTAGTTTCCTCGTTTCATTCTTCCCATAACCAGTAATGAATGATTCAGTTTATGAATTTATACACCATATTCTAAAGAGTGCTACAGTTTGCCAATGAAAATGGTTATCATCTCCGACCATACCCTAAATTATCTGTTGAATGAGTCTTCAAGCAAAGAACAGTTCTTGATTTATGAGGCATTACTAGCCTTAGTCTTTTTGGTCTCATTCTCTAAATTGTTCTTTAATTTACTGTTCATCTGCAAAATGGTCATATTGATTGTCACTTCTTTAGTTTAAAATTGCAAAACCCACATACTGTTTTATTGGAGGAAGTATGCTGAGACTTTACTGAGTATTACAAGTTCAGTCTTAATGCCAGAACTTCTTATTTCTTTCTATAGGAAATTTTATAAAAGAAATTAACATAGCAATCAGGTCATTTATAAAAATCGTAATATATTTATAAAATGTACCTTAAAATGTTCTGAAAATATCCTAAAATTATTACTAGATTCAACTTTTAAAAAATACAAGCAGTTTTATTAATGCATCTTTAAAATTCTGCATCATTTATATATTACTGAAAGGGTAGTTGATCCAGTTATTAAGTCAGAGTCTGGTACTTTGTAGTTATGCTAGAGTTTTTTGTGAATTAGAGCATTTCTACCATGTCAATTCATAATACTACTGTTTTTATGAAATACAAGACCCTGAAAATATTTTTATGTTGATAGCATATTTCCAATAAACTATTTAAAGTATGTAATATATACTGCAAATTTATGCTCAGCTCTTTTGATCCTTTACAGAAACAGTGAATAAAGATAAGACTTCTATACTACAGCAGCCAAAACGAGAAGAAGTATTAGAACAGGGTATGTATGCTTACTTCTGTAACTAGGCCTATAAAAGTATTCCTTATCCAAATAGGCAACCAAATTTTAAAGTTATTGAGGTATTTTAGGTCTTTCTTTATCAGCCTAATACCCTACATATTGCTGATTTTATATAATACATAATTCGTGAGAAAATGGTCAAATGTTGCACTTTGGCTTTGAAAATAAAAGTATTAATGTAATTTAGTCCCACTAGATTTTTCTGTCTTTGTTTTACCTTATTTAATGTTGTAACTTTTATATATAGTGCAAGTAAGTGCAGATATAATCATTAGAAACAATCAGTGGGCTGCTTTTGAAACCTTATGACCTTTAACATTTAAATTCTTGTATGTTTTGTATGGTGTGTTCATAACTATATTTGAGGTTCAAGAAAAAAAGAAATTAAGAACTAAACATATCTTGCCTCTCTTTTAAGTCATTCTTCTCTGCCTTCAGTTAAGGTAGGCGGGATTATCATCTTACGCATTTGTAGTTTTGTGGTAAGTTGCCATCTGATGAGTCAGGAAAGCTTCATTCTTCCTCTGTTCTATTTATTTAAAGTGGTAATATTTGATGTTGTAGGTCATATACTGTATGTGCTGGCACTGAAAATTTATTCTCCTGAATCTTGCTTTCTTGCCAGTTAAATTGGAACATAGTACTTTGTGTTAGGTGTTGAAGTATGTTATCAAGTCGTTTTTGGCCTAGATGTAATATATTTAAAAGCATTAGTTTAATGTTAATGCAAACATGCTTCTATTAACAACATAAAGTGTATAGGAAATAGATAGGATTTTTCTATTAGCAACTTATAGAAATTTGTGACTCTTTGGGTATTGTAAACCACTATAGGAATTATTCAAAATGTGTTCTGTTAAGTCTATGTCAAAGATAGTACTCTTGCACTAATAGTATTTGCAAAATTAAAAACTCAGACTTTTTAAAGGAAAAAAATGCATTCTGAAAGGAGAATAAGGTAAACTATAATATAAAAGTTTTGAAATTATATAGAGTATGTTCCATAACATGGAACATATCTCATTCTAACAAAATGGCTTAAAAATAAACTTAGCTCGAAGTTGTTTCTATTTTTGTATTAAGTCAAAAAAAGGGAGATGATTTTATAGTGAATAATTTATGCTAAGTGGTTCCTACTGAACTATTGAGTATGACTTAAAATAGCTAAATTTGTCAATCCTGTGTATATAATTTGTAAGGAAGTCAATAATTGTAGCTTAAATATAGTAGTTTTAAGTGTTTACTATAACTGTCCAGAAATTTAATCAGACTTAAAGTGAATTATTTTGACATTGCACACACTGTTTGAACTGTATGTCTTTGGAATAATTTCCAAATACCAGCATATGTGGTACAGTGTGGAATGAGATCACCATTTAGTAGGTGCAGCTTGTAAAATTTTTCTATGGAAACTGAGGCTGGACTTTTTTCCTTTTGAAGTTACATGAGTTGATCAAGAAAGACATTGAAACCCCTGAAAGATTAGAAACACGGAGGTTTTATTAGCAGAGGAACCTTAAATATTAGATTTAATCTGTTCTTTTCAAACCATAGGATTTTAGATGGTGTCATGTATGCCTAAAAACCAAATCCTTTAATACACTTTCATATACTGCCATTCATTTACCCTTTTATGTTTGATAGCATATACATATAGTATTAAGAAGCTTAAATATACCCTTATATGTTTATTGATATATTGGGCTATATACCCAGTATAGTCTTAATGGTTTCAGAGAAGAATTCTGTGGATACATAAATTATTTTCCTGTAGTTACCATTTTATTCTACTTATGAATAAAAATGCTGTAAAGTGATTTAACTTGGGAAGAAAAAACCAGTAGTCTGACTCAATTTTCATACTGCAGAAAATAGGCTGTGGCATTCATATGTTGAAATTAGTAGGTCCATCAGAATGTCACCTCCTAGATTATGTGAAGACAAATACCTCACCAAAAGCTATTTCAATGACCAATGTAGCCTCTCTATTATTCCATTAGTCCTGGAATTTAAAGAGAAATATAGAAATATTCCAAATGCATATTTGTACACATAGTTTATTTGACTTGCTAGTGAGATCAATCTATCTCCTTGCAATACACAGGGCAAATCTACTCATTACTGAGAGAGTATCCCATTCTTCTCAGAGATGTTTGTTTGCACAAAATGTCTATTTGTATTCATTCCCTGGGGTGTTAAATTGACCAAGTAGATGATAGGAGGGCTCTAATTATTCAAATAAATTACACCACGTAGGCTGATTTTTAAAGAAATCCCTCAGACTTAACCCTTTGCCTTATTTTGGTATTCTGGCAAAAACAAGTTATGTTCAAGTACTCCTCCTGGTTGTATTGACTCTTTCAATATTTTAAATATCTGATACATAAAAGCCCTGAATTATTTCAGTTGTGCTAGACATAAACTAACAGACAACATCTATGTTGGTCACACAGGATATAAAACTCCCATTGGAAATAGAACAGTTGAGGGGCAGGGAAGAAAAGACCCAAAACATAAGAGGACATGTAACCAAAGGCAAGCTCTGTACCCATCAGTGACTAAATAATAGAGAAAGTTCTACCTGGATAATACAAACAATATTTTTTTTTTTTTGCTTCCTGTCTTAATACATTGGCAAAGCAGGCAGGAAGATAAAGGTCATGATATGTCATAAATGCTGTGTTGGAAAGAAGGGATGACCTTTACTGAGGTAGTAAAGAAAAAAAGAGAGAGAGAGAAAGACTCATATGCCATAGGCTGAAAAAAAGAAATGTAGCAGTGCCACAAATGGACGGGAAGTAGTAGGTACCTCCAACATGGAGAGAAAAAAAAAACCAAAGCAAACTAATAATCTATTTAACACAGGTTTATGTAATACTCTTTTCCGCAGGAGAAATATGTGTTTTATTTCCTTTGAAATTCTTACCACTAAAATTGCTAGCTATTAATTTTCACCAGAATATTAACCTTGACCAGAAGTTAACTAGTTTGAAAGAGCCATCTGAGTTTTGTGTGAATCCATGTAGAATTGCCCACCCTGTGCTTACTCACAAGCACACTAACCTGCTGCAGCATCCTTGTCTGCCTTTGCTGCCTCTTGAACAAAATTTGGCCAAAGGCAAATGTATCTCAGACTCTATCTCAAAAAGTATAATTATGGAGACACCAGAGGAACCTCATTATATGAACATCTTTACCTATCAGGTTGTCCTGGATCATGCAACAGTGGAAAACATTTTCTTTTAATAAATTTATTTATTTTATTTATTTATTTTTGACTGCATTGGGTCTTGTTGCTGCATGCGGGCTTTCTCTAGTTGTGGCGAAGGGGGACTACTCTTCGTTGCGGTGCGCGGGCTTCTCATTGCAGTGGCTTCTCTTGTTGCAGAGCATGGACTCTAGGTGCATGGGCTTCAGTAGTTGTGGCTCACGGGCTCAGTAGTTGTGGCTTGTGGGTTCTAGAGCGCAGGCTCAGTAGTTGTGGTGCACGGGCTTAGTTGCTCCATGACGTGTGGGATCTTCCCGGACCAGGGCTCGAACCCATGTCCCCTGCATTGGCAGGTGGATTCTTAACCACTGTGCCACCAGGGAAGCCCAACAGTGGAAAACATTTTAATGAGGCTTTAATTAAATCTGCAGAGATTTTTTTAAAATAATGCTTATTAGAATTTTTTAATCATATTCATTATAGAATATATGGAAGTTATAGAAAAGTATTAAGAAGTAAACAAAAATCATCCATAATCCCCAGAAATATGGGTGTATATGTACACCCTGTGTGAAATATATATTTTACATATATATGTATATTATTTTAAAAATATTTAGATCATAATATATACACATTTTTGTATCTTCTTTTTAAAATACCATATCTTGAATATTTCCTCCAACTATAAAAATTATTGGCATGCAGGATTTTTAATGACTGCATAATATGTGTATATTCCTGCCCATAGTGCTTTGAAAATAGCCTATTTGTCTACAGGTGAGCTTAGATGAATGAGTTGATTATGCCTGCTTCTATGTAGAAAAACACTAATGGCTATTCAAAACAAATGGAAATGTCACCAAGCTTTGAAAACGTTGTAAGTAAAGAACTCCCTGTGTATGTAATAAGTACAATAAGCTAAACAATAAAACCCAACTAGACAGTGATTCTGGGTGGAGGAAATGAATCCTAGGAGACTATACAGAATGAGAAAGATGTGGAGATTTTTCACACGCAAATGTATCCTTTACTTATATGTTCTGGTTGGCACTTTTAGGAAACTAAGGCATGTTTTTTTTCTCTTTATTTCTTATGCATTATGATTTTTTATATATGTTCACTATACTAAAGGTACAACCTGAACGTTCTATCAACATTGTTTAGGCAAGGAATGTGGGCTGAAACTAAAAGGCATGCCAGCTTCAAGCACGAATCTATACAACTACATTTAGGAGTTCTGAATTTGGGTGTTTCTCTCCTTTAAAATTCAGAGTATAGATCTACTGTTGAAACTTACGTCAGTTGTATTGGGAAGATTTTATGTCTTAAAAAAACTCAAGGGGCTTCCCTTCCCTGGTGGCGCAGTGGTTGAGAGTCCGCCTGCCGATACAGGGGATGCGGGTTCGTGTCCCGGTCCGGGAGGATCCCACATGCCGCGGAGCGGCTGGGCCCGTGAGCCATGGACGCTGAGCCTGCGCGTCCGGCGCCTGTGCTCCGCAATGGGAGAGGCCACAACGGTGAGAGGCCCGCGTACGGCAAAAAAAAAAAAAAACTTAAGGCAGGGACTTCCCTGGTGGCCAGTGGTTGGGAATCTGCCTGCCAGAGCAGGGGACATGGGTTTGAGCCCTGGTCCTGGAGGATCCCACATGCCGCGGAGCAGCTAAGCCCGTGCGCCACAACTACTGAGCCTGCGCTCTAGAGCCTGCAAGCCGCAACTGCTGAAGCCCACGCGCCTGGATCCGGTGCTCCACAACGGGAGAGGCCACCGCAGTGAGAGGCCCGTGCACCACGGCGAATGGTAGCCCCCGCTTGCCGCAGCTGGAAAGGGCCCGCGCGCAGCAACGAGGACCTAACGCAGCCAAAAATAAATTAATTAATTGATTAATTTTTTTAAACAAACAAAAAAAACCTCAAGGCAGAATTGAAAGTCAAATCTGCAATACCAGTATGTCCTTGTTATTGTACATTATTTTCTGGACAGCATTTCTTTTGCTGCAGATAGGACCTTTAGCATGTTTTATTCAGTTTGCTCCAAACTCTTCTCACTGTAGTCTTCATGCCCTCATATAATCAATCTTTATACTCAAAGGTCAGCATGAGCTACTATACTCCCAAAGCAGGAGGAATATGACAAAAATACAATTTGTAGAGGGAAAACACTCCATGGCCCCAGATAGTTAAAGGTCTTCAGATACCTTCTGTGAAACAGAATAATTTCACAATGGTTTTATGCTAACAAAAATGAATTACCATTGGCATGTTTCATC
Organism: Delphinus delphis; assembly: GCF_949987515.2. Classification (NCBI taxonomy): domain Eukaryota; kingdom Metazoa; phylum Chordata; class Mammalia; order Artiodactyla; family Delphinidae; genus Delphinus; species Delphinus delphis. Next base: position 89,991,165 of record NC_082685.1, on the reverse strand, counting down.
AAGTAAGCAGAATCAAGGGAACAAGGTTGCAACTTAACACAACAGTAGTCTACTGTAAAAGCTTATTAAAGTAACAGTTGATAAACCATTTATGAGAAGAGCGAAACACAGGCTGGGCTTAGTAGTTAAAATTTATATTCCTTTGTTGTTCAAAATAGGACACTCCCTTCATCCCCTAATAAATTCCAAATGATTTTAGTAGCATCTTCTTAGCTTATTCCAAGCATTCTCAATACCACTTTGCTGTTTTAAAGAAGATACAAGTCTTGTTTGTATTTCCATTCAGTTATGATTTATGAGCAGCTCACAAGTCTTTATTTATTGAACTCATCTATCAAACACAACTCTAAATATCCCCCAAGGCTCTGGGAAGCTGAGGGGATGCTCTTCTGAATTGGTTTCCTAATAACAGAATAGGCAGATATGAATGATCATTTATCGCATGGTTGGCCTTTCTGATATAGATCAGTATGTATGGCAGTTGCAAAAGTCATCATCTCCTAACTTCTCCTTTTTCACATTTGTCTCATTTTCTTAAAAAAAGAAAAGAGTTAAAAGGCCCATTTCTGATTGTTTCACAATCAGATGAGTCCTATAGGAGGAAAAAGTAATAAAGTATGATCCTTAAGCCGGTCATCATGATCATGTGTTTTATTTCCCTAAGGCTAGTAGGATAAATGTTGTGGGTTGGTAATAAGTAAACAGTCAGTAAGCCAAATCAACTTTAACCAGAAGGCAAAGTGTCAGCTATGACTGACTCATAAACTAAAATACGAAAATCTAAAAAGAAATGCTTTTATCTTTTCATTCGTCGTATCCCCCTTATTAATCAGTTGTTGTTGCATGATTGTGATCTCATTAGCTTGGTTACTTGGCATATTTTGTCAGTGGTTAAACTGCCAATGAATATCCTATTTACTCTCCATGTACCATAGAAATCACAGAGCAATAAGCAGTAACAAAAGCTGTTTGTTTTAGGTAATGAAGTACTAGTGATTTGTGTGGGAAATGGCGGTTTATATTCTGAAAGATTACCAAGAGGCTCTTGATCACTTTAAAAATAAAAATGCCTGCCACAATTAAGATTTTATGCTGTCTAAAAGTAGGGGTACTTAATTTTTAATCCAATAATCTTAAAGCATTTTATTCAAAGAAAAAAGCATGGGGCACTTTTTCAAGGTATGTTTCCATCTTGTTTAGTTTGATCTTACCATATTCCTGAAAGTAAACCAGAGAAACTTCCATGCTGGTGGGAGGGAATACTGAGTGATCCCAACTAAATAGAAAAATGTACATTGAGCCATGAAATAGCTAACAAGCACACAGCTAACAAACTTGGAGTTTAGTTGGTAGTGTTTTAGACTCTCTTGTGTTATGCTGTGTTCCTTTTCCTGACACATTAGCTGCTACTTCACTAGTGTTTCCCAAATACCAAACCCACTCGGCCAAATAACTTAAAGACCTAGAGCGTTTCTGCATTTCTTAAGATAAGAATCAAAGTTTGAAGTGAGGAAAAGAAAGAAATAGAACTCACTGCAGCCTAAAATCATCAAGGAAAAATTTTTATCTTTACTAATGTAGAAGCCATTTATAACACAGTATTCATTCCAGAATTATTTATTGAGTATCTGCTATAATAGGAACAGTACTAATCACTGGAAATATGACAATATATAAGAAATGAGAGGGGGTTATTTTTATATAAAATCACATTTATACCTTGCCATTTGTCCCTTCTCAGATAATTTTAATGTACGAAAAAAGTTTTTTTGGATCATCTTAGAGAATTTTATCATACATGTAAGGCATATTGCCAGTGGTAAGTGAAAACTATTAAAGAGAATAGAAAATAGAAAACTTTTCTACTTTTTCAAGCCAAAAAGAAACCGGTCATTATTCTTTAGGCCAGTTTTTTGCATATACATTGTATATGTTTGTATTGACTAATTTATTAGAGTCTTATAATAAAAAGAAGACAAGCCAGGATAGGACAAAAAAAAAGAAACTTGTTCAATTAAATCATAAACCTGGCACCTGAGCTCAGTAGACTGTTACTTTAAAAAGAAAAAAAAATTAATATACTAAGATTGACAGGTCTGAGGTGAATTCACAGGAAAGAGATACAGCCAGTACAGAGAAGATAAGGTAACCTGGATCCAGTATAGTGATACTTAGAAGGTGGATCCCTCTGTCAGGCTGTCTCCTTCAAATCCAAGTGCAACATGCTGCCAGCTGTGCACCTTAGTACTGTGCCATTAGATTCCTCATCTAAAATGAGAACAGTAAGTATTCCACGGAAGTTAAATGTGTTCTGTCGTATAAAGCACTCAGTAAAGTGACTTGGTCATGCTGAGCTCTCAAAAAGTACTAGCTGCTATTACTATTATTGTCATTTGTAGTTTATAAAGTACTTCTTTATATGTTATCTCTGTCGAGAATAAGTAGGGTAATTATACCTCCCAGTTTTTCCAGGATTGTACCGTTTATGCCTAGTATAAATATTAACAACACCCCTTTCCTTTCTCAAATGTGTCCCAGTTTGGTAATTAAATTATATGGTCTGCTTAGCAGCAGGACCCAGAATAGAATTAGAGAATACTACCCCGAAACACATAGGTTAACTGAGCTGAGGAAAAGGGGTCATAACTGGGAAGTATCTAGGGGATGCAGGTTACCCTCAATCACAAGTCAGTTGCACAAAGGTCAAGCAGCTTTAATACCGTTCCAGACAGACTTTTCCATCGAAGGCAGGGGTGAGGGTCTGTTCTGAAGACGAAGGGGTAGTCCTCCAGCACGACAATTATGGGGTGATAAGAATCTCAGGTGAGTACTGGTGGGAGGGAGGGAAAAGGTGATGTTGACAAATCGGCATCTATGAATCAAATGACTTTGTGATTCACTGGTGAGAGAAAGATGAATCTAGTTTTCTGGATTGATGGTCCCAAAACATGGTTTCATCGCTGAGAGAGATACTATAAAAAAAATAATAAAGTATGGGGAGAAGATTAAGCGCCCAGGTTTAGACATGTTGAGTTCAAAATCCCATTGAAATAGACATTCAATCCAAGTGGAAATTTCCAGATGGCAGTTTTATGTACCACTAGGTTCTAGGAAATCTCCAGATTTTGGAGTCACTTGTCTGAATGTAGCAGCTTAAGCTTTGTGAGTGGCTGAGATCACTTAGTAGGAAGAAGTCTTAGCCAGGGACAATAAAAGTATGCCAGGGATAGACCTCAGAAAACAGGAACATTCCATATGTTGGGCAGAATAAGAGGAAGCCAAGATGACAGGTGAAGATCTGGAAAGAACAATATTGTAAGGAGAGAGGTTCTGAAGGAACTATGAAAGTGCTACATGCCACCAGTAGGTCAGGATGAAGAGTCTATTGGCTTTGGCAACTAGGAGCTCTTCAGCAACTCATGCAGAAGCCATACAGGAGTGAAGTAGGGAGTGGAAGCAAATGCCTTCGATTTAGGAAGAAAGAGGATATGAGGAAGGATGAAGCAGCACATAACCCCGCACTGTCCAGTATGGTAGATACTAACCGCATGTGGCTGTTTAACTTTGAATATAAATGAATTAAAAGTAAGTAAACTTAAAAGTTAAGTTTCTTAGTCTTACTGGCCACATTACAAATACTCAATAGTCCCATGTGTCTAGGAGCTATCATATTGGCAGCACAGGTATAGACTATTTCCATTATCATAGAAAGCTCTTGTAGATGGTGTTGGAACTTGTTAAAGAAAGAGGGAAAATGAAAAAGCTTGAAAGACATACTGTGTCAGAGGAGGGTCTCTTCTCACCTCCATGACCACTCAAGATAAGCCCAAAGTGAGTGTGTTTATAGCCTGAGTCAAATCTTTGGCAGAGTAATTGTATTAGAAAAGGAAAGAAAAAGGAGATGGGAAAGGCCTTAGAAGGCTCAGGGAGGGCTGGCATCCAGAACACTGGGGTAGGGATAGTTCTTTCTCCAAAAATAGACTGATAAAAAAAAAAGAGAGAGAGAGAAAGTGCAGAAGTGCAGGTACAACCTTCTTTGGCAAAATCAGGAAGCAAATCACAAAGGCAGCCGTAATGACTTGTTGAGAAAATAGAAGGCTGTAAACTTAAAGGTGGCTTTTTTCCATTATGAAAATACCAATACGAAACAGAGACTGATTTTGAAAAATTTTAGGTAAACAATAGGTTGAATCAGATGCATGTTGCAACTAGAGTTTATATCTTTGTCATTAGTAATTATAATAGCTATAATTTAGTGATATCTACTTTATGAAATACACTGGACTGGGCATTTTACATTAACTATCTTCTTTAAATCCACAAAACAATTTTTAAGGGTAGTTGTCATTATCTATTTTAAAAGGCTAAGTAACTTGCTTAAAGGCACAGAAAATAGCTATTAAGTGTCAGGGGTTGGATCCGAACACTAGTGTGAAATGCAGACCAGACATCGGGTAATAACAATACAAGGAAAGAGCAGAGTGCTGTAGGTGCACCTAGCAGCAATTGTCAAGGCAGGCTTCTTGGATGTAAGTGATGCCTAAGTAGCATCTGAAGGTTGAGGAACTAGTTGATTACTAGGGAAAGAATGTCCCAGGAAGAAGAAACAACATCTTCTTAGAGTTGACATTCAAGGAAGTAAAAGTCCAATATGGCTATAATATAAACTGAAAAGAAAAAGAGAATATTGAGAAATGAAACTGGGGTAGAGACCACCCAACTTCCTCTGTTTATATTCTATTCCATCCATTGTACTCAAGGTTAGGTAGATTTCCTCAATCACGATCTTAATATGACTAAGAAAGACGGTTAACATTTTGGGATTTCATATACTCCATACACCAGAAGAGAAAAAAAAAGAAACCTTTTTGGTTTGTGTATAAGAATGTAAGAGATAGCCATCTAGTGGGCTCCTGCATGTAACCTCTAGAAGTGAGATGCTGCTCTGAAGCTGTGTTCTCACAAGGCCAGTGCATTTGTGTGAAGCCAAGCCTCTTACGTTGCTAAATTTTTGTTTTCCTAATCCAGTGATCATTGTAAATGATCATTTCAAAGGAACCGAGTACTCTGTATTTGGTATTTTATCACAGCTTTTAGATTTTTACTGACAAACCTCAATAACTATGCATAGTTCTAAGCCTGTGTTCCTCCATCAACATTAGCCTAATGTCATGGATTCAAGTTTTAAAATTGTGTTCTTTTTCTGTTCCTGAAGTCATCTTGTTTTCATCTTCTATATAAAATGTTTCATTGCACAACAGCGTATTAAGCTATTTATATTTAGTGTGTGGGGCAGGACAATTACACAGTAATGGGTTAATTTCTTTTCTCTAAGGCAGAATGCCACTGTGGACTACCAGAATTGGTTGCATTGTAATTTGCTTTGTTCATTTTACTGATATTGGCCCTAATACTTGGTAATTATTTTCTGATTGAAGATCTCACCTAGGATAAGCTGCTTTCATGGGCAAGAATTGAAAACCTACTTTGAATCATTAAACCAAGATTATTTATAAACATGACAGGATCTCAGCATCATTTTGGAAAGACTTCATATCGCCTTGCACCAATATTTTAATAACATATTCTTTAGTGGAATGTATCCTGCCTAAACCAGTTATTATTTTTATTTCCTAATGGTCATAAAAAAGATTTTATAAATGTTTTCTGATCATGCTATAAATGTAATTAAAACATAAGCAAAAGGACTCCACAATCATAAGTTTCATTAGCAGCACTTAGTATAGAGTGAGAAAAGGAAGAACTGTGGGTTTCCTTTGGGTTTGGGTTAGAATAGCAGATTTATGATTCCATAGAGAATATACATGTTTCCCATTCACACAGTTGATGTGAATGGATTTGAAACCATAGATGTAACTGATGAGGATTAAAATGCTTCATGAGCCTTCCATAGTCATATTTTGTATCTGTTGTAATATTTTATAAATAGTTTGTTTTCATGGAATTATATTATCATATCCAAGTTTACTTCTTAGTACAGGAAGACATGAAATACATTTCAGTGATGTATCATTCCAATGATACTAGTTTGTTAAAATCTCTTTTGCTTGAAACTGTTTTAAAAATATTCTTTTCTCACAAAATTATTTTTCTGAAATTTATTCGTTTCTTATTTAAAATAAACAACTGGAGCTACTTACATTAACACAGTTAACAAAATAATAAAACTGGTTTTCCAGTTGCCAAGTGGATGTTAGATTTTTTTGTGTTTTATAGCACCTGCTCAAAAATATACATTTAATTTTTTTTTTTTTTTTTTTTTTCTGTACGCGGGCCTTTCACTGTTGTGGCCTCTCCCGTTGCGGAGCACAGGCTCTGGACGCGCAGGCTCAGCGGCCACAGCTCACGGGCCCAGCCGCTCTGCGGCATGTGGGATCTTCCCGGACCGGGGCACAAACCTGCATCCCCTGCATCGGCAGGCGGACTCTCAACCACTGCGCCACCAGGGAAGCCCAACATTTAATTTTTTGTGGATTACACTTTAATAGGCTTTTAGAAGACAACTTCAAAGGGTTTGCCTGTGAAGATAGCTGTTTTCTGTTGTAGTGTTGATAATGTTTTAGAAAGCTGATGAACTCTGACTTCCAAATCAATCCAAACTAACCTTGTGAAAACCATTTATTAAAACATGCCCTGCAGTCACATACACATTATTTTGTTTCTACTATTATGCTAATAGAGATTATTTAGTGTCGTTGGCTCCTGAGATAACAGAAGGAAATGGGTGGTTTGTAAGATGAAATGTGAAGCATATTATTTTCTCATTGTTCTGGAAAATCATCTTTTTCTCCCCATGCTTGAACATCTGAGAGCAACTTTCCCTCTCACTTATTATGAGGAATCAGATGATATTATTTAAGGCACAAAATTTTGTAAATTTTGCAATCTTATCAACTCTCCACCCCTTATCTCTTCTCTTTTTTTCACAGGTGATTTCTATTCACTACTTTCCAAGCTGCTAGGAGAAAGGGAAGATGTTGTTCATGTGCATAAATATAATCCTACAGAAAAGGCAGAATCAGAGTCAGACCTGGTAGCTGAGATTGCAAACGTAGTCCAAAAGAAGGATCTTGGTCAGTCTGATGCCAGGGAGAGTGCAGAACATGAGAGGGACAATGCTCTTCTTGTCAGAGATAGAATTCACAAATTCCACAGACTAGCATCTACTTTGAGGCCAGCAGAGAGCAGAGTTTTGTCATTACAGCAGCCGCTACCCGGTGAAGGCACCTGGGAACCAGAACACACAGGAGGTGCGTTTAGGGCTTCTTTTAAAGAATAAAATGTGAAACGCTACAATCCACATAAGCAAAATCTGAAGGGAATAAAAATTAATGGGTGAGAAAGCTCATCAATGAAAAGGATTTATCATTAGAAAAAACATGACTCAGATTTGGGTTGTCAGATGTCACCTTTGTTTGAGGAGTTTTTCTTTTTGTTTTGGTCCAGTACTATCAATACGTAAATTCAATCTCTGTTCAGTTGATGAGCCAGAATTACTAAGACCCAAAATCTTTGGATCATATTGGGGAGGGTGGCATATGAAATTCAGGGTAACAGATTCTTACAAAATCAACATTCTCCATTTAGTTCAATGGGAATAAACTGAAAATTCAAACCTGATATGTAAAGTCCCGGTGTATGAAATGGTTATACACTACCTTCCTTTAAGGTAATTAAATTCCTCTCAGAGGAATCTTACACTTCCAGCGTTCTCATCCAATTGACTTGTAAAATGTAACCATTTTTATGACTTTGATTTCTTGAGTTCCATTATCAATTACTATCTTAATTGGAAAGTTGAGTAGTTATATCTGAAGGGACCTCCAGCAAGTCAGTAACTATCAGATTTATCTTTACTTCTAACCAGGATTGGCTTCTGTAATTAGAGGACAATACCTTATTCCCTTCAGGTTTCTGTACCAGCAAGCTATGGATGCCTCATCTTTGTCTTTAATTGTGTTGTGGCTTCTGTGATATTGATTGTGTTTCATGTTACTTGCTAATGTGGAAAGCCAGATAATACAGCATGTGGAGATAATCCCCAAAAAAGTAACGGATATGCATGCATGGCAGCTGTCCATGCGTGGGCTGGAATGGCACAGGCTGCCAGCTTGATGTTTTCAAATAGAGCTTTGCAGGAAGCCATAAATTATCCAACACCCAACTGATTTTTATTTATAATTGAAAAAAATTAGGATGCAGTGCCTTTTGCTAACACAGGAGTTTCAATCATTGACCATTAGGACTGGCCTAATAGTCTCTATGAGATGTTAAATGGAGCCCAGATTTTTACCTCTTCATATTTAAACAGGGTCAGCCCTGCTCTAACTCCTTCTAAATTTACCTAATAAAACTGTGTTTCTCAAGAGGTGGTCCCTGGACCCTCTTGCATCAGAATCACCTAGGGTGATTATGAAAAATCTAGACTCCTGAATCCTACTGAAGACCAACTGAATTGACATCTCTGAGTATGATGTCTAGAAATCTGCAGTTTATCATGCCCCTATCCGTTTCATAGAAAGACTGGAGTGTCTGTCTGAACGTCTATATTAAGGACAGTAAATTGTAACCCGAACAACATATAAATATAAAAGGGAAAGGGGCCTCTTTGGTGAGAATACAATTCTATTCAAGCATGAAGTGTTAAGAGTTGCATCCTGCTTTATTCTATGACTTGTCTTTTTTTTTATTGAAGTATTTATTTTTTATTGAAGTAACATTGGTTTATCACATTATATGTGTTTCATGTGTACAACAGTATATTTTTATTTCTGTAGACCCTACAGTGTGCTCACCACCAAAAATTTAGTTTCTAGTTATCTATGACTTGCCTTTATTACTCTTTGATGTGAAATAATATCATGGTCATTTATAGGCATCATAAATGTCAATGTAAAAATCACAGTTTGACTTAAGGAATTGTATTCCTAAAACCTACTTAGTTTTTCTAAGAAAGAAATGCTTAAAATACTCAAAATACACTTACTGGCCAAATCTCCTTATACCTTCCAAGGTAGTCAGAATGGCAGTGACCAGGAAAAAAATGTTCCTCCAGGATCTGGTTCAGAAAGTTTCCTTTCATTTTAAGTATGTGGGTGAATGTCACTGAAATAAATAAAACAATGAGTTACAGAAACAGAGCACAAATTCTAGTTACAGGAAGAAGATGTGCATATATTTCCTTTCTGAAATGACTTATTTTAGTGTTACTTCACTGCTCTGATTCAAAATTTTTTAAAAATTAAATGCAAAATAACAAAACTCATATTTAGGTAAGCTATTTCTAAAAGTCTTTTCAATTTTCTTTCACTGTTTACCATAACACTATCTAATATCTAACTTTAATTAAAGAAAGGCACTTAATAAGTGCTATATGTTAACAATAATTATGATTATAATTGCTACCATTAATGTCAAGTTGGACTAAGATTTCAAAAATTTAAACACCAAAGTAGTTGGTGTTTTATTATTTATTATTTTAATTACTTATTAAATATTAATTATTTTAGCTTAAGTAGCATCCATGAGAGAATTTTCTTGCAATGTGTAGGAAAGCTGCAAAAATTGGCACTCTGAGTTGATAAATTGAGAAAATGACTTGGCAGTGTTCTACCGTAATGGGAGTTTGTGGCTCTTCAAATCGCTGATCACTTACATTGATCTGCCTTGATGTTTTCCTGTAATATGTGATGTACAGTGTGAAAATATGCAACCTGGTAAATTGAGAGGCAAATGCACTCCTTTTTACACTTAACAGTTTGGTTTCTACCGTTAGTTTGACATCTATATTGAGACAGCATTAATAGAGTAGAAAGGAAATCATAGTCTTTATTCTAGTTGCCTTCTGGAAACTAGATTCATTGAAAAATAAATTTAAAACTGCAGACAGCTATTCTCTTGCTGTCAGATCTGATTGGACTGCTATTTGCTAGCATATGGAAGCCTGATTCAACATTTGTTACACACCCTTGGACATCAGAAAATACATCTGCATTTGTGTGATGCTTCCCATCAGATAAGAGAATGCACAGAATCTTTAAATATTGTTATGATACATTTACATTTTACTTAATTTCTATGGACAACTTTTTCTTGACTCAGAGTCCATTACTTTTAACATATTTCAGTCATATGCTGACCCCTAGGTTCAAGTCTTATAGAATTCCCAGGGTAAAATAAAGCATTCAGTAGGCTGAATTTTCATCTCTGGAGGAGAGGAGAATAGTGAAAACAAACCCACACATAGCCCTTACTGTGAGCCAGGCTAAGTGTTTTAGATGCATTAACTCATTTAATTCTCATAACAACCCTATTTATAAACCCATTTATAGAGGAAGAAACTGAGGCATAGAAAGGTCATGCCATGGATCCAAAGTGCCACAGCTCAATAAACCAACATTCAAAGCCAGGCAGGTTTGCTCCAAGTCTTGGTTTTTAATCACTTTATTACTCTGCCTCTCACAATAAAATAAAATAATAGATAGATAGATAAGATAGATATGCTGGTTTTTTCCAATCATCCCATCATCTTGTCTACAACTGTAATAACTCTAGGTGTAGATTGCCTTTGGTCATACTTTCTCAATCAATATCCAAACAATTTGACTAAGGTGAGGATTCGTTTGCAGTTAAATTTTTAAAAGAAAAGGAACTCTGCTAATACTTCTGATCCCCTAGTTATGTCTTAATTCTCTTCCTCACTTCACTCCCACTAAATAAGACCTTATAATTATTCCTGTTTTCTTTCTCACTTGAGTATAAATATTTCTCCTATAGTTTCAGTTAATTATAGTTATTGTTGGCACTTCTGATGAATAACAATCCCTGACCAAAATAAGGCATCTTTTCGTCACTAAACGAGAATTTGCAAGTGTAGAAAGAGCAACCACTTTATTTTGTTCTTGTTGTTGAAATCTTCTACTGATTTCACTAGGGTCTTTTCCTTAAGATTAAATATGAAGAGCCTTGTTATGGTGAAGTTAAGTCATAGTCCTAGGTTTGAAATTATGTTTTTTCTCAACTTTGTCTGTTAGTCCTTATGTACACAGATAAATGAAAATGCCCTTTTAAATGCTTATTAATAATTTCATATGAAAGCAGCATTGATTACTAACATTAATCTTTTCTGGAAAGGTGTAATTCATTAATCCTCTTAGTGATTTATTGATACAATTTTAATAGTAATATTTAATTTTTTTTTGAGAGTAGTAACTTTTTTTCTAAATATATGGTGGAATATGAGGCTGCACAATTACCTTTATTTATAATGAATACAAAGATTCTTCTGAAATAATCCTGTCGTTTGACATGTGAATTTAGAGCAGCTGACACTTGGAGTTGGCTTGCCCAAGGTCACATGTAAGAAATTTGTATTTAATTTTCAAATTAAAACTGTAAGTCTACAACATTAGTCATACACTGAATTACTTCTTAGATAAAAACTAAGAGGAATCTGAACTCAAATTTTTAACTTTTCCATGATTGAAAATGTTAAGTTTAAGTTAGAACCCAAATATATTTTGTCATACAATTTTTAATAAGGATTTGAAATATTTGTAATTGAGGATTAGGAAATAATCACCCTTGCTATTGATGACTGAAGTCTTGCCCAAGCCTGTATTTCCTTTTTTATGAATAGAGAAAATGACCTGGGATGAGCCAGTCCTGTTCTAGCATTCTGTGATTCTCTTATAAAGTTGGGCAGGGATTGGGAAAACATCAGTATTTATTCCATATCCATACAGCACTTGTCCTCAATGACTGCTTTGTTCTTGATCATTTAATCTTAAAGAGAACAGCCTTTAACTGCCTAATAATGAAAAAGATGACACTGGAAGCAAAAACATCAATTAACTGAGGTAGTGTTCACAAAAGAGGATGTGAACTCAGTTTTCCTTTAACTATTTTAGAATTTGTAATTAACACAGAGACCTAGGTTTTGAGGTCCTGAAAGTTTTGAGGTCTTGGCTGGGTAATCTTAATAAATGTACAATGATATTTTTAAATGAAATTCAAAATAATTTAATATAATTTCTCTGAACGTTCTTGCTGTGCACAAAATAGTTCTTTGCATTGACAAAAAGAGCAAAGTTTCTTACAGTGTTAACCCTCTTATATATTTCCTCACATATCACCTTTGCTGTTTTGAAAATTTACCAAAAGTATATAAATATGTTCTAGATATTTACACTGCTTTTTCTTCTTGAAAATTCCCAACCAAAAGGGATTCTTATATAGGTAAACAACCCATTAGGCAGTGCTTTTTGAGTGCTTACCAATCTAAGATCAGTGATAATTAGGGTTATTCACAGCCAGATTAAGGTTCTTTATACAGTATTTCCAATATTTGATGAAATCCCCATTTGAAGCCAGAATAGTGTATTTACTGATATTTGGGACATTGCATATTTCTATCAGAATTAATATCTCTGCATTGCATATTTCTATCAGAATTAATATTTCTGAATCTTCATGAGCACCTCGCTTCCAGTACCTGTTGGTGGACCACTGAATAGAAAAGTTCCAGGAAACCTGACATTTGTTTATTGTCTTTAATGAAAATAATTAGCCAATTAGCTTTTTTTTTAGTCTCTTCACGGTAGCTTCAGCACAATACTAGGGGTAAAAAGAGGTAGTACAAGTGAACTAAAAGATTATAAGGGTGTTTAAATGCTAGTTGACAACATAAGCAAGTAGAGACTGGAGCATAGAGTTCAATTTAGTGCATTTTTTTGGCCATTACAATGGGCCAGGCCCCGTGCAAGACTTAGTGACAAAACAGTGAATAAGACATGATCCTTGCCCTCACAAAATTCCATCTAGTTGTAGTGGTGCTGGGCCCTGAGAAGCTGATGAAAGCGACTAAATATCTGTATTGTTATGAGGTTCAAGTCTCCCTTGGAGCCCATCCAGAATCTTCAGGAGCTGCTGAATGAGTACCGAATGACCACCGAAAAGACAAGCTGTAACTGAGATGAGAATGAATGAAGTACAACCTGAGATTCAAGCAACTTAAAAATAATTTGAAACATTTTCTTTGGGGAATCCATCCATACGTCTCTAATTATAATACTTATACCCTGCTTCCTGAGTTCACTTTCAGAAACACAGTTTTTTTCATGTCACCCCATGATTGAAAACCTTCAGTGGTTCCCAGTCGCCTATAGTCACAATTTGCATCCTTTTCTCCTATTATGATAGATAATAAGCGTGATAGATGATGAATGCTATTCATCCTAGCAGCCCCATTTACATCCACTGCTGTGCAAATTTAGGCACGCCAGTTATTACTCTGCCCCCTTCTCCCCAACTCAGGAAGACATAGCAAAACACACATGAGTGAGAATGACATTCTTGCGTGCTCTAATATATTTCAGAAGTAAATTATTCCCAAGCTTTGTGCTTTACTGCTATTAATAAAGTACTTGCAGCATACCTCAAAATTAATCACAGTATAGATCAAGACACCACAGCTCAAAACTACATTCATTAATTCATTGTTAAATCCATACCTTCGTGTGCTGTACAAATGTATATTTTCCTTCTAAACTAGATCTTGGGGTCTGTTAATCCTGCCTGTCACTCTCATACCCGCTCCTGACATACACAGATATCCTTAAAGACATACAAATTACGTAAAGATCTTGAAACACATTCTGCAATTATAATCATCCTCACTTTCCATCTTTCTGACTGAAATATTCTCTGCCTACTTCTATATTCAATAAACTTTAAGTGAGAACACCTACCCTCTCCCAGCCAAGCCTCAGGAAGGATTATGGGCCCTTTCCTGTGTTCCTGCACTGTACTGTGTCATAAATATTTGCTTTCTGTTTTTTGTTTGTTTTTTGGTTATTTTTGGGGTTTTTTTTTTTTTTTCATTTTATCCTATGAGTCCCTCTAGAACCAAAACCATGCTTTATTTCTTTGTGTCCCCAGAATCTAACATAACACCTTACATAGACAATACACTTAGGGAATATTTGTTGAATATGCCTCAGCAAAGGTTGTAGACACAACTGTTCCAGGCATCCTATAGATTGTGCTGTGTTATTAATTTTTGTTTTAAAAATTAAATGAGCAAAGGTAAGAATATTTTGAGTGAAAAGTTACTGTTTCCTGTTGTATAGTTGAGAGAATTATCTTAAAGTGTTTACTCTCACACCAGCATCCTCTCAGGCTTTCAGAAGCTGACTGTACAAGCCCTGTGTTTCCCTTTCTTCCTCCAGTCTTTAATGTTTATCTTTGAGGATTTCACTGCATGTTGCCACATCCTCCAGAGTATTTGAAGGAGAAAGGAGACTCAAACTGCTGCTTTTTTACTTCTCAGCATCTCTGTTGAAGCGTTTCAGAGGGAAAGAAATATTGACACTGATACAAAGGATTTCACAGCATCTTCATAACTTTATATCCTCAGTTGATATAGCTACTCTGTACATGGTACCTCTTTATTCATGAGCATTTTTATAAAAGGGGTTAACAATTGAACCTAGGTATTCTCTAAGTATAAGTGTATTCTGATCAGAAGTGAGAGTGATTGTAAATCACTCAGTCATAGAGTTCCTGTTATGTTTTCCTTTCTTGTGTTAGGAAACAGTGAAATATAAGCAGTGAAAGAATATCTCTCCATTCCCATTGTTATAGGAACACTAAAGTTAGGTGAAATGAGATTGGTATTTTACATAGTTCCTTGTACAAGGTATTATCAATGATGGTTTATTATAAGGTCTAATGTATTCTGAACATCCACAATTTACACAGAAGTTAGATGAGAAAGACAGACACAAACACACAGAAACGGGCTTATTGCCTAAGAATACTATTTATTTACAACATTTAAAAGCTTTGTATTAAAATCATGTCATCCATGTTGCCATATTTTTCAAAGATACTAATTTAAAGTAAGAATCTTGTTAAGAAGACTGTCTCAAATTTGCCCCTTAATGGCTTAAGGATAAACTGGTTTTACGAGCATCTTATCAACAGGAAAAGAGCATATCCCCAAACAAGTTCACAGTCACTTACTTTATTCATAGCTCAGGAGGCTCCTTGGCATGTGCATGTGGTATATTTTATGTAGAGCATGGCTTGATTTTTTTTCTTTGCATCTAGTGACATTACTGCATGAACTTCTTATAATCATTGTGAATCTTCATGAGGTTATACTAGCTTTCTTTTTTACACTAAATGTATGGATTTATCTTTTAGATTTCCATGTAGAAGAGGCACTGGATTGGCCTGGAGTATACTTGTTACCAGGCCAGGTTTCTGGGATAGCTCTGGACCCTACGAATAATCTGGTGATTTTCCACAGAGGTAACCATGTCTGGGATGGAAAGTAAGTAATAATTTTTCCTTGAAGGAGTAAATGAAGATAAAAATAGCATGCATTGCTTTTCATTAAACTGAGAATAATGGTGAGAGAACTATCAAGGTTTTCTTTGAACTTGATTTTTGTGAGCAAAACATATTTGTTCTTTTAGTATATGACTGTGACACATAGAAAAGAGAAAGTCTTGTGCATTTGAAAACAATTAAGGTAGTTTCACAAACTAGTTTATGGAAAGAAGGCGATAACAGTCTGTGATTCTGCCTACTTAGCATTTTGCTCTCTCCCCCTTGAAGCTACCTTCACATTCCTAAGGAAAGTAACATTAAAGGCAGTTAAGGCAGTACATGGCTGAGGCATTTCAAGACTTCAGAAAAAGTGCATCATGATCAATGATCAACGAAGAAAGTTACTAGTTGACTACAATAAAGCACTTCATTATTTTCATGTACTGGGTACAGAACCATAGTAAGGCCATGGGACTCTCCCTTTCCATCAGACTGCTCCCTGGCATGATAACAATGCCTTCTGGAGACTGTAGTTAGAGCAGCTTGGCCACCATATTATAGAAATAGTCAGTACCTTGGCCTTCACATTTCCATACAGATTAATTTTATTACTCAAATTTGCATTTTTCATGAGCACCGAAAACTTAAAGAGTAACAAGACTTGAGAATAACACTAAGACTAATATCCCGCTTTTCCCTCTGGGTTTCTCTTTCCAACCTTTTATTCTATCTTCCACTATCATCTTATAGGGAGTTTTGGTAAAGAAGTCTAACATTCATTGAGTGTTTACTGTGCTCCTGTGACTGTTCTGTTTACATAAATTACCTCACAACATTTAGGCACTGTTATTATCATCATCATTCACGTTTTACAGGTGAAGAAACCAAGAGGAAGTAAGTGTTCTGCCCCAGACCTCACAGTTAGCCTGGCAGAGTCAGGCTTCAGTTCCTTTCCATCTGACTCCAGAGTCAGCCTACTTACCGTTTGTTAAACTTACTGCCTTTTAGAGGATTACGAGCACATTTACATGATTGTATTTTTAAAAGCTTATTCCAAAATTTAGCAGGTTATCTTAATTCTCCTGAGTAATGAGTATCCATTTATTCATGTGTTTTACCACAAATCTACATATGAAGGTAAATTTTTTAATATCTTATGAATTAAGTGTAATGAATCTCTCCTTTCAAGTGTACAACTGTAGGGTTTCATTTGGAAAATTGAGGATCCACATACACAGTTCAATTGTTTTCTTCCTCCATTTTCAGAGATACTGATTTAACTTAGGCTAAGCCTGCTCTGTCACATACGCATGTATGTAGTTTTCTTTGTGTAGTTGAAGATGGAATTCAATTAGCATTTCAAAATAGATTGATAGCTTTGTTACTGTTTAATTGTCCTTTCCAGTTGTCACACTCAAAAATGGAATCTGAGGAAGAGATCAATTCAGAGTTCAAAGCCATCGAACTCAGCATCCCTATTTATACATCTCTGTTACATCATCTTAGTCATTATTGAACATCTAATGATATTTTCACAAGCGCTTTCAAAAGCAAACTATTACTATTCATTGTAACATATTCTTCATTTTAATGAATATTGCTACATTTTCCGCATGGATTTCTAGCCACATTTTACCAGACGAGAAAATTACAGCATCATTTTCTCCCATTGATACTGTTTCAGCTGGCTAAAGCTAAATCGGACAAAGTCCAATTTTCCATTTTAATGTGATATTCATTCCAAGTAAACAGCAGAGGCTGGAATCGTTTAATAGAAAAAAATAAAAAGGGATCTGTAAAGGCCAGCTTGGGGTAGATGACACAAGACTGTGAAACAAGAGCCACATAAGAACATTTTCTGGGACATATATGGCCGTCCTAGCTGAAGACCTGCTTTTTCCTGGCCTCTTGCTTTCATCTAGATAACCAGTATCATGTGTAAATAGATTCCAGTTCCATTACCAAAGCCCCAGTGTGTTTACCCTGATAAATGGCACTGACAAAGGGCCAAAAATGCAAGACTTTTTCAGGGCAGTCATGCTGATTTAACTCATTAAATCTGTTTCTTCTTTCTTCTTCTTTTTTATCTTTCAGGTGTAAGAATATTTGTTATCTCTCTTTCCTTCTGCCTCTCTTGTATTTCCTGTTGGCCTCTAGCAGCCTTTGCAATCCATGGTTGTGAGGAAGTTCTCTTCTGGCACTCGGATCTCTGCTTTTAACATTGTCTGCTTTAATATTCATAAAGGGAATAAGAAGTGGATTACTCTGTTAGTTATTTTGTAGGAAAATAGATTCGGATGTGTGGGCCCTGCTCGTTGAATGGTCATACATGACCATCCTTCCTACATGTATAAGTTGCATTATATAGAATAGACACGTACATAATTTTTCTTTTTCCTCATTGACTATCCAAGGATTATACAAAGAAAAAGACAGCACTTTCCAGAATAATTTATTATGTGTTAGTGAGAGACAATGGAAATTAAAAATGGGGTGGAAATTGCATTCTTGTTGCTACCACTGTTTGGATAGAAAGATGAGAAATCCTGTATTAATTTTCCTCAGAATCTTTCCCATCCTGATACTTCTCATGTTCACAAAATTATAAGTTCCATAAGGCTAGAGCTTGTTCTAAATCAAATCTTAGTAGTCTATATCCCCTAATTTTTTGTAGTTGATCATTCTTTAAGTATCAGACAGTACTTGGAGTTAATAATAATCCCTAATTAATACTCAGTACTCAAAGGTCTTTTGATATCACAAAAACTGTCTTTATAAGTAGTATTACTCTTCATTTCTACCTGATAGCCTTGATCAACTCTTACTTTTCTACTTAATCAGGCTAAATAAGCATAGCAACAAAATAATAATAATAATAGTAGTAATAATAATAATGATGATGATAAAACACTTACCCTTCTGAAAGATGACTGTCAACTCCCTTTCTCAATTTGATTTCCATTTTCTTCCCTGTCAGTATGGCTTCTTCTAGTTAAAATAGGAAATGCCTATTACCAGCAGGGTGTAATGAAACTTTAAAGAGCCTCTTGTCTGCCCTGGTGCTCGGGCAGCATGGCAGCTAGAGCTCTTTAAATGCCTCCCAGCAGGAGCTGGGTAGCTCCTGCCTCAGTAACAGCTGTTCCTCGGTCTCTGTCAAAATCACCACCATTGTCAGAGGCTTGCTTCTTGGCCTTTCTTTTATTTATCTCAGCTATAGCTGAGGTTCTACTGTGCCGGCCTCACATCACATACCCTCTTAAGTAAATCATGGGTTTTATCCCTAATTTTTAGGTGCTAAAAGGTGTTTCCATTATACCACTTGTCATTTCTTCACATGCAGTTGGAAGGGATTTTGGAAGTTTTATCACTTGGAATTCTTTCCGTAACCAATAAGGGAGAAAACCCAACACAAACTAGCTTAGGAAAAGGAATTTATTAGTTTGTATAAATAAAAACTTTAAGGGTATGGTAGCTCAAACGACACCACCAGCACCTATTTAACACAATTTTCTCCTGGTTGGCTCCATTCTTAGACCCTGATTGATCTTTCTCCCCACTTGCAGCTTCAGAATTATAGAAGAGGTAGTCTATTTCCCTGATGTAGGTCAACAGGAGATCCTTAAATGGAGACTTTCAGTGTTCTAAAACACTGTCAGTGTTCTACCTGACTTTAGGTCATATTTCTTGCATCCTAAACCAGTCACTGTGGGCAGAGGAATGAAATCCACTCTTTTTTTTTTTTTGTGGTACGCGGGCCTCTCACTGTTATGGCCTCTCCCGCTGCGGAGCACAGGCTCCGGACGCGCAGGCTCAGAGGCCATGGCTCACAGGCCCAGCCATTCTGCGGCATGTGGGATCTTCCCGGACCAGGGCACGAACCCGTGTCCCCTGCATCGGCAGGCGGACTCTCAACCACTGCGCCACCAGGGAAGCCCTGAAATCTGCTGTTTCGCTTAGCCTAACTTTTTGTTCTATCCTTGGAATTGAGAGTAGAGTTGACATTATCAAAAGCAAGTGGACTGAGAGTGAGGCTCAGAATGTTGGGTCAACTAAAGAAAAACTGAGGTTTCATTAGCACAAAATGGGGCAGTAGACCCTGGGCACCCAGAATAGCAAATGTCCACCAGAGAGCTCATCTCCAGCTTCCTGCTGGGACATCTGTAAACAAAATCTTCCATAGTCATCTGGAGCTTGAACTCTCAGTGCCAACAAATGACCTAGATATGAGACATACTTTCCAGTTATGGGACTCATCTAGATGTCATAAAGTTCTTCATTATGTTAAACTCACATCTGTGTCCTGTAACTTCACCTTCATGACAGCCAAATGCAAAATGAATTTACTCCCATTTATTCATGTCAATTATTTGCATATTTAAAGAAAGTCTTATCTTCTCCAGACTAAATATCCCCCAGGCCCTCAGCCAGTCTTCATACTGACATGATACTTTCATCTGAAGGTGCTCTGGTTTCTCAGTCCTTTAAAGTGTTTGGTTGAGAAGTGGCCACAATACCTCATGTGTTAGCTGATCAGCAATGCAATTACTTTCCTTGATGTGTATTCTAGATATCTATTAGTGTAAAAGGGTTCTATTCACTTTTCTTCAGCAGTCATATCTTGTGTTGCCTTGTTACTCTGTGTTGAATTTGTAATCTACTAGAATCTCCAAATGTATTTCATGAAATTGTGCTGAAGTTTTTACTGGAAATTTATACTTATGCAGTGCTTTAAAAACACTGAATTCAGGATTTTATTCCAATTACATTTCACTCATTAGGTTTAGCATTGCTTCAATTTACAGATATTATTTTATTCTTAATTAACCAGAGAATGAGCTGTCCTTTCCAGCCTGGTATTAGGTCTGTTTGATGAGCTTGCCTTTCACATCTTTATACATGTTGTTTATAAAATTGAATAGTTGAATGATTGGTTTAGCAAGTTTTGTCCTTAGAGATGTGGTCTTCTGGGAATCTTCTCCCATTTGCCCTCCAAAAATTTGTTCACAGACCACCTCTTCATCAATGTTTTATGGACCCTTGTGAGGTTCTATTGTTTCAGAAATCTATCTGCTCTCTAACTTTCATAAAAATCAGTTCAAGATTTGCCTCCCTAGTTTTCTGGAGTCTCTGTTAAGATATATCTGCTTGAGGTCCTGCTTCTGTATCTGCAAATTCTTTCATACCTTAAGATTAATTGGGCCTGGAAAATTGAACTCAAAATGACTGAGTGGTACCTTAGTATCTTCACATCTGAGAGAAAATTGTAAGGAGTTCTACAAAAAGAATGTTTCCATAGTCTACCCTTTTCTCTCATATTGCCATTTCCAGTTTTACTCAAGCCATTTTCTTCCAGTTTTATGCCACTTTCTCTGATTCTTCTTGGCTATGTGACTATTCTTCCTATCTCTTCTACATCTACAAATTAAATTTGATAACTGGAGGGGAGATTCTCCAGTCCAGTGAGGTCAATCCTAGTAAGAGAAAACCACATGTTTTTGAAGACAGGAGACCTGGGTTTGAATCTTGGTTACCACCTCCTACCTTTGAGACCTGTATCAAGACATGTGAACTCCCTGACTCTGTTCCCTAGTCCAAAAAAATGAAGACTTTAAAAAGTGCCTCACTCTGTTGAGTAATAAAAAGCACTTTGTTAAGTGACTCATTCCCTGTGGCCTTATTGATGGAACAGAGCCCAGTGCTGTGATACCTAGTTCTTTGTTCTTTTCATCCCTATTTGAGATGTCTCTAGTGGTAGGTCCATCAGGACACTAAATAGTCACACTGGTTTCTTTTCCTACCTTTTTTCTTCCTCATAGGAATTTTTCAATGTGTATATATTCAGAAGTAAGTGTTTTTAACATAGTATTAAATTATATTCCATTTAAAGTCTTTGGTCTTATTATGGTATGTCTTTGCTTTCCTAATGTTGAGGGTACATTTCCACTTATTTTCTCACTTGAAAACCTATGGTCCTTTCTCCAGCCTCTTAATTTATATAATTACAACATTATATTTTACTTCTCTCTTCAGTTGCTATTATTTATTTTGCATTTCCTTAATTTTGACTGATGGCACAGAAGTTTATTTTCTCCCTATTCTAGTTCCTTTGTGTGAGAATATTGCAAAGCATTTCTTTTCATCCTTATCTAAACTGTTTGATTAGCTGCTAATGTGCAAAATCATTAATGGGGGATTCAAATTTCTAAAATAAAGAACTGATGGATTCCAGCCCACAGTTCAGTCTTTTCCGCTGAGTGCTTTTTCAGAGAAGCAAACAGAAATCAGCAGTGCTCCAGGCACTATGTGAAATGTGCAGGGTATTATTATATCCTGTAAAAAGTTAAATGTGGTTGAAATAAAGACCTCTCTGCAGCATATAATGCAGGGTAGCTGCTTTAGAACACTAAATAAGCAGTTTGCTATAGCAACAGTGTATCCAGCTCTGTAATCTGACATCTGTTTGTGAACTATTAGAGCGTTACTTTTCTTTGAATTAGAAAAGAGTTTATAAATTACTTTATTTGGCAGATTTAATGTGAGTGTGTGTGTGTGTGTGTGTGTGTGATTTTCCCATTTCAGAAAAACATCAATTCCTTTTATTACTTGCCCTGTGTAACTGCCAGGGGCCAGCTGTTAGTTGCATGAGGCTCCAGTGATCCCAAGTGAAAGGATTAGGGCTCATCAACCAATCCACTGAGGGACTGAATGTCCCTTGATGCTGCCAGTTTAAACATATAGACATCTGGTAAATGGTATCACAAAAGATTTTCAGTGAAATGGTTGGGCCTATTGTGGTTAATTCCTTAAAGCTATGATCTTTCTAAGAATTCTAGAATGTTATTATTTGTTATTTATGTTACTGAAGTAAATTAGTATGTTCAAATGATGCTAATATCAGTAAATTCAAGAACTTGCCTAATCACTGAGATGCTTAATGGATATGGGGAAGTGTAGTAATACTATGACTAATAATCATAGAGCCAAATACCATAGGAAAAGTGGTTAGTCTAAAGCGTCACATAAAATGCCCTCTGTACATGCTAATGACATGGGAGTAATTTGTGATAATAAAAAAAACACTAAAAAACAAACCATATTATTAGTTGTTACATTGTAATGAGATACTAAGAAAAAAATCTTGATAAGTTGAGAGATCTGATATTTTCTGTGTATCCAAATTTTTATTATCAAAATCTGATTTATTTACTCTGTAGCTTATTTACTTTGTTACTTATTTTTCTTTTGGCTTTCATTTGCTATTTCACAATTTATTATAACATCACCAAAAAATGGTTAATAAAATAAAAGAGTATGATCCTCAAATTAGTTAATTTTGCTATTTTTCCCACCATTAGAAATCTGACATTTCTAGATTGTGAGTATAGATGCCCACACACAATTTAGGTTTGTGACAGCAAAATATCAACTACTTGATACATTTTTTTCTGTATTCATGAGCAGTGCAGAACAGTACCATTGATAAAGGATGTTTTCACTTACCTACGCATCAGCTACATTTCATTCGATCTGACTAGCATTGGGACTGTGAGTCGGGGTTTATTTATGTTTCTTCCTTGACATAGCTTGTTTTCTTGGAAGCCAAGCTCAATATCGCAGGTTCTTGACTTTGAGCTTACATGGCTGCCAGAGAGTAATTTAAACTAGAGTTTGCATTTTTAAATATTTAAGTGTCTGGAGAAATAAGCTGAAGCTATAAAAAACATGATTTAAATTAGAGGAGGTCAACATATGCTCTTGAACGTGGGGGTGGGGAGATGTACTTTCTCTCCATCATAAGTTGTAGGAATGTTATTTCCTAAAATAGTAGGACCAGAGATTTAAGACTGATGGTGAATATTTAAGTGAATGACAAGACAGACCAAAGAATTGCTGTTGCTGCAACCTATTGCTTGAGGAAATCATGAACAAGTAAATATGTCAGGCTTCCTCTATGCTTTGTCATTTTGCAGATAAGAGATATGGAATTAGGTATGCTGAGGTCTGATAGGCTCCAGTTTTATCAAGATATGCAATAGGCAATTGGACTGCCACTGTTATTAGCTGTCAGTGGTGGGTCAGAACACTGTCTGCATGTCAAGTGGATAGCACTTAGTAAGAATTATGAGGACTCGGTAACTTTCCATATTACTAACTCCTAGGTGGGGGTGGGGTGGAGAAGTAATGTACTAGTATATTCCATGCCCAAGTAAATAAACTGCAAGAATAAATGAAAATTTTAGGAAATACAAAATGGAAAGGGAAATCTAAGTATAATCAGTGGATTTTATCAATATCAGTATCCTGGTTATGATATTGTACTGTAGTTGTGCAAAATGCTACCATGGAGGAAACTAGGTAAAGTGTACACAGAATCTCTCTGTATTATTTTTTCTTGCAACTGCATGTAAATCTACAGTTATCTCAAATTTTCTTTAAAAAAAAAAAGGGAAAACAAATTTTAACTCCTTAAAGTCAGAGAAAACATAATTTTCACATTATTTAAATTACCATTATGCCACTACAAATCATGAAATGTTTCTGAATAATGAGAAATATGACTTAGGTCTTAAAAGAAATGATAAATGAAGAGACTTTATCCTATTACATATGAATATAAAACTGTAACATACTATGAGTCCTAGACATACTGAACTTAAGTTATCCAGTATCATAGACAAGTTGTTAAAAATATAGATCACTGATGGTTGAATCCAGTACCTTTGTTTTCTAGGGGAATTGGTATGATGTTTTTAGTACAGAAAGTCACATTGAAAATACAGTTTCAGATATAGGATAAACTCTGGTGTTTCATAGTACTGAGAAAGAGTTACTTCACGTTTGCTCTTTACCAGTGTCTCCTGATTTAATAATACCTTGTATATTCTTACATTGGTTCGAACTAATAAAATTTTATATTTCAGTTTAATAGTGATCTCATGACTGTCTTATAAAATCTGCTCTGTTAGTGATGTTACTTCCATTTTGTTAACTTAGGTATTTTTTTTCTAGGTACTGGTGTGTGGTTTTAACTACACGTAATAGCGTATGTAAGCAATATTACTTAAGTTTTAGGTTGAGAAAGCTGAATCAATATTTTTTATTCAGTTGAATGCATCATTAATAAGAACTGCTTCAGGGACTTATTAGTATCTTTCAGGAAAAAAATACCCAAAAGACTATGACAGTCAAGAAGCTCAAATAATTGTGATGTATATTTTTAATGGCAAGAGAATGTAATTTTGAAATGTTTGTTCTCCTACTGGGACTTTGCATAAGTAATACTAACCAACTAATCAATAGAGGTATGACAGATTTGAGCAGTCTGTCGCCTTCCAAATTTGCAAATGTCTCTCCATAAATATTTAATATTATTCAGATTCTTTTGCTTCTACAGTTGAACTACAAAATATTAATAGTTTTTTTCACAGACTTGTCTGATTCTATAAGGGAAATTCTATTTTACAGAAATATTCATCTGGCAAAATATATATATTATATATTTTTATGCCCCCCAACACCCACACACATATGGCTTAACTATGTGCTGATCAATTCCTTGCTTTTGAAAATATAAGTTAGTCTCTTGGCACTTTGTATATTTTCCTCTTTCACATAAGCTTACATTAGAAGAGCTTATCTTTGTTATTTATCCCAAATAATTTCCAAAACAGGTATTTAAATAAGTACAATGTCTGTGATAACTGTCAACTTAAAGAAAGATACTACTAACAATTCAGATAGAAATATAAATGAAAAATATATATAAACATACATGTTCATAATATTTTATAATAACCTGGAAGGTACAGAGTTAAAAAAGCAGAAATTGTCATATTCATTTTAGTGTTTACATTAATTATTATATAGATGTCCATTTTGTACTTACAGAAAAATTGTTATATGGAGAAAGTTTTATGTCTCTAAACACATTTTTGCTTCAAGAATCAATTATGGTTTATATTTTTGAAATATTTTGAACATTCCGTTCTACATCCTAAAATATGTATTTGCATGTTGTACCTACAGCAAGTAAAATAGCAAACATAGTTTTGATCACTATCCTTCCTGCTATCATTTACACTTTCCTTATCATTGCACAAAAAGTTGTTATGCCTTTTGTAGTTTGAAAGAAAATAACTATTGAATTAAAACATTTTGAAGAGCCTTTGAAAAAAATTAGTTACTTTAAGAGTTCTAGGTAGTGTTTCTCAAAGTCTCATGTGAATATGACTCACCTGGGGATCTTGTGAAAGTGCCGATTCATATTTGGTACGTCTGAAACCTTGCATCTCCAGGCACTGCCCATGCTGCTGCTCCACTGACCATTCACTAGTTCTTCAGGCTAATGGTATATCTGAAGTGTGAAGGGCAAAGAGTCAAAGAGTGAAGTCAGGCGCATCTGAGCCCTTCTCTTGATTCTCTATTTAAAATCTCAAGTGAATGGTCTGCATTTCTCAAGTTCACTGATGTTTCTGATTGGTTTATTTTCCATTCTAATGCTTTTTTTTTTTTTTTTTTTTTTTAGCTCTTTTGACAGTAAGTTTGTTTACCAGCAAAGAGGTCTCGGGCCAATTGAAGAAGACACCATTCTTGTCATAGATCCAAATAATGCCGCAGTACTCCAGTCCAGTGGAAAAAATCTGTGAGTTAAATTACTTGACTATCTTTCATTTTCTAAAGAGGTGGTTCTAAACCCTGACTGAATATTAGAATCACCTGGGACGCTTCCAAAAATTAGATTGAGATTTAGTCTGGGAGCGGGCCCAGGTATCAAAATAGTAGTTTGAAAGCTCCCCAGGTGATTCTAGTAGGTAGTCAAGCTTCAGAGAGAATTGATACACATGCTAATGAAGTGACTTGCTACTCAGCTAGATCTGAAGGATAAAAAAAAAAAAAAATTCTTGAGCAGAAAAGTTACATAACCAAATTCACCAACCAATCACCATTAAGAAAAAAGCCTTCTCTCTTCCCATCTCAAAGTGAAGACTAAACAAATGTCACTTTCAGCTTTCCATAGCATGCATAGGTAATTTGACTTTGAAAGCTGCTCATTATTTGGTCTTATTCCTAGATGGCATTTGGCAGCCAAAAAAAGTTGGCTGATATTCATGGTCATTGAAAGAAAGGGACACCTGCTTACAGAGTGTCCACAACAGCTATAACCTGGCAGCGTTAGGAGCTATACCCTACTCCATCTGCTTAGGCACAGGGAAAGCCAGCTTCTTTGAAAGGCGGGGAGCCATCCACTTTGAATGCAGCTGCTTATGGAGATGGTAATAATTAGCTTTTTATAGGATTCTAAGATGGTGAGTCAGGGGCCAACTTCTAATATGCCAGCCCCAGCACTCATTGTGTCTGAACCTGTCTCTTCAGTGCTCTACCCATTAATCAGAAGCATCTCATTCCAGAAAGGAATTAAAGAGGAAGGCAGAGCAACTGCTGCTAAATCAGCTTGGCCAACAGTGGGGTTTCTATGTTGAAAGCAAATCATAAGTCTCACATTCAGTCACCAAAAGAGAGATCTAGTTCAGTTTATTAGTCAAGATCAGGGTGTTACATTCTTGGCTCATGAAAAAAAAAATCTATGATTACAACACCTTGCAAAGGCTAGAAGCTGACAAACGTAGCTTGTGGATTGTCAGGTTTGACCACAATCACATTAAGACATTGTCCATGTGTTTTTAACTCTGTCCAAGTTCCTTAAGCCTGTGAGTCTCTGTCCACGTTACAGTTCTTTTATCCAGGTCGTTCCAATTGATTTGTTAAACAGATTAACCTTCTCTAATAATTATCCAGCACACCACTTCTCTTTGCTCAGATGATCACAGCCCATGTCTGCTGGAAGTTGTTTTCTTTGGGTTTTACTGTCTTTAGTAGGTACTTTTAAAGCTTTTCAGTCATATATTTAATATTTTATATTAGTACAGCATTATATTACCTTGCAGCATATTTAAGCAGCATATTCAAACCATATAAATCCATTTATAATTCTCTAGACAATTTGTTTTATACACATTTCTTTAGGATCTTAGAACTTGTTTTCAAATTGATGTTACTTGTGTTATTTAATATACCATACTTTATAATATTTGTAATTGATACGTAGGCTTCGTGTATAGATTTTTAGATGGTTAAGTACCGCTTAAGATTTTTCACAAGGAGGTCTCTCCTTGTGGGTATTTTCATTTAACAATTCATTTTGGTCTTTTCTTTAGTAATACAGGTATACATTTATCAGTTTTTAAATTTATATTGCCTTTACAAATTAATTAGCAAAAAAATGTCCTCTCATGTATGCTTTGGGAGTAATTATATAATTAAGACAATTATCTTTATTTTGCAGGTTTTACTTGCCACATGGCTTAAGTATAGATAAAGATGGAAATTATTGGGTCACAGATGTGGCTCTTCATCAGGTAATCTTCCATTTGGCAGTTATTCAAATAGAAGTTAATGAAGTTATGCTTTCAAAACACTCTGGAGTTGTCTGGGTCTTTTTTTATTTTATTTTATTTATTTTTTTACACAGCAGGTTCTTATTAGTTATCTGTTTTACACATATTAGTGTATATATGTCAATCCCAATCTCCCAGTTCATTCGACCACCACCACCCCCTGGGTCTTTCTTTGTGACCCAGAAAGTTTATAGCAAAAGAATGGAACAGCCATGTCTGAAATGGTGCTTTTAGAACTCAGTGCTAGGAAAAACTTACATGTAAATGATCAAGTCACCCTTCTCTGTGTGGCTGGCAGGAATCTTAGGGCCAGATGTGAAGCTTCACTCTACCAACTGTTTGGGCTCTCCCAACCTCCTTAGGTTCCATATCTGCTTTTCTTTCCTCTGTCCCCAGGTCTTAGTTCTTTTTTTCCATATCTGCTTTTCTTTCCTCTGTCTCCAGGTCTTAGTTCTTTTTTTTAATCACTTTATGTGTTTTATGTATTTTTCTTAAGCTACCTTAATCTTCTATAAATTGAGCCAAAGTCTCTAGTATATACGTTTATATGTAAAACAGCAAATCTTTGTTCTTTTTATAGGAAGTTATATTTCCATTAGGGTATATATCATAATGTCTTTCCCTTAAAAGATAAGCTCATGTTTAATACCTGTTTAATGAGTAGATGGGAAAGAAGTAGGAAAAGAAAATAGAGCTCAGAAGGCATAGCTAGTCTTCAAACATCATCTCAGTAAACATTTATTGCTCTTGTATTGTCTGGAGAGCGTTCTACTATTAGCTAAGGAAAGACAAAAAGGAAGTGTGGGGATGGGTGGAACAGGACATCCATACTAGTCTCCATTCACCACTAATGACCTGGATGACCTTGGGCAGGTCACTTAATCTCTATAAGCCTCATTTTTCATATGAAGGAATCAGACCAGATGATTTCTAGAGTCCCATCCAGTTCTGAAAAGTACCTGCTTTTAAATAAGTCTCTGAAAGCTTACGCTCTGGTTGCCTTAGTCAGGTGGGTGTGTGTCAGTTATAACCATGCAAAGTGGGTAAGGCTTTTGTTCTTTTTTTAAAAGGTGTTCAAACTGAATGCAAACAATGAAGAAGCCCCTCTGTTAATCCTGGGAAAGAGCATGCAACCAGGCAGTGACCAGAATCACTTCTGTCAACCTACTGATGTGGCTGTGGATCCAGACACAGGAACCATCTATGTATCAGATGGTTACTGCAACAGTCGGATCGTGCAGTTTTCACCAAGTGGAAAGTTCATCACACAGTGGGGAGAAGGTACTCAGTAAGACTCTTGATCTCTCATTATAATTATTGGCCAACATCATTAGGAACAAGAGATTGGCCACCCCTCACATTCCTTAGGATGTAATTGTCCCCTGGAGTGAGGAAAACAGGGCCTCCTTATGCATCCAGTTGGCTGTTCTCACACACACACACACACACACACACACACACACACACACACACACACACACACACACACACACACACACACACACACACACACACACACACACACACACACACACACACACACACACACACACACACACACACACACACACACGAGTCTTATAAGAGGAAAAAGAATGCTTCTACCCAAAAACTTTAAAGTTTGTCCAAATAGGGAGAAAATCTGTAATGTGTTTGTGGGTAAGAGATATTAAGTGCTTTAACTTCTTTTTCCCCTGGTTCCAGATACTTAGTGGTTTACTATCATGAATTTTGAAAATTATAAAACTTTAGAGTCAGACTTTGGGTGATTTTACAAATTGTAAATCTGAGGTTTTTCTTTGTTCTGTAGAGTCTACTGAGAGCAATCCTAAACCAGGCCAGTTCAATGTTCCTCACAGCTTGGCCCTAGTGCCTCATTTGGGCCAATTATGTGTGGCAGACAGGGAAAACGGTCGGATCCAGTGTTTTAAAACTGACACCAAAGAATTTGTGCGAGAGATTAAGCATGCGTCATTTGGAAGAAATGTATTTGCAATTTCATATATACCAGGTATTTCATCTTTATTTTTTGTGTTTTTTCATACTACACTCTATTCTTAAAAAGTGTTTGTCTTATCTTAATACGCTCTCATTGTAATTTTTTTATTAAGGGATTGAAGATGACTTATATATCAGATCTTAAAATTTTTAAAACTGTTAGTGCATTGTACATCATTTTCAACTCAAGTGCCACTGTTCTTTATCTGGAAATAATGAAGAACTCAAAAGATTTAGCAACTGTTTGTGATGGATTAAAAAATGGTTCCCAAACGTTGATTTTTATTTTTCCTTAATTATGGTCATTTGCTTTAGTTATTAAATGATTAATATTATGTCTTCACACATCATCAACAGATGGTATATGTTGATAAAACCAGTATTCAAAATACTTCTGCTTCACATTTTTTTAAAGAGTGTCAGCCAATTTTTTAAAGATAAATAGGTGATGTAAGTGAGGCTTATGTGTAAATGTCAGGAGAAATGATCAATGAAATCTGGAATTTTTTTCTCATTTTCAAAATAGATTTCTTGACTTAAAGAAACTCAGAAAAATAATCCAAACTTACAAAATAAAGTTCATTTAATTCATATTAAAAAATAAGTTAGCATAAGATTTCTTTATATCATGAATACTGAACAACTGAAAATATATTTCTAGAATTTATATACAATTTTTGCAATTACTTAGTAAATATATCTATACCTATATTAAAGTTGCATTAACTACATGGTTATCACTATAATATTTATATTTCTTATGCTATTAAAGTTGTGTATGGCTACTATCTTCTGAGGCAGCCCCCAATTTATTTAGGACATGGAATAAAGGGACTCAAGTGACTGAAATAGGAAGAAGTTTGGCTTCACTAAGGAATAAGTAATAAAAGAAAGTAATAAAGGACTCATTAATGTCAATGAAAGATAAATTCTCGTGTTCGTTTTTACCTCATATTTAAAGAATAAATTTGGCAAGACGATTTACTTAACAAAGAGGGTGATCCAGTTCATAATGAAAAAAAATAAATCAAATATGAGGAGAAAAACAATCAGGAGAAAAGATGAGAGGAAATCTGGTTAAAAAGAGAATCTCAGCAAAAGACAAAGTGTATTATAATTGGAATCCTCTCTACAACGTTACACAATAGTAATTGATGTTGATAGTGTTGATTTTTTCTTAATATGATGTGCTAAAGACCCCTATCCTGAAATCCTTAGAGAAAGATGAAAAACTCTTCAACACTGGTTTAGTATTTTGTATATTTTAGTGTTTTAATTCTTTAAAACATAATATTCAATCATCTGAAGTATTTATTTAACCAAAACATCACAGTTTCCATTATTTTGGATAAACACTACTATACTAAGAAATATAATTTTACTTCAAAGAGTATTCATGGAATTAATATAAAAAGATGGTCTAATTTTTTTAATTAGGAAAAAATGTCTTTGATAATCTGAAATATGCATCTCACATTTTCAAGTGTTAGTTGTTTAAAATCGGACCATTCTTCTATCTACAGTGTAACTTCACTTTCTTTGCATATTTTTCTCTGATTCTACTTGTAGCTATAGTAGATATTACATATTTTTTAAAAGATCTG
The DNA here is from genome assembly GCF_949987515.2 of Delphinus delphis. NCBI lineage: Eukaryota > Metazoa > Chordata > Mammalia > Artiodactyla > Delphinidae > Delphinus > Delphinus delphis. The sequence goes on along the minus strand of NC_082685.1, from coordinate 89,959,751 downwards.
ATACCCCAGAATGATTGCCTTAAATAACCTGACTCTTCCCATCCCTATTTAGAATACCTGTGATGTCTATATATCTATTCCTCTACCTATGTCATCTCCTCCATATCTATGTATTCCTGATTTCTACTGGCTTCCTAAGTGGAACAAGCTTTGCAGTTCCTGGTTTTTCTATTACAAGGAAGTTAGTCTCCTAACCTGTTTGCCCCTTATCTTATTACTCAGAAAGAGACATCTGCTAAGTATTTTGTTTTCTACTTTTGTTGCCAATTGGAGGAACCAGGTTGACCCTACATTTCTTGTTTGTGTGATGTACACACATGTATTGAAAAGCCCGTCTTATCCATATTTTAAAAGAAGGTTGACTGGATATGTTTTCACAGGTTTGCTCTTTGCGGTGAATGGGAAGGCTTACTTTGAGGACCAAGAACCTGTACAAGGATTTGTGATGAACTTTTCCAATGGGGAAATTATAGACGTCTTCAAGCCAGTGCGCAAGGTATTCACATACATTAACTATGTATCAGTTTTCATGAGAATAAAACTAAAATATGAATCTTGGAATTCGATTTATACTTGAATAAGTTTTTAAAAACTTAAAGGACATGTGATTACTTTCTTAGCGAGGTTGATGGGAGTGCTGTATACTATGTTTTATTTAGAATAAATGTCCTTATCTATTCCTCAGTGAATTTCTTCAGATGCAAATTAACACTGTACGCAATTCTAAGGTTCTTAGTTGATTTGCACACAAGAGCAGGTTTAAATTCACTGTAGTTAGATTATCTAAAATGTAAGTCTTTTCCTGGTTTCATCCAAGTAAAGAAGATACCACAATATGTTAAACTATAATTTTATAGTTCTCTTAGATTCAACAGAAATCGTGTTTGCTTTTTTTTAATGCTATGACTACACTGAGCAACAAGACTTGAAAATAGCACTTCTTAGAATGTATTCAAGTTCTAGAGATTTGGTTTAGGTAAAAGACTAAAGTCTAGTTTTGACCTCACAATGGTATACCACTGTTTATTCTAACAGTGCTTTTTACAAACACAGTGACTGTGGTGCGGTGTGCCCATAGCCCTCTGTCTCCTCAGTTTGCTTTCTTTGCAAAATGATTGCCAAAATGATCAGAATGCTCATATACACTGCCTGAATGTGCTTGTGGTACATAGATTTTAGCTAAAATGCTGCAAATAAGAGTTATTTTTCAAAATTTGTAAAGATTTATCAGCTTTGATGGATCAAAATGCAGCTGTCGTAAGCCACTAGATAAACCATATTTCCATACTCAAATTCCTATAGTATTCTCTAAGACACCAAATTTGCTAGCTTAAAAAAAAAACACTTTACAATGCCAATGTTAGAACACTGACAGCCAGTCTGGGATTTATTAAAATTCATTCTAGAGCTATTAATTAAGTACCTACTCTGTGTCAGGCATTATGCTAGATACTAAGGATACGATGGTGAACAGAACAGGACACAGCCTTTCCCTCAGTTGAAGTTTAACAAAACTTACAGGATCCAAGTTGAACCAAACTGAATCTGAAGTAAATATTCCTGTACAAATTTCTTTTTTTTTTTTTTTGGAGTTTCTATTGATACATAACAAACAGGACTTTTCGTAGAAGTATTTCACCTGAAAAGCAATAAGCAATCAAATATCCAATCATAATAGCCCTTCAGAAAGAAATTCACTACATCGATGATAGGTATTTTACCTCAGTACTGTTTCAGATCCTGACTGATTATCTGATCTTCATTGTTTCGCTGCTTTGAGCTTCTTCATATCTATTGATAAAGAAAGTGAGATACTTCACTTCCTTTCAGGTCTTCACTTTGCATTAACAGTGTTTGCTTGATTGTTCTTTTAATAATAATGAACTATGTCAATCAGGATATTAACTTTTAATTCAAATATGCATCTAGAAGTCAACACTAAGTGCTAAGCTAGAGGCTAGATTCTAAATGAGCCGTACTCTCGTAAAAATGAGAGCAGCCCTGAATGAAATTTTCAGACAGCCTTGTGGCTAAACATCAGTAGTCATCAGACATTCAGCAATGAATAAGTCACAATATATGGGTCAATACAGCAAACTTGAAAAGAGAGTCTAACTCCAAGATGAAATTTGCTTTTCCTTTCAATAAACAAGACTTGATATTACACCAAAACATAGAAATGTGTTCTGTGTTGACTCAGTAAACTGAAACCGGTTTATGAATCTCTCAGAATTTTCACTTAATTAGATTATCATCACAAAGATTAAGTTTGGGTGAAGGGAATAATGTGGTGTATTGACTCCTATGTAAGAAGTGATTTTTCCTGCAAGTCAAAAGTCAAGTTTTACATAATGTGTCTATCCCGCTGTTTGTGCCTGTCCACTACTTATCTCCTCATACACTTCAGTTCTCCCTCTTCTATTACATTCTTTAGGAATGTTTATGTCTGAATGTATGATCTCCATCTTTACCTCTATGCAGGGAAGCTGAGACAGTAGGACAATAAAGAAGATGATTCTATCAAATGGTGTCAAAAAGTTCTGAGGGCAAAAGATACATAGTTGCCCCCCACATTCTTGCTCCCATAATCATAGCAAGGACTATGGTCCCTGTCATCGGCTTTCATACACCCCTCAGGCAGGCGTTTTTTTGTCTTCTTTCTTCTGCACAGATGCTCATGTGGAAAAGGAAAGGAATATCCCCACTGCTCCATACCAAAAAATAAAATAAAATAAATCAGAAAGATAGAAAGAAGGGAATAGTAACCCCAGATTCGTGTTATTTCTCCAACCTTAACAATGGAGATTAAAGTCACAGTATTTGACAGTGTTTGAGCCTAAGTTTCACACAAGTGAAATTACATATCCAAAGCTACACAGTAAGTAGCACACCTGGATCTTAAACTCAGGTCTTTTTGACTCGAAAATGTGTTTAATACTGAGGCCACGGGATATATTAAACCATAACATAACTTGGTACAACTTCTTAGAAAACTTCTTTGCTTAATATGAAGTAAGTTTAAACATTATTTTGTGTTAATGCAAACATAGGATATGGAGAACACAAATTCCTTATGAATTTTTAAGACAGAATATAAGATTTTGAGGGCAGATTGCCCTGGGCTGTGTCACCAGATGCCCAGGAAGTTGCTATCATTCTTTTCTCTGATCACTTTTATTTTGTTAGGGAGAAGTACCTCAAGAGAAGATTTCGAAGCCTAGGGTAGATCTTTAAATCTGTCCAACTCTGAAGCCTTAAAACCTAACACTAAACCTTACAGCATAATTTTGTTTCAGATGACACAGAGCAGTAGAATAATTCATTTAAAAGATTATAGTTGAGTGCCTGTGATTGCAGTAGGAATAGAGGTCCCAAAGTCCCATCACTAAGCTTCCCCCTGAACCGCTCCTGTGGCCCCAAAATATTTCCAGCTGAACACTGTCTCCCTGGATCAGTTTGAGAACCACAGATAGAGGTTGATTGTTATTCTAGCCTTGAACTGATGACATATTGTGATTAAAGCAAAGTCCTTACCAATGAATAGTTCAAACATTACCCCCTCACCTTTGTTTCTCCACCTATTATAATATTTTTCCCATCAGAAAATATGAAGTACTTTACAACCACATCTTTTGCAAAGCAGTTTCTTAAAACGTATTTTGGCATAGAGGAAGAGCTCCCTGTGATGCAATTCTGTTGCCACCTATTAGCTGAACCCAAAATAAAGATGAACATTTAACGACTGGTTTGGGGGATTTCAGCAAGGCAGTGTTTTGATTTCTGGCTCTCTGTCCTTCTCCTGCACATTTGTCAAGCTCATTTGATAGTTCGAAGGAATGAGCCTCCTCAGCATGGCTGTCTCATTTTTCTTTTCAATGTGACAAATTGTTGCTGATTTTCAAAGCACAGTAGTTTCTCCAGAGCATGTATTCTGCCCCTCCTACAGCGGGCTAAGAAGAGCAGTTAGCCTCATTAGCACCCTTTGTACTCAGCAAACCAAAGTGGACAGATGCTATCTGGTAAGCCCAGAAGTCAGGATAATGTTCCTATTCATACTCACTGATCATATTTTTGAGAATGGTACACTCAAGCAGGCCTCCTGGCCTCAAAGATGAAAAAAATCAGCCACATCCTGCCAACTAGCCAAGACGTGGCACCCTTGAAATCTTCAGTAGACAGATGGAAATGGAAGCAGCACATCTTAAGGCTGCTCTTCAAGAAACCAACTCGGTGACCCCAATAAAGTCACATAAAGGGCTCCCCTGTCTCCTGTGTCCTCATGATTGAGATGGCATGATTTGATATGGAAATATGTCATGAAGAAAGACATATTAAAACACCAGTGTATCTGAAGTAAGTACAAAAACCAGGAAATACTGAAGGGCACACTCAGTTTGTTTCGTTTGCTGACCAAAAATATTGTCAACACTGGGCTTCAGAGTAGAAAACCCGACCTTACTGCTTATCGCCTAGTATGCATTTCAGAAATAATCTGAATGTCCTGAATCTTTGAAATGATTCCTCTTATCAGTAATATAAAAGTACTTTTTAAGGAAGCTTATGATAGCTTGATGAGAATAATAACAAGAATTAAGACCTGGTCCTTTTTAGTTGTACAAATTAAAACTGGCAAATTTGACAATGACTAAAGGTAGAAGAAATATGAAGGCAAAAAATATTATTATTATTTATAAATATAAATAATTAGCTAAATAATGAACACCAACTAATCAAGAGTGTAAAAAAATAATCTGCTTGTAAATGTTCAGTTCATTTTTTTTTTTTTTTTTTTTTTGCGGTACGCGGGCCTCTCACTGCTGTGGCCTCTCCCGTTGCGGAGCACAGGCTCCAGACGTGCAGGCTCAGCAGCCATGGCTCACAGGCCCAGCCGCTCTGCGGCATGTGGGATCTTCCCGGACCGGGACACGAACCCGTGTCCCCTGCATCGGCAGGCGGACTCTCAAACACTGCACCACCAGGGAAGCCCTGTTCACTTCTTAAAAGACTTGAAAGTCAGTGAGGAGGCTGCCTCAGTGTTTCCCAGCACACAGAATTATGTCTGGCAGAGGCAGTGTCCAGTGCGTGAAGGGATGACTCTTTCTGGCCTAGAGTTGCTTTGATGGGAATCATTGTTTCTCTGGTCTGAGTAACATGCTTACGGTCTTCTTGTGTGCTGTACTGTGTTTGTCTCCCTTTTCATGAAGACCTCAAGTACAGGCTCACCACCACACTATGTGCTTCTTGTTTTGGCAGCACTTCGACATGCCTCATGACATCACTGCGTCTGAAGACGGGACCGTGTATGTTGGAGACGCTCACACCAATACCGTATGGAAGTTCACCTCAACTGAAAGTATGACTTTTACAGCATTATTGTCCACATTTTCCCTCAGTTTTATTGCTTAAAAACATGTCAAAAAATTTGCATGTCCGTCTCTTTTTATTGCTAGGAGTAGAGTAGGGAATCAAGGTATGACTGGCAGTTGTTAAAAGACCTGTTGGTAGTCATTTCAGGGATTAACTTTTTTAAAAGCGGAAAGAAACTTTTTTTTTTTTCTGCTGGCAATTATCCCCTTATTTCCACAGATATTCCACAGGAAATTCTTGATGCCTGAAGTAATGTCTGTTACATTGAAAGCCAATGTTAATTCCAACTTAGTTCCAGAAGGAGGAGATGACTCTGGCAAAGCAGAGGGCCTGACTGAGGCATCCCTTCCCACGTGGCTCTTCAGCTCTCAGTAGCTGCTGAGCATCTTGGAAGACCAGCATCTGAGTCAGACACATATCATCCCGAACAGGAAGCCCTCTGCATTTTCCCTTTACACTTCAGCTTGTTCAAAATACTGAACTATGTTTTCATGTAACTCCAAAAGTGTGTCTGGGGACAGAAGAGTTTCTCTGTCAGGATCAGGCCAGATAGTTTGGAGACTTCTAATTGCAATTTGAGCACTATTTCTAATTCTTAAAAAGTATACTAACATAGCCACCGATACCATACTAAAAACTTAAGTTTTCTAAATTGAACAGTACCAGATGCTTAGTAAGCCACAAACCTCAATGTCCAGAGATGCTTTTAAAATATGGCAGGGTCCAAACAGTAGAAGATGAGGTTAAGGAAAAGAATTGCGGATAATAAATTTGAGGTATCAGGACCTACAACAGCAGTTTTAAATAGAGAAATAATAAAGACTTGTGGACTTGATGAAGATAAGAAATACTACTTATAATAAGGAAAAATGCAAATTACAACAAGGAAAAAATACAAGGTATAACAAAGAAAAGTAAAATCATGAGTCCAAAAACTTTAATCATATACCGTACAGGTCTTGGAGCCCAAGTTAATTTGGTAACTGTTGTCTTCAGAATTGTCCTTTGAGTAATTTTTGCTGTTTTGTAATAAGGACCCAGTTAGGGCTGAGTGTCCAGAGGTGCCCATGGACTATTCCCCTCCAGCAGTAGCTGCACATTCCCCTGCAAGTGTGCCTCTCCTACCACCTGCCTCCTCAAAGAAGAACCAGAAGGTGTAGGCAGACAGGAAAGCAAAGAGAGATGGATAATTCCCAATTGCATGACTGAACCCAGGCTTGTCAGAATAAAAGATGGATAAATACCTTTCAAGATGGAAAAAACTTCAGAAATCTAACTAGTATCTTCATTTTACAGATAGGAATATGATACTTGAACTCATTAAGATTCCCGTCTAAGGCTCATTATTCCACCCTAGCTGTTGGTAGTAAACAGAGATGCATATCCAAGTCACCTGGAGAAGGTTTTCAAAGCACACATGGCCAGACCCTATTCAAGACCTATAGAAAGAAGAAGAGTTATAATATGGGTATTTTGGAAAGACTTCCCAAGTTGTTTTGAAATATCCCCTGATTGAGGAGCACTACAATATAGCATTCAGCTATGAAAGAGAAAAAGCCTTCTGCGCAGTCCAGAATGCAACCAAATAATAAATATGGGAAAAACAGTACCTTGGGAACAATAGGACTGCCGTAGAAGACTAAACAAGTGTCTTGTATATTTATGTTGTAGCATTTAACTAGTCAAATCAATCTGTCAACTAGAAGACTGATAAACATGGCAGAACTAGTAGTCAGTCTAAGATGTCCACATGAAAACAGAACTACTTGATATTTCAGAAATAATACAGAATTGTAAACTCCACATGGAAAATCTCATTTTAGATACGAAGACCTTGGAAATATTATTTCAGCTTTCCCTAGGAGGATTTCATCTAGGATTCATGGACCTGGCACCTCATTAGTGACTTGTATCAAACTCTTTTCTAATATACTCATGTATTTGATGAATTAAAGAAATATTATCTACTGAGAACAATTAATATCAAAATTAAGTTTTCAAACATTCTTTTTGGGGATTCTGATTTTCTCTCTCCTTGCTGTACTGTGTTACAGAAATGGAACATCGATCAGTTAAAAAGGCTGGCATTGAGGTCCAGGAGATCAAAGGTTGGTCAGATTCCTCTTGTGACTTTGAAACCCAAGGCTATGTGTGTTGAATTCTTTTATGGCTCTTGATTGCACTTAAATATTATCAGGCTAAAAATATAATATAATCTGGTAAATTATCGATAACATCTACTGTGTACTTGAGGCTTTAAACCTACATGCTGCCACTGCTTTTTCTGATAAAATGGAATAGTAATAATGAGCTCAAACTCACTGATTTCAAGTGATGAAAAGTGATTGGGGATGTAAGAAATCTACAACAAGTGGGTCAGAGGCATTCAGAGTGGAAAAAAAGTCAGTCAGTCACTTTTGGAAGTTTTAACCTCAGGCAAGTAGAAAAATAACATCCAGCATGCTGGGAAAGGCCTTCTTTAATGGGCTCTAATCTTTAGAGTGAAAAATATCTTTGGAGAGTTAATAATATAGGGGCCTGAAAAGATTAGCTGCTCCCTAAGCTCCAATCTTAGTACCATTCAGCCCCCAGCATTTACTGAGGGCCATCTATGTGTAAGGCACTATAGCAATGGAACTGCCTGACTTCAAGAGACTTATAGCCTGTAAGGACTCTGTGTGTGTGTGTACATACATACATGCATATTCATATATAGAAATAAGTACTACATCATTGGTATGTATTGTAAGACATGGGGGGATGGAATTTAGCTACTGGCAAAACTACTGGGTTCATTTGGAATCCCAGTCAAATTATTTTCTCCCTTTCTTAGGATCAGTTTATATTGATACATTTTCTACTATTTTCAGGGATTTGACATTGTCGTGTAGTTAAGAACTCACTAGAGGTGTTCCTAATGTTTAAGTAGCAAAGTGATTCAATTCTTAGTTGCTTTACAAATGATTCTCCCAGATATTAAGACTTAAGCCTAGGCTTACTTGTTTTCCTTTTTCATGAAAGCAGGTGGAAAAGAGAGGAAGAGAAGCCAGAACCAAGAGGCAATTTAGGGCTTTTATATAGGCAGATAAGAAAATATAGCCGGCTCCAGGTTGGAAGGGGTAAGATAATATTATAAAATAAATAAATAGCAACTGTTTGGCATTTGTAGAGATTCTACCCAGGTGACACTACTGAGTGACATTCATACTACACATATTGAAGAAGTTTCTGATCTGCTATTTTTCTGTTATTGTTATGTAAAGAGTTATCGATAAGTTCTATTCGCCCTGGAATAAAGACGTTGGAAAAGATACCATTATTAATAAGAGCTGTCATTTATGGAGGACAAAAAATGGACTATACAGAGAATTAAGGTTAATCCTTACACCAGCCATATGTTAATTGCTATTATCCCCATTTTACATATGTGAGAAAATTGAGGGTCAGAATTACTACTAAGATATCAAATGGCAGAGCCAGAAGTTAAACCAGTCGGGCACCAAAGCTATGCTCTTAACCACTATTACTGTAGTGCTGAGGAGAGATCAATACCACCAATTCATTCACCATAAATTCTTCCAGGAACTACAGGTTGCAGATGGTTGCAGTTTACTCTGAAATCTCTGGGATTTCGAAATGGCCTCAAACCGTTTCTATTTAAATAGATCCCACCAAAACTCTGAGACTATACTGGTTGACCTGCTGTGAACAGCCCAGCCACACTAATCTCACCCACTGGCCACATCCTCTCTGCTGCACACCACTGAGTCTGTTTGGTGGAGAAACCTCTCAGCAGCTCAAATAGTCAATTTAATTGAAATGCCTTGTCATGACAGTTCCATTTTAATAGTTAGGAATACCCAAACCCAAATGAACTTGTTCTAGTCCTCTTTGAATCCGTATGACTCTCATTAAACTTTTTTATAAAAGATTATTTTCTTATTACAAAAAGGAATATAAATCATTCTGGATCTCCAAGAGTTTGTCTTTTATCAAAATCTGGAAGCTTAATTTAAACCACCTCTTACAAAGAGAGGGAGAAACACCATCCCAGATTTAACAGCCCTGTAGATACATGGTAATTGTAAATTTTGAAATTCGAGTAACCTTTGATGACACTCATCCCCACTGTGAAAGGTTACACAACCGATCAGTAATAGAGTTTCAGAACCAGTGTTGTGTTCTCAGGGAGTTTCAGGGATAAGAGAATTTGTGATGATAGAAACTTAGGAAAGGGATTGAAACTTTCGAATAAAGTTACTAGGGATAAAATAGACATGCCAATATCCCACCAAAAGCATAGCCCTTCACCCCTTCCCCACCCCCACCGTACAAGATGATGATGGCAAATCAGACTTAAGAAAATAAAAATAAATTCTCTGTTTTTAGCACTTAGCATCTTAGACCTTATGGAGAGCAACACATTGTAGGGGAAGCACATTGCATTTAACAAACAAACCAAAAAATGAGTACAGGAATACTCGTTTTATTGCAGTTTGTAGATACGCACTTTGTGTGTTTTACAAATGGAAGGTTTATGGCAGCCCTGCATTGAGCAAGTCTGTCGGCGCCGTTTTCCAGCAGCATTTGCTCACTTCATGTCTCTGTGTCACATTTTGGAAATTCCTGAAATATTTCAAACTTTTTCAATATTATTTGTTATGGTGATCTGTGATCACCATCTTTGATGTTACTACTATGAACTCGCTGAAGGCTCAGATAATGGTTAGCATTTTTAGCAAGAAACTATTTTTTAATTAAAGTATATACATTGTTTTTTTAAGACAATGCTGTTGCACCCTTAATAGACTACAGTATAGTGTAAAGATAACTTTTATATGCACTGGCGAACAAAAACATTTATGTGACTCGCTTAATTGCAATATTTGCTTTATTGAGTTGGTCCAGAACTGAACCCGCAACAGCTCCAAAGTATGCCTGTAATCTCATTGGTGCTATATGTACTTTTCATGTCTTCTAACATGCTACTTGCCAGTATGCCGTCTACAACCTTCAGCCTTCAGTTCCATCTGTGATGGACTGGGTCATAATTGCTATGTTGCTGTATTAAGAATGTCTGTCCTTTCCTGTCCCGGTTACTCCAGGTGGTCTCTGGGCTTCTCTCCTTCTGTCAAGGGGGGAGAGACATGCACGTTCTTGTGTATGTGAGCTCACACAGGAGTGCACCTAGCCTCCCTTTCTAAATGCATTGCTTTAAAGAAGAAGGAAAAAACTTCCTATACATCAGCTTTCAAAATTCTTTTTATTTCCAAGTATCTCTAGAGATTCCAAGAAAGCTTGTTTGAAGACATATTTTGTTGCAGATTGAATACATCTGGCCTCTTATATAGGAGAATGTCACAATGTCACATGGGGTACCCCCACCTTCCAGAAGCCCCAGGTCCTGGCTAATCTTAGAGCTTCTCCATTCCATCTTCATCAGGGATGCTCTAAATTACTGGGGGTTTTAATTAAAGAATTTAGGATAAAAAGTAAAAGTGACAGAATTTAGATTGTTCTTTACGCTTTGAATGGAATTCTTAGTCTCTTAAGTGATAATGATTTTTTAGGCTTTTTACTCCACTTATAACGGCTTCTAAGAAGAGCAGCAATTTTTTCTTTTATATTGGGAAATTAAAATTTTTTATCCTCTTTCTTTAAAATGTAGAGCATCTTTTAAAATCTAAACATACTTCAGCTGGTTCCAAAAGTTAGAAAGTTCAACTATTTTTAGTAGATGGCACTCAGCGTGCAGAAGGGATGTGGAAATCAAGAATTTCTAAAGTGCAGTGCAGTGTGCGTATCTTAGCAAGTTCATTACCTCATTCTCAGCACACTTACTGTGAATGGTAAAATGATTCTGTTAGTCTGTCACCTACTTCATAGTTCTTCTTTCCTTTTATTGGAGCCCGATCCTAGCTCTGCCTTATCGATGAAACTAGATATGAACTGGTACAGCCAATGTCTTAGGTGTAGGTAAACCACTGAATGACAGGTAGGAAGTGCTATGTAATTACTCTGATTATAGTCACTTTCAAATAGAAATAAACCCTTCTTCCAAGGCAACAAGTTCTTGACTACCAATCTATATCTTTGGCCTATATTTTTAAATCCTATCATCTCTTTATTGTTATTTTTTGCTTAAATATAGAACAGGCTTAAATAGAGAACAATTTGTATACCTTTTCTACAACAGTGAAGAAAAAGACAAAACAGCTAGTGGTCAGGAAGAGTAAGAATCACATTCATATTCCTCTTGGAAACTGAGACTTAAAAGATTAAATTTGAACCATTTAGATCTATGAACCAATCCCCTTCCTTCTTTCCCACTGAAGTTTCAAGACCCACTTCAGTGGATAAAGGAAGGGAAATAATGGTCTCCCCTTAATCACAGTACAGGGAAGGAAATGAAGACTGTGAGGCCATCTGTAAAATGGTGGTAATAATAGTGCCCACTCATAGGCTTGGTGTGATGATTAAATGAGAACAATGCCCGAAACAGAGTACGTGCTTGATAGATTTAACTGAGACTGGGAAGGAGGCTGGCTCAGAACATTGAGGCAAAAACCTGGGACCTCCCAATTGTGTGTATCATAAATTGTGTTTACAATGCCTTAAGCAATTTAAGAAATGCTTCCTTGGAGAAGTGTCCAGCAAGCTACTAAGCTGTGTCCATACATATTAAATATGAACCAAAGATTTTCCTGATCATGTTAAACCACTTATCCCTGCCATTTTTGTCAAAATTTCCATGAGGCCATATGATGCACTCTGTATCATAGGGCAGAGGGCACACCAAGAAGTTGAAGTTCAGAAACCTTGTGAGCCTTTTGGCAAACATGGTTGTCACTTCCAGCCTTCACACACAGGGTTCTTGTACAAACACATATATGTGCTTCTTGGGGGCAAGAATGCCTCAAGGTTCAACCTCATTTTCAAGTCAGTAGTTATTAAGATTCCTGCAGCTGCTTATATGGTTTTATTGTATCAATTTCCCAAGCAGTACTTTAGGCCTGATATCTACCCAGTATCTGCCAGTATCACAGAATAGTTGTGAAAGTTATTTTCATCAACAACAAATGGATATACAGTGCATCTGTGTGCACTTACAGCTTGCTGGGAATGGTAGAAAAGAACCTGGAAAGGACACAGTTCCTTTTTCCATTTCTTAATTCTAGAATTAATATGTGCAACTATGCATGTGAGGTACTAATAATTCATTGAACATGAAAGAGGTTCATAAACTGAAGACACAAGGAAACAAATACTAAGCACCTTTTTTATGATAAACATTTATCCTCAATAATTTCATGAAGGAGGTTGTTATCATCATTACAGTTATACAGAGGAGGTTTCCAAGGCCCAGATCACTTAAGTAACTTGCCCAAAGTTACACACGCTGACTATGTAAGAGAACTGGAATTTGAGCCCAGATTCATCTGACTCCACCGTGCATGCCAGTTCTGTCCCCTACACCATGCTGCCTGTCCATTTTAACTTTGAAAAAATGCAAAAGTAGGATATATCTTTTGTGGAATTATAGTTAAAGAGGGAACAAAGAGCAGAACCAAAGAAACCCAATTTAAAGGTGAAAAATCATTCACTGGGAATTTGCTAGTCACAATTGCCAGCTCGGTAGATGCAGATATTGAAATATGAACCCCACATGCATTGAGCTCAACAGGTTCTTCATGAGCAGCTGTTAATTTGACTGGGTAGGGGCGGGTGGGAGGGTTTTGGAGTCTTTGAGTTAGTTGAATATTGTAAACTCTTCTTTCCCTGAAGAATCCGAGGCAGTTGTTGAAACCAAAATGGAGAACAAACCCACCTCCTCAGAATTGCAGAAGATGCAGGAGAAACAGAAACTGATCAAAGAGCCAGGCTCGGGAGTGCCCGTGATTCTCATTACAACCCTTCTGGTTATTCCGGTGGTTGTCCTGCTGGCCATTGCCTTATTTATTCGGTGGAAAAAATCAAGGGCCTTTGGAGGCAAGTAAAATGAGCCCCTTGAACTTGGAACCTGACCTTCGAAAGAATGTTTGGCCTGATTATCCTCAAAGTTTGGTTGTGATGTTTTTCAGTGTTGTTGTTTTTTTTCTTGTGTTCTCTACCTTTTTCAACATTGTCTATGTTCCAAATATTGTCTATAGTTAGTATCACAGTGGAAAATATATCTGGAGCTTCAAAATTTGGATAGTTAGATTAAAATATAATCTTTATTATTGCCTTTTAGCGTTGGCTTAAACCCATTTAATGTCTCCATATGAAACTGCATAGATAAGTAGAGTCAGTATAAATTAGCTGAAGGGTCAGGAAGGAGGAGATCCCTTCTGTTAGAAACAGGCCCAGTCCTCAAAATGCCTGGGTCAGTTTTTTAGAAGTAGTATTTTTCCCTAGTCCTGGCTCTAGCTCCTAGCTACATGACCTTGGGCAAGTTACTTAATCTCTCTAAGCCACTTCATCTATAAAGTGGGGATAAAATACTCACAAGGTTGTGTAACGATTAAATGAAATAATGTACATAAAGCATTTATCACAGTACCTGGCACTTAGTAAGTGCTCAATTAATACCACCAATAATTATTAGGAATAATCATTGGTAATAAATTAATAAATGTCATAAGAAGTCATAAAAGATACTTGTCTTAAACCTCAGCTCTCTCAGGAAACCAACTATTTCTATAAGAAACCATTTGATAGTTTTTAAATAGTCATAATTTAGGCCATCAGCCTTCCCTAACCATACAAGGGAGGGTCCAATACTGGTGTCAGTATTTTATCAAATCATTATCATATTATAGGACCCTTTCAAGGTATCCACATAAATAAACAAATAATCCAACTTGTGATCCTCACCTGTCAGGAACAGTCCCTTAGCTGGGTCCCCAGGTCCTAAGGCAGGAGGTTACAGCTATGCTTGGGAAGGCGTCCATGGACCAGGGTGGAAGGAAGCATTTGATCAAGAAACAGCGCATCTGATCGTATTTCAGGCCAAGGCAACCATGGCAGGGATTCAGTGCCCATGGCAAAGCCCTGACACAGAAACAAAACCAGAGGATTTAATTTAATAATTTGTGAAAGGGAATTTTTCTAGGACTTTCTTTTGCTTTTCATCTGCAATCAGTAAAGCTCTGCAGAAATACAGCTAACTCTTCCCAAAAGGGTCTGCTATGGAGCGCTTGTTACGGGTATGGAACTGTGTTAAGCAGAGGCAAAGATAAGTAAATGTAGTCATTATCTTCATGGAGTTAGATGGAAACTTCAAAAGAGCAAGAATCTTGTATGTTTACTTGTTTACTGATATATCCCCAGCACAAATAACAGTTCCTGGCACTAGGGGTTTGATAATTAGTCATTGGGAAAATGACTGAATACATAAATGGAGCTCAGGGAATAGATAACACATAAAAAAGAAATGACACATAAAGGTATTAAGAGAGGGTGGTAAGTGCAGTGATAAATACACAGAGTATCAGGAACACATGGGGCCTGGGGGCAGGTAGCAGGAATGTTGGTAATCAACCCACACTGGAGGTGGAGTGGCTGGGGAGTCGAGAAGGTTTGGTGTCTCCTGTTTGCTGTGAGCACGCGTGGGTGGCACTGTTACCGGGATACTGAGTTTACAGGCGTGTGTTGGGAAGACAGGGACCCAGGTCGAACCATATGAAACTGCCATTGTTCAATCATGTTTTATTTAGAAAACTACAGTTTTATACGGTTCAGTCTAATACATTTAATTCTAAAAGTAGATCAGCCTTTCACCTTTTTTCAACATTTGTTCCTGATAGATCTTATCCAGTCTCTGAGGGTTTTTAATAACCCTCATGAAAGGCTTTCCACTTATTCAGCACACCCTTACAGCATGTCAGCTCCACATCAGACACTGTCCTAGGCACAGGGGATGCAAAACTGACTAGGGACTGTCCCTCATCCTTATGGAAATTACAGTCTAATTTGTTGGCTTTCTAATGGTCTCATCAGATTTTTCTTGCCTATTTCTCTCTCCACCAACTCCTGCCTTTGCTCTGTCCTCGCCTGTGAGCTTTCTCCACGATGCTGCCGCCTCTCCTGGTTAGAGACTTTGAGCCTTCTTTCCCTGACCATAGCCCTTAAGGGAGTGTTGGAAGCAGGGCAATGAGTGCAGGGAGGTACGCAGCACACAGAGAAATAAGTCCATAAGGAGTTCTGCCTCCAACTAAGGAAAGAAAGTCAATTCTTCATGGAGATGGGCTGGAATTTGGGGAGCCCAAATTTTGGAATTGGGGTCACCTTGTATGGCTGAAAGTACTCAGGGTTTCAGGTTTTTTGCCTTCCGTCTTACATAAAAAGGTAATGGTGTACATGGATCCAAATCTTTCTCAAGCAGGACATGTACTGTTCTTAATAGAAAGACAAAAACCTAAGACCAATATTCCTAAAACTGTAATAAGCTTCCAAATTTTTACACATTACTGGTAACTGAATTTTGTCCTAATAAAGGTAACTAATATTTACTGAGCATTTACTGTGTGTGTACCAGGCACTGTTCTAAGCATGTCACATGCCAGTATCCCATCTAAACCTTACAGAAAGGTAGAGATTGTCATTGATCTCTCTTTTCTCAGAAGAGAAAACTGAGGCTCAGAGAAGTAATTTATTGAGATTGCACAGCCTGTAAGAGACACAGGCAGGAGTCAAACCCAGCTCTGGCCTTTGTATACATCACAATAATATATTGCCTTTATTTTCCCTTAGAATTCTAAGAATACATACAGACAAGAGCCAGGCCTTGTTATTAATCATTCATGAATTAATTCCTTGTTTTGTGTTGAAAGTTGAGCCCATGGATTGAGGAAGGTGTCTGGGACTCATTTTGAAATATGCCATCTTTTTCTAGCAGATTCTGAACGTAAACTTGAGGGAAGTTCGGGAAGAGTTCTGGGAAGACTTAGAGGTATGCCTGTGACCTTTTAGAATCCTTCACGTGTGATTCAAAGTCAACAAGTGCGTGTCTTGTAAAAAGCAGGGAGATATTTTTTATTTTCTCTCTGGAAATTAAACTCCCTTTGTGCAGCACAGCATCCCCAGAATGCAAACCATCAACTGACCGAAGTGTGTGGCTCTGGTGCAGGTTCTCCAGCTTCATTTTCCCAGCTTGCTCTTCTGTATTATCGAATTCTCTTCCCCTGCCTTTGCATCTGGCTTCATCTATCTTCACTATATTTTCTATCACTTCTGTCAGCGTGTCAGTGCATGTCTTGGTGAAGATGACCTTTTCGTAAAGTCATTGAAATGAAGAGCTGCTCAAGGGGATGCCCATTCCAGAGAGCCTGGAACAGGCAGGAGGTGAAAAGTGAATCTGAAATAATCCTGCAGAAACACATAATCCTGGGGAGCTTTGGGTTTTTTCCTTATTTATTTTAATGAATCTGTGGAATCGTATCTTTCTGACTCTGTAGGATAAGTATCTCTCTATGTCACTTCCCCCCCGCCCCCCGCTAATATCTACCCTTTCCCATCCCCATAAGAATTTACAAGGAAACTGAGAATCATTTGTGCAAACGTTACCTCAATCCTCTGTCATTGTTCGATTTCTGCAGGAAAGGGAAGTGGAGGCTTAAACCTCGGAAACTTCTTCGCAAGCCGGAAAGGCTATAGCCGAAAAGGCTTTGACCGCCTTAGCACGGAGGGAAGTGACCAGGAGAAAGATGATGACGGAAGTGAGTCAGAAGAGGAGTATTCAGCACCTCTGCCTGTACCCGCACCTTCCTCCTGAAAACGGGGCTTTGATTTAGGTTGATGAAATTTGCCAAGAATGCCAGATTCCTTTCCCTTCAGCACGTTTAGCGTTTTGTGTATTTAATTGTAAACTGTACTAGTCTGTGTGGGACCGTACACATTTTATTTACTTTGGTTTAGTTGGCTTCTGGTTCTAGTTGAGGAGTTTCCTAAAAGTTCATAACAGTGCCATTGTCTTTATATGAACGTAGAATAAACAGTTCTCTTCTTCCATCACACTAGTAATTTAATGATGGAAGGTTTGCTCATCTGCATTTTTGAGACTTTTCTGTAGTTTGTAAATAACCCCATTCTCTGCTTGAACACAGTATTTTCCCAATAGCACCTCCATTGCCAGTGTCTTTCTTTGGTGCCTTTCCTGTTCAGCATTCTCAGCCTGTGGCAGTAAAGAGAAACTTTGTGCTACATGACAACAAAGCTGCTAAATCTCCTTCTATTTTTTTAAAATCACTAACATTATATTGCAATGAGGGAAAGAAAAAAAAGTCTCTATTTAAATTCTTTTTTTAAATTTTCTTCCTCAGTTGGTGTGTTTCGGGGATGTCTTATTTTTAGATGGTTACACTGTTAGATCACTATTTTCAGAATCTGAATGTAATTTGTGTAATAAAGTGTTTTCAGAGCATTAGCTGTCGGAGTGTATTTTGCAGTTTTTGCATATTTGCAGGGTTTGTATACAACTTTTGTAATAATTACACAAACCACAGATATAGTGAAACCTATTCAATGTCTTCAACCAAAAGAAATGTATTAAAATTAAGATGGTATTTTATTATGTAGCTGATATAAATTAAAAACCAGCCTAAGAGTTTACATACATGTGTAAAACCAGGCTTTCTTTTAAAATTCAAAGAGGTTTTTTGCCTGTATATCAATCAGAAGGTAAATACTTTAATAAAAGGTGATCATAGCTAAGAGGAAACCTGTGTCTCAAATTACATACGCAAATTAATCCATCAGTATAGGTTACTACTAATGGTTTTCTTTTTAAAGAATAATTTTACTCCAAATACTCATGTATTCGTAGGAATACTCATCTCTTAAGTGACTACAAATTACTTTTAAAACACCTTTTTCATAATCAATGCAATTTAGTAAGAACCTGATAACTTTTCTTTTTATAATAATCAGACTCTAGAACCCTTTCTTCAAAATGCCTACTTGCAATTCAGGTATCTTAGTAGTAGCATGTTATAGATTTAACTGACTAATCACGAAAGCAATATAGAGTACTTTGCAAAAAAATTAAATTGTCTTCCAGCTAAGTTATTTAAAATATCTAACTTAACCTAGATGTTTTTCCCTCATAATTTACACCAAATTGAGCTAATTGAAAGATTTTTTTTTCCTTTTCAAATGAAGAACACACTTTTCCTCCCTCTGACCACTCCTTTATGCCCCTTTCACCACGTTAGTGGTAAACATGTAAATGTAGAATCACAACAACACTATTCTGGTGTATGTGTGCCTGTTCACTATATCTTACATGTTTGTATTTCAGCATCAGAATGTGTTATGTTATAGGCTGACTTTGATGTTCAACTTTTCTTACGTTGAGGAAATTAGTTGACTTACACTAAAGCCATCTTTTGTGGTACTGTATTAGATCATCAGCTCTATTAGTTACATATCTTTAAAGTTATGTATGCCTAATTTTGTTCCTAAACAGTTTTACAGTGGCTCATGGATGCAAAAAAAAAAAAAAAAAAAAAAAAAACTAGATCAAAATGATAAGTTACAAGGAGGTGGTAAAGAAAAAGGGAAAACAAAGATAATTATTCTTGTATAAATTTTCACATTTTTATCTTTGTTGTTCATGGGGAGAATTTGGCTCTAAACTTTCGAGCAGCTCATTAAGTAAAACTTGACTAGTTACATGATTCATGAGCCAGTTAAACATTTAGAATTCCTAATAATAAGATCAGAAAAATTTCCTCCCAAGTATCTTCTGAAAGATAGCACCATGTTGTGTTAATTAAAATCTTCAACAATATCCATAGAATAGACAAATACATTTGCAGGTCTGTTCTTACATATGTCCCTTAATATAGCACATGGCATTATATGCCTAATATAAGCAAATGGCCTTATAAAAAAGAAAATTCAGAAAAAGAAAGTCTGCATTACCATCCTGTCCTAGAACACCACCCTTATTCTACTAACCTGGCTTAAATAAAGATGGCGAACTGGAAATGAATGAACTGCACTGACTTCAGGCAATCTCTTCACTGATTTTTGTTCTTAGCTGAACTTCATTTATTGAGTTAGATATTGCACTGCCTGGGAAGTACCTAAAGGAATGGATCCCTTCGCAGTAGAATCACTGGGGAATTTAAGAAAAAAATGATTGGACACTACCTCCAGAAATTCTGATTTGATTGGCTTACCATAGGATATTGCTATAGGTCATATTTTTTAATTTCTCCAGGTAATTCTAATGTGCAACCAGAGTTGAAAACCACTGTCTTTGAGAGTGGCTGTTTTACTTTGCCAGTTTCTACAAGTGGATAGCTATATTTTCACATAAATTATAGTTTACAGATGTTTGGAGAGAGAAGATGGGGTCTGAGGTGTTTTGATATGACCGTTAGTACCAAGATCTGAATGCCTTAATTGTTAAATGCTTTAAATTGGATAATTAAAATAGGCATAATTGACTTATTAATAAGGCAAAGGGAAACAGCTGTGCTTGATTTTTTTTTTTTTTTTACAATAAATTATCCAGAGAATATTATTTGGGGGAGTTAAAAAAATAGCTTTGTCATTCACTGAGTTGGCCCTGAATTATCATATGCATAAAATCTTTTCTTCTAAGCTTTCTTCTTAGTTTATTAAATCAGCATATTCTTTTTCAAAGTTCTCATGCATCTTTAAAGTCTCACTCAGATGTTATATAAATTAAATATTTAAGTAGCTGAATGACAAGAGAAGCCACAGATGTGGTATTTGAGCTTATTCCCGTGACTGTCATCACCTAGTAGCTCAAAGTTGATGTAAGTCAAAGTTGATGTAGCCTATAGCAGTACTTCTCAGACTTCAATGAATGTAAGAACCAACTGGGGTACTTATTTGAAGAGGACTGACTCTTGGTCACATTCCCAGAGTTTCTGATTCACTACATTGGATGGGGCCTAGAGAGCTGCATTTTTTTGTTTGTTTTGTTTTTGTTTTGCGGTACGCGGGCCTCTCACTGTTGTGGCCTCTCCCATTGCGGAGCGCAGGCTCCGGACGCGCAGCCTCAGCGGCCATGGCTCACGGGCCCAGCCGCTCCACGGCATGTGGGATCCTCCCGGACCGGGGCACAAACCCGTGTCCCCTGCATCGGCAGGCAGACTCTCAACCACTGCGCCACCAGGGAAGCCCAAGAGCTGCGTTTTTTAAAAACATCCCTGGTGATTTGGATCCAGGTGTTCCATGGACTGTCTCCAAGAAATACAGTTCTCCAGAGAGTAGCTGAGCCTTAAAACAAATTATTAGGTACACAAATACATTTTCTCAAATATGTGGTCTCTGTAGAGTGATGGTTTGGCCCAGAAGTGATCCACCCCAGTTCCTCAAACCTAGATCACAGAAAACGTAGATGCAAATTACCTTCAGGGCCAGAACTTACCTACCAGCAGCTTCTTTCTATAGTTCCCTAACACCGATTATCCCACCATGGGAAGTAACTTAGATGCATACACAGAAAGGCTACTAGGGACCTCCCTATAACCTCCTTTAAAAAAAGCATCAGAGACAAAAGATAAAATACAAGTGATATGTTCATGTCTTCAGCAGGTCACCATGCTAGACTTTGTGTTTTTGGTTTTTTGTGGGTTTTTTGTTGTTTCTTTTTGTGGCAGTGAAAGTGTTGGGGGCGGGTTGGATCACATCTAAAGGAGACAAGAATCAACCAAACCCATTTGGTGTGTTTTTCCAGCATCATCATTTAATTAAGGGAGCATATTCATTGTAGAGAATATATTGATGATTGTAAATGTGACTCCTCATTACGGCCTTAAAATTTTTGAAGTACCAAAGCTCAAAGATGTCAGTTATATATCCAAACTACAGGTACAAAACAAGTACATGTATTTTCCATGCTCCAAAATTGAGTACACACTGTACTGTCGTAGGGAAGGGGTTTACCAATGAAGACCTGACAATAAAGTACTCAAGATTGATATACCAAAGTAAAATATAAAATAGGAGTTCATAAAAACAAGTTTGACAATAGCAGATAGTACCCTTTTCATTTCTGAGCAAAAATGCATTTCGTTATACATACTCTCTCCTAAAATAAATAAACCGGTCAATTGAGAATGCTCTGTTTTTTCCTCTATTGTACTACAACATTCTCCACGTCTTTTGAAAAAAACATATTGTGCGGGAACTGTGGGACAAGCATGCATGTGGAAGGAACAGCAAAATTGCACTTGTTCTTACAGCTCACTTCTAGATAAGGAGAAAATGTTATTCATTAGCATGGCCCAGTCTTAGCCAATGTTCAGTTTGGAAAGACACTGGGTTAAGAGCAGAATGATCTGAAATTCCAAGTTCTAGAATTGATGATTTTATATGCCATTGTATTAGGCTTCTTTTCTTTTTTTAAATTTTTATGGAGTATCGTTCATCTACAATGTTGTGTTAGTTTCTACTGCACAGTAAGGTGAATTGGCCACACATACACATGTACACTCTTTACATTCCCCTCCCATACAGGTCATTCTAGAGTGTTGAGAAGAGCTCCCCAAGCTACACAGCAGGTCCCTATTAGTTATCTACCCTTACATATAGTAGTATGTATATATGTCAATCCCAATCTCCCAACGCATCCTCCCCCCTGTGCTCCCCACCCAACCTCCGGCAACCACAAGTTTACCCTCCACATCTGTGACCCTACCTCTGCTCTGCAAACAAGTTCTAGTCAGACTTCTTCAGTCATTAATTACAGCTCAATTCAAATAGGCTGGAACATATACACACCACTATACATAAAATAGACAACTAACAAGGACCTACACTGAACTATAATCAATATTTTATAGTAACCTATATATATATATATCACTTTGCTGTACACCTGAAACTAACACAACATTGTAAATCAACTATACTTCAATTTAAAAAAAAAAACGAAAAACATAGGCTGAAGAACAACTTTTATTTGTTAAGAATTAATGATATAATATATAATAATGAAAATAATAATCAGGAACTAATAATGTATCAAGAAAAAGGATTATTACTGACTGATACACATAACTAGATTCCAAGACTCAGATGATGCTATCAGGATTCTGCCTCCTTCCATCCCTCAGTTTGGCTCCCCTCCCTCTAGGATTCACTTTCATGCAGACTCTCCACATGTGGTAATAAAAGTGGCATTCAGCAGCTCTAAGTTTAAATCCTACCAGCAGTAACTGAGACAAAAAGCTTCTCTTTCTAAAGGGTTCCGATACGTTGACTAATTGGCCTGATCCGGTTCATGCACCAACCTCAGAACCAGTCTCTCTGGGCAGGGAAAGTGTGATGCATCGAACCTGGGCAGGGTCACGTCCCACAGTAACCACACTTCCGATTTATAAAGGATTCACTTCCCCCAAGAAAATTTCAGATACTGTTGCCAGTTGAATAGGGTAGATTCTGGGAAGAAAAAAATAGCAGATATTCACTACTATTACCATAAGACCATAACCACTTAACCATATTTTCAGATAAAGGGGTTTACTGAAATAGCTATGTGTGTGATGGTTAAACTATAACATTAAAAAGGGACATTGAGTGATGAGTCTACACCACTGTATTCGTGAAGGTAGTCTCAAATGCCCACAGGCAATACTGAACATAAGAACAAATGCTCAAGACTTCCGGGAAGATGGCGGAAGAGTAAGACGCGGAGATCACCTTCCTCCTCACAGATACACCAGAAATACATCTACCCGTGGAACAACTCCTACAGAACACCTACTGAACGCTGGCAAAAGACCTCAGATCTCCCAAAAGGCAAGAAACCCCCCACGTACCTGGGTAGGGAAAAAGAAAAAAGAATAAACAGAGACAAAAGGATAGGGACGGGACCTGCACCAGTGGGAGGGAGCTGTGAAGAAGGAAAGGTTTTCACACACTAGGAAGCCCCTTCGCGGGC
The DNA here is from genome assembly GCF_949987515.2 of Delphinus delphis. Classification (NCBI taxonomy): domain Eukaryota; kingdom Metazoa; phylum Chordata; class Mammalia; order Artiodactyla; family Delphinidae; genus Delphinus; species Delphinus delphis. Next base: position 89,936,479 of record NC_082685.1, on the reverse strand, counting down.
GGAGACTGTGGGTGGCGGAGGGGGGGAAGCTTTGGAGCCGCGGAGGAGTGCACAGCAACGGGTGCGGGGGGCAAAGCAGCGAGACTCCCGCGCAGAGAATCAGGGCCGACCGGCACTCAACAGCCCGGGAGGCTTGTCGGCTTCCCCGCCGGGGCGGGCGGGGCTGGGAGCTGAGACTCGGGCTTCAGTCGGAGCGCAGGGAGAGGACTGGGGTTGGCAGCGTGAACACAGCCTGCAGGGGGTTAGTGCGCCACGGCTAGCCGGGAGGGAGTCCGAGGAAAAGTCTGGACCTGCCGAAGAGGCAAGAGACTTCTTCTTCCCTCTTTGTTTCCTGGTGCGCGAGGAGAGGGGATTAAGAGCGCTGCTTAAAGGAGCTCCAGAGACGGGCACGAGCTGCGGCTAAAAGCGCGGACCCCAGAGACAGGCATGAGACGCTAAGACTGCTGCTGCCGCCACCAAGAAGCCTGTGTGCGAGCACAGGTCACTATCCATACCCCGCTTCCCGAGAACCTGTGCAGCCCGCCACTGCCATGGCCCCGGGATCCAGGGACAGCTCCCCCGGGAGAACGCATGGCGCGCCTCAGGCTGGTGCAACATCACACCGGCCTTTGCCGCCGCAGGCTAGCCCCGCACTCCGTGCCCCTCCCTCCCCCCGGCCTGAGTGAGCCAGAGCCCCCGCATCAGCGGCTCCTTTAACCCTGTCCTGTCTGAGCGAAGAACAGACGCCCTCCTGCGACCTACACACAGAGGCGGGGCCAAATCCAAAGCTGAGCCCCTGGGAGCTGTGAGAAATTTCTCCGAGCAGCCTCAGAAGCAGCAGATTAAAGCTCCACAATCAACTTGATGTACCCTGCATCTGTGGAATACATGTAGACAATGAATCATCCCAAATTAAGGAGCCGTGTGGCTGAAAGGCTCTTGGTGCTGCAGCCAGGAGTTAGTGCTGTGCCTCTGAGGTGGGAGAGCCAACTTCAGGACACTGGTCCACAAGAGACCTCCCAGCTCCACATAATATCAAACGGCGAAAATCTCCCAGAGATCTCCATCTCAACACCAGCAACCAGCTTCACTCAACGACCAGAAAACTACAGTGCTGGAGATCCTATGCCAAACAACTAGCAAGACAGGAACACAACCCCACCCATTAGCAGAGAGGCTTCCTAAAATCATAATAAGGCCACAGACACCCCAAAACACACCACCAGACGTGGACCTGCCCACCAGAAAGACAAGATCCAGCCTCATCCACCAGAACACAGGCACTAGTCCCCTCCATCAGGAAGCCTACACAACCCACTGAACCAACCTTAGCCACTGGGGACAGACACCAAAAACAACGGGAACTACAGCCTGCAAAAAGGAGACCCCAAACACAGTAAGATAAGCAAAATGAGAAGACAGAAAAACACACAGCAGATGAAGGAGCAAGATAAAATCCCACCAGACCTAACAAATGAAGAGGAAATAGGCAGTCTACCTGAAAAAGAATTCAGAATAATGATAGTAAAGATGATCCAAAATCTTGGAAATAGAATAGAGAAAATGCAAGAAACATTTAACAAGGACCTAGAAGAACTAAAGATGAAACAAGCAACGATGAATAACACAATAAATGAAATGAAAAATACTCTAGATGGGATCAATAGCAGAATAACTGAGGCAGAAGAAGGGATAAGTGACCTGGAAGATAAAATAGTGGAAATAACTACTGCAGAGCAGAATAAAGAAAAAAGAATGAAAAGAACTGAGGACAGTCTCAGAGACCTCTGGGACAACATTAAATGCACCAACATTCGAATTATAGGGGTTCCAGAAGAAGAAGAGAAGAAGAAAGGGACTGAGAAAATATTTGAAGAGATTATAGTTGAAAACTTCCCTAATATGGGAAAGGAAATAGTTAATCAAGTCCAAGAAGCACAGAGAGTCCCATACAGGATAAATCCAAGGAGAAATATGCCAAGACACATATTAATCAAACTGTCAAAAATTAAATACAAAGAAAACTTATTAAAAGCAGCAAGGGAAAAACAACGAGTAACACACAAGGTAATCCACATGAGGTTAACAGCTGATCTTTCAGCAGAAACTCTGCAAGCCAGAAGGGACTGGCAGGACATATTTAAAGTGATGAAGGGCAAAAATCTGCAACCAAGATTACTCTACCCAGCAAGGATCTCATTCAGATTTGATGAAGAAATTAAAACCTTTACAGACAAGCAAAAGCTGAGAGTTCAGCACCACCAAACCAGCTCTACAACAACTGCTAAAGGTACTTCTCTAGGCAAGAAACACAAGAGAAGGAAAAGACCTACAATAACGAACCCAAAACAATTAAGAAAATGGGAATAGGAACATACATATCGATAATTACCTTAAGTGTAAATGGACTAAATGCTCCCACCAAAAGACACAGATTGGCTGAATGGATACAAAAACAAGACCCATATATTTGCTGTCTACAAGAGACCCACTTCAGACCTAGAGACACATACAGACTGAAAGTAAGGGGATGGAAAAAGATATTTCATGCAAATGGAAACCAAAAGAAAGCTGGAGTAGCAATTCTCATATCAGACAAAATAGACCTTAAAATAAAGACTATTAGAAGAGACAAAGAAGGACACTACATAATGATCAAGGGATTGATCCAAGAAGAAGATATAACAATTGTAAATATTTATGCACCCAACATAGGAGCACCTCAATACATAAGGCAAATACTAAAAGCCATAAAAGGGGAAATCGACAGTAACACATTCATAGTAGGGGACTTTAACACTTCACTTTCACCAATGGACAGATCATCCAAAATGAAAATAAATAAGGAAACACAAGCTTTAAATCATACATTAAACAAGATGGACTTAATTGATATTTATAGGACATTCCATCCAAAAACAACAATACACATTTTTCTTTAGTGCTCATGGAAACAAATGGTACATGACTCTTTTTGAATTATGGTTTTCTCAGAGTATATGCCCAGTAGTGGGATTGCTGGGACGTATGGTAGTTCTATTTGTAGTTTTTTAAGGAATGTCCATACTATTCTCCATAGTGGCTGTATCAATTTACATTCCCACCAACAGGGCAAGAGGGTTCCCTTTTCTCCACACCCTCTCCAGCATTTGTTGTTTGTAGATTTTCTGATGATGCCCATTCTAACTGGTGTGAGGTGATACCTCATTGTAATTTTGATTTGCATTTCTCTAATAATTAGTGATATTGAGCAAATTTTCATGTGCTTCTTGGCCTTCTGTATGTCTTCTTTAGAAAGATGTCTAGGTCTTCTGACCATTTTTGGATTAGGTTGCTTGTTTTTTAATATTGAGCTGCATGAGCTGCTTATAAATTTTGGAGATTAATCCTTTGTCTGTTGATTCCTTTGCAAATATTTTCTCCCATTCTGAGGGATGTCTTTTCGTCTTCTTTATAGTTTCCTTTGCTGTGCAAAAGCTTTTAAGTTTCATTTGGTCCCATTTGTTTATTTTTGTTTTTATTTCCATTACTCTAGGAGGTGAATCAAAAAAGATCTTGCTGTGATTTTTGTCAGAGTGTTCTTCCTATGTTTTCCTCTGAGATTTATAGTGTCTGGTCTCACATTTAGGTCTTTAATCCATTTTGAGTTTATTTTTGTGTATGGTGTTAGGGAGTGTTCTAATTTCTTTCTTTTACATGTAGCTGTCCAGTTTTCCCAACACCACTTATTGAAGAGACTGTCTTTCCTCCATTGTATATCCATGCCACCGTTATCATAGATTAGTTGACCATAGGTGCATGGGTTTATCTCTGGGCTTTCTATCCTGTTCCATTGACCTATCATTCTGTTTTTGTGCCAGTACCATATTGTCTTGATTACTGTAGCTTTGTAGTATAGTCTGAAGTCAGGGAGTCTGATTCCTCCACCTCCGTATTTTTCCCTCAAGATTGCTTTGGCTATTGGGGGTCTTTTTTGTCTCCATACAGATTTTAAGATTTTTTGTTCTAGTTTTGTAAAATATGCCATTGGTAATTTGATAGGGATTGCATTGAATCTGTAGATTTCTTTGGGTAGTATAGTCATTTTCACAGTATTGATTCTTCCATTCCAAGAACATGGTATATCTCTCCATTTATTTGTATCATCTTTAATTTCTTTCATCAGTGTCTTATAATTTTCTTCATACAGGTCTTTTGTCTCCTTAGGTAGCTTTATTCCTAGATATTTTATTCTTTTTGTTGCAATGGTGAATGGGAGTGTTTCCTTAATTTCCCTTTCTGATATTTCATTGCTAGCATATAGGAATGCAAGAGATTTCTGTGCATTAATTTTGTGTCCTGAAACTTTACCAGATTCATTGATTAGCTCTAGTAGTTTTCTGATGGCATCTTTAGGATTCTCTATGCATAGTATCATGTCATCTGCAAACAGTGACAGCTTTACTTCTTCTTTTCCAATTTGGATTCCTTTGTTTTTCTTCTCTTATTGCTGTGGCTAAAACTTCCAAAACTATGTTGAATAAGAGTGGTGAGAGTGGGCAACCTTGTCTTTTTCCTGATCTTAGTGGAAATGCTTTCAGTTTTCACCATTGAGGACGATGTTGGCTATGGGTTTGTCATATATGGCCTTTATTATGTTGAGGAAAGTTCCCTCCATGCCTACTTTCTGCAGGGTTTTTATCATAAATGGGTGTTGAATTTTGTCAAAAGCTTTTTCTGCATCTATTAAGATTATCGTGTGGTTTTTCTTCTTCAATTTGTTAATGTGGTATATCACATTGATTGATTTGCATATATTGAAGAATCCTTGTATCCCTGGGATAAATCCCACTTTATCATGGTGTATGATCCTTTTAATGTGTTGTGGGATTCTGTTTGCTAGTAGTGTGTTGAGGATTTTTGCATCTCTATTCTTCAGTGATATTCATCTGTAATTTTTTTTTTGTAGCAATCTCTGTCTGGTTTGGTATCAAGGTGATGGTGGCCTCATAGAATGAGATTGGGAGTGCTCCTTCCTCTACAATTTTTTGGAAGAGTTTGAGAAGGATGGATGTTAGCGCTTCTCTAAATATTTGCTAGAATTCACCTGTGAAGTCATCTGGTCCTGGACTTTTGTTTGTTGGAAGATTTTTAATCACAGTGTCAATTTCAGTACTTGTGATTGGTCTGTTCATATTTTCTGTTTCTTCCTGGTTCAGTCTTGGAAGGTTATACCTTTCTAAGAATTTGTCCTTTCTTCCAGGTTGTCCATTTTATTGGCATAGAGTTGCTTGTAGTAGTCTCTTAGTATGCTTTGCATTTCTGTGGTGTCTGTGGTAACTTCTCCTTTTTCATTTCCAATTTTATTGATTTGAGTCCTCTCCCTCTTTTTCTTGATGAGTCTGGCTAAAGGTTTATCAATTTTTTTTATCTTCTCAAAGAACCAGCTTTTAGTTTTATTAATCTTTGCTATTGTTTTCTTTGTTTCTATTTCATTTATTTCTACTCTGATCTTTATGAGTTCTTTCTTTCTAGTAACTTTGAGTTTTGTTTGTTGTCCTCTTTCTAATTCCTTTAGGTGTAAGGGTAGATTGGTTATTTGAGATTTTTCTTATTTCTTGAGGTAGGATTGTATTGCTATAAGCTTCCTTCTTAGAACTGCTTTTGCTGCATCCCATAGGTTTTGGATCGTTGTGTTTTCATTGTCATTTTTCTCTCCGTATTTTTTTGAAATCTTCTTTGATTTCTTTAGTGATCTCTTGGTTATTTAGTAACATACTGTTTAACCTCCATGTGTTTGTGTTTTTTACGTTTTTTTCCCTGTAACTGATTTCTAATCTTATAGCTTTGTGGTCGGAAAAGATGCTTGCTATGATATTAATTTTCTTAAATTTGCGAAGGCTCGATTTGTAACCCAAGATGTGATCTATCCTGGAGAATGTTCCATGTGCACTTGAGAAGAAAGTGTAATCTGCTGGTTTTGGATGGAATGTCCTACAAATATCAGTTAAATCTATCTGGTCTATTGTGCCATTTAAAGCTTGTGTTTCCTTATTAATTTTCTGTCTGGATGGTCTGTCCATTGGTGTAATTGAAGTGTTAAAGTCCCTCAGTATTATTGTGTTACTGTCAATTTCCTCTATTATAACTGTTAGCATTTGCCTTATGTATTGAGGTGCTCCTATGTTGGGTCCATATATATTTATAATTGTTATATCTTCTTCTTGGACTGATCCCTTGATCATAATGTAGTATCCCCCCTTGTCTCTTGTAACATTCTTTATTTTAAAGTCTATTTTATCTGATATGAGTATTGCTATTCCACTTTCTTTTGATTTCCATTTGCATGACATGTCTTTTTCCATCCCCTCACTTTCAGTCTGTATGTGTCCCTAGGTCTGAAGTGGGTCTCTTGTAGACAGCATATAGATGGGTCTTGTTTCTGTATCCATTCAGCAAGCTTGTGTTTTTTGGTTGGAGCATTTAATCCATTCACATTTTTTTTTTCTTTTTTGTGGTACGCGGGCCTCTCACCACTGTGGCCTCTCCCGTTGTGTAGCACAGGCTCCGGACACGCAGGCCCAGCGACCATGGTCCTCGGGCCCAGCCGCTCCATGGCACGTGGGACCCTCCCAGACCAGGGCACAAACCCACGTCCCCTGCATCGGCAGGTGGACCCCCAACCACTGCACCACCAGGGAAGCCCTAATCCATTCACATTTAAGGTAATTATCAATATGTATGTTCCTATGACCATTTTCTTAATTGTTTTGAGTTTCTTTTTGGGTTTTTTTTGTTTGTTTTTTTGCGGTATGCGGGCCTCTCACCGTTGTGGCCTCCCCCATTGCAGAGCACAGGCTCCAGACGCGCAGGCCCAGTGGCCACGGCTCACGGGCCCAGCAGCTCCGCAGCACGTGGGACCCTCCTGGACCGGGGCATGAACCCACGTCCCCTGCATCAGCAGGCGGACTCCCAACCACTGTGCCACCAGGGAAGCCCTCCAATAGCTTTTTAATCAAACACCCTAGAGCCTTTCTAAAAATCAAGTATTGTATGGTTTTCTCAATATATTGTTGATACTTTTTCAATAAGAATATAATTCCAGAGTAACAACAAGAATCTAAAAAAAGTTCCAAAAAACAAAACTTCCAGGTGACAGCTGAAAGTATGTTCTGAAAACAAAGGCTGCAAAACATTGCATTGGTCCCACAGTTCCTGGGCTGAAAAGAGTCTGAATTACAGACCAAAGTTTAGAAAATGTTTTTAGTGAAGTTTTCACATTTGTATATGTAAATAGTTAAACTGTTTGTCATGTTACTTTTCTTAAAATACCTAGTATATCCCTTTTATTATTTAGATAGATAAAAATAAATATGTGCATTACAAGTAAATAAATTGATGCTAGATCAATAGATGATTGATTGATAGACTGACAGTCATTAGCAGGAAGGGGTGAAAGAGAGACAGAGGGAAAGAGCAATGAAAGAGACATCCACATTTATAGATGTCTCCTCAAGATTGCTTCAGGGTAGTTGTTACCAGTGCAGTGAACGGCTGACATCTGGTGGTAAAACTTAGTAAAAATTTTGCATGGATTTTTGCACTCATGAAAGAGGTGCTATTCAGTGAATGACGGCTCTGTCTTCAAGAAGAATAATTTAAAATGCTGCTAGTCATCTAGTTTTTATGGCTACATCATGCTGTACAATCAGGCCACTCAAGATGGCTGTTCTCTTGCTCTTTGTACATCCCCTGCTCCACCAGTGCCTGCTTCACTTACACGTCTCCACCTGCTAGTTTATTAAAGGGAAACATCTGCCCTGGTGATGGACATTAACCTGAGGGGCTGTGAGGGTCATGCCCCTCTGCCAGTTTCCCTGGTAACTGATGAGCCAACCTGACATCAATTCCCCTATAATTGGTAGCCTCCTTCTTCCCAAGTAGCATAGATTGCTGCCATATGCTGCTTGCCCCCAGCCGTCCACAGTAGGCGTGTTGCTGCAGAACCTTTGGTTTCAGACAAGTAAGAGTCCCCTGTCCAATAATCACTGATGTTTCTGTCGCTGGCTCTGGGCTCTTACTTTGGTCTTGTGGCTGGGCAACTACAAAGGCTTGCAGGCCTGCGGGGTGCAGCCCAACAACTAATGAGCCAGCCAGGAGGCCGGGGAAACTCCCGTGAGCACCAAGCTGTCGGGAAATAAGGACGGAGAATGGAAGGTTGCAGGGGTAATTCAGAGGTGGCCGTCCACTAGCATATGGGGCCCTGTGACAGCTGTCTACCATGAGAGATGTCTTTCTCTTCCATTATATTGGTGACATCCTGTTAACCTCGGAGCCTTGCACTCATCTGACTGCAGCGGGATAGCTGGTGAGTACAGACAAAATGCAAGAACCTGGATACCCCCAGCCCATTACCCTTAAACAATTACAGACACAGGCTTTAGCGATATTAACTCAGGTACAGGCTTGTGTATTTGACGTGACCAGTTTTCCCGAAAGGTTTGGTTGGGGCCTGTTCTGAGAGCAAAATAATAAAAAGAGTACTCTTGGGTTTCTGATCCCAGCTATGGAGGGGGACAGAGCAACCATATAGTGTGACGGAACAACAGCTATATGCAGTCTACAATGCATCATAAACAGGTGGAAGACATTACAAAACGCTTACCCGAGTCCTGGAGCAAGGGAAAACAACACTGTTCCGGGTCTAGAACAGCTATGTGTGAAATAGGGGACCCCAATGGACATCAGTAGTGACCAAAGAGCCCATTTCACAGGCCATGAAGTTCAGGAATGAGCTGATAAAAAAGCCATACACTGGCATTTCCACCTGCCTTAGAACCCCACTGCTGCTAGATAATCAAAAGGATGAATGGACTTAAATTAAGAGTGAGCCAGAAATCTGATCTCTCAACGTGTGGACCAGGAGGCTAACTCAAGCCGTATGAGCTATAACTGAACATCCAGGAGCAATCATCCCAGTGCCTAGGCCGTGTTAACCCAGAGGCAACTAGTCAACACCAGCCAAGTTCAGCTGTTGACCACCAGACCGTTGCCGACTACCAGTCGGGACAATAGCTCACTTCTGCCCTTGCCACGGGAGCTACCCGCAGGGGAACACATTATAAAATGGCTCTGGGGACTTCCCTGGTGGCGCAGTGGTTGAGAGTCCGCCTGCCGATGCAGGGGACACGGGTTCGTGCCCCGGTCCGGGAGGATCCCACGTGCCGCGGAGCGGCTGGGCCCGTGAGCCATGGCCGCTGAGCCTGCGCGTCCGGAGCCTGTGCTCCACAACGGAAGAGGCCACAACAGTGAGAGGCCCGCGTACCGCAAAAAAAAAAAATGGCTCTGGGACCGGCAGGTGAGTCCCCGGTGGTTTGGATTTGCTGCCCTGTGGGGAAGAGGATTAGAAAGAGATTTACCGATTTCACCGGTGTTCTACCAGCCTCGCCTAAGACTGCTAAAGTAATTAATCCAGGCCCTCTACTGGAGAAAGGCACCATTATATTACACTGCCTGTCCAGGATTCAGCTTGGGCTGTGGGCTCCGAGGGTGAACAGGCGGGACGGTTCTGCAGGTCAGGACAAAAACGACACACGAGGTGGTATTATCTCAGAATGTGGTCACCGCTATTTTTTTTACTTAATGGTCATGATCTTCCCTGCATTGTGCCTGTTAAACATCTCCCATTTCATCCCTAGTCTGAGTGGAGGGAATTTCTTCTGACTGGGTGAGAACAGTGGCCTCACTGTGAAATGAATCTGATTGTGGAGTCTACAGTGAGATGTTGGTGTCGTCCTCTGAACTTCTGTGAAAAACTGACTCAGTAAGCACCTGGCTCTTGAACTCTTGATACTCTTTAGCTGCTATTACCTGTATTGCATTTGTGGTATTTGGTTGCAGTGCACCTCTACATAACTGACTCCAGGGGTAGCGAGGAAGAGGGTTGGACCAAGATTGTAAGGGTCATGCAGGGTCTGTATGGGTGGAGTATACAGTCAGGTCATTCAAGACAGCTGTGCCCTTGCTCTTTGTACATCCCTTGCTCCACCAGTCCCTACGCACTTGAACGTGCTTGTCCCCTGCCCAAGCTGGTGATTGTTCTAATCCTTAGGCCAGGTGGCTCCACCTGCTAGTTTATTAAAGAGAAACATCTGCCCTTGTGATACTTGTTAACCTGAGGGGTCTGTGAGGACATGCCCCTAGCTGCCGGTTTCTCTGGTAACTGATGAGCCGAACTGGCATCAATTCCTTCTATAAATGGTAGCCTCTTTCTCCCAGAAGGAGTCTGCCGTGTTCTGCCTGCTGTATACCGTGGGGAGGTCACTCCAGGACCTTTTTGCTTCAGACGAGTAAGATCTCCCATCCAATAAACCATTGATGTTGCTGTCACTGTCGCTGTCTCTGAGCTCTTACTTCAGTCTCGAGGCTGTGCAACTACAAGGCTTGCAAGCCTGCAGGGTGCAGTTTTTTTTTTTTTTTTTTTTTTTTTTTTGCGGTACGCGGACCTCTCACTGTTGTGGCTTCTCCCGTTGCGGAGCACAGGCTCCGGACGCGCAGGCTCAGCGGCCATGGCTCAGGGACCCAGCCGCTCCGCGGCATGTGGGATCCTCCCGGACCGGGGCACGAACCTGTGTCCCCTGCATCGGCAGACAGACTCTCAACCACTGCGCCACCAGGGAAGCCCCAGGGTGCAGTTTAATACATGCCAAGCAGGTATCTGAAAATATCTGAAACGTCAGGTGTCACATAGATACTGACGGTATCCATGCCTGCTCTTCTCTAACTGCTGTTTTCTAACCAGAAAACAGAAAATTGTGAAATTGCTTTGCTATTTTTTACATGAACACTTAAGGAGGCAAAAATAAACATACATACATAATGCCATTCAAAAGTCACTGAATGCTTATCTATTGCCATTTTAAAAAATAAAAGTGACACCACTGCCCTCGCCGAGGCCTGGACCCACCCGGACCATAAGTTTGATCTTAGACACACAGAGCAAACCTTTGTGCACTGCTAAGATGCGGGAGGCTTGGAGCAAGGAAAGCTCTCTGAGGCCCAAGAGGGCCTTGCAGCTCTAGAGAAAGATTACAAAGAGATGGGCATGGATTCCGGGGAAGCAGAAGAGGAAAAAGAGGAGGAATAATAAACAGGGGAGTGCAGCTAGCAGGCACCCCTCTCTTCTGCTCTTTACTGCCACCCCTCAGACAGCTGGTTTCAAGTTGTTTACAGTTAGAGTTTCTGTATTACATGACTAAAATCACAGCTCTGAATGCTAAAAGCCTTTGAATTTTCACCTTAAATGAGTGGATTGTATGGTATGTAAACTATCTCAACAAAGCTCTTAAAAAAGAAAAAAAAACTGTCCAATAACCTTCAAGCCAGATAAATCCCTGTCCACCTCCAAGGCCTGAAAACTCCCAGTTACAGCTGGGCCACGTGGAAATGCATTCTTGGCTTCCACAAACTGTCATGGCTCCTTTGAATACTGAATTATTCCAACTCTTTCCAGGGGCCTAGTTAAGTAATTACCTAACCTACACTGGTGGAAACATCTGCGGATGGTCTGCTTTTCTATACCTTTCCCCAAGGTGTCCTGCAACATTGCCTTCCTTGCTTAGGGAGAGGCTCACAGATATGGGGTGATTTTTCCTTGGAAGTCTGTGTCGTCCCACAGCAGAATCTCCCTGCCAGGTGGTGTCCTTTTGCCATGGATTAAACCGTGCCCCCAGCCCCTGCATCCCACCATCAGGCAGATCTACTCCCTACTTTAGCTTTCTCAGCTCAGGGAGACTCAGTCTGTGAGATTGGAAACCTAAAGCCCAAGAGGCCTCTTAGTGGGGAGAGATGTGAAGCTAACTATGGAAAGAGCTAACGAGGTGTGTGGGGAGAACAGAAAATATTCTTCTTTCTGCTGCTGTGCTGCCTTCACTGCCCACTCTGTCTTCCCTAGTGGTACATGACCTTCCAGTCATTGATCACAATTCGAATGAAACCCTTTTACCACTGGAGCCAAACACACTGTCTTCCTCTGAGTGAACAGAAATGTCTTATTGCTTCAGCAAAGCCCTGTATCCCAGTGACCTTGATAATTTAGGTATCTTAGTAAAATTATGTACAATGCTAAGACTTTTAGAATCTATAATTCACTGACAGGAATTACAAGGAAGATTAGAATTAAGGGTGAATAACTTCAAGTTTGAGAAGATATTCCAAAGAATCTGATCTTTATTCTGGGGAAAAAATTTCTCTCTCCAGTTTTCAAATGCAAATTGAGTTGGAAATAGGAAAATGATGTAAGAACAACTTCAGAAATTCTATGTAAATTACATTGGATTGCAAATTCCTTAGGAAAGACAAAGTACTATGTGATGGCAAAATAATAAGTTGCTGCAGAGGCTAATGTTCTGCCTCATTCAGTTTCCACTGGCGGATGAGAATGAGATTCTTGAGAACTTACCTGCTTTATTTGTAGTCCCTCAAATGTGATATTAGCATCAGCTATATCCATCAAAAGGGGGAAGGGAGTTGAATGCTCTGCTGCCGTCATTCATAAAGCTAGGAACCTTGCTTAAGCATCTGTTTGCTCTGCCAGGTAGTATAAATAATGCCATCAAGTATGTGTAATCAATCACCAGGTGCTTTGGATTGCTGCCTCAGCAATAATTTAACGAGAAGTGTGGTGGCTCGACAGCAAGTGCAGTTCTCTGCAGCAAAGAGAATGTCTTGGTCTCTCAAAAGGACGCATATTAAAGTTTTATTTTGGAGAGTTCTGAAATGTGCATAAACGAATGCTGAATGCCTATCTCTTGAACTTCAGGCTCTTATATCCAAATGTCTACCCAACATATCCATCTGCATGTTTATCTCAAATGCAACATGTTCAAAACTGAAGTTCTTTCTTCTTTCCCAAACCCACCTCTTCAAACTCTTCCTCATCTCATTTAGTGGCAACTCCATCCTTCTGGTTATGCAAACCTAAAAAGTTTAGAGTCATCACAGACTCCTGTCTTCCTCTAGATACCTACATTCAATATAAGCAAATTCCATGTAAACTAGCTTTAAAATATAACAGATACTAAGCATTTCTCGCCACACCCCACTGCTACCAGTGCCATGTCATCTCTCACCTGAATTATTGGAACATCCTCCTAACCCTTCTCAGTCCTCCATCGCCCTTTCTCAGTCCATTTTCATTCCAGCTTCCAAAGCGATTATCTAAAAACACGTCAGATCGTGTCACTTTTCTCAAGTACTTTCAGTGAGTTACCATATTACTCACACTAAAAACAGATTCCATACAATGGCCTACAAGGCCTGAAACAACTTATTCTACCCCTTTGCCTCTCTGATCTTTTGTTATACAGTATTCCCTCTTACTCTAAGTCTCCTGGGCCCCTTGCTGTTCCTCAAAACACCAAACACAAACACCTCAGCACCTTTGCACTTGCTGTTTCTTCTCCTCTGGAATGCTCTCCCCCCAGATATGCACATGCCTCCTTTTCTCACTTTCTTCAAATCTTTGCCCATGTCTCACCTTCTTTAAGCTGATTTTTCTGCTCCCTTTTGTGTTCTTGACTTCCTCCATGCTTTTTTATGTACCTGTAATTTATTCATTTTCATTGCTATTAAGTATTCCATTGTATGAATAAGCCACAATCCACTTATCCATTCTGTTGATAGATATCTATGTTGTTTCCAATGTTTTGCTATTACAAAAATTCCTCCTTGAACATGGCTCCTGGTGCAAAATTGCTGGATTATAGGCTTGTGCATCTTCAACTTTGCTATATAATACTAAATTGTTTTTTCAAAAATGGTTGTATCAATTTATACACTCACCAATAATGTATAATTGTATTGTCTGTTCTCATCCTTGTTAATATTTTAAATTATCCCCAATCTGGTAGGTTTTAAATCATCTTTAATAATGGTTTTAATTTGCATTTTTTTCTGGCTATTAATGAGATTGAACATCTTATAATGTGTTTATTGGTTGTATCTGGATTTCAACAGTGAACAAATGACAAGTTAGCATAATCAAAGGGACTAAGCACAAAGATGTGCGTGGGATGTAGGCAAAACCCAGACTGTTACCAATAGACCTAACTCCACACCTAGATCCCAAAGGACCAGAGGAAGAAGAGGTTACTGGAAACCCAGAAGAGTAGAGTACTGTAAAGCAGGGGCCTTTTCTTGAAAGTAACAGCCAGAATGAGGACGCGGACAAGAAGAACAAATATCTCAACCTCATTTTCCTCCTTCCTTCTGATCTTTTGCCAGGAATCCCCATTGGCCAAATCCACCTGGAACTCTGCTGAGGCCAGGATCCTGGGCGGAGCACAAGGTGAAGAACAGTGGGAAGTTGGTATATAGGGGCAAACAAAAGATACTTGTAGGAGCCGTTCTCTTTCTCTTCTATGAAGTACCAATTCAAGACTATTGCCCATTTTTATATTAGGGTATCTTTTTCATATTTACTTATATTAGTTCTTTAGGTGGATAATTATTTCTATTGCAAACAAGATTAGTTTTCTTTCTAATTCTTATAACTTTTCCTTTTCTTGCCTTAATATGCTGGCTATAGCTTCCAATACAATAGTAGTAATCTTGTCTTGTTCATGATCTTAAAGAGAATCCTTTTAATATATGCTTCATTCAGTATAAATGCTTACTATAGTTGTTTTCTTAATAAAATACACTTTACCAGGATAAGGAAATGCCCTTCTGAGTTTGCCAAGAATTTTTTTTTAATTTCACATGGATGTTAACATTCAGCAAATACTTTTTCTGCATCTACTAGATCAAGCGTCTACAAACGCCTACACCACAGGCCAAATCCAGTCCACAATTTTTTGGGGGGAAATAAAATTTTACTGGAAAACAGACACACCCATTTGTTTAGTGTGTATATATGGCTGCTTACACTACAATGGCAGAATTGTGTAGTTCCAACAGAATGTTTGGTTTGCAAAGCTGAAAAATATTTACTATCTAGCTAAGCTCTTTACGGAAAATGTTTGCCACCTAACTAGATGATTATGTGACTTTTCTTTTTTACATCTGATCATGTGGTTTTGCCTGTTCTTCTCAAATCACATGCCAACATCCATTCTCTGCCCTTTTCTGCTCTGTTCCCTAGGAGGCTGATCTTAACTGCTTGCATCCCCAAGCTCCCTGACACTGACTTCCTATGGGGGCTAACAAATGAGAGGCTCTAGCAGGAGACGGGAGGGTTGTACCCTGCTATGGTCACAGTTTTAACAATGATTGTTACTGTTCTAACTTGTATTGTTCTGGCAGAGGTTGCTTTCCTCTATGACTACCACCACTGATGGTTAAACTCTTTTCCATGAATTCGTCTCTCAGTGGACATTTTCACTCTTTGCCCCTTCAAGCCTAGAGGTTTCTGGCTATTGCTAGTTACTAAATGTCCCACCATCCCTTGTGGGTTCCATTAATCTTTAAATAGTTCCTTAAATTCTCCTCAGTTAAAATGTTTTGTGTGTTTCATCTCTTTTTTGCCAGATCTCTTAGAAATGCAGTCATTAATTAAACCAAACTTGCATTTTGGGGATCCACTCAATTTGGTCATAATGCATATTTTTATAGGTCACTGGATTTGGTTTGCTAATTTATTTTTAGGTCTTTGTGTTCATGGGAGAATGACCTGTTATTTTCCTTTCTCATTCTGTCCTTTGCAGATTTTGGTATCAAGATTATGCTACCCTCATGCCAAAGATTTAAGGAGCAGTCCTTCTGCTTCTGCACCATGAATAATTGGTGTAAGATTAAAATTATGTACTCCTTAAATTTTGTTATAAATGTTTGGTAAAATCATATGGCTTATTATTTCTTCTTGAACCACTTTTGCAGGTTAAATTTTTCTATAATTTATCAGTTTTATTAAGGTTTCAAAATTATTAGAATAAAGTTATAATATCATTTATCTTTTAAATATCTGCATTATATGTGGTTCTGACCCTTTTTATATCACAATATTGTTTATAAATTCTCTAAGATTTTCTTAATTAGAACTTGCTAGGTTTGTCTCAATTTATTAGTGTTTTCAGAAAAGAAATTTTGGCTCAGTTCATCCTGTCATAGGCTTATTTTCTATTCCATTAATTTCTATTATGTTCATGATTTCAAACCTATTTTCTTTAGGCTTATTCACTTGTTCTTTTTATACCACATTAAGTTGATGCTTAGCTCATTACTTTATAGCCTTTATTTTTTTCCAGTATAATCATGTAGGTCATAAATTTTCATCTAAGCACAATTTGAGCTACATCCCACAAACTTTTAAAAACAGCTTTATTAAGATATAATTCACATACCATACAATTCACCAGTTTAAAGTGAATAACTCAGTAGTTTTTGGTATATTACATTATTAATTTTTCTAAATTGTGGTAAAATATATATAACATAAATGTTGCCATTGTAACCATTTTAAGTGTACAGTTCAGTGACATTAATTACATTCACAATGTTGTGCAACCATTACTACAATTCCCAAAATGTCTTCATTACTTCAAACAGAAACCTTGTAGTCATTAATCATCAACTCCCCATTTCCCCTCCCCTATTCCCTGGTAAACACTAATCTATTTTCTATCTCTATGAATTTGCCTATTCTAGATGTTTCATGTAGGTGGAATCATACGATATTTTTCATTTTTTGTCTGACATATTTCACTTAGCATAATGTCTTCAAGGGTCAATCATGTAGCATTATTCAGAAATTCATTCCTTTTGATGGCCGAATAATATTCCACTGCATGTATATACCACATTTTATTTATTCATTCATCTGTTGATAGACACTTAGGCTGTTTCTACCTTTTGGCTATTGAATAATGCTACAATAAACATTGGCATACACTTATCTGTTCCAGTCCCTGTTTTCAATTCCTTTGGGTATATACCTACAAGTGGAATTGCTGGGTCATATGGTAATACTATGTTTAGCTTTTTGAGGAACAAACAGTTTCCCATAGTGGCTGAACCATTTTACATTCCTGTCAGCAATATACAAGGTTTCCAATTTCTCCACATTCTCATCAACACTTCTTATTTTCCTTTTTTTTTCCCCCCAACTATCACAGCCATTCTAGTAAGTGTGAAGTGGTGTCTCATTTGTATATCTTCTTTAGAGAAATGTATAATCAAGTCTTTTGCCCATTTTTAAATTGGGTTCTTGTCTTTTTGTGTGTTGAGTTACAAGAGTTTTTATATATTCTTGATTTTATGACTTTCCACATTACATAAAAAGAAATCATTACCCTTTTAACTGATAACATATTAGCTACCTCAGGTAGAATTAGTGATTATTAAACATAGTTTGTGATCAGTGTGGCTTAACAGGGGATTGACTGTAAGTCCTATTCTCAAAGTCTAGGCAGATTTGCCACTGACTTGTTTCTAGCTATGACCAAGTAATATAAACCACCACTATGATTATTTTATCACTGTTTATTTACCACATAAAATTGTTAACTGAATAATATATGCATCTGTTTGTAAGGATGAAATTCTAAATGGAAAGAGCAAAAACCCAGAATAAAACACTCTCCAGAAATCCAGAGACTGTAGATTATATATTACAATGCAGTAGGAAAACATATTGGAGGAAGAGAACCATTCCATTTAGTATTTTTTTCTTCACCTCTATTTCAAAATAATACACAGGAAGGAAGGAAGTCAGATTCCCTTTCCTTTCATTTCTCTTCTGTTCGTCACTTCATTTCCTGGGACCTCTTCTCAGAACTAACAGAGGCTTCATTGGGATGTGGGGGGAGAGGAGGGAGTGAAGTGGTCATTGGCTATCTGGTCTCCTCCAGCTACCCACCAGGCCAAGGAAATGGCTTTCCTCACTATGAGCTCTTCACAAGGAACTTCAATGTGTGGACAGTGAGGCGGTCAGATAAGCGAAGTCCCCTGGACCCAATGCTCCTTAACTTCTAAACAAGTTTTGGGTGAGTACACAAAGGAAGTAGTTTTTTTTTTTTGTGGTACATGGGCCTGTCACTGTTGTGGCCTCTCCCGTTGTGGAGCACAGGCTCCGGATGCGCAGGCTCAGCGGCCATGGCTCACAGGCCCAGCCGCTCCGCGGCATGTGGGATCTTCCCGGATCAGGGCACGAACCCATGTCCCCTGCATCGGCAGGCGGACTCTCAACCACTGCGCCACCAGGGAAGCCCAGGAACTAGTATTAATGGGGGGTGAGGAAGTAAGAAAGGGGAGAGAGGAGGAAATTGAGGGATTAGAGGAAGCAGGAGAACCATTTGATCTGGTCCTCATGTTCAGGGCAATCTACCAATTTAGATACTTTCTAATTTGATGACATTGAATTGATCCTTGCCTGTTTAATATCAATTGTAACATTGCACAAAGCTGGCATTTCCCTCTCAATCAACAGATGCATTTGTGGAAAACAAAAATTTGGAAAAAATTTGCTTTTTAAATGTTTATTTTGTTTTTAATTACTAATCATAATGGTTAGAAACTCCAGCTGGAAGTGGCCCAGTCCTTTTTAGACCTCTGAACAAAAACAGAACTTTCTACACAGTCAAAAAATAAGTGGAAGAGGCTTAAGGTCGGGATCCCAACAAGATGTCTGTGCAAAAGGCTATCAATGAGATTTTAAGATTGGATGTAAGTAATGTATTCGTTAAGAACTACTGGTCACTATTCTATTGGAATGCAAGCTCTAGGAGGGCAGAGATATTTGTTTCTCATTGATATATCCTCAGTGCCAAAACAGTACATGGACATCGTAGACATTTAATACATACCTTTTCTGAGTGTATGAATGAATCCCATAACTAAATATCTAGTAAGTTTTATTTTGTAAATCTTAGTGAGTTACTTCTTTTTTAAAGATGGTGATATAAGAAAAAATTTACACTTGGAATGTTAATTATGATATTTAAAAATAACTTTTCAAATGAGGAAATTATTCAAAAATTTTTTTCCTTTATTATAGCTTAGCATTTCCATTTCTTTCTATATCATGGTTTGAAGTGTTCATAAAAATACCAGAAGGTGGCATATAAAACCTCATAAAGACACTGGAATTTTTTTGGTCAAAATTTTACTATATACTTACAGAAAACCTCGCTTAAATCCAGGCAAGAGGGACCTCACTCTCGACCCTTTGCTTGAGGGCTAGGCTCTGTCCCCCTTGAGCATATGTTCCTCCCTGTAGGGTGAAAAGATCACAGGGCTCAGGGATGTGCCCCTCCCCTCCTGGAGAACCTCTTCAAAGGCCTCCCTCCTAAGGCGGTGGACAGAGAGGTGGAGAGCACATCCCAAAGGCTTGGGCTGGTCAAAGGGTGCATCTGCAGGAGCTTGAATGGGGGAGAGGGGCAGCAATGGAGCGGGGAGAGTTGTTCTTGGGAGAGGATGGAGTTGAGACAAAGAACTCTCTATGACCAGCTCTCCCTGCTTTGCCACTCATTAGTGTGAAGCTTGAAGAGTCCAAGAATTCTAGGAACCTTAAGGCACATTTGCCAAGGTAGGAATAGTTTATTAGCTCAATTTATAACTTCTAAATATTTAGGTATATGGTATATTGAAATCCATTTTCACTCTTGACAGGGCCCTGCAAACATTAGAGACAAGATTATGTATATGTATATAATTTGTTATTTGTTTACATAACATCTGTATTTGGAATCTCTACGTTAGAATCCTGAGATTTCAGTAAAAAATCAGCATTTTATTTGAATAGCTTATATTCGCTATCAGGAAATAAAAATAACTTTCATCATAGGTGGCCTTTAATAGAATTTGCAAACAAAGACGAGTATGGCAGTTACTGCAGTTATATTCTAGTTTTCTTCCTTCAAGGAATATAGTAGGACTATATTAGGTGTGGCTATGTGGCTAGTTCTTTTTTTAAAACTTTGGTTTAGACTCTTTTTATAACAATTTTATTGAGCTATAATTCTCATAAAATTCACCCTTTTAAAGAATACAATTCAGTGGATCTTAGTAGTTTTTCAGTTATGCATCCAGCACCATTAACTTTGGAACATTGTTTTCACTACAAAAAGAAACCTGTACCCATTAGCAGTGTGTGACTAGGTTTTACCCTTGTTATGTGAGTAGGAAGGATGTGCATAATTACACACCAAGTCTTTTCACAGCTAGTGCTCAGTTCACCGTATTCTCCCCTTGCCATGGTCACTGGTGTATTCCAGTACTCAGGTTCCTTCAGCCTGCATCTTGGAGTGAGGATGAAAATGGATGCTTAATGAACCAAGAGGGTGGCTAAGAAATAACACTCTGTTATTTTAAGCCACTAAGATTTTGGGGTGGTTTGTAGACACAACCTGGTGTAACCCAGCATGACCAGTGCACACAGGATAAAGGTCTGTTTGATGAGAAAGTATTTAGAGGAGATAGAATTCTAAAAAAAAAAAAAAAAAAAAAATGCTTAGGAATTGTAATTCTAAAATGATTCATTACTAATTACCCTGTTACAATGGAAAAAGACTTTGAGTCAGATGATCACTGAAGAAAAGTCACTTTATTTGAGCCAAGAAAAGGGCACTTGACCACTTATATTTACCAGAGAGAGTTCAGTATGACTCCATCATGAACTTTGTTCTGCTAATAGGAGCAGGATAGGTATCACTGTTTGAGACAACTATGTTTTCTTAAGGTGTTTGTTTTTGTTTGTTTTTTTTTTAATACAGCAGGTTCTTATTAGTGTTCTATTCTATACACATCAGTGTATACATGTCAATCCCAATCACCCAATTCAGCATACCACCAAACCCAACCCCCCATGGCTTCCCCCCTTGGTGTCCATACGTTTGTTCTCTCTATCTGTGTCGCAATTTCTGCCCTGAAAAACGGTTCATCTGTACCATTTTTCTAGGTTCCAAATACATGCATTAATATACGATATTTGTTTTGCTCTTTCTGACTTACTTCACTCTGTATGACAGTCTCTAGATCCATCCACGTCTCAACAAATGACCCAATTTCGTTCCCTTTTATGGCTGAGTAATATTCCATTGTATATACATACCACTACTTATTTATCCATTCGTCTGTCGATGGGCATTTAGGTTGCTTCCATGACCTGGTTATTGTAAATAGTGTTGCAATGAACATTGGGGTGCATGTGTCTTTTTGAATTGTGGTTTTCTCTGGGTATATGCCCAGTAGTAAGATTGCTGGATCATACGGTAATACTATTTTCAGTTTTTTGAGGAACCTCCATACTGTTCTCCATAGTGGCTGTATCAATTTACATTCCCACCAACAGTGCAAGAGGGTTCCCTTTTCTCCACACCCTCTCCAGCATTTGTTGTTTGTAGATTTTCTGATGATGCCCATTCTAACTGGTGTGAGATGATACCTCATTGTAATTCTGATTTGCATTTCTCTAATAATTAGTGATGTTGAGCAGCTTTTCATGTGCCTCTTGGCCATCTGTATGTCTTCTTCTTTAGAAAGATGTCTATTTAGGTCTTCTGACCATTTTTGGATTGGGTTGTTTGTTTTTTTAATATCGAGCTACATGAGCTGTTTATATGTTTTGGAGATTAATCCTTTGTCCGTTGATTCCTTTGCAAATATTTTCTCCCATTCTGAGGGTTGTCTTTTCATCTTATTTATGGTTTCCTTGCTGTGCAAAAACTTTAAGTTTCATTAGGTTCCATTTGTTTTTTTTTGTTTTTTTTTCCCATTACTCTAGGAGGTGGATCAAAAAGATCTTGCTGTGATTTATGTCAAAGAGTGTTCTTCCTATGTTTTCCTCTAAGAGTTTTATAGTGTCCGGTCTTACATTTAGGTCTTGAATCCATTTTGAGTTTATTTCTGTGTATGGTGTTAGGGAGTGTTCTAATTTCTTTCTTTTACATGGAGCTGTCCAGTTTTCCCAGCACCACTTATTGAAGAGACTGTCTTTTCTCCATTGTATATCCTTGCCTCCTTTGTCATAGATTAGTTGACCATAGGTGCATGGGTTTATCTCTGGGCTTTCTATCCTGTTCCATTGATCTATCATTCTGTTTTTGTGCCAGTACCATATTGTCTTGATTACTGTAGCTTTGTAGTATAGTCTGAAGTCAGGGGGTCTGATTCCTCCACCTCCGTATTTTTCCCTCAAGATTGCTTTGGCTATTGGGGGTCTTTTTTGTCTCCATACAAATTTTAAGATTTTTTGTTCTAGTTCTGTAAAAAATGCCATTGGTAATTTGATAGGGATTGCATTGAATCTGTAGATTGCTTTGCGTAGTATAGTCATTTTCACAATATTTATACTTCCAATCCAAGAACATGGTATATCTCTCCAACTGTTTGTATCATCTTTAATTTCTTTCATCAGTGTCTTATAGTTTTCTGCATACAAGTCTTTTGTCTCCCTAGGTAGGTTTATTCCTAGGTATTTTATTCTTTTTGTTGCAATGGTAAATGGAAGTGTTTCCTTAATTTCTCTTTCAGATATTTCATCATTAGTGTATAGGAATGCAAGAGATTTCTGTGCATTAATTTTCTATCCTGCAACTTTACCCAATTCATTGATTAGCTCTGGTTTTCTGGTGGCATCTTTAGGATTCTCTATGTATAGTATCATGTCATCTGCAAACAGTGACAGTTTTACTTCTTCTTTTCCAATTTGTATTCCTTTTATTTTTCTTCTCTGATTGCCGAGGCTAGGACTTCCAAAACTATGTTGAATAATAGCAGTAAGAGTGGACATCGCTGTCTTGTTCCTGATCTTAGAGGAAATGCTTTTAGATTTTCACCATTGAGAATGATGTTTGCTGTGGGTTTGTCGTATAAGGACTTTATTATGTTGAGGTAGGTTCCCTCTATGCCCACTTTCTGGAGAGTTTTTATCATAGATGGGTGTTGAATTTTGTCAAAAGCTTTTTCTGCATCTATTGAGATGATCATATGGTTTTTATTCTTCAATTTGTTAATATGGTGTATCACATTGATTGATTTGCATATATTGAAGAATCCTTGCATCCCTGGGATAAATCCCACTTGATCATGGTGTATGATCCTTTTAATGTGTTGTTGGATTCTGTTTGCTAGTAGTTTGTTGAGGATTTTTGCATCTATATTCATCAGTGATAATGATCTGTAATTTTCTTGTTTTGTAGTATCTTTGTCTGGTTTTGGTATTAGGGTGATGGTAGCCTCATAGAATGAGTTTGGGAGTGCTCCTTCCTCTGCAATTTTTTGGAAGAGTTTGAGAAGGATGGGTATTAGCTCTTGTCTAAATGCTTGATAGAATTCACCTGTGAAGCAACCTGGTCCTGGACTTTTGTTTGTTGGAAGATTTTTAATCACAGTGTCAATTTCAGTACTTGTGATTGGTCTGTTCATATTTTCTATTTCTTCCTGGTTCAGTCTTGGAAGGTTATACCTTTCTAAGAATTTGTCCATTTCTTCCAGGTTGTCCACTTTATTGTCATAGAGTTGCTTGTAGTAGTCTCGTAGGATGCTTTGTATTTCTGTGGTGTTGTAACTTCTCCTTTTTCATTTCTAATTTTATTGATTTGAGTCCTCTCCCTCTTTTTATTGATGAGTCTGGCTAATGGTTTATCAATTTTGTTTATCTTCTCAAAGAACCAGCTTTTAGTTTTATTGATCTTTGCTATTGTTTTCTTTGTTTCTATTTCATTTATTTCTGCTCTGATCTTTATGATTTCTTTCCTTCTGCTAACTTTGGGTTTTGTTTGTTCTTCTTTCTCTAGTTCCTTAGGTGTAAGGTTAGATTGTTTACTTGAGATTTTTCTTGTTTCTTGAGGTAGGCTTGTATAGCTATAAACTTCTCTCTTAGAACTGCTTTTGCTGCATCCCATACGTTTTGGATTGTCGTGTTTTCATTGTCATTTGTCTCTAGGTATTTTCTGATTTCCTCTTTGATTTCTTCAGTGATCTCTTGGTTATTTAGTAACGTAGTGTTTAGCCTCCATGTGTTTGTGTTTTTTACGGTTTTTCCCCTGTAATTCATTTCTAATCTTATAGCGTTGCGGTCAGAAAAGATGCTTGATATGATTTCAGTTTTCTTAAGTTTACTGAGGCTTGATTTGTGACCCAAGAAGTGATCTATCCTGGAGAATGTTCTGTGTGCACTTGAGAAGAAAGTGTAGTCTGCTGTTTTTGGATGGAATGTCCTATAAGTATCAATTAAATCTATCTGGTCTATTGTGTCATTTAAAGCTTCTGTTTCCTTATTATTTTCATTTTGGATGATCCGTCCATTGGTGTAAGTGAGGTGTTTAAGTCCCCCACTATTATTGTGTTACTGTTCATTTCCTCTTTTACAGCTGTTTGCAGTTGCCTTATGTATTGAGGTGCTCCTATGTTAGGTGCATATATATTTATAATTGTTATATCTTCTTCTTGGATTGATCCCTTGATCATTATGTGGTGTCCTTCCTTGTCTCTTGTAACATTCTTTATTTTAAAGTCTATTTTATCTGATATGAGTATTGCTACTCCAGCTTTCTTTTGATTTCCATTTGCATAGAATACCTTTTTCCATCCCCTCACTTTTCAGTGTATGTGTCCCTAGGTTTGAAGTGGGTCTCTTGTAGACAGCATATAGATGGGTCTTGTTTTTGTATCCATTCAGGCAGCCTGTGTCTTTTGGTTGGGGCATTTAATCCATTCACGTTTAAGGTAATTATCGATATGTATGTTCCTATTCCCATTTTCTTAATTGTTTTGGGTTTGTTTTTGTGGGTCCTTTTCTTCTCTTGTGTTTCCCACTTAGAGAAGTTCCTTTAGCATTTGTTGTAAAGCTGGTTTGGTGGTGCTGAATTCTCTTAGCTTTTGCTTGTCTGTAAAGCTTTTGATTTCTCCATCAAATCTGAATGAGATCCTTGCTGGGTAGAGTAATCTTGGTTGTAGCTTCTTCCCTTTCGTCACTTTAAGTATATCATGCCACTCCCTTCTGGCTTGTAGAGTTTCTGCTGAGAAATCAGCTGTTAACCTTATGGGAGTTGCCTTGTATGTTATTTGTTGCTTTTGCCTTGCTGCTTTCAATAATTTTTCTTTGTGTTTAATTTTTGCCAATTTGATTACTATGTGTCTTGGTGTGTTTCTTCTTGGGTTTATCCTGTATGGGTCTCACTGTACTTCCTGGACTTGGGTGGCTGTTTCCTTTCCCGTGTTAGGGAAGATTTTGACTATAACCTCTTCAAATATTTTCTCGAGTCCTTTCTCTCTTCTCCTTCTGGGACCCCTATAATGTGAATGTTGTTGCATTTAATGTTGTCCCAGAGGTCTCTTAAGCTGTCTTCATTTCTTTTCATTCTTTTTTCTTTATTCTGTTCCGCAGCAGTGAATTCCACCATTCTGTCTTCCAGGTCACTTATCCGTTCTTCTGCCTCAGTTATTCTGCTATTGATTTTTTCTAGTGTAGTTTTCATTTCAGTTATTGTATTGTTCATCTCTGTTTGTTTGTTCTTTACTTCTTCTTTGTTAAACATTTCTTGCATCTTCTCTATCTTTGCCTCCATTCTTTTTCTGAGGTCCTGGATCATCTTCACTATCATTATTCTGAATTCTTTTTCTGGAAGGTTGCCTATCTCCACTTCATTTAGTTGTTTTTCTGGGGTTTTATCTTGTTCCTTCATCTGGTACATAACCCTCTGCCTTTTCATCTTGTCTATCTGTGAATGTGGTTTTTGTTCCAGAGGCTTCAGTATTGTAGTTCTTGTTGCTTCTGCTGTCTGTCATCTGGTGGATGAGGCTGTCTTAGAGGCTTGTGCAGGTTTCCTGATTGGAGGGACTGGTGGTGGGTAGAGCTGGCTGTTGCTCTGGTGGGCAGAACTCAGTAAAACTTTAATCCGCTTGACTGCTGATGGGTGGGGCTCGGTTCCCTCCCTGTTGGTTGTTTGGCCTGAGGCAACCCAACACTGGAGCCTACCTGGGCTCTTTGGTGGGGCTAATGGCAGACTCTGGGAGGGCTCACGCCAAGGAGTACTTCCCAGAACTTCTGCTGCCAGTGTCCTTGTTCCCACAGTGAGCCACAGCCACCGCCCGCCTCTGCAGGAGACCCTCCAACACTAGCAGGTAGTTCTGGTTCAGTCTCCCCTGGGGTCACTGCTCCTTCCCCTGGGTCCCGATGCGCACACTACTTTGTGTGTGCCCTCTAAGGTGGAGTCTCTGTTTCCCCCTGTCCTGTCAAAGTCCTGCAATCAAATCCCACTAGCCTTCAAAGTCCGATTTTCTAGGAATTCTTCCTCCCGTTGCTGGACCCCCAGGTTGGGAAGCCTGACGTAGGGCTCAGAGCCTTCACTCTAGTGGGTGGACTTCTGTGGTAGAAGTGTTCTCCAGTCTGTGAGTCACCCACCCAGCAGTTATGGGATTTGATTTTGCTGTGATTGCGCCCCTCCTACTGTCTCATTGTGGCTTCTCCTTTGTCCCTGGATGTGGGGTATCTTTTTGGTGAGTTCCAGTTTCTTCCTGTCGATGACTGTCCAGCAGCTAGCTGTGATTCTGGTGTTCTCACAAGAGGGAGTGAAAGCACGTTCTTCTACTCCGCCATCTTGGTTCAGCTTCTGTTTTCTAAAGGTTTGTTTCTGGAATTCTACTTGGAATTCACTTGTCTGTGGTATAAGATGGAGTCCTTGATTTCTTTCCTCCAATCACTTTTACTTTAGCCTATATTAAACATAATTTAACCTTTCTTAAATGAGTAACTGTAATACCTCACCTCAGGTTTCTATTTTCAATATCACTGTTCAGTATGGTTGATGCCAAAAATATGAGATATTCTGTAGATCTTGAGATATGCTCCATTTATTACTAATGCTACTAGAATAGTTCAGGTTCCTATTATTCATCATCACTTCAAAGTCATAACTAATCCTCCATGCTTTGCTTCTCTCCTCCTCTAATCAGTTCTTTACTAGTTGCCAGATTAAGCTTCCTAAATCATAGTCCTGATGACACTTCCCTATACAAAGACCTTCAATGGGTCTCAGAAAATAAAAAATAATTTAACTAGGTATTTATATTACTTTGCTAGGGCTGCTGTAACAAAGTGCCACAAACCTGGTGACTTAAAGAAAAGATACTGTTTCACAGTTCTGGAGGCTACAAAGCTGAAATGAAGGTGTTGACAGGGCTGCTTCCTTCTCTGGGCTCTGAGGAAGAGTCTATTCCATGCCTCTCCTTTAGTTTCTGGTGGTTTTCTGGTAACCTCTGGCATTCCTTGGCTTGTGGATGAATCACCCCGATCTCTGCCTTCATCTTCACATGGCATTCTCCCTGACTCTATGACCAAATTTCCCCCTCTTGTAAGGATATCAGTCATACTGGATTAGGCCCCACTCTACTTCAACATGACCTCATCTTAACTAATCAATATCTGCAATAACCTTTTTTCCAAATAAGGTCACATTCTAAGGTACTAGGGTTTACAACTTCAACATGACTTCAACATGTGAATTTGGAGGAAGGGGGACACAATTCAACCCCTAACAGTATTCAAAGCCCTCCACAAGGTTTCCTACTTCCCCTTCAGCTTTATCTCCCCATACCTTACCATTTCACCTTACACTGGAGGCAATGTAGACAACAAAAAGCCCTGCCTTTCTGTAAATCATTACAATACTTTCTGTCTCTGTGCATTTGTTTTCCTCTAATTTTTTGGACCCTCTCACCAAATCCTATTCATTCTTCAGGGTCAAGCTCAAAAGATCCTTCTTCCATTAATAGCCTAAGTTTCCTATCCAGAAATAAACTCTTTCTTTTCTTCCTCCCTAAATATATTATTTGTACTTTTCTTATGGAACTTAGCACATAACTTGTAACTACTGTTGTACATGGCTTATATGATCTATATTCCCTACTGGACTGTATGTCTCTCTTGGGGACAAGGCACACACAGCATTTATTTTTCCCACAGTATTCTTCAAAGTGCTTTATAACAAATATTTGTTGAGCAAAGTTATAACTATCATAGAAATTATAGTTTAAAATCTTTGATATCAGTTATTTTATAATTATTATTTACTTAAGGCTGAAGAAAAAATCTTATTAATGGATGCTTCTGACTTTAATATATACTATGGAAATGCACAAATGTTTTCAAACCAATATATAGTTTCAGATCCTAATCCTGAGCCTGTCTAACAAGGTGAACTTACCAATACACTGTAAGAGCCCATTAAACAACTCTAAATTTTTTCCTACAATATTGTTTTTAGACGTTCCAATGACACAGAAAGAGGTTTCATTTATCACATTTAATAAATATTTATTAATGCAATTCTAGGTAGTTCAAACATTTTTTAAAAGGGGGGAATATTAAAAAAAAAATTAAAACTGAAAACATGGTACCAATATCAAACAAAGTTTTGAGCTAGAATTTAGTTTACTTCCTAAGAAGCAAGCATGCTTTGCCTGTTCTCTTTTTAGAAGAAAAAATGACATCTATGTAATATACTTCCTTTGCATATATATATATATATATATATATATATATATATATATATATATATGCACTGACATTCAAATGAGGCACAACTTTAGATAAATAAATAGTTATAAAATAAATCTTCAGGATTTAGTCATTAAGAGTTTGTCAAGATACTTTTTCTAAATAACCTTTTTGAATGGAAAAGATAACAAGATTCAAGGAGATATACTTTCTAAACAAGCACTTTAAATGAATTTTGGTGTTCACTAACTTAAGTACTCAAGGACTTGGTTTGAAGAGTCCAAGAGACTAAAAGTCTGCTTTTCAAGAGTACTATGATCTTCTATCAAGGGAGAGATTTTGGCATTTCTATATTCTAACAGTTCACGATCCTTGCTTGATGTCAGTAATTCATTGTCGACTACTCCAATAGTCGCATCTTCTACCAGAATATTTGCTTGGTATGCTCCGACTGAAATTTCAGGCATTCCAATGTAGTCATGATCTGCCACTACTGAACCTTGTAAGAGATAAAGACTGTCTGAAAGAAGAAACATAAGTTTGCCTTTTAGAATTATAATTAAACCACTTTAAAATTAAATAATGTTAAATGAGGAACAAAATTCCAAGTAATACAAATTAACTATCAAGATTAATTTCTGGTGGGTTCTCGTATCTCCTAAATAAATATGTCAAAGAATGAATAAAATGACATATGAATTTGACAGTGCATACATACAGAATTCAGGAAAGATCAAGGACTTTAAAAGAGCCAAACTTTTTTTTTCCAATTAAAAAAAAAAGGAATAATATAAAGGGATTTTTTTTTTTACAGGATTTAAAAAAAAATTTTATTGGGGTATAGTTGATTTACAATGTTGTGTTAGTTTCAGGTATACAGCAAAGTGAATCTGTTATACATACACATATATCCACTCTTTTTTGGATTCTTTTCCCATTTGGCCATTACAGAGTATTCTCTTGACCTGTGTTTGGTAGGTGTGGGTGGAGTGGGTGGTAGGTGTGGGTGAGGGGCTGAGAATCATGGTATAGATTAAAAACGAAAGTTATAAAACTATATTTTTGATATTGATGATATTCTTAATATACTTCTGCAAAGCATTTCTGGGTGAATTAACATCTCGAAAGATATTTTAACAAATGGAATTGTTAAATACTTACATTTACAACTTTAGATAATTCTCTGGTCTTTATAGAATCCATATCAGGGCAATAATATTAAATTGTCACAATATGAAATGATAAACTAAAATGAAGATTAAGTTCCTAGAATCAGGCTTATATAATAGGAATGTGAAAGTAGGCAGGCTACAACGAATTAGATTAAAAAGCTTAGCTTACTTAAGTCTAATTTAATATTAAAATGCTCATGACCTCTTAAAAGGTGTAGCTAAATCCATACTAAAATGAGACGAGGAATCTTCCCTGTCAGCATTTCATTCTATTTTGAGCAAATTTATCATCACTATCAGGAAAAAAATGCTTAATATGAAAAACACATGGCAAAGTAGCATCATCTTTATAAATAAAGGTTAATTATATAAAAGAATTTCTCCCTACATAATATTTTAATTCATTACAACAAAGAACTATTCCACCGCCGCTGATTAACTTCCTGGACCCCTGCCTTCTCTTTCTGGATTTTCTCCCAAAACATTAACAGATTCTCTTAAAGATTTTAATACCTTAAAGAATCCTCAAATTTTAAGTCTAATAAATAGCAAAAGGAACATTAATTATCCATTTAGATTAGAGATCAATGAAAGTTTCTCAGAGCAGATAAATTTGGTAATATATCCCAGAACATTATTCCACCCTACCCATCCTCATACTAATATGTGAAAAGCTAACTGAATCTATTCCAACCCTATAAGTTACACATTTATGAGCTTTAAATTTACAAACATCAAAAGATCAAACAGGACTTCCCTGGTGGCGCAGTGGTTAAGAATCTGCCTGCCAATGCAGGGGACATGGGTTCGAGCCCTGGTCCGGGAACATCCCACATGCCGCAGAGCAACTAAGCCCGTGTGCCATAACTACTGAGGCTGCACTCTAGAGCCTGTGAGCCACAACTACGCGTGCCTAGAGCCCATGCTCCACAACAAGAGAAGCCACC
This sequence comes from Delphinus delphis, assembly GCF_949987515.2. NCBI lineage: Eukaryota > Metazoa > Chordata > Mammalia > Artiodactyla > Delphinidae > Delphinus > Delphinus delphis. The sequence goes on along the minus strand of NC_082685.1, from coordinate 89,905,967 downwards.
ACAATGAGAAGCCCGCGCACTGCAACAGAGTAGGCCCCGCTCGCCGCAACTAAAAGAAAGCCCTCACACAGCAACGAAGACCCAATGCAGCCAAAATAAACAAACAAACAAATAAATAAACTTAAAAAAAAGAATATTAAAAAAAAGATCAAATAAAGCTATGCTCTCTCCCAACAATGGCATAAGTAGACTTGGGCTTGTATGGACATTTAGTTTTGCCCATTTACTTCTTCATTAGGCAAAGTGTAGTTGGTATTTTAGTTTTGAGAGGCTTTCTAAGTTTAACCCCACCAATTCTTATTAATGCAAAAGTAGTAATTAGATTGAAAAGGCTGTTAAGAAGATATACATACTTATGATGGAAATAAAAGTATGGGTAATTGAAGGTGATAAGAAAATGATTTTTGTGTGTTAGTAGGGGATGTATTGCTGAACAAGAGAACCAGTCTGAAAGATACAAAAATCATGCAACCCATGAGAAGTGCTATGCCCAAGAGTAGCAGGAAAGAAGAAAAAATGATCAGTGAAATTGAAACACTTTTAGAATGTGTTGCTAGAGCTTCAACATCAAAGTCTGCTATTAGCTTGTTAATACTAGAGAAAGATAGGTTGTAATTTAAAAGAGAACTTAAAAAGGTTAGATATGGTAAAAATGTTGCTGATGAAATTTTTCTAATAAGCCATGAAGAATTTCATAAGTTCAGGGTACACTGCTGCAATGTATTAGTGACAGCAGCTACAATATAGCATTTAAAGTATTTCCAAATTGGATCTTTGCAGAGATCTTTGATGAAGGAAGTTTTCTGTCTCAAAAATTTTTTTGCATACAGAAAGCGGGTCTATTGTAGTAAAATATGTCCAGTAAACATGTATCAACAGGGAAACTATGGATAGATGTAAAGCTCTTAGAAGTTATCACTTTGATTTCCTGCAAATGCATTCAAAGACCTTGAGCGTAAGCACCTCCTAATTACAGTAGACTTAGAAACAAATGGACTTTACCAACCTCACCTGTTTGTAAGAGGACAGCTTCTATATGAAAGTAACCAATATATATCTGAATATACATACACACACACACACACACACACACTTTCTTTTAAATAAACTTTAAAGTAACTTAGTGTGATAAAACTGTAGAGAATAAAGATTATACTCAGCAAATTCTACACAAATCACTCTATATGCAATTGAAAACTACTCTGGAGATTTCAAGCCTTCTTTGTGTAGGAAAAAACAAAATTCTCATTCATTCATAAAGGTCAAATATGTTTCAATTCCTACTATGTTCTAAATCTAGTGGACCCAAGAGAAATGCTCTTTAACTTCGAAAAAGATTACCAAAGACTTACCAGAAAGAGATTTTTGAGGCCTTACATACATGTTGAAATAATCTATCTTAGATAGATAATAAATAATGCTATCTTAAATATACTGGGTAACTATAAAATATATTATTAAAATTTTTTTCACCTACTTTTTAAACATGGCTACTAGAAAATTTTAAATTTTATATTACATAGTTTTTGCATTACATATCCATTGGACAGTACTGATCTAGAACAGTCCTGAGTTAGGGATACAGAAAAGAACAAGATAAGTTTTTGCACCCAAGATAAAAAGACAGAGAAATAAACAAACAAAACCGTATTAAAGGACTTTTCTACTCAGTCACATTACACGATAGAATTTAATTATTTTAATTTTCTCATTCTATTTATTTAGTTACTATTATGACATGTTTGATGAAAGCATTATTTCGGTTTTGACTGGACTGAATACTTAAGTCTTTAGTTTCTTAGAAGCAGAGGTATTTTCAAGACATTTCAGGAAGGTGTTATCAGCAGTTTTGACACACTTTTTCTTATTTAGTTTTAAGGAGAAAAAAAATGAGATTAAGAGTATTAAAATTTCCCTAGGGAGAAAAATAAGTTAAAACCAAAGCCTCAGAAAAGTCTGAGTGATTGGATTAATTTATTTTTTCAAATAGAAAGTACAAGGTTTCAGAATAATTAATTTTCTTATTGTGAAGTGAGGTGTCTTGACTAATCCTATACATGGCCTGATATCCTAAAACTATTACAAATGTATTGCCATACTAGTTGATCTTTTCTTATGATAAAATAACAAATAACTACAATTTGATACATAACACATAATTGTCATAATAGATAACCAATACTAACACAGAGAACTGAATGACTTTTAATTTTGAGATTACATAATTAGAGGTCAAAGGGAGCTGCTTTGCTAAAACTACAGTTGGCTCTCCATATCCCAGGGTTCGTATCCATGGATGTGCGGGTGGGGTAGGGGATAAAGGTTGGGGGTACTGTACTATGCCATTTTATGTAAGGGACCTGAGCATGAGCGGATTTTGGTATCCACAGGGCTCCTGGAACTGATCCCCTGTGGATACCAACTGATGACTGTGTATTAATAATAAAGTCAAGCTCATGGGCTTGATACTAATATAGGGACTAAGCTTTATTTTGTTTTGCGAATGTAGACCATAATTGTGGTAGGCAGAATAACGGACCCCTAAAGATAGCCATGTACTAATTCATGAAACTTGTGATTACGTTACCTTACATGGCAAAGGAGACTTAGGGTAGTGATAGAATTATGGTTGCTAACCAACCAACAGGGAGAAACAGGGAGATTATCCTGGATTATCAGGATGGGCCCAAGTATAAGAGTCCTTAAATGTGGAAGGGGAAGGAAGAATAGGAGGATGGAGTGATGTAATAAATGTGAGAAGAACTCTACCCCACTGCTGGTTTTTAAGATAGAGGAAGAGGACCACAGCCAAGCAATGGGAACAGCCTCTAGAAGGTGGAAAATGCACAGAAACACCATCTTCTTGAGCCTCCAGAAAGGAACACAGCCCTGCCAATGCCTCAATTTTAGCCCAACGAGACCTACATTGGATTTCTAAGTATAGAACTGTAAGATAATAAACTTGTGTTGTTCTAAGCCACTAAATTTGTGGTAAATTGTTACGGCAGCAATAGGAAACTTATAAAAGAATAAAAACCATTTCACAAATTGTGAAGGGCAATCATACCAAAGCCTTTAGGGGAGGCAGACACAAACTGATCACAATAATTCCCACTCAGAACAAAACTACTCAAAATCTATGTCAGATAGAATAATGGGTCAATAACATTTTTCCTTTCAAAGGGAAACATTACGATTATGAAGAGACACTATGGTATGTCAAAAAATTTCTTGTTAAAATACTTAGTCTTGAAAAGGTGCCTGGCACTGAACTAGACAAAAAGGCAAATAGGCCTACTTAAAATAGCAATGTCAACCTAGTACTGAATGTGCTCCCTCAACATTATGTTCTAGATAAGAATGGATAAGTTCGCAATGGAAGCATATCTGCTTTGTACAGTGAACTTTAATACAGCTATGAAATCTCAATGCTGGTAAGAGAAACAATGCAGACAAATTCATAGTTCTTTTGGCTATACCTTATTCAAATTTATGTCAAAAGAATGGGATGACTATTCAAAGACATTTTGTTTGGTTTAAATTCAGTTTAAATTCAAAGACTCTTTAAAATCAGCTTTTGAGGTGAAGATTTTCAGGAAAATATGTGATAGAAATCACATTTATTTTGAATTTTCTACAAATAAGAAAAACAGACAAAAACGGACCAAAGAGTAAACAAGAACCAGGCTCTAGGATAGCTAGATTAGTACTTCCTTTGATTAATAAGAAAAAACAACTTTACCCATTAATCTCAGGTTCCTTATATGTATACACTAGTACTAATACTGCAATTTCCTTTGTATTACTGGAAGAATAATCTGCAGAGAATTCAAGCATGAGGCAATAATTGTACTGCCTCTGTTTAGAAATTGTTCTATTCAATTGGATTCTGAAATGTTCAGCAGTAGCAAAATGTTAGGTCTCCTTAAGAAATTCTCCAGCAAGAGCAAATTGCAAAATGTTGAAACAGATCCTGATACAACAACATTTTAAGCAGAAATTTTGTATTAATTAAGGAAGGTTAACACATTAGAAGAGAGCAAGTCCTGAACACCAAAGATTAAAGGGAAAATCAAAAGAAGAAGAAAGGACAACATGCACCTGTATAATCTTTTGTCCCTACTTAACTTGCAGAAAGGAGAAATCATAAAGGGCAGCTTAGAACTAAGAGGAGGCACAAGGAATAAATGTGCTTATCTTCTAACAACGAGAATGAAGGTACTGTGAGCTTTCTGAATTGAAACAGTCCAAGCTAAGTTTGCTACTAGAGCAACTGGTTCTGCCATAAGCAGAAAGGAAGGTACTCAGAGCTTTTAACATGAGAGTTGTGACCCAGATCAGAAACAGAGTTGAGCTATTACAAAGCAGCCCCAAGGGCTTCATATCCTAAGAAAGAGGGTTATCTATTATCATCATTTTTGTAATTATTATTTACTTAAGCTTGTTAAATACCTCAGTTGTTTATATTGTTTAAAATTGTACTAAATTGTATCTTCCTTAACTGCTACTCAGATTCAAATAATACTGATGCTTTATCTTTCTTTATAGAATAAACAAAATTAACTAGCTAAGGTACCAATTCACTCCCTCTAAGTTATCCACTCCAAAGAAACTCTAAGGAGCACATAAAATAGGACATAAAGTGGGACTTAATCTGAAAGCCATGTCATTTAGCTCCAGTCTATGAAAGAAAGGGTTAGAGAAGATCAGGATATCTTGACTATTCGTAATCACATTTTGAGGCAAGTATTACCTTGTCCAGTGTGCTATTTACCTCTTCTTATAATGGCACTTTATAGCATTCTGAGTATCTCCCACTCTCACCCTCCCCTGCATCCACCATGACTGTGACTAAGATGCAACATTAAAAATTAATCACATTTTAAAATGTCCCCTAATATATTTATCTCACAACAGAATTCTAGAGAGTATGTTTGTTTTTGGCATTATTTATCTTAGTTACTATCATTTCATGCTAAAAGTGACAAAATATTCTGAAAGTGAAAATAATGAAGATATAATTCTTCCTTCTGTGAAACACATTCAGTGTCTCCCACATGAACTGTGGGAAAGTGTGTGAAAATAACACTAGAAATCAAGATAAAATCTCTTACAAACCTGACAGTTCCAGAAGACACATGCTTATAAAAAAGACTACCTGGGCTCCAATACTGTACAAAATTTTATAAAAATGAGAAGGGAAAAGAAAAACTAACCAAAGGAGGGGTGCGAGGCGGGTGAGATTTCTTGTATTTTTAACTTCTCTCTTCATTCAAAGAAAGTAAAAATGTAGAGAAGTGACAGATATTTACCTTGTTCACTGGATTCTCTTACATAGGGCTTGAGGTGAGACATTTTAATGGGTCTTTTAAGTCTTGTCCCAGTGTTGTCTCTCAGAACAGCACATCCATTTTCTGTAATATAGTCTATGACACAAGGACCAACCCATTCAGATTGGAAACGACCATCCTTCCACCAGTTTTTCCTTTGTCTTAAAACTTCATGACCCACTTTTAGTTGAAATGGATTTAATTGCTTTGGTTTCTTTTTAACAATGATTTTGCTTTTATTTAGTTCATCAAAACTGTTGTTCTCCATCTGCAAGTGTAAAAACAAAAAAAAAGAACAAAGGGATGAAAGAGCTAGAGTTTCTTGAAGGTATATACAGATAATATTATAATAAAAAGATTACTTATTGAGATGCTACTGAAAGCTAGGCAAGAATCCCACTTAATTTTTTAAAACAATATTTCAAAGTCAGTATTATTACCTCAACTTTATAAAGAAAATAAAGTAATATGAGATAAAGTAACATGCCCAAGTTAAACAACTAGAAAGCAAAACCAGGGATTTGAATTCAGCTCTACCTTGATTCCAAAACACATAGTTTTCCTGGTAATGTCTCTCAGAATTTCATAGCTAATAAACATACTGTTTAATCAAAACATGCAGAATTCAATGGAAAAAAATTGGTTTTAGGGTATATCATAGGTATGTGAGTGTATGCTGAAATTTAAAAAAAAAATCACTTTATAGATTTTTAGATTATAGAGTTTTTTTCTATTAGATAGAATCACCTGGCCCGCTGAAGTTGTCTTATTCTCCATTACTTTATCAGCTTCTTTAATTGCACCTAGAATTCTGGCAAACATACTTGTATTATTACCATCCACTTCACGAAGAATATCTGAAGTCTCAGGCATGTAAAGATTTCTATTAAACATTTGAAAATACGGTGTATTTTTCGTAGGTTCCTATTAAGAAAAATAAACAACAATTTGTAATAAAACATTTATGTAGCCAAGAAATAGTCATAATTCACAAGTACAGATTATAAAAAGGTACATACCGAGTGAGTAACATTGAAGGCAAACGAAACAGCTGCTAGGTGATCATCCCAGTTGTTTGGGTAGTCAGCACAGTGTTTGGAAAGAAATGTTTTGATTGTGCTAGGTGTACTTACAGTTGGATTAATAGTTTGGGAGGCATGAGAAATTACAATTTGCTTTGTACCAAACAATTCACACAGTTCTACATTGATCTGAAAAACATATAAAAAACAAAGCTGATTTTAAAATCTGTATTTTATTTTTCCCTGGATTGAAAGGTTGCAAAAGAATTTGAATCTTGCCTTTTCCTTGACCATAGCCAGTCTTTATGAAAACATACATATTTTGTTTAAAAGAGTAACTACCATTTATTGAGTCCTTACTATGTGCTGATGCTTTACATTACAGTCATTATACATGACAAAAATCTTATGAGATATTAACTCCATTTTAAAGATAAGCAGCTGAAGCTCTGGGAGGTTAAGTGCCTTGCCAGACACACACATACAGCAAGGAAATGGAAGAACAGAATTTAACACTAACTCTGAGTTCAGATAACATTTTAATTCAGTAGACAGTTTCTCAAACACAGTTAACATAATCCACTTGACAGCTACATGACCTTGGCCAAATCACCAAACCTCTGTGTACTCAGTTTCTTCATCTGTAAAATGAGGAAAATCCTACCCACGACTCTCTTGAGGATTAAATGAATAAATGTTTATAAGGCACTTAAAACAGTGCTTGGCAAGTAGTAAGCACTTTATAACTCTTAATGTTACTATTATTTTTGTTGTTATATTTATTATGGGCAGGGCCTAATAAGTCAAAATGAGTTTAGAAAACTTATAAGAATAAGCCTGTTAACTTATTTTTCCTACCTTATTTACACCTCAAACTATTTTTTCTTATTATTTTTCATTGGGGTAGTCAGATAGTAGTGATATAGTAGTGGGGTAGTGATATAGTTCTGGCCAAAAAGATTTAAGTGAAAGTTGTTGGGCAGACTCAGCTAGTTCTAGCTTTTTTTGCCCATTAACCTCTCCCTTCTTTCTGCCAGAAATGTAGAATTTGTGGCATGCCATATTGTAAGCATAAGATTGAGAGTCACATCTCAAAGATGGTGGAACAGAATGCTAGAAGCATGGGTTCCCAATGACATTCAGAGTTACCCTTCCAACCCTGGAGAAGCTGGCTTTCTTTTCCCTAAGTATAAAATAAACTCCTATTGGAGTTTATATATTGGAGGGAAGAGAAGGGTTCTCTGTTACTCACAGTGGAATACAATTCCTACCTAATATATGTACTAACGAAGGCCGCCTTTTTTTTTTTAACATCTTTACTGGAGTATAACTGCTTTACAATGGTGTGTTAGTTTCTGCTTTATAACAAAGTGAATCAGCTATACATATACATATATCCCCACATCTCCCTCTTGCGTCTCCCTCTCACCCTCCCTATCCCACCCCTCTAGGTGGTCACAAAGCCCCGAGCTGTTCTCCCTGTGCTTTGTGGCTGCTTCCCACTAGCTATCTATTTCACATTTGGTAGTATATATTAGTCTGTGCCACTCTCTCACTTCGTCCCAGCTTACCCTTCCCCCTCCCCGTGACCTCAAGTCCATTCTCTACATCAGTGTCATTATTCCTGTCCTTTCCCTAGGTTCTTCATAACCATTTTTTTTTTAGATTCCATATATATGTGTTAGCATACGGTATGTTTTTCTTTCTGACTCCACTCTGTATGAGAGACTCTAGGTCCATCCACCTCACTACAGATAACTCAATTTTGTTTCTTTTTATGGCTGAGTAATATTCCACTGTATATATGTTAGGCCACCTCCTTTTAAATCAAAAGTAATCTAAAAGAAATCCCAGAAAATAGGTATTATTTGGGTCAGCCTCAATCTGAGGTCATAATTAATGGTTTTAAAAATGACTGACTTTTGGAAAAGGCTTCAACTTGAAGAGGTTGCCTAGAACTGATCCAGTGAATCCATTTGTGAGATGCTACCTAGATATCCTTAACCCAAGAGCCTTTTTTTCTCCCCATCAAACCAGACATTCCATTAGTGGTCACAATTTTAGTTTTCCATAAGACACATTTTTAAAATTAAAGAAATAATTTTTCCTTTACAAATGTTAATTCTCTTTTCTTCACAGGTTTATAAAAAGGTCTTTGTGTATTTTATTGAAACAATTTAGCAAATACTCAAATGCTCTAAGCTGAGATATGTTAGAAACATCTGTACTTTCATCAACTTTATAATAAACCTCCCACATTGTGTATAATGTTCTAAATCTTATTTCAATACTTTAGCAGTGTTTCCTATGTCAGTATATGCTGACAAAAAAACCCATTTTATTTTGTCACGATTATGCCTGCTGTATAATATTTAAGCCGTATAAATCACAGCAAAAAGAACAAATTTTCTTAATCACATGTGATTTTTATTTTTTTTGTTAAACCTCATAAAAGAGGCTTATAAACATTTATTGTTACTTTTGGTAAAATTTTCAAAGTCTTGGATTATCATATGACTATTTTTTTATTTTTAAAATTAATTTTTATTGGAGTATGGTTGCTTTACAATGTTGTGTTAGCCTCCACTGCACAACAAAATGAATCAGCCATACACATACAGATATCCCCTCTCTATTGGACTTCCCTCCCATATAGGTTATCACAGTGCATTAGGTAGAGTTCCCTGTGCTACACAGTATGTTCCCATCAGCTGTCTATTTTATACATAGTACCAATAATGTATACATCATATGACTTTAAACATGACTGGAAAGACTGCTGGTGATTCATAATGGTTTCATATTGTCATTACCTAGTATCTTGAAGTACTATATGCATTTAGGATGAGGCTTTTCATTAATAAGGGTAAAAGTAAGACTATTTCAAATAGATTTCTTGATAATTTTGAGTTTTGGTGGCCAATTTCCTATCAGATCTGATTAGTCCACATTTATTTTTATATCGTTAATGTATCTGTGAAAGAGCTAGTACTAGAAGTTACTTGTGTCAGCTCTATCATTTTCCTGTGGTTGAAAGGTGATTGCATTATTCGTATGATCTTGTTTCACTGCAAGAAAATTAAGCCACCTAGTTATTCTATGAAGGGTAGTTTGGCAAAAACTGGACAATATCCATAAATTTAATTACTGCTGCTAAAGCAAAAGAATGAGTGAGGGAACCACTATGGACTCCCACATGTTGCAGATTCTCACTTTTTTCCCAAGATACCTTCCCGTACCATGTGCGACACACAATCATCTGCTTTGTTGACTCAGGATGCTATTATGAATCTCTATATATTATTAGTAAAAGCTTCATTTCTTTCTTATTAGATAAAAATTATAAACAAAAGTTCTAATATTGTCATCCTACAAACTAGATTGTCTTGCACACCTCATTTTGCAGACCACTGCTATGTCAGTCAAGGTAGGCAATTATACTGCAGTTACAAAACACATTCAAGGCTCAGTGGTTTAACTCAAAAATTTTACTACTTGCTCAGACAAGGTCAGCTGTAGGTCAGGGTGTCTCTCCAAAGCACCTAGGTGCCTCAGAAATCCTGGATGAGAGAAAATCCACTACCCTTTAGGGTAATATCTGAAATATGCAGTTAATTCTCCAGAGACAGAATAAGACTGGGAGAAGGAAGAATTGAGGATGAAGTTTTCAATACCTCAGGCTGAAAGGGGCACACATTCATCCATTCAACTTCTTTGCCCAGATGTGTTACTTGGGCTTGCCCACCTGAAAGAGGCTAGGACAGTCGTCTATGTTTGGAAGGCTAGGAGAACTAGTTATTGCTAAGCAGTAGTAATTTATATCACAAAACAACAGATGATTATGTATATTTTAATCACTAATAGTTATAAAAACAACATAATGATAACATATAAACTGAAAAGTTAAGGGAAAAAACCTATAATCTCATTACTCTTAAAAACTCCATGGTTAACCATATAAATTTTTATTTTAGTTTCTTTACATCTATTTTTTACATAGTTATCTGTGTAAAATATGTATACATAATGTATGTAATAAAATCTTTTACCCAGAGTTTTAACTGAACATGTTTTAATCAGTGTCCATGTTATTTCCTTTTCTTGTAAACATTTTTAATGACTACAAAATATTTCATCATGGGGCTTGACGTTTTTCTGAAACACTTCCTTTATTTGGATATTTAGGTCATTTCCTGTTTCTCGTTAATATACATAGCATTGTGGTAAATAATATCGTAAAAGAGCTATTTTTCTATACTTTGGATAATCGCCTTAGAATTCTTAGAAATAGGATCGTTCACCAAGATATATATATATATATGGCTCTTACTGGACCTTTGGCAGACTGCTTTACAAGAGTTAGTTTCAAGTTGCTATACTACCTGTAATGTAAGGCTATATTATTTTATCTGTAGTCTATTTGGTATTTTTGGTATTACTACTATTTTTCTTGATTTAGATAAACAAAAAATTTAAAAAAGTCTTAATTTACATTACTCATTACTATTGGGTTTGAACATTTTTCCATATTTATTATTTTTATTCCCTCTTGTGAATTACATTTCTGCCATTGACTAAATTTTTTAATTTGTTTGAATCTTTTATAATAAAGGCATTAGCCCTTTCCTGCATGAATGTGCTTTATTTTTTTGGCCTATTTCTTGGCCTGTACATTTTGGTGATTTTACCACATATAAATTTCTAATTTTTAAACAGCCAAAGTTGGTGATTTTTCCATTTAAATTTATGCCACTATTCCCTAAGCTTGGAAAGTTAACTCAGTCTCTAGAGATTGAAAAAAAAAAAAAGTCAATTGTATTTTTTTGTTTCAATTAAAAAAAACAAAATTTTTAATTTACCTGAAAACAATTTTGGTGTGCAGTAATTCTAAAATCATATTATAGAAATAACTAGAAAATTGTTATCTATGCTGTTAATTAAATTAAATTTATTAAATAATCCTTCCCTAACTCCACTCATTTATGATACCAGCTCTATCATTTTAAACATGGTTACTAAACTCTGTGCCAAAGGGCCTCCTTAACATCTGTTGGACACCTTGAAAACTACTAGCTTAAGGTAGTTTATGGTTTCAACAATAGATCAGACTACATTCCTTTTGATGATGTTTCTTTACAGAACTGTTTTTTGACAGGCGCTATGATAAAAAGCAATGACTGTATAAAAATCAATGCAAAACAGGAAATGAGGATGGCAGTGTCCAAACTGATTCCAAAGTTTGAAAAGCTTAGCAGTGGTAAACAGGTATACACATCCCATTAGTAACTAACTGTGGTTATTTAAGAATGAAATGAAAATGAAATGAAATGAATGAAATGAAAATATTATTTCTTTCAATTTATGACTACTATTTTTTTAAATGGCTAAGTGGTTAGGATACAAATACTAAGTTGTTTGGACCTGTGCAGAAAAAGAGTTAACATAGCAGAACTAAGGCTGCTATCCTGTGAAAGTCCTGCTTACAAAGTTGGCCCTTGGCTGGTGTCTAGGACCTTGGATTTCGTGCGGGTTTCCACCATTCCCTAACTGATTAAGGGTGGCTCACAGTGCCAAAACTGTTTATACAATCAAGGTGGCTTATGCTGAACACCTTCTTTCTTTTGAGAATCTAGAATTTTTGGTGCTTATGTGATCAGCTCCCAGTAAAAATCCTAGGCACTGAGTCTCTAGTGAGCCTCCCTGGTAGACAACAATTTACATGGGTTGCTATAACTCTGCTGGGAGAACTGAGCATGTCCTGTGTGATTACACTGGGAGAGGATGTCTTAGAAGCTTGTTCCTAGTTTCCCCTGGACTTATCTCCATGAGCCTTTTGTCTGCTGATTTTGCTTTGTATCCTTTAGTTATAATAAATCTTAGCCATAGTATGAACATCTGCTGAGTCCTCCTAGTGAATTATAAAACCTGGAGATAACCTTAGGGACCCCTTGGCACAAGCCCTAACTATTTGATAAGTATCATTTTAGGTATTTCTTTTGGACTGAGATATCAAAGGTGCCGTGAACCTAGACAGTCTGGTTATTTTCTTACACCAGTACCCTGTCAATTATAAAAATTTAATAATATGCCTTAAGTATAGTAGTTATATTCCTTTTTTAGAATTTTTGTATGTATTCCTGTCCACTTATTCTTTCAGGTTAACTTTAATGCGGATAAAGGCCAGGGCAAGGGAAAATGCTCCCTCCTTTTTAATGCTGATTAGAAATACATTAACATATAAATTAATTTTGATTTGGGAAAAATTGGTATCTTTCAATATTGAATTTCTCATTCACAAGCATGACTGTATTTCTCCATTTAGTCAATTCTCCCTCTACATATCAATCACAGAATTTTTAAGCTAGAAGCAAAAAAAGACTCTTTGGTCCAACTTCCTCATTTTACTTTGAAGAAAACTAAAGACAGGTTTACAATTACTTAGTGGCATAGTAACTATTAAAATCCTTAATTTCCAGTCCAACTACCTTTGTACTATACAATATTAAACCTCTATATCTGTAGGAATTTTCTAAACTTATTAAGTACCATGTAAGTTGTGCTGCTCACTGAAAGGTGAGTAAAATATGCTCCTAGATCTAACTAGTTTGTCTTACCTGATGAATGAACTCATCTCTTTGGTCCATTATTATTTTCTGAGGAGGTCCATATAAGAAAAATATATTGATAATAGCTTTAGAAATTTCTGATGCTGAAACATCACAAAGAGGCAAAATCACAACCCATTTTGTGAACAAATCTGTCATGATTATAGCATATACATGACTTCTGCTGCTTGTATGAAAAGGGCCCATCAGATCAACAGTAACTATACTCCATGGATTCTCCACTTTGAGAAGATGCTGTTTAGGTGCTAGAATAACCGTATTTTTTGCCACTTGGCAATGCTGACAAGCATATACCTATAAAACAGGCATACAATAAAGAAAAGGTATACAAATGTTAATATATTCAATATAATAAAAGCAGTCTTATAAATCTGAACTTTGAAATGGTTGATAGGTACTTTGTGTTTTGAAGGAGAAACTTTTGGACTATTCTCATAATAAAATAAAACCTATTCAGAATATAAGCAAATATTACTTGCTACTACTATTCAATGACTGCCTTAAGGGTTTTTATTCACATGGAACATAATTCTGGTTTACAATCAATAAATATTTATTAAATGAATAGATCTTAAAACATGTTTGCTATAATTTTAAATCAGTATGTGAGTATATAATTTCTATAAGCAAAAAAAATTTTTCTTTTAAAGTTATCACTCTACTGAGTTCATTCATTCATGTATGCAATAATATTCATTAAAATATAACTTTATTCAAACAATATTTACAGATGCCAGAAATTCCACTAGGTCCTGGAAAAAGAGAATGAACAAAAACAAAGCCCATGCTGTCATGGAGCTTTCATTTGTGTGAGATGAGATCAATTGATCAACATATGGATGGTGCCATTGTTCAACGTATTTCTGGAATTACACTTTGGAAACTACTTTCAAACAAAGTCCTGAACAAAATTTTTAAACCAGTCTTTTTGCATTATAGTTACTTTTGATCAAAATTTTTATCTTCTAGTTTTTCTAACTTAAACTAATTCTCATCACAAATTACCTTATTTCCCAAAATCATTTTTCAAATGATAAAGATGTGACAAAGATTTCATTGAATGTCTGTAAAGGAATGTGTGGCAGGTTCTAAAGGCAAATACAAAAACTGAGGTCTTTGGAATACCTGCACAGACTCACAAATGATACTTAGTTAAATTAAATGTTGTGTTAATTCTTTATGCCTGAAATGACAGTCTTTTTAATGCACTATTACGATTATTAACGGGTTCTCACATACATACTAAGGAATTTCTATCATTTGCTATATGGAGCACACTAGAAAGAGTAGGGATCAAGTAGCAGCAAGAATCCCAGAACTCCTAGGTGAATTTTCTATTAGAAGAAGTTGAGGTCCTAATGGGTTATAAAGTTACAAAACTCGGACTAATTTCATTATCTTCACAACTTGATTTTGCAATTAGTTGGTTTGGTGTTTCTGCCATATTTGACATTTTCTATGTCAAGACAATATACGGACAAAAGAGGAGACACACATGGGGCCTGACTTATAATGAACATATTCTCCTCTCAAGAAAAGATTGTATGACTGCCATCAAAGAGGTAATGATTAATTTTTGGTCAAAGAAATTTCAGCCCCATTGAAATTCTGCCTACACAAGATAGTTCAATGATGAAAATCTGTTTCTAGATAATCTATCTAAACAGAGTATTTTCAAATATTTAAATAATGCTTTGTTCTAGTTCAAATTATATTTCAGTGATTTTAAAGAAGATTTTTGAAGGGAAATAAAACTCCCTTTAAATGTTTTGCAGAAAAACTACCCAGACAAAAAGTACTTAATGAGAAGTGATATCTAGAGTTAATCTGGAGCAAACATGAATTTTGGATATATACTACAAAGACATTATTCAAAATATTCTAAATACATAAGCCATACCCACTGTTTGACATCATTGGTCACAGAAGTCCAATAGTAGCTGGATTCCACTAGAGTAAGGGTTCTGGATATGCCATGATGGGCTCCAGTGTCATTTTCATGGCATTCTCTTAGGACTTTCTTTTTTTCTTCTTCTGAAACAATTACCAAACGATTTTGTTTTCTGTCTTTTCCGACATAAAACAGCTTTTTTTCTGAAATAAAAAAATACCAAAAAAATATAATTGAAATTTTTAGATATCTATATAGTTTTAAGATAATCATAGCCTTATCTTCAAACCATGAGGTTTTTTTTGTTAAATCCTTTTCCCTCTAATATAGAATATTTGTGATGATGCTACCATACAATCTGAAAGGTCCTCAGCTGTTACACTTACTAATAGATATGTAGAACTAGCCGCTATAGTTTTGTAGCTATCAACACAAGTAGGGCTAGCTTGTTCACCAAAGCACATGGTAAATATGGGAGTATAAAATTATCTTCTATGGGAGTAATCAAACTAGAAAAATACTTGCAGCAGGCACCTCCTAAAAAAGGCAGGAATTAGCAAATAAATTATGTACAGATAAGCAACTTCTGGAATAGAATTTTCCAAAATAGCATTTCATCATAGCTGTATTTTTGTAAGCAACCACCTCTCTTAAGTTTTTCAGGATTTGGGTAGGAAATAGGGTTCATAAAGCCAAGAAAGTGGGCAAACCTTAATCCTCAGGGCAGTTGTTTTCCTTTGGAGACACCTGGAAAGAGTCTACGGCTGGGAAGTAATCAGGGCAGGAAGAGAATAGCTAATTCTCCAGTGTGGATGAGTAGCTATTCAAACTCCAAAATACACCAGTAAGCTATTAGTATGCTTAATTAAGCACATGCTGAGTGGAACATTCCTTACTTGAATTAGAAAGTAAGCAACTTAAGGGCAGGAGTTATCTATCTTATTCATCAACATGTTCCCAAGGCCTAAAATGTGACTGGCACACAGGAGGAACTCAGTAAACATTTGTTGCATAAATGATTAAATAAATGAATGAATGAATCCTCTTTAGTCTAAGATGTAATAGGTATGCCTGTTCTTAAGCTTAAGGGAGTTACTGGAAGGGGTGTACACAGGGAAAAATAAGCAGGTATTTATTTATTATCTTAGAATTTTCTTGACCTGCTTTGAGAAAAGCCTGATTCTGTACCTACAGGCAAAATTCCCATTAATAGTACCAACATTCATTTAGTCATCTGGTGATTGTACGTCTTTGCTTATCTCATCCCAAACTTCTCTTCCCCTTTGGAGGAGGAAGAGAAAGAGGGGAAAATTATCATAACCTTTCAAGATAAATATTCTACTGTCTTTCAAATATTTAATTCATTCAGGGGGATTAGGAGTTCAAAAATAAATATGATCCTGAGACTATTTAATGGCACTGAGAGGGAGGAACCACAGAAATAAGTAGAGTAAGTTAACTTTGTCAACATTTTCAGTATTAGGCATCAAATAAGTTCTTCATTGAGAGTGACACGAATGTTTACAAGTGTACCACTAGAGTAGGAATCACCTGAGGACAAAAGCAGGTGACATTAATTTAGGTAAGTGTTTTGTTTTGTTCATGGTATCATTTTCTGTCTATGATTTAAAATGCCCTTTTCACGCTTACTGGCCTTCAGTTAGCTTCAATGTGAGTTTTATTTTGCTTTTGACTGAATGGCATTATCAATTTAAATGGTAATTGTTAAGCAACGACCAATTACTACAGAAATTCTCAGGATTCCACAAGGAATTACATATGGAGAAACAGCTATATAAACTCTATACTAAAAATTGGGGGCATTAATTTTACCTTTGAAGGCAAATTTTTTTGCTGCTCTTCTTATGCCACTTCTCTCACTAGGCAGTGTAGTTGGATGATATTCACCAATTCGTTTATAATATGCAATCTGTTTAAGATGAAGGTCACCATTTTTTCCACTACGAACCATCATGAACCTAGGTAAAAGGTATTTAAAGATATAATTTAAATGATAAACTAATTCAGTTGCTATTTCAGTTTAGCCTTCTGTCATATTTCTGCTTACATGTGAACTGAACATTCCCGGAATATTATCTGTGTCAGAGATAATTGTAGTACAGAAAAGTGTGTGATGTAGATGAACTAAAATATTCAAATGCTATTTTTGAGACACAGCATGACACATTATCTCGTCTCTTTCCCTGTGAAAAGAAATACTGAAAAATTTCCACATACTGGGAAAAAAGGAAATGACAAGCACACTTCAAAGTTTTGCTTAAAGTCTCTATTACCATCAACTGAAATGTTACTTAACATAGGATAGTTCTGTTATGTGACATTTGAACAAATGACAGCTTATAAGAGGGAAAATGTAATTTTATATTACTTCTAAATATATTCATGGTCATTGCAAAATGCAAAAAATTCTCAAATCATTTATGAGAAAGATACATTTTAGAAATGTTCAAATGATAAATGGCAATGAAGATATTTCGCTATGCTAGATCTCATACACTCTTCTGAACTACATGTAAGCTAATTTTTCTTGAATAGAAATGACTTTTGTTCTGTGTGTACTTTCCCTATGTTATAAAGAAAAATCTGGCTGGACTGGCCAAAACAAAACTTCTCTATTTTAGACCTAAGCCATATGGAAAACCATTACTACATTCAAAAAAAAACCTTTCCCTCATATTTTCAGTCAAAACGAACTATTCTGCGCTGGTTATTTTGTTTGCCACCATCCCCGCTGATCCAGATACATGTTTGGCCTTTCTCTCCCTGCTGCTGTACCCTTGCAGACTGACCCTTGCAGACTGCATTTATAGTTTTCTGGTTGGACTTGTCCAATGGGAGATACGAGCAGGCAAATCAGATGGCAGAAGAAAGAGGTCAGGATGTTTATTTCCCGGCTCCTTCCTTGGTTTAAGCTGCAACCCTCTACAATCATAGCTCCTGTCAGGAAGCCCATCTTCTGTGTCTCTAGTTCTCACTGGAAGTCTGTAACAACATTTCTTCTTGCTGCTTCAGCCCTAGAGGTGGTTGCTATTTTCTGCTGTTGCTAGTCTCCAGGTGCCATCTTGGTTTCTTTGACCCTTTCCATCATATGTTTATAAACAGGAACTTCATTAAATTTTCTTTAAAATCCTAGCAGAGTATATCTTCTGTTTCCTGCTAGAACTATAATTGATACAAATGCTTAAAATTCTGAATATCCAAAAACAATATAGATGTTTACTGACCACTAGAAGATGCAGGGATAAGGCTACAAGAAAATATTACTGCAGAGAGAGTGTTAGAACAAAGCAGAATAGACCATGCTTATAAACTATGGCTTAAAAAGCTTATTAAGTCTCTTTCCCAATGATACAGCACTTTGCACATTTAATAACCATCTTTCCGATCTTTTCATAACTTTGGGATATCAGTACGCCATTTTAAAAGCAAAGGTTCTGCAAAGCTAATTCTCTCCTATCATAACCTAAAAACAGGTCAATTATCTCTATAAAACAATTAGCTTATTCTAAGTTTAATTCACTTTCCATTAAATACATAAATTTTTTTTCATTTTATAATAAATGGTTGTACCCCTAAATCAAACAAATGTACCTTATCAGAGTTTCTAAAACATCTCAAAAATGAATGGATCAGATTTTAAGACCATCTATGAAACTACAGTAAATCAGACAGTGAAGTACTGGCATAAGCCAATACTTATGGATAGACAAACAGGTCACTGAAATAGAATAGGGAGTCCAGAATTAAATCCACATGTATGCAGTCAATTAACTTACAACAAAGGCATCAATACGATGTGGGAAGAGATGGTCTTTTCGATAAATGATGCTGAAGCAATTGGATATCTGTATCAGAAAAAAAAATTAATATTGACCACCTACCTACATCATGAACAAAAGTAATTCCAGACAGATCATAAACCTAAAAGTGAAAAGTAAACTATAAAACTTCTGGAAGGAAACACAGAAGAAGATCTTCAAAACCTTGGGATAAGCAAAGATTTCTTAAACAGGACACAAAAAGCACTATTCATAAAAGAAAAAAATTATAACACGTTGGATTTCCTTAAAATCAAAACTTGTTCATCAAAAGACCATTAAGAAGGGAAAGGGTAATCCACAGATTGGGAGAAGATATCTTTAATGTATATATATCTCATGAAAGACTCATACCCAGCATATATAATTAACTACTACAAAATCAAGAAGAAAAGGATAAAACTCAATACAAAAAAATGGGGAGGGGCTTCCCTGGTGGCGCAGTGGTTGAGAGTCCGCCTGCCGATGCAGGGGACACGGGTTCGTGTCCCATTTGGGAAGATCCCACGTGCCATGGGCTAGGCCCGTGAGCTATGGCCGCTGAGCCTGCGCGTCTGGAGCCTGTGCTCGGCAAGGGAGAGGCCACAACAGTGACAGGCCCGCGTACCGCAAAAAAAAAAAAAAGGGGGGGGAAATCTTACATTTCAAAGAAGTGAATATCCAAATGGTTAATAAGCAAGTGAAAATGTGCTCAACATCATTACCCCTAGGGCAATGCAAATTAAAGCCAAAATGATTTACAACTACACACTATTAAAAAGGCTAAATTTAAAAACAGAGACAACACCAGGGGTTGTGAGGACAGGTAACCGAAACTCATACACTGTTTGTGGAAGTGTAAAATGGTACAGCCACCTTGGAAAACGGACAGTTTCTTCTAAAGCTAAACATGTTTACCCTAAGGACTTGGCAATTCTATTTTTAAGTTTATATCCTAGTGAAATGAGTATATGAGTATCAGAAGACATGTATAAAAATTTTCATAGATGTTATATAGTCATAATACCCCTAACTGGAAACAGTAAAGGCATCAAGAGGTTTTACCCTGTGTATACTCAGTCCTTGCCCTATAGACACTTCTGTTGTTTTCCAGTTCCGTGTTGCTCTAAACCTCAGTGCTTTTCAAACTAACTGTGAAATCTGTGACAATAGACCCCTTGATGCCTTTATTTTCATGTCATCCTATCTACAGCCTTTCCTCTGCCAAAAGATTCTGTGGCAAACTTACGCCCTTCATCAATTTTCAATTTAGGAAGACTTGTGTGGTTTTAAGTATGGAATATAGACTGTCAGTCTACCTATCCATTTGCCTGCCTGTCATTCTAGCTCTGTATTATTAATAATTCTCCTTAACTCTTAAAAAATCAACCAAAAAACAGGCAAAAATCATTTTTCTCTGTCTTATTTTCATCTCTAGGATACACTGACGCAAGCTCTTCCAAGTTCAAGAGATAGAAGGACCCGTCCTTTCTTAGTTTACATTAAATCATTATGGTCTATATTCTGTAAAATTTATAATATATTATAAATGACCCCAAATTCTTGTTTTCCCTTAATGGCTTTTGGGACCACCAATGTTCTAAATCATAAAAGAAAACGTTAAAACATCCCAGCCTAGCCACTGGGAGCATGCTACCTGTAGGAGGATGAAATTTATTTTAAAAAGGTAAAATCCTTTGTTACCTCCATTTCAGAGACCAGTAAAGGTTGCAAAATTTCCTGAAGGACATTAAAAAGAAAAGGGGAGAAGCCTTTTCAGGCCTCTAAAAAGCCCGCAGGAGCAAAAGACCAAACTCTCACACCTCAAAGGAAGTACAGGTCCTAAAACACAGAGGTTTATCCCAGGGGATACAAGGATTCTTCAATGTACGCAAATCAATCAATGTGATACACCATACTAAAACACAGAGGGATGTGGGTAATTGCAACTGGTAGAAAAAAATTGGCCATTGGAAAACATGAATGTCTGCATAAAGCACAGTGATGTCTATATCTTGCCCTTATACTTAAAAACCTCTCTCTTCTAAGTTCCCACCATACCCCTCCCATTTCCCTTCTCCTGGGTATCTTAGTCCATATGGGCTGCTATGGTAATTTATTATAGACTAGGTGGCTTAATAATAACAAACATTTGTTTCTGATAATTCTAGAGGCTGGGAAGTTCAAGAACAATCTGGTGGATTCGGTGTCTGGTAACAGCTTGCTTCCTGGTTCATAAATGGCATCTTTCCTATGTCCTCACATGGTAGAAGGGGTTCAGGAGCTCTCTGAGCTCTCTCTTATAAAGACACTTAACCCATTCTTGAGAGTTCTACCCTCAGGATCTAATCATCTACCGAAGATGCCACCTACTAATACCATCACATTAGGGGTTAGAATTTCAACACATGAATTTTGGGGGGACACAAACATTGTCTATAGCATTGAGGTAACTATAGTTACTTACTAATGGCATGCCTGCACCTCTGGTCAGTGTACAATTTCTCAAACCTTGGAATTAGATTAGACACTGCCACCCTCATTTCTTCTTCCGTACTGATTTTCGTACAGTATCTGCATTATTACCACAGCAAACATCCAAAAACCAGTCTTGCAAAGATATAAAAAAAAGGAATGTAGTGTGACCTAATGTTGAAACTGTGAACTAGTGGTCCACAAGGGATATGATAGATGTTGAATACACCTGTGTTTCCTTTGAAAGTTTACAGTGTTTCACGGCACCCTGTGAATTCACTATGATGCGCTAGGAAGCCTTGGCACACAGCTTGACAATTCAGAGTTAAGGCATTTAACAAGTGAATACAAATTGGATTTATTAAGTTAAATTTTTGGATGTTAAAAGGTTGTAGACTGATAACACTGATATTTATAAATTATAGGTCGCTCAGAGGTACAGACTAAAAGTTTTCGACATTCCTTTAACTGGAATCAAAAAAACCTGGCAGATGACAATGCTAATACTAAGTTCTCTAAGTGTATAACAAAAAGCACCTATCAGGTCAATTCCATTTATCTCTTTTCTAAGCACTTCCTAAATAAAGAAAAAAGGCAAGAGGTAATTTCACAGAAGAAAAAGGTTTCTTATTTCATTTTCTCTTTGTAAAATTAATTTTTACACTTCTTAAAACATACACATCATTCTTGATGATGTGTACTTCTAACTTCCAAAAAGTTCAGGAAATAAGGCTTTCTAATTTGAAAGACCAATCATTATTAACAGGAGAGTTAGTTTATTTCATTATTTCTATTCTTTTGCATCTTTCACACAATTATAATATAGCAAAGGATATTAAAATACATTTAATCTTCAAGAAGTAGGGAAAGATGAACAGATTTTTGAAAACTTAAATATACCACATCACACACTGAAAAATTAGATCTTGACTAAAGAACACATTAATATAGCAGCAAAAGGAAGCCCAGTGACTGTGATTCAATATCCCATTTTCCAGATAAGAAAAAAGACTTCAAGTGGTTAATTCAGATTGAAATTGACTGGTAAATTATAATACTCAACAATGGAAGTAAATTATTCCTTTCTGAAACAGCATTTAAAAATTCCCATATAGGGGCTTCCCTGGTGGCGCAGTGGTTGAGAGTCCGCCTGCCGATGCAGGGGACACGGGTTCGTGCCCCGGTCCGGGAAGATCCCACATGCCACGGAGCGGCTGGGCCCGTGAGCCATGGTGGCTGAGCCTGCGCGTCAGGAGCCTGTGCTCTGCAACGGGAGAGGCCACAACAGTGAGAAGCCCGCGTACCGCAAAAAAAAAAAAAAAAAAAAAAAAAAAAATTCCCATATAGGCTTCTGCCTAGAATGCAGAAAGCTGGAAAAAAAAAAGTCACTCCTACCCTAACAATGAGAAAAGAACTGGATAAGTTCACTAAGATGTCAGTTCTCCACAAACTGATCTATAGAATCAATGCAATGCAATCAGAAACCCAACAAGCTCTTTTGTAGGAACTGACAAGCTGATTCTAAAATTGATATGGAAAACCAAAGGACTCAGAATAGCTAAAGCAAGTTTGAAAAACAAGAATATAGTTGAAAAATTTTACATTACCTGGTTTCAAGACTTACTTTAATGTTATAGTAATCAAAACTGTGTGGTACTGGCAAAATGACAGCCATTGATCTACAGAACAGAATAGAGTATCCAGAAATATAGCCACACAGAAATGGTGTTTACTTATTTTTGACATAGGTGCCAAGGTAATTCAATAGAGAAAGAATAATATTTATAACAAATGATGCTGGAGCAACTAACTAAACATCCATATGAAAAAACATGAATCTCAACTCATACCTTGCACCATATGAAGAAATTAAAATTATTCACGATGGTCACAGACCTAAATGTAACACCTAAAGTTACAGAACTTCTAGAAGACAACAAAAAAGAAAATTTTTGTGAGCTTAGGTTAGGCAATGACTCTCAGATAACAAACAGAAAGAACCCCATAAAAGAAAAAATTAAAACTTCTGTTTTAATTTAAGAAAATAGAGAAATCACAGCCCAGAGAAAGTATTTGCAGTACACGTATATAATGAAAAACCTGGGTCCAGAATTTATAAAGAATTCTCAAAGCTCAATAATAAGAAAACAAACAATCCAATTTTTAAAATGGGCAAAAGGTGTGAACAGACACTTCATCAAAGAAGGTATGGTTAGCAAATAAAAACATGGAAAGATGTTCAACACCATTAGACAACAAAAACGCAAATTAAAACCACAATGAGATACCACTACAAATCCACCAAAATGGCAAAAAACAACAAAAACAAACAAAACCTGGCAATACTAAGTACTACCAAGCATGAAAAGCATTGCTGGTAAGAATAAAAAATGGTGTAAACATGTTGGAAAACAGTTTTAACCCAAGAGAAATGAAAGTATATGTTCACACAAAAATGTGTATGTGAATGTTTCTAGAAGCTTTATTCATAACAGCCAAAACCTGAATACAATCCAGAAGTTCATCAACAGGTGAATGGATAAACAAACTGTGGTAGATCCACACAGTGGAATACCACTCAGCAAAAAGGAACTACAAATACATTTAACAATAGAGAGGAATCTCAAAATCATTGTGTTAAGTGAAAGCAGACACAAAAGGCTACATACATACTATACGCCAGTCTTTTTATGACATCTGGAAAAGCCAAAACTATAAAGAGAGGAAACAATTTTTTGAACTGATTTTTGAAAAATAACTACAAAAGCAGATTTTAAAAATAATAGCAAACATTTATACAGCACTTTACTGTGATGATCCTCACAACATGCTATGGAACAGGTACTAGTTTTACATCTGTTTTAGAGATAAGAAAATGGAGGTTCAGAGAGATCATCCACTTTACTCAAGGCAACACAGTTAGTGAATGCATCCATTGACTTAAATTTAAACCTTGGTCTCTGTTGCTTCAAATTTCATGGTCCGTCCCCTGACACACACTAATTTAATTATTTGTCATCCTCAGCTTTCATAATACTTGGTTCAGGCCTCTGCTAGAAAAGTTATAAAGTGATTTTTGTAATAAATAATTTAGGTTATAAATGAGGAATGAGAAGGTCTTGTTAGTTTTTAATGTTTCACATAGTATTCAGGACACAGTGGACATTCAACTATTTGTAAATGAGTAAGAATTACTTGCATTTCCTGACAGGAGAGGTAGCATTGAATTTAAAAAGAGCACACGTTCCAAAGGTGACTATTATTTCACTTCAGCAAACATTACTTCACTTGCATGTATTGATATATGGTACTACAAGTAGGGCCTGTCTAAGAAGGTACGGCTTTTAGGAGTCAGAATTTCTAGCATGTGACAGTTACCTGTCTCAGTATCCATGTTTGACAAAAAGGAAATAATACTTACCTTTCCTTTTTCACAATTATGAAGATCAATGGGATAATTATGAATTTGAAAAGTCCTTTGCAAATGGTAACGCAACATATAATTACTGTTAAAATGTTTTAAGTATTATTATCATCCATATAAAACTGTTCAAAGTAGCAAAGAACTTTCTTGTCTCAAAACCTTTATCTTCAAGGAAAAAAAGATTTTAAAATCTCGTTCCTTTCATTAATGGAACGAGATTAATGTTACACAGCAATGTTTATTTATGTTTTACTGCTAAACACGAAACCCAGAAGAATCAAGAGTTGTATACTTTATAATGAGTTTATAGTCTAATTGGGTTCACAAGTTTGTGGTTCTGGCACTAAAGACAGATGACAAGGAGAAATAGAAAACGAATAAGAAAGAAAAATCAGTTCACAAAAAGTATAGTCCTCTAAGTGGAAGGTTAAAAGTTTCCTGCTAATGTTTGCTATTTATATATAGGTATAACTTAAAGAACTAATAGTTTTTTCCTTTTCAAAAGAAATATTTGGTCCCTAGAAACCATCCAATGGAATAGTTAATATGAGCAAATGGCTTTAGGCTATAATACTCAGAACAAAGATAAATATCTTCCTATTCCCAAATATTATTAAACAAAGGTATAATTTACAAGGGAGAATTAAGTGGTTTGAGTTATAAACACGAAGATTACATTACACCTTTTTTGGATATGCTCATATTTTCAAGAATTCTTAAAAAAAATAATTACTCATGTATTAAAATATGTAGGGATGAGAAAAGGCAGTACAGGTGTCTTATTACAAATCCTAATTGAGGAACTGTCAGGATCAAATTTGGTTGAGCTTTTTACACTATGTCCCTGGTACAACATTAGATGAAATCAATGAATACTTATTGTAGGTGTAAATACTTATTACTTGATTCCTTTAATAATTTTATCTTGTGTGTGCAATAAAGGCAGTTAGGTACCACTTTAAATAAAATTAGGATTTAACTGTGTTTCACCAAGGGCAAAACCCAATTTAAGCTTCTAAAGGTTATAATACGCATATGTCCCAACTTTAAAACTTAAAATCTGTAATATTTCGATAAACATATTTACTTGGGATCATTAATTTTACTTCTGAATTATTCTATTATAATCTCTGAAAAACTGGAAGTGCACAATTTTATGTAACGAAAACGACTGGGAAATCTAATTACACAATACACTTCCCTATAATCTGCTTCACTTCAACGTGCAAATTCATTTAACAAAAACGCCTTCATCTCCATATGCATAAACATGAAGCCACATGTGATAAATGAATTTAAATTTTAAAAATTATTTCTCTACTTTGGTTCAGAAACGCTCATTTAAAGAACATCCACAGAGATAGTAATTTTCCTTTAAAACAACAGGGCAAGATTCTCCCTTAAACTCGCATTTCTCCCCGCCACAGGAGATTTTAATCTGGGGCAAAAGATTAAATGACAACTATGATAAAGTAAGGAGGAGAATTCTTTACTGTCAGCCAAAGGCAGCACTCAACTTCTGAATTTGCTACTCTGAGGGAGCATTTCCAGAGTTTGGGTTACTCGTTAACTAATTCTTAAGGGCAAGGTCCAGGTAATTTAGCGTAGGCAAGAAAACGACCAATAAGTAAAAGTCGGTCACACGCAGAAAGCACCTCCCTAGGCCCGACAACGGAACACGTCCCTTTCCTGCTCAGCTGTCGCGGGCATCGCAACGCCCAAGCAAGGCCCTCCCGCTCCAAGGGCGCCTGCGCAATCTCCACAAAGTCAATTAAACCCTTCTTTAAACTAGTTGACGCGAATGGTTTTGAAATTACTGTCAGCTCACGCCTCATTTTAAAAAATCATCAAGTGTGAACACACCAAAACGACCACTCACCGAAGTGGTCCTAAACGCAAGCGTCAAGATTTAAGCGTCCTCTCGCGATTTATGTGGTGCTGCCGGAAGCGGAACTACCCGTGTGGTTAAGAGAGGAGTGTTTACGGGGGCCTCGGAGCTTCGGTCACAAAAGGTTAGGGCGGATCGTTTGGTTCTTGCCGGAAATCGTTCCGCCCGGTGAGGTTTCAGTGTGAGACCCGAGGCGGGAGGGGAAGAGGCGTGACCAGGGTTCGGCGAGGTGTAGTGTTGCCTACAGTATCTCTCTGTGGCCTTCCAGCTGCTATTGAAGAGAGAAGACCCAGGTTCAAGCTAACAGCTGGAGTCTCTTTGATGAACACCTCAGTTCTGTCCCGGGGATTAAAGGGGAAACCGAGGCCTGAATGGGCGTGGTCATTTCCTGCAGTTCGCGTGACGACCGCAGCCGTGGCAGGTGCGGGCCCAGTGACCGAAGGAATCAAGATGTGGAACCTGGTCCCCCGAGGTTTGCGGCAGCTGCTGGGCAGTTGTTTTGTCTCCTGCTGCGCTCTGGGGGAGACTAGACACGCGCTCCTCCTAGGGGCATGTGCCAGCGAGGCAGCGTGGGTGTGGACGAGTGGCAGTACAGCCTTGAGGGTCTTTCCGTGTCTTATTTTCTCTTTCTCCTCCATCACTTCCCTTTTCCATTTCTTGGGTTTGAGATACCGGAGGTTTCATCTTAGCTCGAAGGGAACTGCCGAGGTTCTGGCTGGTACGCCAGGCTGCGGTCTCGTTCCACCGAAGTAGGCAGTCTCGAGTTTGGGGACTGCTGTGGGTAGAGATGGCTATTTTCATTTTCATTCCTCAGTCTTTGTCCTTCTGCTCCTCGGCTTCTCCACTCCACTACAAGAGACCAAAAGCCCCTTCCGTTGCAGCTTTCCAGAGTAGGGAAGGAGGCTGCAGGTCACTGCCGCCCCTAATCGGTTGGAGTGTTGCATCCTCGCGCGCTTCGAGGGGGAAGGGGCGAGGGTGGTGACCGCTGGATCTCATCTACTAGGACTTCCTGGGAGTTTGCGACCTTTGGAGTCCCGTGGATGATACTTACCTTGGCTTTAGCGTATTGAAAAGCTTAGTTGTGGAAGTAGGAAGCCTCCTTGCTGACTTAGGCACCTAGCATCCTTGCTCTGCAGTGGGATAGAGTTTTGCTTTGCTACTGAAAATTCTTCAAGAAAAATAAAGGTTTTGTTTCAAGCAAATAAAAAAAATAATGATAGCTGCCATTCACTGAGTTCTTATGTGTGCCAAGTGCTTTACATAGTTTCTCATATACTTCTCTCAACAATTCCATGAGGTGTATTGTATTAGATTATTATTCTCATTTTACAGAGGTAGGAACTGAGCCTTATCTCTAAGCCTCACTTAACTTGCTCTAGTAAATTTTTTCTACTGGTAAACGTTTGAACAAACCTGTACTAGAAAGCAGGTTTTTCATACTTCAAAATCTGTATACTTAACTATTACATTACCATTGTCCTACCGTTGTGCTTCATTGCTTCCAACTTCTTCACTAACGTTTTCAGTAGCTGAAAGTATTCATTAGAAAAATATTTGGTATGCCTATTTAGGTGTCTGAAGGCAGACAGATGTGACATCTGTCTTCATGGAGCTTCAGTATTGATGCAGAATTAAATAGTTCAGAAACCAAAATACTTAAACTTGCATGGGTTTGTTTAAAGCAGGTGATTAAACTAGTGGGCAGAAGGTGCAGGTTGTGCAATCAAAGCTTGCTGTTTAAGTTTTAAACTCACGACTTGCAGGGTAGTTGTGAGGGTATTAAACTTAACAATTGGTGGAACACTTATTCATCACCCAACTAAGTGCTATGCACCAATTAAGTACTGGGAATATATAGATGACATCCTCGTTCTCTAAAAGCTCCCATGCAACTACATATGAATAGTATTGTGGAACTATTAATGTTCTTATGTGGAAATGATACTGTGGTTTTGTAAGAGCATGTCCTTATTTTTAGGAGATGCATAGTAAAGTATTTAGAGATGACACATATTGATGTCTAGAACTTACTTTCAAATGGTAGAGCAATTGTTGAGTCCAGTGGTGGGTATATGGGTGTTTACAGTGAACTGTTCTTTCAATTTCTGTGAATATTTGAAATTTTTCACAATAAAAAGTTGGGGAGGAAAACTGTAACTGTAGTGGAAACATATTTGTAACGATAGATCCAAAATGCTGTGGAACATAGAGGATGGAAGAGGGTGCTGATGTGTATTTGGGGGTTAGCAAAGGTGTGACTTCCAGACTTTTTAGTTTAGTAGTTTAACAAGCCCTCCAGGTGATTTGAGTGCATTCTAGAGTTTGAGAACCAGTGCTTTGAGTGTGGGTACTTTAGTAGCATGATACTAATTTCAAATTTAGAAATCAGCCTTAATAGGTATTTGTCTTTTGCACAAATTTAAACAGATTACCAAACCTGGCTACACTTTGATTTGTTAAAATATAGATTATCTGGTTAAGAAATGCTGCTGTAGAAAATTTGTGGGAGGTCTATTAACTTGAGTTTTTACAGATGTCCCAGATAATTCTGATGTAGCCAGTTTATTATGGGACTACTGCTATACAAAGAATCTTAAAAATAAGAAAGGCTCAACTTTGATACTTGAATAATGTAATATCTTTAAGGCCAGTTATATGTTTTGGAATTCATGATGGAGGATGTAGGTTGGTCGAAATGCTAAATAATGTGGAAATGCATAAGGTATATTTGGTTTGTCAGGGGTTCAGGTGAAATAGCAATTCATTAGAATATCCTGGATTTCCTATCATGCCCATAAAATTTCATCTTGTACTACAGTATACATATCACTTGGGTAGGGGAAACAAAAAATACATTTATTTCATACTTTTAGTTTTATAAGTATTTATGTAATATGTGTAATACTATGGTAAGGACTGTGGAGTCCTGATTTTGCCCTTAAGTGATCATGATGGCCTTTGGTTTAAACAGACTTGGATTTGATTTCTTTTTACAGGTCTTATTGGGTGTGTGGTTACAGTCAAATTTCTTGAACTTTCTGAGCTTCAAGTCCTCATTTATAATCAAATGATGGACATTTATCTATGTACTGGAAGCATTTGTAAAACGAGGAAAATATCTCTAATCCCAGGATTGCTAAGAATAATTGTTAAATCACAAAGTCATAACTGCTTCCCAACTTTTTTCATATTAGAGTATTCATAGAAAGTGATAGTATTTGTACGATGTTTCCAGGAGAAACTGAAGAGAGTGGTGTTGGAGGCAACTGGCCGGGGGTTCCAGCTGCCACACTTGGCATACTTAAAGTATTCATTCATGGTGAGGCAATGTGTTGCGAGGCTCTGGGTTAACAAATTAAGTACATACCAGGTAGCAATGGTGAATAAATGTTCGTTCTCTTGAAGCTTATCGTGTTTTGAAGGGATGTACACAACCAAAACAGCTAAATAATGCCAAAGTTAGAGGTGACCAAAGGGCAAAATGAATGATTCAGAGAAGAAATCTTGGAAATTGTTAAGGAAAGGTTTGTGAGGGAATATTTTTTGGGTACTTGAGATGTGCCAAGCGTCAAGAAGACAAAGACTCTGCTTCATCAGCTTTGTCTCCTTTTTTATCAGATCATCAGATCTCCTGTAATAATAGCATGCTCCCCTAACAATGGCAAACACAGGTTTTGCTTGCCATGTACTTCCATTGTTCTACACTTCCCCTCCTTTTTTTGAGTTCTACAGGGGTTCTCAAACTTGGGTGCACATTAGAATCTGAGAAGCCTTAAAAATACCTGGGCCTTTCTCCCAAATATTTTGATAAAATTGGTATGGAGTATTGCCTGAGCGGTGGGATATAAGAACTTTCTAAATATAATTTAATCTGTAAAATAACTTGAAAGATAGGTACAATTTACTGAGGCTCTTAGAGGTTAATTAACTTGCTCAATGTCACACAGCTACTGGAGTTAAGATTTAACACCAAGTGTTTTTGGCTCCAGAATCCATACTATTAACCACTAGCCTGTTCTGTCTATTTCTGGTATTTGTAAGTATCATTCATATATCAGAAGAGAAAACAAAAAATAAAGCCTTTGCCTACCCTTATAACAAAGCCCTTCAAAAGAATTGTCAATATAGCTTGTCTCTACTTCTTCTTCTCCCGTTCTCTTAAAAGCAATCCAATCACATTTAATAAAATTGAAAATTCTTACCGTGGCTTCTCAGTCCTCTGTATGTATCTTAGCTACTTCTCCGACTTTATTTTCTACCATTTTTCCTTTACTTGCTTGCTCTGCTCCAGCTGCAATGTTCTCCTTACTTTTCCTTGATCATGTGAAATCTGCCAAATATTTATGTTTTAGGGCCTTTAGAGTTTGTTTCTTGTCTGGAATGCTCTTGTCATATAACCCCATGGCTGGTTTCCTCATTAATTCAGATTTCTACTCAAATGTCACCATATTAGGGAGGTCTTCCTATCATATATTTATTTGTTGATTTGTCTATCGTCTCTCTCCAAATGAGTGAATGAGACATGGTTTCAGACCTAAACCCATAATCAGATGGGGGACATACATATATGTATTTGAAGACATATATGTATTTGAAGCAGCATTGAAGACTGAAACAAAATTTGACTAAGTGAAGAGAAGGGGACAGATCAGTCATTCATTTATACTCTTGGAAAAAAATGTGCAGGATACACATTTTTTTCCAAAAGCTGATTTCTACTCACACATAATACACATATAAAGTAGCTCAAAAATTTGGGAAAATATAGAGTAAAGGGACTAGTAGGAAATACAACCCAATAATTCCACAACTAAGAACTACAACCAGTAGTTCTGCCACTGGGTCATGGTATTATTAACTGACTTATAAATTTTCATTTTTATGCATTCTAGACTTTTCACGATGAACACTCTAAAATTACAGTTTTTGAAAATTAATTTTCAGCTCTGTAGAACAGGATTATTATCACTCATTAAAGCACCTAAATTAGAAGAAAGTACAATATTAAAATCATGCCATAAAGTGTACACATACACATACTTACATGCATATATATATATATATATATATAAGTAAACATATATCTTTATATGCACTGAAATACATCTCCCACTGTTGCCGTTCTGAAAAGTGAGACATTATTGCATATTTCTATTGTAGTTTTGTTGGTGTGCTTATCACACTAAAACAGAAAATGTTAATTTACTTGGCTGTCTTCTTTCTAGACCTTAAGCTGCTTAAGAAAAAGGTTCATGTTTACTTTGACTTTATATTGCTAGCACCTAATACTGTGCCTTCTGTAATAGGATAAAAGTTATTTGTGATTTAGGTCAACAAGTAATGAGCAATATTCATTTTGTTAGATTTTATGTTATGTTAATAGGGAGCTTGGTTTATAGAGTGCCTATAGAAACTAAGGTTTATTGAGTGTTTAGTATATGCCAAACATTTACTTACTCTTCACAGAGTTACAGGGTACTATGATACCCCTTTTTTTATAGATGAAGAAATTTAGAGAAACTAGCATAACTTGCTTGTTACGTAATGACAGATTTAAATAGGTATATCTGACTCTGAAACACATGCCCTTTCTGGTACTAAATATTCAATATTAGGGCTGGTTTTAGGTGGATGGGAGGGGTTAAAAACTAAAAAGAAACCAAAGAAGTTTGCCTTTTGATACAAAACAGAAGAACTGAGATCAGCTTATTCACTACCATCAAGTTTTACAACAATTGGAAACGTCCTTTTTTTTTTTCAGCAAACATCTTTTATGTATGAAACAGTGCAAGGGAAATAGGAATAAAAAGCACTGATACATAAAATGAATTATTTCTGCTTTTATTCTTTAATGACAAAGTTTTAAATTTCATAAAAGTGTAGTTGCCTGGCTAGTTAAACTAGTTTTTTTTTTTTAATATAAATTTATTTATTTATTTACTTTTGGCTGTGTTGGGGCTTCGTTGCTGTGTATAAGCTTTGTTTAGTTGTGGTGAGTGGGGGCTACTCTTCGTTGTGGTGCGCGGGCTTCTCATTGTCGTGGCTTCTTGTTGTGGAGCACGGGCTCTAGGCGCACAGGCTTCAGTAGTTGTGGCACGTGGGCTCAGTAGCTGTGGCTTGCGGGCTCTAGATCTCAGGCTCAGTAGTTGTAGCGCACGGGCTTAGTTGCTCTGCGGCATATGGGATCATCCCAGGCCAGGGCTCGAACCCATGTCCCTTGCATTGGCAGGCAGATTCTTAACCACTGCACCACCAGGGAAGCCCAAGGTAAACTAGTTTTAATGTTTCATAGGGAGCCACCAATTAAACTGGAATTAGATCTTTAGGGATAGGACTTTTGGCATTATGCTTTGCAGTTCTAGCTAGCTTATCATTCAGCTCCTAAGAATATTTAATCAAGTAATTTCTTGTATTACCAGTAATCTAATAAAGTATTTGATATGTAGTTTCATCTTGGTAGGTGATTAGTTTTAATATGACCAAGGAACCAAGTACATGTAAACAGCTTTGCTAAGGAATATTCTGAGGTTATATCACTGTTGTATGATAGTTCTTAAACTGATGTTCATGGGCATCTGTTTTTGTGGAAGTTTGGATGTCTGTCAATCACATAAAATTGCTTGCAGAATTTAGTGTACTTGTGTATTTTTTCTGAGAAGATCCATAGATTTTAGTAGATTTGCCACAGGTTTTTTTTTTTAGGCTTTATTTTTTTAAATTGAGGTATACTTGACATATAATATGTAAGTTACAGGTATACAATACAGTGATTCACAATTTTTAAAGGTTATACTCCATTTATGGTTATTATAAAATATTGCAAAAGCGTTTGTGACTCTAAAACTTTGAGCTGCTGTTATAATGAAATCCTGTTTTCATTCTAATCTTGTTCTGTTGATTTATATGTGAGACCAAAATGAAGAATGGTTATGTACCCCAAAAAACCTGTTTGCAAATTGAACTTTTACAAATTGAAGCCTTTTTAAAAATTGATTTAATGTAATTTCAGATTGGTGTATAGTTGTTAATTATTTTTAAATCCACATTATATTTTATCCTTTTCCATTCTATTCAGATATTACTGAGCTATGTGCAGAGGGATTTAGCTTTTTTTTTTTTTTTTTTTTCTTGTGGTACGCGGGCCTCTCACTGATGTGGCCTCTCCCGTTGCGGAGCACAGGCTCCGGACACGCAGGCTCTGCGGCCGTGGCTCACGGGCCCAGCCGCTCCGTGGCATGTGGGATCTTCCCGGACTGGGGCACGAACCCGTGTCCCCTGCATCGGCAGGCGGACTCTCAACCACTGCTCCACCAGGGAAGCCCGAGGGATTTAGCTTTTAGTGTAATTTTGTTATAATTTGAATAATTTTCTCCTAATTCCTTAGATATTTTTAGACTTGAATTTAGTGTACTCTTTTTTGTTATTTTGTATCAGTTTGTCAAATTGCCAAGATATATATTATTGAAGATGAGAGTCTAAATTTCTTAAGTTTATGGAAAAATGTCTTTTCATTTGAAGGTATACATCAAGTTATTGATAATGATTTTACAAGTGTCATTTAAAGTTATTTTTACATGAGTGATTTTGAAGTACAGTCTCCAAAATTAATTTTTTAATTGCATTTTAGGTAAAAAGATTGCCATATCAACTCACTGAAGCAATAGGTCACTGTCTTGTCTTTTAAACTGCATCAACAATGAAGCAATAATATCTGAGAACAAATGAACATTTGCCAACTAACTGTCATCACAATTTCAAGTGATTGTATAAGCAGAAACAAGCTGCAACAGACCCATGTGTCAACTCTTACAGAGAGAATGCTTTTTTCAGATGCTGTTTATTTAGAAACAGTTTTAGTATATCACATTTAAGTTATATTTATATCAAATGAAATAAAAATGAGTGAAGGCCCCAGATTCTTTGTTGGACCTGAGGATACAGAAATAAACCCTGGAAATTATCGACACTTCTTCCACCATGCAGATGAAGATGATGAGGAGGAGGATGAATCTGTAAGTTGTTTGTTTAGTGAAGACCAATACAGTCTGGGCTTTTTACTGATCACTGTGAAGGGGAATTGATACCATTGTCTTAAATTATTAAGACATTTTTTTCATATAGAAATTTGTTGGAAAGTTTTAAACTGAAAAAGCATACTGTGTTTCATTAGTAACATTACTGAATCTATAGTGCTTCAAGAAAGACAATTAGAGGTCAGATTTCTAAGTTGTTTAATAATGACTAATTTAGTGTCTTTCATTGCTATGTCTAATATAACACAGGGTTAGGTAGAAAAAGTGACAAGGAGAAAGAGTAATCAGGGCCATAAATCAAAAGGGTTCCTTGTATGTAGAAGTGCTACAGCAAATACATCAAGATAAAGAATTTTAAAGGTATTAAAGAAGAACTGCTTAACCAGCTTCATTAAGTTTGTCATGTTGTCAACACAAGTAGTGGCTGACCTGAAGATACCCCTTTTATTAACTATTCAGAAGTCTAAACTGTGTGACTAGGAGAAACTACCTCAAGTATCTACGGGTGTGTGTGTGTATGTGTGTAAACCATACTGGATCTTTAGGAGTAACACACATTTATTATGTTTATTTTGCTATGGTTATGTTAGCTCAACATTTTTATTACTCATCATTTTTGTCCCTTTACAATTAGAGATTGCTTTACTTTGAGAACCTATTTAAAATACAAACTTAAAATATGTGTTTCTTATATTTCCAATTGAAAAAAGAATTTTGTTTTAAAACAAAAACCTGTTATACTTGATGTAAGTAGTAAAACTGAACCAAAAATAGCTATTAGATGACTCTTCAAATTCTTTTTCACTGTTATTTAACAACACCTTTCACAGTGCAGTTATACATCTGAAATGCAAAATCAGACTGTCACCCATTTAAAATCTATCCCACCCCCCCACCTCACCTCTAGAAAAAAATGATGGTTTTCAAACTTCTCATACCAGCCAAAACTTTTCTTCATCTAAAGTCTTATGTAGAAGTCCAGTAACTAAAACATAAAAGCAGAGCTTCTCTAACTGACTTAGACTAGAAAGTACTTTTGATTCTGCCTCTGCTACGCTTACCCCTTTTCTTTAGAGTTCTTCTGAGCACATGAGAACACCGCTGATAAATCAAGTCCAGTCTTCTTCCATATAAGGATTTTTATCTCTCTCCTATGTCTAGAACTGTACTTGTCTCTCT
The DNA here is from genome assembly GCF_949987515.2 of Delphinus delphis. Lineage (NCBI taxonomy): Eukaryota > Metazoa > Chordata > Mammalia > Artiodactyla > Delphinidae > Delphinus > Delphinus delphis. The sequence goes on along the minus strand of NC_082685.1, from coordinate 89,870,281 downwards.
TCTCTTTTACCTTTTATGTTTTAGCAAAATCAGATTTTTATTTCCCACATATTCCATCTTGTACCATGCCTCTTTGCTGTTGTATGTACTTCTTTATCTCTGTGAAATACCCCTCCTTTTTGGATAATTTGTGAATCAGTTTTCGTTCTTCAAAACCTCAGATTTCATGTTGTTCAGTCTTCCCCCTCTCCTTACTCTTTTCCCCATGAGAAACTTGAACATTTTTTCCTCAATACCATTTCTATACCTTGACTATATACTTCTATTCTGTGTATCACTATGTACTGTATGATTACTGTGTTTCCTGTTAGATTCAAAGTGCTTGATGACAGGTAGTTTCTGTGTATGTAACTCTTCAGTGCTTAGCATAATTCTTGGAATATTGGTACTAATTAAATTGAGTTCACATTTTGAGGAGCTTGATTTGGTTCATTTGACCTGTAGATTGATAAAATGATTTGTTCCAGATTGTTCTGTTAAGGTATCAAAGACGTTAGGTTGAGTACTCTTGTTGTCTAGGGAAATCTACTTAAGGAACATCATAATGAGCTATGCCGAGGCTTTTGATCAGGAAAGAATTGAATAAGGGAACATAAAAGTAGATGATCAGAGGGTGAAAGACAGCAGATCCCAGGGAGGTTAGAATTTACAATCTTTGATGGTAACATCAAATCCAATACCAATTTGAACTCTAAATTTCATATGAGTGAGAGGAATAATGCTAAGCATAAAGAAGAAGAATTATTCAGATGTTGCCCTGTTTTATTTTTAGATTTATAATAAGAGAAGGTCTAGTAAAACACTTTTGGGCCCAGATTATAATGTCATATGAAATAAATAAATATAGAAGAGAGAAGAACTGAAATGGAAAACTGGACACAGCTTTATATTTGATAAAACTCTCAAAGTACCTGAAAGCAAAGAGCTCAGAATGAATCTTGAGTAATTTTATAAACCCATGAGCTACTCATAAGTTTTCTATATTCTGCGTTTTAAATTTCAGGCTGAATCATGGCCTTTGAGCTGTAGCAAGGGTGCCAGAGATGAGCAACACTATAAACTAGGAATGTTGAGTACGAAGATTGGGGTGTCAAAGAGCATAGACACCTCTGTTTAGCAGTGTGGCTTTCTCCAAAATTTCCTTCTAAGTTGTCATTGGTGACCAACTCATATTTAAGCTCAATCTACAAAAATATTTTAACACTGCATAGCTTTGTAGTGAAAATATCTTATTTTAGGCAAGAGAATTCTTTATCTCACTCCTATTGGCCCTTTAGGCCTTATTTGCTCCTTTAGCAATTTAACAATTTGCTAAATTGTTATTTAGCAAATAAACGCTAGAGACAGTTAAGGAAGTATTTAAGTTTGAAATCTGAATGAAAATAGTAACAGTGTTCTGAAACTTTAAAAAAATTTTTCCAGACCTTTGTAGAAAACTATTATTATTATTTATTATAACAATATAATCTTGAAAAATGCCTGTTCGGGTAATGTGTCACTTTTATTGATTCATCACATACTTTATGTACTTCTGACAGAGATTTAAGATAGCTGTACTTTGGAGTTGTTATCAAGTCAACCTGATTTTTTGTTTTCTTTCTGTTTTAGCCACCAGAAAGGCAGATTGTGGTTGGAATATGTTCCATGGCAAAGAAATCCAAATCCAAACCAATGAAGGAAATTCTTGAACGGATCTCCTTATTTAAATATATCACAGTAGTAGTATTTGAAGAAGATGTTATTTTGAATGAACCGGTGGAAAACTGGCCTTTGTGTGATTGTCTTATTTCTTTTCATTCTAAAGGTAGTAAAACAGGGAGGGAAACCTCTTTATCCTTTCTAACTATAAAACTAATAGATAAAATAGAAAAATAAAATTAAACTCACCTAGTCTCACAGATAAGTGATATTAACATTTTGATATATTTCTTTCCAATCTTTTTTTCTGTGTGTATTTTTTAAAAACATATTTAGTGTTATAGTGTATATGTAATTTTATATTTAATTTTTAACCTAATTACATCAAGAGGTTTTCCCCTTCTATATCATTTGTCAAAAACCTGATTTTTAATGGTGTCACAGTATATCATCCTGTGAATGTACTATATCTATATCATACTTAGCCAATATCCTAAAAGTGAGATGGTTTCCAATTTTTACTATTAAAAATAAGGTTGTGATGAACTTTTTGAATGTATGTCTTTGTTTACAACTGTAAGTTTCTTAGGACAAATTCTTGATTTTTTAAATATTATAAGCCCATATGTTTTGCCATATAGAAGATGATCTATCATTCCTCAATACATATTCATGCTTTATTTCTTAAGAACTTAATATTTGAATTTTATATTTTCCTTGCTGTCTTTTATAAATCAAACTGAAATATCAATTAAGCTTAAGTATTTCTTCAAAGTAAAGTCCACTAATCAAAAGTTATTAAGTGTATGTCTGAAAATTTATAACCTAAGAATCTGTGAATTAAGTGAGTTTTCATTAAGAGCTCTAATTTAAAAGATATGCACTCAGTTATAAATGTATTCATATTAAATCGTTTTTGTTACCAAACTAATGTAGCCTCCAGGTGTGTTAAAGTCTCACTTTAGTTAGGTGTTTAAAAAGCATCCCCTTCAGCAAGAAGGGGATGGAGCAGGTTAAGATTTTTTGTGCTCCCATACCCTATATTGATTTTCATTATTTCATAGAGAAGTCAAGTCCCTGGTCTTCTTTACAGACTGAAGTCATTCATTTTAGAGGATCTTAAAACTTGCTTATCCTTGATGGTAAGGTGTTCTTCCCTTACTGTCACGTGGTTCTTCCTATTTATTAAGTTAAAGCTAGTTATTTGCTTGTAAAAACTAGATACTACCTAAGGTCATGTCCCACATGCTGCCTCTTTAACAGCAACAAAAGCAGGGTAATGACTGTATAGGCGTTTCTTATTTCCTGAATTCTGTTACAAGGCTTCAAACCATAGACATTGAGACATCTTTACAGTAAGTGATGAATTCTTAGGAGTCTATAACACTAGATGGGTTTGTGATTTGTGGCCCATTGATTCTTGGTATAGAGTACTTCTAATTAAATGTTAAAAGCTAAGAGGAATTTAGGATTAAATCTTTTTTTTAACTGACCATAGCTCTTTGTTTTGTTTTTGTTTTTTTAACTTCAGTAGGCTTTAACACTTCCTTCCTCTACTAACTATTCTGATAATGCTACAAAATACAGTGTCTTCACAGATACACTGTAGCATACTATAGTTAAATGCTAAAGCTATGTATGCCTGATGATTGTTACGCTTTTGCTTATTTATTAAAATATTGTTGTTTAGGGAATAATAATAGTTAACATTTATTGAGCACTTATTATGCCAGGTATTGTAATGTGTTTTATATACGGTATTATATTTAATTTCCCCAAAACCCTTTTAGTTAAAATACCCCTTTACAGCTGGGAATCAGAGACTTGGAGATATTAAATAAATTTGCCCACGGTCACATAGCTAATGAAAGGTGGAGTTAGGGTTTGAACCTTGGTTTATGCTCTTAACATCTATGGTATACTGCCATTCTTAATCATAAACTATACGTTGATGGATAAAATTGGAGTCTTTTAGTGTTAATACAGAGAGTGAAGTATAATCATTAAAATTATTTAGATTTTTTTTTAGATCTCTTACTATATCTGCCATTTGATTTGTTTTCATTGTAATTAGTAATTTTACCGAAGTCTAGAAATGGTAAGGACTTAATTTCTGCTGTGTTATTGACTTAGTTAACAGCAAGCATGATTCTGCTCATATATTTTATATTTTGAGCATATCTGTTGAATGTAAATTAATTTTTCTTTTGCTGTTTTTGAAGATGCTTAAGTTCTTTGAATTATCAGCTAATTTATATGTATATGCATCAAAATATCGTTAGAAGAAGAGGAGTTATATAAATTTTTTAAAATTCACCAGGTGATTGTGAAACACTTATTTGTATATAGATTTCTATTTGTGTATGAGGTAGTCTTACCTTCTGTCAGGTGACTTTGAATAATCAGGCATCAACTAACATGTCAGTGCTCTAAATTGGGTTATGTAACCACTGGCTTGCTGTGCCTTATCTATCAAATTCACTAAGAAAAAATAAGATTTATTTACTAGTACAAGATAAATCAAGTTTTGTGTATTTATAATTCTATCTTCTAAAGAAAGCAGTTACATGCATAATGAAATTAGTCTTTTATAGGAAATGGCATAAATTCAAGTTGATTAAGTTATAGATGTCAACTTATCTTGAGATTCTACAGAATATGTTAATATGTGTTCTTAGGATTTCCACTGGACAAGGCAGTTGCCTATGCAAAACTCAGGAATCCATTTGTAATCAATGACTTGAATATGCAGTATCTCATACAAGATAGGTGAGTGGTTAAGTTGGCTAAATTAAGGAAGGAAAATTAACATTTATTTAGTATCTACTTAAACTGACATGGTATCAGGTGTTTTTATACATATATAAATTTGTGGTATCCTTGAAATAATACTTAGAAATAGGTATTTATACCCAGTTTTACAGATGACAAAACTTGAAAATCAGGCAGATCATTTAGTTTGCCAAAAGTCACAAGTAGTTTCTCAGGTAGTGGGACAAGGACTTAAACCAGGTCTGTTTAATTTCCAGACCCTACTAAACCACTGAAAATTATGAACAGTTTTTCTATCATGTGACTGATGATGAAGCTACGGCTTTACCCATTATAACTAGGTTTTTAATGGTAAAGTGGAACCATTTTGAGAAATATTTTACTGTATATCTTAGCAATTCATTTAACAGGTCAAAAGCATAGATATTTAAAAGAAATTGTAAAATACAAATGCATTTATATATTTCATTTAATTGGTGTTTCACTCTACTGGCTACCCTTATAATTTCACCGGTATTCTATTTTATTCTGTCTTAGCATTACAATATGAGGTTATACATATGAAAATGATATATGAAGTGTAAGGCCCTATAGTTTTTTGTTTTTCTATTTTTGTTTTTCCTTTTCCAGATAGTTAATATCTCAATTTTTATAACATTTGTCCTAGGTTTACATGTTTATATAGTATAAATATATATATGTATATATATAAATGCATATTCATTTTAAGAAATTTAAAAAATAAAATTATGAAGAAAGGCATTTAACCCTGCCACTACGTTTACCATATTTTTTTAATATAGAAAGCAATACATATATGCACTTATATTTTACAAAATTAGCATCACATTTCTATTAAAAGACTATAAACATTTTCCCACATTGTTAAATATTCTTTGAGTACTGTATAAGGGTTTTAATACTTAGGTAATATTCTGTCATTGTGATATAGTAACTTTAACCATTTCTTTTTATACACTTACATTCCCAATTTTAAAAATTAGTATTTTAATATGCCATAAAAAGTATTGTACATACACTTTTGTTCTAATATTGCTGAATATTTATTTAGAATACAGCTTTTCAATGTTTTAAATGACATTTGTTTACTTAAAAAAAGACTTTATATGCATGACTTTTTTAATGATAGAACAGTAATAATGTACTTTATGAACAGTACAGCAATATACTCATTGTGAAACAGAACAATAAAACAGTAAGGATATTTTCTTTTTTCTTCAGGAGAGAAGTATATAGTATTCTTCAAGCTGAAGGTATTTTACTTCCTCGTTACGCAATTTTGAATCGTGACCCAAATAATCCCAAAGGTAAGAGTAAGAGATTTTAAACAAGCTATCTTTTGTCACTTAACATACTTTTGAGCCACTGTCTTCTATAATTAAATGGAAAGAATTTAAATTATGTTATTCTATTCAATTTTTAAAAAATGATCCAAATAGGCAATTAAATTTCAATAAAAATGTGACACTATGAACTACAAGGCTAACTAATAATCAGGAGTTGTATGTCCTACATTTCTTTGGTCTACATTTGACATATCAGAATCATAAAGAAGAATTTTTAAATTACATGCTTAATAAATTTGTATTGATTGGGGTAAATGAGTGATTCATCTATGACTATTGATTTAAGTATTAGAAACTTCATGTTAGTATGCCACAACTAAACTTCTGATGAGTAGGAATTTTGAAATACTACTATTTATTAATATTTTAAAGTACCCTTTGCTTCATTTTCCTGGTTATCTAAAGCATAGCATGTAAGTTACACTTAGTCTAAAAAGGCAAGATAAATGTTTATATGTTTTAATATTTAATATTCTGATAACTATTTGGGGGAATTTTGATGACTTTATTGTACATTAGAGGAATTTTTATTAAAAACCAGATATAGTACCATCTGTAACAGGGAACTTTTCTCATTTGTCTAGAGGTACAACTTGCTGATTGGATTGCTTGGTTACTCTGTATATTGGTTAATTTTCTAACTTAAATAATTTCATGTTTTATGGTATCTGTGGTATAATGATTCCATACATTTTTCAGAAGATGATAGCATTATGTAGTTATTTCTCAATCTTTCTTGTGTATCATTTCATATCTAACTTTGAATTCTATGGGGTGGCAGGGTAAAATGGCCAGTCCATTAGATTTTTGAAGAATATAGTTCCTAATGTCACAGATCATATGTTTGCATAAATATTTTTAATTAAAATCAAATCAGTACATTATCCAAGGTAACTTTTCTTTGTAATCTCTATTATAGTAAAAACAAAAAAAGTCCTTAATAATATATCTAGGTAATATACAATATATAATTTTTCTTGCTATTGTGTTTGATTTATAGAATGTAATCTGATTGAAGGGGAAGATCATGTAGAAGTAAATGGGGAAGTTTTCCAAAAGCCATTTGTAGAAAAGCCAGTCAGTGCAGAAGACCACAATGTTTACATTTATTATCCAACATCTGCTGGTGGTGGAAGTCAAAGACTTTTTCGAAAGGTAAACCTTTGTTACCCTAGTGAATACTATTCTAAATACATTGTTGTATAAATTTTACTAAAAGTAATGAAGTATTTAGTAAAACTAAGATTAACAATGTATCATTTAGAGATAAATTAATAAAACTGATATCATATCAATACTTTGTTAGAAAAGCAAAGCTTACCTACAGAATACCAAGAAAATTATTTGATCTTCTTTCTACCTTCCATTTATGTATCTGTCATGTGAGAAATTCGGTAAAGATCAGCATTTTTTTTAAGAAAAATGGCCTTCCAAATGGATAGTTCATAGAAAAAGTAATGCCAATGAACTCTTAAATACATGAAAGTATGCTCAAAATTTTACACCCATAATAAAATAAATGTAAAGTCTAAAAGGTAATGACATTGAATTACTTTTTGAATTAGCATGATCAAAAAGATTGAGGTAGTTGGAAAACAAGTACAAGTCCAAACGTTGTTAGCAACATTTCTACTTAGCAATATAACTTAGCAATATATCAGGATTAAAAGTGCACGTTCAGGGCTTCCCTGGTGGGGCAGTGGTTGAGAGTCCGCCTGCCGATGCAGGGGACATGGGTTCATGCCCCGGTCCGGGAAGATCCCACATGCCGCGGAGCAGCTAGGCCCGTGAGCCATGGCCGCTGAGCCTGCGCGTCCGGATCCTGTGCTCCGCAACGGGAGAGGCCACAGCAGTGAGAGGCCCGCGTACCAAAAAAAAAAAAAAAATGTACACGTTCACTCATAAACAGTCATGGAAATGCAAAGTAAGAACACAATGAGGTACTTGTTTTATATTCATTAGAGTGGCAAATATTAGGAGGTCTGACAATACCAAATATAGATAATTGTAGATCAGTAGAAACTCTTATACATTGCTGGAGAGACTGGAAATTATTAAAACAGTTTTTAAAAGATTTTGGCATTATTTGGTAAGTTGAATGTGAGCATATTCTATAACCTAGCGATTCCATTTCTAGTATATGCCTTAGAAACACTCCTGCACACGTGTGCCATGGGGATATTTAAAAGAAAGTTCGAAGCAAGATTGCTCTACTAGCTAAAGCTTAGAAAACAACCTAAATATATATTGATAGGCAAATGAATGAATTATGGGCTATTTATACAGAGGAAAATTCTATAGTATTAAGAAAGTAGTTACATGCAGCAATATGGTTGAATCTTAGAAACACTGTTCTTAGTGTTCATTGTATTTTTACGCTATTCAAGTTACCATTAGAGCAAAAAATAATATAGTGTCAACTATGTAATGTGTTGTTAAATATTTGTTGATTAAAAAAATTTTTGGAAATATCAGTGATGGAAATAGATGGTAAAAAGTGTTATTTTATAAAAATGAGGAGAATAATTTAGTTTTTACATTGATAGACTTCTTTTATTTTCAGATTGGCAGTAGAAGTAGTGTTTATTCCCCAGAAAGCAATGTACGAAAAACAGGCTCATATATATATGAAGAGTTTATGCCCACAGATGGTACTGATGTTAAGGTAGGATTGATTAAAGTATATTTTTATTTTGTATTTTGAGTTTACCAGTGATCTCAGAAAAAGAGATTACCTTTTAGTTAGCTATACATAACCTCTATTCTGAATCTCTTTCTTTTTAACTAGGGATTCTTAATCTGTTTTGTATTATGAATGCCATTGGCAGTCTGAAGCCTATGGACCCTTTATACAGGATAATGTTCTTAAATGCTTAAAATAAACCACACAGGATTACCAAGGAGACAGATTTTATTCAATATTTAAAAACCAACCCAAAATATAGTGGCTAAGGGTCTAATAGCCACCACGATGTTTCCAGGCATTGATCAGTGTAAATGATATTTTGAGAACTTTGACAACTATAAAGTGATTTAAAAAAAAATAGGTGTGATTTCTGTTGGTGACAAATAAGGTCTTAACTGCTTTACCTTCAGCCAGTCTGTGTCTAGAGAGTTCTTTCTTAGGTGTAAACCTGATCATGAACTTCTTTTTAAAAATTCTCTTGTGGATCCTCATTGACCACAGGGTAATAATCAGATTTATAAGGCTGGCATAGATACTTCACAGTCTGCCCTCTGTCCTACAAACCTTATTTCTTACATTATCAACCATATCAAATACGTACTGTTACCTGAATACATCATGCTGTTTTGTTTCTCTGCCCTTTGTCTGTGTTTATTACCTTTGCTTAGAGTGCGTTTCCGTCTCTTGTCTGCTTTTGAATTCATGCTGTCCCTCATCCCCCACCCCCTTTTAAATCTTTATTTTGGCAGTTACTTCCTTCTGTAATTTTTAAATTTATTTGTACCTCTACTTTGTTAAACTAAAACAATTTGAGAAGGGTCACATCATATGCATTCTAGTATTCCCTCATAATGTTCAGTATAATTATTTTTTATAGAGAACAGGACCTTACTTTACCAATTTTTGCTGTATAATTAATTATTTATAACCTCTTCCAGTGTATTGAAAATTTTCACATGTAAAATAGAAAGATGTGTGAAAAAATAGTCTGGACACTGAGGTATTTTTTATTTATTATTTTTATTTGAATTTGTTGTCTGCTGTTTTTATATATATATATTTTTTTTAAGTAAAATATGTATTTTAATATTTCTGAAAGGTTTATACAGTAGGTCCAGATTATGCCCATGCTGAAGCTCGAAAATCTCCTGCACTTGATGGCAAGGTGGAACGAGATAGTGAAGGAAAAGAAGTAAGGTACCCTGTTATTCTCAATGCACGAGAGAAATTAATTGCTTGGAGAGTTTGCCTTGCATTTAAGGTAAGATGTTATGCAGGCCATATAGACTCTTGTAAAAATTCTAATTTTTTTTTTTGAGTAAATGAGATGTTATTTGGGCTTATAACAGGAGAGAGAAGCAGAGAAAATAAAGTGGTATATCTGAATGGTTTATGTACTTTTCACGGGATTCTTGTAGTGCCATTAATATTAAAAATATATAATAAATGAAGACCTTTGTTTCTCTTTATTCTTTCTGTATTATATAGAAGGAAACCGTGTCAATTTATTCAGAAACTACAATTACAGAGGAAAACTTAACTGAAACAGTAGAATTACAGGAGTATTATTTAACATACCCCTATAACCAAAACTGATTACAAGTATCTATTCAGAGTTGATAAATGATTTTTTTAAATAAAAAATGTCATCAGTCTTCTAGCCTTTGCAGTTGATCCTTTAGCCTATTATGTATAGTAAAATATGTTCATGAAAGCTATACTAATACACTTCCTAAAGAAAACTTTTTACTTATGACATTTGACTAGTTCTCTCAATCTGTATTATTAGGCTTTGCCTGTACTGTACAGTAAAGATTTAAATAGAGTAGTTCAACTTGAATCTAATAAAGGATAAACTTTACCTTGTTGAAGCCTTGCCTTGGATATGTAACTTAAAGACTAGTGTATATTACTGGTTATTAAATAATAAATAAGTTCTTTGTGTTTTAGTAATTTGAAGTCTCTCATGGAAGGAATCTTAGCCTGAAATATGTTTTAATAGCTTTATGTGAATTGTTTTAATTTTGTAATACCAGGATTCCAAAAGCCTTGACTTAAAATAACATTATACTAATATGTGATATGTGAATATAAAATGTAGAAGATCAGAAAATTCCTGGAGCCCGAGCAGGAAATTCAAAGCCTTCAACTGTTTTCTCCCAAATAAAGTAAATTTATTTCAGGTGCTCACAAGTATGTGGTTATCAGCGTTTAAAAGATTCATAGGGATAATGGGACATTTCCTCTGGGATATGTCTTCAAAACTTTCTCCTGTTTAGCTTTTTGTGGTTTTTTTTGGATTAAAATGATGTAATTTCTACTAGCACAGAATTTATTGAAGCCTTTAAAAATTTTTACTTTTATTTTTTAATAAAATGTTAATTGAAGAATTTCTTGCCTCTCTAGTCCCGTAAGCATTATTGTTCTACATCTACTTCATAGGAAGAACTTAAATAATCATATGACATGCATATTTCAGAGTATTCAAGTTACAGATACGTAGTTTCTTTGTTTTTACTTGCTATGAAGTAAACTGATAAGCAGTAATATACTTTTAGGCAGTTATAAAATTTGATGTTTTCTAATAAGACTGGAAAACTGTAAGTCATAATTCAAATGGAACTTTAAAGTTTATACTTTATTTTAAATAGCAAACAGTTTGTGGCTTTGATTTGTTACGGGCCAATGGACAGTCCTATGTCTGTGATGTCAATGGCTTCAGTTTTGTGAAAAATTCCATGAAGTATTATGATGATTGTGCAAAAATACTTGGGTAAGATTTTCTTCTTTATACTTCTTCCTCTTTACTTTTGTTACAGCTAATGCATACTGGTTATTCAGAAACCAAATAATGGTAAACATCAAGTGATCAGGGTTTTGTAAACACTGCAGAGTAAAAGTCAATGTTCATAAAATGACATGCCCAAAGACCATGCCAAATCCTGAATTACACTTTGGGTTATGAAAGACAAATCAATATATGACCAGTATAGATAAAGGCTTAAAGGTATTTAACTTCATAGATTTAGAAATGCTGTAACAGTGATTTTTAGTGATTATTACAGTGGTTATTCATCAAAATGGCTAATTTATTTGATTATTTTGTTTCTCAAGTTTTTGATATGTAATTATAGTACTTAATGGTTCAAAATTAACCAGAATAAGTAACCAGAATAAAATAGAAATATCTGGAATTTAGAATTCTTTTGAATGATTCTGCTTTCTACACGCATATGTTACTTTAAAATAATCTCATGAGATTATGAAGTGAATATAAAAGAAATTATTGCATATAGAAATGCCATTTTTATATTCTTTGACTTATTTTCTTATATCCTGATTTAGACGACTTGAAAGACAAGAACTATTTTTAAACCATTTCAAAGTATATTTGACAAAGCCGTAAAAAACTTACACTTTAAAATGTATTTTAATAATTGGGGTCAGCTGTTATAGTATATTTCAAAGGTTTGTGAACTTACCCTTAAAGTGAAATTTGGGGGAGCTTACTAAATTTTAGCATAAATAAATGCTAAATTTAAACAAAACAAAAAGTGTCTTATAATTACTTAAACATGTTTTCATTATTAACCTTATTAGCAAAGAGTAATAAGAAATTTGTTAAACATGAGCAATAGTTTAAAATAGCTTTGCAGGTGATAAATAAAAACTGAAAGAAATGATCAATGGCCACACAGAAGAGATAATCTTGGATTTCAGAATCTTTGTAAGTAGATACGCAGTTACAGTGATTTACTTGAATCCTGTGTAATTTATATTTTTAACATGAGAGTAAATAAGTAAAGCCAAATTCACGACATCCTGTTAGTGTGTTCTATACAACAGTTTAGCACTGCTGATCTAATTTTTCTTGACCAGGATTGATTTTTTAGGTTACTTTTTATGTGCTGTATTCACATAATCACTAGATAGTTTGACTTTACCTCCTATAATACTCAGTTATTTGTCATTAAATACCCAGGTTTGTCTTGAAATGAACTAGTTTAATTTTTCTTTTCTTTTTGTCTTGAAGGAATATTGTAATGCGAGAGCTTGCTCCACAGTTTCATATCCCCTGGTCCATACCCTTAGAAGCTGAAGATATCCCGATTGTACCAACTACATCTGGAACTATGTAAGTTTAAATATTTTCATTTAGAAACTCCTTGGGTTTTCCCCATTGGTTAGTGCTATTACAGTGAAGATTATATTTCTGAATAATTATTAGACACTCTACTGTGTATGTTTTCATATGATTGACTTTGCAGATGGAGAAATAGATTATATGCTTTACATGGGGCTATTTAGACTAAAGATCTTTTCTGTTGTTCCAAATAAAATCCTGAAAAATGCTTATATAGTTATAGAACTATTGAATTAAGCCATAAGAATAAAGGAGGTGCCAACAGATGTGTTCCCTAAAGGTTCGTGGTCAGTGGTCATACAACTTTAGTGCTCTCATCATGTAAAGGAAAAATATACAGTTATATCTTGAAGTAAATTAATTAGACCAACATTGCCAAAGTGTTTCATAAATTCTAGTGAAAGTTACTGCTTGAAATTCACCTGTCACTCAGGTGAGTTGACCAAATGCTTCATATTCACAGCTTAGAGCTTTATCTTAGCGTATTAAATATTCTTAGGAGTCCTGATTGGGGCGGAGAGGAGGGCAAAAATACTTAATTTTGTTTTTAAACCAATATTTCCAAACTTATTTAACACAAAACATATTTTTGGGTAACTTATTCTATAGAGTTATGTTCTATGTCTCACAGTCTGGCAAGTGTTAAATTGTACCCTACCATTCCTGCTAAGACAGTTTTATCTTCCAGTAACTTGAGTTTGAAATATTTTTCTTCTTACGTGGGCAAAATAAATATAGCAGCTTTATTTTATTTGATTTAATGAAATCTCAGTCTATAGTGATCTGTGCTACAGGGCAGATAATTAAAGAAGTTAGGGGATTACAGTCCATTTACTTTATTTTTTTTATATTTATTTTATTTATTTATTTTAACATCTTTATTGGAGTATAATTGCTTTATAATGGTTTGTCAGTTTCTGCTTTATAACAAAGTGAATCAACTATACATATACATATATCCCCCTATCTCTTCCCTCTTGCGTCTCCCTCCCTATCCCACCCCTCTAGGTGGCCACAAAGCACTGAGCTGATCTCCCTGTGCTATGCGGCTGCTTCCCACTAGCTATCGATTTTACATTTGGTAGTGTATATATGTCAATGCCACTCTCTCACTTTGTCCCAGCTTACCCTTCCCCCTCCCCATGTCCTCAAGTCCATTCTCTAGTAGGTCTGCGTTTTTATTCCCATCCTGCCCCTAGGTTCTTCATAACCATTTTTTTTCTTAGATTCCATGTATATGTGTTAGCATATGGTATTTGTTTTCCTGTGTCTGACTTACTTCACTCTGTATGACAGACTGTAGGTCCATCCACCTCACTACAAATAACTCAGTTTCGTTTCCTTTTATGCCTGAGCAATATTCCATTGTACATATGTGCCACATCTTCTTTATCCATGCATCTGTCCATGGACACATAAGTTGTTTCCATGTCCTGGCTATTGTAAATAGAGCTGCAATGAACATTGTGGTACATGACCCTTTTTGAATTATGGTTTTCTCAGGGTATATGCATAGTAGTGGGATTCCTGGGTTGTATGGTAGTTCTATTTTTTATTTTTTAAGGAACGTCCATACTGTTCTCTTATAGTGGGTGTATCAATTTACATTCCAACCATCAGTGAAGAGAGTTCCCTTTTCTCCACACCGTCTGCAGCATTTATTGTTTGTAGACTTTTTGATGATGGCCATTCTGACACGTGTGAGGTGATACCTCATTGTAGGTTTTTTTTTTTTTTTTTTTGCAGTACACAGGCCTCTCACTGTTGTAGCCTCTCCCGTTGTGGAGCACAGGCTCCGGACGCGCAGGCTCAGCAGCCGTGGCTCACGGGCCTAGCTGCTCCGTGGCATGTGGTATCTTCCCGGACCGGGGCACGAACCTGTGTCCCCTGCATTGGCAGGCTGACTCTCAACCACTGCACCACCAGGGAAGCCCTCTCATTGTAGTTTTGATTTGCATTTCTCTAATGATTACTGATGTTGAGTATCCATTCATATGTTTGTTGGCAATCTGTAAATCTTCTTTGGAGAAATGTCTGTTTAGGTCTTCTGCCCATTTTTGGATTAGGTTGTTTGTTTTTGAGATTGAACTGCATGAGCTGCTTATAAATTTTGGAGATTAATCCTTTGTCAGTCGCTCCCTTTGCAAATATTTCTCCCATTCTGAAGGTTGTCTTTTCATCTTGTTTATGGTTTCTTTTGCTGTGCAAAAGCTTTTCAGTTTCATTAGGTCCCATTTGTTTATTTTTGCTTTTATTTCCATTTCTAGGAGGTGGGTCAAAAGGATCTTGCTGTGATTTATGTCATAGAGTGTCCTGCCTATGTTTTCCTCTAAGAGTTTTATAGTGTCTGGCCTTACATTTAGGTCGTTAATCCATTTTGAGTTTATTTTTGTGTGTGGTGTTAGGGAGTGTTCTAATTTCATTCTTTTACATGTAGCTGTCCACTTTTCCCATCACCACTTATTGAAGAGGTTCTCTTTTCTCCGTTGTATATTCTTGCCTCCTTTATCAAAAATAAGGTGACCATATGTGCATGGGTTTATCTCTGGGCTTTCTGTCCTGTTCCATTGAGCTATATTTCTGTTTTTGTGCAATTACCATACTGTGTTGATTACTGTAGCTTTGTAGTATAGTCTGAAGTCAGGGAGCCTGATTCCGCCAGCTCCGTTTTTCTTTCTCAAGGTTGCTTTGGCTATTTGGGGTCTTTTGCGTTTCCATACAAATTGTGAAATTTTTTGTTCTAGTTCTGTGAAAAATGCCTCTGGTGATTTGATAGGGATTGCATTGAATCTGTAGCTTGCTTTGGGTAGTATAGTCATTTTCACAATATTGATTCTTCCAATCCAGGAACATGGTATATCTCTCTGTCTGTTTGTATCATCTTTAATTTCTTTCATCAGCGTCTTATAATTTTCTGCGTACAGGTCTTTTGTCTCCTTAGGTAGGTTTATTTCTAGGTATTTTATTCTTTTTGTTACAGTGGTAAATGGGAGCGTTTCCTTAATTTCTCTTTCAGATTTTTCATCATTAGTGTATAGGAATGCAAGAGATTTCTGTGTATTAATTTTGTGTCCTCCTACTCTACCAAATTCATTGTTTAGCTCTAGTGGTTTTCTGGTAGCATCTTTAGGATTCTCTATATAGTATGTCATCTGCAAACAGTGACAGCTTTACTTCTTCTTTTCCGATTTGGATTCCTTTCACTTCTTATTCTTCTCTGGTTGCTGTGGCTAAAACTTCCAGAACAATATTGAATAATAGTGGTGAGAGTGGGCAACCTTGGGTTGTTCCTGGGCTTAGTGGAAATGGTTTCAGTTTTTCACCATTGAGGATGATGTTGGCTGCGGGTTTGTCGAATATGGCCTTTATTATGTTGAAGTAAGTTCCCTCCATGCCTACTTTTTGGAGGTTTTTTATCATAAATGGGTGTTGAATTTTGTCAAAAGCTTTTTCTGCATCTATTGAGATGATCATTTGGTTTTTATTCCTCTTTTTGTTAATATGGTGTATCACATTGATTGATTTGCATATATTGAAGATTCCTTGCATTCCTGGGATAAACCCCACTTGGTCATAGTGTACAATACTTTTAATGCGCTGTTGGATTCTGTTTGCTAGTATTTTGTTGAGGATTTCTGCATGTGTATTCATCAGTGATATTGGCCTGTAGTTTTCTTTCTTTGTGACATCTTTGGTTTTGGTATCAGGGTGATGGTGGCCTCGTAGAATGAGTTTGGGAGTGTACCTCCCTCTGCTATGTTTTGCAAGAGTTTGAGAAGGATAGGTGTTAGCTCTCCTGTAAATGTTTGATAAAATTCACCTGTGAAGCCATCTGGTCCTGGGCTTTTGTTTTTTGGAAGATTTTTAATCACAGTCTCAATTTCAGTGCTTGTGATTGGTTTGTTTATATATTCTGTTTCTTTCTGGTTCAGTCTCAGAAGGCTGTGCTTTTCTAAGAATTTATCTGTTTCTTTGTGGTTGTCCATTTTATTGGCATAGAGTTGCTTGTAGTAATCTCTCATGATCCTTTGTATTTCTGCAGTGTCAGTTGTTACTTCTTTTTCATTTCTAATTCTGTTGATTTGAGTCTTCTCCCTTTTTTCTTACTGAGTCTGGCTAATGGTTTATCAATTTTGTTTATCTTCTCAAAGAACGAGCTTTTAGTTTTATTGATCTTCGCTATCGTTTCCTTCATTTCTTTTTCATTTATTTCTGATCTGAGCTTTATGATTTCTTTCCTTCTGCTAACTTTGGGGATTTTTGTCCTTCCTTCTCTAATTGCTTTAGGTGTAACGTTTGGTTGTTTTTTTGAGATGTTTCTTGTTTCTTGAGGTAGGATTGTATTGCTATTAACTTCCCTCTTAGAACTGATTTTGCTGCATTCCGTAGGTTTTGGGTTTTCTTGTTTTCATTGTCATTTGTTTCTAGGTATTTTTTGATTTCCTCTTTGATTTCTTCAGTGATCTCTTGGTTATTAAGTAGTGTATTGTTTAGCCTCCATGTGTATGTATTTTTATAGATTTTTTTTCCTGTAATTGATATCTAGTCTCATAGTGTTGTGGTTGGAAAAGATACTTGATACAATTTCAATATTCTTAAATTTACCAAGGCTTGATTTGTGACCCAAGATATGATCTATCCTGGAGAATGTTCCGTGAGCCCTTGAGAAGAAAGTTATTCTGTTGTTTTTGGATGGAATGTCCTATAAATATCAATTAAGTCCATCTTGTTTAATGTATCATTTCAAGCTTGTGTTTCCTTATTTATTTTCATTTTGGATGATCTGTCCATTGGTGAAAGTGGGGTGTTAAAGTCCCCTGTTATGATTGTGTTACTGGCAATTTCCCCTTTTATGGCTGTTATCATTTGCCTGATGTATTGTGGTGCTCCTATGTTGGGTGCATAAATGTTTACAATTGTTATATCTTCTTTTTGGATTGATCCCTTGATCATTATTTGTGTCCTTCTTTGTATCTTGTAATAGTCTTTATTTTAAAGTCTATTTTGTCTGATATGAGCATTGGTGCTCCAGCTTTCTTTTGATTTCCATTTTCATGTAATACCTTTTTCCATCCCCTCACTTTCAGTCTCTATGTGTCCCTAGGTCTGAAGTGGGTCTCTTGTAGACAGCATATGTACGGGTCTTATTTTTGTATCCATTCGCCCAGTCTGTGTCTTTTGGTTGGAGCATTTAATCCATTTACATTTAAGGTAATTATCGATATGCATGTTCCTATTACCATTTTCTTAATTGTTTTGGGTGTGTTTTTGTAGGTCTTTTCCTTCTCTTGTGTTTCCTGCATAAAGACGTTCCTTTAGCATTTGTTGTAGAGCTGGTTTCATGGTGCTGAATTCTCTTAGCTTTTGCTTGTCTGTAAAGGTTTTAATTTCTCCATCAAATCTGAATGAGATCCTTGCTGGGTAGAGTAATCTTGGTTGTAGGATTTCTCCTTTCACCACTTTAAATATGTCCTGCCACCTCCTTCTGGCTTGCAAGGTTTCTGCTGAAAGATCAGCTGTTAACCTTATGGGGATTCCCTTTTATGTTATTTGTTGTTTTTCCCTTGCTGCTTTTAATATTATTTCTTTGTATTTAATTTTTGATAGTGTAATTAATGTGTGTCTTGGCATGGATTTATCCTGTATGGGACTCTCTGTGCTTCCTGGACTTGATTAACTATTTCCTTTCCCATATTGGGGAAGTTTTCAACTATAATCTCTTCACATATTTTCTCAGTCCTTTTCTTTTTCTCTTCTTCTTCTGGGACCCCTATAATTCGAATGTTGGTGCTTTTAGTGTTGTCCCAGAGGTCTCTGAGACTCTCCTCAATTCTTTTCATTTTTTTTTCTTTATTCTGCTCTGCCTTAGTTATTTCCACTATTTTATCTTCCAGGTCACTTATCCGTTCTTCTGCCACAGTTATTCTGCTATTGATTCCTTCTAGAGACTTTTTTATTTCATTTATTGTGTTTTTCATCATTGTTTGTTTGATTTTTAGGTCTCCTAGGTCCTTGTTAAACATTTCTTGTATTTTCTCCATTCAGTATCCAAGATTTTGGACCATCTTTACTATGCTTACTCTGAATTCTTTTTCAGGTAGACTGCCTATTTACTCTTCATTTGTTTGTTCTGGTGGGTTTTTACCTTGCTCCTTCATCTGCTGTGTGTTTCTCTGTTTTCTCATTTTGCTTCATTTACTGTGTTTCGGGTCTCCTTTTTGCAGGCTGCAGGTTCGTAGTTCCTGTTTTTTTTGGTGTCTACCCCCAGTGGCTAAGGTTTGTTCAGTGGGTTGTGTAGGCTTCCTGGTGGAGGGGACTAGTGCCTGTGTTCTGGTGGATGAGGCTGGATCTTGTCTTTCTGGTTGGTGGGTCCACGTCCGGTGGTGTGTTTTTGGGTGTCTATGACCTATTATGAGTTTAGGCAGCCTTTCTGCTAGTGGGTGGGGTTGTGTTCCTGTTTTGCTAGTTGTTTGGCATAGGGTGTCCAGCACTGTAGTTTGCTGGTCATTGAGTGGAACTGGGTCTTGGTGTTGAGATGGAGATCTCTGGGAGATTTTTGCCATTTGACATTACGTGGAGCTGGGAGGTTTCTGGTGGACCAACATCCTGAACTCCACTCTCCCACCTCAGAGGCACAGGCCTGACACGCAGCTGGAGCACCAAGATTCTGTCATCCACACAGCTCAGAATAAAAGGGAGAAAAAATAAATAAATAAATAAAATAAAATAAAGTTGTTAAAGTAAAAAATAATTATTAAAAATAAAAAAATTTTTAAGTAATAAAAAAAAGAAAGAAAGAAGAGAGCAAGGAAACCACAAAACAGATCCACCAATGATAAGAAGTGCTAAAAACTATACTAAAAAAAAATGGGCAGACAGAATCCTAGGACAAATGATAAAAACAAAGGTATACAGACAGAATTACACACAGAAGCATACACATACACACTCACAAAAGAGAAAAAAGAAGTGTATATATATATATATATCATTGCTCCCAAAGTCCACTGCCTCAATTTGGGATGATTTGTTGTCTGTTCAGGTATTAAGAGATGCAGCGTACATCAAGTTGATTGTGGAGATTTAATCCGCTGCTCCTGAGCCTGCTGGGAGAGATTTCCCTTTCTCTTCTTTGTTCGCTCAGCTCCTGGGGTTCAGCTTTGCATTTGGCCCCTCCTCTGCATCACCTGAGGGCGTCTGTTCTTCGCTCAGACAGGACGGGGTTAAAGGAGCAGCTGATTAGGGGGCTCTGGCTCACTCAGGCTGTGGGGAGTGAAGCGTATGGAATGTGGGGTGAGCCTGCGGCAGCAGAGGCCAGCGTGATGTTGCAGCGGCCTGAGAAATGCCTTGTGTTCTCCCGGGGAAGTTATCCCTGGATCACGGGACCCTGGCAGTGGCGGGCTGCACAGGCTCCAGGAGGGGAGGTGTGGATAGTGACCTGTCTTGCACACAGACTTTTTGGTGGCTTCAGCAGCAGCCTTAGCATTTCATGCCCGTCTCTCGTGTCCGCGCTGATAGCTGTGGCTCGCGCTCATCTCTAGAGCTCGTTTAGGCGGTGCTCTGAATCCCCTCCTCACACACCGTGAAACAAAGAGGCAAGAAAAAGTTTGCCTCTTAGGGAGGTCCAGACTTTTTCCCTGACTCCCTCCCAGCTAGCTGTGACACACTAGCCCCCTTCAGGCTGTGTTCATGCAGCCAGCCCCAGTCCTCTCCCTGGGATCTGACCTTCCGAAGCCCGGGCCTCAGCTCCCAGCTCCTCCCGCCTCGGCGGGTGAGCACACAAGCCTCTCGGGCTGGTGAGTGCAGGTCAGCCCCGATCCTCTGTGCAGGAATCTCTCTGCTTTGCCCTGTGCACCCCTGTTGCTGCGCTCTCCTCCGTGACTCCAAAGCTTCACCCCTCCGCCACCCGCAGTCTCCACCTGCAATGGGGCTTCCTAGTGTGTGGAAACCTTTTCTCCTTCACAGCTCCCTCCCACTGGTGCAGATCCCATCCCTATTCTTTTGTCTCTGTTTTTTCTTTTGCCCTACCCAGGTACGTGGGGAGTTTCTTGCCTTTTGGGAGGTCTGAGGTCTTCTGCCAGCGTTCAGTAGGTGTTCTGTAGGAGTTGTTCCACATGTAGGTGTATTTCTGATGTATTTGTAGGGAGGAAGGTGATCTCCACGTCTTGCTCTTTCACCATCTTTAAGGTCTCCCCTCCATTTACTTTTATCCTAGAGTTAGCATAGTCATCTCAAGAGAAGAAGCAGGTATTGTGTAGCTTAATATTACTCCCCCTCCAGCCTCTTAAATTCTTTTTAGGATTTGATTTGATAAAATTAAGACTATTTGTTATAAGCACTATGCTTCATGGAGAATATCTTAGAGTGGTAAAAGATGGTTCTATAATATAATTAGATATATTAATCTGAATTATATAACACAAATCTTTGTCAGAAAATTGAACGTTATTTTTTAAATTTTAGGATGGAACTTAGATGTGTCATAGCTGTCATACGTCATGGGGACCGAACACCAAAACAAAAAATGAAAATGGAAGTGAGGCATCAAAAGTATGTTTAAAGGGGAATAATTTAACTCCTAGGAGATAATTTAAGATTTCTGATAGGTGCTTAGTTATTTTGATTAATACTTCATATAGAAAAACTGTTTACCACTACTTCTTGGCCATTAATATTTAAACCACTGGAAAGCAATAAAATCCAACAAAATCCATTTTAAATTGTATATTTTAGCATCTGAAAATTACTGTAGCAATATCCATATATGGTCATCATCCTGACCTAGCTTTTATTTATTGTTGTAAATATTCAGTCTTCTGTTATTATTCTCTTACATTGCTTTCTGAGAATCATTAACTTCTCAACCTTCTAGATGAAAATTAGTAGAATGAAAGTTTGTTGCTTCTATTCAGTGAATCTAGTGATTATTAGTTTGATATGATTTAAGAAAATACTAAGTTTTATCAATCAAAGTAGAGGAGCGACATCATATAGTGAAAGAGGGCACACAGTGTTTGAAGTCCATAGACCCCAAGTCCCATATCTATTATTAATTATTGTTTTAGTCCCATATCTATCATTTATTGTAATTATTTGTGTTAGTTTATAGAGGTAATATTGTTGCAAATGCCTAACAGTGCTCTGTCTTTCTTATAAGATTCTTTGATCTTTTTGAAAAGTGTGATGGATATAAATCTGGGAAATTAAAGCTGAAAAAACCAAAACAATTACAGGTAAGTGCATCTGATTTCTTGTTGGGTTTTAAATTGCTAATCGCAAAGTTACATAAAAATTCAATTCTTTATTTATTTTACAGGAAGTGCTGGATATTGCACGACAACTTCTTATAGAGTTGGGACAAAATAATGATTCTGAAATTGAAGAAAACAAGTCAAAACTTGAACAACTTAAGACCGTGTTAGAGATGTAAGTATCTTTTTGAAACCTATAATTTTGGTAACTACTTATAGTGCTTTTTTTTTTAATATGTGACTTTTCATGTTAATTTCCTTCACAGTTTTATCTTCTTTCTCTTTATCACTGTAGCTGAGGAGAAATTAGTGGAAATCTAACAAGAACTTTATTTTCAACAGTGAGAAAAGAGATTGTTGTATTGAAGTGTCTGTTTTAGTTTTAATTTTGATGAGAAGATCAAAAGAGGGCATCACATTTAGATCTTGTATGAAGTACTACTTAGGATGAAGGCCACATTGCTAAGTTAACCACAGATTCAGTGCTGTTTAAGTGAAAAATAATTTTGAACTATGTTTTAATCAAATGAAATTGGTACCACCAATATTCCTCTTATAAACTTTATTTCCTTGACCACTTAAAATCGTTTTTTCTTTTATTTTTTTAAAGACACATACATTTATGTTTTTGAATGTTTATATACTTTGGCATCTATTCAAAATTCTCCAGCTTTTATAGAGAAACTTTATTGTATTTTTATTTTTAACGTGGTTAGAATAATTACCTAGGATACAGATTTTGCGCTAGGATATTTTGAAGAATTCAGCAAGGTAATTACAAATAGGAAGCATTAATATGTAAGATTTAGTTTTTGTCCAGGTGGATTTTAGTTTTTCTTTAGGAGGTTGCATTGCATGCTTATTGAATATTGTCTGTTCTGTTTGCCATTTTATTTTTCAGGTATGGCCATTTTTCTGGAATAAATCGTAAGGTCCAATTAACCTATCTCCCTCATGGTTGTCCTAAGACATCTAGTGAAGAAGAAGGTATGTCACTATTAATGCCCATTGTGTTTTATTTATATGTAGGGACTTACTACTCGTTGTTGATTACCTTTGTAATCTTCTGTCTAATAGTTTAGGGGTTAGCATGCTGAATAGAGGAAAAATAACATGGAGTTGTGTTAACTATGCCTTCTATCCTTTAAATAAAAGATGTTTTACGTTTTATCCTTTAGGTAAAAGATACCTTTTATTATTTTGAAAACTGTCTAGGACTTCTCTTTTACTCTTCTGAAAGCTTATTTGTTTGTAACTAAATGTTACTTAATGGGTCCCTATCCCATACAGGGTATACAGGAAGAAAACTTAAGAAATATGAAAAGATTGTTTAAAAAAATACGTAATCACCTTGTTTCTAAAATAGATATTTTTCTCTGCCAATAAATCAGAATAAGCATTTAAAATTAGTCTCCTAAGAGCAGTGAGCACAAAAGTTCATTTACTTTTCAAAAGAAAAATGGGCAGGGATTGGGAAGCCATTTTACGGAGAAGTGGAGATGCCCAATACAATAATGATAATAGTAATAATCAGTCTTGCCTATCACACTGGCAAAGTGTTTTCTTATTTTCTTCTTTTTCAAATGATAATAAAGAATGCTGATGAGAGTACAATGTGACAAGATTTCAGTTTACTGGTAGGATTGTAAATTGACATAACTCTTTTTTTTTTTTTTACTTTGTTTTATTTATTTTATTTTTGGCTGCATTGGGTCTTTGTTGCTGTGCGTGGGCTTTCTCTAAATGTAGCAAGTGCAGGCTACTTTTCGTTGTGGTGCACCGGCTTCTTATTGCGGTGGCTTCTTTTGTTGTGGAGCACGGGCTCTAGGTGTTCAGGCTTCAGTAATTGTGGCTCGTGGGCTCAGTAGTTGTGGCTCGTGGGCTCTGGAGCTCAGGCTCTGTAGTTGTGGCACATGGGCTTGGTTGCCCCGTGGCATGTGGGATCTTCCCAGACCAGGGCTCCAACCCGTGTCCTCTGCATTGGCAGGCAGATTCTTAACCACTGTGCCACCAGGGAAGCGTTGACATAATTTTTTGAAAAGTAATTTGGCAATATATATCAACATTTCAGGGGACTTCCCTGGCAGTCCAGTGGTTAAGCCTCCACTCTTCCACTGCAGGGGACACGGTTTCGAGCCCTGGTTGGGGAACTAAGATCCAGCATGTTACACAGTGCAGCTGGGGGGAAAAAAAACACTTCAGAAATTTTTCATATGCTTTGACCTTAATTCTACTTATAAGAATCTATCCCAAGGGGGTAATCAGATATTGAGGGAAAGATTGTTCTATAGGGATATTCACAGTGGCATTATTTATAGTAGCAAAAATTGAAGTAATGATTATTTTAAATGCAAACAAATTTGATTATGTTGATCTTTATATATTCTAAAATTTGATATATTGCTCTTGTCACACCTTGTGATTAATAGCAACACAGATTAATTTTCTATATTTTGATGTTTATATCAAAAAAATCCATAAACAACTATAATTAACAAGTCAATTAATTACCTTTCTATAAATGTTGGCTTGCATGATAAAGCACATACAGCTACTAACTAGCCCCAGGGGAAAGGGTGATTTTCTATCACTTTTAATGAATCATCAAATTCTTTAGTGCTTATAGTGCTAACTTTTAAATGACCTTTGTTTCTGTAATCCAGCACAGATCTTAGGACGTGATAAAGAGCAAGTCAAAATTAAATATAGAAACTCAGACCTCCCCTATATCTGAGAATATACTTTGGTCTGGAACATACAGATTCTACAACTCCAAATTTAAAAAGCTGTTCTTGGCTATATTTTATTGTATATCTCACCCATAAGTTTAAATTATAATAAATATTAAGCTGTGTCATCTCACATCTTGAAAGTTATGCAAATCACTGATTACTAATCATAAAAATGTGTATATCTTCTTCACTTCAGATAACATTAAATTTTATGTGACAGCACTGCAGGAGGCTCTTAATATAAAGCCAAGATCTGAATCCTGTCATCAAGGAGCTCTTAATCTAGTATATGTAGTACAACTAAATACATTGGGCAAATACCATTGCTCTCATACCACTGAGAGCAGGGAAGGGAGAAGTTTCCTTTTAGAGAACTGGGAAAGAGCCTTCTTTCTAGAGTGTGGGAGAGATTTTGAAATTTTAGTAAGATTTTAACAGGTGGAGCAAGGGGTATTCCTAGCAGAAGCAACAGCCTACAAGAAAGGTATATTTAGGGAACAAAATAATTTACATAAGGGCCATATTCCACTGCAGAAGAGACACAAAGAAAAAATTAATCTTGAAATATGTCTGTTTAGAAGAAAAAACCTTGACATTTGCTTTATTCATTCACATGTATCTTAGACAGCCGAAGAGAAGAGCCATCCTTACTTCTGGTTCTAAAATGGGGAGGAGAACTAACCCCTGCAGGCAGGGTCCAGGCTGAAGAACTTGGAAGAGCTTTCAGGTGTATGTACCCTGGAGGTCAAGGTAAATCTTAGAGTTTCTTTAATTCAGTTAAATTCATACAGGCTGGGTCCAGGCTGAAGAACTTGGCAGAGCTTTGAGGTGTATGTATCCTGGAGGTCAAGGTAAATATTGGAGTTTCTTTAATTCAGTTAAATTCATACATCATATTTTCAAATCCTAATTTTGAGATGTTATTAAATATTTATAGAAATACAGTGAGGTAAAAATATAGCTTAAGTGATTTGAGGATTTATTTTCAGGAGATTATGCAGGATTTCCTGGTTGTGGTTTACTTAGATTACACAGTACCTACCGACATGACCTTAAAATATACGCCTCTGATGAAGGACGAGTCCAGATGACTGCAGCTGCTTTTGCAAAGGTATAAATAAATGTTTTTTAGAATTATTAGAATTTTCATCTAATATAGCATTTTAAAAGATTTTTACTAAGGTATTATTTTAATATTCTAAATTTGAAACTTCTAACTAAAGCCCTGAAATGGCAATGACAAGTTGCATTATTAATAAAGTTTATTGTAAATAGTAAGCTTACACCTTGTGAAATTCAGCATGTAACAAGATAATTATTAAGATACCTTCTATTTTGCATACTAATTCTTAATCTGTTTTGGCTTTATTTTATGTATTTAGGGGCTATTAGCTCTAGAAGGAGAACTTACACCCATTCTTGTTCAGATGGTGAAAAGTGCAAACATGAATGGCCTTTTGGATAGTGATAGTGACTCTTTGAGCAGTTGTCAGCAACGTGTGAAAGCAAGACTTCATGAAATACTTCAGAAAGACAGAGATTTTACTGCTGAAGATTATGAAAAGGTGGGTCTTACCAAACTCTTGCATTGTCAAATATTACATGCACATACACATAGAAAAGTGCATAAAATGTAAACTTAGAGCTTATCATATTATAAAGCAAAGAGTTATATAATCAGTACAGAGATACAGAATGTTGGAACAACTCTAGCCTCTGTGTGTCCCTTCCCAGTTGCAGCCCCTTCCCTATCTGCTAGAAATAATCACTATCCTAACTTTTTATAGTCTTATACCCAGAGTGCTTATTTGGCTAAGTATGTATCTGTAGCTACCATAGTCTCAGTTTGGGGTATTTTTTAAGCTTCATGTAATAGAATGTTTTCTTTTATGTCTGGCTTCTTTTTCTCAGTGTTATGTTTGTGAAATTCATCCATAGTTTTGAGAATTTTCATTTCAGAGGTTGGCAAACTTTTTCTATAAAAGACCAGATAGTAAATATTTCAGGCTTTGTAGATCACATATAGTTGCTTGTTGCATATGCTTTTCTTTTTTACACCACCTTTTAAAAATGTAAAAACCATTTATTAGCTCACAGGCTATCACAGGTCATGTATGGCCTAGTTTGTTGATCCATATTCTATTTTATGAGTATATGCCAATTTATATATGCTTTCTAATATTGTTATAGTTTGGGGCTGTTATGCTAATACTGCCGTGAATATCCATATATGCCTCCTAGTGCATATGAGCATATGTTTCTCTTTGGTGTATTCTAGGAGTGGAAGTGTTGTGCCCCACAGTGTGCTAATATTTCAATATTAGTAGATGTCAAACTGTTTTCCAAAGTCATTGAAGCAATTTATACTCCCACCAGAAGTCCATGGAAATTGTTATTGCTCTACATAGTCTCTATTCTTGGTATTTTCAGACCATTCAATTTTGCCTATTCTGAAGGTGGATGTATAGTAGTACCTCACTGTGGTTTTAATATTCGTTGACCATTTAGGTATCTTCTTTCATAAGGCCTGCTCTTCAAGTCTTGTCCTTTTTTTCTACTAGTTGCCTGTGTTTTTCTTATTGAATAGTAGAATTTCTTTGTATATTTTGGATATGAGCTCTTTGTTATGTGTTCTAAATACTGCCATCTACTCTGAGCCTTAATGATTTCCTTTGATAAGCAGAAATTCTTATTTTCCATGAATTTCTTTTTTTTTTTCCCATGTATTTCAAGGTCAATTTTTTCCTTTACGTTCAGTGCATTTTAATGCATTCTTTATAATACCTTTTTCTTTTTTTTAATTTATCATAGGTTCAACAATTAAACCTATATTTTATTCTTATATATATATATTTTTTTACATCTTTATTGGAGTATAATTGCTTTACAATGGTGTGTTAGTTTCTGCTTTATAACAAAGTGAATCAGTTATACATATACATGTGTTCCCATATCTCTTCCCTCTTGCATCTCCCTCCCTCCCACCCTCCCTATCCCACCCCTCCAGGTGGTCACAAAGCACCGAGCTGATCTCCCTGTGCTATGCGGCTGCTTCCCACTAGCTATCTACCTTATGTTTGGTAGTGTATATATGTCCATGCCTCTCTCTCGCTTTGTCACAGCTTACCCTTCCCCCTCCCCATATCTTCAAGTCCATTCTCTAGTAGGTCTGTGTCTTTATTCCTGTCTTACCCCTAGGTTCTTCATGACATTTTTATTTTTCTTAAATTCCATATATGTGTGTTAGCATACAGTATAATACCTTTTTCTAATGTGGGGTCATAAGGTATTCCCATATACGATCTTCTATATACTTTACTGTTTTTCCCTGCACATTTATCTACAATCTAGCTAAAATTGACTTTTGTGTGTGCTATTAGATAAGGATGTCAAAATTGATGTTTTCCCCCAACCATATGTACATCCAGGTGTCTCAACACCACATACTGAAAAGACCATCCTTTCCCCACTACTCTGTAGTGCCAGCTTTATCATATGTGTGTTCTCTGTTTCTAGAACGTATTCTTTTGTTGACTCTTGGGCCATTGAATAAGATCTCCCAAATCCTACATGGGTCCTTCTTCAAGTTCTTCTTGGCTTTTCTTGTATTTCCATATAAATTTTAAAATAACCTGGCCTAAAATCCTGTTGGAATATTGATTTAGATTGCATTAGATCTATAGTTTGTGAAAACTTACATCTTTAAAAAAAAATTTTGTGTACTTGTAAACGCTCCCTCTAAAAAGGTTACTATCTGTTGCTGCTATGTACAAATAGTTTTTTTAATATTGACTTTATATGTGTCAACTTTATTGAACTTATTTATTAACTTAGTAATTTATCTGTAGATTAAAAAAAATCTTTTCAAAGCATATCCCCAGGTTTTTGTCTTCCTTTCCAGTTTTTATGTTTTTAATTCTTTTTATTGCTTTACTTTAATAGCTAGTACCATCAAAGTGATAGTAAATAGAAGTGGCTTTTCTGTTTTTGTTTATATTCTCAAAGGGAAATCTTTTTAACACTGTCCATTAAGTATGGTCTCTGTAGATTTTTTTAAAGCTACTCTTTTTCAAAATAAGGAAAATCCATTCTACTCCTGTTTTCTTAAGAGGTTTTATCATGACAAGTTTTTAAATTTTATATTTTCTTATCTGTTAAACATCATATGATTTGGGGGAGAGGCTACCGTGGTTCCTAGAATAAGCTCATTTAAAAAATATATATATATATCACTGGTTTGGGTTTACTAATATTTTTGGTTAGGAGTTTTACATCTGTGTTCATGAGTCATACTGACCTTTACTTTTTTATTCTTGTTGTCTTTTTCTGCTTTCAATATCAAGATTATGCTGTTCTCATAAAATTAATTAGAGAGTCCTGTTTGGGGGGAATAATTCATGTATATATGTTTCAGTAAATGTTTGGTAAAATTTACTGGTAAATCCCATGGGCATTTTCTTTATGGGAAAGCTTGTAATTGTGGTTTCCAGAGTAATTTAGTAGTTTGCATTTATTATGTCTTGTGTCTGTATTAAGTTACATTCTTCTAGAAATTTGTGTATACACTCCTCTTAAGTTGTTTATAATGTCTGCAAGATCAGTAGAGATATTCCTTTTTGTTTTGTAACATTGTACAGTCTTCCCCCCCTTTTTTTTCCTTGATCAGTTTTGCCATAGTTGATCAGCTTTATTAGCCCTTTAAAAGAACTGTCTTTCAGATTTGTTGGTTCACTAAATTATGCACTTGTTTTCTATTTTATTAATTTTTATTGTTTAATATTTTATTCCTTCTACTTCTGTAGTTTTATTTTGCTCTTTTTCTAATTGTTAAAAACTGATGTCACTAGATGGATGCTTATTAACTCATGAATGTTCAATCTTTTGTAAAATACACACTCTAGGCCCTTTATGCACTGTTTTGACTGTATTCATAAATTGAGGTTTATGCCATCTGGGACATTTTCTAATTTCCTTAGTGATTTCTTTGATCATATGTTATTTAGAAGTGTACTTTTAAAATTTTCAAACCTATGCATTTTTAAGTTATATTTTTGTTATTTCTAACTTTATATCGTTTTGGTAAAAACAAAAATTCTTGCTGATTTTTTTTTGGTCTGTTTTTTCTTTCTTTACTGTTGTGTGTTAAAATTTCCCACTATAATTGTGGATTTTTCTTGTCTTTGTAATCTCTTAAGCCTTGCTTTACATGTTTTGATGTCATGCTATTAAATGCATACAAATTAAGAATTGGTATATTTCAATCAGTATTTTTGCCTCAAAATTTACTTTGAGATTAATATAGCTAAAACAGTTGTTTTTTCTTTTACTTGGTGTTTGTACAGTATCTTTTTTATCTTTTAACTTTCAGTCTTTCTGAAACTATACTTTTAGATGTATCTCTTAAAATCTGCATATAGATTTTTAAAAAATTTGTCATGAAAATCTTTGTTTAGGACAATTATTTATATTATAAATTACTGAAATTTGTATATGAATCTATTATCCTTTTAAGTGCTTTATATTTATACTGCCTATTTTTATTTTTCTCTCCTTTCTTGCTTCATTGGAATTGGTACTTTTTATTTATTTATTTCCCTGGTAGTTAGAAAATTATATTTGATTTTACTATTTGTTTTGTCACTACCCAAGAGAGAACAATAGGCTTCTATGACATCTGCAAATTGAATGTTTACATCATGCTTTTATCCTCTTCCTGGACAAAGCAAGGACTCTAGAACTAAAGTGTTTTTCAAACTTACTTGACTAAGAATCATCTGGGGTCTTGTTAAAAATGCAGACTCCAGTTTATCCCTTTTTTGAACCCTAAATGTAGAGTTTACCAGAGTTTCACCTTTGAAAATCCTGGACTTCACTTTTTTTGTCCCGTTAACATAAAATGATATTAAAGCTCTATTCTTCTTGTCTGCTGTCTATTCAGAATCAACAGATGTCTCCAATGCAAAAACAGCCTTAAAAGCCAGTATCACTCTCTGGATCTCTGACCAGAGAGTTTGGTTTCCATAATTCTTAATAATTCTTAATATCTTATCTCTCAGATACCTTAAAGCAGAAGTATAGAAGTTCTTTGCCCAGGAGTTTTACTAATCTTCAGTGGTTAGATTGGCCTAAACTACCTAGTTCACCATAACAAGAAGTGGAATTCCACTTTACATTTTTTATATTTATACAAATTTATTTGATGGGGTTAAATTACTTGCCAAGCAAAGTTTCAACAGTGAAAATTGAAACTATTTGTCATTAATGGCTTTTGTTGACTTGCAAAAAATCTCATCACAAAGGCATTTACATGGTGGTTAAGAGCACAGCTCTTTAGCCAGATTACCTGCTTTTTTAATCTCACTCTTTGCATACTAATGGTTTGATTTTAGGGAAGGTGCTTTAACCTCTGTTAAGTACCTCATCTGGAAAAAGTGATGAAAATAATAGTCTCGAGGTTATTCCATGTAAATATATGTCAAATGGTTAAACCATATTTGCAAATACCAAGTGAATCAGCAAAATGTCTGCAAAATATTAGAATAAAATCTCCTTGTAAATTAGAGTACTTCTATTAGATTTTCCCTGTGGATAATCTAATGTTAGCTAAGGTTTAGGATTTTTTTAACATGAAATTTTGAGGTTTTTATTTCCTCCTTGATCTTATTTCTGTATTTTGGGGGTATCTTCATTTGTAGTTTGAGTTATTCTGCAGCTACTGGAAAATTTTGTATATTGTTCTCTTGGCCAATTGAGCATAACCAGATGTAAAAATATATACTCTATTCATTTGTAGCTTACTCCATCTGGAAGCATTTCTCTTATCAAATCAATGCATTTAATTAAAAATCCTGTGAAGACCTGTGACAAAGTGTATTTCTTGATACAAAGTTTGACTTCTCAAATCAGACATCGAATGGAAGATCCCAAATCATCAGGTAAATATTTTGTTTTCCTTAGATTAGAAAACAAATAAAAGGCACTATCCAGTTGCTATAAACATTTTTTAAATAAGATGTGCCAATCATAAAAAATTCAAGCCTTTAATGCTATATTTAGCATTAGATAGGTATGTCTAGGTGTAATTTGAGTTAGTATATATCCAGCAAAAGAATAATAGCGAAGTTATAATTGCTTTTATCTGTGGTAGCATGAAAGGGATAATAAAACATTTTTATTTGGTTAATTATGTAGCATTACTGTACAGTTCAGCAGCAAATAGGCAGCATAATAAGAAGGAGCAAGCAACAGGAAGGTGATCAGTGCTCTGGCTCTGAGACTAGCTTAGTTAATAACTTGGGCAACTAACGTATGTAACATATGGAAGGTCTTCTATAAAACCAGTTCCTAACCCATGTATTTATACCTTTATTCAAGTCTACAAAATATATGGTTGCTAATAGTATATGCCTATGATAACATTTCCTAGCTTGTTAACAATTTTACCTTTGATATTTAAGAAGTTTCTAACTACCAATTTTTAATATATATTCTTTATCTGATTTTGAAGTTTAATACACTAAAACTGTTATGTTGTTTTAGATATTCAGCTTTATCATAGTGAGACCTTAGAGCTCATGCTACGTAGATGGTCCAAGTTGGAGAAAGACTTTAAAACAAAGAATGGAAGATATGATATTAGTAAAATCCCTGACATATATGACTGTATAAAATATGATGTCCAGCATAATGGTTCCTTGAAATTAGAAAACACAATGGAATTATATAGGCTTTCAAAGGCATTAGCAGATATTGTTATCCCTCAGGTAAGTAATTCCTACATATCAATTTTCTTGTACTGTTATATAGATACTTTTAAAACGTCTATCAGTGGATAAAAGATAGTTGGTTTTTGTGTCCCAGTAAGCCTATAATTTTAAAAAGGAAAGTAACTAATTATGAATTTATATTTTAAACTTTTTGTTATATTAAATCATTGTTTGATTTTTTAATAGTTTATAGTGACTTTTTAAAATTTAAGAATTGATACTCTTAATATGCTAACAACAAACAAGACAACTGAAAATAGGATGGGATAAATCACTTAAGTATTTATTGGGCATTTATTGTGCACCTACCAGCTCTGTGCTATGGGAATGTGTGCAAAGTGGGAGAAAAAGATAGTTGTGTCCCTATATAAATTTTGGAAGTTTTTTTACCTTATGTGGAAGTATTTTGAAAATAATATTTAGAGGCCAGGATGTAAGTAGTTATTTGTGGGGTGTGGTAGAGGTGGAACGGGGGGCCTTATCATTATAGGAGAGTAAAAATAGAGGTGTAACCAAAATTCAGTTAACTGAAATGTAATTAAACAGAGAATCAGATGATAATAAAGAGACAGGTGACAAGACAAGTTGAGATAAGAAATGTGTTAGAAGAAAACAGTTGCAGATGCCCTTTGGAGAACTTTTTTCAACTCATTACTAAAAGATCATTTGGACATTGTAAAAGGGAGATTGGAGTAAATCACACATTCCAACTGTGAACCAAAGTTAAAAAGCAGGAAAAATGAAATACAGTTGATTTTTGACCAATGTGGGTTTGAACTGTAGTGGGTCCACTTATACGCAGATTTTTTTACAATAGTAAATACTACAGTACTGCATGATCCACATATCCACAGTTGAATCTGCCAGGGATGCAGAACCACAAATAAGTTATTCTCGAATTTTCAGTGGTATGCAGGGTTGGTGCTCCTAACCTCCACGTTTTTCAAGGGTCACTGTACATGAAAAGTGTAAAGATTGTATATAAAAGTAGCCTCACTTAAAGATACTCATATATAGAAAACAGTGGGGAGGTTCCTTAATAACTAAAAATAGAACTATTTTATGATCCAGCAATCCCACTCCCATATATCCAGAAAAGATAAAAACTCTTAATTCAGAAAGATACATGCATCCCGGTGTTCATAGGAACGCCGTTTACAATAGCCAAGACATGGAAACAACTGGAGTGCCCATCAGTGGATGATTGGTTTAAGAAGATGTGGTGTGTGTATATATATACATATATATATCTCTCTACACACATATACGTATATACACATACACACACCACATATACATACACACACACCATGGAATATTACTCAGCCATAAAAACAAAATATTGCCATTTGCAGCAACATGGATGGACCTAGAGAGCACCATACTAAGTGAATTAAGTCAGAGGAAGACAAATATTATATGATATCACTTGTATGTGGAATCTAAAAAATAATACAAATGAATCTATATTAAAAAGTGGAAACAGACTCATAGACATAGAAAACAAACACAGTAAGGGAGAGGGGGAATGATAAAGAGTATGGGATACACACCGCTATACATAAAATAGATAAGCAACAAGGATTTACTATATTCTCTCAAGGATTTACTATATACTAGTTCTCAAGGAGAACTATATTCAATATCTTGTAATAACCTATAATGGAAAATTATCTGAAAAAATATTGGATTGGCCAAAAAGTTCGTTCGGGTTTTTATGTTATAGAAAAACCCGAACGAACCTTTTGGCCAACCCAATATATAACTGAATCACTTTACTGTACAATTGAAACCAACACAATACTGTAAATCTACTACAATTAAAACTATACTTCAGGACTTCCCTGGTGGCACAGTGGTTAAGAATCCACCTGCCAATGCAGGGGATCCCTGGTCCGGGAAGATCGTACATGCTGAGGAGCAACTAAGCTCATGTGCCACAACTACTGAGCCTGTGCTCTAGAGCCCGCGAGCTGCAACTAGTGAGCCTGTGCACTACAACTACTGAAGCCCATGTGCTCTGGGGCCCACAAGCCACAACTACTGAGCCTGCGTTCTGAAACTACTGAAGCCTGCATGCCTAGAGCCCGTGCTCTGCAACAAGGGAAGCCACCATAATGAGAAATGCATGCACTGCAATGAAGACCCAGCGCAGCAAAAAAAAAAAAAAAAAAACCCTCCAGTGTCCTTTTCCTAATATTCACAGAATATCCAGGAAAAACTAGAGACTTTTAAAAACTGGGAATTCAGGCTGCACAACTTACCTATAAGTATTTGTGTACATGTTAAAGTTTAGCTTATTCTTGCAGCATGAAAGAACAACTATTTATTTGTTTGGTCAGTGTATATGATGTAGACAGGTTTAAGTATATTGTATAAATCAGTGATTTGCAAATAAATTCTCTTTAAAAGAGGATAAAAATATCTCATACTGCAAGAATATGTCTTTGGGCCTCACTATAAGAAACATAGGCTTAGAAAACAAGGACTTAGTCTCTGACAACATCTTTCATTTGCTAAATAGAAGTTTTATTTTGCAAAAGAGGTTTTATTTTACACAATAAAAAGTTGTATTTTTATAACAGATAAGAAAAGCAGACATGTAGATGAATGGAACAGAATTGAGAGCCCAGAAACAAACCCGCACATATATGGACAATTAGTTCATGATAAAGGAGCCAAGAACATACAATGGAAAAAGCATAGTCTCTTCAATATAGTATTGGGAAAACTGGACGGCCACATACCAAAGAATGAAACTAGACCACTATATCACACCATACACAAAACTCAAAATGGATTAAAGACTAGAATGTAAGACCTGAAACCATAAAACTAAAAGTAAACATAGTATGCTCCTTGAAGTTGGTCTTAGCAATATCTTTTTGGATATGTTTCCTTGGGCAGGGAGACAGAAGCAAAAATAAACAAACAGGACTACATCAAACTAAAAAGCTCTGTACAGTAAAGTAAATCATCAACTAAACGAAGAGACAACCTACGGAATGGGAGAAGATATTTACAAATCATATATTCAATTTGGGGGTAATATCCAAAATATATGAAGAACTCATACAACTCAACAACAACAAAAACACAGTCTGATTAAACAATGGGTAGAGGAGCTAAATATTTTTCCAAAGAAGACATACAGGTTGCCAGGAGGCTCATGAAAAGATATTCAACATCACTAATTATTGGAGAAATGCAAATCGAAACCACAGTGAGAGATCACCTCAGGCCTGTTAGAATGGCTGTTATCAAAAAGGCAAGAAATAACTAGTACTGGAGAGGATGTGGAAAAAAGTGTGGTACACTGTTGGTGGGAATGTAAATTGGTGCAGCCACTATGGAAAACAGTATGGAGATTCTTCAAAAAATTAACACTAGAACTACCCTATGATCCAGGTATTCCACTTCTGGGTATTTATCTGAAGAATATGAAGACTCTAATTCGAATAGACACATGCACCCTGTGTTCATTGTGGCATTATTTACAATAGCCAAGATATGGAAAGTGCCCATTGATGAATGGATGGATGAAGTAGTATATATAATACAGTGGAATACATAAAAAAGATACAGTCTTGCCATTTGTGGCAACATGGTTGTACCTTGAGGGTGTTATGATAAATAAGTCATTCAACGAAAAACATACTATATGATTTCACTCAAATGTGAATATTAAAATTTCTTTTAAATAAATGAACAAACCAAGCAAAATAAACATGTATTTATAGAGAAAAGAGTAATAATTACCAGAAGGGAAAGGGGGTGAATTGCGTAAAGGAGGTAAACTGTATGGTGATGAGTAGAAACAACTTCTGGTGTTGAGCATACTGTAGTTTATACAGAAGTCAAAATATAATGTTCACATGAGACATGTTATAAACCAATGTTACCTCAGTAAATTAAGTAAATAGTAAAAGAGCCTCGATGGTATGATGGAAGATAAGAACATCTAAAGATTATATTTGTTATTAAGAGTCTTAATTGAGATGGCACACATTTATTGAAGTTTGAAGATCATTTCTTTGGTGATTGTATTATGAAATGCAGAGGATTCTTTATAATAGCATTTGCAATATAAAGTCCAATGATACTCTCGTTAAATATCACCATATAATAAGCTTTCAAATATCTTCATCGGTTATTTTAATCAGTTCTTTTTGTGGAAGAAATAAGAGAACTTGGGTATCCAACAATTAATTATTTGGTCCTAGTTGGTTATGGCAGCTTGCTTTTTCAGCTCTACAAAATATGTCACTGTTTTGAAGGGAAAGGTTTTTTTGTTATGAAAGTAATATATCTTTGTTATAAAATATAGATATAGCCAAAAAAAAAAAAATCAGTATGCCATTACCAACTAGAGAAAAACATTTCACTGTTTTGGAAAATTCTAAAAGGCCTTTTCCCTTAAATTCATGGATAAAATTTTTTTCATAAATTCGTATATATGACAAATGTATTCTTTGCAAAAATGGAACCAGGAAATGCATACTATTTTATAACCTGATTTTTTTTTCTTGGCATCAAGAAATTTTTTCCAAATCAGTAAAGCTAAATATACTTCATTTTTCCTAATGGCTGAATGATGTGATGTAATAATAGCTATTTAATCAATTTCTCACATTTGGAAATGTGGATTCTTTTACTTTCTTTCACTCTCCTTATACATATGTCTTCTACATAAAATCAAGAAGATTTCCAGAACTCTTTTACCAGTTTTGTTACAGACCAGCAGTGTATGAGAGTGCCTGTTTCATTACACCTTGCTAATAACAACAGAAAAATTTCCTTTGATGATGTTAATTTCAACATTTTCCTTTTGTTTACACATACATACACAATTGCATACGTATTTCTTTTTTTCATACCAATTTCACAGTCATCTATGTTGGTGAGATAATTAACTAACCAAGCTTTTGTGTTTAAGGTAAATGACCCAAGAGGTTCCATTTTCATACGTCTTCCATCTAATCAATCAGCCTTTTCTTTATTAGGCAGTTTTGAGATTTATTATCCATACTAAAGTTTTGCCATCTGGGAAGTACCTGATAACAGCAAGTAGCCTTTAAATACAGGTATCCCAGAAGGAACTGGGAGAGAAAGAGTGTGCTTATTTCTTCCCTCTTCTCTACTCTTCCTTCTTTCTCTCTCTGTCCCTGCCTTCCTCCGCCTCCACCCCACTTTCTGCCCTCTTCCTCTTATACCCTCTCTTCCCATCTATACACACAAAACAGATTTTTTTCTTATATCAGGTCATTTTCTCATCTACCTCTTTGAACTGTAATTTTTATTATAATTCTTACAATTACTATGTTTTCTTAACACTTTGGATTGTAATTCCTCATTTAATTAACTTATAATGGTTATAGAGCTCATTAAGTTTGATAATTTCACGGCATTTTTGGCTAACCACTAGTTAAAACCTTTACAGTATTGGCCAAAGGCTTTTAAATAATTTGTTAACCTTTTTAATCTTTGACATTCAAATAGACAAAAATTTCATGGTTTCAATTTATATTTCTTTCTGTATGTTTATTGACTATTTGTTCTGTGCTTTAGTGTTTGTGCTCTTAATCCATCTTTCTTTTAGGGTTGTTTCTACATTTAAAACCTGGTTGAGTTGAATACTGTTCATAAAGATTACATTCATCCATTCATCCTATCCTCTTTAGAAATTACTTTCTTTTTCATTTACACCAAAATAAAATTCTTCTAATTACACTCAATACTTTGGGGAATAGTGTACTTGAAGTTGCAGAAATGTAAACTAGGAGCATTGTATAATGTTCAAAAGAGGCTGAATAAAAATACTTGTCGCTCACTAAAATTCTTAAATTTAGTAGTACCTTTATTGGAGTTCTTTATTATTATACCCTTTTTCTAATGTTGTGTATGTTCTGCTCAGGAATATGGTATAACTAAAGCTGAAAAACTGGAGATTGCCAAAGGCTACTGTACTCCTCTAGTTAGAAAAATTCGCTCAGATCTTCAAAGGACACAAGATGATGACACTGTAAATAAACTCCATCCTGTGTAAGAGACTGTACTGGTATTTAAGTCTATAGGCATCTGTTTTTGCATTCTTCAAATCTAATTACTTTTTAATGTTCCTATGGCTAAATCAGGAGTGTATCACTTGGCACACTGTGGAAATAAATATTACCTAGGTATTTCTAATAGTTAACTTCCAACCAAGGTTCTTTTTGGCTCCAAATTGGAGAAAAAACTGAGGCAAACAGGGAAAGAGGATGTGTGTTATCATTCACATGTGATCATCAGTGATCATCCTCATTCAGCAGCATTAACACCTGTGAGCTTCTTTAGTGCTATGACCTCTTTCGTTGTTAATAAAGGTGCTTAAATAACCTATTTACAGTGAACTTGACTAATATTAATGCTTCTTTGACTAATCTCAGTGGTCCCAGTTAGTTCCAGTTATCTTCATGTTAGAGGAATACCTGCTAAGATAACGCCTCAATTGTTATTGGAAGAGTGATAGATTTGCTTACTATGTTCTTTTACTTCTAGTAAGATTAAATTCCATTTTACAAAATAATTTCATTAAGTTTTAACTGCATGGTTACATTTTAACAGTGTCTGCTCCTTACTCTAGGTATTCCAGGGGTGTTCTGTCACCTGAACGTCATGTCCGTACCAGATTATATTTCACCAGTGAAAGTCATGTACATTCTTTACTGTCTATTCTTCGCTATGGTGCCTTATGTGATGTAAGTAGGATAAGTTATATAAATCTATTTAACAAATATGTGTTATTGAATTTATAATCGAATCACTAACACCATTTTTTTACTGTGCAGTTTTTAATAATTCATTATTTACCATCATTTGTCAAGGGTCTACTTTATACCAAGCACTCTGCTAGATGTTGGAGATAATGACATGTTCTCTTCCCTTTGGAGAAGATCCATTTAAGCAAACAATAA
Organism: Delphinus delphis; assembly: GCF_949987515.2. Taxonomy (NCBI): domain Eukaryota; kingdom Metazoa; phylum Chordata; class Mammalia; order Artiodactyla; family Delphinidae; genus Delphinus; species Delphinus delphis. The sequence goes on along the minus strand of NC_082685.1, from coordinate 89,830,972 downwards.
TACAAAATATTTTAGGTAATGTTACAGGCCAGTGGCAGTGAGATAAAGAGAAACTGATGAATTTGCATTATTTAGAGGTTAGAATCAATAGGACTTGGTGTTTGGTTGGACATTGTGACTCTTATTTACTGTTAGGTAATGAATCATACCAAAGGTTACTGCCTTAAAACAACCACAGTCATTTTATTTTTCTCTCTCATGGTTTAAAGGCTGACTGTGATCAGGCAGTTTTGCATTGGGCCTCTCGTGATATTGCAGTCAGACAGTGGCTCGGGCTCAAGTCATCTCACAACTTTCTTCTCATGTCTGGTGCTTGATGCACAGAACATAGCAGCTGAGTTCCAAAAGTGAACTTCCTAAAAGAGCAAGGAGCAAGCACAAAGCATTTTTATGACCTAACTTATGAAGTTACGTAGTATCACTTCTGCTGAGCATTTTTGGAGGCAGTCACCGAGTCCCATCCAGGTTCAAGGGGTGGGGAATAGACCCATATTACTAGATGAGTGGAGTATCACTGTCACTTACTTATTGTAAGATGAATACTTGGGATTGGATGTATTTTGGTGGCCATATTTGGAAAACAGAGTCTATCACAGTATGTCCATTACCCACACAATCCATATTTCTCCCTCATGCAAAATTCAGGTAATCTCTCCTCCAGTATTCCCTCAGGCTTATCCATTATAGCATAAACTTGACATCCAGGATCTCATTATCTAAATCAGGTCCAGGTGTGGATGGGACTCCTTGGGCAGAGCTCCTTGAGTACTCAGGAGAACTCAATCTGGTTTCAAAGACCTATGAACTGAAGATACCAATTGTCTGTCCTTCATACATTTGACATACAGTGGTGGGATAAGCATAGAATAACTGCTGTAGATAACCTTTTCAAAAGAGGGGAAAACAGAAGTTACACCATGGTCACTGGTCCATAGCAATTTTGAAATCTGCCTAGGTACTTACTGCCCATTCCTTAATTAGGGCTCTGTCATTACTGCCAGGGAGTTGTTTATAATGGTTCATGGCTTCATACTTTGGGTTCTTAATTGCTTCATCTAGGTCATCCTTCCTTTTCCATAAAAAGTAGCTCACATTTGCAGCTAAGTAGTTTTCTTTAACCTGCGTCCTGTCCAAGGAAGTTTGGGGATCCAAAGGTCTGTTTATTTTTAGATGGTATAATTTAAAAAACAAAACAAAAAGGAGTAATTTATAATCTACTTTATTAAACAGTTCACACCCACAAATCTTAAGAATAAGCCCATTTTTACATTGGGCTCCCTCTGTGTCTACTGAGGGATAGTACTCAGCAGTCCTTATTGCTTAATAGTGAGTATCTGAGAGACATGGTAGTATAATCCTGAGAAAGTCTTTGCGTCTTTGAAAGGTCTGTGAGCCTTAAATCTTTCTGAAGTCTTAGCAAGTGTTTTTACAATCACACCCATGTTTTCATGACAGATTCCTGTGTTTCTGTTCTTCCTGGAAGCCACTTTTTAACTATAGCATTTTTTGCTCTCTGGAGAGGCTAGGAATGAGAAACAGTTTTATTTCTGAACTCTGCAAGTCTTGGCTCCTTTAATTAACCATTTTCCTGTAGTTTATCTCCCTCCTCTCATAGTTCATCACAGGTAGTGAGAAGAATCTTGGTGGCCTTTTGAGAATTTTTCCTGGAATTTTTGGTAGCTAGCTCATTGAGTTCCACTGTCTGCAGGCTATAGTGTTTCTACACTTTATGCCACTACATAACAAGGGTTCTTTTTCCTATAGTTTCCAGTAAGATTTTTTTTTAACCTTCCTATAGTCCCTCACCAACAACCTCCTCAGTGCCCTTTCAGGCTTTCACTAACACTCTATTTTTGAGGCATTTTAACTTTCACCAACACTCTCCTTGAGGCCCTTTCTTTGCTTACAGGTGTGGAAGGTAAGAAAGAAAAGAGAGTCAAGAAAGGTTCCCATATTTCTAACAGGATCATCTACAAAATTACTCATCATTCACTGATAAGTAACACTTGGGGGAGTATCAGGCATTAGAAGGAAAGTAATGAGGTTAGATAGCTTGAATTTGAGGCACTAGTAGGCTAGTCAAGTGAAGATGACCAGTAGTATGTTTATATATAAGGCTAGAGGTTTGGGTTAAAGGTACAGAGTTGGTAAGCCAACATATTAATGATGGCTGAAGCAGTGGCTATTAATAAGATTCCCAGGAAGTTTGTATGTGAAAAAATAAAGAAAATGATGTTTTAGAGATTGGCAGTGGAAGTGATAACCACACAGACTTAGAAATTTTAATATCCCCTTTCTTTCTCAGTACACTCAAACCACAAATTATCTAGAATACAATGTCACTTCTATTATATATCAAAAATATCTTTTCAGCCATCTCCAAACTAGCAAAAAATAAGAATTAAAAAACTTTTTATGTGTATATATATATATATTAGCATATACATTTATGCACATCTATAAAAAAATAATCTTTAAAAGAAAATGAATTCAACTTTGTTTTCTTTTGTACTTTTTAAAATAAAGGGCAGTCAGTGAAATGTATGAAGATTTGGTATATGTCTCCTGATTCTTAATTTCTCTTATCATTGGGCCTTGATGAATAGTTATTATCAGAGTTACCCTAAGACTATGTAAGTGTTCTTTTCCCGTCAAATTTTCCAATTCATATGTTCTTTTCTCTTGTTTTTTATTTCTTTTTTATTCCTTAATAGGATAGCAAAGTGGCATCCCTTGCATACATATGAGGATTAGTGGAGCTTTAATAAAAGAAATAGAGAAAAAAATGACCCTTAATTAGCAAGGCAAGAGCTTATATATCCATTAGTAATGATGGAATTGTTTTAGGGGAGGAGAGATACATCTCTTATGTGGTCACCTTTTAACTTTCTTGCACTTATTTATACGGTAGAAAGAACATAGAAGATGTAAGAATGGAGAGAAAGCCTATAATTGAAGTGTAATAGTGAGTGATGCATAAAATTGTAACAGATAAGTTTGGAGAGCCATGCCTTGAGGATTCTAAGAGGATTGGGAAGCCATTAAAAGGTTTTAAGCAGGGAAGTGAATGGCTTTGGTTTCTGTGTAGACAATAGATAAGTAGAAGTAGATATGAGGAAACGATTTAGGGAGCTATCACAGTGATCTAAAGAAAGATGATGTAGTTTACACTTAGGGTGGTGGCAGTAGAAGAAAGCTTGTTGAGTATATATAAGCTTGTTGAGTATTAAGTATTCACCTCATTTGTGTGGTATCAATCAGGATTAAACAAATTACCATAATGAAAATAAAGTGGTTTTAAAGTAACATAATATGAGAAAATGCTTACCATTTGTTCAGGAATCAAAGGATGAACAGTGGAAACGAGCTATGGATTATTTAAATGTTGTCAGTGAACTCAACTACATGACTCAGATTGTTATCATGCTTTACGAGGATCCTAACAAGGTAACAGAGTCTTGATTTGCGTGTGTTACCAGAGGTAAATAAATAACTTGAAGTTTCTCATTTTGAAAGTGTTCTGTAATATTTTTTAGGATCTTTCCTCTGAGGAACGCTTTCATGTTGAATTACATTTTAGTCCAGGAGCCAAAGGATGTGAAGAAGACAAAAATTTACCATCTGGCTATGGATATAGACCAGCTTCAAGGGAGGTAATGAAGATGAAATTTTCATTGCTTAGTTACTACAGTTCTAAATATAAATGAGGTTTCTTTAAGAATTTTCTATTATGTACTATAATTCTTATCTCAACTAAGTAGCAAGATGGTTTAAATTTCTTGAAGTATGATTTGGGTAGACAACATTTTTATGAATATTAGAATTTTATATTTTATCTTTTCTCTAGATTTTTTGGATTTTTAAGATCAGTAGTTAGCATGGATAACTATAATTTTTGTTTTTGTCCTCAAGTCCTACTTGAGGACTAGTCCATTCTTTACTATGCTAAGCACTTGTTACGAATTACTGCAGTTTAATTCTTAACCTTACAAAAGTTAAATATGTACTCAGCTTTAAACCTTTTTTACTAAACTATAATACATATTCGTAAACATACCTAAATCATAAGTGTGTAGTTTAATGATATATCACAAAATGAACACAATTGTAAAACAACTAGCCAGGTTATAGATAGAAGATCATTCTAGAAGAACCAGTTGTGCCCCCTCTTTCTCACAACCTCCCTGCGTTCTCCCCAAAGTTACCTACTATCATGACTTAGATTAATTTTGTCTATTTTTGGACTTTATGATCACAAATGAAATCACAAAATATGTGCTTTTTGGGGGTGGAGAGTGGGTTTGGTTTCTTTCATTATGTGTTTGAGATTCATCGGTTCTTCATTTTTGTTGCCATGTAGGATTACATTAAATAAATATGGTGCAGTTTATTAATCCATTTCACTATGATGATCATTTGATTTGTTTCCAGTTCAAGGTTTGAAGATGGATGCTTTTATGAAGATTCTTGTTCAGGTCTTTTTCTGAACATATGTACACATTTCTTTTGGATATATATGTAGGCGTAAAATTGCTGGGTTATAGGGTATGCATATGTTCAACTTTTTAAAATACAGTCAAATAACTTTCCAAAGATACTACCATATCTTTATCAGCACTTGGTATGATTAGTGTTTTTAATATAGCTATTTTGGGGACTATGTAGTGATATCTTGTTGTGGCTTAAATTTACATTACCCTCATGACCAATAAGGATTAGTACCTTTTCTTATATTCATTGGTTATTTGAATATGCTTTTTGTGAAGTGCTACTGGCTAGGACTAGTATGGTGTTGAGTAGAAGTGTTGATACTAAGCATCCTTAGTATCATCCTTGTTCATTCCCAAACTAAAGCAAAAGGTCATGTTTCAAAGTGAACTTTTTGGAATTTTGATTGAAATTACATAAACTCTGCAGATCAGTGTTGAGAGAAGTAACACTTTTACAGAATTGAATCTTCTAGTCCAAGGACTTGATATACAGCTCTGAATTTAGTGAGCTATTCTTTATATGTTCTTGATAAAATTAAGACTTTTTTTAATGTCTTGTATTTTCTTTGTCAGGGTAATTCCTAAATTCTTTATGTTATCATAAATGGCTTATTTAAATTTCATTTTCTGTTTGCTATTTTCATATTGAATTTTAACTCATTTTTATAGAGAGATTTTATAACTAACAACCTTACTGCATGCTGTTTATTCATTCTAATAATTTATACATAGAGTCATTTGAATTTTCTATGTATATGATCATATCTGTGAATGATGACAAATGTCCAGCAAAATGTTGAATAGATTTAGTGATGGTGGGCACTCTTGTCTTCCAGTGATTTATTAATTGTGATGATTGTTTCAAGTTTTTAGATATCCTTACCTGGTTGAAGAAGTTTATCTTTATTTTCTATACCCCTTAGTTTGATGAAGGTTTTTATGTACTTCTGCTTGGCTTCTTTAAACTAACGTACGTTCATAAGATTCATTGATGTAATTAGTTTTAGTTTGCCCATTCTTAGTGCTTTAAAATATGTGTTTTAGTGTAATTTACCCAATTTATCCGTCCTGTTTATTTTTAAATTTATTTATTTTTTTATTTTTGGCTGCATTGGGTCTTCGTTGCTGTGCGTGGGCTTTCCCTAGTTGTGGCGAGCAGGGGTGACTCTTCGTTGCGGTGTGTGGGCTTCTCATTGCGGTGGCTTCTCTTGTTGTGGAGCACGGGCTCTAGACGTGTGGGCTTCAGTAGTTGTGGCACACGGGCTTAGTTGCTCTGCGGCATGTGGTATCTTCCCAGACCAGGGCTCGAACCCGTGTCCCCTGCATTGGCAGGCAGATTCTTTTTTTTTTTTTTTTTTTTGCGGTACGCGGGCCTCTCACTGTTGTGGCCTCTCCCGTTGCGGAGCACAGGCTCCAGACGCGCAGGCTCAGCGGCCATGGCTCACGGGCCTAGCTGCTCTGCGACATGTGAGAATCTTCCCGGACCGGGGCACAAACCCGTGTCCCCTGCATCAGCAGGCGGACTCTCAACCACAGCGCCACCAGGGAAGCCCGGCAGGCAGATTCTTAACCACTGCGCCACCAGGGAAGCCCTACCCATTCTATTTAGATGGATATTTAGTGTAACTTTTTCAAACGTATCTGTTTTCTGTACTATACTGTGAGATTCTTATAATTTGGGACAGTATCTTATTCATCTGTGTCTTGGCACATGGTACATACTCACTAAATATTCAGTGAGTCATCAAATGGTGGTTATTTAAGTATGCAGTCATTACATTTGTTGGAAATATTTGGCATAGAGTTTGAATTTTCTAAAATTTATAACTTCAGATACTGTTTCAGTTTGTGATTGAGTTGATGGCATTACTGGTAACAAAACTGATCTCTTTTTTCTTACTGTCATTTATTATTATTGCTTATTTATTTGGGCATTGGATGAAATTTAATTAAGTACTTTGTTTTATATGGCTCTTTATTGTCGTTTTATGGTTTAATGTATCCAAAGAGTATGTATTTCTTGAAGTCAGGAACTCTGTCATCTGTCTTACAATATCCAGAATAATACTAGGCTTTCATAAGAATTCAATTATTAATTTACTTGAATAAACAAACTTGTATATGTACTGCAAGTGACTACACCAGTTGGTGGTTGAATTTGTTCATCTGAAGAGATTGATTTGTTTTATCTGAATTTTATTATGTTATGTTCTTTCTGCACAGAGTGAAGGCAGGAGATCTTTTAAAATTGATAGTGATGATGAGCCACATACTTCTAAAAAAGATGAGGTTGATCGAGCTGTGATATTGTTTAAACCTATGGTATCAGAGCCAATTCATATACACAGGAAGTCTCCACTTCCAAGATCTAGGAAGATGGCTGCAAATGAAGTAAGTATATATCAGAGCATGTTTTTTATGAAGTAAACTAACTATATTTTAATAAAACAGAAAAGAAAATACAGCTTTAATTATCAAGCTTGGGAACCTAACAGATTTTTAATTGTCAACTTTATTTTTCAAATAAATTTTTTAAAATATAGAGGCAGTTAGAAAATGCAAAGATTAATTTTAGAATTTGGAGCTTTATAGTTTTCATAGCAAAGTTGAATAGAAGTAGTAAAATAAGGCCTTTTGAAGACTTGATCCATTATTTTCTTGTCACTTTAGGTTATTCTAATAAAGAACTTTTTTCAAAGTCTGATATAATGGATCAGGAATAATTTTTGGTTAAAAGTAGTGAGGAATTGCCAGAGATGCTTCAGCAACAACTGATTCCAATGACACTGTATAATAAGATGTGAGATTCTGAATTGTTAACCTGATTGCTAAAGTCAGTATAGGAATTTGAAATTTTGATGCTATGGTTGAAAAATTTACCTTTGTATTATATTAAGGTCTATAATTAAATAACTTAGGCTAATTCTTATGCTCACTAACAAAATAACATTTAAATAACTACTAAAATAACATTTAAAAGGAAAGTTGAAAAAAAAGAAAGGAAAGTTGAGCAGTTGGAGTAAAGTTTAAGTAAATCTTTAACATCTGTATACATTTTTATACTCTGAATACCTTCTTTTTGGGTTATTTATATTCTCTATAGGATGATTCCCCCAGCACTGATTTGAGATCAGTGCTTAAAAATGTTCTCTAAATGCTCAAGTAAAAGTATAAGATAGGAAGAACCATCAACTTTTAAGTTAGAAAAATATTTTTTGTTGATGATTAAATATGCCAAATCTTAAGAGTTAGGTATAACATCTAGCAGTTGGTGAATAGGAACGTAAACACCAACAAATGAGAATTATGCTCATTTCTATAGCCCCAAATTATACAAACATATGTGCTTTTGATTCTCAAATTTCAAATGTATGTGTCCCAATTTGACAATGGTGTATAGGAAAAACATCTCGATAAAATAGATTGTTGTAATTTTACAGTTGAAAATGTATACTAGTTAGGATTCCCGTGAATGGGATATTTTAAGTTAATTATGGGTTGGCCAAAAAGTTCGTTCGGGTTTTTCCTGCACTCTTTTGGCCAACCCAATAAAAAGAGGATGATTAAAAATTGTAGAATTTGGGATTATTCTATTATAGCTTAATTTAAGAATGAGAAACCTGGGGTTATGTTCAGTTATCTTTAATTTCAGAAAATTGGGAAATGACATTTATTAATGTAACCTAAAATACCATTTGCGTGAGGGCAGTGATTTTGGTGTTGTTGAACAAAGCAATCTGCAATTCATCAGACTGTTCAGAATTTCACCATTAAACCTTTTTTCTGAACTCCAGAAGAAGTCTGTAACACTGATACAGTCAAACGTATTCTGAGTCTCATCTGTATTTGTGAAATCTTCAACAAAATCACTGCCCTTTGTTAACTCTTAAAACGCAGAACACATTTATAAACCTTTTTCTCGTAAATACTTAAATAGTTGCTTTCAAGAGATTATTTCTATGCCATGCTAAACTTTTACTTCCATAAGGTAAATTATTCAAGTAAAACCTTGAAGACTTTTTCCAGCGTCCATCATCTCCATGGATATCAGAAGTTTGTACTTCCAAAAGACATACAGAGAAAAAGACTATTCTCTTCATTTTGTGCAAGTAGATTTTACTCTGTCCTCACTGTCTGAAACCTGAACATGCAAACATGTAAAATGAGAATGTTTGCTGCATGTTTTGCCTACTGAACTCTATAAATAATCTTTGGAGGGGGTAAATAAATAGATAGCTTGAAAGTGTAAACAAGTGCAATTTGAATCCTCCATCTTACGATCTCTAATTTTTTTTGTCTGGCAGACAGATTTCCTTTCATACATATATACAGTGAAGTCTCTTTAACCCTTTGCAGGATTCTTTAGTGCTTTGGGTTGAAAAGTTTGCCCAGTATAGCATAAAACCTCCTGAATATCATATTTTTAACATTGCTAAGATAAAAAATTGTTAAAATCTTTCAAGTTCTAAGAGGGAAGTGACAACTATTAAGCAGTATAAATATTTTGTATATTTAAGATAGTAATGTAATTCTCATAATCATTATTACTTACAATTAGATTTATAACTCATTCCGATCAATTTCTCAAATATTAAAATATTTGGCTCCCAAATTACTGTTTAATAGTTTTTTAAAAATTGATAAACAAATGCAAACAAACTGTATTTTTTTTTCTTTCTGATCATTTGGCTCTGTTGTATCTAACTTTGCATGCTCTGCTTTTTTTTTTTTTTTTTTTTTGCCCCTTTCTCACTTCCAGGAAGAGAGCCCCCTGAGTGTGTCTAGCCCAGAGGGTACTGGTACCTGGCTGCATTACACCAGTGGTGTGGGTACTGGGCGTCGAAGACGCAGATCAGGGGAACAAATCACTTCTTCCCCTGTCTCCCCCAAATCATTGGCTTTCACATCCAGTATTTTTGGCTCATGGCAACAGGTTTTTAAACTTTACTTCATTAAACATTTTTCCTCCCCGCATTCAGAGCAACAAACAGCTGTCTTTGAGGACATCTAATCCCTTATATTTTACATCAGAGTAAATACTTCTGTTTTTAAATTTTGAATTCACTTAAAAATGCTTGTAATGTCTCACAATATTTGAGGGAAAGAAACCACTTACATTGCATGTGTTTAGCATTTTTACTGGGGGGGTTTTAAATATCCAGGATTTTAAAATTAGTCAATAAATTTTATACTCCTGGAACTTTAGCTTGTTAATTAAAATTTTTTAAATGTAAAGAAATCATTTTTTTGACTTATTCTTTAAAACATTCAGAAATGAAATTACATAATTTGATGATAAGAAAATTTAATAACCTTTTCCCCCATAATTGAAAAATAGATTCCATTTGGAATTTGCTGAGAATGTGAACATTTTTTTAAATATCAAAATTTATGTGGCCCTATGTTAATTAGCAGGATACATCTAATACTGATGGTTCTCTCCCTCGCTTTCTATTATCTGGAAGTATCTAATAATTACATACAGTATGGGTTATTTTAGTTGTATAATATCTTAATGCTCTCTTTAAGATAAAAGGGGACAATGTATATGTGCCCATCAATAATATGCCCCAACAAAAGGGGTCAAAATAAAATTTCTTCAGAAGGACTTTTTGTGATGACATTTGGAAACTTAAAATACTGTGGGTTTTTTTAGTTTTTTGTTTTTTCACAATGGAAGGTCTGCTCATACACATGACTTTTCCGAGAATTTCAGCAATTTCCTTTTGGAAATATAATGCATTGATTACAGGAAAAGGGATTATGGTATCCATTAAGGCTGTGAATATTTAAAGGTTACTCTGATAAAGCCTGTGCATGGATCAGTAATTGTATGGTGATCTCAACAGTCTGTCTGTCCTTTCTTTTGTTTGTGATTGTTTTTTCCCCCTTCAAATACAGGAGCCGTTTAAGAATGGGCATTTGGCTTCTTTTAAGAGAGAGTGAAATTATTAATTGTCTATTAATTGTTTCTTTTCATCTGTCTTGTTTCATACATGATATTTAATTCTGAATGCCTGCTTCGCACCACTTCATTGCAAGGACCTCATATGAAATGGACTCCCTTCAGAAGGGGATCTTGCATGATCTTTCATAATTTGTGTATTTCTACTAATATTTATCATACAGCTTATTAACCTTTGTCTGTCTGGAACAGGCTGCAAATGAAGTATGGACTTTTTAATTTATTTTACTGTTTTAGTTCATTTATTTTGCTTTCCTTGTGCAGGTTGTATCTGAAAATGCTAATTACTTGCGAACACCACGAACTCTTGTAGAACAGAAGCAGAACCCTACTGTAGGTATGTGGTCTAAAGGAAGTTGTATTCCAAATCTTAAACTCACTATTTTGCACACATGTAAAACTCTTCAGAGGTGAAAGCATGACCAAATGCTATGCTTTAGTTTTTATTTAACATACACTAATTCAGAAATGTTGAGTCATAAAGCTCAAAATATAAAGTTTTGATGAAATAAATACGAAATAGCATTAATTTTGTTTCATAACCCTTTTGAATGCCCATAATGTAAACTACTTAGTCTAATTGCCAGTGCTCATTTTTAATCTTGTATTCTATAAGTTAAAATCCCAACATGTTTTAATTTAGGAAGGAAACTTCATTTTTCCCAGCTGATAAAGATGAAAATATGCTATCACATACAAAAAGAATCTACTATTCTGATCAAAAAAATTTTTAAGTGGGGAGTGTTTCAAACCCTGTCTGGGTATATTAATTATCCTTTTGGTTTTGGTCATCTCTTAAGGAAAGCCAAAGCAAAACTAATGTACAGTGACAATGTTAATTCTTCATTGACCTACAGAACATAATTGTTTCTTTGCTAACACTCAAGCAAAGCAACATTGAAAAAGACCTTTCTAAACTTATTTTAGTGTTAAGGTCATGATAGATAAACTACATGAGATAATGACGTATTATTTTCTGTAAATAGTTGTCTAAATCAGTTTAATAACAGCATAAATAAATTTCATTATGTTTCGACTATGTATGTACTATGATCTCTATACTAAGTTTATGAACTGTCCATTGATGCCTACATACTTGAAAAATCTCTCTTTAATTACATATTTGTTAATTGATAACTTTTGATATTCCCACAGTGTCTTGCCAGATACACATTCACACACACGTGTGTGTGTATATATATATGTGTGTGTGTATATATATATACATACATATTTTATTTATATTTTTATATATATATATATATATATATATATATATAACTCCTTTCTTTATATATTATAATGCATCTGATAAAAATTTACTTAATCCTTACCCAGTGGTAAAAGTTTTACTTGGGTATAAAGACTTTTACTACAAGTTAAGCATTAGATTGGGGTCTTATTAATTAAGAGCTTAAATCATTTAAGTATTAGGAATTTAGAGTGATTTAGGCCTGAATGACCACTTAAAAGGAATTGTTTCACCTGGTCTTCTCACAAATTTCATAATAGATATTGATAACTCAAATTCAAGGGCATCAGGAAAGCTTCTTCATTTACAGATATACATTCAAAAATATTGATTTAGTATGATTTAATTTATGCTAGGAGAAGTTTTTTTATATGGCCTGCTCACGCAAATTGATTGACAGAATTCCTTATCATCCTAAATTAATTTTTATGATAGTGTTTTTTTAAATATGTATATGTCTAATTATTGTGTGGGCATATTATTTTCCTCAAAGAACATTTTCTCCAGTGTAAAATGCCTCCATTTGTACATATGATAAATGGTGGTGGTGATTGTATTAAGTTGGCATTAAAAGTGAATTGTGAGCCTGTTCAGGGCACTGCCAAGTATGTGTGGTAAGAGCCATGTTATTGCATGCTGCATGAATTCCCAATGTGAATAGAAGAACACCCGTTGTTGTATGTATTTTCTCTAACTCCCATCAGGGTCTCACTGTGCGGGCCTGTTTAGCACCTCGGTGCTCGGGGGTTCTTCAAGCGCACCTAACCTACAGGATTATGCTCGTACTCATCGTAAAAAGCTGACCTCTTCTGGCTGCATAGATGGTATGTGCACACATGCACACACAGATTCATACCTACACCCATGCACACACCCATGAGCATACGATATTTCTCAAAGGCAAGCCTAAGGCCACTAACTGATGCAAGTGGAATCCTAGCACCCTTTGCCTAAGTGACTATCAGTGCTCTGTTATTCACTACTTGGGTCCATGTTTCATCAAATAGTTAATTGTAGTTAGACTTACAGTACTTGTTCAGTGAGTATTTCACTGAAATATGAAATTTAGAGCTACATCATATGTATTCTTCTTTTAAATAGTTGATAAGCCATATTATAAAGAGTAAATCTTTCTTTGATCTTTTAAACGGTTGTTCATTATTAAACCTTATTTTATTTACTAGTATTGATCTAAATAAATAAAGTGAATGGAATGTTTATAAGTAGAAGAAAATATCATATTGGCAATATTTTTATAAGAATAAACATAAGATGAGAATATTTTAGGACGCCTAGTAGAAGGAAATCCTCTCATTACTGTTAATACACCTTAAATTATAGTATTCAGAACATCTCTTGAGGCTCACAGAAGCTTGCCCCTTTTGTTAATAGGAGTGTTTATTAGCCCTTTCTGAATTAGCTTTATTTGAAACTTTTTCTCATGTATCCACAAATTTATTTTACTCAGTAAAACATGGCTTTCCCAGAATTGCCAGCTCATCCTGCTTTTCTTTCTTTTGTATATTTCGTTAAACACTTTGCCTCTATCATCAAGCCATTTACTTCTTTTAACCAGTTTTTGGCTTATTTCTCTCTCTCACCATCCCTTCTGCATGTCACCTAATTCTAACCTCCTTATATATTTGTTTTTCCTTCTCTTTTTTTAAGTGTCCTTCTTTTGGTAGCTGTTATGAATTTCAGGTACCTGTTTTTCTCTTTCTCAGACGCCACACGCGGTTCTGCTGTTAAAAGGTTTTCTATCTCATTTGCTCGACACCCAACCAATGGTACGTTTTGCTTTTATTTTAAAAGATAATCCCCTGCTTCATCCTTTTTTATTTTTCTTCTGTTTCAAAATATGTGGGGTATACAGTATCATTCATTTCTCAGTCCTTAATTTCAATTGGCATACAATTCTAACTTATTATTCACCCAAAATATTGATACTGTCTAGCTCCCTGTTTCATCTGTAATTTAGACAATAATTTAGCACTACTCATCAAACTTTTAAATGACCACAATGATGATGAGTTTTAATACTTAATTAGCACCTAAAAATTCCTTCTGATTTCTCAAGTGATCAATCTATGTAATTTTAAAAATACAGTTAGTATTATTTATTTTCTTTTTAATTCTTAATAATTTTAATGTGTTTTTCTTTCTAATTTATTTTCTTTTTTTATGAATTTTTGAATTTTATTTTTTTATACAGCAGGTTCTTATTAGTTATCTATTTTATACATATTAGTATATATAGGTCAATCCCAATCTTCCAATTCTCCCAACCATGATCACATGGTTGTTTCATTGAGCTATTTAACAAAAATACAGAACCACACTTGTCAAATAGCCAAATGAGATGTGTCTTTGAAAACTTCTTGGGAACCAGGGGATGCAGGTTTCACTGTGTAACATTATTTATCCCTGTCTAAAGCAAAACCCAACTTGGTCTGGAGCACTCTGAAAACTTCATTCAGCGTTCACTTTGTCCTCATGTGGCAATATGGTTTGCTGCTGTCGAGCAACCAATTTTGGGGGGGGTATCATTGCTTTTTGTTAGGATTTGGAGGGCTCCTGATCGGAAGAAGACTAGGCTAAAAATCTAGACAACCAGTTCAATTAAATTCAGTTTTTGAGGCTGAACAGGAAGGTTTTGTGGCCATTATTTATAAGCTGAATTTTGCACTATTACAGCTTTCTTACATAGAGCTTTTTTCATGTGGGACAAGAGGGAATATTTACTAATCATTTTTAAATAACTCAGAATCAAAGAATTTAAAAGAAAACATACATGTTTTTGCTTTTATTCGGAATGAAGTTGTTTTTATCCATGCAATTTTTTTTCTTTTTCTTTTTAATTGTAAGTAAGTCTTTCAAAAACTCAGGTCAGTTCTTTCAGAAACTATTATGAAGCTCAGGGATTGAACACAAGTTTATAGTCATTCTTCTCCTTCTGGATCCTTTAACAGCACACCTAAGTTAACAGTGCACTAATACTTCTTGAAGGTGGAGTAAGAAGATCTAATCCTCAACAAGTGAAAATTTAGCCTTAAAGCTAAATGTGCTTTCCCTCCATTGTAGCTGTTTAAATGCTACTTTTTGAAGAAAAAAGATGCTTATTTGATACAGCTGCAGCTTCTAAAGAACCCACATGCATAAGAACTTCTTAGAAGAAAAACCAAAGTCACAAGAAAAACCGAAGTCACAAGGAAAACCGAAGTCACAAAATTCTAAAGAAGAGACATTGAAGATTTAAGACTGACTATAGTTTTTATACAAAATGCTTATGTGTTTATAGCCAGTATTGCAAGTTTTATATAGGAGAAATCTTTGTTTACTGAAGCTTAAAAATAAAAAAGCTTTTGTTAAGTTTAACAGAAAATAGAGTAATTTTATATTCTTTTGGTTTAGACTTTTTTAAAAATGTGGATTTTCCACACATTGTGTGACTTGATGCATATAAAATGCATCCCTTTCAATTCTATAAATATTTCTTTTGGGTTTCAAATTTTCTTTTTTATGCTGTGTTGTCTTATCTGTCCTATGAGTTGTCATTTGACTCTTTCTTTTTCTTTTCCTTAACTTTCATGTTTTTTCCATCTTAACACATATTATGGACTTACCCCTCCCCTTCATCTTTAGTTCAGAGAACATGGTGAAACAAGTATCTTCTGACAGTGCTTTACCTTATTTTCTGGGCCTCTGTGCAGAACACCTACACCTCTATAGGTGCTGGTCCGTTTCCTCTGTGGAATTTCTAGGCTCCAGTGGTATGTTTTTATAGCTTCTAAACATGACAGCAGGGTGGCTTTTTAAACTGCTGCGCTAACCCTTTCACTGTGCATTAAAGAAAAAGTTTACTAAGGATAGATGGAAAAAGATGTAGTCCAAAGGGGCTTGATTATATTGTCATTTGCCTGTTATAAAATCTAACAGGCAAGTGCAAGAAAATAGTTGTTACAAAAGACTTATAAACATTCTGAGGAAAGGATAAAAAAGCCACAGTATTAAGTTTAGCATAATGCAAGGAAAGGGTTTGCGCTTATTTGCATGAATCTTGTACTTCTAAAGAAATGTAGTACTTGTGGAAGCCTAATTTCTTTAGTGCTTAACTTAGGTGCTTTAGCTGCTGCTATGGTATTATAGTTTTGTTTTGTTTTAAGTATATGTAATGTTCTGTCATGCTTTGGTTTGCACCTCAAAATCAAACATACCAGTTTTGTTAATCAAAGGATTTGTTGTTTTCATTGAAAGATAGATCCTCTTTTAACCAGAGTTTCCCTATTGCAACTAAGAATTAGACAGTTCTTAGGTCAGTATTTTCTCCCAAAATTAAATAAGTATCAGTCAGTGTTAAAATGAGCACATGCCTATTGAAGCAGAGAGTTTTCCAGTCTATTTGAGTTTAATTAATTTTTACTTTTAAGTTAAGAATATTAGACTTTATGTAGAAACTAAACATTAAAAGTATTTCTTTTGGAGGAAAACTAGTTTAAATTTTTGAAAAAGTACATGCAGAAAGACTTGTTATTTTAGTTGTATATAAAAGCAATTTTAAAAGCCATTCAGTTGAATAAAGTAGGCAATATTTATAAAAAGTGAATAACCTATGTCCTATTTGTTTAAAAAAACTGTATATTTAAGTGCTTTTGTTTCACTGATGGTATTAATACATATCTGCATGGTTTGTTTCATGAAATTTTTGTATTCCTGTGCCGTTGTTGAATGCAAACATATATGTATTTTGTATTGCTTTTTACTTGGCCTGACTTCACTCAGCTAGCAATTTCCAAAAATAGAATTATTGTGTTAATTCAATAAAGGTAGGTGAAATATGTTTTGGAATTTTAATTTCAGCGTAAATGAATGGATGTTATTTTGGGGTCACACTAGAGAGTATTATTGGCCTTGTTATGACTAGAAAAGTATTTAAAATCACTCTTCACAAGTAATCGCTTAATTGTTTTTCAACAAGAAATTACCTTTAGCATTCTGGCATCAGGGACACATTATGGCATCAGCTTATTCACCTATCAAATAGAGCTGATTCTAAAAAGTAAAAACTAAAAAACCTGTATTTTTCTCTGTTTATTATTCCCCCAGGTTTTTTTCTTTAAGTATTATTCTTAGATTTTACCAAAATAGAGAAAGAAATTGTGTGCATGCTGTACTATGTGGTTACATTTAAAATGAAATCTTTGTCACATCCTGATCCAACCCCATACTGCATAGCATCTGGTGTCATGACTTCAGAGATCTCGTGTGTTTGCATGTGATAGATTGAAAAGGTCTAAACTGTCTGGTTCTAAGCAATGGTCTTCTTCCTTTTTAATTAATGATTTTTAAGATATCCAACTCTTGTTTTTGTTTTTGTTTTTTTCCCCTCAGGCTTTGAATTGTATTCGATGGTGCCATCTATTTGTCCTCTAGAAACTCTTCACAATGCCCTGTCTTTAAAGCAGGTGGATGAATTTCTTGCTTCCATTGCTTCTCCATCAAGTGAAGTTCCACAGAAGACCCCTGAAATTTGTAGGAAAATTATTATTATTATTTGATTTTTAGGCAATAGAGATTATCTGAATATAAAAATAATTATAAAAACATAAATTCAATAGTGATAGTAAATAGAATTTTAGGAGAGAAAGAGAAGAACATTATTTAGAATTCTTTGGTGTAATATGCAATGTACCAGGCTGTTGTCTTGACTCTTCCGCAAAGACTTTTTTTTTTTTTTTTTTTTTTTTTTTTTACAGAAAGGGGGGAAAAATCTAAGACCCAGCAATAAAATCAGCAACATGTAATATAGAGTCATGGTCTTATTTTCACATTCCTATTGTATGTCATTTTATCATAAGCTTTTTAAAAATGACAAAACATCAGTCTATATTAACCTACACATGCCACATGCCCATCCCTTCACCACTTTTGATAAGCAGTCATATAGACTCAGAAAGAGCCCTTAACTAAAGAGAGCAAATTAGGACAACAGTTTTTTAAATTGTGTTCTGCAGAAAATATTCTGAAGAGGTTAATTCCTCTGTGTAAAAAAAAAAGAAAAGGGGTTTGTGGCTAAGTAAGTTTTGGAAACTTTATTATATCCCACCTCCCTTTCAAGAGGTGTAGTTTCATCAGCATATAAACAGCTAAGGTTCTTCTTTCTATAAAGAAAACTATACACCCACATTTTCCAGAACTTACTTGCTGAGAAAACACTTTTTTTGGTAATGCATTTAAACATCATGTAGAACTATTCTGAGGGACTTCAGTTTGGGAAATGTTCAGGGCTATCTTTTTAGATGTGAGAAGTCAGCTGGCTGTTGTCATTTTCAGCTCTGTAGGATTCTTTGACACATTGGAATTTCCAGTTTAGGAAGCATTCATTCTGAAAGAGAATGCTCTGCTTAGAGTTAAAAGTCTTGCTAGTCCTAGTCATATCTTAGGAAAGGTACAAACTTTCTATGTATACCAACTCCTTTTTGTAAGGAGAATGTTGTAAATATGTTTTTCCCAAGAATGAAATTGGAGGTCTTGGGATGAAAGCCACTTTTGTGTGTTGCTGTTACTCTCCTCCCTTTCCTGGGGAACCACAATGTATTATTCTGCAGAGTTCTATTCAGTGTATTCTGTCCAAACCGTGCCCCCTGCATTTTTGCCTTTCTCTTTCACATCTGGTGGCAGAGGTCAGCTTTTAACCATTAAGGGTAATGGAGAGGTATCTTGGTGTGAATGTTCTAAAATATTTCACTTTAGGAATGGTTTGGGGAAGTAGGTTTCAGTTTTAAATGTACATATGAATGTGTCTGATTCTGAGAATTGATAATACTCCAAATGAAATAACCTGCAAGCTATAAAGTCAAAGTCAGGAAACTGAAGGATGTTCTTCCTTTTATATTCTCTGTTAGCTGATAGAATGGACAATGCTACTCCTCAGAACGTAGTAGAGAACCTGAATAAATAAATTCTCATTTTCTCGTTTACCTTTCTTTATACTTGGCATTTCAGTGCTTCCCTGGGTCAGGGATTTATAATCTTAAAATAGAGATTAAAGAAAGACTGTAATTAGTAAATAAGAATTTAGGGTAGGCATTAATGCTGCTTTGAGTTTAGAAGATCTTCAGTAAATGACTTAAAGGTAAAGTAGCAGTAATGACATCTGTTTTGGAAAGAGAATTTTGGTGGAATATTTACAAAAAGATAATCTTTGAATGTTTATGCTGTGGCATTGCTACCTTATGATGGCTTCATTTCTGTGGTTAGTGAATTCAGTTCCTCAGAGTGTATTATTGAGGTATATTAATGAAATGAAATATTAAATTCCTTTTCTAGTTCTCATTAACTCTTCTCTATATTATGGACACAAGTTGTACCCCAACCCCTCTAGTTCTCTTAAAATTTCATTCCATTACTTACTAAGGGAACTAGATGAGAAAGTAAGTATAGTTAATGCAGTTCATAGAGTTGGATAAACCTTAGAGTTAATCTAATTCATTGGTCTTCAAAGTATATTCCCAAGAGCTTTAGGAAGTTCCATGAGGAAGAGAAGGATGCTGAGTGATTAGGCCTGTGTCTTCTGTGGTTGCTTCAATCAGAGTCTCTGCTTTGATTTGTTTTATTTAAGATTTCATTTGAGAAAAGCTTACTGTTTTAAGAGAAAAACTTAGAGACACCATTGAGGAAATTAACCAGTTAGTGCTCAAAAAAGACTAAAACCCAGGTCTCCTAAAGTGTATGGTTTTTCCATTCTCTTTGATTAAAGAAAATAGGGTTCCAATTATGATGGAAGTATCTGAATCCTGTATTGTATAGTGTAACTGCAGAATAAATATTTAGTAGTCACAATATATTTATGTAATTTATACTTAATTCCCTGGATTGTCAAGGAAGTAGCATCATAATATAGAACTATACTGAATTTGTGGCATTCATAACAAGGGAGAAGACATTGTTAATATCTGTCATTCACAGATTTTTTTCTCACCTAGGACAAAATTAATTTTGTGGTAACTAGTAGATAGCTTACAATGAGGCACTGACAATATCAGGTTGGTGGAAAAGGTGTGAGAATACTAATTGGATAAGTTAGAGGTGGAAGTTATAATAGGATAAAAAATGCAAGCAGAAAAGAGCTAAGTAATGATGTGGTGCTTTATAGGATGTTTTAGGCACTTTTTAATCATTTGTGTATTATTTTATTAATGGCTACTTTGATCTTCTGCCAGTGAAATTTGTATTCATTCAGTGTAGGTATCAACCACCAAAGGCACATTTGCCATAATTGGCCCACATATTGATTTTTTCAGAGACACAGTGTTTATTGCTATCAGGTCCTCTTCCAAAATTGCAGTAATAGGCAAATCGGTCTTTTGTTATCTCCTTAACTCCCTTTGTTTAGGAACCCAAAAGGTCATGCCAATAGCTCCCCCACTCCAGCCTATCCTTTCCCAGAGGACTTCATACTTAAGAATTGTACCTACTTGTCCTTTTCACACCTCTCAATCTCCCCACCTTAATTAGAAAGAAAAAAAAATATTTAAATTTCTTTTGCTTGAAGATAAATCTCATCTGGGTGATATAGGAAGACAATCTGATTTAATTATTTGTAATCTAGTTAGTTTAGATTTGATAGAATTGTCAGAAAATTATTGAATTACCATGTTGGGTTTGTTTGTTTGTTTTTTCCAGCCTCTTCAGCTTCACGTTCCAGTCCAATAATAAGAAGAAAAGTATCTTTAAATACATATACACCTGCAAAGATCCTCCCAATGCCAGAAGCTACCATAAAGAGTACTAAAGCAAGCAGCAAACCAGGTTAGGAGTGTGTGTGAATTTGTGGATTCAATATAGCAATTAAAAAAATATATATATAGATATAGATATATATATAGCAACTAGAGGGGCTTCCCTGGTGGCGCAGTGGTTGAGAGTCCGCCTGCCAATGCAGGGGACACGGGTTCGTGCCCAGGTCCGGGAAGATCCCACATGCCGCGGAGCGGCTGGGCCTGTGAGCAGTTGCCGCTGAGCCTGTGCGTCTGTGGAATTGTCTGCTTCCCTCTTTAATTTGGTCAGTTTTTACTTTGTGAATTTTGAAACCCTGTTATTAGGTGCATACACATTTGATTGTTATGACTTCCTAATGTATTGCCCCAATATCATCATGAAATTTCCCTCTTTGATTTCTAGTAATGCTTTGTCTTAAAGTTTATTTTATCTAATGTGAATTTAGCTACTTCAGCTTTCTTATGACTACTGTATGCATGATATATATATATATATATATATATTTAATTTATTTTATTGAAGTATAGTTGATTTACAATGTTGTGTTAATATCTGATGTACAGCAAAGTGTTTCAGTTTTATATATATATATACTTTTTCATATTCTTTTCCATTCTGGTTTATTACAGGATATTGTATACTTCCCTGTGCTTTAATTTAAAGTAGGACCTTGTTGTTTATCCATTCTATATATAATAGTTTACATCTGCTAATCCCAAACCCCCAATCCATCCCTCCCCCACCCACCCTCCCCCTTGGCAATCACAGGTCTGTTCTCTATATCTGTGAGTCTGTTTCTGTTTCGTAGATAAGTTCATTTATGTCATATTTTAGATTCCACATATAAGTGATATTATATGGTATTTGTCTTTCTGACTTACTTCACTTAGTGTGATAAGTGAAGTCCATCTAGGTCCATGAAATTCATCTAGGTCCATACATGTTGCTGCAAATGGCAGTATTTCATTCTTTTTGTGGCTGAGTAGTATTCCTTTGTGTATATATATATATATATATATATACGATATCTTCTTTATCCATTCATCTGTCGATGGACATTTAGGTTGTTTCCATGTCTTGGCTATTGTAAATAGTGCTGCTGTGAACATAGGGGTGCATGTATCTTTTTGAATTATAGTTTTTTCCGGATATATGCCCAGGAACGGGATTGCTGGATCATATGATAACTCTATTTTTAGTTTTTTGAGGAACCTCCAAACTGTTTTCCATAGTGGCTGCGCCAGTTTACATTCCCACCATCAGTGTAGGAGGGTTCCCTTTTCTCCACACCCTCGCTAGCACTTGTAATTTGTAGACTTTTTAATGATGGCCATTCTGACCAGTGTGAGGTGGTACTTCATTGTAGTTTTGATTTGCATTTCTCTAATAATGAGCAATGATGAGCATCTTTTCATTTGCCTATTGATCATCTGTATGTCTTCTTTGAAGAAATGACTATTTAGGTCTTCATGCACGTGTATATTTTTTTTAACCAAACTATCTTCATATTTAAGGGGATCTTTTTTAGACAGCATATATTTGGCTTTTTTAAAAGGCCATTCTAACAGTATGTGCCTTACAGTTAGTGTTTATAGTCCATTAACATTTAATGTAATTATTGATATGGTTGAGTTAGGTCTACTCTTTTATTATATTTTCTGTTTATTCCTTCTGATTATTATTCCTTTATTCTTTACTTCTTGTTTTTTTTATTCAGTATTTTTTAGAATTTCATTTTAACTTATCTATTGGCTTTTTAGCTGTACCTTTTTGCATTATTCTTTTATTGGTAGCAGTAAATACATATTTCTGGCTTTTCATGGTCTACTTCGAGTCAATTTTGTGCCACTTAACGTAAAATGTAGAAACCTTCCAACTGTATAGGTGTGTTTACCTTCCCTTCTTTCCATCTTTTACACATAGTGTCCCATATGTGTTACTTCCACATGTATTATAAAGGCTACAGTACAATGTTATGATATTTGCTTTAAAGAGTCATATGTATTTTAAAGAAATTAAAAAGAGAAAGAAGTCTTTAATTATCCACATATTTGCTATTTTTAATGTTCTTTATTTCTTCTTTTAAGTGTTTGTTTCCATCTGGTTTCATTTCCCTTCAACTTGAATCTATTTACCATTTCTTATACTTCAGATCTGTTACTATATCTGAAAAAAAAATCTTTATTTTGGGCTTCCCTGGTGGCGCAGTGGTTGAGAGT
This sequence comes from Delphinus delphis, assembly GCF_949987515.2. Classification (NCBI taxonomy): domain Eukaryota; kingdom Metazoa; phylum Chordata; class Mammalia; order Artiodactyla; family Delphinidae; genus Delphinus; species Delphinus delphis. The sequence goes on along the minus strand of NC_082685.1, from coordinate 89,808,268 downwards.
CCACCTGCCGATGCATGGGACACAGGTTCGTGCCCCGGTCCAGGAAGATCCCACATGCCGCGGAGTGGCTGGGCCCGTGAGCCATGGCCGCTGAGCCTGCACGTCTGGAGCCTGTGCTCCGCTATGGGAGAGGCCACAACAGTGAGAGGCCCGTGTACCTCAAAAAAAAAAAAAAAAAAATCTTTATTTTACCTTCATTCTTGAAAGGTAGTTTTGCTGGACAGAGAATTTGGGAAGAAAGTTTTTTCTTTTGGCATTTTAAGGATGTTGTTCCACTATCTTGTCATTCCTCTTATTTCTGATGAGAAATTTTTGTTAATTTGAATTGGTTGTTCCTATGTATGCAATGAGTTAATGGATTATTTTTCTCTGCCTGCTATCAGTGTTTTCCCTTTATCTTTGGTTCTCAGAAGTCTGACTGCGGCATGCTTAGGACTTTTTTTTTTTGGTAATAAAATCCTGGTTGATAGTCACTTTTACCTGTCATCTCTATTCTGCTGTTAAACCCATCCAGTGAAATTTTATTTCATATATTTATTCTTTAGTTTTAGACATTTGTTTTGATTCTTCTTTGTAGTTTTTTTCCTTCAGAGATTTCCTATATTTTTATTCATTATAAGCATATTTTCCTTTGTTCTTGAGCATAGTTAAAATAGTTGCTTTAAAATTCTTGTCTATTAATCTGGCTGATCTCAGGATTGGTCTCATAAATTTTCTCATTCCCAAGAAGGAAGGTTTATTTCCTGTTTTTCATATACTAAGTAATTTTGGATTGTATCCTAGACAAACACTGGACTCTGTTGTTTCTCTTATGTTCCTCCAAAGAGTATTGGATTGTTTTTAAAGCAAAGAGTTAACCTTGGCTGAACTCAGATTGCAAACCTATGTCTTCTGAAGTGACTGACAGCTCAAATTTCACTTCACTTCTTTTAGCCTGAGCCGGACTTCTTAGGAGCTTACTCTGCTCAAGTCACACACTTGATCAGGGTTTACACAAAGATTTGGGATTCCCCACTGGACTTCCAAGCAGCTATTTTTGCCCCAATACTTTTCTTCTGGTTCTTCATGCTAGTAGGACTGAGTTTTATGTTGTAGTTTTAGCCATTCCACATGGGGCAGACTGGATCCTGTCCTTAAGCCTAAAGCTTTTTTAAAAAGGGCATGGGGGACTAACTCCATGTCGTTCCCTTCTTCCAAATATTGATTCTTTTCTAGTATATGCCTGCTTTTGTTCATTCTTCAGTGTCTTCAGGTAGTTGTTTTTTTCATATTTTATCCTGCACTTATACTTGTTACCTGCAGGAGGAGGATTGGTCTGGCAGGAACTTGCCCATCCATACAAAAGTTTAACCTGGCTTAGAATAACTTTTTGATAACTCATTGGGGCTTGATGTTGGTTTGGATATAAAAGGATGATTCCCAAGTCAAGAATGTTTCTAGTTCTTTAATCTTTCAGCTTTTTAGATAGTGGTAAGATAGGAGATACTGAAGAAAATAGATGTTTATAGGGAAAATGATGAGTTCCGTTTTAAACATGGTAAGTTTATATTTCCTGTCAAATATCTATATAGAGGTTTGTAGTAGGATGTACAGGATATACAGATCTTGAGGTAAGGGAAAAAGGTCTGGACCAGAAGTATAAATTTGAAGGTCGTTAGGACATTAGATGTTAATTAAAAATGATGGAATAAATGAGTTTCCCAGGAAGAATGCAGGGAAAAAGAGAAGTTTGTTTTATGTTATTTGAACTTCTGTTGATTATTTTGTATTATCTGAACTTGGATTGCTTGTGAAAATCTAAACAGTAGTTTTTCTTTTTATGTATAGCTCCCAGCGGACCTTCTAGTATGGTTGTTCCCAATACCTCATCTCGGAAAAAGGGTGTGAGTAGCAAAACAGAAATGCATGAACACAAAAAAAACACTGCGAAAAAAAAATGAAATCTTCTTAGCGGAAGCTGGAACTCATTATACTTATAAAAAATCACGTGTTCAGTAGAAAGAGACACGTAATAAACCTTGACTGAAAAGTATCAAAGCAAGTAATTTGTGTCTCCTTATACATCTCTGTATTAATTTAAAGATATATGACATCTAGAGAATTCTTTGTATATATTCAGTTAAGGCCTTTGTCATGATATGGAAATGTTTAAAACAATGTTTATTAGCATTTTATGAGTAGCAAAACTTATGGTGATAAAGATCTGTTGTTCTGAATGTGATGTTTACTGTGTGCCTGTGGTAAAGAAGAGGAATGGGAAAACCCAGACAGCCTGTGCCAATGTCACACAGTAATGCTGTTTGCTGAAGAACCTGTGAGGTGGCCTCTGTACACATTTTCACTTTCAGAGGATCACATCTGGGCTGCAAAAACCTATAGCTTAAAATTTGATGACCATACTGGGGACTTTTAAAAAGCATATTTCCAAAGAGATTTCATTGACCATATAGATTAGAAACCTTTTTTTCCCCAATTGTTATGATTACATATATGCTGCAATATTTAATAACTGGAGTATTGGCATATGGGTTATTTTTTCAATCTATGCTTTGAATTTTTATTGTGTATTATTTAAAATATTACATATGCAGCTGGGATAACTATACCTTTATGCACATACATTTGTAGAAAATATTTTCTTTATATATTTCCTTACCATAAGGTGCTTTTGTTCGTCAGGACAATTTTTCTTTGTATATTGGCAAGAAAGACATCTTTAGAGTTTCTCTTTAAGATATAGTTGACAAGTTTATAAATGTTAGTTATTTTCAGAGTTCTTTTTAGATCTAAAAAACTGAGTTCAAGAATGGAGGTAATCAATGTAAGAAGAGTATCTGAATTCCATTGTTAGTAGATACTATGTATAGCACCTATTTTTACCATTTCCATTCTTATCTCTAGAATATCAGTTGATCTCACTAAGATAACTTAAAGATTGAGCATTTGAAATACATTCTCATTTCAAATGGTTAGGTTTTGAAGGGAAATTGAGATTATTGCATTGTGATTTCATCTATAATGTGAAAAAATATTTATTATCCTTGGTGCTTACTTTCCCCTGATGCACAAATAATTATTGTATAAACCACTTGAAATGACTTAAACTGTAAACCAAACAGTACATCCTGATAAGAATTGCATCCATTGCCAGTTAGGTAACTTAAATTGCTAAAGCTTTAGTTTGAGGCTTATGTTTAGAAAAATTATTGAATTCTCGTATGAATGCAGCTATTAAAATCCTTCAGTAGAGACTCTCCTAACCTTAAATCATCATATATGAATTGACTTTAGAAAATAAGCATAATACGTGTTCATTTTAAAAGGTACCAGATGCAAAAGTCACAAGTATATACAATTCTATAAGTTCATATATTTCACATGAATGTAAATGTATTACATGGAGACATGTCTTGTAAACAGTTGAATGTACCTAAGCTTTCTGTATGTGAAAATGTGGTTAATGTGCTCATTGTCAGATTAAAGAAACTACTATTATTTTTTAAATGGAACTGAATTAAAATATTTTATTTCTAGAATCAGAGGATGGCTTAAATGGCAAGTTATTTTTTATTCTTTTCTTTGACCGTTTACTTTTAACTTTCAAAGTAGAATGAGGAAAAGTATTTTAATATTAAACAATGCTCATCTTAGATATTAGATAAAATTTCTTAGTATTGGCCATAGCTATCACAATAGAAACTAACTAGAAAGTTCAGTGCAAGTCACATTTTTCCATTGATATACAAGAACTGTGATTTCACTGTAGTCGCCAAACTTGGTAATAACTGCTGTGTAGACAGGACAGTTTTATTTGCAAGAACCTTAGATTCATTTTCCAAAACAAACAAAATGAAATTATAGTTATCACCATTCAATGGAAGTTTGACTGAAGCATCTGTTTCTCACGTGATTCTATCCCTGTAAAGTGTGTTTTTTGTTTGTTTTAAATACTAGAAGAGATTTCTTCTCATAGCTAATCCTCCATCCAGCAAAGAGATGAGAAAGCCCAGCTTGAGGTACTGTTCAGTTATCCTGGCCTGTTAGTCTTCATAGTGCATTATTCAATCTTTTCCCCTTAAAAACCCTGCATATGAACTCAAACCTATTTTTTGCCCTTGAAGTCCAGTGCCAGCAGGTTCTGCTGCTCTGGTTCTAATGAGTTCTTGTAGTCCATTCTTAACTATTAGAAAATGTTTTGGGGGTGTTGTACAATCTTGGGTTATGGAGAAAAGTATGCTGAACACTTTATATCATGTTTCCTTTGAGTAGGAAATGGAGGCAGAAGGTAGACAGTAAATGAACAGAGAACATGTGGCAGTATGCTTAATATATACATACCTAGAGCAAGAGGGTGATAGATGGCAATTGTGAGAGAAAAGTTAAATGATAGTTCTTCTTCAAGAACTCTCTTGTTAAAACTCTTTAGACAAAGGAAGAGTTTTTTGATCAAGGTCACCTAGATTTTTCTCCAGGTTCTGCTGACTCTGATCTACCCTGCACGTCCACTATTATTTATTTCCATGCCAGTTTGAACTAAGATTTTACTTTTTTGTTTTGTGTTCATACTTTGGTAAAAAATTCTCAATCTTTACTTGTGTGCTTATCAAAGTTTGCCTTACATAAAGCATTCATTAGTTTTCTGTCAGTTTACCCTTGCCTTATTTTCTGGACAGTATAGGCAGCCATACTATTCTTGGTCAGGTTGGGATCACTTCTGTGATGGCCCAGCAGTTCCCTCTCTAGCCTCTCTCTAATTCTCTTTCTCTGTACCTGGTGCTACCACAAATAGCAGCATTCTTGCCCATGGGAACAATTTTTACACTCCTTCTGAAGGAGTCCCTTGTGATAAGGAGTCCAAGTAGAAACAGTTGTCCCTTTGTATGGAATCCTGGGTACCAAACTATTGGCATGTAAAGTTTTCTTTACATGGGTCAATTTTTGTGGAAGATCTAGTCTCTATTTTCAGAGAATGGAGTACTATACAAAATCTCTTTATTGTTTTATACTTTATATATATTATATCCTGATTAAAGATATTATTTAGATTTTCTATAGACTTTTCCTTTGATCCACATGCTTAGTCATGACTTGAGAGAGAGGTAAGTTAAACTCTCCACTTACAGATTACTGTTAAGTTCTCCTCCTATTATCTGTGGTTTTTACTTTACTTTTTTCTGTACAGTACGTGGCTGTTTTCTGTTGCAAATGAATTCACAACTGTTAAATTTCCATTGTGGGTTTTACCTTTGCCATTATAACAATATTTTTTTTCCTCATTGGATGCTTTTGAAATGTCAGATATTAAGATTATGACCTGTTTTATTTTGGCTTGCATTTGCCTGATATACCCTTATTCATCCTTTTATTTTTTTATAGTGTCAATTTATTTAGGTATTTTATTTTAACTTACTATATAGTGGGTTTTGCTTTGTGATTCTATTTTAGTATCTTATTTCATTTATTAGTGTAGTCTAATTGTATTTATTTATATGTAATATATCTTTGCTTTTAGTTATGTTTTGTTTTTATTGCTTATTTAGTTGATCTTTTTGTAAAAGAATACTTTTCATTGCAAGTAGGAAAAACTCCAATTGAAATTAACTTAAAATCATAAGGAAATTCACTGTTAAACATTTCTGAAGGTCCAAAGACGGTGAGCTTCAGCCACAGTTCTATCAGTCATGTCATCAAGGGCCTAGGTTCTCTCCCTGTTTCCTCTAGCATAGAATAAACTTTTTCCCAAAGTTGTTTTCCGTCATGTTCACAAGATGGTTACCAGTGGCTTCATGTTGCCTTGTTCATGTCCAGCACAACAGAAATTGAGGAAAATTCTCCTTCAACCATGGAATAGTAAGTCATCTTCTTCAGTGTGACTGGGCTAACTTATTTGGTTATTTGTCTACTTTCTGGATGAATAACATTCACCAGGAGAATCCTATGAACTTATTGGCCCTAGAGCTGGTGATGGGGTCAGATTTCCCCAAAACCCTCAGCAGTGTTGGTATTTTGGACCAGTTAATTCATTGTGGGAGGCTGTTATGTGCGTTGTAAGATGTTTAGCAGTATCCCTGCACCAAGCTGGAAGGGTTTTAAGACAGTGAGCCAAAATGAAAGTAACAATCAAGTCTTTATTTACTTACTGTGATAAGCGAGAGGCCAAAAAGGAAAGTAGGAAAACAGTGCCCACTCCTCACTGTTCCAAACCCCCACTCCCCATAGAATGGCACTGAGCAAGGATCAATCAAATGACAGGTAGTACAGGTGGAGGAAATTGTCTTACTGCTGAGGAGCCTGGAATAAAAGGTTCCTGCCATTTTATGAACCAAGGGGACTAGAGGAAAGGCTATGAGTGAAAAAACTGAGTCATAGTGGAGAAAAATGTCTTGGTCAAGGCCCGCCCCATAAGGAGGTCTCAGTGGAGAGATCTAAAGTGTGTCTCAGCCAAGGTCTCCTGATAAGCCTGGGCTAGGAATGCAGATATGCATATGAGCATGCAGGCCCAGAGGTTATTGATTATAACTCTCTTGGAAGACTATATGTGGGAAGGGCAGCTTTTCCCCATGAATCCTGTCAGGCAAAGCCTTTGTAATTGCCTGTGATAAGGTCTGAAAGATCACATACAGGATTTTGGCCTGGAGCCAGTCACGTCATCCTGGCCTCTACCCTAAATGCCAGTAGCATCCTCCCCGAAATTGTGAGAGTCAACATCTCCAGACAGGATCAGATGTCCCCTGGAGGGGCAGAATCACCTTCAGTTAAGAAACAGTGCCCTAGAGCCCATGACAGTATGAAGAAAGGATGGATATATGACATAAATTAGGGTTCTGATAGGAGGGAGAGGTAGGGAGATGGATAATGAATAAGTAATCAATATAAACTGTACACTATCAATTATATTATCCATGTTTGCTATAGTTTCTTTGGTTCCACTAATAGTTTTCTTTTTAACTATAATTTTGTATTATACATTTAATTTTTTAGGTGCTACTGACTCCCTGCTATGAGCAATGTCCAATTAGTGCACTTCCTTCTACCTTTTCTCTACTTCACAGTTTTGGTTGATTTCCTTGGTTCTTCCTGTGTTTAACTCTTATAAATATTTTTATGCCTTATTACATGCTTATCAATTTAAATGTTATATTTTGAACCCCTGGTTAATCAAGATGAAGAAATCATTTCACCTTATCTCTTCTTTGCCTTCTCTTAGTTTCGCTTATTTCCACTGTATTCTTTCTGGTGTGACCTTATTTCTGGGATGTCTTTATTTTTTCTCTTTCTTTCCTGAACTCTGTTAGCTCATATTGCATTGCCTTTGGTTGTTTTGCCAGGTGGTTTCTGATCACTGTATATCTGGATGAACTTTTCACTTCCTTAAATTTTTTGAATTTTGATGGTATGTTTGGTCACATATTTTGTATGCTCAGCAAATTCATTTTCTCTGTTGAATGGTTTTATCTGCTGTTGTTTCTTCTGTTCCTTTCCTCCTTTTCTTGGAGTGTGTTTATGTTAGCACTGTGTGAGGTCATTCTCATTTATTACTCTTCTTTAGATGAGGTAAGTTTCTTTCTGGCTCACCTATTTGGTATAAATTCATATGGTGGATAGGGCAGCATTTTGTTTTATTTGTTTATTTATTTGGCTGTGTTGGGTCTTTGTTGCTGCACGCGGGCTTTCTCTAGTTGTGGTGAGCGGGGGCTACTCTTCGTTGTGGTGCACGGGCCTCTCATTGCGGTGGCCTCTCCTGCTGTGGAGCACAGGCTCTAGGCGTGCGAGCTTCAGTAGTTGTGGTATGTGGGCTCAGTAGTTGTGGCTCACAGGCTCTAGAGCGCAGGCTCAGTAGCTGTGGCGCACGGGCTTTGTTGCTCCGCGGCATGTGGGATCTTCCCAGACCAGGGCTCAAACCCATGTCTCCTGCATTGGCAGGCAATTCCCAACCACTGCACCACCAGGGAAGTCCCTAGGGCACCATTTTGGATTAATAGTTCTTCCTGGGTTACAGTGAAGCTACTTATGACAGAACTGTGGGTCTGAGAGAGTTTTTTGAGCCTTTTGTTCTCTCCTGCTAACAAGGGTTGGCAACTGCAGAGCTACTCACCTTTGGAATCTCTTTCCTCCCTTCTGACTCATCCACAGATTGCTTCTTGTATGTGACATGTCTATATTTCCTTCTTTGGCTTTGCCTCTCCTGCTACTCTGTGGTACCAGGTAGTGTTCAGAAAATTCCCTCCTGCTGGCACTCAGCCCATTTCCATTTTTTCAGACAAGGAATTGGCTTTGCCCCTCCAAATATGCCATCTATTTTGGAGTCTTTTGGTCTAGTGACTTTGAGATCTGCTCTGTGAGCATCCTCTCCAGGCATCATCCTGTTTGACCTTGACTACATATGTCATCCCTTTCTCATATACTGTGGCTGAGGTTACAGGTGTCTTCTAGTTGTGTTGAAGACAGTTTATATTTCTGTTTTATATTTGGGGATAATTTTTTTTATTGAGAAATAATTCCTCCTTTATTTTCAAACTGGGAATCGCTTCTTTTTTTGTTACTGTCCTTTAACAAGAAGGAAGAGGAGGAGGAGGAAGGAGAAAAGGAGAAGCCCATGTCTTCTCATCCCAGTTATATTTTATTAATGAAGCTAATAATGCCAGTCCTGCCTGCAGTACAATGTTGGTAGGATCAAATGAAATGTTAATTTGGTAAACCATAAAGGGAAGAACAAAATCGAAGCATTGTTTGCATTCTTTTGTTGTAATAGAGTTGTATATAGTCCAAATGTCCACCAGGCCTGTTTTCAATGGTGTTTCAGCATTTTTCAGTCAAGGATGTTCTGGACAGCTCCTAATACTCCTTTATGGTTGCTCTTGTTGCCATGGGAACAGCCTGCCTAGTAACAATCTAATGGAACCTACCCCCCACCCCCAAATCAAGGTTATTCTGCCACCTTTCCCTTTTTAAAAATAAAGTATTTAAAATAAGGCAATACAGTCCTTCTTAAAGCGGGTTAAAAAAAAAAAGCAACATAGTATTTAATCAGGCCTGCCCTCCCACCCATCCATCTCATATTGTATGTGATGTGAATGACAACAGTTATATGACCCTGGTGGGATAATGGTTGTACAGTTTAAATACCTATTTTCAAGCACTTACAAGCTTGTATCTTGATGGGGAAAGTGAGCTACTTCTTTATCATTCTATGTAAAGTGCTTCAGGAGTGCTTGACATACGGAAGGATGATTTTTAAAAGAAAAAAGAAACCCAATGTGCCTTCTGAAAGGATTTTGCTGCTTTTAAAACCGATAGATTTTTCTCAAACTAGTCATTGCTGAATAGAAAGCTCAGTGATAAAGGTAGATGGATGGATGGAAAAATGGGGAGAAAAGAGAGAAAGTGAGGGAGAGGTGAGGCAGAGAATAAAAGAACACAGGCTCTACTGTTATCAAAAAGCATCATTGCTGATGTGAAGAAATTGGAAACCAAATAATTAGACTCTCTTTCATTACACATAGAAATGCTAATTTGTCCTATAATGTCTAGCACAAGATTCATGACAATAAAATGAGACCCGCGACTCTCAAATGTAATAACTCATCACAATTTTTTATTACTGTTTCTTCATTGGTCAGGTAGAAACCTTTTTGAAAGTCCCATATACCATACCTACATCCCAGTGGAATAGATGGAAAAGCCACAAAGAATAAGCCACACAATAGTACCCATATTGAAAGAGAACTGTGTCTGCTCCACCTGTGGGAAATGCAATCACTTTAAAAATGTGAAAATTGAAAGAATCAATAGATCAAAGAAAGCACGGAGTCATTTCAGAAATCCTGTATGAAATATTAAATGTCCAGATTGGAATTATGTGACTGAAATGCCGTCATGTGATCATTCCACAGTCTGGGCAAGAGGATAGAGCACTGAATAGATAGATGCTTTAATTCCATTTTTAGCAATGAAATTTGTATATGTAAAAACATGCATGTTGAACTGCCTGGCTATAATGCTTTTTTCCACACTTTTTCAAAGCCTCTTCAGGAAGAAAGAGCAAAGTCATTGCTATGAAAGGTAGAATACGGGACTGGGAGAAAGGAGACCTGGTTTTGCCTCCCGGGTCTGCTACTGGCTGTCTGGGAGACTGTGATGCTCCATACTTCTTTGGTCCCCAGATCCCTTATCTCTGCCTCCAGAGGGTTTGCCTGAGGCCCTTTCTTCTAAAACTTTATATGAACTTGCTTTATTTTCCCTTCTACAGAATTCTAGAACCTTAACCATTCTCTCTAATATCACTAGCTCCCTCTTCTATCATAGTCAACAAGTGTTTTTTTGAACACTTATTTAGTAAAGCTCAAAAAACTTTAGCTCAAAACTTTAGCTCATGGCATAGCTCAAAAAACAGTTAGTGGTACTAATTCACATTACTACTCCCTCTTGTTCCCCAGATGTTCTTTTGAGGAATTTACTGTTAATAGAGTTAATGCTACAATATTTATAATAATAACTTTGAGAATTATCAACATGAGAATATTTACTTAATAGCTTCCCTTTATTACCCAGAATGCATTTAGTTCTGGATATTGGTTGGTATTGTAAATGCAAACTCTTCTTCATATTAGCCTTAATAAAATGAAATACAGTTATGGAAATGTTTTTGTAGCAAGAAAAGAATATTTATACACAGTATCCTTATGGGTGGTGTAGTCCTATGGGCTGTGTAAAAGCAAATGACTGTAAGGGGAAATCTTTCAGTGTATAGAATATGTTCCATATTCCTACTACACATGCATTATTACCCTTGTCCAACTGGTTGTTTAAACCAACATCTGTAAAATTAATCTGTAAAATGATCATGTGGGTTCTGACCTCTCACTTACAGTCTATGATGCTGTGATTCTAAGGAAGTTCTTTCCCTTGTTATCTTCTGTCTTCTATATTCTGACCAATCCTGCAATCACAAATAAGTACATGGTATCATTTCATCATAACACTTGGTTATAAATGGCTATAACTCATTTTCACACACACACACACATTATCCCTAAAAAACTAGAGTGACTCCGTAGGAATCAGGTGACCTCGTATTACTGGGTTGGGCCAAGAGGCTACTACATAAGCAGAAAATTTGATTGCTGAGTAAGGTGTGAGAATTTGGAAGGAATTTATCTGCTCAAAATATCTCACCTACTTGCTAGATTTAGTGTCTGAAGTGTAAACACTGGAGATCGTTTGAGGGAAAAAATCATTAAGAAAGCTCAATGAACTCCCCTGTGAACACATAGATAGCCCCTTTTAAAATGCAAATACCCTTGGAAGGTTTACCTCATTAAGCTAGTCATTAACCCCATAATTAATCAAATGGTTTTCTCAGTCATCTGAGAATAGTCATTTCTTCACCAAGTGTGTGTTGAATGCCTATTATAAACCAGTTACTGTGCTAAGCCCTGGTGATAACAAAGGTGAAAAGTTCTGTTTTCATTCTTTAAGGAATTTACTGTCCACTGAGGACTAAGTGCTCTAAAGTAATCAGAATCCATGGCAAAATGACTGAGTAATTAGCTCTTCCATTCCAAACACTTAAAACTTCTGGATAAAATATTTTGAAAATAAATGCAACAGTTCAAAAACAAATTAAAACCAGAGGGTATCCAAAATATAAAAACAATCAACAGCTAAATCAAGCTTGAAGTCTTTTTATCCAAGGGATTCAAAGGGTACCTCGATCTCCGATTTTTCAGGGATAATTTATTTAGTCAACATGAGCTATAGCTAAGGGTACTTTTGAGAAGATATAATAGGGATTGTGGTTGCAAACTATATGCATGGCAAGTTACTGGAGCTGGGCTCCATTCATAAAGGAGAGAGCAGGAAACACTCTTCACTGTTGGTAATCAGAACTGTTAGAATCTCATGCCTGCTCATTATCTTGATAAGTCCTGTGGGACCATTAAAAAGAAGCAAATACCAAAACATACAGTGGAGACACTTTCACAATTCAGAGCACACACAGGGCACTCCCACAATAGAAAATCACACTCAAGGGAATCTCGCAGTTAAACAACAACTCAAAAATCCCCTGAGCAAACCGCTAGAGACAGTTGGCAACCTAGGAGAGGAGACTTCTTATCTGAGGAACTAGCTGGTGGTGTGTGATTGTGGCATATAAGGAACAAAATAAGGTTGGAGTAGGAAGAGGCATTTAGAAGGGAAGCTAGGGGAGGCAGACGATGATGACTTCATATTCCTGGGCTGGTCTTGGTTGGGGGGCTTTAATTTAGGAGGCTTCAAGAATTTCAAAACATGAGTATAAACTACTGGAGACAGGGATGGTTGTCATCCTAATAGGATCCCAAATAAAGTGTATACTCTAAAATGTTATTCTGCAAGTTGTAAAAGCTTTTCAAAATAAAGTGATGTTAAGCTAATATAACATGAAGTTTAAATATTTTTAAGTCATTTATTATCCCATTACCCTAATAAAACTTTTCATTTTTCCATTGTCTCTTCCAGTTATTGCATCTTTACATAGTTTTAATCATTGTGCCATAAACATAGAATTTTGGTTTTCCCAGGTTCTTTATTCCTAGGAAATAAACTCTGGTATTTTATTTAAAATTTTAAAAAATATATTTATTTTTTAACAGCACATTAGGTCAAATGTTACTAAAATGTAACAAAAGAGCTTCAATTCCCTGCCTCTTCTTTTCCTTGACCTTTATCCACCCTTATCCCTACCTACTCTCATTTCTTAAAGTCTCATTTTCTCCCTACAAGTTTTCTAACTTTTTCTTCATATATTTGCCTCCGTATTTCTATATAATAATCTTATACATCTGTGTTTTGATTTACCAATTTTAGATATTATCTATTGACTTCTTGTTACGGTAAGAATTTAACTTTCTAAACTCTACTTTTCCTTCCTACCCTCGAAAATTAAAATATTTTTAAATCATTAATCAGTGTTTACAGTGTTCGTGGCTATGTAAATATTGCTTATTGCTGAACCAAATAGTATATTGTGATTGTTTCCTGTCTTGTACAATTTTGGTTTCTTCTTGGAATTAATTGTTTCATCGGTTTTCATTCAGTTACTATATTGCTAGTTCTTCAGTTTCTCCAGTGGATATGTAGAGCAGATTTTAATGTTATTTTCAACATAATAGAAAACCAGTTAGTTCCATTTTCTTCCCCTGAATATATCCTTCCTGTATCTTGTCAGTAGAATAACTTCAGCAGTTGGGCCCACCAAGTTAGAAAAAAGCAATGGCAGATATGCAGAAATCAATCCAATGTTATCATACTATTCCTAAGAGTTGTGTGGTCCTACCAGTCAGGAAAAATTTGAAATGAATGAATGATTTATAAAGTTCAGGTTTTAAAGCTAGGCAGGGAGATATTTATACTTTAAGAAGAGCCAGAGAAATACAAAATCCAGTCAAGTCACATGGTCAGTTAGATGGAGGTGACAGACTTAAAGATATCTATGAGTAGACAGAAAGGTATGTACATTTCCAGTCTAAGAGATGGCAGACTACTTAAAAACCTACATCTTCTTTAGGCACAGAGTGCTTAATACAACAACTATAAAATGGTACTCAGTAAATGCCATCAGTGTTGAAGGCAAGAATCCAGTCCTGGCCCAAGCCAAAGTCTTCTCTGAACCTAAAGAAACTTTGGGGTTGTTTTGTTTTGTTTTAACATAAACTTTGAACAAGCTGAAAGGGTGGCCACAAAAATGACATGGGATGGTAATGTTAAGATTTTGGTGGTGGGTAACAATTTTTTTCGTAGCGGCAGAGAGTCATTTATCTTTTAACTTTGGGAAGATTTAGAATTAAGTAGAGGAATATTTAAGGGACTCAAACTTAAAATAACAATTTTTTTTGTTGTTAGAGAATCTCTGCATTTTTGTATTTTATGTAAGTATAATATTTAAGAAAACTTGGTCAATTGGAGTTAGATCAGCTTGCGATTCCAATTTTAAGATGTGTAATTGATTTGATTTGATTTTAAGCTGAAATCAAACTTAATTTATTAGATTTATAAGAATTCTGTGAGCACCTTGGAACATTTGTCAGACATTTAAATATTTTAAATACTTAAACAGGTGTTATGGACCAAGCTAGTAAATGGGACTGAATATTAATAAAAGGATCCTTCAAAAGTAATTAAAATTTGCTAGATTTACAAATAGAATAATATGTTAAAGTCAACTTAGGAATTTTGAATTTGTAACTTTACTAAATGGAACATTTTAAAAATCAAAGTGCTCTCTGAATAATTTTTTGTGCCCCCAGGCTGCCCTTGAGGGCATTACAGAACTCTCACATTAACAAAGTCTGCTGTCTTTCTGTTCCAGTCTGGGCTGATTACTCTCTAAGCCTGCTTCCACTACTTTCCTGTGTTAGCTCCATGTTTTTCAGATTCTATGCCCATGTCTTCCTCTGAGTCCCATGGCCACACCGTCACACTAAGAGAAGGACTTAGCATTCTTCCAGGAAGGAGGAAGGGTGAGCATGTCAGGGGCTGGGTGAGAAATAGATGTTGGGTAGAAAACCATTGGTGTCTGCTGCCTTTCCCCCAAGCCCTATCCCATCCTTGCCTCCCATATACCGTATGCCCCAAGCCCTCGGGGTTTCTTGGTTTCTTGGAGCAGCTGGTTTGCTTTTCTTTGGTGTTTCCATCTGCGGTGCCTTCAGTTGCAGTTGCCTCTGCTCTCTAAATCCAGTAACGTGAATTGTGTGCTTTCTACTTTCCAAAAATCTGTTGACACCTCTCATCTGATGTTCTTTTCATTCATACTCTCTTTATGATTTATTGTTTTTTATTCTTCCTTGTCATTTTAGAGTGGTTTGGGAAGCAGTTGTAGTTAAATTGCATGAGTTCAACTTTCATTATTGGGAACTCCCATCATTTTTACAGTATGTGTTAACAGTCTACTAGCTGAACTACCATAATTTGTTTAAAGTCCCTATTGTAGAGCACTTAAATTTCTTCTTTTTCTTTCCTCTCAGCTTGTTTTCTGGTGAATTATTTCCTTGCAGTAGATTACAAGAGGTGGAATTATGGGGACAAAAGTTATAAAAGGATACAATGTGGGATAGTAGAAAGGGTGTGGGCTTTGGTACAGTTCAACTGTTAATTCTATTTATTGCCATCAGTGTGATAAGCAGTTTATTTTTTAATCTTCCTGAGTCCCAGTACCCAAATTCAGATTAAGGAATAATATTTATTCCAAAAATCAAAATACTCTGCAAAGTAAATAAAGTAAAATAAAAGTAAATAAGTAAAATTTTAAGTATAAATATGGCTTAAAAAAAAAAGTAGACCCCTTGGTGTTAATATCCTGTTCCATAACCTTCTTAATAAATTTAATTCCATTATTTACCATTTTCCATCCTTAAAATGTCTCTCATTTTGAAACTTTCAATGCATCGAATCAATTCTAAGTTTTATTAAAGTGTCCACGCCCTCAAAGCTTTCTAGGGTAGGCATCTGAAGGTTGAACAGTGCTTTTTGTACCTAATTAAAGCTTAGCAAGTCGTATTATAATAAAAACAAGTTCTCTCACTGTCTTTTGTAACACGCATGCAAAGTTATTCTACCTTTCCAGAGTCTTGCCAGCTTTTAGGTAATGACATTAAACTAGTATGAATGGGAAAATGGTTTTCTTGCCTCATCGTCCTACTTATATTACCAAAAAGTTGATTGCCAAAACTGCACAGAACAGATTCCGAGCTTTTCTGCTTTCATTTTAAAGAGACTAGTTTACTACAAAATCTGTTTGAATTGAAACCTGCCCAATTTTTTATTTTTGCTTCACTCTCCTCAAACTACAGATGAACCATTAAATATTTCCTTGAGTATACATCTCACTTTTTAAAAAAAGAAAAGTACAAGCAAAAACAGAGTGAATGGGAGTAGTCATTAGAACATCAGAAAGAAACATAAAATTAATTACATTTTTCTGACCGTGCATTTTACCATAAATAAAATGCGCAATTAAAAATGCTAAGCCTCTGTATTATTCCCATGGCTTAAAGAGCTGAAGTTCTAGTCGGGCAGTTCAACCACAGGACTTTCATTTGTAGAGGGACATTCTTTTCAACTTCATCATAAATTAGTTTGCCGAGTTCTTCAGAGAGCCCTAGGAGGTTAGCAGAGCATGTATTCTTACTTGACAGATAAGGAAGCTGACGTCCAGAGAGTTTGCCAGAGGAAACAGTGAGTCAGAAAATGAATTGCAGTGCCACAACTCCTGTGCATTTTTGTCTCACAGAATCAGCTCTCAGTAATTATCTCTCTCAGTGCTTATTACTTTAACTTTCTAACCTTGCTCAGTGGCCATAGTTCTCGGGGAATATAATTTGGTTTTTGTAATTCATGATGCAACGATTAAAAATGAATTTTCTAAATTAAAAGAAGTATTTTATTTAGTGCACAGAAATTCTGGTAGCTAGACTTGGTTCTAGAAGTCCTCATTCAAGAAACATAGCTCAGTTTTGTCTTTTATTTAGCCTCCATTTCAACTCTTTGTAGTGTGGTTATGGGAAGAGAACTGGATGACGGTCTGGGCAGCATGTCTATCTTAGCCCTGTCCTCTGCTGGTACGTGACTCTGGGCAAATTTGTTACCCTCCTCTAGCCTTGGTGGCATCATAGGTAAAACTGAGAATAATGTCTACTTTTCCTGCTTTACTAGGCTTTTTGTGATGAACAACAATAAGATGATACTTGGGAACATGCTTGGTAAATTGTAAAGCACACCACCTAGGTAAGATAGTATTATTTCCTCAGTACCACAGAACAGGTGAAGAGATATCTCTTTGGCTAATATAAGAAAGAAAGTGAATGGCCATTTAAGAAATTTCAGCCTGAACTGTTGTTAGGATTCATTTGCTTGAATGATACAAGTTGACCTTTAGTAAAAATCTCCACTATGACAGCAATTTAAGGGTGCTTAACATCAGAGCAAGGTGAAATTCCTAGTCTTTATATATGAGAGTAATAGGGAGCAAGCTCAAGGATTAAATACAAGTTCACTATAATTTGGTAGTCCACCAGTTGTTCTCAGGTTTTTCTCTCTGGCTGCTGGGTTTTCAAATTCTCTTACCAATGAAAACACCATTTTTTGAAAGAAATAATTTAATAAATTTTGTGTCTCTGTGTATGTGTGTGTGTGTGTGTGTGTGTGTGTGTGTGTGTGTACATGTAGGCACTCATGCAGGCAAGAACTAAATGTTTAGAGAAAAACTGAATTGTTTTTGACCTTTTATCACAAGCAGAGTTATCATTCATGGAAGATTAATGGAGCTAAGGATAGAGTCTAGTGCCCAGCATGGAATACTCATCTGAGAGAACTGACTGAAAAGTTTTAGATTTAAGCTTTCTGTTCCACTCTGGTAGCGGGAGAGGTGAGCAGAATCTGCCAATTAATATGTATCTGTGTGGTGGATTGTATTTGTGATTGTTCAGAGGTCCCAGCACTTTTGATGTACTGAAGAGGATATATATAACCCTATCAATTTCTACCCACTCTGCCTGACTTTTTAAATTCCTTTACTGTAGAGTTCTGAAATAAGGAATTTGGATCGATTAAGGTAGGTGAACGAGAGTGAATAGAAAAGGGGGTCAAAAAGGAAAGAGGTTGATTTTTTAAGTCAAAAAAGTACCATAGAAAATAATTGTTCCTCTCTCCAATTGCAAGATAATTTATTTTCTAATATATTTGAAGACTCTCTAGTATATCTTTGGCAACAATGTGGCGCTTTAAGAAAATTTTGTATGGGGCATTGATCACATCATTGAGTGGTGGTGATGACAAGACCCTTAAAGCCCCTTAAACATATAGCAGTTTTTCAAATGATCTTTCTCCATCAGAATACCTCAGTGCTATGCCACTTGATAAGTGGAAAAATAAGCTAAATTTGTTCTATTTTCTGATAAACAATTGTTTATGGTTAGTAAAACTGACTTGAGAAATTAATGCAATTTTTCTCCTTTAAACACATGTTTTTGATAGTGGATTGCACTATATGTCTCACAAAAAAAGTTTAGAAATGGATCTTCGTTTCATGGCATTTATAGTGTAGCAAATTCTTTTGACTAAGAACCAAAAAACAAAAGCAAACACTTCTTTTTGTTCTTTCTGGCCACTTTCTTCCTCTAGTTTTACTAAACTCTCATCCAAAATACGGCCTGTTCACATGTAATAGTATTGGTAGCACCCAGGCCTTTTTGAGTGGTTGATGAAAAGCAGCTCATTTAGAACAGTTATTAATGCAGGTCCTCTGGATGTTAGTAGCAATTACTTGGGGAAAAAAGTTCAACGATTAATTAAATCTGGGAATAAGCTTAGATTAAACAAACTTAAATGGGCTTCATTATTACAGGAGCCCTCGCAGCCTTTAAAAATAACAAGTCTGTGATTCTTCCAATGGGGAATTTAATAGACAGTGTTCCCCAAATGTATTTGACCATGAAATCCTTTTCTCATGAAGGCATCTTTTGGGAAAGAGAGATCATTTAGATATTGACGTTAGTATAAATATTAGGAAAGCCTTTAAAACAGGCTAACTCTGGACTAGAATCAGAGTTATAGTCTGAGCTCAGCTATTTATTAACTATGTCCCTGGACGTGTCACAAAAACTTTTCTGAACCTCAGTTTCCTCATCTGTAAATGAAAATGAGAATACTTCAAATCATAATTATGAGGATTAAAAAAAAAACTGTGCAAAAATGTTCTGTAAATTTCAAGGCATTTTAAAGATATAAGCATTATGAAAATTATGGTTACAGCATTAAAAGTTGATCTCACTAAGAATTATTGACCTCATTTTTTAAGAATGTGCTTTGACATTAGATTAATGATGTGTAAGAATCAGATTCCCTGATTCAGCAAAGGAGAGTTGTTCTCTTCCAAGCCATTCAGATAGTGAAGTATTAACTTTAGTGGAAATAACCATAAAGTAATGAGGCAAAGGTTTCCATGTGGTTCGTTATTCTATCACATTATCACATGTGAATTCTTGCACAGTGCTTATTGAACTAGAGATAATAAATGTTAAAGAGTAGGCTTCATATAGTTGGTGAAATACCAGACTAAAATTTTTCTCACTTGGATTAGCATCAAAATACTTAGAAATGAGGAAGAAAACCTATGTGAGTAAATAATAAAATGATTTGGAGTTTCATCCTCCTAGCGTTTATCACCTAGAAGGCTGGTGGAGATATTGATAACCTCATAAAATGACAATAAGCAGGTTGTAGAAAAGCAAGGAAGCAGAGGTCCTAAGACATTTAGCATTACTGAAATAGAGTGAGTTGGTTGATAATATTCCCTTAAAATGGAATATAATTGTTATGGGCTGAATTGTGTCCCCCTCAAATTCATATGTTGAAGTCCTAACCCTCAGTGCCTAAGAATGTGAGTATATTTGGAGGCAGGGTCTTCAAAGAGGTAAGGTAAAATGAGGTCATATGGGTAGGCCCTAATCCAATATGACAGAGGTCCTTATAAGGAGAGGAGATTAAGACATAAACCTAGGGGAAACCCTCTCTGGATACAGTGAGAATATGGCCATCTATAAGCCAAGGACAGAGGAGTTGGAGGAAGCCAAACCTACCAATACCGTGATCTTGGAAGGACAAAAGAAAATAGATATTGATAACTCTTTATGTAGGCTTGTACGTGATTCATGTTTTAATCAAATCTGCCCTCTTACATACCACTGTTATCTAATAAAAGTTTATGTGGCTTACTCAGTGGTGGGTTCCTAAATCTGAAAGTCTTGAATATTCCTGTATTAGAGAAACAGTAGACTATAAGGAGTAATGTTTGGAGCTAATTAGCCTGGGATCAAGTCCTGGTCCTGCCACTATAAGTCATCCATAAAATAGGTATGCAAATAGTACCTATTTTGTAGGGTTGTTGTGAAAATTAAATGAGTTAATGGATGTAAACATGTACAGTACAGACATTGAACTTGCAATTCATATATCCAACACCAGATGGCAGTGTGGCCTTCCAAGGTTAGGTTGCCATGTAATCAGGTTGATGAGCCAGCACGAGTATCTGAAACACAAAGTAACAAAATTCTAGAAGATTTCTATGAAACTAAGACAAATTTAAAACCTCTGTGCAAATAATGCTATATAAGGTCACAGAAATATACACAAAAGCTTTTTTTTTAAAGAAGCTTAAGTAAAATGCATCTGATTATCATTAGTTGCTTTCCATCACTATTCAAATCATAGCTCCATGGTTTTCTGGCTGAATAAGCTTGGGCAAGTTACTTACCTTTTCTAAGACTCAGTTTTCTTATCTGTAAAATAATATATGCATTTAAGAAAATGTTGTTGAGCTTCTAATGTCAGGCATTGTTCCAGGCTCTGGGGATAGAACATTTTAAAAAAGAACAGATTATCCTTGCCTTCATGAGGCCTATATTCTAGTCACTAGACTCTAGTGAATAACCAAAGAACTGTTAACATTTAAAATCAGACTGATTGTGTACCAGGATGTTAAAGTGACGTTCTACCTCAGTGTTCACTGAATACCCAAAGGTGCAGAACAAAACAATGGGTTTAAAGTAGCTCTACATTTTATGGCAAGGTATTCAATAGACCATTGATGAAGAACCTGGAAAGGTGATGTCAACAACTGCAAAGCTCAGCTTAGCACCTACCTGAAGCATATAAGAAAGCTTGGATAGGTTGAAAGAAAGGATTGTTTTTAAAGATAATTTATTTGGAGAAAGTTGTTGGAGGACTGCACATATCCATCACATCACCATAGTGAAGAGTGGGAAACATTCTTTCTCACCTAAATGAGAAAGGGATCTTCAAGAGAATCACTGGCAGGGCTGACATGAGTCCCCTGGAGTTGAGGCACATAAAAACTGGCTGAGAGGCTGTGGCCGCTCAAGCCTGAGGTGACAAAGCTGAGAGAAGAGAGCTGCACTGGAAGCAAGGTACACTGCTGTAGCCGACTGGCATAAAAGCACAGGCGTGTCTCATGGACCAGATGTGCACTCTGAGGAATCCCTATCTGGAAGGACAATGTGATATCCTCTGTTATAAAGTGAGGCACATTAAAATTTTCAAGGGTTTAGATGAGCAAACAGTTGGAATCAGGCAGTGCCAAACTGGAAGTTATAAAAAGTTAATAAACAGAAACCTCAATTAAATAGAGCTGGGGGACCAGAAAGGGGAGCTCTCATGCCCTGTGATAGTAACAGAGCCCAACAGGAAGAAGAAAGCTCCTCTTCTTTCCTGACAAGGACACAGCCAATGAAAAGCCATGGACTCTATGTTTACTATAGCCCTCTCATCTTCCCTTTCCTCTCTATAGAAGAGTTCTCCTTCCCTTGCCAGGTGGGGACTTGCATGTGGCTTGTCATGGTTGTAGACCCCAATTGCAGTTCTCTGCTGATCCCCAATGAACTCATCTTTGCTGGAGTAATATTTGGCAGTAAATTTGTTTCAGGTCAACAAAGTGCTGAGGAGCCTCTTCTAACAGGAGCCAGGGGAAAGGCTTTTATAGAGCAGACATGGAAGGAAGCAAAGCAAGGAAATTATTTTATTGGCTATAGCTTAAGTGGTTGCCCTATTTGGAAGAATCTAGTTGGTTGTTTGTGATTGGTTATTCTTAAATTTTGTTTTCTCCACACAAGTGCATTTACAGAATTGACTCTGGCTTAGGTTTCAGTTTGTAGACTACCAAGGCATTAGAGCCACCTGGTGTAATGGCATCCTTATTTAATTACTTTAACACCACAAAGGAGTTGGACTGCCAGGTAGCTGCCCAGGGCATGAGGGAGAAATCATGTTGACCAGCTGGGGCCAGACATTGTCAGCATCACAGTGTGAAGGCCCCAGTAGCAGTGCCTTTGAGGAGCTCCACTAGGGAAAGAATCAGCCCTGGGGATCCACAAACACAGAAGAGCCCCAGAGGTTATGTCTGTGACAGCTAAGTAGAGCTTTTCCATCCCTTACTTCTCCCATCCTCATTCCAACTCTGAAGTGAGGGCGTGAGGAGTTGCCCCCACTAGGACAGGGAAGAAACACTACCTCGGAAGAAAGTTTAGTTGCGCTGAACATTTTAATTATTAAAATGAGAACATTCTTGTGCCTAGAAGGGATTAGAGGATTTATGTTATTGTTAAAATTCTAAAAATTATTATGGCACCTGCCTGAGATTTCAACCAGGTACAAGAAAATACTTAGCCCTCCAAGTAGAGTAAAAATAGATTTAACATATATGAAGGGCTTAATGTGGTAAATATTTTCTATTTTCAACATTGTTCTTATGATCAGCCCTTGTAGCTTGTTGGACTCCCAGTTGTACAGCTCTTATACTAAAGATTAAAAGAAGGTTGCCAAGGACGCCAAAATAGCACACAGTGAAGAGTGGAGCAAGCAGAACTCACACTACTCCTTAGTTCCCTCAACATCCATCCACACCCAGAGGCTGGCTCTGCTCTTTAGGGTCCCAAAGGAGGGGGCAAGTCTCTCTCCTGAAAGTCTGATTCATATTTTCCAATCTTCAGCACATAGTCCTTGTGAGCTGTTGGGTAAGATGTGTAGTCACGAGCGAGGAGACAAAAGGCAGGAGTGCTCATCCAGAACAGCTCCTGGTGTGAGTGGGCCCTCCCCAAGCCTTTGTAGATTGAGTACTTGCATGACGGCCTGGGGCAGGATGAGGGGGATTGAATTACTTCTGGGATTTTGGGGATGAAGCAGTTCTGGCCACCAAAGTAAAATGGTGTCATTTGAATGGTGCCTTCAGAAACATTTCTCTCCCACAAGGCGGGTGTTTTCACACAGGGCATCCCTCCTTTCAGCAAAGGCAGCATTTTTCCATGGTGTTCTGCCAACTCTGCCAGGGATACAGAGAGAAAGTAAAAGTTTCTATCAGGACAAATGTTTGGGAAATTCTGCACACATTGTCCCCACTACTAGGACATACATATTAGCATATTATAGAGTCTTCAACATTGCATAGGTTAATTTTGCTAAACTCAGTGTGTTTACTGACCTTATAGGAGCTCAGAACACCTTATCTCTCAGCACACTTGCTAACATCCCTCTGACCTGTGTTCTGTGTCACACCATTCTGGTCACATAGGACTAAGGCATCGTCTCCAGAAAGGCCCTGTGCAAAGGAACAACATGTAAATAAGTTAGTGTGGAGATTCTCCCCAGCTAGATTCTGGAAAGTAGAGAGCAGGGATGCGAGGAAGCAGGATCCATCGGGAGAGGTAGTTTTTGATGAGATGATGGAGGATCAAGAAAGGATTGGAGATTACTGTATCTGGAAGATTAAGAGATCAAAGGGAGCAGCAGCCCAATGGTGAAATGCAGTGTATTTCACAATTCCGTATGTGACAAGGTTCAGAAATATTATTTCATGTTGCTGTAGGGAACAAAAGGCTGGAAGAAGATCAAAGTGCCACAGCCTATAATTTAGTTACAGTAAATGTTATCTATTTATTTAAGACTTCTATAGCACTCTATAGAGTGCTATATCTATTTAATTAAGACTTCTATAGCACTTCTATAGCACAGAGCAGATTACAAATATTACTTCATTAAATTCTCAACATAACTGTAAGGTAGGTACTATTACTTTCATCCCCATTTCAAAGATGAGGGAACTAGGACACAAAGATATTTAACTTGTTCAAGGGCCAGGACTGAAGTCCAGATCATGTCTCCATGATCCATGCTCTTAATCTGTGCTTGTGCGGCCTTTGTGCTGCTGGAGGTGATCCCAAGCCATTTAATAGTACAAACAACAATTGCAAATACTAAGGAAAAACTCCCCCTCTTCTAGGTTCTCTGAAATGGGAGAAAATCCTCCACTTTAATCAAAACTGACTGACATTAATGTTTATTCCTATAACGTCTTGATATGACCTTTTATATACCCAAGATGAAACTAAAATTGATGTGAGGGATAGTGTTCCAGGTAAAACAACTTAAGTGATAAAACTTGTTACCTCAGCAATGTTGCCGGAGGGGCAGACTTACATTTTTCATGAAAAATGTTAGGCAGAAGGTCTTGATGTCATTTCATGCACCATTTAATCAGATTTAGCTCAAGAGACAGGGGGATTTGCAAAGCTATATTTTTCTTTTTAAAAAATACAACACATATTTTGGTATAAAAGTAATTCATGCTCACTACAGACAATTTTGGAAAAACATAAATTATCATTAAGAAAATAAAAATTATGCATAATTCTACCACCCAAAAACAATTACTTTGATGTGTTTCCTTCTATTCCTTTTTTTCCTCTATTGAATATATATGTGTGTGTTTAACACGAAGTCTGAATACATTTTACATCTTACACATTTTACTTAACATTATGTTGTGGATATTTTCCCATGTCTCAAGAAAATCTTTGTTTAACTGTAGTGTTGTTCTGTCTATTATCTTGTTTTGTTTATTTTTGTTTTGGTGCCATGTTCTGTGTTCTTTGTCTTTTAATATAAGGAATATGGTTCTTTGGCTTTTGTCTTCTACAGTGATTTGTATGGTTTTCACTTCTTGTTTGTACTTGCATTGAACAAATAGGACTCTAATTATGCAAGTCAAGATTGAAATTGCACTTTTTTGACTCAGCCCACTTATATGGATGAGAAGTTTTCTGTGTTTCTATTTCTTCATACATCATTTTGGGGTTTAAAGTATTATTTAATATTTTACATATATACATATATATAAAGATGATTTGTTAACATTTGTAATAATTATTGTGACCATAGTTATAATTTTTTTCTTTTTATCTTTTTATTCAGACATAATTTCAGACTTTTTTAAAATATTGCAAAACAAAAAGTAGTATAAAGAACACTCCTTTAATCTCCACCAAGATTTGCAAAATATTTCAATATATTTAATATATACTTCACCAAAGAGATATACAGATATTAAATAAGCATGTGAAAAATATATAACATCATTAATCATTAGGGAATTGTAAATTAAACCCACAATGAGATACCACTACACCTTTGTTAGAATGAGTAAAATTAAAAGTACTGATTATACTAAGTGTTGTCAAGGAAGCAAAACAACTGGAACCCTCATACACTGCTGGTGGAAATGTAAAATGGTATGATCACTTTGGGAAAAGAGTTTGACAACTTCCTTAAAAATTAAACATATGTCTATCATATGACCTGGTCATTTCACTCCTAGATATCCACTCAAGATAAATGAAAGCATATGCAACAAACACTTGAACATGAGTGTTCATAGCAGCTTTATTTGTAAAGTCTATAAATAGGTGAATAGATAAACAAATTATGATATATCCATACCACGGAATACAATTCAGCATTAAAGTACAACCAACTGTAGATACATGCAGCTGTATGAATGAATCTCCACATGATTATGATAATTACGAGGGTAAGAAAGCAAGCCCCCCCCCCAAAAATCATACTTTCATTTCATGTGCATAGCATTATAGGATATAAAAACAAATCTAATGACAAGAAGCAGATCACTGGTTGCCTGGATGGGGGGTCGGGTGGTAGTGCAGAGAGGTGTGGGAGAAAGGGATGACAGAGGCACAAGGCAACTTTTGGAGTTGATGGATATCTTCATTATCCTGATTCTTGGGATGCCTTCACAAGTGTGTACATGTAGTAATACTTATCAAATTGTACTTTTTAAATAAGTGCAGTTTGTATTTTAATTATACTTGAGTAAATCTGTAAAAATGTATAATAGCAGACAAAGTATTTGTTGTATATCAGGTACTGTTTTCTGGCTCTTTATAAAACAAAAGATATAAAAGCATTTAGCACTATAGTAGGCACTTACAGTAAGCACTCAATATATGTTACTTGAAAATGAATCTGATTTATGTAAATTTTTTCTATGAAAATGTTTGGCATAGAGTAAAAATGTTATCTCTAATTTCATATAGAATCAGTTTCCCTTTGATACATATTTAGACTAAACAAAAAACAAACATAAAGGCAAGAATAAAAATTTTCTGGCCGGTGAAACCCAATGACAAAACAGCAAGAAGAGAGCCACAATCATCTGCCTTAGTCTCTAAAAATATATATAGACACATATGCACATATGTATACATACATGTATGTATATATAGATTCACACAGACATATACAGAGATGTAAAAATTTACATCCATCTAGGGATTAAATAGATTCTTTGGAAACTATTCATTGGTATCTGGATGTCAGAGATCACAAAGTCAATTTATTAATAAGATATCTAATGCACAGTTGGTGTTCAATAAAGATTTTAAAAAAATGAATCAATGAAAACAAATGAATCAATGAGCAATCTTGTTTCTCAAATTACTTTCATATTCATGTAGAAGACTTTTAGTGAAAATGTCTTCCAATATTTAAAAAGTAACTTTGTTTTGGTCCTATAGCCCTAAGAGTTGCTAATATTTATGAAAAACACCAGTCTTAAATAGCTCCTAGTTCAAGATGCTAAATAAAATAAATGCTATTTCCAAAATTTTTTGGCATTGAAGTTAACATTATTTGTGCAACACTAATTGGAAACAACTAAAAATGAAAATAGTCATTCAGTGGTTTAATATCAGGAAATAAAAAGTAATACTATATAGAAAGCCCAGAGATAAACCCATGCACATATAGTCACCTTATTTTTGATAAAGGAGGCAAGGATATACAATGGAGAGAAGACAGCCTCTTCAATAAGTGGTGCTGGGAAAACTGGACAGCTACATGTAAAAGAATGAAATTAGAACACTCCCTAACACCATACACAAAAATAAACTCAAAATGGATTAAAGACCTAAATGTAAGACCAGACACTCTAAAACTCTTAGAGGAAAACATAGGCAGAATGCTCTATGACATAAATCACAGCAAGATCCTTTTTGACCCACCTCCTAGAGAAATGGAAATAAAAACAAAAATAAACAAATGGGACCTAATGAAACTGAAAAGCTTTTGCACAGCAAAGGAAACCATAAACAATACAAAAAGACAACCCGCAGAATGGGAGAAAATATTTGCAAACAAAGCAACTGACAAAGGATTAATCTCCAAAATTTGCAAGCAGCTCATGCAGCTCAATATCAGAAAAACAAACAACCCAATCCAAAAATGGGCAGAAGACCTAAATAGACATTTCTCCAAAGAAGATATACAGATTGCCAACAAACACATGAAAGGATGCTCAACATCATTAATCATTAGAGAAATGCAAATCAAAACTACAATGAGGTATCACCTCACACTGGTCAGAATGGCCATCATCAAAAAACTACAAACAATAAATGCTGCAGACGGTGTGGAGAAAAGGGAAGCCTCTTGCACTGTTGGTGGGAATATAAATTGATACAGCCACTATGGAGAACAGTATGGAGGTTCCTTAAAAAACTAAAAATAGAACTACCATATGACTCAGCAATCCCACTACTGGGCATATACCCTGAGAAAACCATAATTCAAAAAGAGTCATGCACCACAATGTTCATTGCAGCTCTATTTATAGTAGCCAGGACATGGAAGCAACCTAAGTATCCATCGACAGATGAATGGATAAAGAAGATGTGGCACATATATACAATGGAATATCACTCAGCCATAAAAAGAAACGAAATTGAGTTATTTGTAGTGAGGTGGATGGACCTAGATAGAGTCTGTCATACAGAGTGAAGTAAGTCAGAAAGAGAAAATCAAATACCGTATGCTAACACATATATATGGAATCAAAAAAAGAAAATTGTTCTGAAGAACCTAGGAGCAGGACAGGAATAAAGGTGCAGATGTAGAGAATGGACCTGAGGACACCGGGAGGGGGAAGGGTAAGCTGGGACGAAGTGAGAGAGTGGCATGGACCTATATACACTACCAAATGTAAAATTGATAGCTAGTGGGAAGCAGCCACATAGCCCAGGGAGATCAGGTCAGTGCTTTGTGACCACCTAGAGGGGTGGGATAGGGAGGGCGGGAGGGAGACACAAGAGGGACGAGATATGGGGATATATGTATATGTATGGCTGATTCACTTTGTTATAAAGCAGAAATGAACACACCATTGTAGAGCAATTATACTCCAATAAAGACATTTAAAAAAAAAAGTAATACTATCTTTTCTTACCTAGGTTTTCATAATTTGAATATCCTCATGCTGTTATTACTTACAAACTCTGGTTTATCAAAGGACAGAGCTCATTGTAGAGTTAATACTTTTTAAAAAACTATTAAAGTTAAGGTGTTAAGGTGAAAACAGTTGGAGAGGGAAGAAATATGAGAAAGAGGAGGTGGAAGGCTGGAGATTTCTACTATTCGGTGTGAAAGATTACTAAACATGCATGCCAAATATGTAACTTCTAAAAGCACTGTTTAGCCTTGAGCTGATGTTTCATTTAGTTCATTGATCATTCAAAATTTATTAAAATTCTACAGTTAAGGAACTATGAGAGACACCATGATGCATGATTCTTAAATCTACAAGAAAGATAGCACATATAAGAAAGGTAGCCGAACCCTGGTAAACACATTTGTAAGGGATATGGAAGAAGTAAATCCAGTGGAAAAAGAGAGAATAAGAAGATAAGAGGAGAATCTGAGCAGCATGTCATCTTGGAAATCAAGCTTATATTATTAATATAATTGACATGGCATTTAGGACATGTGAGAGACATTACTGGTGGTCACTTGTATCCCGTTCTGCTCTCCTTCCAGGAATGTAGAAAACATTTTCCAGCCCCCCTGTAGGCAGACATGGAAATTCGATTACATGTAGCCAATGAGTTTTGAGCAGCAGTGGCTGGTGTCCGTGCCAAGGCACAGAAAGAGCAGATAGAAGATGTCCTTTCGCTCTCTTTCTCTGCCGAGTGTTGGGGTGGTGAAATGTCCATCCCATTGGTGGTGATGGCTTACAAACAGGTATGATGCTATCTTTTTTTTGCGGTACGCGGGTCTGGCACTGTTGTGGCCTCTCCCGTTGCGGAGCACAGGCTCCGGACGCGCAGGACCAGCGGCCACGGCTCACGGGCCTAGCCGCTCCGTGGCATGTGGGATCCTCCCGGACCAGGGCGCGAACCCGCGTTCCCTGCATCGGCAGGCGGAGTCTCAACCACTGCGCCATCAGGGAAGCCCTATGATGCTATCTTAAAGTGTTTTCTCCATGTAAATTGGAAAAACAACATAATCACGTGGCTCAGATAGAAGAGATAAAACAAACACATAGCAACATTTTTTGGTGGTATGTATTGATTTACCATGTCCAATCTCACATCCTTAATATATTTAATCATGGAACACAATTTACATACCTAAAAGTTCCACATTGCAATTATCAGCACGTTGCAGTAGGCATCTTACCACTGTGGGCTATACAAAATTTTAACAATTTCCATGAAGTACCTGGAGCACTAAAAAATGATTTTCTACAGAGTTTGAGTAAGGCAGGTTTTAATCACCTCTTCCAGTCAAGACATTATCTTATTAAGTACCACAAAGTCACTCCCCCAAGATCAACTCCAGCCGAAATAGAAACATCAAGAGAGACATGAAACTCTCAGAAATTCATGGGAAAATGGAGGGCTGTTGTGTGAGGGGATGATGGTCCTAGTCTAGGGCATTTTGCTCTGGATATCATTTTTCTCTACTTTGCCTTGGGGCTATCAGTGGTGCCAGAATCCACGTAAATGCAACTGCCTTCAGGCATAAAATCTTGGCAGCACAAATTCTGATTAGGAGCATCAAAAACTTGTGATGATTGATAAGCCTTGGATAGTCATGTCTCTTCCCCGCCCCCTCACCCAAACTTCCAGGATGGGTGATACACACTAGGATGGTTTTCTGGTACCCAAGCTGCTCCACCTTCAGGCTCACACCTCCATTCTACTCCACAAACATCAGGTCTGAGACAGATTGAAGTTTGACTTTTAGCTTTCCCCCATATATATTGCTGGACAGAGCAATGAATATCCCAAGAGGAATATTAACTGACAAGTTAAAATAAGAGGATAGCTGGGGAGCACAGCTCTTTCAAAAGAAAACAGCAAAGAAGATGGCAGAGTCCATCAAAAAAAATAAGTTTTATAACTGATGGGACAAAGACTCAAAATAAGCATTTAAAATATAGCAAAACAGATAAGGAAAGACATGAGCAATATGAAACATAAGGAAATGTAAAAAAAAAAAGAACAGTGGAAATATGTGTAAAAAATGCAGTAGTTGAAATACAGAATACAATAGATGAAGTAAAATGTAGAATTGATACAGCTGAGGAATTGATTAATAGATTGGAAAATTTGATTGAGGCACTCTCCCAGAAGGAAACAGGAAAAGACAATGATATAGAAAATAGAAAAGTTAAGCAATATGAAGGTGATATATTGTTCATAAGAAATTGTTATTTTTCTAAGCTATCAATTTGCCTGTTAATTGAAACAAAATAGCCTTCTTTACCAAGGCTGATTATAAAGATAGTCCAACCTGGTTTGAGGACATGAATAATTAATATGAGAGTGAAACAACTTATTCAACAAGACCAGGGAAAATATATTTTTCCTTGGATAGATGCCATATTTTCTGATTATTTTAAAGTCATAAGCATATAACATTCTGAATGAACGTATCGTTTTGCTGTGTGATAACTATGAAGATGTATATATAGAATAATATTCTAATGGGAGAAAATTATAATAAAAGTAATCATATCCATTTAATAGTGTTTATCATCATTATCATATTGCAAAGTAACCTGGCTTAGATAGGTAGCAGTTCCTGTAAATGATTGTAAGCAACATTTTATAGCCAATCGAAATTTTTGTTCTCTTCTCATTTTTTGGTCCCCCAGCTAAAAATCAGTGTTTTAAGTAAGAATTATCATCATTGTCGTCATCATCTTCACCATCATCTTTATCATCACCCCCCTCATGGGTGTTAGTATTCCCAGCCCTCTCCTTATCCACAAACGTATAAAATGGCAAAGGCTTGTTTCTGATTGTGTAAGTATTGGGATTTCCTTGCCACCAGCCTCCTTATACGATGCCTTAAAGCATAAGTGCCCAGTTTTTTGTTTGTTTTTTGCCAAATCATTTTCAAAATGTTCTGTCCTTCCTTTCTTCCTTCCTTCTTTCCTTTCCTCAACATTTACTGAGCACCCACTATGTACCAGCATGGAATGATGTTGGTGATAAAAGAGAAAAAAAACCCTATGGCCCCTGACTTTTACAAGACCTCAAGGACTGGTGAGCAACTGTTCCACGCTCAGCTGTCCTATGCTGAATGTCCTGGGAGCTAGGGGATTTGAGGAAGCAGAAATTCCGGGCCACAAAGATACTGATTATATGTCACAGGTATGTTCCCAGGATGTGGGAACAAAGAATGTTGCTAGTCCAGGATATGCAGCAATAGAAAAACAAGGGGAAAAATGTGACTACAGAGATATGATAAAGGTAAGCTAGGTTTTAGGGAAGAAAAGATGATCAGCAACTCCTCCAGGAATGTAGGAATGTACTCTCTCTCATTCTCTCACAGATATCACACACATACACAAACACACCCGAGGTTTGACTCAAGGACTAACCTTAAGCACATATACTGTGATTTTAAGAACAAACTCTTTCTATCTGACTCTCATGATTTAGCACTGAGAAACAAAGGCCTTCATTTGCCTGGTAACTATGATCTGGTTAAAAATGTAGTGTCTCAGATGGCTGTTACTGAGGAACATAGGAACCAAAGTGCAGATTTATGGTTTCTAGCTGATGAGTCACTAGGAATGGGTTTCAGTTTCAAAAATAATCAATAGGGCTTCCCTGGTGGCGCAGTGTTGGAGAGTCTGCCTGCCGATGCAGGGGACACGGGTTCGTGCCCCGGTCCAGGAAGATCCCACATACTGCGGAGCGGCTGGGCCCGTGAGCCATGGCCGCTGAGCCTGCATGTCCGGAGCCTGTGCTCCGCAACGGGAGAGGCCACAACAGTGAGAGGCCCGCGTACCGCAAAAAAAAAAAAAAAAAAAAAAAAAAAAAATCAATAAAGTGATAGTACAAAAATTACAGCACCTCATAAGGAAGTCACAGTCATCCAACCGTTTGCTAATGGTACTTAACATGATAATACGTTGATTAAACTCACTAAGTTGATGGAGGTATATGTACCACTTCCTTAAAAGACCAGAAACTGTCGGATGTAAAAGAGGTTAATACAGAGAGGATCTCTCTGGAAGACAGCCAGGGGTCTTTTTCAAGTAAGTAGTTAGATGTTCAAACAACAGAAAGTATAGCTTGAAGAAATGGAATCTAGGCTTGGGAACAATTTAGGGCTCTTGTCTTCAGGGTTCCCCAGGACAGAGGTTCAAATGGGCCAACAAGGGGACCTTGATAATCTGCCCAAACCTATTATGGTATGTGCAGTTCTCACCCAAGTCCTAAATAAGTAGGCTTCTAATGTCAAATTGTTTTTCTCTACCAGGAAGAAATATTTCCCTTCAGAAGTGATTAGGTGGACTTTCTACTCCAAATTCATCTTGTATGACTTTGGGTAGTGAATTTTTCCAGGAAGTGGGTGAGTTGATCTTGATAGTTGGAAAATCACAAACAGTAGCATAGTCTGAGAGAAAAGAAACTGCACAATACTTTTAGAGCACCCGTTTATCCTTCAAAACTACATACCTCGCAACAACATTTCAAAGCCTTTGTCATGTACAACAGAGGAGAGTCCAGTCTTGGAATAAGACAATCTCTTTCATAAATAATAGAGTGACACTGAGATTAGTGAACATTGAGATCTATACGATTCTGTCTCTGGGAATTTTCTATTCATGAATTCTGCTGAATACTGAGGTAGAATGATTACTTCAATATAAAAATTTCTTAGAGTTAAAAGAAGTCTAAGAAATGGTTAATCACCTGTGTGGCACACATTAACAACATTAACGTTTGTACTATTATTGAAATGGGTATATGAAAGTTCTGTGATTTGACTGTCCTTTTGACTAAATTATAGTTTGACCTAAGAACTTAACACATGCCAGTTATCAACCAGGGCGGAATACTTTGGGTAGTGAATGTTAAGAGTTATGTGTTATTGTGGAAACTTCTAAATGGCAACTGCAAACTTACGGTAAACGGTGCATCTTAAAAATGTATTCTTTACCTTCAGCATTTCAGAAACACATCTAACACATGTGCCTATTGAAGCAATATGAAAATACAGAAATATCAAGGAAATATCACCTATATATTCATAAGTTTGATTTGATGTACACCAGCTTAATGTCTTATGGAACTGCTCTGTGGATGCTCATGTAGATCAACATATTACCAGTGTTGCTCTACCGATTTAATAGGAATTAACCTGTTAAAATGGGCTCAGATCGATTTGTTGTCTTATTTGGTTAGGTGGCTCCACATCTGACAATTCCCTGACATTGGAAGTTTACTTGTAATGAAAGAAAGCACCTAAAATAAGAAGGGGGGATGCAAATGTGGGAATCAGGTTGCTTTTATTAAGGGTGATTTTTTTTTTGGCCGTGCCGTGCCACATGCAGGCTCTTACTTCCTCCGACCAGGGACTGAACCCGAGCCCCCTGCAGTGGAAGGGCCAAGTCTTAACCACTGGACCACCAGGGAAGTCACAATGGTGATTTTCATGCTGTGAGTAGGGGTATTTTGTGTCTACCCAGTGTGATCTATGTGGCAATCTCCCATTTTATAGACTCTGCTTTCTCTTTATGAGATTTGCAAAGGAGAAGGTTCAATTTACATCCACCCCTGGGGCCTCAATTTGGCAACCACTCCTCCACACTACATCCTCTTCACCGCTCCCAGTTTCACTTTTGGCTACTGCCGTCTAGAGCTCCCTGCTCCATGCTAGGGTACTGGGCTGCACTACATGTGGCTGTGATGTGAAAATCCCACACCTTGTTTTATTACTGTATAGTCTAATTCCCCCAGAGCACCAGCAGTCAAGGCTGTATGGGTGAAACAGTTTTCCCTGAAGAATTGGGAGTAATTAAAGAAAATTAATTACAACAGAAATAATATTTTAAAAACCTTTTAATATTATATCCCAAATATGTCTGTTTCCCTAGTCCAAGAGAAGAAAAAAAGACAAATTCAGCCCCTCACAAAGGGCCATTTAAGGGCACACACCATGTCTGTCTTTTTTTTTTTTTTACCTTGTAAGTAATCTTTTATTTTTAATTGTAATATTATTTATGGGTTTTTGCTCACTAGGAATTCTGTGTCGCTTTCAAAGAGATGGTATGAAACACAATACATCAGGAGAAAGACATGTGCTGATGAATTATGGTCCTGAATGTCATCATTCTGGTGATGTATATTAGAATAGGGATGGAGGAGTGAAGTTGAGGGATGAGTCTGTGTGCTGTGCATTCTTGACTGATGCCCAAGAAAACTGTGATACAATTATTATACATGTTTAGCATCATATAATCACAAAGTATTTGCCTGCAGAGGGAACCATTTTGCTAGGTAACTAGGCATATACACCACCAACACCCTGGGTGACATCCATTTACCATGTCTGTCTTGCTCTCCTGCCTTCTTTTTCTTTACCTTCAATGTGCACCCCTCACCTTTTAGTAAAACTCTATTGCCACCCCTCACAGGGATTTGTTTTGCCCTAGTTTCCATCCCCCTCCTCCAAAGAGTATAATCCAGAAAATGAAATCATCTTCAATCATATATTTTCAATGACATATTTGATCTAGAACAATATCAAGAGAACTTCATCAGAAAGTCCTGGCAGAGCTCACCAGGCAAAGCAGAAATGTCTGCAGAGGCCAGGCATCGCAGAGCAGAGTGAAGAAGCCTGGGTTTGGAGTTGAGCCTCAAAGACCTAATAACTGCACAGTCATTAAATTGGAAAAAAGTATAATTGGTAGTCCAAAGATGTAGAAGTGGTTTTTCATTGGATAGCCTGAGTTAACAAATAAATGAAAAAAAGTTGAAGACTTCAGAGGAACATCTCTGAAAGGAAATTTGAGAATTAAATCTAGAATTAACGTAATACATTATAAGATTTCTGAAAGACTAAGATATAAATATCTAAACAACAATGAGGAGGTCTCTTTATGATGAATGAGAAATGGAGGAATTCTTTTTTTCCACTCAACAGATATTTACCAGGTGCTTAATATGTGCCAGGAACATTTAAGGGGCTAGGAAATAGGGCAGTAAATAAAAGGAATAAAAATATCTACCTTCATAAAGCTTACATTTTAGAGGTGGAAACAGATGCTAAAGAAGATCAATTAAATGAATGGGTTATGCCATAAATACTTTCAAGGCAAGCAGAACAAGAAAGGTGAATATGCACTTGCTGGAGATGTCAGAGAACCGTGGTTTTAAATATTGTGCTCAAGGAAACCATATGTTTATAGGTACCAGTGAAAAAATTTCTATGAAAGAGCCAGCAATGACTATAAATAGAAGCATGAGGATCATCTACAGAAAACAATATGTATCTGCCACATTATAACAGAAAAATGTGACATTACCTCATGTCTCAAATATTCTAAAGATGTCCTCTCTCTATAAGATGAATATCATCATGGTGTTACTTAAAAAGTGGCTTCATCAAGGTGAGATTAGGTGCCCCTTCCACAGACTTCCATAGCACCCGGTACTTCCTTGTTGTAGGAGCTTCTATTCCCCAATATTGTTCTTGGAGGAGAAGCTGAATATAACAGAGACACAGACCATGAAGCCTCTGACAGAGAGAAAAGACTTCTAAGGTCCTGCTAACTTTCAAGGTTCCACAAGGTTGGCTGTACTTTGTTTCCTGCCCTTGTTTTCTGAGATATGTGTCCATAAAATATTCCCACCCTTATTTTGGTGGACCTCTGTTTTTTGCATCTAAGCTTTTTGTTTTCAATAATTTTAGCTCTGAGTCACTACCATGTCTTAGGTACTGTATATAGGTGATATTAATACTCAAAGCAATCTGGAAAAATGGGTATTATTGTGTTTGTTTTCTAGATGAGGAAGCAAATATGGTTTGGTAGGTTAAATAATTTGAACAAGGTCACGTGGCTAGAAATCCTGGACTGCATGATTTCAAAGTCCAGGCTATCTTGATTTTATCACATCGTATCTTGTAAAGTAATTCGATGACAAGGTAGGTATGGGTCAGTTGACCCATAAATGTGCAGATAGTTCACAGCAATAGTAACAAATAGGAAAAAAGATTTTTCCATAAACTCTTTTTATTCTGGAAAAGATTGAGTATACAGAAGTGAATCTTCTTAATTAAAAAAGATAAGGATTTTGGCTAACTGTTCAGGAATAACAAGAAATTGCAATAGTGTAGTAGGTTAATGATTAGAAAGGTAAAAAAGCCACTTTATATAATTTCTGAATAGAAAGTAATAGTGTAATTAAGACTGTTAACAATTGGAAAGCATCAAGCTTTGATTGGTTGAGGAATTTAAAAACTGGTATTTAAAATTTTATTTTTTGACTAGGCATTAATTTTGCATGGTTGAAAATTCAAAATATACAAAGGAATATATAGTAAAAGGTTGACCTCTTACCTCTGTTCCCCAGCCATCAACTTTTCCTCCCTAGGGGCAACTAATATTGTTCTCTTCCTGGCTATGCTTCTAAATATGTTCTAGATATGTTCTAAATATGCAGATGTGTTGCTTTTAAACTCCTTCAGTTTTTAAGAACATGTTATTGTATGTTCACATGCTGTTATAGGAAGTAATACAGAGAGATCCATATACCCTTTACCCAGATTTCCCCATTGGTAATTTACAGTAGAATACTATATAGTATTCTATACTATACAACTATAGTTCAATATAGTATACTATATTCAATACTATGCTATAGTTCAATAGCACAACCAGGATACAGAGCATTTACATAACCAAGGCTTCCTTGGCAGTAGCTGTCTCTTCCTCTGTGGCTACAGCTTCCATCAGGTTGACCCCTGGGCTCCAGTAACCCTGCCTCTTCCCTTTGTTTCTCCAGTTAGGAGCTGCACTTGCTAATTTCTGGATTACCTTGTCAACCCCTGCTTAGCTTCTGCGTTCTTACGTGGCCTGTGTTATCAATTCCTTGCATCAATTGTCTTTGTGAAAATTTGAAATGATCTCTATTTTCCCTGTTAGCCCCTGCCTGAAACAAGTGGATTTAAAGAAAAGTGGTGATGTGGTATTTCTTGCACACCTGGCTTTGTAGTTTCTGTTTTACACCCACTCTATTGTTATCAAATCTACCTATCCTGTTCTCTCAAACTGACTATTTACTAGGTGATGCTCTTTAAACCAATGTATAATCTTTCCCAGACAACCATCATTTTTTTTTGTTTTTTTTTGGCTGTGCCCTGCGCTTTGTGGGATCTTAGTTCCCCGACTAGGCATCGAATCCGTGGAGTCCTGACCACTGGACCGGTAGGGAATTCCAGACAGCCATCATTTTAAAGTGATTTTTCTGGGAAGGAGCCTTGAGGCAAAGATGTAACTTACAAAAGGGGCATTTGAGATGGAGTGTCTTGACTCCCCAGGTTCAGAAGGCCTTTCAGATCACAAGGTCTATCTATGGTACATTTGCGCCTAATTCTTTATAAGCATGCCATTTTTCTTTGTAGACTGAAAGATCTTCACAGAACACGGAAGACCTCTGTTCTGGGCTTCTGCATTACCCCCACCCCGATTCCGCTCTTCAGCCACGTCCTTGCAAGCCACAACTGATCTGAATTAAGACAGTACCCAGGCAGAGTCTTTAGGTGGCATAGACACATCAGGAGGGGCCACACATAAAGCTATTATCAGCCATTAACTACCTGGTGAATTGGTTTATTGGGTGTTTGTGACACTCAAGAACTGACTGAAGTTTTGATTGGGTGATGAGTCAGGGGTAGGATGGGAGAACAAAGCACCACCCAGGGAGGGAGGCAATTTGAACACAATGCCCCTCAAGAGAGCTAGCCTTGAGCCTCATAAATTTAAAGGCAAATCAGAACTTTACTGCTTTTGGCTAAAGAACACTGACAACCTTTCAGAGCAAAGGGCAAGTACAAGGCATTCTTCTGAAAAGGTTACAAGATTTCAGACAGAACAGAATGAAAGTAAGTTTCTGAATATAAAATATACCATGTTTTGGAGGTGGTATTATGAGAACTGATCATCAGAACAATATACTACTGTGTCAAACAGATTATAGTCTGAAATAACTTTCAGTGTTCTCCTCAAGTACTGACGAAAAAAAAGTCCATTCATTTATTCATTTAACATATACTACATCGTGCCAGGTTCTATATTTGAGAAGTTACACATATCTGTTAGAAATAATTTGTTTTCCTAAAATTGTTTTATAATCTTCCCATATGTATTTTAGGGCACATAAAGTAGTATAAAATGTCTTCTAGCTGAGGAGCCTCCAGACATCACTGTTGAAATAAGGGTGTTCAGATTTGTCTTTATAGTTTCAGGGGCATATATAGATTTTGGAACAAGTGTGAATCAATATTTGTTTACATTTGTATTAATTTACACCAAGATTATGCCTTTTATGTTCAGATAAAGCATTTTCTTAAAAAAAAAAGGAAGAACAACAAACTCTCTTGGATTGAGACTGGAACACAAATTATCATCATTTATAAACAATTCTGGGGTTCCTCTGGCTGGGTTCAAACCCACCTCAGCCACTAACTCCGTGTGTGTGACCTCGAGGAAATTACTTAAATTTTCTGCATCTTTAAAACGCGAATCATAATTGGTCACTCTCTTACAGAATTGTTGAGGAGTGTAAATTAGAAAATGCATGTAAAAAGGCCTGGCCCACAGTGAGGGCTAAATAAATGTCCGCAATTATTCGTATCTCTGAGTTTGATAACCAGTTTGGCAGAGACGTACATAAATCGAGAAAAGGAAAGAATGATCAAAGGAAAGAATTTCTTACAAGAATGGAAAAGATCAAGTCTGAGGATTCAAAAAGGGGTAATCAAATCAGAATCTGAATTTTACCCTCCTCCCCACATTCACTAGATATTTAGCATTTTTCTAAGATTGACCCTATAATTCGTAATTTCATGGGCTTCCAGTCTTCTCTACTTCAGCTCAGTGCTGCGTCCTTAAAGCGGAGACTCACCAATGACAAACATCGCCACAACACATAACTGGGGCAACTTGAGTGTTGCCAGGCCTGGAGTGGGAGCACTTGAATTGTCGGGCGCGGGTTTGGACTGGGCAGGGGGGTTTACGAATCCTCCTCCCCCTCCCCCTCAACCACCGCAGCCGGCAGCTCCCCCCCCCCCCCCCCCAGCCCCCTTCTTCCAGCT
This sequence comes from Delphinus delphis, assembly GCF_949987515.2. Taxonomy (NCBI): domain Eukaryota; kingdom Metazoa; phylum Chordata; class Mammalia; order Artiodactyla; family Delphinidae; genus Delphinus; species Delphinus delphis. The sequence continues at coordinate 89,768,971 of NC_082685.1, read as the reverse complement.
CCCGAGCGCCTTTCTCTCTCGGGTCCGCCCTTCCTCAGGGTGTGTGAGCTGGGCGCAGGAGGCGGGCTCAGCGCTGACGGGCTGCGCCTCTGCAGCCAGAGGGAGGAGGGCGGGAAGGCGTGCGGCGGCGGCGGCGGAGGAGGAGAAGGAGGCGGGGACTACGCCGGGCCGTAGCTGGCGCCGAGCGCGGTGGGAGCGGAGAGGGTACCCGGCTGGCTCGGCTGGCGGCCTCAGCCCGGATCTCGACGCCGCAGCCCTGCGCCTCCCGAGCCCTTGTCTCAGTCTCCGCGACCCCAAGCACGGCGGAGGCGGCGGAGCTGTGGGCCACTGGTAGGTTGCACGGGGACGGCGGTTCCTTCTGCAACCTTTTGTGCTGCAGAAAAGGTGGTGGTGGTGATGATGATGGGTGGGTGGGTGCGTGGGTTAGGGGGGTTGCCCCAGTCATCGATCCTCGGTGCCAGCCCCAGTCGTGGCGCCGCCCCTTCCTCCCTGCCTCGTCTCGGGGCCGGGCGTGCGGTGCCCGCGCGGTGCTGAGGAACCCTGACCGGGCGGGCCTCCGGGATGGACGGCGAGCGGCCTCAGCGGCCCTTGGCCTCGGCGGTCTGGTCCCCCGGCGCCCGAGCAGGGGGGTAGAGTCTGGTGGACTGGGTGGGGCCCTGGCGGGGTGCCGGGAGCCCGCAGTTTTTTGGCCCAGGGTGGGGTCGGAGACGCCGTGAGTGTGCAGCGCGTGTGAGTGAGGGTGCAGGGGCGTGCGCCCCCGTGTGCGCGCGGCGTGCGCTCGCCGGGGAGGTGCGGGACTCGACGACCCATTGCGCGTCTCCCGCGGTGCGGCGGTGCGGAAGTCGGCGCGCGTTGGCGCGCACGCTGGCTCATCCGCCGCCGTGGCCTCATCGCGGGGCAGCGGGCCTGGGGGCTCCATTGAGAAGTAGGTCCTTCCCGGGCCTGCTGCGCCTCTGGCTGCCTGCCCGGGCCGCGCGCCGGGTGCGACTGCCCGGGCCAGATAGCACCTCGGGGCAATCCGTGGCAGCCTTATCTCGCCTGCCCTCCTCGTCCGCGCAGCAGTCTGGGGGGCGAGGCCGTCCGGGAACCCGCAGCCAGCGCCCGCTGCGCGTCTGCCGGTTTGGCGGGGGCGGGCAGACCGGCCGTGGCCGGGGGCGCGCGTGTGGATTCGGGCCGGGTGCTGGCCAGAAGCGAAAGCGGCAGATGTCCTTGGGCATCGCCGCCCTCGCCCCACCTGTCGCGGGTGAACTTTGGGCCAGGTGGGAAGCGGAGGAAAGGGGTTTCCGGGCGGGCGGCAGTCAGACCTTGAGAAGGCGGCCCCATTGTGAAGCTGCCAAACTCTAGTGGTGGAATCTGCAAATCTCTGCCAGAAAGGAGATGGGAACACGAAGGGAATGATGGCCCTGTCCCTTTCTCCTTGTAAATGTTCCACATCCTTAGGGTGTCTCTGCTTCTCCAGCCACGCCAGTTTGCACTCGGGTTGGTTACTGATATGTGTCGAGCCAAGATGCTGAGTGTGTATGTGTATGGCTGTGGCGCACAGGTTAACACTGGGACTGGGAACTTTTTAATCATTCGAGGAAAGAGGAAGAATGGAGGCAGTAGCATTTTATAGCGTGCTCGCTACTCCTAGCCAAAAGAACAGCTCTTGCACAACATTTCCGACGTTTCTAGACTCTTCATTTTACATTGTTTTTCTCAGATAAACCACACTACAGTTCACTTGTAAGTTGCTTTATTTATTTTTTTAACCCTGTAGAGCAGATTAGACACTAAGGAGATAGAAATGACCTCTTCCCAAAGTTTATTTTCCCAGTCATTTCAAAATACAGTATTAGTTATTATTGTGAAGCTTTTGGTACTTTCTTAATTCAAGACCATGATTTACGCTTACACAATTATACTTAATGAATGTTTCACAGATTTCTCAATGTTTTTATTATGTAACTGTGTATGCATTATAAACTTAATAAAATGACCAGCATGAAATACAAGGATTAATGATCCCGGAAACCTCTTGATTTGATAAGAACTGGTGTTTAGAATATGCTTCTGTCAACATTTTAGGTTATTTAATTGTAAATTAGACTGTTCAGTAGTATCTCTTCCAGGGTATAAGACAGAGGGTATTTATTGACCTTACATAATGGTATGGTCAGTGACTTTGTTTACTTTCTCTGTATAATTTTGTATACTTTGGAGAGCTAGTGGGCACATTAACCCTTAAAAGTATTTAGTGTGGTGGGAGTAATAAAACCTTATATACAGGATTAAATCTTTTTTTTTTTTTGCTGATTTATATCCTCTGGGGGAAAATCAGCTTGTTTCCTCCAGAGAGAGCTCTGATTTCGTCACCAGCGTATCAAAATAAGTTCTTGGTTTTAAGCTTTCATCTGGAACGTTAGCCGATTCCACTGTGTACACCTGTCCCATTTCAGTTATGTTTCCTAAAGGGCAAATTTCTTGTAAAGACTGCATGTAGACATGCAGTTCCAGTTACTGTCAGTCATATTTGTAGTGAAACTGAATTTTTTTCTAAAAGTAGAAGGATGATTTCACATAATGATAAGCCACTGGTAATTTCTTTAATTTCTACTAGTAGAAGTAGAAAGAAAATGAATGCTGCCCTTTAAGGAATTTACTATTAAAAGAACTGATATTAGAAAGAGAAACACATTTTTTTTCTTCTGAACCAATTATGGGTTGTCTTTCCAGGTTGGTGTGGTTAATGATTTGTTTGTAAGGTCAAGGATGGTTTCAGAAAAGTCACACCCTACTTAACTCTTCTTAAAAATTATTGATGATTTAGTTTTTATGAGTTGCAAGTGGAAAAGTAAGATGATTTTAAAGTAACCTTTAATACGAGCACATAAGTATACCTAAGCATTTTACTTTCATTGTGAATGTTGTACTTTGGCAGTTAAACCATTTTATTTCTGCTCAGTGTTCTCTTACTTGAGAGATTTTTTTGTTTTTTGGGTTTTTTTTTTTGCGGTACGCGGGCCTCTCACTGTTGTGGCCTCTCCCGTCGCAAGGCACAGGCTCCGGACGCGCAGGCTCAGCGGCCATGGCCCACGGGCCCAGCCACTCCGCGGCATGTGGGATCTTCCCAGACCGGGGCACGAACCCGTGTCCCCAGCCTCGGCAGGTGGACTCTCAAACACTGTGCCACCAGGGAAGCCCTTGAGAGATGTTTTAGTCCTCTTTTTTTTTTTATTATTAGAGTAATCTCTGAAACTGTTGGTAGCAAAATATTTTCATTAGTCTGAATGGAACTTTTAAAAATTGCTATTTTTTGCCAAGTCCTTTTCCACTATGTGTCTCTCCTCAGATAGCCACTCTGAGGAAACTACCTGCTTCCATTTTTTTTTTTTCCTTCCTGTTTTGGGAACTAGAATTAGAACCTGTAACTTCTCTACCAATTTTCTTTGCCTGAAGTTTATCTTTCTTTTTGTAATATAACCTTTAATGATTTGTGAGATTTATTTACCAAAATTCTTGAGGGCTATATGCTTGCCTTCATATTTATAACCTTATGATTTTTGGAAGTGATATTTTGTTAATATTTTTCATATTGCTATTTTGTTAATGGATCTATGATGAAGCCAGAGATTTGTGGCTTTTTTGTGTGTAGGGATTTTGTGTGGGCTTGAAAATTTCCATATGGAGCTTCTATATTTGGGGGAAAATCACTCCCGTTAGGTTCCCAGTGCCATTCAAGTTTACTGTTATATGTGTTAGATTTATGTATTTCCATGTCTGCCTGTCTTCCCCTCTTGTCTGGTCTCAGGCTTCACTTTTTATATTTGCACCAGTACCTGTACAATGCTGGGACACAGTAAGACCCAAGAAATATTGTTGAATGAGTAAATGAATAATTGAATGACTGAGTGGATACACCCAAAGAAGTACTACTCAGAACTGTAAAGAAAGCCACTATGCAAGCAGAAGGGTCTTTCTTCCTTTCTTTTTAAATTCATTGCCTTTCCATTATTACATATTACTTTTGAGTAGGATGATAATACAATTAGCAAACTGGGACAGGTTTGAGAGATAAAGGGGGTGCTGTAAATAATTATGCCAGGGCACTCACTGGCTCTAAACTGAGACATATGATCACCCGACTTTTGAAGGACATTCTTCTTTATTTTCCTGTGATGGTATCTGTCACCTTGCCTGAGAAAATTTGACACACTTGCTAGTTAATGTTTGCAGACTTTTCTGTTTGTAGAAACTTCATTTGCAGTCAGATGTTGGGTGTCTTTTGCTTAGTCACCCATGGCTTCCCTGTCCAGAGGCCTATGGGTAGCTCTTGACCAGGCTTAATTTTTCCTATTTTCATTGCTTACAGGATTATGTCACAGGACTTTTCTGCTTGTTTCAGCTGCTTATAGCTGGAAGCATTATGTACTCTAGCCTTTGCTCTGTTTACTTCCCTTTGTTTTTTTTGCTTTTTGTTTTTAATTAATTTTTATTGGAGTATAGTTGCTTTACATTGTTGTGTTAGTTTTACTTCCTTTTGTTTTTTATGCAGTATTTAGTCCATCTTGTAAGAATGTCACATGAGCTCTTTTCCCTTTGGCTGTTTTTGAGAGAAGATCCATTGATACTTTGCCAAAGCTTCATGTTCAAAACATTGGCCAAAATCAATTGCAAGTGCTAGATATTTATAGATTTTACAGTATCCTAAAAGTGTTATTTGGAGGGTATATATTTTGGGGACTTTTGAATTACAGTCTTTTAGTTCTTTCTAATGGGAGATGAGAATAAAATCCTTATTATAATTTTTACTACGTTCCTTTATAGGAAGTCTCTTAAAGAAGCTATATTCTTACACTAGTTTCTGACCTCGTTCCTTTTATTTTAAAATTTTTTCTCTTTTTCACCATCCTTATCATCATCATCCTCTTAGCACCTGTGCATGGATAACGTGCAATTACACACCAAACAGTAAGCTGAGTCATAAATGAGTAAAAAATGGAACAGAGTTCCTACACCTTGGTTTCGCCCTGTGTTGCTCCTTTGGACTCTGTTTGTATTTCTGTTTTTGGCTTGGCACTGGCATAATAGGGATAATTAGTTACCACACTTTGTTTACTATGAAATTACAACCATTTCCTAGACTTCCACATCAGTTCTAGTGCAAGAGTTGGATAGTTACTTTAAAGCTCCTCTGCTTTCAAATCCAGAATGAAGTTTTAGGTTGATTTTCCTTTTAGTATTGAAAAAATATTGGAAAAGATATTTTTCCAATGCATTTAAAAGCTTGAAAAGAAGGACATATCACCAGAAACATGGTACAAATTATATGATAGTTTGAGATTTTAGACTGCTTTATAAAACTATTTATTTAAAATCAAACAGTTTTTTAAATTTTTTCTAATGTTCCTTTTTCTGGGTTTTCAGTCTAGATTTCTAAAAGTCTAAATGAAATCTATCTCACTTTGCGATAGATGTAGCCCTGAAAAATCAAGTGGAGATACCTTTCTGTATCTGGCATCCAACCATATAACCAGCAAATATTGGCTGATACATTTTTTCCTGGCTTAGAATTTTTGATTTAAAAAAATCTTACAAGGTCTGAGGAGAAAGGGTCTATGATTTAGAATGGTTTTGTATAAGACTGTCCTGTATGTGCCTTAGAATTTCGACATTTTTCACGCTGGAAATAACCCTAGAGTTAGTAATTAAAACTACCTTCCTCCAGCTGTTTCACAAATGGGGCAATAGAGCTTTTAAATAAAATAACCCTCCATACATTTAAGATAGGATCCCACTTACAAAAATTAATATACATTTTTCAGGAACATGATTATTGTGTAAAAAGCTACACACCTAGGCTTATCACTAAACAGAGCCAGTGATGTCAGTGGGCTTTGGAAACAGACAAATTGGGGTTTGGAGTTTTGCTCTGACTTTCAAATAGTATTACTTGATTAAATACTTTAAAACGGGGGTAATATTTTCCTGATGGGACTATATAGTTGTTAAGATTAAATGTTATAAATTGCATATAGGTTTTGGCTTGTAGAAGGTGCTAAAACTAAAAAAAAAAAGGTTTTAAAAATTTCCCTTCCCCATTAAAAATCCATTTACTTGAATAAGAAATCAATTTGAACTTTATAACATTAGGATTGGGGAGATTCTTTGGGGGTAAATTATGTTAAATAAAAATTATTGTTAGGTAACAATTTTTGTTACACTGTAATTCATTTTATGTTAAAACCAGAGGCTTCATTGGTGGAACAGACTTAATTATCTAGGTTTCTTGGTTACCCAATTTGAAAATAGTTTGTGACAAAAAATGAAAGGAAAGGTTTCGAAACTAAATCTAAAGAAGTTTCAAAGGTCGATAATCATGTTGGTTTCTAAGAATGATAGTTCTGGGTGTGTTAGCTCCTTCCAGGGTCCCAAGTGGAGGAAGCATGTACCTTTATTAATTCAGTAATAATCCATTTCCTTTGGATAAAACTCTTATGTGCTGGTTAGAAAAATAATGAATAACAAATCTTTTTGGGAATGAGTTGAACTGTTGCCACTTCAGGCTTTGTGCACTTACATAGGTAAAATGAATCTATTCAACTCATTTGAGCCACCATCTGCCCCCAACAAGTTAAGCACAACAGAAAACCCACCAACCAAAGAAACCTTTACAGGTGGAAGAAACTTTGAGTTTTCTTGGTCTTAAGAAATTAACCCAGTTAATTGGGGAGGTACAAGATAAAGATAGATTTTCTTATACATTTGTCCCCAAGTAAGAGGTGAAAGGCACAGAAGAGATGTTAGAAACCGTAAGCAATGTAATAACTATAAAGAAGTGTTTTTGAGTTGTTCTTTTTTAAAAAAATGTTTTTCCATGAGCCTTTCAATTTGCCTCAGAGCAGTCTTAGGGAGGATTGTTGCTATTTTATGGCTAAAAAGAGTAGACATCAAAAATTAATTGCATAATAATAACATCACACATTCGTAAAGGGGTTTGCAGCATGCAAAACAACGTTCACCTACTTCTCATTTGATCCACATAACAACTTTATGAGGGAGGAAGGATGGAATTGTCCTCATTTTAAAAATTGCTACTTATGCCAGGTCAAGAGGCAGAGTTCTTAGCAAGGCAAGGTCTAGGACCTTTTCCTTTGACCCCAGTCTCAGCATTATATTTTCCATAGGATACTGCGAATCTTTTGAACACATGAATAGGATTTGGATGGTGGAACCAACATTTAAACCCCTAAGTTTTCTTGGCTCTTCATTTAGCCCTGGTGGCTACTATTAGTCTCCAGGTAGAGGTTAAGCAACAGAACACAGAGAAACAAGCATGATAAAATGTTTGAGGTTGCATTTAGCTGAACAAACTCAAAATTACTTTAATTAATTAATATTGTATCCTTTGTAACCTGTACCTGGTGTTAGTATCTCCTGCTTCATCATGCTTTGCAGTTAGAATTGACATAACTGCTTTATAAGTTGTGTTACTTGTTAAATTAAAGGTTTATTTTTATATTTCATGTTTAGTATCTGGAGTAGAGCAGAAAAATTATTATGCCTGTGTTCCCTTGGGACTCATTGGAAATTGTACAGTGACATCTTCTGGGATTTAGGCTGGTGAGTTATATTTTGCTTTTTCTGTTTGTTAACCAGTTGTATGAACATAATACTATAATGTGATTTAAGTACTATATAAACCAGATGAATATGAAATGTCAGTATATTATTATAAAGATATATAGTATAATTATGAAATTTTTAATAGTGAGAACTGAAATTATTATTACTGAATGCTAACATTATTATAATTGAAATGTTTGACTTTTTGAGTAGATTTTCCTTTTTTTATTCTTGTAAGATAAAGGAGGTCTT